>NC_083225.1:56919286-58169286 GCF_032191835.1 Heteronotia binoei
CTTTCTGAACACAGAAAGGTGGCAAGAAATATACAAATAAAATAAATTAGTACCTTTAAGTTTATAGTTCTTCGTTGGGGAGGGGGAACAGTCCCATTCTGAGACCAATGAGATTGCCAATGGAATATAAAAATGCCTGGCAGAGCTATATTATAAAACAATAAATAGTTATTTTGTGTGGAATTTACAGACAGTTTAGCTGTTTGGTTGTGTTAACTGAAGATTCATTATAAACTGGACCTAATTTCAACTGTATTGGTAACAAACTTCTGTAATTTGGACTAAGTTAGACATTACATTCTTTCTTAATTTGCTAACATTTTGTTTCATGGGTAAATAAATGAAACTAAGGTTCAGTTATATTGCTGATATTTTTGAGCACAAGTATGAGTTTTAATGTGTTTAATCCATGGAAGGTTATTTTTAATTGATTTAATTTTATTCACATCTAAAGGCTTTTAAGCCAGTAGGTTTCTGTAGAAACAACAGTTGTTCCATTCTAAATAATGCTTCGATATCAGCTATTAACATTTGAACACAATTAAAATTAATGTAAGTTCTTGGTTGCTACGAACTTATCCCATTGAGATTTCAATAGGATTTAAGGCAACTAAAGGTGTTTTCTGGGTTATTTTGAGGTCTACTTGGAAAGCACTGGCACATGTGTGTCTGTGTCTACACGTATCTAATATCTTGCTTGATGCTTCATTATCTGAACAATTTGTGTGTTTGGTGAGGAAGATAACAAAAATTGAAATGCTTAGAGAAATGTAATATTGCAAGGATTTTGTTAAACATAAGCATCAGCTTTTGGGCAAGTAAGTACCCCAAATCACCTTTATCATTTCACTTTAGCTGGGATGCAAGAAAGTCTGTAAACCCCTACAACAGTATCATTAATGTGGAAATGCAGAAATGAAGCATAAGAACTGGCTCTAGATAAGGATCAGTTTTGCTTTCAGGCAGTCCAGTCGGTTTATTGTATCTGTCCTATTTTGATTACTTGCTATTTTATGATTTACATTCTTTGTGACTTGGAGGCTAGAGTCTTAGACCATGAAAACCTGATTTGAAAATCTTAGGTCTTAGCCATGAAGTTCAATGGACCCATCACTCTTTCTTAGTCCCATGTTCCTTGCAGGATTTTTATGATGGAATGTGATAAGTGTCATTATGGTATCCTGAATTCCTTTGTTGAAAATTTAGAGGTGTATATGGTATGTGAATTTACATAGTCTGACAAGCACTTTGGGCTTAATACAGAAAAGGGAAGCAATGAAATGAATATAATTACACTGAGTTGTTTCATTTGAACTGTGAGCTACCTTGGGAGGTTCTGGTTAGATGAAAATTATGGTACAAGAAAAAATAAATACCACTATGTACAAGGTTTCTATGGCATTTACATAAAATTGTTGAAATTGCTGAAAGTGTGCAATTAAGTCCATTGGTGGCTGACATTTTTGGCATCCAATATGAACCTCAGATTCTTTCTTTTATTTTTTATTTTATTATATTTATATCCTGCCCTCCCCTGTCGGGTTTTACATCTGGTACTAGCATTGACACAATGAACCTTTAAATCTAAGGGAATGACTGTTTCTACCATTTAAACATGCCACACAGCTGACTTGCATGCATTTACTACCCACAATGGCCACTTCCCATCACTTGAATATTGGCTGTATACAAACTGGATACATTAGTCACAAATCTGTCTGTAGTAACACTCCCCCTCCCCCCCCCCAATCTATCCTGAATTCCTTCTAAACAGGATAAATGCTTTATATACTCACCAGCAGTAAAGCCTGTTGTAGGAAGAAATACAATGGACCCTAGAAAAATATTGGGAGGAGTGGTGATGAATGTGTAGGTGGCAGAAAGAAAGGAAGATGGGCAAACAGAATGAAAGAAAAAGAAAGAGAGAGACAGAAAGAATGAGAGGAAGAATGGTAGGAAAAAGATGGGGAGAAAGGAGTGCAGAAAAGAAAAATGAAAGGAAGGAAGGTAGACAGAATGAAATAAAAAGATAGAAAGACAGATACAGAGACAGAATGAGAGAAAGAACAGAAGGGAGAGGTGAAAAAAGAAGGGGAAAAAGGAGTGAGAAAGAAAAGTGAGAAGATAAAATGAAAGAAAAAGACAGCGAGAGACAGAGAAAGAATGAGAGGAAGGAAGGGAGTTATAGAAATGTTGGAGAGAAAGGAGCAAAAAAAAAAAGGAAAATAAAAGGAAGGAAGGAAGACAGGGAGAAAGAAAAATGTCAGGATGACAGGCAGGCACACAGCCATTAGAAGCCTCCCTTTTACCTCTCCCACGTGCAGATGGGGGGAGCAAAAGGGAGCCTTCCAATGGCTCCCTGCCTTTTAAAGCAAGCAGCTGACTGGCAGACCTGCTCTGCTGGTGGCTGTAAGAGGCAGGGAGCCATTGCAAGCCTCCCTTTCACTCCCTCCTGCTTGCAGGAGGTGGGAAAATGGAACCGAGTCTATTCCATCTCATGGGGTCATAGGACAGAGTGGACTCCATTGTATCTTATGGGCCCATAGAACAGAATGGACTCAATTCTATGCTATCAGCCCATAGGACAGAATGGAGTCCACTCTGTCCTATGGGCTGATAGGATAGAATGGAGTCCATTGTGTCCTATGGACCCATAGAACAGAGTAGAGTCCATTCTATCATAGAAACCCACTGTAGCCTAATTTGAACAGAAAGAGTGAAGAGTATTTGCTGGTAGAAAGGGGGCTTGATACATTGTATAGTGTCAGTCTGTTTATCTGCTGCTGTTGAACTGGTCCCTCCCTGCCATGAATGAACATTCCTTTCGTGTCAGTTGAAGAGAAGTAACTGCTACTGTTTGTCTCATGAACATGTATCTCACAGTTTACTGTTTGCTTCAGCTTTTGCTTTGAGACAGTGTTGTTGTGGGGAAGGGGGGAGATGGACTGTCCCAGACTTCCTACAACAGACCCTGGCCTGAGGAGAGGCAGTAGTGATCAGTAAGCCCCCAGGAGAACCTGTCAGCAGAGAACTGTCTCCCTCAGAGGTCAGTGGCCGTCTGGTGGGGTTCTTGCCTGATGGGGCTGGTAGTGGGCGGGAAAAAGCAGAATCAGCTAGTGGCATGCTACAGACAGAGTGCAAGCCAATCCTGCATGGCCCACATCCAACCAATGAAAATCCTCAGATTTGCCACCACAGTAGGGCTTTTATTATCTAAAGTATAAAACAATTTGAATTGGAAGAACCCATACTATGCACAAATTGCACAGAACACCCCCATTTATTTGCAGTAAGGGAAGATGATAATTAGCTTTTTGTCAAGTCTGAGACTGAAACAGATGGTTCTATTGATTGGCGTGCATTGCTTTGCTTGAAGAAGAATGAATCAAATATTGTACTGATACTCATTGTTGCCATCAGTTGTTCCAGTACTATCTGCGCAATCTATTTTTCTCATCTATAGTTCATTATGATTGTTATGTACTATACATTCCTTGATCTGTCAAAATTAATTTTTTTCTCTGAAAATTTTTGGATTTTGTTTTCATCTTTGCTGATGGGCTACTCAGTGGCACTTGCCCTCTAGATCTGGAGGGTTCCAAGCATCACTATGTAGTGTCAACATATTCTGATAAAAGTTTACCGATGCCAGATTCAGTATGATAAATGGAAGTACAAGGCTTCTTTTTTTCAATAATGCTTACTCCAGAAAACTGGATTAAAAACTAATACTGAAATTTCAAGCAAACACTGAATACATTATAACCATTCTGCAGTCACTCCATTGGCTGCCCATTAGCTATTGGGTTCAGTTCAGCATACAGGGTATTGCATACAAAGCCCCAAATGGCCTTGGACCTTCAGATCTTGTTCTATGCTTTACCATGATAGCTTTGCTTATTTGAGCAAACCTTCTGGGAGTACTGTTCTGCTAATGGGCAAAACAAACAACTCCCCATACATGTGCATGCTGTGTTGTGGCTCCCCTTGTGGAATGGCCTGCCTGAAGAGCCTAGGAAGGCTATTCTGCTTCTGTAATTCAACAAACTATGTAAAACAGAATTGTTCAGGAGAGCATTTCTCAAATACTTATTGGGTCATATTGTAATGTAATGGCTCAGGAAGGTGTTTTCTATAGAATGAACAGGACTGTGGGCTATACTTAGGGTTGTAAGTCTCCTGTAGCCGAGACCTCCCACTCATCCAGTTCTTTGCTTGCTAGTGCCTGAAGTGGCAGTGAGAAGGGGTGTGGCTTAGCATGCAGAGGGCTATGAGCAATACTCTAAGCTGTGGCTAAAAACTGAGGCTAAAAAACTGTGAGCTAGCACACACTAAGTCAGCTTAGAGGAAACACTGGTTATGAGTTCAAACTCTGGCATCTCCAATTAAAAGGACCAATAGTAGGTAACATGAAAGACCTCGGAGAGCTGCCGCCAGTCTAAGTAGATAATACTGACATTGCTGGGCAATTTAGTATAAGGCATCTTCATATATTCATATAGGTAGGGCTTTTTTTTTAAATGGGAACACACAGGAACACAGTTCCTGCTGGCTTGGTGTCGGGGGTGTGACCTAATATGCAAATGAGTTCCGACTAGACTTTTTCTACAAAAAAGCCCTGTGTGAAACAATGGTGATGCCAGGGGGTGTGGCCTAATATGCAAATGAGTTCCTGCTGGGGGTTTTCTACCAAAAAAGCCCTGCATGTAGATATTCATTGGATTATTTATGACTATGTGCAGGAATGGTGTGTGAGTGGGATGGCAACCTCCAGTCTTAAGCTCCTTAGGAAAATCTTCAGAAACCTATTTTACTACCAAACTTCTTAGCACTATCTTCTTTTCCTCGTGTTTAAATGATCTGAGAGGGTGATATATCTACAATAAGATAATAAAGCTACACATTGTGCTACTTTTCTAAAGAAAATCCAATTTGATGACCTTTTAGTTGTACAGCTGGCAAGGCTTCTCTTCAGTATGAGACAGAAAAACCAAAGGAGCACGTCCTCAGAGTAGACAACACAAACAAAACAAAGTAAAAGACCAGCAGAGATGTTATGTTCTTATCCTGGTAGTAGATGTTGAAACTAGGCATGCAGCTTATTGGTTCAGTTATTAGAAGACACAATCCTATTTGGGTGACCTACTATTAGAATGATTTTCCTGATTTGCATCTGTTCATATTTTATCTGCCATTATTTGTTCAGTCTGCACACATGCAGCATGATTGGTTTTATATGGGCAATACAAATGTTAACTCTAGAGTGGCAGATTCTCTCCACTCCTCTATAATAAGCTTGGACCAGCCACAGTTCTCTCAAAACTCTCTCAGCCCCACCTACCTCACAAGGTGCCTGTTGTGGGGAGAGGAAGGGAAGGTGATTGTAAACTACTTTGAGATTCCTTAAAGTAGAGAATAATGGGGCATAAAAACCTACTTTTCTTCTTTGTGGTTGTTTGCTTTGTTTTTATTCTTTTCATTTAGTATGGTTCTGATATCTCCTTCAACAAATTAAGCTCCCTGACATTGTATGTGAAGTCTCCCCCATCCCAGTGATAAGAACCAGGAAGAGCTTGACCTTTTAAAAGGGTCCCAAAGGCCTTTCCCCTCCCTGCCTGTAAACTGAGCTTCAGACATGAGGAACTGAATGTATTCTGACGGGGGGGGGGGGTAATAATAATGCCTTGTGTGCCCATCACAGATTTTTATGATTTATGTGATTTATCAATGAGAAAATGTTGCCTTGTTCAAGAACAAGTGCTTAAAGTGATGTCTTAGTGATAGTGACCTCAGTTCAGTTTAGACCTTTGAGTACATGTAATTATATGACAAAATAAGAGGGTGACAAAGGAGTTTTATTGTATACTGGTTTATTTAATCTGAAAACTTAATAGAATCATCAAGGAACCTCAAAGGAAATGTAGATCCCCCATCATTTCTATTTCCATGAAAAGCATAACAGCATATCCTGATGACAACTTATGGTTCAGAGACTCTTGTTCAGGTTTATTTTTGAGATACAGGAAAGAAAGAAAGAAAGAAAGAAAGAAAGAAAGAAAGAAAGAAAGAAAGAAAGAAAGAAAGAAAGAAAGAAAGAAAGAAAGAAAGAAAGAGGGAGAAGGACCTCAAAGCCATAAAAACTGAAGAATACCTTTAACAGAATCAGTACTTTAAATAGCCTATGAAAATATGTGTATTGGTTGTGTGCAAAAAAGTAGATCATACAAAAATGCCTCTTGTGTGGAAGATGCAGCAGGCAACTTTTGAGGATGGGAGAATTAATGAACCTTTACACAGTAAATACACATTTCAGTAGTGATGGGGAGACATTTGTAGCAGTCAAAGTTTGATCACCTTCCCTTGATTCCATGTTTTGCGTGTTTTTGGTCAGTGTGTGTGCTCAGAAGCAGAATATCTGTAGAGGTTAAACAAAGCAATATTAATAATGTAATAATGATTGTCATCATCATGGTTCCCCTGGGGGGGGGTGGTATAAAGTGCCTTGTCTTTACTGTTATCATCACTAAAGTCCTGCTTTGTTTTGTGTTCTATGTGTGCATAAAGAAAGTCCAGAGAGACTCCCCATACTGCACATTCTGTCTTCTAAGATGTGGCTGTCCTGGATAGATTTTATATAGTGCTTAATAAAGCTGTGGTCGATTATAGAATACCAATGCTATGGTATGATTGCACTGTTACTTGGTATTCTAAACTGCACATGACAGTGTAAACATGTTGGAAAACAGGCAGGATGATTTTGTTTTTCACCTCTTTTGAGTTCAATGAGAGTATTATTCTTACCCAGGGCTTTTTTTGAGCAGGAATGCACAGGAATGCAGTTCCAGCTGGCTTGGTGCAGTTCCAGCTGGCTTGGTGTCAGGTTCTTCTGCTTTCCCAGGCTCCTTCCCACCCCCAGTCACCTAATATGCAAATGAGTTCCTGCTGGGCTTTTTTCTGCAAAAAAGTCCTGTTCTTACTCTAGTTTGCTTTTTGTTGATGTAGTGTTATGCTGAGACAAAGACTTATAGAGACTGAGATAACCTACAATACCTACTAAGTATTCTCCCCTCCCCAGGTATTCTGTCAAAACCTATAATTTCTGGCCCTTGTGCAGGCATAGTGCCAGGTTTATACCAGCAAGGTCTTAGTGGGATTTTATGCTGGCATATTTTAGATTTACCCCCGGTGATGTTTGGTGGCTCCTCCACAGCAACCAAACTACTTCAATGAGATCCTGGTGAATGATTAGTCTCATTTCCACTCAATGCATGAAAGTGTTTCACCAGGCAAAAAGTGGATGAATGTTTGTCCTCCGAGTGTAAGGAGTCCAATTATTGGTGACAGCTTTATATTTTGATTGAAAGGAATTTGTATATTTTGACTGAATCTCCACTGAAAAAGCCTTGGAGCATCCAGCTGTAAATTAAAGTTCTTCAGAGCTATGTTTGGACTGAGGATAATGTCAGCCATCAGTCCTTTAAAGCTGCAGGACTGAAAACATCTTTTTGCAATAGAAAGTTCCTTTCTGAGGACATCTCAGGTTTGGTTTTACCAACTGGATGTTATCTATAAAGATTGATGCTGTCATATGTACATATTGTATATCCCTTTAAAAGTTGTATGTGTAACAGTTACTATATTATGTTGTTTTGTAGATGTTCTTAATAGAAGATGGTTATGTGTTGTAGATGAGAGATACACAGGGACTTGGGGGCTGATAACCCTAGCAATTTTGCCTCTTTTGCTGTCACCGCTGGAGTCTCCCAACCTGTTTAGCTGTTATTCTATGTGAGTCTCATAGTTCTGGAAATAAACCTTCATGGGGTCAGAGAGGAATACTGGGAGCAGGGTAAATCAGGAAGATCTGCAAGTGTGAACACTTTTAACTGACAAATTCTGGGATCTAACCCAGTACATTTATTATATTATATTTTATGCCCCTCCCTCCAATTTTTAAAGCTCTCTGCTCAGAGGTTAGGGAGATCTACTTGTTTTACATTTACTTACAGCAAGTATACATCATCTTTTATTAGGCTTAATGAAAATTAAAATCTGTCCCTTTCTCTGCTACATTTTAACACTAAAGATTGGTTGACAAGATCACTAAGTGCATAATTCATCTGCCTTTATTTCCAGCCTCAGTTGTCACTTGCTCTCAAGGTGAGTGAATGATGTGAGGGACATGACTTCAAGACCATGCCAGGGTGGCAGAAAAGCCCATAGATTTATTTGACCACTCAACCCAGTACCATATAGAAAGGCTTAAGGCTGATATTTACTTGGTTGCTTTCAATTCTACCCTTTAATGTGTGTTGGGATTTCACTTTGCTTCTGGGGGAAAAGTTGTAGAAAGTCTCATCTGTGGATCAACTCTGCTTGAGGATGTAGCCTTCATATGATATGTTTACCATGAATCATGCGCTCAGTGGTCTTGTGAATAAGTTATTGGTATTAAAAATAGAGAGTGCAGGATGGAAATTGGTTCCATGTATAAATATTTTTCAGTGGTACTATAAAGGTAGCATAATGCAGGGAGATAAATGAACACTGAAAATCAGGAGCCTAATAAAATGCAGATTTTCCCAAAACTTCTTTATAATAATGGGAAAACCCAACAAATTCTATCTGTGTCAAAAGAAATGTTAGCTGTCAGGCTGAGAACTATTACTTGTAATTTAATGTAGAAAGTTTGAACTTTCATTTCATCGCTTTTTTTAGGTTTGTTCTTTATAAAATAAAATTTAACAGAATGCCAGTACTTGCCATTTCTTGACAAAAATGCCACTGGGGCTCTTCTTGAGAGAACTGTGATTTACGTTTGTCATGGGAATTTATTCAGCCTTTTCCATCAGTGAAGAGCATTTTATTTCTGTAACAATAATGGAAACAAAGTTCCTCTGCTCACAGGGGGCCTCTAATTTCATCTTTCTACTTGTTCAGAACCATTTCATTTGTGCTGTAAAAGAATCTTTTCCAAATTAATGCAATGATAAAATGAGATTTGGTCAGAGTTAATCATACTCTGATCACAACCAAATTAGATTATTGCCATATGATCAATGCGAGGTTGCCTTTGAAGACTTTGCAAACTTTAACTTGTTTAGAATCTAATTGGTGTGGAAAATATAGTGCACATGTTTTACCTATTTTAAAAGATCTTCAATGGCTGCCAGTTCATTGGTTGCGGGGGAACAAGTTGTACAGAGATCCATGGCCCAAGTCTAGTTTCAAGATGTAGCATCAGTATTCACTGTCCGCGAGCTATTGTCCAAAGTAAACAAAAGTTAGTCAGTGATCTTGTAAATAAGTCCTTGCTATTAAAAAGCACAAGGTTGAAATTGTCCCCAGGTATCAGCTAGTTCTGCCTGTTTTTTTTTTCCTTGCAAGGAGGACAATCCAGTGGCAAGTACAGTGACTGGTCTCTGATGCATTCCCACCTGAACCGTCCACTCTAAGAGATGCTGGCCCAAAAGAGAGTATAGAGGCTGCCACCACCTCCTTGTCTCAGCAGTCAGCATTTCTTGCTTCACCCACTACAACCAGACAAAACTACGAAGCTGGATTGTAAGTGAAGCACTGTATGGTATGGACTGAACATGTAACATGGGCCAGTCATGTGATGTGGCACCAGGGCCATTTTGAATTCCCTGTCTGCTGGTGAAAATACTTCAGGCAGTTGAAAGAAGCAGCAAGAGAGGAAAAACAAACAACTCATGCTTCCTTCCTTCCTATTACTAAACCACACTCACACCCTAAGAGGAGAGATGCATTTTTTTCAGCGCTAAAATGAAGTGTGCATCTCTCAGCCTATTGCTTTTAGATTAAACTTTAGGAATAAAGCGATTTAATAATTTTTATACCACTACAGAGAATAGGTAAGGCATGATTCAGGCATTCTTCAGTTTCAGAAATGCTGTCCTCTCTCCCTTCCCCCGCTCCCCAACCAGCAAGTTTGCCTTCACAGTCTGTTTCTGCTAGGGTTACCAGGTCCCTCCTGGCTGCTGGTGGCTGCCAGCTCCAGGCTAGGGAACTCCTGGAAGATTTTGGGGTAGAGTCTGGGGAGGATAGGGACCTCAGTAAGGTACAATACCATACAGTCCACCCTCCAAAGCATCCCTTTTCTCCCAGAGAACTGATCTCTGTAGTCTGGAGAGGAGCTGTAATTCTGGGAGATCCTCAGGTCCCGCCTGGAGGATGGCACCCCTAGTTTCTGCAACTGTGGAATGAAATTTTAAAGCAGATTATTTCCATCATTCTTCACCTTTCAAGGCAGCAAAATTAAAAACCCTGGATGAAATCAGAATGTCAAAAATTGCTTGTATGTGTCCATGATCTGGGCACATCCAATGATACCAATGAGTAACTGCATCAGAGCTTGTTTTGTTTTGTTTTTTAGTGGAGCTCTTATTCTGACTTAAAAAAAAAAGACTTTATTATTGTCTGGGATCAACAAATACTTTCAAACAACTATTCTGAACTCCTGTATGCTTAGTTTGTTTGTTTTTATTCTGGTTCATATTCAGTTTGAGTTTTTTTGGATGGTTATTCCGGCTGGTCATCTGACCAACCTGAAGATGTGACACTCTGGTTGACAGTACAGACTGCATGCATGTAGGTGCTAGGGATGCTGCTTTCTTCACAGATGATTTGTTCTGAAATTAAACTTACTCTGCTTGCCATGCCTTTTTTTTTTCTTTGAACACCTCATATGTTTAACTGATAATGTCTTTGCAATTTTAAATTATCAGTATGGCAAGTTATTCCCCTTTCCCTTTTGAAGGTTAGCTTGGGAAGGTAGGGACACTGTCACGGAGAAGGAAATAGCAGGGATGGGAAATGAGCACCTTAGAGAGTATGTGTGCACTTTTTGTGAGCATCCTGTTGAATGCTCACAAATGCACACATATATTTTTGAGTATTCAACAGTGATACTCACAAAAATACAAGGAATTTTGGGTTGATCTCAAGGGCAAATATGTATGCTGTCTTCAGTCCCAATGGGAGCAATATTGTTGTGGGGTCTCCTTTTCAGATATTTCTCCTTATGATTTTTATTTATAGAGTGACTTAGCAGACTAGGCAAATGCCTAATGTATTTTTGTTAATGCAGAATGAGAAGTTCCTTCTCTGTAGGCACAGCCTAAATATTGGTTACCGGGATACCTTGATACTTTTTGGACACTTGTTTGGACATCCTGTTTGCTTCTGAATGATTTCATCAGACTGTGCAGCCCTCACATGTGCAGAGTCCTCAGGCCTCTTCAGGTTTATCATGGTTTCTGATTGGTATTCTTGCTTGTGTAGTTCCTCTACCTGTTCTTGAATCTACCTTTGTATTATTCAGGCAAAAAGTGAATAGTCTTGCCCCCAGTCACATTTAGGGTTGCCAAGTCCAATTCAAGAAATATCTGGGGACTTTGGGGTTGGAACCAGGAGACTTTGGGGGTGGGGCCAGGAAATATTGGGAGTGGAGTCATGAGCAAGGTTGGAACAAGTACAATTGAACTCCAAAAGGAGTTCTGGCCATCACATTGAAAGGGACTGCACACCTTTTCAATTCCTTCCCTCCATTAGAAATAATGAAAGATAGGGGCACCTTCTTAGGGGGGTCATAGAATTGGCCCCCCTGGTCCAATCTTTTTGAAACTTGGAGGGTGTTTTGAGGAAAGACATCAGATGCTATGCTGCAAATTTGGTGTCTCTACCTCAAAGAACATCCCCCTCAGAGCCCCAGATACCTGTGGATCAATTCCCCATTATTCCCTATGGGACTCATTCTCCATAGGAAATAATAGTGCCCAGTAGACATTTCCCTCCCCACCCTGCTTTCTAAAGCTTTCTAAAGCAGGGGGAGGGCCTCCAAACCAGGGAATCCCCTGCCCCCTCCCTCCCTCTCTCACACACACATTTACTAGGTCTGGTTCCTCCACAACTTTACTTGCTCTGAAAACAAAAGCAAAATAAACAGTGTCTGTTCTCTGATGAAACTGCTGCTGACCCTTCCCCATGAAGCACTTCCTGCTCAACTTTAAAGGCACACATTTTAAAAACGGACCTGTTTGCAGGTTTCTAAACCTGCCGGAGCTCATGGTGACTGTGGAGGTGGGGGAAGCCTGTAAAACCGGGGGATCCCCCGCTGGAACCTGAGGATTGGGAAGCCTAGTCACATTCCTTTTAGTCAGGTTTCTCATCGCATCTAACATATAATAATGCTATCTCTAAAGTTTACCTTCAATACACCAATGTTTGCTCTCTAAATTATCTTTAGTACTTTTGAATGCCTATGGTAGGATCTATTGCTTTGATATAATGAATTTTTATTGGTTTATTGACCAGGTAGTAAAAAAGATGTGGAGGTTTCTCTGAATCTTAATAATCAGTTGTTGTCTATTCATACCCATAAAATACTTACGCTTTTATAATTACTTTTTGATTGAGTAAAAATCTAACTTTATTGTTTGCGAGATGTACATGTAATAATCAAGTTGTATTTTGTAGGGGTACTCATAAAAATGCCACTGCTAAATAAATAGAGCTATATATAAATATAAATAGACCCAGCTTCCCATTAGCACAAAATTTGCTGTGAGGGAACCATTGGAGGTGAGAGCGAGCTGTAAATATTTAATGCATTTTCCCCTCAATAGTAGAGTATTGAAGTGGGGATGGGGGTGGTCTGTCTCACCTGGACCATGATTTTTCAATGTCTTTCAATTTTGGCCCTGAAACTCCCACAGTCATCCTGAAACAGTTGGCCAATTTTGAGTCTCCTGGGATGCAATCAGACGTACCATTAGTGGCGACACACTCCATCTTGCTGACAGATTAAATGTGTTCGTTCAGACATCCACATCTGGCAATCGAGTGTCATCCAGGGTCATCCTGGCTTGCTGCAGCTCAATGCCGCATTAATTTGACAGCGCAGAAAGTCCTGCCCTTTTTCAAAAAAGCGGCACAAGATCAGCTTTTTCCTTTTTGGACAGCTCATGTGCGATACTGCCCCTTGGAATGTTTACCACCCCTCCCACTTTTTTTTTTAAAAAAAGCCCCAGCAGACATGCGCATTGCCAGATCATCCGGGAATCTGAGGTGACACTTCTGTTTCTCCAATCAACACAGGATTGGGGGGAGGGGGGACGTTATCCCACTCTTAAAAAAAGGAAAAAATATATATATTTTTTCAATGTGGAGGATTTCCAGATATCATTGTCACTGTCAGTTTCTAGGAAAGCAGTTCCCTGGCTTGAATAGGCAACGTTAATTCTGGAAACTTTCCCCCCTTTCCCCCCCACCTCTAAAGCAACATTTGATTTCCCACCTCCAAACAGTTGGGCACATGTTCAATGGACCCCCTCCCTCCCAGAAATCACCATCTGATCACACATGCTCCAAGAAAAGAGCGTTATAGTATTGGATGTCTGATCACTCAACAACAGAATGAGTCGCATTCTTGGATGCTTGTCTGAACAGCCCTACATCAAATCAATATTCAGCGGTTCAAATTTGAACGCCACACACCCGCTTTTAATGTGACGTGTGACCACACCCCTAGCTTTTTTCTCTGATGCCTGCCAGTAGGGTGCAGTGACTAGGATCTGGGAAACCCAGGTTCAAATCCCTATTCCACAATGGAAGCTTGTTGGGTGACCTTTAAGTTGTGAGGATAAAATGGAGGAGAGGAGAATTATAGGAACTGATTGGGGAGAAAGGTGGACAGACAGGCCATCTTTTTATTACTATAGATTCAGGGTAACAGCAAGCCAAGTGATTTCTTTTATGATATTTGATTTGGATCGGAGTCAAAGGTGGCGTTGGTGAAATTTTTGTCCAGGGATCCATGGTAGTTCTCAGCAGCCCTAAGTGGTGTGGTACTTGTAAGGGTTACTAAAAAAGTTGCAAAAACACCTGCTGGAATTTCACTTTTTCTTCTTCTCTGTAAGTGCTAAGGTACAAGAGTGTCCTCAATTTCCGAGCTAGACGTAACTGTATTGCAGGGGTGGCCAATGTTAGATCTCCAGATGTTTTTTGCCTATAACTCTCATCAGCCCCAGCCAGCATGGCCAATGGCTGGGGCTGATGGGAGTTGTAGGCAAAAAACATCTGGAGAGCTACCGTTGGCCACCCCTGCTGTATTGCATACAAGCTTTGCTGGAGGTTTGGTCATATCTTCCAGTGACCATTTCAGAAAAGAAAGAATAAAAAGAAGCCAGGATTAGCACCATTAAAAACATGCTTTTTTTGCCTGAATATATGTATTTTGTAAATATCAAATGTTTTGAGGAATAAAGTTAGATAGCAGTTGTGTTATTTGCTAAAATAATTTTAGTCTGATCTTATGACTTTCTGTATTGAACCCCTTCCTCTGTATTACTCTAGATATCACATTAGCATAAAATTCCTGTCAAATTGTCCTTCATAGTTTATCAACTCCCATCAAACTTGCTTTCCTTTTACCTCTAATCCTCCCACTTCCATTTTTCTAACTGTCAAATCTCTCCATAGTCACCTTCAAGCAAACTCCTAGGAATACTGCGACCTTCACAAGCTCATCTACAAGGTCACCTCATCTCTGGCTTATGCTATCCATTGACTATCTTGCATAAATCATAGAACTATTTTAACTTGTATTCAATAGAAGTACAGTACAGCCCTCCAGAAAGAAGCTATCATATGAAAATAATGTTGAATGTGTGTTCTAGCATCTAACAATATATAATTACCTTTGATCTTAGGAAAGTGGATACAACATTATCTCCTGAGTTTTCAAGGGCTGACAAATATGAAGATTAATAATTTTTATTCCAATGAGAACAAGACAATCCCATCCCAGTGAGGTCAATTGTTTGTTGCAGAAAAGACAATTTCCCTCTGCACTAGACAGTTGAAATCTGATTTGTGAATAATATTCACGAATGTGCTTCTAATCTGACCCCCACAAAAAAGAAACAACCCTAACCTGAGTTTATAAAAACCCACAGTGAAGTTCATATGGAGGTGTTAATGATTTTTTTAGAGTTCAAGCACCTAATTAGTCTTGAGCAATCTCATTAACATCATCAGGACTCCTTTGGAGTAAGTGGGTAGTAGAATAGATTTAATGCATTAAATAAAAAAGAGGAGTCTGTGAAACCTGCATAGAATAATTTCCCCCACTTGTGCACTATTTCTCCCACCCCTTTTCTTACTCTTACTTCTTTCCTCCGTGTCTGTCTCTCTTTCTGCTCTCTAATCCATCAGTATCTCTTTTTCTGCCTCCTCACCTCACCTCATCACTTTCTCTTTCTCTCTTCAGCAAGCATCCAGGCCTAGTTGAGTCATGCAAGTTGAGTGGCATCATGTAACCCAATGATTGCTACCAGGCCTAGGATTACCAACCTCCAAACAGGGCTGGCCCTAGGGCACATGGTGCCCCAAGCAGACTCACTGCCTGCCACCCTGTTCTGCAGTGGTACCCACAGTGCCGTGACTCACTGCCTGCACAGCGGACAAGCCATGGAAGCCCTGTGGTTTGAGGGCTGTAGGGGTCCTTCACTGGCTTCCTAGCCTCCTCTGTGCCACTGCCCCCTCCCTCCCTTTCCCCTGCTTGCAGCTCCACACCCCACCAAGTGTGAGCACACACACATGGGATCACCTACAATGCGCTCAGAAGAGCAAAGCCAGCCTGCTCCTTACTGACTTCAATGGGGCTCTGACTGTGGCACTCTCTCTAAGAGCATGCAGGCTGGGAGAGCTCCACTCCCCCTCCATTCTGGAACTGGAAGGGAGGGAGAGCAAGGCTCTCCCAGCCTGCGTGCTCTTAGGGAGAGTGCCACAGTCAGAGCCCCATTGAAGTCAGTAAGGAGCAGGCCGGCTTCACAAGCACATGTGCACACACAGAGAGACAGCATACTCAGAAGAGCGAAGCCAGCCTGCTCCTTACTGGCTTTGACGGGGAACCAGAAGGAAGGGGGAGTGAGGCTCTCCCAGCCTAAGCACTCTTAGAGAGAGTGCCACAGTCAGAAGCCTACCGTCAGAGCAGGCTGGCTTCACTCTTCAGAGTGTGTCCTTGGCTGCAGGAGCAATGCGGGGTGGGGTGTGTGCAGAAGATGGTGGGTGGGCAACCAAATGGCATTGTAGGAGAGGCAAATTAGACATCTGTCTAGGGCACCCAAAGGAGGGAAGAGCCCGATGTAGCACCCCCCTCCCGGTGCCCTAGGCAAATGCCTAATTTGCCTAGTGGGTGGGCCAGCCCTACCTCCAAATGAGGCCTGGAGAGATCTCTGAATTACAACTGAACTCTGGATGACAGAAATCTGTCCTGCTGGTGAAATGGCTGCTTTGGAGGGTGGACTCTATGAAGAGTTGCTAGCTCCCTGCTGGAAGCAGGGTATCCCCATCAGGTTCCACCCCCTGCTGTCAATCAGCTGGTCAGGAGGGAGATCCAGGCTATGTTGCCAGTGACATGCAGGGCTTTTTTTGTAGCAGAAACTCTTTCACATATTAGACCACATACCCCTGATGTAGGCAATCCTCCAAGAGTTTACAGGGCTCTTAGTAAAGGGCCTACTGTAAGCTCCGAGAGGATTGACTACATCAGGGGTGTGTGGCCTAATATGCAAAGGAGTTCCTACTACAAAAAAAGCCCTGGTGACATGGCAATGTAATTTCCAGCATGTATCAGAAGTGATGTCATTATGTCGGCAACATCTGTTATTTGGCTGACTTTGCAAAATCAAAACATGTAGATATATCAGTTGTGAGACTGTACAGATTTGAGGTTGTTTAGTAATCTCAGCATTACATTGAATTCCTGCCTTTGTAGTTCCATTGGGACTATCAATTTCTCGAACTCTTCCTCCTCTCTCCCTCCCACTACATGAAGGGTTGAAGGCTAACATGCTGAAACTGAATCAAATCGAGCACACTTATAAATCAGATAATTTTATTTCTCTTGGAAGGACCTGGAGTCATTGTACTACTTTATACTAATAGAGCCCCACATGATTTCCTGCCATGACAATGATTTATCAGTTCATATGAATGGTATGGTGTAGTGTACTGGGAACTTCAAACAAAGACCCTTCGTTGGAGAGGCTCCTTGCAGCTTCATTCAGATTGGCCACCCTTGCTGAGCCAGCCAATCAGGTAATTCCTTTTGAATGAAGCCCATTGTTAGAGAAGCTCCTTGCAGCTACACTCAGAATGGCTGCCCTTGCTGAGCCAGCCAATTAGGTAATAGCAATTTGAATGAAGTCCATGTAAATGAAGGTTCTGAGCACCTGTTTTTCTGTTGGGTTGTTTATTGCTGAAGGTGTGTTTTGGGTGGAATTTCAGTGTATATAGTTGCAGCTAGCCATGTGGGTTTTCAGTTGGGTTTTTGCTAATAAAAGAGCTATGCTGGAATCACTATAGTGTTTGACCCACTACTTTTCATATGGAGGCTGCATACTCTCCTGTGGTGTTGAAAGTCAGCTGCTCTGGGTTTTGACCTGGCAGTTGTAGCCACATGTGGGCTCACTGTGCCACTGGTTTCTTTTGTCCCACCCTTGCTCGGTTCTTTTTCTTCTCTGTTTATATCCATGCTGGTCTTGAGAACCATAAGCATATAGAGCGAAGCTGCAATCCTATGCACAGACAGTCTGCTTGAAACCTATTAATAACATCAATGTGATTTTAAATAGCTGGTATAAAGAATTACAACTCACCTTAGTGTAAGACATTTCTATAATCCTGCTACAATCTGGCTGAGGAAAGTAAGTGGAAAGTTTATCACAGTTACCAAAGTAGTTCTTAGGATCACTCAAGAATAAACACCAGCTGATCCATCTCAAGTGACTAAAGCAATGAACAAACTTAAAAAAAAATTCTAGTTGGATAATTTGTTTATTTATATTCACACCAGCATGTCCTCTGTTTTGTGTTACTCAGTAGCTTTATAGATTGAAATTGAAGTATAATGCAACATTTCTTTGTCAATCATTTGTTCTCCTTCACTTTATTCCTTTGGGATGTCATCAACAAATTATTCTTCCTGTGCTACACCAGTTTATTGAAATGGGCATTGCACAGGAAGAGAAATATTTGGACTGGATTATTGAATGATAGCAGAATTAAAACTGCCAAGCATAGCCTCCTGTCAATAGAAAGGATTTATCCAGTTTTCCCTAGTTCTGTTTCTCTGAACAGAATTGTCACTTGATCAGAGGCACACCAAACATCTGGGCATCTTTAGGGCAAAGCTGCTCTAAATCGAGCTTCATGGATTATGCAAACATTAGTTCATTAAAGGTTGAGATGAGTTATCAAGCTACATTGTTTGGCTACAATGGTCTGCTTTTCCTCCCCCCCAAATCACTTTCTTCCTCTATTGACATGAAATGAGCAGGGAAATTTATTCATTCTATGTTTTCCCCTTGTGTAGTACAATGAGAGCATACCAGTCATATTATGGAGTTCACAGAATTGTAAGATGGAAGGTATTCATTGAGTCCAGCATCATGCACTGAAGTAGAATTCTTTAGTCTTCTCACCCCCAACCTAAGCAGAGAGCAGGTTTGTGCCAAAAAATTAATAGATGGGTTAATGGAGGCAGGACAAGGTATGGTAATTTAATAATAGAAATTAGGAAATTATGGACACTTTCTTGGAGCAAAGTATAGAGGGTTTCCCCCCCTGTTTATTGAAGTACAAGAGCAAAGATAGCTTCCTTCTAGATGCTGTTACTTGGTAGGGGGAAGCTGACTTATAATGATCATGGCTGACATAATGATCCCATAGGGATTTCAAGTCAAGAGTTGTTCAGAGGTAATGTGCCATTGCCTGGTTGGCTTCTGAGATCTGTTGAGGTCAGGCTAGTCTGGGCCATCCTCAGCTGTTATTGAAGAACTGCTATACTCTCACACAGCAGTTCTTTAAGCTATCTTCATCCATTAAAGAATCACCTGTAGGGTTGCACATCTTTTAAAAAAAGAGTATTTTTGGATTTGAATTTCAGGAATGATTTCCATGCCAATATTTGTTCCAATACCATTTTGAAATTTGGTTTTTCTTCAGAATTCCAAAATTTACAGGTCCTTTGTACCCTACAGGAAATTTTTTTCCAGGGGCTAGAGTGGCTTTTTTTCCAAAGAAATAACATCAAAATATCAAGGAAGCTGGTCATGCTTGACCATTTAAAAATCACCAACTTTCAAACAAATTAGATAAAGGCTCTGATTCTGTTTGTACCTGAATAAAGTGACCCCCGCCATCTTATTTGTCGCCATTGTTTCCAATGGGAAAAAATTCCATGCCTACACTTTCTCCAAATGCATAAGACCATCCCCTGGCCAAAAGCCTCCAAATGAAAACAGCAGCGACAAGCCCAATATCAAACTAGAGAATCACAGGCAAACCCCAGAAACCAAGACAAATCAATCTGGCAAGTCAGTACCAAAGCAGTCAGATAGCCCTGGCCAGACAGTGACATAGATGCATGTACACTAATGTCACTTTTTCAAGCAAGGCCTCAGAAAATGAGCAAGAGATGGTTTGAGGCAACTAATTTCTCCTTTCTCTATAGTCTACCACCTATATACTGTCACTGGCTCACAGGAGGAGCCTCAGGACCTGCAGCTGCCATGCAGCACTGACTTTTCTGTTCTCTCCTACCCCTGTAAAGAAGAAACACTGTAGCACTACAACATGCACAGGTTTCATTTTAAGTGTTTTTTTGCGAGTTCTGATTGTTTTGAGACACTCATCTGTTTTCCTAATGTATCATGCTCCAGTTATATGTGTGGGTTTTGTTTTAAGTTTGGGGAACACCTTTTTCCCGCTGACTCCCCCACACACAAAAAACCCCCCAGACTGAGCAGATGCATGTGTTCATACGTTCTCAAAGTCTAGGGCTTGGTAGTTGAGGAAGGCAGGTTAACCTTCAGGAAGACCAGTAGGGGAACAAGAGAGCCAAGAGCTGGCAAGGTTGTTCATCTGGGAAAATATATATTCACTCTGCGTGCTAGGAAACAAGGAAACAAGAAGGAAACAAGAGGAGCTTCTGAGCTATAAGAGAGAGGTTTGGCCAGACCATCTGTTTCCTAGCCCAGTAGTTAGCAGATTGGTGGCACACAGCTCATATAGTTTAGAGATGTTGTTGGGTGAAACCCTGATGGCTTTTCTCACCATGGCCATCTTGGCAGTAGCCTTGAGAAGATCCTACCCTATCCTTCCCTACTGTTGGAGACAGTGTGTTCCTCTTGGCAAGCAAACACTGCAGCTGCCAAGAGATTTTGTCTCTCTAGTGAATGAGATGTCCTTCAACTGATTCTAGCACTGTATAATTGGCACTGTGCAAAGTGGGGATCGTTACACCTCTGGAACCATTTCCAGACCATGGAGGAATATGGGCACTCACCCTAATTAGCAGCTGTGGACACTGCCAGAGCCCACTCCTGTAAGTGTCTCAGGGCATATACAATGTGTCTGCAGGTGCCAAAGGAGATTGGGGGAGTAGGGGTTCAGATGGCAGCACTTTGGGGTGCACTTCCATCTCTGCTCTTGAATCTGACTCATTAACCTGCTGTCCTTGACTTGTTCTATCTACCTGTCCTCCTGAGCAGCAACCTGCACTTGCCTTTTTTTCCAAATCTACACGACCTACCTTTTTAAGTAAAGCTACACCTAAGCTTGCTTCAACTGATTTTTCCACAAAACACCCGCTTCTGATTTTCCAACCTAAAAGCTGACTTATTTTTGTAACTACACTGACAAATATAAACTCAGTTTATATTTTCCCAAGCCTATAAGTGAAGCCTAATTCACCCCCCCCCCCAAAAAAAAAATTAAGTTAATCCTAGAAGGAAAAAAGGCTTCCCCTCCCCCTTCAACTATAACTATCCAGGCAAAAACAAAACACAGAAAAATTTGAAAGACAATTTTACATAACTTTTAACACAAAGTCCACTGTGGGCAAACCAGTCTTGAAGATGTCAAGGCATGAGAAGGTCTTTACAGGCAGTCAGCAGCAAGCATTAGAAATCTAATACAGAGACTAGAGCAGTATTGCTAAAAAAAAAAAAAATCTAGCCCTGAAAGGGAGTCAGGATGCAAATGAGCCTTTTATCCTCTTCGTCCATGCTCAGAGAATCATCAAAGGCTGTGAAAGAATCAGCATGATTGGACAGATAGTTCTAGTTCTTCTCCCAATGTCTGATCTCATTGCTTCAGAGATATGCCTCCTTCCCATCACCCAGAAAATTTAAAATTTCAGGAAAAACTGGCCTGGGAGCAAGACAGCCCCAGTTTTCCAGATATTCCTGAATATTTTAATAAATTGGGGGGAAGGGATCCAATTACCAGTATTCTGGAAAACCCAAATGTTGCTCTGCATACCCAAATATATCCAGAAAATACCAATGAGGTATATTTCGGATATGTATTTGGACCAAATACACATTCCTAGTCACTTGCATACAACTATCTTATCTTTACCATTATCTCTTGAGCATGCTTCTCATTCCTCCTTTCAAGGAACCCTCTGGTTTACTTCCAAGTGTCATTGCTCTTGAGTAGCTCTGGAATCCCACAGTAAATTGGAACCCAACAAGGGGTCATTTAAAAGCCCATAGTGTGAAGATGAAACAATTGTGGTTAAATTTGAAAGCAGATCATTGAATTAATTCTTGGAACTCTGAAGAACTCCTTAGTGGGTTTTTTTGCATGAGTCCACAAGATGCTTTACATTTGAATTTCCCATAAAGAGAAAGGTAACTGTGAGAAAGGTAACTGGGAAAAGTATTTTCCCTTGATTACAAGATATTTTGTGAAGATACTGTCTGAAAGATGATAATAATGCTCTGCTAGAGAATATTGGAGTAATGATATCCGATAGCATAGATTTTTATGTGGGTTGTCGAACATATGGACTGGTAATCATAGGCTGCCCATCAAAATATGATATTTGAATGGCTGAATGTGACCCTTGGACCCACAGTGTGTCAACTGTACATGGATAGCCACTGTGTCCATGTGAGAAGAAACGAAGTAATTGAAATGAGGGACAATTCACTGAGCAGCAAGCAGAGGTGGACCAGCAAATGCATTCCTAATGTACATTGTCCTCATACAGAACCAGGAGAAAAAACATAAAGACTATGGAACAAAACATTTCTCTTCTGTCAAAACAACATCGTTGTATGGGAAAAAAACACAAGTAATATTTTAATTCACCACTATTAATCTTTCAGAAGCCATCCAGTCTACAAATGATTCTGAGCTGGATTAAACGTTTCTAATGTTTAGTCTAAAAGGAAGAGTATAAAAGAAGGAGGTGGAAAAGTACTATTGGGGGTTATATTTCTGAGATTTTCCTTGTCACTGTGGTTAGATGTGCTATTTTTTATTTTCTTTTTCCTTTCAGCTGACATTAACAAGTTTTTCTCATTGTGCCTATTAAAAAGGGAATAGGAACCAGAGAGTGGAAATTGGCTCCAGGCATATTTGTACACTCCTACAGAAATGCCTATGGTCTCCTTAATACTTGCCGTCACCCACAACTGAAAAGATTAACCACCATGAAGCTCAATTTAGATAAGAATTAAAACCCAGCCTGTGCTGAAATGAAATGATTTTTTTTCTTCTGGTAGTACAATCATTCATCATCAGGCAGAGCAATGAACGCTGCTTTATTAGAACACACTTATGGGGAAATGTTCCCTTTAGTGCGCATTGTTATGTATAGCAATTGGAATATATGAAATTAACACCGCACTTGAGATCGGCTTCTCCATTCAAAGCCCAGTAAGCACTCCTGTATCTATGTGGATTTTCTTTATCTGCAACAGCTAACTTGTTCATTTCAGAACGGAACAGTTCAAAACATAAAAGATGATGTGTGCTTCAGAATTTCTAGGAAATAGCTAGATTTGACATTGTGTGATACAGATTTCAGACAAATGTTCCATTGACTGTGAATGGCAAAACTGGACAAGGCTAGGGAGAAACAGCAGTGTAACTCTGTTAAGGACTGAATTGTGAGGTCATTCCATAAATCCATGGCTTGCCATGAGTCCACAAGATGCTTTACATTTAAATTTCCCTTAAAGAGAAAGGTAACTGTGAGAAAGGTAGCTGGGAAAAGTATTTCCCCTTGATTACAAGATTTTTCATGAAGATATTGTTTGAAAGATGAGAATAAAGCGCTGCTAGAGAATATTTGGGCAATGATCTCTCATGGAATAGGTTTCCTTATGTGGATTATCAAACATACAGATTGGAATCCAAAATCCTTTAATGTTTTTGCATTTTTCTGTGTACTTAAATTATTTATGCAGCAACTGTAACAGTTTCTAGGATATGACTTGCAACCTATATTCAAGGCAAGGAAACATGTTATAAATAATGCATAATGAATCAGTAAATAAGATAAAGCAATTATTTGGCTATAGTCATAAGAATTAGAAGCCTTTAAAAAAAACCCTTTGCTCAGATTTTCAGCTATTAATATCCAGATTAATAAATTTTGGAACCTTAGTGAACATATGTAGGCACAACTTCCCAGCAGTTCAACATCAGATCAGTAGCAGATGCCAGGGTGCACCCACTACTTTCTGCAGCCACTAAAAGATGTGTTGGCACTTTTCTCATGAAGTAAATGGGTATGCCTGAGCTGACATCTCTCCTTTGCTGATGGAGTTGTTGCTGAGAAGAAAAGAGCACATTACCTTAGCAGTTGTTCTGGTGATCACAGGAGTCACATGTTTCTGACAAGATTTTTTCCTAGCGAGGAGAAAATTTGCCAGGGAAACCTTCAGGAACAATAGAGGTTGAATGAAAAGACTCAATAAGGCCATGGAATGGAAGAAGCAATATATGACCTGAAACAGAAACCCATAGTTTTAAGATTATTCTATCTCTTAACTCACCATCACAGAGGGCACAATTTTAGAGCTCTTTTGATTTAGAGAGAGGATTATATTTATTATTCAACCATTTGCTCCATAGACAATTTACTATGCTTCTCATTTATATTCAGTGACTGCAAATACCAGTAAATTCAATTTCTTATTTTTCAGAAACTGGTGTTATGGTGATCTGTCTGCTCTCAGGTAAAAGCCTAACTTGGCCCATTCTTGGCAAAGTGCAAAAAGAGGGTGGAAAGATGCCTGCCTAGATTTCAATTACTCTTAACAAGTGAGATTCTCAAGGCTTTTCCTACAGTTATGGTTGCCAGGAAAAGCCTACACCAGAGTCTAGAACTGGAAAATTATATTTATTTCATAATTTATATTCTTATAGTGGCAGGAATCCTATTTGTGTTGGGAGAAGGATTGCCAGCTGGCGATTTTTCCATTAGTGTGACTGATTGTTTTCTTTTATCCAGCTGGTTTCCAGATGAGATTCTTTTAATATGATCAATAGGCTGGCCTATAAGTGTTTGATACTTTTCAAAGCAAAATAATTTGCTGCACTGTAGCTTTAAGAATTTTGCAGCACTACCAGCCAATTTTAACTTTCATTTTCAAACCTGACTTTATTGTTCCTCAAGGGAGAAGGGAACAGGGAAAAAGAGAGGGTGTGTGTGTTTTATATGGATATGTTTGGGTTTTGTTGTTGCCTCCCTATCTTAGCGGGGGTCACTTAATTCTGTCTCTGACCATTTGAACTCCACTCCTTGTGGTAGGATGAGTTGACTGTGGTGTTTGTTTTGCCACACAGACCTCCAAAGAGACTAAGCTGCCTGGCATCTTTCCATCACTGGATATCTGGGTCTCACAGTAAGATTTTCAACAGGCAGTACATATATTTCTAATATTTTGCAAAGCTTGAAGATTTGAAAAACCTACTAAATAATATCCTTTGGAAAAAGAATAGAGTCTGGAGGAGACTTCCAATCATTTAAACAGTCTCTCTTTGTGTAAAACAAAGAATCACAATTTGAGAGGAGAATTAGTTCTCTAGTTTTAAACTTAATATCCAGCATGAGAAGACTGACAATCTGGAAGATAAGAATTTGGCAAATGTTTGAAGTGGCATTGAAAGGCCCTTAACACTTAGATCTACTGTTTTATTTATTTGGATAAATAAAAGGTTATTTATCTTAAAGAGAAGATAATAATGATCTTGTCACAGAAGAGGGTCTAGAAGGAAAACCCTAGTCTTAAACAGAGGGATAAAGCTGAGTATATTCTTAAGACGGTGTGACTGACCAGTGTGAAGTTCAGAAGAAAATCTAGAGCATCTGTTAAACCTTCAGTGAATGCCAAACAGCCCTAAGTCTAAAAACGTCTCTTGTGTATTCAGCAGAATAAGATGCAGTATATGTAACTTTCTTTCTACCAATACCAAATCACAAACAATGTGTCAATATTTATTCCCTTCTCTGCCAGTTTGTTCAAATAACCTAAAAAACTTAGATTATCTTTAAGGGTATGTAACCTGTCATTTCTGGAGGGGAATTTTGGTAAATTGATGCAACTTCAGGGTGATTGTTTTATAGAAGAGACTAATATGATAGTTGCTTTCTAACATTCATATTTGTCTTTTTCCCTTACTTTGTGTCAGAACTATCCTTTGGTTGCAAAAATGATATATTCCATAGCAGGTGACATAGTGTGAGGTTAAACTAGTTTTAATAAGTGTTCCTTCCACTGTATTTCTGTAGAGATTAGGGTAGAAATTGCTCAGTACAGCTACTAAGCTACAAGCCTCAGAGAAACATGACAGTCCAAGTGTTATAATATCAGTATATGTTTCTAGGTTCTTAGTAGTAATGTGTATCTTATACAGTCAGAAATCAAATGCAAAACTAGACTTGATGCTAGGGATCTCTGATTGGCTCTCCAGGCATGTAATTTAGCTAGAAGAACTACAAAGGAGAAGAGGACGCTGGATTTGGGTCCTTTGGTGATATTGTAAATGCCTTCCTGCCATCCACAGGCTTTTTGAAGTTCCCAGAAGGGATAAAAATACAATATTTATTTAATTGTATTTAACTGTGTGTGTGTGTTATGTGCTAAATCGCTTCCAATTTATGGCAACTCTATCAATTAATGGTCTCAAAAAGTTTTAACATTAACAGCCTTGTTCAGTTCTTGCAAACTGAAGGCTGTGGCTTCCTTGATTGAGTCTTCTGTTGGGACTTCTTCTGTCCCTGATGACTTCAACTTTCCCTTGTGTTATTGTCTTTCCAGTGAGTCTTGTTTTCCTGTAATGTAACTATGGTACTCTGTTTAGTAATTTTAGTTTCTGTTTAGCTTCAGCTAGGAGCCTGTGATTAAAGACTTTGTGTTTCCATCAGGGGGAGGAGCATGACTTTCTTGCCTTATCCTTTCCCCTCCAATGAGCAGTGGGGTTTGGGTTACATTGTGAGGGGTGAGGTGAGAAAGCTGCACTCTGCCTGTGTAAGTGCTACAGTAGATCCAAGTCATTTTTTCATAAACTTTCAACATCACTTCAAGTCAACAGCAAGGCAATGGACAATTCAGAGAGACATAGGTGGGTGAAGAGGGTGAGGTAGCGCATTGCAGTTTACCCTCCAGGCTTCCTTGTGCAGCAGCAGCCTGGGCTTGGAGGGCCTAGTGCTGTGAGGACCAAGCTTCCTTTTAGTGTGCACTGGACTGCTCCAGCGCACAAATTCTCAGAGTCCAGCGCAGGGATTTTTCTCCCAGCACAACTGCTTGGAGAAGTTGGTGGCCCACCCACCCGCTGGCCTCTCTCCCTTTCCCCTCTGACCGTCTTCCTCCTTCTGAACTGACCTGGTAGCTTGGCTGTTCATCAGCTACCAAGCTCAGTAGTCAGCGTCACTGGAGGGAATTGGGGGGTGGGGAGGCTGGTTGTTGGCTGTGCTGTTTAAAGAGACATCACATCAAAGAGGCTCTGTGTGAGTTGGAGGGGATGTGTGGAGGGGATGTATGTGTGCTTTGAATGTAGGGGCTGTGTGTGTGTATGTGTTTTGGTTGTAGAAGATGTGTGTGTTGGGGATGTGTGTGTGTGTTTGGGGTATAGGGGATGTGTGTGTGTGTGTGTTTGGGGTGTTGGGGATGAACCTAGGGAACATAGCTTGGAGGTGGGACTTTTCTCAGTCACTTCTCACTTCTTCAGAAGCCATCTTCTCAGAAGTGAGCAGTGACTCACAAAAGCTCATACCCTGCTACAAGTTTTGTTAGTCCTCAGGGTGCTACTGGCTACTTGCTTGGAAAGTACTTGCTTGTTATTCTCTAGACCAGGGGTGTCAAACTCATTTGTTATGAGGGCTAGATCTGACATGAATGAGACCTTGTTGGGCCGGGCTATGTGTGTTCCTGTGTAAGATTAGGTAGCAGAAATATAAACTTTATAAAGGATACAGACAAACACAAATATTTTAAGAAAACTTAAAAATAAAACATGCTTAAAACATTAGCACTTGTTGTCCTTAAAGGTGCTTTCTTTGTATTTCTTCCATGGGATCCAGGGAACTGGGCAAAGGAAGCTCTGGCTCTTTCCTTCGTTCCACTGGGGATCAGGAGGAGGAAGAGCCTCAGACAACAGAAGGAAGAAAGGCTTGGCTCAGCAGCTCTGCTGTGTGATTGAAAGAGCCTGGCAAAGCAAGCTCTCCCTCCCCACCAAGGGAGGAGCCTCATCCAATGGAGAAAATAGAGGTTTTGCTCTGTAGCTCATGTGTGATTGAGCAAGCCTTGCTAAGCAAGCTGTCATGAAGAAGGAAGCAAGAGAGAGGGAGAAGGAAGCAGATGACAGCCAGTTGCTTGGTGGCCTGATTGGAGCCCTCGGGGGGCCTGATTCAGCCCTCAGACCGCAAGTTTGACACCCCTGCTCTAGACCCTTCTGCTCACAGTTTTAAAGCTAGCACCATTTTGGGCTCACAGGGACAAAAAATCTGCTTACAAAACTGCAGACCTTAGAGGGAACATTGGTGAGGACCCTGGGGTTTGTTGTCGTTGGGCATGCCATAGAGCAGAAGCAGCTCAGGTCTTCATGCAGCCATTACTATTGTGGGGCTGGCCCAGGACATTCTGGTATCTATGCATAAAGCAGGTTATACACTTGATTTGGTTTTTTCTGAGGTTTAGGTACTGGGGGAAATTTTCATTCTGTCCTTATCGTGGATTGACCAATTTCTGGTGAGATTCAGATTTATGAACATTAGAAACCTCAACATGGGTGGGGGGTCCATTCCAGCATGGTCCACTCCAGAAGGCTAATGGATCCAGAGAGGTGCCTGATGTCTCTTGGGATGTTTCCAATCAGCAAATTTGGAGCCCTCTTGCAGTCTATACATGTCTGTCTCTCTGTTTCTGCGCTCCCTCATAAGAGCTGCAGTTATTTTTCTAGGGAAGACTAGGGAAGTTTTGTAAATAAACACATAGCCCTCTTTGCCATGGTGACTTCAGATGTTCTTGACCAGCACATGAAGCAGCTAATGTACAAAAGCTCACAATGCCCAGCCATTTCATGTTTTCCTCTGAAAATTTTTGCTGGCACAATTTTCCTATGAAAATTCTGTAATGAATGTCAGTAAATCAAAAGTAGGTTTGCAACTTATACACACCTGAACAACACCTGAACAGCATACTCAAGATTACTATAGCTCAGATATTGCCTCCAGTTTTTAATAATTCAAAGCAAGAGGTATCAGTTAGGCGGTGGAGGAATCTCGGACACATTCCTGAAGCGTTCTTCCACAAAATATGCTCTAGGTTTTGGGTAAAAACTCTATGGGTTTTGGGGTTTTTTGTCACAAAACCACTGAGTTTGCCTAAACCTCAGAGCATCAGTGCATGGCATTGGTGATGCAATGACACTGCTTCCAAGTGACATCATCATGTTAGGGATATTGCACAATGATGTCACTATTTGAGGGTGGGGTTTCCCTTGCCAGGCAGCTTTGGGGTGGCAAACCTGGGATCTGGCAACCCTACTCAGATTTCCTCCGTGGCATATAGTGACTTTTAACAGTTTCAGCTGGCTTACCACCTACAATTGTTCTTCAAAAAGCCTGATCTGGCCACAGTGATCCATGCTCTGATCAAGTTCAATTACTCTGATCAAATTCAATTACTCTAATGTG
The DNA here is from genome assembly GCF_032191835.1 of Heteronotia binoei. NCBI lineage: Eukaryota > Metazoa > Chordata > Lepidosauria > Squamata > Gekkonidae > Heteronotia > Heteronotia binoei. The sequence goes on from NC_083225.1 coordinate 56,948,313, forward strand.
CTCTATGTAAGGCTGCCTTTGAAAACAGTTCCAAAACTTCAACTGGTCCAAAATGTGGTGGTCCCAGGTTACTGCCAGAGATTGGTTACAGGGAATGTATCATCCCTGGGTTGAAAGATTTGCAATGGTTACCCGTATGTTTGCTGGCACAATTCAAAGCGCTAGTTCTTGCTTTTAAGGCCAAAATGGCCTGGGGTCAGGATTTTTGAAGAACTATCTCTTCCCATTCTATCCAGCCCACTAGTTAAGATCTGCTTCTCAAGCCATGCTCTATGTGTTCCCTCCTTCAGAGGTGAGTGGCAACAATAGACAGAGCCTTGTCTGTGGTTGCACCTCTCCTTTGGAACACCCTCCTTTACTTTCTTTTAGGTGCCAGGCTAAAACATACCTTTTTACTCAAGCTTTTAATTATGGGGTTCATATCATCAGCTTTTTAATGGCCTTGTTTTGTTTTATGGATAGTTTTTATGCTCCTAGCGGCCCCGTGGCGCAGAGTGGTAAAGCAACAGTACTGCAGTACTGTGGTCTGAACTCTCTGCTCACGACCTGAGTTAGAGGCCAGCGGAAGCTGGATTCAGGTAGCCGGCCCAAGATTGACTCAGCCTTCCATCCTTCTGAGGTCGGTAAAATGAGTACCCAGCTTGCTGGGGGGAAAGTGTAAATGACTGGGGAAGGCAATGGCAAACCACCCCATAAAAAAGTCTGCCGTGAAAACATTGTGAAAGCAACGTCACCTCAGAGTCAGAAACGACTGGTGCTTTCTTTTCCTTTATACTCCTTATGTCCAGTGAATATTATGACGTGGTTTTAATTTGTAAGCCACCTTGAGCAGGATATTTTCAGAAGGAAAATATTTTTGTCTAGCCTATTTATTTATAAAATGTTAATAAGCTGAGAAGCTGGGCAAGAAGATTTCCTCCCCCCTCTGTTTACAGACAAATATTTTCTAAAGCAAACAGGACAGTTAATTAATTCTGACCCTCTTTAAAGTGAAACTAGCTTTATCTATGGTGGCAACTTCTTATGTAGGCTAATCTTTTACCATAAGCAGAACAATCAAGTTCAGGCAAGAAACATCTGCCCTTTTATATAACATGATATCTGTTCAACAACAAGGATGATAGCTGTCCTAATCAAAATAGTTCTGGCTTCCCCCATGCAGACAAGGACTCCATCATATTCTTTGAAAGTAATGACTGCACAAGCAATTTAAATTCCTCCCCGTGTCAGAAAACCACTTGTCTTCATGGTAATATACTTTACTAATCTATGCAGGAGAACAGCAAATGAGGTATATAAAAGGCAGCAAATACACTCAATATCTATTACACAAAAGGGCTTTACATTTAATTGCAACTGTCAAGTTCACATGTTGTAGCTATTATAAAATAGATAATGCCTCAGACAATTGGGAGGAATGTATGCCAATGTATACTGTGTGAGGAAGTGGGCCAGTGCTAGCAGCAAGAAGGAGGCTGTCCAGTGATCCATGGCTGGTGGGTTATTGAACATGTCCACCTCCTTGGAGATAAGACCACCAGAGGGTGCACTGAGTTCACCCTCCACCCCTGCAGAGACCTCAGACTGGGAGGAGGGTTAAATCTTCAGCCTGATCCATCTAGCTCCATGAACAGCAGAGTAGTCCCAGTCATTTCCTCACTCTGGGATGCAAGTCAAGTCCTTCTCCTTCCTCTGGCTTGTGGGGAACCAGCCAGTCATCCAACTCCACCTAGGGTTGCCAAGTCCAATTCAAGAAATATATGGGGACTTTGAGAGTGGAACCAGGAGCAAGGTTGTGACAAGCATAATTGAACTCCAAAGGGAGTTCTGGCCATCACATTTAATGGGGCCATACACCTTTTAAATGCCTTTCTTCCAGTATAATCTTTTTAAAACATGAATAGTGTTTTGAGGAGAGGCACCAGATGCTATGCTGCAAATTTGGTGCCTCTACCTAAAAAAACAGCCCCCCAGAGCCCCTGATACTCACAGATTGATTTGCCATTATACCCCATGGTCTCTATAGGGAATAACGGAGTGCCCAGCAGACATTCCCCCCCCCACACACACACACTTTCTGATGACCCTGAAGCAGGGGGTGGGCCTCCAAAGTGGGGAATCCCCTTCCCCCAACTGGGGATTGGCAGCCCTGCTCCCACCCCTCAAAAGACGTGGGAAAGGACTGTGAATCCTTGTGGCCAGCTTTCCTGGGGCCTGACTCCACTGGATAAGAGGCATGGTTTGGCATTTTCTGGCCTGCCAGGGCTTGAAGCCACAGCACTGCTAGCTCACTACCAGCTAGTTCACCACCTGCTTCTGCTGTCCTGAGGAAGCCCAGTCCATGGGTTGCACCTATCACCAACCTTGCCTCTGGAGTCATAGCTGCTTACCTATATTCCCTGCTGAGGTGTGCAGCCCTGTGCTCCTGCCATGCCCTTCATGCAGCTCCAGGCAGCCCCTAAGTTACTATCTACAGATACCTGTTTATAATATACTTTGTGGATCTTATGCTGCTTTCAGAGGAGAAGGGCAGTCTCTTTCCACCGTCTCTTCTGGCTGTGTTTGTCTCTGGCACTACACTCATTTCCTGCTTTGTAAGAGAAAGCAATGTACAAATATGTCACAACTGAATGTAAATTTTTGGTAACTGAAAGACTAGAATAGGCATGTTTTTTTGTATAATGGTTTTTGCATAATGTTTTTATTCTTGAACCACTGGAATACTTTCCCTTCAGTTTAACCTTTGTCAGATCCAGCTGTTTTCAAGGCTGTGGGTTGGGGAATGCCCAGGAAGAGAGATATAAGCTCTGGCAGAGCAAGGCGTTCAACTCACAGTCATAGGGCAGGCTGATCAGAAAGCTTTTATGTGGGAATCAAAGCTTATCACCCCATATGCTCTACTCTACTGCTGTTTAATAAGACTTTTTTTCCCCTGGTCTAGTATATTGTCCTTAAATGCCACTCTTTCAGCCAAAGTATAAGTGATGTTGAATTCTATGGTTGACACTCCAGAGGTAATGTTTGGGTCTAAAAGCAGCTGTGAAGGAGGGGAGGCAATATGGATTGGAGCTGTAGCCCTGGGCAATAGAATTTCTGTGCGTACTCCACGTTTCTTTAAGTCTTCATACAGAAATTAAGACCATCTGGAGATGTGTCTTTTTTTTATTCCCTGTTGGGACTTAAATCACCCAGCAGCCATTTTCCACTGGGAAAAGAAGTAAGGCAGAAGAAGCAATCCTTTTACTTAATGCCATTGAGATATTTATTGGGAGGGTTTTTTATGATTAAGGAGCTTCTGAAACTAAAAATTGATCTGTGGCAAATTGATTAAGGAAAGATAATTATTGGGGAGGGTTTTATAATTAATAAGCCTTTAGATTAAATTAATTTAAATTTTAGCTAATAATTGTTGGGAAGTTTAGAGGGGATTTAGTTAAATAGCTAATTAGTAAATGGCAGATTAGTTAAAATAGATAGATCAGCTGGGAGGAGGGGGCAGAAGAGAGGGTAGTTGGACGGTTCCATCAATTTAGGGGGACATTAATTGGAGATGAATGGCCTGGGGATTCCAGTGCTCCTGGGGAGGGGAAGATATGACGGTGGAACGAGGCAGTATTATAAAGGAAGGAGATCGAGACACAACAGTGCTCGACCCCCTTCCAGCCTTCGTCCCATCCCGACGGTGACAGGTAGTGGGGCCAGGTTGAATTACTCGCCTCCGTCACTGGTGTTATGCAACGCCAGGTCCATTAATAATAAGACCTCTGTCCTGCAGGAGTTCCTGATTGAACAGGATATGGACCTGGGTTGCGTGACCGAGACCTGGGTGCGCGAAGGGGAGACGGTAGCTCTCTCCCAGACCGTTCCCCCGGGATACTCGGTCTTTCACCAGTCACGGACTAGCGGGCGGGGGGGCGGGGTGGCACTTTTCATACGAGAGGCTTACTCCTTTAGGGCTCTTCCGGCTCCAGAGATCCCAGGTGTTGAATGTGTTGGCCTGATGTGGGATGTTGGGGAGGGGTTGGCGATCTGGCTGGTGTACCGACCGCCTAACGCACCGGCCGGCGCCTTACCATCCCTGGTGGAGGCCGCGGTGGGCTGGGCGTTGGAGCACCCAAGGCTTTTGGTCTTGGGTGACTTCAATGTCCATGCCGATGATGCGGCATCCAGCCAGGCGATGGACCTGGTGTCATCCATGGCGACACTAGGACTCTCCCAGGTTGTTACAACACCCACTCATCAGGCGGGACACATGTTAGACCTGGTCTTTGCGGCCGGAATATCAGTGACTGATATTGCAATGGAAGCAGTGCCATGGTCAGATCACTTTGCCCTCAAGGCCCGTATGGAGGTATCACCCAAAACCCGTTTAGGCGGAGAGCGTATTTTAGCTCACCCGCGGAGCCTGATGGACCCGGAACGGTTCCTAATGGCTCTACGGGATACCTGGCCCACTGGCGATTCCCTGGATGGTCTGGTAGAGTCCTGGAACGATGGGCTCTCCAGGGCCATCGAGGAGATCGCACCCAGGCGCCCTCTGCGCCCCCGCCCGAAACCGTCGCCCTGGTTTAATCGGGAGCTGCGGCAACAAAAGCGGGGGCTCAGACGACTAGAGAGGCAATGGCGGCGTACTCGAGACGAAGTGACCCGAGCATCTTATAGAGAGAGTTTGAAGGCCTATGAGATGGCAATCAAATCCGCAAAGAGAGCATTCTTTGCGGCTAAGATTGCATCCGCAACTTCGCGCCCGGCACAATTATTTGATGTAATTAGAGGACTTACTACGCTGCCGCAAGGCAGTTTAAATTCTACTGAATTGGAAATAGGCTGTGAGGCTTTTGCGAAATTTTTTGCGGATAAAGTCGCATCACTCCACCCCGACCCCCCTGCCAGTTTGGAGACAGTCAGCGAACCTGAGGCCCCGAGCCTGTCCTCGGATTATACACTGGATGGCTTTGACCCCCTCAGTCTGGAGGAAGTTGACAGGATTCTTGTATCTGCTCGCCCAACAACTTGTAAATTAGATCCATGCCCTTCCTGGCTTATTAAATCTTGCCGGGGGATCTTAGATATCCCGTGCGGGATATCATAAATAGATCCCTAACGGAAGGGCACTTTCCAACGCCACTTAAAGAGGCTGTGGTCCGACCCCTCTTAAAAAAGCCATCTTTAGATCCGGCCCAATTGACACACTATCGGCCGGTTTCAAATTTGCCCTTTCTGGGTAAACTTATTGAGAGGGCAGTGGCAAAGCAGTTACAGACCTTCCTGGATGACACTTCCGTCCTCGACCCATTTCAGTCCGGCTTTCGCCCGGGACACGGGACGGAGACAGTGTTGGTTGCCTTAGTGGATGACCTTCAATGGCATCTGGATTGGGGTGGCTCGGCGGTGCTGATGTTGTTAGACCTTTCGGCAGCGTTCGACACGGTCGACCATCGGCTACTGACGTGCCGCCTCGCCGACGCAGGGATTCAGGGGTTGGCCTTACAGTGGCTTTCCTCTTTCCTGGAAGGTCGGGGACAAAGGGTCGCAATTGGGGGGGAGCTATCTCGGAGGCGCTCACTTGATTGTGGCGTGCCCCAAGGGGCGGTTCTCTCCCCGATGTTATTTAACATCTACATGCGGCCTCTTGCCCAGATTGCCCGAAGGTATGGGTTGGGGTGTCACCAGTATGCTGATGACACCCAGCTCTATCTACTGATGGATGGCCAGCCTGTCTGCGCTCCGGAAAATCTTGACCAGGCACTACGGGCCGTGGCTGAGTGGCTCAGACTGAGTGGGCTGAAGTTAAATCCTACGAAGACAGAGGTCCTTTGCTTGGGCCGCCGTGGCCCGGGGAGGGGGATCCCCCTGCCGGCTTTTGATGGTGCGCCACTCACGGCGGCGGACAGGGTCAAGAGCTTGGGGGTGCTATTGGAGCCTTCCTTAAAGATGGAGGCTCAGATAGCAGCCGCTGCCAAGTCCGCATTTTTTCATCTTAGGCGGGCAAGGCAGCTGGCCCCCTTTCTGGAGCGCGACGACCTAGCAACAGTGATCCATGCTACGGTCACCTCAAGGTTGGACTACTGCAATGCCCTCTACATGGGGCTGCCCTTGTCTCGGACCCGGAAACTGCAGCTGGTGCAGAATGCCACAGCCCGGCTGTTATTGGGTCTCCCAAAGTGGGAACACATCCAGCAGGGTCTCCGGACTCTGCACTGGCTTCCAGTGACATACCGGGTCCGGTACAAGGTGCTGGTTATTACCTTTAAAGCCCTATATGGCCTGGGACCTGCCTACCTGAAGGACCGTCTCTCCCCACATGTTCCCCAGAGAGCACTGAGGTCAGGAACACAAAATCTCCTCACTATCCCCGGGCCAAAAGAAGCCCGTCTGAAAGCCACCAGGGAAAGGGCTTTCTCCGTTATGGCCCCCGTATGGTGGAATCAGCTGCCGGAAGAGGTGAGGGCCCTGCGGGACTTGGCGCAGTTCCACAGGGCCTGTAAGACGACCCTCTTCCGGCTAGCCTATACCTAGCCTATATTTAGCTAGGATGACAACTTGAGGTAACTGGCCAGCCATCTGTTTACAGGAAACTGAATTACTCTGTTTTTAATGTTTTTAACTGTTTAAATATTTAACTGTTTTATACTTGAAATTGTTTAAATTTTATTGTTGGAAGCCGCCCTGAGCCATTCGTGGGAAGGGCGGGATATAAATCCCAAATAAATAAATAAATAAATAAATAAATAAATAAATAAATAAAATTGGTGGCCCTCATGATGGTGTCTTGGAGGCCAATAATACTACTGAAATTCCAGCTGCAGGATTCCAGCATCATATGCTGTTTGGCCCTTGGTTAGGGTTGCCAGGTCCCCCATGACCATCGGCAGGGGCTGGGGGTAGGGTTGCCATATCCAGGCTGAGAAACTTCTGGAGATTTGGGGATGGAGTCCGAGGAGGACGGGGAACTCAATGGGTACAGCACCACAGAGTCCGCCTTCCGAAGCATCCATTTTCTCCAGGGAAAACTGATCTCTGTAGTCTGGAAATGAGCTATAATTCCAGGGATCCCCTGGTCCCACCTGGAGGCTGACATCCCTACCTTGGTTGTAGCTCAGTGCCTGGGACTGCACTGTTTTCAGCTTACCTTCCTTGTGTGATCTTTGAGGGGTTTTTTCCTTGGTATGGCAAGAGGTAGGGATGCTCTAGCATTTTACAAAAACTCTGTGGTAAAACCACAGTGCCAGCATACCAGACTCTGCCCCCGTTTTCTCCAGAAGGTTGCTGCCTGCAGCCTGACTACCCATCCCTTAGCTCAAGTTCATACCATGCAATATCACATGTTACTGGGGTCCACAAGGAGCACAATAATAACAATGACATTTTTGGTTTACTGGTTTGGGGAAGACTTATTTCCAGAGCCATTCTAGATTTGAGGCATGTGCCTGATACTGCTGGCAGTATAGCAGGAGGTAGGCCAGGAGTGAGTGAAAGTAAAGGTCTTTTGACCAAAGCTTGATTCCTTTTTTTTTTTTTGGACTCTTGGTGTGCTCAAGGAGAGAAGCAAAAGTTTTCTTCTTCTTTTATGTAAGGGCTGCCATGTTGCTGGGGAGTGTAGCCAAAGACCAAGAGGCCAGTCTCTCTGTTCTCTTGTACAAACAGGGCCGATCTGTGTCTTGACTTCGGGGGGGGGGCTGTGAGGGGTAGCAAGCCTCACAAGCCACAGGAAAGGCCTCCAAGAACCACATGTGACTCATGAGCTATAGCTTAGCCACCCCTTTTCTAGTACTATCGCCAGCACCCATGGATTAGATGAGAGAAGGGTCAGATCTCTCTCCTTGAATCATGTAACTGTCTCCAATCAAGCCCATAGGATATCAGGGAATAATTTAGAGAGGACCTAAGGGGAAAAAAACAATTCATACACTGTAGGGTCCCTATGTGTGTGCAGAGTTCAGCATCTCTTGCCATTTCAACTTTCCAGTAAGGTTTTATCACCACCACCACCACCACCACCATCCTGGCAGTGCGAAAGGAGAAAGAGGGATAAAACACTTCACTCTCACACCTGTGGATGCTTGCTGTGTAGGAATACCTGTGACCACCTGTAAAAATGGGGAAGCTTTATCCTTTCTGTCTGCAGTTTGAAATGGAAGATTCCTTTGTTATAATCTCTGAGAATTTTATTCCAGTATTTTAGGAAATAAAAGTTACAGTTAGAATGTATTTTCCAATGAAAAACTGATGAAAACAACTGCCAAATTGATTAATGAGCCTTAAAATATGCAATAATTAAAGAATCCAACAAAACTGCATAACAAACAAAACAAAATCCAACTCCAAATGGAAGTTTTTGAGAATCTCATATGTAAGAGGCAAAGAATAAATAGGCATCGATCTTGATCCCTTTGCACGTATTCCCATAATGCCCAATTAAATTAGTTATAGGCCATCCTATACATAGCAGTTAAAGGTATGCTTGGCTGTTGTGTGGATATTGAAAAATTAGATAGCTAAATTTGTGCTTACAAGTTGAAACAAGGCGGAAAAGATCTGATCTTTTTATCAACATAAAAGGGTAAAGTTGCTTCAAAAGGTGCGTGTGCGTACTCCTACTGGAAAAAGACAACCCTTTCACTGATATTTAAAAGGTATGTAGAAACCCACCAAATTCTCAATCCAGCTTTTAAAAATTTTGCACAGTGCTATGTTTGCCATCAGCCCCTGTCAATGCTGCAACAAGTTTGCTGCTCACCTGGCTGTAGTAGTGATGGAGAGGTCTTCCTTGAACCCTTATTGATTCTTTCTTCTTTTCTCAATGCCAATATACTCTAGGAAGTGCTTGAGTCCTTAGCAAAGGTGCTCAGTCAGATGTCCCTTCTGCTGCCAGATAAATGTTCAGGGTTTCACAATGTAGTTTAGGAATGTATTTGGACTTCCAGTTACATTACTAGGAGGCTAGAACTTTTGACTTGCAGACAGGGGGAGCTATACTGAGTTTTCATAAAGAAGTGTGTGCTGTGCCCAAAATGCAAGTGGAGAAGGAAAAGTTTTGTCCATCAGTAATTGACTACTGTGCAATTTTGACAAGTAGTAGCCTTATTTATATGATGAACGTTCTGGCCCAAGGTGTAAGAGGTATGGAATATTATTGAGCTTTCAGTTGAATATTGTTAAACTTTTTGTTGATTCTTTTTACAAAGATTCTCAAAGGATCTTACAATTTAAAATGTAAAACAATGTAATATAATGGTGTTTATTTCTTTTCATTGTTTACAACTTGAATACATACATTCTTTAATTGCTTTTCCCTTGGACTCTAACAAAAGTTTTAATTAATAGATTTAAGATACTCTGGCTGTGGCGGATGAACATAGATGTCCTTCTAATAGTTTGTGAGTACCATGTTGGAGACAAATGTCAGAATTCATATACTGAAACTTATCCCTGGCTGGATGGCATCCATTCCAATCCAGCTGAAAGTAGAAATTTAATAAAATAAAAAATAATAAGTATTTCCAAGGCCACCTACTTTTGATTTGTCATCAGCTAGGTAATTCCAAGATTATACTGTACACTGTGTATGGCATTTGTTCCATTTCGGAATTCTTGGGTCATGATATGTCCCTGGCAACCATCAGAAACAGAGAATAATTGCTTCAAAAAGGTGTCAGAGAGTAGCCATGTTGATCTGCAGTTGAAGAGCTAGAACTGAGTCCATTAGCACCTTAGAGACCAAGAAGATTCTCAGGACATAAGATTTTGAGAGTCAATGCTCTCTTTGTCTGATACCATCTGACAAAGGGAATTTTGACCCTTGAAAGCTTCCCTCCCAAGGTGCTACTGGAGTCTGGCTGTTTTGGAATGGGAAGAAGTTTTAGAGGAAGGAAGCTTAGTGATGTATATGCTGATGATCCTGTGGTCAGTCCCCAGCTACATTTTAAAGGGCATCTCAGGTTTCAAGCTTGGGGAAGTTGAAGGCTCTGTTTCATTTTCACCATCTGCTCCGTGAATCTATGGTTGGATACCAGCAATTTCTCTCTGTGGGGCAAAGGGTTCTAGCAGCTGTTGTTAGTTTAAAATGATACCAAGCACTCCCTTAAACAAATTATTTCTCTCATTTCTTTTGAGAAACGTTTTTTTCTTTTTATAGGACTTGTCTTTTATTTCTCTTAAACTGTATTAATTATACTGTCATCTGAGCTTTCCCAACAACAGCCTCTTTGTTGTCATTATGCTCGAGCAAACTGATAATGTGCATGCATGTGTTTCTCCAAATTAGGCAATTCAGTTTTTGCATTCCAAATGCTAACTGTAGCTTGATGAACATTGGATGACTTGTCAGCATGGGATTCTCAAAGCTGATTTGATATCAGTGAAACAAGAGCCATGCACACCAAATTTCATGGAGATTTCATTACAAAAGAGAAAAAGAAAGACAAAGACTATTGTTGGCACCCACTGTAGAAAGTTGTGACTATTTACTGATAGCAAAGTGTAATATTATTGTGCTTGCTCAGTACTCTTGCACCAGAAAGTAAATTGCTCTAACATCCTTTCTACCATACAGCTGAGAGTGGAGACAGGTGATACTGGTACCTGCAGTAGATAAAAAAGCCAAAGGGAAGAGAGAAGAGTGATGCCAAGCTGAGTTAAAACTCTATTATTTACAGCATCCAACTGTTTTGCTGTTGCACCAGGAAATATTTTCCAGTGTTACTGAAAGACCATCTGCTAATGGTAGAACTCTCCTGCCTTACCTGCTGGTGGAGGAAAGGGGACATAAGGCTGGTTTAAGAGAAAGCGTTGTTTATTTATCTGTTTAATTTAAACATTCATGTTCTACTCTGCAAAACAACAACATGCATTAAAAATAACAATTGCAGTTCAAGATAAAATAACCCACCCATGGAAACATAACTTCTATACCTGCCTCATAGTATGCAGAATTTACCATTTACTTAGCAGTCAGATACATAACAAAAAAGTACCATCAGCAGTAGCATCTGAAAATCATCCCCCGAAGGCCTGCAGAAAGAATCAGATCATATGTTCCTTCCTCATTTGTTTAGGAAGCGAAGCTGGGATTTGTTGTATTTTTTTGAGAACACTGTTCAGTAATTGCAGGGCAGCCATAGAGAATGCCCAGTCTCTCACCAATGCAAACCTCACTACTTGATGAGAGTGGGAAGATGAAGGAGGCTGTTGTGCAGTATGAATTAGTACCAGGAATGATGACTTGGCAGCATGGGATTCTAAAAGCTGATTCAATATCAAAGGGACAAAGGGTGGCGATTGGCGAGCAGATCTCCCGGCATTGCCCACTGGAATATGGTGTTCCACAGGGAGCTATTCTCTCGCCAATGATATTTAACATCTATATGTGCCCCCTTGCCCAGATTGCCAGAGGTTTTGGGCTGGGTTGTCACCAGTATGCAGATGACACCCAGCTCTATCTGTTGATGGACGGCCGGACTCTGCCCCAATTCATCGGACCAGGGCGCTGGAAGCCGTGGCTGGTTGGTTACAGTTGAGCCGGCTGAAGCTTAATCCAGCAAAGACAGAGGTCCTGTGTCTGAGCCGTGGTGAGCTAAGAACGGGTATCCAACTTCCCACCCTGGGTGGTGCACCTCTCGTGCCAGCTCAGAAGGTGAGGAGTTTGGGAGTGATGCTGGATGCCACGCTTTCTATGGAGGCCCAGATCACAGCAGTTGCACGGTCTGCCTTTTTCCATCTTTGACAGGTCAAGCAACTAACGCTCTATCTGGCTCCCCAGGACCTAACCACAGCGATCCATGCAATGGTCACTTCCAGGTTGGATTACTGTAACTTGCTCTTGGGACTGATGTGGAAACTCCAGCGAGTGCAGACTGCAGCAGCACGATTGCTGACTGAACTGCCTGTATGGGCAGGCAGTCGGCCATTGCTGCACAGCCTGCACTAGCTACCAATTGAGTACCGGATCCGTTTCAAGGTTTTAGTATTAACTTTTAAAGCTTTATGCGGCCTGGGACCTACGGGACCGTCTCTCCCCATAAGAGTCCCTGAGGCCTCTACGATCGGCCAATCAACATCTTCTGACCATCCCTGGCCCAAAGGACATCCAGCTTGCCTTGACCAAAGCCAGGGCCTTTTTGGCCCTGGCCCCAACCTGGTGGAATCAGCTCCCCAAGGAGATACAGGCCCTTACGGATTTATTGCTATTCTGGAGGGCCTGTAAAACGGAGCTGTTCCGCCAGGCTTTTGGCTGAGGTGGGCAGGCATCCTCACACCAGCTAATTGGCCTCCCTGCACTGACCGCATCCTGTGTTTAACCTGTGAAGGATGTACATATCTGTACACTGACACTGCCTTATTTTAATTTATGTTAATGGTCTGTTTAAATTTAATTGTTTTATGATGAGATTTTAATTATTTATTATGTTGTAATCCACCCTGAGCCCGACCTGGGAAAGGGCGGACTAGAAATCAGCAAAAATCAATCAATCAATCAATCAATCAATCAATCAATCAGTGAAACTAGGGCCATATGCACACCCAATCTGTGCCATCTGTACCATACCTCAGACAGGCAAACTAATTTGAAAAGGACTTTTAATGGAAATAACCAGCATCTTGAATTGTACTGGGAAACAAACTGGAAGCCATTGCAACTGCTTCAAAATTGGTTTTATGTTCTCAAATCTAACCACTCTGGTAAGCAGAAAAGCAACAGCATTTTCTGTTCCCTTTGAAGATTCCGAATTGTATTTAATGGCAGCCCATTACATAGAATGCCATCAGAGTAATCAAGCCTAAGTGTTATGGTGGCATGGATCAATGTGGCCAGATTGCTGAAGTTTGAAAGGGAAGTCAGTTTCTTAACTAGGTGCAGATGGGAAAAGCTCTCTGCCAAGCGCTACACCTTGTCAAGAAACTGGCCTGGCTTTTCAAAAGTTTTGAGGCTTAGTTAAGTTATTGAACGTTTCTCTCTGGGAAGTGACTTGCAGTTTCCAGAGAGAGGTAAGAGATGAGTTGAAGACACAGGTGCAAGTGATATCATAGGCCTGACCAACAGGAAGTTTCACAATGATATCCTGTTTCATTAGTGCAAAGAGCTCTGGGCATGGGAAAGTTGTTTGATTGTAAATACATACAACTGTGGAGGTCACATGTATTAGCAATGCATCTAATAGGCCAAACAGGTTCCAGCCAGCTGTGGGCAGTCTGGCATAAAGCAAGACCGTTTATTCTAGTTTGGTGCTTCCATCTATCCTTTTGACTCTAGGTTAGGTCGTGTGTGGCTAGAACTAGGGTTTCCAGCCCCTAGGTCCCAGTGGGGATCCCTTAGTTTTGGGGGGTTCTCCCAGCTGTGAACCAGCTGTCTGGTGGAGGAAAACCCTCTCCTAAACAGGAATGTCACCATGCAATGTTTCCAGTGTGATGACATCAACCAGAAATGATGTTATCACATTGGGGAAGTTGCATGGGTGGTGCTCTGGTTTGGGGGCAAAAGCTATGGTCTAAAGCCAAGTTAACCATTAGAGTTTGCCCCCCCCCCAAAAAAACAGAACATTCCCCTATGCAATGTCTCCAATGTGATGACATCTCTTCTGAGTGACATCATTGTGTCATGGACATCACATGATGTCCCTGCTCACCCCTAGAATGCCCCCCAGATTCCCCCACTAGACCAGTGAGAGGACCTGCCAACCTTAGCTAGAACACCTGCTCTTGAAGTTCTGTCTGGACTTTGTACATTCAGTCTGGCTAAATAACTTCTAGATTAGAGGACTAAAACCTGGTTAAGGTTTGCTATTTAGTTGTATTATTTTCTAGGTAGCTATTTTAGTTTTCTTATTTTCTAGGTTTACTATTTAGTTTTATTATTTTCTTCTCCATTTTTGCACTTATCTCATATCTGTATACTTTAGCAGATTTATTTTAATAAACTTTCTCAATTTTGCTTCTTAGGTGTTTGGGTTTTGGGGCTTCACTCTAAACCCAGGACCTTGGCCTACTTTGGCTACAGCTACCTAAGTACTCATTTTGTAACTCAACTTGCAAGTGCCCTGTTTTGCAGGACTGATCTCTTGATTAACACCTAGCAGGACTGGGGACCTGATCCCAGTGCTGGCCTGTGGGTTCTTGGTGCCCTAGGCAGGTGCCCCTGCTGCCCCCCCCCCCACAGCTAGTGCTGGCCGAAGGGTGTGTAGCTCTTCAGGCTGGTGCTCCCCCATCTCATCCCCCTTTCCCTTCTCTGCCCCACCACTGTGTTCACAGTGCGTGGCGAGGCAGAGGCACCCCCTTCCTGTCCCATCCCTTCCCTTCGCTCCCCCAACCCCCAAGCATTCACAGACTAACGTGGGTGAACCTTATCTTAGAACGATCCGGCTGAAATGAAGGCTTGATTTCTTCCTCCTTTCCAGAACCAGAAGGGAGAGGGAGCCAAGCCTTCATTTTAGCCCGGTCATTCTAATACTAAGGTTCACCCACGTTGGGCTGTGAATGCGTGGGGGGTGTGTGTGTGAAGGGAAGGGATGGGAATGGGGTGCAGCCGCTGCCTCACCGCACACTGTGATCATGGCAGTGAGGCAGGGAAGGGAAGGGAAAGGAGGGGCAGGTGGCAGTGGTAGAGGGAGGCGAAGGAAATGGGGTGGACAGCAGCAGTGCGGGTGGCAGCAGCAGCTGGCGGGAGGAGGAGGCAGGCAAACTAGGTACTTGCCTTGGGCACTGGGAGGGGGTGGGGTGCCTAGTGGGTGAGTCGGTCCTGCCAGGTCCCTTAGTCCAGTGGTCCCCAACCTTTTTGGCATCAGTGATGTGTTTTGTGGAAGACAACATTTCCACGGACCGGGGCGGGGTGGGGGTGATGGTTTTGAGATGATACAATTGTTCACTTTATTTCTGTCAGTTTGGTGTGGTAGTTAAGTGTGTGGACCCTTATCTAGGAGAACCAGGTTTGATTTCCCACTCCTCCACTTGCAGCTGCTGGAATCAGCCATAGCTCTCACAGAGTTGTCCGTAAAAGGGCAGCTTCTGTCAGAGCTCTCTCAGCCCCATCCACCTCACAGGGTGTCTGTTGCGGGAGAGGAAGGTAAAGGAGATTGTGAGCTGCTCTGAGTCTCTGAAATTTGGAGTGGAGGGCAGGATATGAATCCAATGTTGTTGTCTTCTTCTTATTATTATTATTACTACATTGTAATATATAATGAAAAAATTATACAACTCACAGCCCGGTTGCTAACAGGCCACGGACCAGTACTGGTCCACGGCCCAGGAGTTGGGGATCCCTGCCTTAGCCTATCAGATGAGGGTTAGTTTAGAGCCATGTTTCTCAACCTGTGGGTGGTACCAAGATATGGGTTGCAAAGCCTTTGCAAGTGGGTCATGGGCCAGACCTCCCTAATGGCCACACCTGCCCTTTCCATTGCTTTTGTTTTGCATCTTGAAAACTAAAAGCTGACCAGGGAAACAGTATCATCCATGTCATACATTAGTTTGTGTTTTTTCTCACTGCATATACAAATTGATCAAGTAAAACATGTCATGATGGTCACTAGAGTGAGTGAGAATCTTAGGTGATATTAAAGGGAATAATGAAGAAGGAGGGGGTGATCAGAGGCTGGAATGGAACTTCACATGCAATCTCTTTGCACAGGTTTCTATTCCCAGTACTTCCTAGTACCGAAGAGGAATGGGGCCAACGTCCAATCTTAGATCTACGGAAACTCAATTGTTATGTTACCTACAAAATATTTGTTTGTTAACCATGCAGGCCTTTTCTTATACCTGTTTGTGCCTTTCCTAACTTGTGGTATATATTTTATCTGAGCTTCTAGGATTGTAGTTTTAAATAGCCTCCAAGTTTCCCCAAGGGTTTTGACTGTATTTACCTTTCCTTTCAGTTTCCTCTTCACATGCCTCCTCATCTCAAAGAATTTACCCCTTTTAAAGTTAAACGTGGTTGTGCTGGTCTTTTGGGGCAACTCTCTATTTATACAAATGGTGAAATCAATAATGTTATGGTCACTGCTCCCAAGCGGTGTGATCGCTTTTACATCTCTCACCAAGTCTTGGGCATTACTTGGGACCAAATCCAGGATCACCCCACCCCTGGTAGGTTCTGAGACCATCTGCTCCATAGCACAGTCATTGAGAGCATCAAGAAACTCAATCTCTTTCTCTCAACCAGAACACATATTGACCCAATCAATCTGCGGGTAGTTAAAATCACCAATTACTACACAGTTTTTATGTTTAGCCACTATCTTCAATTCTTCCATCATAATATAATCATCCTCTATCTTATAATCATATTATAATCATCCTCCAACTCATAAAACCATTATTGGTCCAAGATGCTTCTGTTCAACATTATAGATTCAAAAACGTCTCCAAGCCCTGGTTCGATAAGGAATGCAAACAAGCAAGAAGAGATCTAAAAATAGCATATCATGCGTATAAGAATTCTGTGGGCCTTGATACTCTGTGTACACAACACCATATCGCACATTCTAAGAAGTTTTATAAAGAACTGATTGCCACAAAGAAGCGTGAGGCCATGAAAGTGCTGTGGAATAGTCATCCAAGGAGAAGATCTCAACAGGGTTTTGGAAACTGATCTCGAGTCACTCCTACAAAGATATCTCCCCCATTGACTCTTTTGTTACCCCCAAGAATTGGGAATCATTTTTTCAAGAGCTGTATTCTGATCCCCACCATTCTGCAGTTCCCCTGATTCATGAGGCCCTTTCAGACCTGCCAGCTTGGCCTCCGGTGACGGTTGGAGAAGTCAGATCTCTGCTCAGCAAACTCAAGAGAGGCAAAGCTCCAGGCCCAGATTTCATACCCCCAGATCTATTGAAAGATAATATTGACTGGTGGGCCTCTCTCTTGGCCCCATTGTTCACATATATTGATTCAACAGGGGATATTCCTGAGGCCTGGAGAGAGGCTATCATCATCCCTTTTTTCAAGTCCAGGCAGACGGATGATCCAGCCAATTATAGGCCAATTAGCCTCCTGAGTATTTTGGGCAAATTATACGCTAGTCATCTCTTAGAGAAATTGCAGTGCTGGCTGATTCAGGAAATGTATTTGGTAGATGTGTAGGCTGGGTTTAAGGAAGGATGATCCACGTTGGGACATATTTTGATCCTATCCCATTTGATTGGCAAATATGCAACCAGTAGAACAGTCTCTCTTTATGAAGCCTTTATCGACCTAAAATCTGCTTTTGACTCCATTCCCCGAGGGAAATTATGGGAGAAGTTAAGTGCCACCTCAATTGACAGGAAACTTTTATTCCTGATCCAGGCATTATATACCAACACGTCTATCAGGGTCAGATGTAATAAGCAAGGTCTCCTTACTGACCCTATCCCATCACAGAAAGGAGTCAAGCAAAGCTGCGTCCTGTCCCCTTCCCGTTTTGCCATCTTTATTAACAATATGATCAGCAACCTCCATCTAGTCGATACTCATCTCCCCTCCTTGGCCGATAGGCAAATGGTAGCCCTACTCTATGCAGATGGTACAATCTTGCTGTCTAGAACTCCAGTAGGCCTTAGAAGGGCATTAGTACAATTCGGACATTATTGTGACCATAACCTTCTAGAGATTAATTATCAGAAAACAAAAGTAATGGCTTTCAGCCCAAAACCCAGGCTAAGGAGATGAAGTATAAATGGCCATAGTTTACAACAGGTAGCAATCCTTATCTTTTGATTTGGTGGGCTAACAAACTCACATAGTTAAATTTCATTTTGGGCCCTCTATTTCAATCCAAAGCATTTCTAGAAGGGAATCTAATTCTCTGACCTCAGTCCTTCTGGACTGTATACCCTCTCTGACATACAGAGCCACATCCCTCCAACCCTTCCCTTCTTATCCTTCCAATATAACTTATATCCAGGAATCACCATGTCCCACTGATTCTCCTCATTCCACCAAGTTTCTGAAATTCCCACAATGTCTATGTTTTCTCCCAACACTAAACATTCCAACTCGCCAATTTTACTTTGAACACTTCCAGCATTTACATACAAACATATATAATTTCCCAGGCATATATAATTTCCCAAGCTAGGCCTGCAACCTTCCTCCTGTCGCCTCGAGACTTTAGCAGACAGTCCATACTGTTTATCACCATCTCAGTTGACAACTCTGATCCATTACCCGGTAGAAAAATAACAGCTAACCCTTCATCTCTATGAGATGAGTCCTCTCGAACCAAAGAAATTTCATCTCCTGTTGGCTTTCCCCCAAGATTTAGTTTAAAAACTGCTCTGCCACCTTTTTGATTTTAAGCGCCAGCAGCCTGGTTCCATCTGGGGACAAGTGGAGACCGTCTCTTTTGTACAGCTCCCGCTTGTTCCAGAAAGCATCCCAGTGCCTAACAAACTTAAACCCTTCCTCCCTACACCATCGTCTCATCCACACATTGAGACTTCTAATTTGTGCCTGTCTCTCCTGCCCTGCACGTGGAACAGGTAGTACTTCTGAGAAGGCTACCTTGGAGGTCCTGGACTCCTGCCTAGCAGCCTAAATTTTTCCTCTAAGACCTCACGACTGCATTTCCCCACATCGTTGGTGTCAACATGCACCATGACCACTGGCTCCTCCCCAGCACTTAAGTATTTAAGATTTAAGATCAATTGGATGCTATTTGTCAGGATATTTGTTAAGATCAATTTGGATGCTATATGCAATTCCTGCATTGGCCAGATGACCCTGATGGTCCCTTCCAACTCTAAAATTAACTAATGTTCCCCTGTACTGCAAGGATGTGAGGATCTCCTACAGAGACGAAGAGGAATATATCCAGCAACCTTGCTGAAGTTAAGCAGGTATGGGATCTTGTTTGCGCTTGATACCTCTCTTGAGAACCCTACACATATCATCTTGAGTTCCATGAAAAGGCAGAACATAAATGTAAGAAATAAATGGCTTTCACTCAAGGCTAACCTTTAGAATGGTATACCAAACCACAAAATCTGTAATCTTTTTATAATAAATACTTTGAGACTATCTTTCTATCAAGACCCATTGACTCATTATGTTAAAAGTTAATATATCTAGAATTTGGATTTGATGTACAAGAAATTTGTTTTTCTAGCATCTTTTAAGTTCTGTTTCTCAGTCTTATTTGGCAATCTGTTTTAAAAGCAGTTAGAACTAATTCAATAGAAGGCTATTAGCGTTCACTGATTTTCATGATTACCGTTTTCTGAGCAACAGGGCTTCCTGCTGTCATGTACCCAATGCATATTTAGTAGTATCACCATCTCAGAAAGGTCATGACAGGTGTGAGCAAATTAAGACAGAGTCCTTGGTGGTTAATTGCTTTGGGCTGCCACTTTTCCAAATATGACTTCAATCCCACTAAGAATGCTCTTTTTAGAGCACATTTTTGAGTTTATACATATTCGTGAAATCCTCCCATTCTGCAGTGTTCTTGCCTCAGAGAAAAGACATTGTGATCCTTTAAGGTCAGAATAAGATATTAAAGGAGAAATACAACAAATTATATGATATATCATCACAGAATACATCCCCACCCCAAACACACACACACTGTTGACATGCAATGACGTGACTTACATTGGATAAGTATATGGAGCAGAGGTCCATCAGTGGCTATTAGCCACAGCTTTTTGTTTCAACTCTGTCTGGGGTAGTGATGCTCTGTATTCTTGTGCTTGTGGGGGGGTAGTGGAAGGGCTTCTAGTTTTTGATGGAACTTGGGGGGTTTTTTGGCCACTGTGTGGCACAGAATGTTGGACTAGATGGGTCATTGGCCTGATCCAACATGGCTTCTCTTATGTGAAGTGTGGGCAGGGAAATATTTGGTGCATTAAATTGTATTGTTCTGGGTGCAAGGTATCTTTTACTTCAAAACTGCAATATATCATTGGCACAACATCCCTAGTGAGCTTCCATGGCAGACTGATTTGAACCTGGATCTCCCAGTCCCTTCTCTAAAGCTGTAGCTGCTATACCACATTGGTTTTCATAGGATGGGTACTGTTCAACAGTAGCAAGCAGCTGGGTTTAGGTGAGTCATGTAACTCAGTATCAAGCCACACAGTGGCTGCTGATAGAACTGGTCCTGATAAATCCTCCCTCAAAGGCCAAAACATCCCTGGAAAGAATCCTGCTTCCCCAGCTTTTACTGACAGAAAGCCTTCCTAACCTCATCAGGCAGACCATTCTACCATAACAGAGAATGTATGTCTATAGGCAGTTGTTGATTTTGCCCTTTGTTAAAAGATATTGAGGTATTACAATATAATCCTATTGATTTAGGTTTATTTCAGCAACTGAGAGAATCCCTCTTCACACCCTTTAGCACCTTGTCTACAGATTAGTTTCTTAGTTTTACTGTTTTGGCCATAGGACATAACTAAACTGAAAATACTGATTGAATACAATGTGGACTTTTACAGTCATAATAAATTCGAGTTGCTGTGAAACAAAACTCAAATTAAAGTCCTTAACTGTCTTACTTTTCCATGTAAATGCCTCTTGTGCAGCTTTTTGAGTGAGCAATCTTTCTTGATTTACAAAAAATATTTTGTTGGGCTCAAAAATAAGTCTGGAGAGTTTTTTTCCTTCTTGCCTCCTAGTATATAAAGTATTGAAGCATATAATGGGAGATATCTTCAACAAATCCTGGTGTTGGATCCAGCTGGCTTTTCCACTGATGAAAAAAATCTCCCTTGAGATAAAGGATATGCTGGAAACTGTGTAGACAAAAGCCTTGTGGGATGGAAGTTGTAGTAAGAATTGGGAAGCTTTCTTGATCTAACTCCTGTATTGCAAGTACAATGGTTCAGCTGGTAGGTATTATGTAAATGAGTCTCAAATATTTTCTGTTTCTCATCCTCCTCTCTTTGCACTCTGAAATTGCTCTCCTTTTGGGCAAATTTTGGTTTGCATTTACAACCAAAAGGAAACTATGGTTTGCACTGATCCAGGATTATAAACCAAGTTAGGGCTGGAAATGTTACTTTGGCTGCAAAGGCAAACTAAACAGGAAGGAAGAAAAGACACTTGAATACAAGGGGGTGAGGAAGCAGAGCTTGCCTCTTATCTATGTAATTCCACCCAAAGTTTGGAATTGCATTTGAACTAGCTCAGTCTCTTGGGTCATAGGAAGTATTTCTGTCATCCCCATCCAAAACAACAGAGGACATTTGCTAGAACCTGAATTGTGTAAATATTATTTGGAAGAGTTCTTATATGACAGACAACATTCATAATTGCAATCTGGTGTTATTATGCAGCATCAGGATGCAATTTTTATATTAGATGGCAGAGGCAAGTATTGTTGCATTAAAACAGTAATATCCCTTGATGTAATTTTGAGTTTGGTTTAAACTGATGCATATTTAATTTGTTTTTAATAATCAATATTATTATTGTTTTAAATTTGTTGTTAGTAGAGTTGCCAAATCTCCCTGCCACTTTGGCGGGGGACTTGTTTTTTGTGCGTGTGGCATGATGATGTCACCTGGAAGCTAAAAACTCTATGGTACCATATTTACCACAATTCCTAGAGCATCACACCAGAAAGCTCTAGGATTCATGGTAAAACTCTATTGGTACCATAGAGTTTTTAGCGTGAGTCCTAGAGCGTCCCCATGCTATGCATGCCAATGGGGCACTTTGGGGGTAGGGAGCCCCCTGCCAGCCTGCTCCCTGCCGGCCCTCCCAGGCACAGGATCTCCCACCCCCAGTGGGAGCTTGGCAGCCCTAGTTGTTACCCACCTTGAGCCTTGCAATACAGGGGAGGGAGGGCTAAAAGTCTAATAAAATAAATAAATAATGGGGGGAAACTATAGAGAAGCCATACAGTTATAAGAACAAATTTGTAGCAGTTCCTTTGTAACACCATTTGGTGCTTGCTCCAGAATGCACAATTTAATTTTTCTAATTTACATAATCTAATTTAAGTAATGTATTCTGTTTTGAACTACCAGTAATTCACTTGATTCAGCAAGGGGAAAGGCCTGTCGGGGTCACTTCAGAATCCTAAAGGCTGAGTTTTGAACACATTGAAAGTAGCTTTGTGCTCCTGAAGTTCAGCTCCATATAATATTTGAGGATAATTTTTTGTTTCCAGGAATGGGAATTGGGAAATGTATATTTCCCTCATTTGCTTCATTTTAGCCACACTTTTTAATGTCCAACAGTGTGAATATTTGCTATGTAACATGAATATTTCATTGATGCAGTAAAATAAAATACATGTAAGACACTATAAATTAACTGTTTATTTTTTTTGTAAAACAATTTTTATTATTCTGCAACATATTATATTATTATTCAACTATTATTAAAAATTTAGTACCAATATATTGCATCACATTTTCCACCTCCCTCCCCCCTTTTCGTGACCTCCATTGGTGCATTTTACTTGAAATACTAACAAGAAATAAAAGGTAGTTTTAACATTTTAAGAATCTTCATTAAAAAATCTTATAACTATAGTAAAATAAAGATAAGGAAAAAACCATTTGCTGTGATTATTATCCATCTTCGTTATAATCCTTTAGTCCTCAATCTTTGTCATAAAAATAAAATTGAAGAAATATATATTCCCATAGTCTCACTTCAACTTTAATCCTTATCAAAACAGGTTGAAAAAAAAAAAGAAAGGTTATAATCCCATAGTCACATTTTTAACTATAGTCCATTTACATCTCCCCTAGCATTTAACTATTATCAAAAATCACCAAATGTCCTTTCACCTTCCATTGTTTTTCAACATACTTCTGAAATTTTCCCCACTCATTTTTAAACTTTTCTATATCATATTCTTTTAAGATTCTTGAAAACTTGTCCATTTCACTCCAATGCATAATTTTCATAATCCAGTCCCACTTTTCTGGTATTTTGTCTTGCTTCAATATCTGCGCATATAATGTCCGTGCAGCTGAAAGCATGTACCAAAGTAACGTTCTATCTTGTTTCGGAAAATTTTCCAATTGTAATCCCAACAAAAAGATTTCTGGTGCCTTCTTTATGTTGTAACCCAGAATCTTTGCAATCTCTTGCTGAATCATATGCCAAAATTGTTTTGCCATTTCACAAGTCCACCACATGTGGTAGAAAGATCCTTCATGTTTTTTACATTTCCAACATCTATCAGACACCTGATTGTTCATTTTCAACAGTTTCTTAGGAGTCATGTACCACCTATAAAGCATTTTAAAACAGTTTTCTTTAATATTATTACATGTCGATATCTTCATAGAGTTCTTCCATAAGTACTCCCATTGTTCCATCTGTATTTCTTTATTTATATTTATCGCCCATTTTATCATTTGAGATTTAACCACTTCATTTTCTGTAGACCATTTCAATAATAGTTTATGAATTCTTGAAATCAATTTTTCATTATTGCCAAACAGCATTCTCTCCAGTTCTGTTTATTCTTGTCTTGCTGCATCATTTCTAATATCTTGTTCAAGCAAACTTTTAATTTGTTGCAATTGAAACCAATTATACTTATATTCCAATTCTTCCGTCGATTTTAATTCCACCTTACCGCCATGTATTTTTAGCAGTTGTTTATGTGATAGCCATTTCTCTTCATTAATATCTGAGTATAACTTTATTACTTCTGTTGACACAATCCAAAGCGGTTTCCTCTCATCCCCATATCTTTTGTATTTCGACCAGGTTTTTAACAAATTACTTCTTATATAACGATGTAAGAAAAAGCCATCCATCTTACTTTTCCCATAACAAAGATATGCATGCTAACCAAAAACATTTCCATGGCCTTCTAATGTTAATAATTTCCTATTTAATAGCGTTATCCATTCTTTGATCCACACCAAGCAAGTTGCATCATGGTATAATTTTAAATCTGGCAATTAGAAGCCTCCCCTTTCTTTTGCATCGGTCAAAACTTTCATTTTAATTCTTGGTTTCTTGCCAGCCCGTATAAATTCTGAAAGTTTCCTTTGCCATTTATTAAATTGTTTGTCATCCTTCACTATTGAAATTGTTTGAAACAAAAACATAATTCTTAGTAACACATTCATTTTAATTGCTGAAATTCTGCCCAGTATAGACAAGTTCAACTTATTCCATTTTAACAAATTTCCATCAATTTTCCGCCAGAGCTTCTCATAGTTGTTTTTATATAAGTCAATATTTTTGTTGTTTTTTCTACACCTAAATACTTTACTTTAGAAGTCATTTCACATTCTGTCAAGCTTTGTAGTTCTTCCTGTTTATTCTTTGACATGTTTTTACACGAAATTTTTGACTTTTCTTTATTTATACAGAAACCTGCCAGCTCACCATATTCTTGTATCTTACGAAGCAGCAATGGTGTAACTTGAGTTGGATTTTCATTTATAAACATTACATCACCAGCAAATGCTCTGTACTTATAGAAAAAACCTTTCAATTTCAGTCCCTTTATCTCCTTGTCTTCTTGGATTCGCATAAGCAATACCTCTAAAGTCATTATAAATATCAATGGAGATAGAGGGCAACCTTGTCTCATTCCTTTACTGATTATCATTTTTTCTGTCAACTCTGCATTTATACAGAGTCTTGCTTGTTGTTCAGTATAAATCGCCTTCACCATTCTTATAAAATCTTCACCCAATCTCAATCTCTCCATCACTGCAAACGAAGTCCCAATGCACATTATCAAATGCTTTCTCTGCATCCGCAAAAAATAGTGCTACTTCTTTTTCAGGATGTTTCTCATAATATTCAATAATGTCTATCACCGTTCTGATGTTATCTCTAATTTGCCTCCTAGGAAGAAATCCTGCTTGCACTTCTTTAATAAAAATATTCAAATGCTGCTTCAGGCGTTCTGCTAATATTCTAGCATATATTTTATAATCATTGTTAAGTACTGAAATTGGTCTGTAATTTTTTACATTCGTGGCGTCTCTGTCTTCTTTCGGTATCAATGAAATTACTGCTTCTTTCCAAGTATTTGGTATTTCCCCCATCCTTTCTTATAGTATTCATCAACTTCTGAAGTTTTGGTAGTAGAGCCTCCATGAGGACTTTATAAAATTTTGCTGTGAAACCATCAGGTCCGGGTGCTTTTCCCAATTTCATTGATTTAATTGCTGCCTCTACTTCCTCCTTTCCAATTGGTTCATTTAGTGCCTTCTCCATATTTTCAGTTAAGGGATTTACATTAATTTTCTGCAAATATGCATCAAACTTTTTCTTCTCCACCACATGACCTTTAAACAACTTGGCATAATATTTATAAAATTCTCTTTTATTCCTTCCTGGTCAACAATTTCCTTGCCTCCCGAAATAATTTTATTAATAATTTTATTCTCTCTTTTTCTTTTCATTTGCCAGGCCAGGTATTTTCCAGGCTTATTCGCACCTTCAAAATATTTTTGTTGAAGCCTTTTTAAATTCCATTCTACTTCTTTGTTTAACAAATGTTTTAACTGACTTTGTAGTATTGTAATCTCCCTTATAATTTTCTTTTTCCCAGCCCTCTTTTTAAGCTCCTTCTCCTTCTTTCCAATCTCTTTTTGTAAGTCTATCATTTGTTTCTCTTTGGCTTTTTTATCATTATTGTTCAATGTATTAGGATGCCCCTCATTACTGCTTTATATGCATCCCACACTGTTTGAAATTGAATGTCCTCATTTTCATTTATTTGAAAGAAAGATTTAGTCTCCTTTTCCAGAGATTCTACTACCACCTTTTTCTGCAACAAATCTTCAGTTATCCACCATCTTAAAGTCTTTTTAATGGGTTTTGCAGACCACATTGATATATTGTGGTCTGCCCCTACCTTGGGAAGAATCTCTATTTTTTTCGTTATAAGTCCCAATTTTTTTTTAGTCCATAACATATCAATTCATGAAAAAGAATTATGTTTTGCTGAAAAGAAAGTATAGTCCCGTTCTTTGGGGTTGAATTTCCTCCATACGTCCTCCAGACTTTCTTGTTTAACAAGTTCAAAAAATGACTTTGGAAGTTTCCTTTCATTATTTTTCCCCCAGATCTATCCAGAATATTCTTAACCGTTCCATTAAAATCTCCCATTAACATAATTTGCTCATATGTCACTTGATCTAGTTGTTGCATAATGTCCTTTAAAAAAGAGTCTTTTGCTCCATTTGGGGCATACAATCCTAATAACAAAGTTCTTTTGTAATTCAATATCACTTCCACCGCAATAAATCTACCATCATCATCTTTAAAAATCAGCCTTGAGTCTAGTTGTTGCTTCACATAAAATACCGCACCCCTTTTTTTCTCCTTAGCCAATGAGCAAAATTCCACACCAAGTTGCTTATTCCATAAAAAATTATCATCCATTTGTTTGATATGTACTTCTTGTAGGCAAATTATATTACATTTTTGCTTCCCAATCCAATGAAAAATTGCCCTTCTTTTTTGTGGTGAATTAAGTCCATTTACATTCCAAGATATTAATTTGTAATCCATCATAATTTTCTGATTTTAATCTGTACCCCCAAATTCTTTATGCTCCTCCAAAAACTTCATCATGTCTTGCATACTTATGATAATAAATCTCTTCCCTTTGTATTCAAAACCCCAACCCTCTGGAAGTATCCATCTGTATCTCATTTCACTTACCGTATATACTTGAGTATAAGTCGAGTTTTTCTGCCACAATTTTGGGCAGAAAACCCCCCTCCTCGGCTTATAGTCGACTCATGCGTGAGGCGGGCGGGGAGATGGCGGCCGTGAGGCGGGCGGGGAGATGGCGGCTGTGAGGCGGGCGGGGAGATGGCGGGCGTGAGGCGGGCAAACCAGGGGGTTTAATGGCTTACAAGAAGCCGCGTCTCCGTGCCATTGGGCCGCGCGGGCACCGGCCTTTCCCTCCTTCCCGCCGCCTCCTCCTTTCTCTCCTCCTCCCTGCCGCGTCGACGCCCTTCAGCGTCTCCTCCCTCCCCAACGCCAGAGCTCGGCTTCTCCCCGGCCCACTGAGGTAACCGCCGCCACCATGTACCATTGTTTGGGGGAGCTCCGGGCGCCCGCCCGCGCCGCCGCCGCCCCTCAGCGGTGGGGAGCCCTGCTCGCGGCCGCTCTGCTGGCGGGGAACGGGCCCGGGAGGAGGCCCTGCGGCGGCTCCGTGCCATTGGGCCGCGCGGGCACTGGCCTTTCCCTCCTTCCCGCCGCCTCCTCCTTTCTCTCCTCCTCCTCCTCCCTGCTGCGTCGACGCCCTTCAGCGTCTCCTCCCTCCCCAATGCCAGAGCTTGGCTTCTCCCCGGCCCGCTGAGGTAACCGCCGCCGCCATGTATCGTTGTTTGGGGGAGCTCCAGGCGCCCGCCCGTGCCGCCGCCGTCCCTCAGCGGCGGGGAGCCCTGCTCGCGGCCGCTCTGCTGGCGGGGAACGGGCCCGGGAGGCTTCTTCGATGGTGGAGGGCTTCTTCGACCGCGGCGCCGGCATCGTGGAGGACAAGCTGGTGGAAGGGCTGCGCACGCGCGAGAGCGCCGAGAAGCGTCAGCGGCATCCTGCGCATCATCAAGCCCTGAGACCACGTGCTCAGTGTCTCCCCCATCAAGCGCGACAACGGCGAGTGTGAGGTCATCGACGGCTACCGGGCCCAGCACACCCAGCACAGAAGTGAGTGTTGATGAAGTGAAGGCCTCCGATTTTAAAATCCCAGCCATACAACATTCAATAAAAGTACTCTAAGTGAGAGGAGATGGATCTCCTTTATAAATTTGGAAAAGTATTCCTTGTTACGCCCTTCTCTCTCGTCACTGTGGGGATATGCCCAAGATCCCCTTAATATTCTGCTTAACTGACATGGATCAACTTGTTATGCATTAAGTCTACAAACCTTGGGGCTGGGCCTTAGCTTCTTTAATGACATATAAATGTGCAGTGGTTGATGTGCCATTTGGTGGTGCAAAGGCTGGTGTTAAGACTTGGGAAGCCTGAAAGGAGTATTTATCTCCTGGGAAATGCTTACATCCACTGTTTAAAAACTACCAAGAATCTTTTTGTATTTATGTTCTATATATACCGTATCAGCCGGACCAAGGCATCACTACTGGCATGCATGCAACCAGTTTTGAAGTGTTAAGTCTTTACATGGTGGCTGAAAGCCGGCTAAATGGTGTGTGTGTTTTAAGCAGCATCTCTTCACCCTTTCTCCTCCTAGGTGTTGACTTCTCCCTCCCTCTTCTCATTGGGCAAGTAACACCTGTGTGAAAATATGCCCCCAAAATTCAAGCGCCACCTCAATGATGATGATGTTACTGGGTCAGTGAAAAGTGAGAGGGTGAGTGCCTGAAACTTTCTTGGCCTGGTTTAAGTGTGCTGGGTCATCCAGTCAGAGGGCATTTTGAGGTTTTGGCTTTCCAGTGACACAGGCATGGGCGTTGATGTCATAGTGGCCAATGGTGTTGGCATAGGTGTCAGCAATCCAGGACATCTCCCTCTCACCTGTGCTCATGTCAGGAGCAGCCACATCGATACCAGGCCCAATAAAACTCTTCTTTGCTAGCTCTATGGTAAATCGCCTTGTGATTTTTTCCAACTCATTATCCTTTGGGCCAGCCAATCTTCCTCCTTTCAGCACAGAAACTCATATGATCTACCGGTATTTAAGAATGGGATGATTCTGTGTTTGTTAAGTGGATCTACTACCTACACTAAAGTTCATTTTCAGAACAGATGAGTACGGTATGTTTGGAATTTTGTGGGCAAAATTTTCCCTTTCTAGACAAAAGTAACATCAGTATAACTCTTTTTCTATAGGACTAGATATGGATCCCACTACCTCTAATACTGGATCAAAACAAAAACGCAGGTCATACGAAGCTGGTTTCAAACTTAAAGTTGTGGCAAGAGCAGAAGAAAGCAATAACAGCCTTGCAAGTAGGGAATTTTGTGTTGATGAAAAACAAGTGAGGGACTGGCGGAAAATGAAAGCTGACTTGGAAAAAATTCCAAAGGCAAAAAAAGCTCGACGTGGTTTAACGAGTTCATATGGGGCTCTAGAGACTGAATTGCATAAGTGGGTTATGGAATGTCGTCAAAATGGCTACTGTGTAACACGCATGGGAATTCGCTTACGTGCCCTTCAAATGGCTAAAGACGACAAACTAAAAGCACCAGGCATTAAAAATTTTGCTGCGACAGCAGGATGGTGTTCCCGCTTCATGAACAGGTTTGACCTATGTTTGCGGCAAAGAACAAAGATTGCACAGAAGTTGCCAAAAGACCTTGATGAAAAAGTGATGTCATTCCATTCATTCATCATAAAACAAAGAAGGAGCCATAACTACGACTTGGGAGATATTGGGAATATGGATGAAACACCTATGACCTTTGATCTTCCCAGCAACAGAACTGTGGCAAGTTTGGGAGACAAAACTATTTTACTCAGGACCACAGGAAATGAAAAAACCCATTTCACAGTCGTTCTCTCATGTTTGGCTAATGGAACTAAGCTGCGGCCTGTCATTATTTTTAAAAGGAAGACATTGCCTAAAAAGGTGAAATTTCCACCACGAATAAACGTGCGGGCACATATTAAAGGCTGGATGGATGAACAAGGAACAAAAAAATGGCTGGAAGAAATTTGGAAAGGACGACCAGGAGCAGCCTTGAAGAAAAAACCTTCATTGCTAGTTTGGGATATGTTCAGGGCTCACACATCTGATGACATAAAAAAATTGGCAAAGTCTTCTCAAGTTACTTTGGCCGTTATTCCAGGTGGGCTTACATCTGTATTACAGCCCCTAGATGTGTGTTTAAATAAACCTTTCAAAGACCGTGTGCGAAAGATGTGGCATGAATGGATGTCATCTGGTCAAGCCCAACTGACAAAAGTTGGAAATCTAAAGAAGCCCGACATAGAATTGATAGCAACGTGGGTTCGTGATGCATGGGAAGATATTCCAGAAGACATGGTGCAACGTGCCTTTAAGAAATGTGGCATTAGTAATGCTATGGATGGCAGTGAAGACAGCGCTGTGTATGAGAATGACAGCAGTGATGGCGATGACTGCGAACTCAGTGATGATGACAATGTCTACGCTGATACCCTCACACCGACTGAAGCTGAAGCTCTATTTGGACATACAGATGATGAGGAGGAATCCAGTTTTGAAGGATTTTAACTCTTGTGTTTTAGCTTACCGTAGTTGCTGATTGAGCTAAGGTTTTGTACTTTTTAGTTATTGTTGATACCATATTGTTTAGGTTGACCCTCTTTTCTACTTGCAGAACAATAGTTTACTGCCTCAATTAATAGCAGTAGTACAACTCCCCCTTCTTTCGTTCTGTTCTCCACTATGCAACCAAGCCCATTTTTATCCTAACCAGATTTTTAAAAGAAAAAAATACTAAGGGGGGGGGGGAATCACACAGAAGCTCTCAGATCAATTAAATGCATCTCATATGCAAATTTATTTTCAGATCTTTTTCCTGTTAATACAAACATTATGAATTGTTTTCATTACAAAATATTTCATAGAAAACAAATAAAAGAGTCTTGCCTCAATTAATGTCGTTTTATTGGTATCTACCGGTATTTTAATTTTGTAATTTACCAGTAACTGCTGAGCTTCCCACCCTCGGCTTATACTCGAGTCAATAAGTTTTCCCAGATTTTTGGGGTAAAATTAGAAGCCTTGGCTTATACTCGACTTATACTCGAGTATATACGGTACTCTCAATTTATCAGTTAATTTTTTATACAATCTTCTGTCACTTATAACTTTCCTTAGCAATTCTTTCATAATTCTTACACTACTGCCATTCACCTCCAGTTTGTTCTCAAATTGTTTGCTTAGGATCGTGCCCACCAAATCTCTTGTCACAAATCTCACTACCACATCCCTTGGTAGTTTATTTCTCCTTGCATAGTCTGAGTTAACCCTGTAGATATAGTCATAAAAATAACTGGTTTCATCAGGGTCATCTCCCAAAAATTCAGCAATGATTTTTATTACATATGTCCTTAAATCAGTACCCTCATCAGGCACCCCTCTCAGATGTATCTGGTTTTCCATTAGTTTGCAATCTTGTAGTACTGCTTTCTCTTGCATTTTTTAAATAGTGGAGTCCACTGTATTGATTCTCACATCATGGTCTTTCACCTTTTCTTCAACCTCCTGCATTTTCTTTAACACTGCTTGGGAATCTTTTCTGAGCACTTCTATATCTTTTTTTAATTCCTTCTACATTCAGTTATTGACTCTTATATCACCTTCACCAACCTTGCCTCCATGGCATCCATTTGGTCTTGCATTTTAGACCTTTTCACTTCCTCCAGTGTCCTAGCCCTGGTATGGATCTGCTTTTCTCCTGGTTTGTGGATAGACATCACTGCCTTCCCATTGTAAAAATAGCCTTTAAAGCTGACCTCACCAAATCAGTTTTTAATTACACAATCTTATAGCTTGGAGCATGCCATTTCCAATGAGCCCCAAATCGCTGTTCCTTGATGCTCCTAGGTTGAGATATTAATTTTTGAAAATTTTATTTTCTCCAAAATGGTGCCCACGGCTTTTCTGCCCCGTTTTTTTTTTAAAAAATTCCTTTTTCTTCTAAAAGGCTCCAAAATTAGTTCAAAACATATAGTCCAGTAAGTTTAGGCTTCTAATGATGATATTTGCTGGCTCTGCTAATTTTTAAAGTCCCATTGTCTTTTAAATTCTTTTTACACTTTTGACCTTCCTTCAATAGCCACTGATGTTTCTCTATGATTATAGTCCTAGAAGAACCATTGCAGAAGAACTCCCAAAGAGCCAGTGTGGCTTCAGAGCTAACAGGAGCACCACCGACATGGTATTTGTTCTCAGGCAGCTCCAAGAGAAATGCAGGGAACAGAACAAGGGTCTATATGTGACTTTTGTCGACCTTACCAAAGCTTTTGATACCGTTAGCAGGAAAGGCCTGTGGCAAATCTTGGAACGTTTAGGATGTCCCCCAAGGTTCCTCAGCATGATCATCCAGCTACATGAAGACCAGTGAGGCCAAGTCAGACACTGCAACGACCTCTCGGAGCCCTTCCAATAGGCACAGGTGTAAAGCAAGGCTGCGTTCTTGCGCCAACTCTCTTTACGATCTTCTTTAGCATGATGCTTCAAAGAGCCGCAGAAGATCTAGATGATGACGATGGTGTCTACATCCGCTATCGCACCAATGGCAGCCTGTTCAACCTGAGGCGACTAAAGGCTCACTCCAAGACAATGGAAAAAATTATCCGAGAGCTACTATTTGCTGATGATGCCGCACTCGTCTCCCACTTGGTACCAGCTCTTCAGCATATGACGTCCTGCTTTGCAGAGGCTGCCAAGCTATTCGGCCTAGAAGTTAGTCTGAAGAAGACAGAAGTTCTCCACCAGCCTGCACCCCAGGAAGATTATCACCCTCCCTGCATCACTGTGGGTGAATCAGTTCTGAAGAACAGTCCAGCTACCTGGGGTGCATCATCTCCTCAGATGCCAAGATCAACAAGAAGATTGACAACAGGCTGGCAAAGGCAAACCGTGCATTTGGCCGACTGCACAAAAGAGTGTGGAGCAACAAGCAGCTGAAAAAAGGCACAAAGATCAATGTTTACAAAGCGGTTGTGATGACAACCCTCATCTACGGCTCCGAATCGTGGGTTTTATACCGTCATCACCTGCGACTCCTTGAGCGCTTTCATCAGCGCTGCCTTTGCACCATCCTCAACATCCACTGGAGTGACTTTGTGACCAACACTGAAGTCCTCAAGCGGGCGGAGGTTACAAGCATCGAGGCACTGCTGTTGAAGACGCAGCTGCGCTGGGCAGGGCATATTTCTAGGATGGAAAACCATCGCCTTCCCAAGATTGCTCTGTATGGTGAACTTTCCACCGGCCATCGAAATAGAGGGGCACCGAAGAAGAGGTACAAGGACTCCTTGAAGAAATCCCTTGGCACCTGTCGCATCAACCATCACCAGTGGTCTGACCTAGCCTCAGATCGCAAAGCATGGAGGCACACCATCCACCAGGCTGTCTCTTCCTTTGAGAACGCACGCATAGCTGGTCTTGAGGACAAAAGGAGATTGAGGAAGAATCACACTGCTACAGCACCAACCCCAAATCAGACTTTTCCCCCTTTCTCACAATACAAGAACTCGTGGGCATTCGATGAAATTGCTGAGCAGACAGGTTAAAATGGATAAAAGGAAGTACTTCTTCACCCAAAGGGTGATTAACATGTGGAATTCACTGCCACAGGAGGTGGTGGCGGCCACAAGTATAGCCACCTTCAAGAAGGGTTTAGATAAAAATATGGAGCACAGGTCCATCAGTGGCTATTAGCCACAGTGTATGTGTGTATATAAATTTTTTTGCCACTGTGTGACACAGAGTGTTGGACTTGATGGGCCGTTGGCCTGATCCAACATGGCTTCTCTTATGTTCTTATGTTCTTATGTTCCCTGCAGCCACTGTGGCCGGATCTGCCTGTCCCGCATTGGTCTTGTCAGCCACCAGCGAGCCTGCAGCAGACGTGGACTACTGCATCCTTCTTAAATCTTCGTTCGCGAAGTCAAGCCGAGAGAGAGAGAGAGCGAGAGAGTCCTAGAGAGGGCTAGGAGGCTAGCAATTTTCCCTTCTCTTAATGGCCACTTCCTTCCTTTCTTGCCACGAAGTCTCGTTTTCTATGATTGAAAAGTCTCGCGTTGCTTCAATGATGCCTCTATAAATTAACTGTTTAAACATCAGAGAATCTCAGGTGAAGAGAGAGGTCTAGCTCTGGAATAGCCCCTGAGAATACATCCCTCAATTCACTAGATATTTCAACTTAGTAAAGATCTGTATAATGGATATGAAATGGCTCAGTAGTTTCATTGGTACTTAATGAGAAAATTTATGTGGTTTGTCCATTATTTTATGTTTGCTTTCATTGAACAAGACTGAGAGAATCTCATCAGTTGGAAAAATCTCACAATTCTCCACAAATGTGTCTTGTACTAGTGATGGTTCAGAGTGATAACAGATTCTATAGCAATTCTCAGGCTTCTGCTTGTTCAAAAGTTTGCACAAGGAGAACATTTTGTTTTTTAAAAGATCAGTTTTAGGAATGTAATACGTATAAATAACCCTCCTGCGAGGATGCTGTCTATATGCAGAAAAGCATATTATGATCCAAATGAAGAGTTAATTCACATTGTCATGACAGTTTCCACATAACTGATAAGACTCTGAATGATGTGCATGCCTTAAAGATGAGACTTTTAAGAAAGCTGAAAAGGAATACAATAAAAACCTCTGAAAAGGAACACAGAAAGGACTTCATACTGTGTCTGTGTAGCAGCATGAAAAACATTGTACCTGAACCCAGCCTGATATGTCAAACTATGACGCATGTTGAAACATTTCAAAGTGATATTGCTGATTCAAAGAATAGTCTAGGGATCTCAATGCCTAATAAAAGATACAAATACAGTAATAACTTATTAATAATTTAATAGAGTACAGTAGCATCTTTAAGACTAACAAATTTTATTGTAGCATAAGTTTTTGAGAAATATCAGACAAAGAAAACTGTGTTTCTTGAAAACTTATGCTACAATAAAATTTGTTAATCTCAAAGGTGCTACTATTTTGCAGCAACAGACATACACAGCTAACTCCTCTGGATCTATAGTGATAATTTAAGTTCTATTTTCTGCATCTATATCTATATGTGAGCTATTTTTCTTGAGTGTATACTTTAAAGGGAATATTTGAAGATGAAATTTGGTTGAAAATATCTGTCATAATATCAAGGGATTGTTCCTTTTGAGATAGTACTGAGAGAAGAAATTAAAACTAAAAAAATGAAGTATCTTCAGAAAATCTCATTCTTTGATGACAAAATAAATCAAAATCATGTATAGTAAATCTATGCTGTCTTAATCTGTTGCATTCAGTATTTTTTATCTTTGTCAGAAAGTATTAATGAATCAAAAATAATTTTTCTGCTTGGTTTTTAATTGAAGCAGACTTGTCAAGAGAATTGGATCAGTGGTGTCCGTATTTGCTGGAAGATGCACTGGGATCACTGAATCACTCATGCGTATCAAGTAAACATAGGGTATAGTTTAGCATAAATGGAAATAATTTATGGATGCAACTAGGGTTTAACTGAGTTGCCAATTGCATCCCCCCTCCAACAAAATGTAAAGTGAATTTGGAATTTCCTCTCCAAGTAAAAAATCTTGAAGGAAGCCAAAAGAGTTCAAGTACAAAACAGTGAGGGAAGTCAAAATAATTTTAATAGGTAGGACTGTGGGAAACTAGTGAAATGTATCTGAGACATTTTATGTTTCCCTAAGTGAGTTTAAGGCTTAGCCCTGCAACTTGTTTGTATTGACTGAGACAGTAATGCATCTACATCAAGGTATGCCACTCTGAACCCTGGCTACCCCCATTCAAAATAAATTCCTACTGTGTTATTTTGTACCAGCAACCCTTCAAATAGTATTTGGGATTCTTCTTCTGATACACTTGTTCTTTGTGAACTTTCACATTTCATATGTTATAGCCACTTGTGGGTGGTGATTTGAAAAGTTTCAAGATTAAATTCATTTGCATTTTGATATAAAAATGTCTAACAACAGACGCTCTTCTCACAATTCAGGTGAGCAACTCTTACATGTTATGGCTGTCACAGATCACCACTGCATAAGTCTTTGAAATTACTTCCCACTGGATAATGTAAAAATAGGCCTTGAATACTTCTATCTTGATTGACAAATATTGCTATCTACACACAGAGTTGCTAGAAATAAGGCAGCTGATCCAGACCTTTTTTTCATCAAGAGGAAGTAAGATCAGGTGTAAATCCAGTAAGCCCATGACTAAGGTTCACAGGTGATTCAGAAAGACAGTAACAATATCATTTGTTATTTGCTTTGGTGACACTCTTGTTGTCTTAATACATGTGTATTTGTTTTCTCAACTCTAAGTCTTTGGTTTGGGAGAAGACTTTTCTAGTCTACCTATCTTGACACCCTTTTTGTCCTATCCTGTCACATACATTTTGCCAAAAACATATACATAAGCACTTGTCTAAATATATCCTGAAAAAGCACTTGACAAACATTGATGACAAACCCTGAACTCTTTTGTGTTATGAATCAATGTAGGACAAGGGTCAAAGTAGGATCTCAAGTTGACTTTCTCCAGACATTTCACATCTAGTGTTGACATAACCTCAATTTCCCACTCTTACATACTCAGCTTCTCTTTTCTATAGCTAATTTTGAGTCTTGTCAGCTCTGTATTGTTCTCTAGATAAAATGTGTCAGCAATCTGCCAATGAAGGTTGGCGAAGCAAAAGGTCAATGGCACTTATCATGCATGCTGTAGTTTATCAGGTGAGAATCATAAACAAAAGCAATTTTCAGTGAGCACTGATCTCAGTCCTGTACAGAGAGAGAGAGAGAGAGAGACTTTGCTTCACTTGCCTTATGCAGCAGAGAAGCACATAGGGCACCTAACAAGTTCTACTTACACATTACACCAAATGCATGTTCAATAAAGCCTTGTTAGTTTACATTGAATGTATGTACAACCAATGTACAGCATAAACTTAAATTTGCTTTAGATATGCACTGGGTGATTCTTGCATTGCATTCAGTGCATGTATAGCTGAACATGTAATTTAAACCCCACAGTTATCCAGGTACTCATCCCCAGTTTCATGTGTAAAATGAAAGCATGCTGGTTCTTTGTTTCTTACAAGAATGCAGGATGTATATGTTCACATGCACACAGGGTTTCAAGATATAGTATACACTTGATTTGTGTGTGTGTTGAGTAAAGGCCTGTATAGCAGATATCATGTTCTGCCAAACTACAAGGTCCCCCACTATTTCCTTTTTTCTTTTGCTGAAAGTCCCCATAGTGCGTCCCCTGCTTCCTGCTTCCTTCCCACCCACC
This sequence comes from Heteronotia binoei, assembly GCF_032191835.1. Lineage (NCBI taxonomy): Eukaryota > Metazoa > Chordata > Lepidosauria > Squamata > Gekkonidae > Heteronotia > Heteronotia binoei. Next base: position 56,985,185 of record NC_083225.1, read on the forward strand.
AGCCATCCTCACCTTTATCTTGCTCTTCTGTCTTCAGCTTTCCCTCTTTCCCTCCCCCAGCAACTTTTACCCGGTAACACTATGACCTATTTGCAAAGTGCTGGCCACTAGACCATGCCTAGTTGCACAGCACCAGCCAATGGGCCAAAAGCACAGTGGAAAACCCACAAGGACTTCAGGCATATAATTTTTCCTTGTATACTCTTCTCTGACCCATTTCCTCTTTCTCTCCTGGTAACCTTCCTCTGCTTTCTTTCCACCTATTTCCTATTTCCTCTTCCCACCATTTCCTCTTTCTATCCCACCTATCTATCTTTTATCCACTCTCCCCCCCTTTAACTATATTTATTATTTATTTACTTAATTTATTGTTTTCTTGAGTCCCACAATGGAGACTCAAAGTGCCTTACATCAATCTCCTCTCCTTCATTTTATCCTCACAACCACCCTAAGAGCTAATTTAGGCTGAGAATGTGTAACTGGCCCAAGTTCACCCAGTCAGCTTTCATGGTCGAGTGGGAATTCAAACCTGGGTCTCCAGATCCTTGTCTGAAACTCTAACCATGCCACAAGACAGGCTTTCGTAGGATGGTTGCTACTGAACAAAAGCAAACAGCCAGTCCTAGGTCAGTCAAGCAAGTGACATGGTAGCATGTTGTCTATTGTTTCTGCCCAACTTGGCCCCTTGAGTCCTCCCTTAAAGACTGCCCTTGGAATGGCCCTGGAAGTATTATTGTGGTTGCTTATTACCAGCAGCCATGGAAGGCATTCTTTTTTAGGTGTTGCTTCTCTTGTTCATTTGTTTTGGCAAAACTTGGGTGTTTTTTCACATATTTCAAAAGATATGTCTTGTTTGTTAATGAATTCAAAGTCCAGATTTAGGTCGCCACAGATTTGACCATGCTGAGAACTAGATATATTGATAGCAAAAATGGGAACAAGTGTAAATCAGTTAACTAATTATTTTTTTAAATATCATTGTTGTTTGCTTTTATATTCCCTGTGATAATTGCTAATACGCTATATTAACTATTTCATCTATTACTTTCCTTAGCTGTCTAATAATTTGCAATGCATAACATTCTATTTAAAGTTAGTATAGTCACAAGTACTTCAACGACTTCACAGTTTCCCTGTAGGCTCAGCAATGTGCCAAATGCTATTACACTAGGATATAGCTTCAACTGTGAAAAGTCTGTTCCAGCATAGTACACTAGAACAAAATTTCTCTACAGGATAGCTTTCACTTCCTATCGTTAAAATAACAACTTGGACCTCACTCACCAGCTTGAGAGAATACAGATTGTTGACTGGTATTATAGAGCTACTCCTGGCCTACTACATGTTCAGGACAGTCTCTCAGGCAGGAACTTAAACAGCTAAGTTTGCAAGATTATTAGGCTAACATCTGTATCAGGCACTTGGTCTGTAGGATAATGAAAAGTTTGGAAGATACAGTTTATAGCATAAATCAGACCAGCTGCCAAGACCATGGGGCAATAACTAGCAGCAATAATATGCTAATTTGGATTCTTCCCAATTTGGGTGAAGCCTGACTCTGTCATAATCATATTAGGAATCCAAATTTGCTTCAGAGGCAGTTTCAGAGCTACTACCGCAGCATGCCATGTCAATCATCATTGGGGAAGGTAGTAAAATGTACATGTGTGCACACCTGCAGGGTCAGAATGCTTCTTTTATTTGTTTCTAAGCCTTCTCATAGAGGTCAGACTTCTAAGGTGGTATGCAAGATAAAATTCCATATCAGTTAAAACCAATAAAAACAGCAGATGGAACAGTTAAAAGCAGTGAAAAATAAATAAAAAGTAGCAATGTTAAATGATGCAGTAGCCTTTTTCATACACAAAATGTGAGATAGTGCTACCTGTGATACTTTTGATATATGTGATTGCCATCTCCTGTGATTTTGTGGTTTTTTATTATTTTGGATTTTTAAATTTATTTAAAACTTTTTAAATTTGCCTTTCTACCAAATGTAGGGTTCCCAAGGTGGCAAATAATAAAAAATATTAAAACAAGCTTTAAAACACACACCTATATACAATCGGAAGCACATGGAATGTTTGGTTCACACCATTGTATTGCTAGTTCAAAAGAGCAATGTACTTAGGATTTCTCATCAAGATTTTTTTTTAAAAAAAGACTTGGGTATATTATTAACCAGTAAAGATTGCTCAAGTATGGCTGTTTGCAATTTGCCATGAACTTTTGTGATGTTGGGGGAAAAGAAATGACTGTGGATAGCATTGATTTCCCCCTCTTTTTCTCCTTCCTTCCATCCCCCTTCAATATAAAAAGTCAATTTTCACACTTTGTGTGCATTTCTCCTATTTAATTTCAAGGTTATCTTCAAGCACAACCATCTGTGTACTGAAATACTCCTATCTGAACAATATATTTCCATACAAACTTTTTTTTAAAGCCAAGGCCAAATGTTCAAAAGCTGCAATGTCTATAGTTCATTGCAAACATGAATACCTCCCAAATCAGAACCTGCTGTTCATGTATGTACATGTGTGTGATTTTAAAAAGCCCCTCATCCCATCTAATCTAAAACTCACCCACCAATATTACAAAGTGGACAAAAATGTCGTGGGTAGGGATGGGCATGAACTGGGAAAATGCAGTTCATGACAGTTCATGGAGGCCCATGAACTCACCCAAGAACCCTCATGAATGAAAAAGGCATCATACAACAGAATGGGTTTCTGAAGTTCATGATGCAATAGAATGCCCCCACACACACACATGATAGAGACACCAAGCTTGCAGAGGATCCCCAGCTGACTCTCCTCTGCCTGCCATCCAGGTTTGCTGAGGATTGAACTTAGAGGGTCCAAGTTATTGTTCCCCAAATAAGGTGCCCCCATGACAGTGTTTTCTGAGGAAATGAAAGGCACAGGTTTGGGAGTATAGAACATAATGTGTGCAGGCTAGATATTTAATTTGCAGAGGACCTCCCCTGATGCTCTTCTTCATTCCCCCAAAGTTATGTGCAGATTGGATTTACGGGGTCTGAGTTAAAGCCCCCCCCCCACTCCAAAGATGTCCCGAGGAAAAGTGCTTTTTGGGGAAATGTCAGGCACCGGTTCAAAAGTGGATATAGAGAGAGCAAGCCAGCCTCATCTTTTCCCGCCGCGATTAGGCTTCTAGCTAAGCAAAAGAAGCCTGGGTGGGGAGGGGCTTGTGTACCAGATATGCAAGCTAGCCTTGGCTTTCCCCACCCTAATCAGGCTTCTAACTAAGCAAGAAGCCTGAGCAGGGGGGGTAGGGCTTGTGTACCGCACTCGCTCCTGAGCGCGATATGCAAACTAACCTCGACTTTCCCCGCCCCATCAGGCTTCTTGCAAAGCCTGGGCGGGGGGGAGGCTTATGTACTGCGCTCCTTGAAGGAGCATGATACGGAAGCCTCAGCTCTCCTCATCCTGGAGAGCTCTCCTCCTCCTGGCCTGCTTGATGACATCACATGTCAATTTCCAGGGGAAAGTGGGGGGGGGGGGACTGCGCAGGAGTCTGCCTTTAGTGGCAGAATTCCTAGCACTGGCCCTGTATATAGAATGGACCCCCCTGCAAGCTACACACACTCCTCTACAATCTCTCCATGTTAGGGGCAGATTACATTTTTGGGGGCTGAGTTACAGACCCTTCCCCAAAGGTCTCCCCAGTGCTCTCTCAAGAAAAGACAGCTGCAGTTACATAAATCTATGGAATGACTCAACAACAAAGCTGTAACGTACTCGGACGGGAGACGCAAGCAGGGCAACATTCTTTATTAGGAGCACGTTGCAAGAGGGAGAACACGCGGGCCGGGTCCCGCTTATGTACAATCCCCGGTACAGCCTACTGGACAGGTCAGGCCAATCTTGGCCTGTTAAACTTCCCGCCACAGCTGGTGATTGGCGGGGGATTCCGTGCCCTACGCTGGAGCACCTGGGACAGCCCAGTCGCCTCTGCACATGGCGCGTTTGGCTGACGATACACTACAAAAGCATTGACCCCAATTCACAGGGAGTGTTCACCTGGGCAGACTCCCCACCACCAGACACTGTAAGCAAGGCAAGTACCGCCCTCCTACTGTTTGCAGCCCCCCCCCCCCCCAGTCTCCAGAGTCAGGTTCCAAAGGACAGAAAAGCAAATCAGGCATCCCAAGAGTTTTGACAGGGGCTCCCCAAAATAACACCATATTGATGGACATCCCAGCCAGATAACACAAGGAAGGAAAAGCATGCTTACAACTCTCACAGCCTCTCCAGGGCTGAAACACAAGATCCAAAGCACACTATTTAAATCTTCCTGGGTGTATTCTCCTACTCTGCTAAGGAATGGGATACACATGTTGAAATGGAAGCCTTCCCAAGTCTCTAAAAGCAGGTTCTGAAAGACAATCAGGATGTGGAGATTTCCAAATGGTAGTTTAGAAATGGAGCCCTACAATTGGAACAGGTGGGAGGAGGTACAACTGTTTTCACAGCCCTAGTCTACATTAGACTCAAATCTGAAAGCATGCAACAACAGATGTAGATGTGGTGGCTTGAAGCTCTGAGGCCACCTGAAAACCAAACCCAAATGCATGGAACGATGCAGGTAGATATGGCGGCTCTAAGCCCTTAGACGGGTTGGCCGTGTACAGCAGTATCGCCTCAATGAGGCAAGTAAGTGACTGCTTCTGGAGCCCTCCCCCAAGCTCTTTTACATAGCACTGTCATGCCCCCAGGGTGGTCTGGAAATGGTTGCCCGGCGTCAAGCACAAATTCAAAATGCAAAACATACCCTCAATGCTCACAGCCCCTTGCCAAGTTTGAAGCATGCATGTGCAGACAGAGCATATCCACCACCTGGAGTGTATTATTTTATCCTGCATTGATACACAGGTGCAGAGCACATTCACTAAGTGGGTTATATTATCAACAGACAGGTGCAGAGTGCACTCACTAACCAAGGTGTATTATTCTGCAGTGGATAATGTAGATGTGGTGGCTCAAAGCCCTAAGACCACCTGAGACCCAAACACAGGAAACCTCACCCGGCCTGAACATGGAAAGGAGTGACAGATTGATAGCTCTTTCTTGATTCTGTGGGTGATGGTTCTTGGCCATTCAGCCACCTGAGGCTGAGCAATAACAGGTCTGTGATGCCCTTAGATGTCTGGGGCTGTATGCACATTGACTGGTGCAGTATGTGCCACAATGCTCACAGCCAGGCTGAAATTCACAGTCAGTATTTGAAGGACAGATGGAAAGATGATGTCTCCATACTTTTGATAGGGAGTCCCCTAAGTACCCCCACAACAGCTGGGAGGGTATAAGCCACTAGTAAAGGCTTAAACAAACAGGTGCAGAGTATACTCACCAACAGTGGTGGTGTATTCTATTCTACAACTGCATCTGGAGTGCACCCATCCATTAGGGTGAATTCTTCTACTATGAAGATAAATGGAAGCACATGGCAGCTTGGCAGACACCTGTTGCACATCAGACATGCAGACTTAATGCTGCATGAGAATTGGGTAGCCAGGCAGCAGTAGGTCTTGAAGAGGGACACAGCTTGAGGGTGGCAGAATCCCAGGTGGCCCTCACAGTGCTCCCCAGCGTCAGAGAATCCTTTCCTACCAGGTGAAATGTGTACTTCAGGCAGATGATGCCCATGAGGTACGCAGACTTCACTGCTGCCAGCACGTTAGTACCAGCATCTGTAACCATGTAGCCATGGATGGTGTTGCTGCTGTCCCCTCACTCCCTCAGGCTACTCTGTATCATGGTGGCCACATTTGTGTTTGAGAAGATCCTCTTGCAGTTGTTTACAACCTATCTTAGCATTCACCTTTATTCAAAATCCTCATTTGCAGAGAGAGCATGACTCATGGAATCATAGAGTTGAAAGGGACCTCCAGGGTCATCTAGTTCAACCCCCTCCACAATGCAGGAAATTCACAATTACCTCCCCTACACACACGCGCGCGCACACAGATCCCTGCTCCATGCCCAGGATGGCAAGAAAACCTTTAGGATCCCTGGCCAAACTTGCCTGGAGAAAAAATTGCTTACTGACCCAAAAGTGGCAATTAGCATTTCTCTGGGTGTGAAAGAAAGGGTCACAAGAACCAAGCACAGATGCAACCTTTCCTGCCCTCCCTCCTCATGATTGCTCATGATTCCTCCTTCCTTTTGAGTTGTGCCAGTCCGTCTGGAAAATGTATCCATTCATGAACCGCTATGAACAACACTAAAAGTTTGTAAAAGTTGCTGCCACAAACATCAGTTTGCAAACCACAAAGTAGTCACAATTTGTCACAAACCTTAGTATGTGAGCTGGTTTGTGCCCATTCCAAATTGTGGATCCTTGGCCTATACCTAATCTGTGCTCAGTTAAGAGATGGCTCCACCTTCCTGCCAAGTGACATTTTATACATTATTATTTTTGTCCACTCTGCCATTCATTCTGCTTTCTTGTATAGCCAGAAGCATATCAGTGCCTGTTCTGCAAGCAAAAATTATAATTGCCTGTAAAACAGAGAGGGATACTCTCTGGCATGACCTTGAATTAGCTCTGAAGTTTCCTTTTTTTATTATTATGCTGTTATGATTAGGGCTCCAATATTTGCTGTTGCATGTTACTTTGCATAAGTCACATGAAAATAAGAGAAGCAGGCTCAATTATATTGTTGACAAGCTATTATGTGCTACAGTTTAGCTTGGGTGTTAGTATTATGGCATATGGCTTTGACAGTTAATACAACATATTTAGCTGTGTTTCTGTTTAAGCACATTAAGTTGGCTATTCCTTGGAAATGATAGACATGGGGTGTCAAACATACTGCCCAAAGGCTAGATCTGGCCCCTGCAGGGCTCTTATCTTTTTTGCAAACAACTGGCTGTTTCTGCTTTCTTCTCTGGGGTTGCTGCTTGTGTCACAGATTGTTTTCCTGGGGCTGCCTCAATCCCACGGAAGAGATAATACAGCCACAACCCCTTTTCCTCCATTGTCTGAGTCTTCTACCCCCTCCTCCTGTGGGAAGAAAAGGACGGGGAAGAGCACATGCCAGAGACAGCAGAGTTGGAGTCAGTCCTGTGGCACCTTTGAGACCAAGAAAGTTTTGTTTCAGATATAAGCTTTTGTGTGCAGGCACACTTCTTCAGAGGGAGGGGATATTCTTCTGCTCTGCTGTTCACTTTGAGACTTGATCTCATTTTGTCTGTGGGAATGAGATAGAAAGCCGAACCTCCATTACTTCCACTGGCTGAATGTCCTCCCCCACCCCCTCCTTCTCCTTTGGGAAGAAAGAGAGGTGGAGAGAGAGAGCACACCAGAGAGAGCAAAGTCGGAGTCAGTCACATTGAGAGCAAGAAAGTTTTATTTCACTTCTTCAGAGGCTGGGGGGATTTTTCAGAAAATGCAGAGATTCAGAAGCAGGTGGCTGATTTGGAGGCTAAAGATTAGAGCCATGTCTTGGTTTGCTCATTGTAACATGTTGTTGGGACTTGTTTTTCTTTTCCTCTGCTGTGCAAGTAGCCTGAGGATTAGCAATCGCTTCAAGTGCTGCTTTTGCAACTGGAAGTGACAAAAGGGAGAAGGGCTGAGGTGTTTGCAAGCAAAGTTCTCTCTCCATCTCCCCCCCCCCCCCTGTTGTTTTGCAACAGGCTCTTTCTGATTAGCTTTCCCAGCAACAAGTTGTAAGTGCTTCAGCTAAACATAGTTCTCCTCAGCTATTACTGGCCAATGGGGGGCAGGGAGGGGGGGCGAAGGAAGCAGCCTGTCACTTAAGCTCTCCCTTCCAGTGAAGAATTAACTCTTCATCTCCCAGATCTCTGAAACTGCTGCACTAGGAAACCTGTTGTTAAATGCAGTCCATTACAGAGGGACTTTTCAATAGCTCTTTTGGCAAATTGTTGCTAATTTTATTAATCTGTGAAACAATTAATTATGTGAGACTTACTTTCTTTTTTCTGTCCTGAACCAATTGCCCATCACCTTAATTGGATGCCTTCAAGTTCTCTAGCATTTTGGGAGAGGGAGGAGAATTTCTCTTTGTCAGCTATCTTCATCCCATGCATAATTTGATAAACCTCACCAGTAAAGGGAGGGAGAAACTTGCAATGAGCAGCCATTTCATGTTTTCCCTTGGGTGATAGGCTCAGAGCATTGACCATGAGAGCGGGCTGGGGAAATGGTTTGCTCTTCACTCCTGGCAGCATGGGGGCATTTGCCCAGAGCTACACTGTTAATTCTCCAGTCTTCTCACATGGGTTTTCATCAGCACCTGATTTGATACAATAATTCAGAGCAAGAGGTGTCAGTTATCAAAGACTATTAAATAAATGTTTTTGTCTGCACCCTTTATAAAGTGTACATTTCCACTACCTGGCATTACATTTTATGATACTTGTTAATGGTTCCTCATCCACTTGAAGAGGAGTGCCTCAAAGATCTGTCCTGGGATCTGTTTTGTTTAATATTTTTATGAATTATTTGAATGATGGAATAGAGGAAATGCCTATTAAATGTTCAGATGAAACTAAATTGGGAGCAAAGAAGACAGAATCAGGATACAGGATGATCTTGACAGGCTGGAAAACTGGGCTAAAACAAATAGAATGAATTTTAGCGGGGATAAATGTAAAGTCCTGCATTTAGGTAGGATAAATCAAATGCATAATTATAGGATGGGAAAACTTGTCTTGGCAGCAGTGTTCCCTCTAAGCTGAGTTAGCATGAGCTAGCTCACAGATTCTTAGTGTCCAGTTCACACATTTTTGTCTTAGCTCAGGAAGGATGACCCTAGAGCATAATAATTTATGCAGTAGCTCACAACTTTAATGCCAGTAGTTCACAACTTTAATATCAGTAGCTCACAAAGTAGAATTTTTGCTCACAAGACTCTGCAGCTTAGAGGGAACATTGCTTGGCAGTAGTATGTGTGATAAGAAGCTAGGGCATTTGTTAGGAGGGCCAGATCTGACACAAATGGGATTTTGTGGGGCTGGGCTATGTGTGTCATAAAATATAATGTGAGGTAGCAGAGATATAAACTTTATAAAGGAAACAGACAAACACAATTAAAGGTATTATTTTTTTAACTTAAAATACAAACATGCTTAAAACTCTTGTGATATTTTGTTTTGGGAAAATAGTGGGATTTGGCAATGCAATTTTAAAAATAAAACTTCAAGAAAAAGCACAAGGATCACAGTAGAAACTAAAAATACTAATATGTTCCTGAGCTTGTGAAAACAATGAAATGGCATTGGAAGCTTCTCCCCCCCGCCAGGGGGTCTACTCAGATTGGCAATGGTTCTCCAATGTAACATACCCCTTTGATTGTGGGTTCCCACGTTATTCACTAGGTCAGGTCCATTGAGCAGAGACAAGTTGGCTCAAAGCATCGACCCCTTTATTTGCAAGGACACAGTTCCAGGAAGCATGAGTTTCAGCTGGCTATATAAACACTGAATGTGAAACTGATCTCCACTCCATTGAAACACATTGCAGCACAGACAAAGTTAGAAGGAAAATATGGAATGGATTTTCCATTAAGGTCTCTGGGCCTTACACACAGACACCTTAATGCAAAATGCATTCTTTGTTTTCCTTGCAGCTTTACTTCCTGCTAAACCAGCAAAGACAAGGCAGAAAGAGCAGGGAACTTCGGCAGTCTTGGAGCTTCAAAGGGTAAGGACAGGAGGGGAGGGGGAAGAAAAGAGCCCCATTGGGCTGATTAAAACCCTGGGTTGGATGGTTCTGGCTCATGGAACAGACATTTCACACCCCTGAGCTTGGGGTTTTAGTGGATCATACACTGAACATGAGTCAGCAGTGTGATGTGGCCATTAAAAAGGCAAATGGGATTTTGGGCTGTATCAACAGAAGCATAGTATCCAGATCATCTAAAGTGATAGAATTACTTTACTCTGGTTAAACGTCATCTAGAGTACTGTGTTCAGTTTGGTGCACCACAATTTAAGAAGGATATAGACAAGCAGGAAGATGTCCACAGAAGTTTTATGAGGAAAGGTTGAAGGAGCTGGGTATGACACTAGAAGCCCTCCCACTGTTGCCCCCCCCCCCAAGCACCAAGAATACAGAGCATCATGGTTCCAGAAGGTCAGACCAGAACCAATGGGTTGAAATTAAATCAGAAGAGTTTTCAACTAAACATTAGGAAAACCTTGCTGACAGAGCAGTTTCTTGGTGGAAAAGGCTTCCTCGGGACATAGTGGGTTCTCCTTCTGTAGAGCTTTTTAAACAGAGATTAGATGACCACCTGACAGCAATGCCGATTCTGTGAATTTAGGCAGAACTTAGCGGGGAGGTATTTGTGACTTCCCTGTATTGTGCAAGGGGTTGGACTAGATGATCTCGGAAGTCCCTTCCAGCTGCATGATTCTATGATACACATGGCCTGGCTGGACAAAGGTGCATTTATGTAAGATCTGGCCTTCATAACAAATAATGCTGCTTAATGTGACTGAAGCAGAGCATTAAAATTTGACAAATATGGTGGCAGAGAGCTGCATATCTGAAAAGGTTTGCACTGAGACTGTCAATGTAATCAGTATATATTTTCTACAGGTGATATGTTCAGTTAAGCCAGAAAACACATTTACTTAGCCAATGACAAAGTGACAGCTATTATTTTAAGACAGGGTTTTTTTGTAATGCTGCCAGCTTTTCTTACTGAACTGAAAGGCCTCAGAGAGCATTTAAATAGTATGACCTAACAGAACATAATTAAACTGACATACTGTTTATTTTGTATTACACACAATTCAGAATTCCCAAATTAAACAGTAATAATAGGAAATAGTTTTTATCTCCTCCAGCAGACCTTCTTGTGGAACTAATAAATGAACAATGGACAGAAGGCTGCGGTGGTTAGAGGGTACATGAAGGGAAGTCACAATTAGAGATTGTCAAAGCATTTCTCACATTTGTGTGCATTTGACTTGAATAGTTTGGTTGGGTCCTTTTAAACTGACAGATGGAATGGTCATTCCCAAACATGTTTGACTTATGCACACAATTTGAAGAGAACAAAATATATGTCCATTTTAACCATGTTGTTCAGGAGTTGGCAATGTTTTTCTACTTGCCTCTGCTCTCTGATTATCATTCATTCATTATGCTGAAGATGGAGTTGCCAAACTCAGTTTGGTAAATGCCTGGAGATTTGGGGGTGGAGCTTGAGAAGAGCAGAGTTTGTAGAGAGGAGGGATCTCAGTGGGATATAATGTAGAATCCATGTTCTGTTGCAGCCATTTTTTCCCAGAGGAACTGATCTTTCTATTCTGGAGAAGCATTATAAATTCAGGAGACCCCACCTGGAGTTGACAACTGTAGAGAACTTTACTTTTATTCCATTGGTACCCTCAACAGAGTTACAGCCTTTTAGGTCAGGTGAAGTCAATGAGTTTAGAAGGCTGTAAATCTGATTAGGATGATATTGCCATTAATATATTTAGATGCAGGATGAATAGCCAATGTTTAGTCAATTATTGTAAATTAGGAGATCAGCAAGAGCTGTGGCTTTCCCTCACAATTTAGAAGTGCTGGCTTTGAGGGAAACACTTTGTAGTCTGTTTAGATTTCTTGTCTTCTAAGAAATTCCTTGTCATCAGCAGATTTTGCTGCTTAACTTTTTCTTCTGAGCCTTATCCCACACTTCTGAGGTTTCTTTGATAAGGGAAATTGTATGCACATGTACTAATTTTAAAATAAACAACTGCATGTTTATTTAATTGTAAATTGGGAGATAAATAGAGGCTCCATGCTACATCCCTCAATTTAGAAATATTACATTTAAAGGAAAATATGTTGTAAGTCAATTTAATATTTTCTCATCTTAAAGATTAAATCATTAACTATGCAAAAGTTGACTCAATGTGCATGTTATGATCAGCTGAAAAAAGCACATAACACTGAAAATAACAATAATAAAACCATTTTAAAAAATAATCTGAAAGTTGGTGAAACAGTCAAACTTTGACTTCTAGGAAGATTAGTATTATTGGCTGCCATTTTAATTGATTGCTTTATGTATTGTTCTTACTATACTTCAGGCCTTTGTACCTACTTTTGATTGTGAATCATTGTTTTTATGCCAATAAAGGCCTGAACTGAACTGGAACTTCTAGGAAGATAATTAAGTGAGAGGTAAAGCAGAGTGCCTCAGTCAGTAGAAGAACATAAAAATTTGTGCATACTCACAACAATGTGGTGTCTAGGACATAAATAATATGTTTGTTTTGATTCCACAGCAAAAGAGGGAGAGGGAAGTATAGCAATATATTCCAAAATTCATCTTCTCATGGAATCAGCAATGTGTTCAAAACCCTGGATAAAGCCATTAAATTTTAAACTACCCACTTTTATTCATTTATTTAAAGGAATTTCATTTTGCTAGCAACCTAGTATTGTGTAGGCTTCCCAACCCTCCCGCCCTGGTGGGGGACCCAAATTTTCAGCCTTCTCCCCCGCTCTTAAAAAATCTGGGGGCGGGGGGAGAGAGAACATACCTGTAGGCATCATGTTGTTTTACAGCTTGGGATCCGTTTTTAAAATGTGTCCCTTTAAGGCTGCACAGGAAACAGGAACGGCCCCTCCCTTTCTTTTCCTGTGCAGCCTTACTTTCGTTTTCACAGTGAGCAAATTCTGCTGGAAGAAGACCAAGTACCATAAGTATTTGTGTGTGAGAGAGAGAGGGAGGGGGCAGGGAGGGGGGATTCCCTGGTATGGAGGCCCTCCCCCCCTTTAGAAAGCATGGGGGGGAGGGAAATGTCTACTAGGCACTCTATTGTTCCCTATGGAGAACGATTCCCATAGAGAATAATAGGGAATTGATCCATGGGTATTGGGGGCTCTGGGGGGGCCTATTTTTTGAGGTAGAGGCACCAGATTTTTAGTATAGCAGCTAGTGCCTCTCCCCAAAATACCCCCCAAGTTTCAAAAATATTGGACCAGAGGGTCCAATTCTATGAGCCCCGAAAGATGGTGCCCCTATCCTTAATTATTTCCTATGGAAGAAAGGCATTTAAAAAGGCGTGCTGTCCCTTTAAATGTGATGGCCACAACTCCCTTGGAGTTCAATTATGCTTGTCACATCCTTGTTCCTGGCTCCACCCCCAAAGTCTCCTGGCTCCGCCCCCAAAGTCCCCAGATTTTTCTTTAATTGGACTTGGCAACCCTAGTATTGTGCTATATGTAGTATAATTATTGTGTATGTGAGTGTGATATACTGATGGATAGTTGAGGAGCTGCCAAGGTCCTAAGGTCTCACAGTGGCTCATTCTGGTACCTGACATGTTTTCAGGCAGCAGCAGACCCCAAACATTACCACCTTCCTCTTTTTACAGAATAGTGGGTCCATAGCAGTGAGGGCAATGTGGCCACACATGGGATTAAGACCTGCACCATCCTCTAAGCACACTGACTCCTTTTCTTTTTCCTTCTGCTGCGCCCACCTCACGGCCTCACTGGATCTCTATATTTCAGTCTCTTCGGGGTATTTTACTTGTTTATTTGATGGGACCACAGCAGCTTTGTTTGTTCTTCCCACAAAATATAGGCTCTTGAGAACTTTAACTTAAACCACAGATTTATTGTCACACAAAGTTCTTAACTTGGGGATATGGGAGATATTTACACAGGCTAATATGTTGTTCAGTTGTTTCAGGCTTTACATTCACTTTATCTTTTCTTGAGTCTCTCACAGTTACACAGTTCACAGTTTCCCTTTAACTCACTCTCCACCTCTAGCCAAGGTCTGGCCTCTTGGGATTGATGTGTCTAGTCTCACCCCTCGACTGGAGTCTCTTTCTCAGCCCTTCTTGGTGTCTCAGACCCACATCCACACCCTCATCCACCTCTCTAGATCTTCAGAGTAGTCCCTAGGTGTCTGTGACCGTTCAGGTCTTGACTGACTCACACACACACAGCCCTCTTGGCTGGTTTTGTCAAGCTGGCAGTCTCTGGAAGACTTCCCCGTCTCTGTCTCCAGCTCCTTCACAGGATCAGCTGCCCTCTCAGCCCTTCTGGCAGGCTCAAACTGACCCTCTCAGTCTCTGTCAGGTCCCCACTGACAAACTTCTCTGACAGGCCTCCACTCTGTCAGACATCAACTTGACTGACTGCCTCAGCAGTTTCTCTTTCTCAACTACTTTTTCCCTCCCTGAGAGCTCCGAGCACTTTGCCCCCACCCTCAGGTCACCTGACACAGCCCTGTGCGTCTTCAGTTTATGGTTAACCCATTGCTTTCCGTCACAATGACAGTATCCATAACCAAAAGGACCCCAATCTAGGGATGCCAGGTCTGACTCAGGAAATATCTGAGGACTTTGTGGGTGGAGCCAGGAGAAATATTGTGTCACATTCATTTGAATTCTGATCATCATATCACATTTAAAGGGAGTGTGCTATTTTTAAATGCCTTCCCTTCATTGGAAATAATGGAGGATGGGAGCATGTTCTTTTGGGGCTCATAGAATTGAACCCCCTGGTCCAATATTTTTTTGAAACTTGGGAGTGCACTGAGGAGAGGCACCAGATGCTATGCTGAAAATTTGGTGCCCCTACCTTAAAAAACAGCTCTCCCAAGCCCCAGATACCCATAGATTGATTATCCATAATACCCTATGGAGAGGCCAGCAGACATTCAAACTTCCCCCACCCCGCTTTTTGATAACCCTGAAGTAGGGAGAGGGCCTCCAAGCCAGGAGATCCCCTGCCCTCAACTGAGGAGTGGCAACCCTCCCCAAATTCCAGTATTTCTTCCTGGAGGGAGAGAAGCAGGTAACACACTGTTACAATTGCTCTTGGCTTCCATTACTGCTCTGTCAACTGGATTCCAAGAAAGTCACTTATGGGTCTCCATTGTGTCAAGCAGCTTTCTAGGAGTCCTCCCAGTCTCTATTGCCTTCATCTGTAAATGTTTTTTGTGTGATGCCATTCCCCCCTACCTCCCCATACAGGAACAGTGGGGACAGGGAGCACCAAAGTGGGGTTGTCAGTTTATAGCAGATGAATGGTAACCATAGTATACAGCAGAGTTTCAGGTAGGGTTGCCAATCCCCAGGTGGGGGCAGGGGATCCCCCAGTTTGGAGACCCTCCCCCCGCTTCAGCGTTGTCAGAAAGTGGGGGGGAGGGAAATGTCTGCTGGAAACTCTGTTATTCCCTATGGAGATTTATTCCCATAGAAAATCATGGAGAATTGATCTGCGGGTATATGGGACTCTGGAGGGGGCTGTTGTTTGGGGTAGAGGCACCAAATTTTCAGTATAGCATCTAATGCCTCTCCTCAAAATACCCCCCCAAGTTTCAAAAAGATTGGACCAGGGAGTCCAATTCTATGAGCCCCAAAAGAAGGTGCCCTTATCCTTCATTATTTCCTATGGAAGGAAGGAATTGAAAAGGTGTGCCGTCCCTTTAAATGTGATGGCCAGAACTCCCTTAGAGTTCAATTATGCTTGTCACAGCCTTGATCTTGGCTCCACCCCAATGTCTCCTGGCTCCACCCCCAAAGTCCCCAGATATTTCTTGAATTGGACTTGGCAACCCTAGTTCCAGGGTGCAATCACGTGAGCTGTTTGGCGTGACATAGCCACCCCTCTCTTCCAGATCAAATGGGTGTGATTAAATGTGCACATCTGGTTCCCATGCCTCACTTGTCCCAACCACACACTAAAATGACTTTCATGCAGATTAAATAGCCATTGACTTCTGTAGCAAGTTTCCAGGTATCTGATTGCCCAGGTGTGCCATGGAAATGCATGAGAGGTGTGAATGTTCCACTCCATTTCTGATGCATCTTCTTTTTTTATAACCCCACTTGTATGCTTCAGCATTGAAAATAGAAGATATTGGATTTATATCCTGCCCTATACTATAAATCTCAGGGTAGTCACAATCTCCTTTACGTTCCTCCTCCACAACAAACACCCTGTGAGGTGGGTGGGGGCTGAAAGAGCTCTTACAGCAGCTGCCCTTTCAAGGACAACTCCTATGGGAGCTATGCTTGACCCAAGGCCATTCCAGCAGCTGCAAGTGGAGGAGTGGGTAATCAAACCCGGTTTCCCCAGATAAGAGTCCACACTTAACCACTACACCTAACTGGCTCTCTATAGAACATGGCAAGGAGTGTATGTACGCTTGTCTTCTTCTACGCACATACAGTGGGATTAGAAAAAAAACACCAACCCAGCTGCGGGTCCATGGTTGTGGCATGTTAGCAATGTGGACAACCAACTATTGGCCCACAGCACTATGATGCCAGCTTTGGGGGTACTATCTGATTGCCAGAAACTGGCCCAAAGTCAAGTGGCTTATTTAAAGCTGAGATACTGCTGCAGAAATCTGATTGCACCCCAAGTGGCTGCCATTATTTATTAGTATATTCCTAGATACAAAGATAGTGGAGGGGAAGAGAATTTTTAGACTTCTATCCACAGCAGCCAAATTTGCTGGTATACATGTGGGCTGACACATGTTTCAGGGCAGA
Organism: Heteronotia binoei; assembly: GCF_032191835.1. Classification (NCBI taxonomy): domain Eukaryota; kingdom Metazoa; phylum Chordata; class Lepidosauria; order Squamata; family Gekkonidae; genus Heteronotia; species Heteronotia binoei. Next base: position 57,001,693 of record NC_083225.1, read on the forward strand.
TTGGGAGTAGGCTGACCATTGCTTATTTTCATTTCTTAGTTTATCAGAGATGTTTATTTGAAATTACTCATTACATAGTAGAGTTTGGTGTATCACATGCTTTCCAAAGCACCTTAAAAAGATGAGTAATCATTTTGTATGGCAAAAGTGGCAATTTTTAATCTAGGAAGCCCTTAAGCATGATCATGTGCTTTGAAAATAAAAATGACTAATAACAATTCAGATCTTTACAAAATCTGAATGTAATTTGCAGTTTAAAGAAATCCTTACCATAGCATAACCATAAGCTACCTTGACTTGATAAAACTACTATATTTTTTCAAGGCTCCTGAACCATGATAAATAGATCAAGAGATGTCATGTTATTCTCACAGCCGTCCTAATGTATCAAAAAAATGGAACTGTAAGCAATGTTTCTTGGCTAGTTCTCAGCTGACTGAGTGCTCGAGGTTGATTTTGTCATATAGAATAACCTTCTGGAGTCTTTCAAAGGACCAGCTGGCATTCTTCTGCCAGCACAGCAACATCAGCCCCACAGCTGGCATAAGAAGGAGCCAGTGCCCTTGCTTTGTCATAGAGCTGGTGCAGATGTTACATTTCAAAACTTTCCTTTTTAATACTTTAATTAACATCTACAGTTGGAAACCACAGAAGTTCACAGCAGCTCATTCCATGTTATGACGAATTGTGATATGTTTCTAACTTTGTTTTATCCAATGCTAGGGTTTCCAGTTCCAGGTTAGGGAATTCATTGTATAGAATTCATTGTATAGACTGATTATGTTGTTAGCCGCCCTGAGCCTGCTTCGGGATATAAATAAAATGTTGTTGTTGTTGTTGTTGTTGTTGTTGTTGTTGTTGTTATTATTATTATTATTATTATTATTATTATTATTATTATTATTATTATTATTATTATTATTATTATTATTCCTGTAGATTTGGGGGTGAAGAAGACAGAGTCCTCAGTGGGGTACAATGCCATAGAGTCCACTCTCCAAAGCATCTGTTTTCTTCAGGGGAACTGATCTCTGCAATCTGGACATGAGTGGTAATTCCGCGAGATCCTCAGACCCCACCTGGAGACTGGCATTCCTATGACCGCTGCAAATGAGGAGCCTACTTATTCAAGATTTGACAGGGAATAGTCAGCTACACCAACTCATAGTTATGTCATACTAGCAGGGGTGGAATTCTAGCAGAAGCTCCTTTGCATATTAGGCCACACACCCCTGATGTAACCGATCCTCCAAGAGCTTACAAGGCTCTTTTTTGTAAGCTCTTGGAGGATTGGCTACATCAGGGGATGTGGCCTAATATGCAAAGGAGTTCATGCTAGAATTCCACCCCTGCATACAAGACCACTGCACTATTAGCTGAGGAATGGTTTGACTTACTCCATAGTATCCTATCTTTTTTGGTACATAAATGTCAGTGCAAATGGAAAATTCATGGTTGTAGCAGGAGGTTTTGAAGAACAAGCTCTGCCGTATTAGCAAAGAGTGGAAATAAGACACATATATTGATCTGGAATGGTAATCCTAATGAAACTGCCTTCACCCCATATTCCAGATATTCCATTTTCCGCTTTTTCATTCCAGAAATCTTTGGTGCATCTCGAAGTCTGTCTTGAACCATTGCTATGTAGTTTGATTAACAGTGAAGTTAACACTGTTCTAAATCTACTTAACACTTCCTGGTCATCATTTTATGGAAGGTACAACCTGAAGACTAAAACTTTTCTTCCTCTTCTCCATTTTGATGGAGAGTTTGGCATTCACAAAAGCTCGCACTCACTATTTTGAGATATTGTGATATTAATTAAAGGGGCTGGTATTGGTACTGGTATTGTTGACATTTCTTCATGGTACTACACAGATACCTCCAGAGTGGAGGTTGGATCTGACCAGGGCTTTCTTTGTAGCAGGAACTCCTTTGCATATTGGACAACACACCCCTGATGTAGCCAATCCTCCAAAAGCTTACAATAGGCCCTGTAAGAAGAGCCCTGTAAGCTTTTGGAGGGTTGGCTACATCAGGGGGTGTAGACTTATATGCAAAGGAGTCCCTGCTACAAAAAAGGGGGTGGAACCCTGACTAGCATTTCTGTTGGTGAAAGAAAGAGGAGATGAGTGGGTCTCTTTTGATCCCCCAAAGACTATGTTGAGGATTATGAGATCTGGATAGGCAAAAGCAGTGTGGGGTGGGGGCTGTAGTATGGGGAGGAATTAGATAAGGTTAAGTGAAAAAGCTAGATCCAAAGCTATTGTTGAACCCTAATGTATGTGTCAGTAGAGAAATAAGGATAGAGAGAAGCAGAATTCATCCCAAAGAAGAATAAATGCTGCATTTCCTCCTGTCCATCCTAGATATGGATATTATTTGCAGTTAAGCACCCAACATCAAAGGAAGCCTTATATGCCCTGTTTGTTGGCACTCTAAAGTAACTGGCTGGCTACTGTGTGAAAGAAGTTTGCTGGATGAGATGGACCATTGGTCTGATCCAGAAGAGCTCTTCATATGTTCTTGACATATAGGACTGAATACTAGCTATAGACAGAAATGAAATGTAACTTAAATTTCTTTCCTGTACTAATGCTTTCAGGCACCTTGAAGCAAAAGATAAGAGCTACCTATTAGCCATTTTCTATAATATACTAGTCCATGCCAATTTACTTTCATTCCTGTGATTATTTAACCCTTCCAAGCAATTTTTTTCCCAGGAAGTCATGGGAAATAAATTGGTTTACCCATTTAAAGTTTTCTACAGGCACCAAATTCCTGTTGAGTCTTCTCCGCAATGAACTACAATGCCCTGAAGTCCCTCTCTCCCCTCACCACTGCTTTTCTTTTCTTTCTTTTTTGAGTTTCATCAAAATGGTAGATGGGGTTCATCTGGCCCCCCAAAAATTTGGCTTAAAAATTAAAGCACTATGCATAATCATTACTGAGGTTTCTATTTACCCCAACAAATACTGAAAAAATGTTCCCATGTTTAAATAGATGGACGAACATCATTTATCATTTAATTGAAAGGTGGCGCAAACAGTGAAAAAAAATCATGACTTCAGATGACCCCAGCCATCCGTCCACTGAACTGACCTTTGCCCTGAACTGCTCACCTTCAAATTTTCCAAACATCTGATTGACCATCTCAACTTTACAGGGGGAAGTTACTCTAGATGACCAATAGCCACCTGTGCACTGAAGTGTTCTCCTGTGACTCCTGGCCATCTGTTTTCTGAGTTAATTGTTTCCCTTTGTCCCTTGTGAACAACAATAGTGTTGTTCCACTATTATCATATTAAGTTAAAATGTTGTAACAGCTAAAAATGATTGTTTTATTAAAAATGAAGTTTTAAAGATTCCCAACTGTGTCTTCTGCTTTAAAAATGGTAGCGTCAATTTGACCCCATTTATGTTTTTGTGGAGTTTTGACATTTACAATGAGGAGGGTATTTTTGACACCAATTCAAAATTCTACTCTACTTTATCCTGAATTTCTGAAGGAAGTTGTTCTTGAGTCCTAATTTTTTTCTTAGTAGTTAATGTCATGACTGAGAGAGCCATCAGGTTTCCATTGCTTTTGGCTGTAATGTGGGGTCCACTTTGGCCCCTATGCCAAAGTAGTATAGTTGGGTTTTTTTCCTCGGGAGGGTTAAACTAAGGAAACACATTTGCCAGACATTTCAATAGCAGTTTGTGGGGGAAAGAATGAACAGTAACAGAGTAACAATATTCTAAAATATTGCAACTTTTTTGTTTCCATAGCTACTGGAAAGGTTGAAAATACAATCAGTTGGAATCAGACGTGTGAATTATTTGGTTTATCATTTAATATGCCAATATGAATTGTATATTCCTGCATTTGGCATAACAATGGCACTTTGTGTTTCTGTTGTTTTTCAGTAAAATTATATGCTGATTAATTGCACTGTTTGTTTGGGTGGGGGGAGGCAGGTGAAATATCTGAATGTTTTGTAGAACCTGAAGATAGAACCTGAAAATATGTAAATACATGCTGGCATTTGTTTGTCTTGCCTGCTTTCTAGCAGAGGCCAGTGTTATATTCCCTGGTTGTACTGTTTTCATTTTGAGTGCCTTCACTCATCAGCCATTTGACCTTGGCTAAGTCATTCTGTTCCTCATTTTAGACTTCAAAATAATTGGACTAATCATCTGTAATAATTAGAGGAGCCATGAGGCCTAACTAATTATTTGCAAATTGTTTTAGACTTCATCATAAGCATCTTATTCATCAGCTGTAGGAATTGTGCTGTGTAAATACAACATAATAAGGACGTTATGAAAACATGGCAGCAAATGGGCAGTGGATAATTCTTTTCGAGTGCAACAGATCTGTGAATCTTAGGAACAATTATAAAAATGTAATATCCACAAAATAGACATAAAATAAGGATTTCCATATAACATCTTTATAAAAATATAATGTGATAGATGAAAGAGAGTATTCTGGTTCTCATGGAGTGCAGGTAACCTGTCCAGCAGGGGTGAATTATCTTCCAAGGACTCTTCACCCAGCTTGAGTGGTTGTTAGGCAAAGGGAAGGCTCCAAAGTTTCCTTAGCTGAGTGATAGGATAGAAGTAGGATCCACCCCAATATTTCTTGGTCACCCATGTTTTGCAGTTCTGAACTGCAGGTATGCATAAATGAGATATTGAGATGCTTCCAAATAATGTCTAGAAGAATTGCAGTATACTCCTTTTCCCTCCTGCTTGCTTTCCATAGTAATTATGGAGAAACACTGAATACTTTTTCAGATCACCAAATGATGTCTTGGTTGGTACTTGCACACAGAGCAGATCAAGTTGATCAGCCAGAGGATACTTTTGTGCTGAATGTTGTGTGTGTAGGAGAGTAAAATCTCAGGGAAAACGTTATCTATCTCTTTTTCCCAAGATGCTTCTTGCATTCTTGACTGTGTTCTAGATTTTTTTCCAGAGCTGTGAGAAGTTGCACTAGTGTCTGGGCAGGCCTTCAGTTTGGTAGGCACCACAATCTCTAGCAGCAAGAAGTTACTGTTGCCAGAGCAATGGCTTCAGCTACAGATTAGAGATGCTATAAGTGTAATGAAGGATAGTGTTAAAAACTACATTCAAACCAGAGATGCCCTTCACTAGAGATGTAGTGTGGGCATTCCATTCCTCAACTAAAACATGAAAATTACCCCCTTTCTCATTTCTTTTTAAATATTACAAATAAATATTATCCTGCAATATTTCACAGCTGAAACAGGGCCATGTTTGTTTTGTCTTAATTTTCATATCAAGCATCACTACTCAAACTCTCCCCCCTTCCTTAAAGGCTCTTGCTCCATTGTGTATTCTTTTATTCTTCACCTGCTCATCGTCTACTGACTTAAAAACCAAATTGGGGGAGGGGGTTGGTTAATTAAATATCAGTTAATATCCAGTCAGGGATACCATCCAATAATTGTTAGTTAATAGTTCAATCTATATTGATTTTAGAAAAATGTGTGTGTGCCAGCTCATCAAACAGCTGTTAGAAGTACACAAAATAAAACAAGATAAAATCATTTCTAAAAGACAGAAAATCATAAAAATTAACAAAACTATTAAAAACCCAACCAAAGTATACTTCACTTAAGGTAGGGTGTATAGTGCACATGATCTCCTATTTAGGTGCATGGGTGCTAGATATACACCCCCTGATTCATCTTCTAGGGATGGTAGAGAAAGAAGAATTCTAAAGTATAGCAGCAAAGAAAATGTTAATGTGGAGCCTCTAAAGACAATGGAGATTTATCTGGAATTGACAATAGAAAATAGAAATTGGCTTTAGTAAGTAAGGAAAGAAGGAATGTATGAAACCAGAAAATTGTGCTCCCTCAGGAATCTGTGTTAAAATAATTGTTTTATTCACTTCCTGATAGGCCATCCAAGTTCGAGAAATTTGGCAGTATGTGACCATTCTGCTTTTTTATGAGGCTTGTGAAATGCAGGATTTGAATGCACTGTGTATTGTTACTTTTTAGATAAGCACTGCATTCTCACAATCCCTTCATTTCTCAAGTCTAGGGTCCTTGTTAGCTGTGTGTGTGTACTGAATGAAATATTTCTAATATAGTCATTTCCTCCTTAGAAAACAATACCATTTGATTTGGAGGATATGTTCAAGACACTGAACATCATAACCAAAGACCTAGCAAATAATTCATGAATATGTAGCTTGGAAATAGATTTGCATAAAATTTCATTGAACATTCTTCAGATACATTTGTAACCATCTTCTATGCATGGAAAATTCATGAATGGAAAATTCATCAGTTAACATTTTTTTTTAATAATGTGAATAGCTTGACATCTTTAATTATGTCTGAACATTTGGGGAAAGAGAAAGAAAAGAGCCATCCATGGCACATTTGCTGAAAAATGATAGTAGGCTTAATAACAATATTATGGAAGCTGTGCGGATTCAAACTCAACTTGAGCCACAGCATCTGGTACAGCAATGTTCTTTGCATAAGCCAAGAAATATAATTTTTAATTTGCTTCTCCAGTCAACTGAGACAGCCAGCACCCCATTTTTATTAGATGTACTAGAAAATAACTGCCATCAATCTTCTCATATACATGTTGGTCATGTATTTAGAATTCCAACTGGATGTTTTTGTTTTTTTCATTAATTAGATACTGTTAATGAGAGGTAAGAAACAAATCCAAACAGTGTGAGGTTCCTATCTCTTATTTTCTGAACTGGCAGGGACACTAAAACACTGATACTCACAGTAATTTGTAAACAACACAGTCCTTTATTTCTGCATAGCTGCTGGGTACAGTCACGTTGATGCTATAGCTCCACGGTACTCACTCTGTGGATTTCAAAAAGCCACATTCACAGTTCCCATCAAGCAAAATAGCTACTACATGGCCACTGTGTGCCCTGTGCACCACCCCAAATGCCAACAACAATATATAATTATAATATAACCATTTTAATTACCAGAGTTTTTCTGAGTATGTAGGGTTGTCTAGGCCCACTATTATTGAGACTTAGTGTGTCCATGTGTGTCTGAAGGTACAAATAGACTTTCAAGTCAGATATGACACAGATATGCTTGCCAGCTCTGGGTTGGGAAATATCTGGAGATTTTGGGAGTGGAGCCTGTGGAGGGGAGGCACCTCAGCAGGGTATAATATCATAGAGTCCTCTCTCCAATGCAACCATTTTCTGCAGGAGAACAGATCTTGGTTGTCTGGTGGTCAACAGTAATAGCAGGAGATCACCAGGTACCACCTGGAACCCTAGACACAAATCAGTGTATAAGCTTTCATCTTCTTTCAGTCTGACTGTTTAAACCCCCCCCCCCCAATGCTTTACTATTTTAACATTTTTTCTTCAAGTTTTACTCTAGTTCAGCAGAAGAAGATGGCAGTTAGAACATCTTTCTGTATGGAGTTCTGTTTTCAAGGGATTTTGTTTAATGGGCTAGTGAAGGGAGACCCCTGAATAATGAATGAATACTCCTATAATAAGGAATAAAAGCATACTTCTGCCTTTAAAATTAAGATGTCTGATGCAACCTCCGTTAGAAGCACACAGCTCCAAGTGGGTGTGAATTCAAGGTTTTAAATTAGATTAGAGACAGTAACCTCATTGAGGCCTCTGGATGTGTATTAGATAACAAAGAGGCCTTAAAGAAGCTTCTTGCTGAAGCTGATAACGCATGGAGACAGGAGGTATGGAAAAATACTAGAAGTTACAAGGGGGTGGAGAATGTTGAGTCAGATACGTCTGCGCCTGTATGAATAAAAACTGGCTGTATGGGGAATAATTTTAACTTAGTCATTTCAGGGCTTATGGCCAGCTAAGGTCTGCTTTGGTGCCAAAGTATATCTTGTTTCATACCAGCAATGTGTGCGGACCTCATTATTTCTCTGCTTCACTAGCAGTAGCATTCAGCAGTAATAGTCCCATTTTACCACATTCTTCTGTACATGTTGACCTATGCTGTCAGCCTTCGAAGGAAACTGTATGTCCCAGGTGATGTTAAAAAGGCATTTGATCAAGTATTGGTTGTTATGTTTTCAACAGGGAGGCTTCTGTTTTTTGCTTCTTGTTCCCAGCATGCCATGGTGCATCCAGATACTAACCACATTGGAAGCCCATTGAAGTCAGCAAACCTTACTATACAGAATGTGGATGGTAGCCTTTAGATCATGGCTTGAAAAATGGTTTCATTGTTTTTTGATCATCCAACCTGATTAACAGTTTTGGAAATCTGAAAGCTCTCACATCATATTATGTTATTTTGTTTGGTCTTTGAAAGATTTTTTTAAAAATTATTTTTAGATTCAGCAGCTTGTGCTGCAGAAGTAGAGCTGTACCATACAGCCCTGTGACATTTGCCAAGTGTATTCCTTAATACAACAAAAAAGCATACCGTGTTGTGCTAACCCACTTCAGTTCAATGGACTTGAAAGTCTATTATGATGCCATGTAAAGAAGATGGATGTGCCTTTGCAGCATAACATCTGCTCTTCCTATGTTTCCTAGTGTCACGCAGATTCTTCATAATTGGACTGATGCTTAGACTGGGGTGCAAACCATGGGATCAGCATAATAAGACAAGCTGAGGCATTGCACCAGAACAGGAGACAGCCAAAGACAATGAGATTTTTAGGGCTTTGCACTGAGACAATTTTTCATATTTAAAATTGGAATACTTACTAACACTGATAATTGTTCAGCTATTCATTTTAGATCTAATTCACAGCCTGGCTTGTGAGGATGCAAACCCCATTCTCTTGGGTTCTGGGATCTTGGAGAATTCTAGGGTTGCCAGCCTCCAGGTAGGGCCTGGAGATCCCCCATTTTTACAATTGATCTGCAGCTAGTAGGGATTAACTCCTCTGGAGAAAATGGCTGCTTTGAAGGGTATCGATGGTATTGTGCCATGCTGAGACCCCTCCCCTCGCCAAACCCCACCCTCTCTCAGATCCACCCCCAAAGTCTCCAAGTTTTTTCCAACACAGACCTGGCAACCTTATAGGGACTACACACAGCAATGTACTACTTTTCTTTTCTTCCATTCAGGCCTGTAGCCAGAAAATTTTGGTGAAGGGGCCCACGGAATAAAATTTCAGATGGAGGGGCCCCCTGCCCTCTTGGCCCCCACTCTCTCCATCACTGCTTTTCTCGAGGCCACTGATCTCCCTGCCGCTCTGGCAGCCCCCGCCCCCCTCCATGGTGCCTCCCCCTCCCATCCTCCCTCCCGCCCCGTAAAGTGCCATGAAGTCCCAGCTCCTTCAGGGGCTCTTTCAAGCCCCCCTCCTGCCAATCATGTGAGTGGCCGGAAAAGCCACGGGGAGGCCGGTGCTCCTCTGCCAGCCTTCCAGCGCTCTCCAGATCACGTGGGAGGGAAGTAGGGAGGAAGCATCGGAGGTGGTGGGTGCTTTTGCAGGGCTTGCTGGTCCTTCCCTTCACCGCCACCCCAGCGCTAAAGTTCTGGAGAGCTCTGGAAGGCCAGCACAGGAGAGCCAGCCTCCCTACGGCTTTTCCGACCGCTCACATGATCAGTGGGGGGGGGGGGCTTGAAAGAGCCCCTGAAGGAGCCAGCACTTCACGGGGAGGAAGGGAGGAAGAGGCGCTGCATGGAGAGGAGTGGAGGCCGCCAGAGTGGCAGGGAGATCGGTGGCCGTGAGAGCCACAGAGCATGGCTGCCAGGAGGGGCCATACTGGTAAAAGGGAGGGTTTGCTGGAGGGGCCATGCCCCCCAGGCTCTCCCTTTCCCCCCATGGCTATGGGCCTGCTTCCATTATTCCCAGAGCATTTGTGCAACTTCTCTCTGGTTATTACCTGTTACCACCAACTAATCTTGAAGAGTGTTTCCTGCTTGAAGATTTAGCATTTTTAGCACTTTTTACTATGTAGCTGTTTAAAGGCTCCATCTTTTTTGCTGCATCTCCTGTTTTGTTTTTACCAGCTAATGTGGGGAAGATTTATTGCAATTTGGGGATGGCATGATTATTACCTTCACCTTTACAGCTCTTCAGGCTTTGAATGGGCACAGAAATCAGGCTATGAGTATTCAAATGATAGAAAATGTAAGAACAAATAAAAAGCACACATCCGATGTGTAGAAGCATTACACTTTATAAAGCTTATAAAGAAAAGCCAAAAACACCCAGTCTTCTAGCCCTAACTCTAGATATACCCTTTGTTGCTGCTAGGTTAGGCTATTTATGTTTTTGGCTTACAGAAATTAAAAAGTTATTACCTCTGTTACCTCTGTTCTCTGGTTTAGGGGCTTGTCCTATCAGTACATGGTTGAATGGAATCCTTTTGAAGTTGAAGATACCCTAGCCTCCCTAGCCTCTGTCCCTGGGTATGACATTCTAGCTAAGATTCAGTCAGGAAATGACTAAACACCTTTGCCAATCTGTAACTGCCATGTTCCATTATATTTGTAGTTTTACAACAGTATTTTATGCCTTTTAATGTATGATTTTATGATCATTCAGTTTTAATTTTGTATGATTTTACTGTTTTAAATGCTGGCTTAGGCTGTGAATAAACATATCTAGCTATGATGTTAGGATGGTAAGGTAAGCCTTTTGTTCTACTCTGGCCTGGGCCATCAACATAACGAAGTGTTACGGTTGCCAATCCCCAGTTGGGTGCACTTTACAAATTCCACTGTGTACTAAGCGCTTCAAATAATCATGCTATACCCAGTTGGGAGCAAGGGATTTGGAGCACCCCCTTCAGGATTATCAGAATGTGTGTGTGGGGGGAAAATATTTGCTGAGCTCTCCACTATACTCTATGGAGACTATTTCCCATAGGGTGTAATGGAGAATTGAGCCATGGGTATCTAGGGCTATGGGGAGGCTGGGGGTTTTTTTGAGATAGATACACCAAATTTTCAGCATAGCATGCTTCCCCTAAAAAAAAAAAAGATTTCAAAAATATTAGATCAGGTGGTCTGATTCTATGAGCCCCAAAACAATACATTCCTAACTTTTATTTCCAGTGACGGGAAGACATTTAGAAGAAGCACAGTCCCTTCAGAGTTCAATCATCTCATCACAACTTTGCTCCTGGCTCCACACCCAAAGTCCCCAGATATTTTCTGAGTCAGACCTGGCAACTCTCCTAAGTGCTGAAGTGCTATGTGTTTGGGAGAGAGAGAACTCTTTTCCTCTACTTTACTTTTGCTTGTCTTTCACCATTAAAGCTTCTGGAACATGTGTAAAGTGTAGTCCTGATTATTAAAATATTGATTTGACTTCCAGGATGGAGGTCCATGTAACTTATAGTAATTTATGTGATTATTGTATAGTAGGTTCCCCAAAGAGCCCTTGTACTGAAGGTCCAATGTATAGGTGGTGGAATGTTCCAAAGAACTGTGGCTTCTTCAGTATCTGTACGGATATGCTGTTTCCCTTTTTCGTTTGTATGTGTTTACCATGGCAAGCACCCTTTTGTCTTGCTGGTGTTCTGACCTGGCTTCTTTTATGACACTTATAACCATTTACATGCCACTTATATGCAGTGCCAAAAACATGTTAAAAAATTGTAAATTTTAATAGGGATATTTTTAATGAGGAAACAGAAAATATCATTCAAAAAAGGATTTGTGGGTCTCAGTCTACAAGGGGAAACAAAATTGAAACAATAATTTTCAAATTGATCAGCAGAGCTGAGAAAGTTGATATCATCTTATTTATTTACTAACATATTTGCCAAGGAATTGATACTTTTCAAAGGAGGAAGATTGTCAAAGGAAGAATAAATTCATTTTTCAAAAGAAAGAATCCTCTAAGAAAGAAAGAGGATGGCTTTAGGGGATTTGGTTCAACCAGCTTGAGTCAATTTATTAAACTGATCAGTATTAACAAGATATAGCCAGGTGCACTGATAGTACTTCCTTGGAAGCTATTCTTAATTTGGTAAAGGAATCCCCCATCCGCGGTTTCTTCCAACACTGAAAAGAGTATAGACTTCGCAGTATTTGTACCTTCAAAGATACAGATAAGATACATTATGATAAGAGAAAGATGAATGTTTTAGACAGTTATTTGCAATAGATTAGTTCCTCAAAGTTCAAATTGCCAGAGCAAAGTAAAAAGTGGTAATTAATGGGAAAATACACATGCTAACACTTTTTATAATAAACTGCATGGGATTCCCTATGAAGGCAGATTTGCATATGAAGAAGATGACATTGGATTTATATTCCGCCCTCTACTCAGAGTCCTAGAGCGGCTCACAATCTCCTTTATCTTCTTCTCCCACAACAGACACCCTGTGAGGTGCGTGGGGCAGAGAGGACTCTCACAGCAGCTGCCCTTTCAAGGACAACCTCTGCCAGAGCTATGGCTGACCCAAGGCCATTCCAGCAGGTGCAAGTGGAGGAGTGGGGAATCAAACCCGGTTCTCCCAGATAAGAGTCCACGAACTTAACCACTACACCAAACTGGCTCTGAGTCTGGATTATTCCCACTGTGAATCTTTGACTTTATTTCCAACTAAATATATTATTATAGCCATGTTTACTCTGAAATATGTCTACTTTATTTCAGCGACTGTTATTTCCAGGTATCTATGCTTAGAATGTTTAAGAGTTTGGATTCCGCAAGGGAACTTAAATATATTTCCTGTTTACCTGAACAGCGCCTTGAATTTCTAAAACATCACACAGTATGATTTACAAAATTCATCCTAGTACAGTATGAAAGATCTACATATCAAAACAGGAATATCTACGTGAATCAGCTTTCCAGATTAGGGCATGCATCCAGAACTCAAGGATACTTATGTCTGTCTGTCCCATTCACCAATACATTTATGGCTAGTTTCCTCATATGTTGATTTTGCTGGTTGCTACCTGGGGAGGCTGGACTGATTTTTAGAATCCCATCTGCCCTTTTCCAAACAGATGGTAGAAGGTAACAGGTGACATCAGAATATTCAGGGCAGACGGTCCATGCCTACAGTTAGATGTACAGCCTGCTGATTTCAAAGGGATTGTATAGCTGTGCACACAGTTGCCAGTTTGGCCACATATTATCCCACTAGTTACTTTAATGCTAATCGATTGTTCTTTAAGAAGCCATTTTTATCCTTTTGCTTGTGGCTTTTCTTTTCCTTCTTTTAGGAGGAACTTTATCTACTTAACAGAAGATTAATGGAGACAAACTAATAGGCAATAAAGGTCATATTATAGTTAAAAGAAATAAATGATTAGAAAAATCACTATGAAGGGCAATAGCTTTCAGAACCAAACACAAAAGTATATAAACTGAGAAAGGAACAGAAAAAAATCTATTACTGGAGAAAGAGTCTGAAGTTAAGAGAAGGTTCTATTGCATGAATCTGAATGAGATGCTCTTGTAATCCAATTCTTAGTGATTTACACTGCAGCCATTGGCAAATCATTCTCATTCTCCAATCACTTAAATGGAAATAAAGTAGAACTACCAGTTCTGAAAGGTTGTACCAAATTAGGAATGAATGCATCATTATTATCAATTTAACAGCACTACAGTTAACATTGCCCTATGCCCAGAAGAGGGTACTTTGATCAACATCAAGATAGTGTAAGTCTGCAAGCTTACAGGTTAAAATTTAAATAGTCACTTGTTTGAGTTTACTTCTCCCTTGTGTGAATAGAGCCCACGAGGTTGGATCCAGACAGCTTTTTTTACTATCTTGATCAATTCCCCTTCTTACTAAAGCCTCTCTTTTGTACATGCCTTATATCAATACAGGTCCCATAATTCCTAGCATAGATTTTTTTGGTGGTCAGAGGGGACCCTCTGCTCCATTTTTTTTTACACTGGAAAAACCAGTGTATCTAACCACAAATTTAAAAGGATGCATTTCTCCATAACTAAGTACAGCTAATTTTATGTGTGAGTTTGTGTATGTTATTTAGATATAGCATATATGATCTATGCATCATGCTTAGGAGCCTGAGAAAAGAGCTGATGAATATGGTTCACTGACTCTAAATTATTCTGCCAGATATGAAAAATGTCTAACACCCTGTAAAAGGAAAAGAACCCTATAGCATAGATTTGTGGCTGAGATCTATATTACATTATTAGTCGTTATTTAGAAGTGTGAATAGAACATACATTCAGATTTTTAAAAAATCTGACTTATTTTGGCTTGTACAGTTAACTGCTGTGGCAGCTTTTATAGCACTCAGGAATGTTAACATCTCATCTAAAATATGACCAGACATTTCCATGGTTCAAACCAAATTGAATTAGAATTAACTAAAAAAAAAAGAACAACATTTGAGTCCAGTGAAAAATGTGCATGCACACGAAAGCATATACCTAGAATAAAACTTTGTTGGTCTTAAAGGTGTCGCTTAGGGTTGCCAATCCCCAGGTGGAGGCAGGAGATCCCCCGGTTTGGAGGCCCTCCCCCCGCTTCAGAGTCATCAGAAAGCGGGGGGAGGGGAGGGGAATGTCTGCTGGGAACTCTGTTATTCCCTATGGAGATTTGTTCCCATAGAAAATCATGGAGAATTGATCCGCGGGTATCTGGGGCTCTGGGGGGGGGCTGTTTTTGAGGTAGAGGCACCAAATTTTCAGTACAGCATTTAGTGCCTCTCCCCAAAATACCCCCCAAGTTTCAAAATGATTGGACCAGGGGGTCCAATTCTATGAGCCCCAAAAGAAGGTGCCCCTATCCTTCATTATTTCCTATGGAAGGAAAGCATTGAAAAGGTGTGCCGTCCCTTTAAATGTGATGCCCAGCACTCCCTTTGGAGTTCAATTATGCTTGTCACAGCCTTGATCTTGACTCCACCTCTAATGTCTCCTGGCTCCACCCACAAAATCTCCTGGCTCCATCCCCAAAGTCCCCAGATATTTCTTAAATTGGACTTGGCAACCCTAGTGTCACTGGACTCAAACTTTGTTCTGTTGCTTCAGAAGAACATGACTACCCACCTGAATTTTTAAAAAATGACCCCCCTCCCAGAATAAGCAACATCATTTTAATTGATATAAGCCACTTTGAATCATGTTGATGGGGGTAAAGCATGATATAATTTTTTTAACTAAATAAAGTCTCCAACTGCCGATTTTCCTCAGAAAAAAGACAAAATAATTACATGTTGAAGAGAAGCATATCACAGAAGTCTAGGTTAGATCTCTTCTCCCCAAGACTTAAGTTTCCCAAGTCATTTTTAAAGCAGCGAATTCATATGATCTTCCCTCTTTAATCTGAAGTGGTATGATCTAGTAAAAAAGGTAAAGGTAGTCTTTTGTGCAAGCACCAGTCATTTCCAACTCTGGGATGACGTTTTTACAACGTTTTTATGGCAGACTTTTTACAGGGTGGTTTGCCATTGCTTTCCCCAATCATCTGCGCTTTCCCCCCAACAAGCTGGGTACTCATTTTACTGACCTTGGAAGGATGGAAGGCTGGGTCAACCTCGAGATGGCTACCTGAACCCAGCTTCCTCTGGGATTGAACAGGTCATGAGCAGAGCTTAGGAATGCTGTACTGCAGCTTTACTACTCTAGTAACATGTACTATATTGTTATAGTTGTCTATAGAGGCTCTTGGAGTTGATTTAACCATTATCCTATAATGTGGGTTTCTGCAGTGAATCTCCTTCCCACATCTCTCTATAATTGCAAAGGAGAAGTAAGCTAATTGATGTAGGACTTTACTACACCAGACCCACAGGATAGGGCATTCTAGTCACTGGAAGAAACTACATTGTTGAATACAGGGCTTTTTTGAGCAGCAACACGCAGAAACACAAAGGAACACAGTTCTGGCAGGCTTGGCATTGGGGGTGCGGCCTAATATACAGATGATTTCCTCCTCAGCTTTTCCTACAAAAAAGCCCTGTGTGGAACAATGGTGATGTCATTAGTGCCATTTTCCCACCATCAGCCCTTTTGAAGGCACCATTTTCCCAGCTTTTTCTCCTGGCCACAACAAGAAAGGATTTTTTTTTGCAGACTGTTAATAATAGGACATTTTGGAGATCATTAATTTATAGGGTTACCATAAGACTAATGTGACTTGGCATCACATTACATACACACACATTGTTTTAGCATGATATCTAAACAGGTATAGTGACAGGTATTTGTTACTATCAAAAACTGAAATAGATATGAGCAGGGCATTTTTGTAGAAAAAGCCCAGCAGGAACTCATTTTCATATTAGGTCACACACCCTGACATCACCATTGTTTAGCATAGGGCTTTTTTGTAGAAAAAGCCCAGCAGAAGCTCATTTGCATATTAGGTCACACCCCCTGATGCCAAGCCAGCCGGAACTGCATTCCTGTGTGTTCCTGCTCAAAAAAAGCCCTGGATAAGAGGTAAGAGATCACTGTAGCACAATTGTTATAGTGCTATAGTTCAATCTATAGCCACTTTGCTTTTTCTGTTCTAAAAGACGCATTAGACGAGGGGTGTCTAACTCATTTATTATAAGGGCTGGATCTGACATTAATAAGATGTTGTTGGGCCAGTGAATGCATATCATAAATGTAATGCCAGGTGATGGAGATATAAACTTTATAAAGGACACAGACAAACACAAATTAATTTTTTTTAAAAAAACTTAAAACATGCTTAAAAGATTAGCACTCTTACAATATTTTGTTTATTTAACTGTCTCTGATAATTGACACCTCTTGCTCTGAATTATTGCATCAACTTCTGGAGACAATGTCTGTACTGTAGCAATGTCAAGTATGCTGTTCAGGTGTTGTTCTGCAAGTTGTAAACCTACTTCTTTTACTGACCTTCATTACAGAAATCTTATGGTCAGTGCTTTGAGCCTAAGAAGAGGAAAATATGAAATGACTGGGCATTGTGAGTTTTTGTAATAAGTTGCTTCATGTGCTGGTCAGCCAACAGAGAAAACAGAGGCTTTGCTCTGTAGCTTGATTGAACAAGTCTGGCAAAGCAAGCTATGATTCAGAAGGAAGCAAGAGGAAAGAGAAGGAAGCAGATGACAGCGAGTTGCTTGTGGGCTGGATAGCCCTCCTCCAGGGGCCAGATTTGGCCCATGAGACACATGTTTGACACCCCTGCGATAGACCCATATAATGCATGTGTGAAGAAAAGGGGGAGTAGTGAGTTCTCATTACAGCCATGATGACCACACTTCAAGACAATGTGAAGGTTCTGCAGAGTATGTGTGGAAATGAAAAATCAAAGAAAAGTGCCTAGAAATCTCACAGTGGACACTTTTTGGAAAAGGCAGGGGATAATGAGTTAGAATTACAGTCATAATGTTCTCTCCTGCAAGATGTTTTGAAGTTTATGTATAATAGGTGTGAAAGTGGGCGTCAACGAGGCAGATGAGGTTCAGTGTGGCCAAGTGCAAAGTAATGCACATTGGGGCCAAGAATCCCAGCTACAAATACAAGCTCATGGGTTGTGAACTGGCAGAGACTGACCAAGAGAGAGATCTTGGGGTCATGGTAGATAACTCACAGAAAATGTCAAGACAGTGTGCGATTGCAATAAAAAAGGTCAACGCCATGCTGGAAATTATTAGGACGGGAATTGAAAACAAATCAGCCAGTATCATAATGCCCCTGTATAAATTGATGGTACGGTCTCATTTGGAATAGTGTGTACAATTCTGGTCACCACACCTCAAAAAGGATATTATAGCATTGGAAAAAGTCCAGAAAAGGGCAACTAGAATGATTAAAGGTTTGGAACACTTTCCCAATGAAGGGCTCTTTAGCTTGGAGAAATGTCGACTGTGGGGTGATATGATAGAGGTTTACAAGATTAGGCATGGGATGGAGAAAGAAGAGAAAGAAGTCCTTTTCTTCCTTTCTCATAATACAAGAACTCGTGGCCATTCAATGAAATTGCTGAGCAGTCAGGTTAAAATGGACAAAAGAAAGTACTTCACCCAAAGGGTGATTGACATGTGGTATTCACTGCCATAGGAGGTGGTGGCGGCTACAAGCATAGCCAGCTTCAAGAGGGAATTGGATAAAAATATGGAGCAGAGGTCCATCAGTGGCTATTAGCCACAGTGTGTGTGTGTGTGTATAAATATATACATATATTTGGCCACTGTGTGACACAGAGTGTTGGACTGGATGGCCATTGGCCTGATTCAACATGGCTTCACTTATGTTCTTAAGTGAAAAGTCAGAAAAAAGACAGAGGTAAGTGCCCAGAATAGGATTGCCAGGTCTGACTCAAGACATATCTGGGGACTTTGGGGATGGAGCCAGGAGACTTTGGGGATGGAGCCAGGAGCAAGGCTGTGATAAGCACAATTGAACCCCAAAACGAGTTCTGGCCATCACATTTAAAGGGACTGCACTCCTTTTAAATGCCTTCCTTGCATTTGGAAATACTGGAGGATAGAGGCACCTTTTTTGGGGGCTCATAGAATTGGACCACCTGAGCCAATCTTTTTGAAACTTAGGAATTTTTTGGAGGAAAGGCACCAGATGTTATTCTGCAAATTTGGTGCTGATACCTCAAAAAACAGTCTCCACATAGCCCTAGATACCTATGGATCAATTTTCCATTATACTCTATGGGACCAATCTCCATAGGATGTAATGGAATGCCCAGCAAACATTTCCCTTCTTCCCCCAGCTTTCTGATAACTCTGAAGTGGGGGGAGGACCTCCAAACTGGGGACTCTCCTGCCCCCACCTGAGGATTGGCAACCCTAGCCAGAAATCTTACAGGTGTGGAAACTTTACCTCCAGCAACCAATGAAAGCAAAATGGAGAATCATCAGTAAGTGGAAGCAGTCTAATTCTCAAGCCACATTATTCACCTTTATGTTAATGTTTTGTTCCTAGTTTCCTTTTCACAGCAGGGTACACTGAAGTGTTTAAGAAAGTACCCAGGATCCCTGCTCCCTAAGCATTTTGTTTGTATCTCTTGGCTTCCTTCCCTGACTGAGTCCATTTCTAAAATGCAAAAAGGGTACTGGAGTAGAACACTTTAATCTGTCCCCTGAAAGGTAATGCACCTAGGAAAATAGTTCTTAACAGAAGAAAATATGTACATTTTGCCAAGGCATGGAATGTTCTTATATACTCAGTCTGGCACTTTACCAACAGCTGATTGTTCTTCAGTTTGGCTTTTTCATTCTCAGGCTGTTTAATTATAGCACTCCCACTGTGGCCATTTGCTCTTAGCCAAGGTGACTGTGTGAGGCCAGAATTTAGAGCCAAACATTACAAAGAAACAGGTTACAAATGAACAGTAGCCTGAGGGGTACGTGTACACAATATAATTATTTACATTTGAAGGATTAAGCACTGAAAAGATTAGGCTCTTTCAAATTTGGTTCAAGGATCAAGTGCTCTTGTTTTTCTGCTAAAATGTGATCAGTGGAGCAAATGAGTCTGTGGGCAGAACAGATTTAATAGTCTAAGGAAGGAAGGCTGACCAAACTCCACCACTCACAGAGAACCAGGTAAGAAAGATGCAATTGTGCTTGTCACAGCCTTGCTCCTGGTTCCACCCTCAAAGTTTCCTGGCTCCACCCCCAAAGTGTCCAGATATTTCTTGAGTCAGACCTGGCAACCTTATTCTAGACACGTACCTCTGTCTTTTTTTCTGACTTTCCACACCTATTGTACATAAATTTCACAACATATATATATATATTTGCATCTTTCTTACCTGGTTCTCTGTGAGTGGTGGAGTTTGGTCAGCCTTTTTTCTTTAGGACCAAGCTATTAAGTTTATATATATGATGATACTTTCATTCCTCAGATAATTCCACACCAGAACTGCTTCATCAGTCTCATCTAAAGGACTTTCTAAACAGTCCCTTTGCATTCAACAAGGCTGTAAAAATTAGTGATGGGGTTGCATGGTTACATACAGTGGTCAAAATACTTTAGGTTGAATGTTTTTCAATATTTTGTGTCTACTCTGATCCATGTCTAAGACTATTTAAAAACTTGCTATAGATTTCTAACATGCCATCCTAAGCACTTGTTTGTTGTCATGGATATTAAGCCACTAGGCCTAGTGAAAGTTTTCTCAAATTGGCACAGGCTTATGAATGGCAAAAGTGAACTTTAGGCAGGAAATTAAGTCAGATAAATCAGGCACAGATGATGTTGTTTAGAAGACCTTTTAAGAGAAGGAAACATCTGGAGAGAGGAGCACTGGTTAGTAGCATAAACACAAACCGATCTGGCACATAGATAGTTCACATCTTGGCTGGTTGACCTACAAATGGACTTTAACAAGTAAAGTTTTAGTTTGTAAAATAGTGTTGTATTCCCACTAACGGTGTTTGATTGTAACTATCAAAGGGTCATACAATGGTTTTCTCATGGAAGTTGCTATTGCTGCAATTTATTTGTGTCAAAGTGCTGACAGTGTTGAGTTTAAAGCCTGAGAGCTAGCAGCAATAATGTGGCCTTTCATTTTATCAGAGGCATCTTTAAAGATATCCTTCCCTTTCAGTAGCTGACTTTTTATTTTATTTTTAAAAAACACTCCTTTTATTTTATTGGCACTTCTCTTCTGTGGGAAGCTTAGTAAGCACTTAAGCACTCAGTGAAGCCCTGTCAGCTACATCAACAAAGGCTCTCTCAGATGTCACTCTTATTCACTGGAAAAGTAGGAAAATGTATAGTATGTTAAATATCCAGAGGGGGATAAGCACTCAGAGTAGATAAGAGGTGTCATAGGCCCAAGCCTGGGTCCCTCTGAATCATTACACCTTGGGCATGTAGGCAGTGCTCAGACCTGTGGGTCTTCAGGGTTAGTTGCACACAAGAAACCTGACCTTTGTAAAATATAGGAGGGTTTATTAAATACTTTAAGAAATAGGATATCACTAGGCAATCCTGCAGCAAGAAAATAAGGAAAGCAAACTTTTTGTCTGATGCTTCAATGCTTGGTATGAGACAGATAACACCTTTTAGAATATTAGAGCAAGCTGGAGGCTCACACATTGTCTGTGTCGCAGTCCATCAAGATAAAACTTGGCATAGTCAGAGCCACTGGCCAGTTGAATCATAAAGTTAGCATGCCTTTCCTCTTGTCTGCTGCTGAATTGTAGTCTTTGTCCATCTGTCGTCAGGTGGTCTCCCAAACCCAATCATGGAACTCTCTTGATGGAACCCTGCAGAAGATGCTGACATCCACTCCTGCTTCCCCCCTTCTAGCTAGTTACAGAACTGACACTAGGGTTGCCAAGTCCAATTCAAGAAATATCTGGGGACTTTGGGGGTGGAGCCAGGAGACTTTGGGGGTGGAGCCAGGAGACATTGGGGGCGGAGCCAGGAACAAGGGTATGACAAGCATAATTGAACTCCAAGATGGACAATTATGCCACTGATGGACCTCTGCTCCATATTTTTATCCAATCCCCTCTTAAAGCTGGTGATAAGTCCTCAAGTGACATGTGGATCCACCCCCCTAATGCAAATCTGCATTCTGCCATGGTCCTGCATCTGGCTGAAATCCCAAAGGCTTTGATGACCAACCCTTTCCTATTGGCAGCTCTTTACTCAAAGGCTGCCGGGGGGGGGGGAGCCTGCAATTTGCGGACGCTAAAGCGGGGAAGCCAAAGCCCAGCGACTGGCGCCCTAGAAAAAGGCTGATGTTTCCCCAGGAGCAGGCATTGCTAAGCGGCAGGCGAGCGGAAAAGGCCGGCGCGTTGAAGGGAGCCAGGCCTGGGAGTGGGAGGGAAGCTGAGGAGAAGCTGCCGGCGATTCCGGTCGGGCGAAAGCAGGCGGGCGCGTGTGAGTGGCAGAAGCGAGGAGGGAGGCGCTAGCGGGAGAGCCGAGCGAAGAGCCCTCGAGCCAATCCGGCCTGTCTGGAGCACCAGCCAGCACGAGAGGGAACGGGGCAGGGAGAAAAGTTGGGCCCTCTTGGCCTCCCTTTGGGCGCCGCCGGGGATTCCTTCTCCTCTTCCTCAACCAGGCCTTCTCCCTTCGCTTCCTCCTTCC
Organism: Heteronotia binoei; assembly: GCF_032191835.1. NCBI lineage: Eukaryota > Metazoa > Chordata > Lepidosauria > Squamata > Gekkonidae > Heteronotia > Heteronotia binoei. The sequence goes on from NC_083225.1 coordinate 57,023,641, forward strand.
CCACCTCATCACGCGATCCCCCCTTCCCTGTCGCCGCTCAGCGCCCGCTCTGCCAGGGGTTTCCTGAAGTGGCTCTGCTGCAGCCCCTGGTAGGAAGCGAGGGCACAGGGGGTGGTAATGCGGCTGGAGCCGTCGATGCCTGCGGAGTGGCTGCGGGCGCCAAGCGCGGCCAGCAGCAACGGAGCAGGGGCTTCCCCCTCTGGTCAGCTGACGCGGCGGCGGCGCGGGAAGCAGTTCCCCCCACCCCCCACCCCCGCCTCCAAATGTTGGTGCGGCCCTGGTGTTGCTGCGGCGGCGGCGGCCCGGCGCTGTGAGGGGGAAGCATCGTCCCCCCTCCCGCTTCCGAATATTTGCAGACCGGGGGAGGAGGCTCAAAATCCAGTGTTCTCCCGCCAGGGCGGGAGATTTGGGACGCATAACTGACACAGGATCTCATGATTAGTTAGTTAGGATGGTGTCAGCAGGGAGGCCCAGTTATAAACCTCTGCAAGCCAGAGCAGGCCTGCTAGTGTTCATATTAACCCTTGGGGTGGGGGGAATTGGCGTGCTTTGCCTCTAGGGTTGCCAAGTCCAATTCAAGAAATATCTGGGGACTTTGGGGGTGGAGCCAGGAGACATTGGGGGCGGAGCCAGGAGCAAGGGTGTGACAAGCATAATTGAACTCCAAGGGAGTTCTGGCCATCACATTTAAAGGGACAGCACACCTTTTAGAATGCCTTCCTTCCATAGAAAATAATGAAGGATAGGGGCACCTTCTTTTGTGGCTCATAGAATTGGACCCCCTGGTCCAATCCTTTTGAAACTTGGGAAGTATTTTGGGGAGAGGCACTAGATGCTATATGGAAAATTTGGCACCTCTACCTCAAAAAACAGCCTTCCCAGAGCCCCTGACACCCGCGGATCAATTCCCCATCATTCCCTATGGGAATCGTTCCTGGAGGTGCATAATGGCTGTGGGGGTGGAGCTTCCCCCGCCGGCCAGCTGGCTGGGGGAGGGGGGAAGCCTGTAAAACCAGGGGATCCCCCACTGGGACCTGGGGATTGGGAAGCCTATTTGCCTCACAAGAGGTTTTCTGCATTCTTGTAATTTTATTTTAATTGCATGTATATAGGAAGAATAAAATATATAAACATTTATTTCAAACAGCTAATATATACATTTAAAATGTAGAAATGAAGGGCTAGTTCATTTATTAGGTATTAGGTATGCAATGAATATCTATGATTTTTATATATTTATTACAATATTTATACCTCATATTTTCTCTTGGCTCAAGGAAGGCAGCTTATAAAAGGCAGGAAGGCAGCTTATAAAATTTCATATTTGCTGCTGTGAATAAATGATCCAAGTAATACAAGTTTCCAGTTTTCACAAATGTGACAAAAAGGACAAGCTAGAGTTACTTTCAGTAGAGAAGAATGAGAAGTAGTAATCGAGCACCATGCTCAATAGCAAGTCAGGGAAGACTTTCAGTGGGAATGGTGTGCTGCTTGATCATGTAAGCTTTTGTTCTTGGAATGATCACAGATAGATAGTGTCATGATTTGAGGCCTAGTGCAGCCTAGAGGACAAGGAGACACCTGTGTAGGACTAGTTACAGGGGCCTACATCGCCCAGAATTCCTTCTGTTCCTCTGATTGGGTAGCAGAGTTTTGGAGGGAAAACTAGCCCAGAGAAGGGGGGACTTGGGAGGAAAGCATAAATAAGCCTGGCTGGAAAGGGAAGCTGTTCTCTCTGGAGAGGCTGCAGGGAGAAAGGTGCTCTCTGAAAAAGCTGCAGCAGGAGAGTTCCCTCACCCTAAGAAAGGGGTGAGTTTTGGAAATAGAGGAAAGGAACATATAGATTAGGGGTGTTGAACTCATTTGTTATGAGGGGCAGATCTGACATAAATGAGAACTTGTCAGCCAGGTCATGTGTGACATAAAATGTAATACTAGGAAGCAGAGATACAAACTTTATAAAGGATGCAGAGGTGATTTCTTTTCTTTTCTTTTTAAAAAAGGTGCTTTCTTTGACTCTCTCCTGTGGGATTGAGGGAACTGGGCAAAGGAAGCTCTAGCTCTTTCCCTCCCTCCCCCAGGGATGAGGAGGGGAAGGAGTCTCAGCCAATAGAAGGAAGAGAGGCTTGGGTCAGTAGCTCCGCTGTGTGATTGAGAGAGCCTAGCAAAGCAAGTTTGCCCTCCCCCCCCCCCAACTTCCTCCCAATGGGAAAAATAGAGGCTTTGCTCTGTAGCTCCCGTGTGATTGAGCAAGCCTAGCAAAATAAGCTGTGACACAGAAGGAAGCAAGAGAAAATTGCACATATGGACTTGTCTTAATTCACTACTACTGTTTACAGGTTTTACCTAACAGTTTGGAATTTATTATGACTTAAGTATCAGTTAATTTACCAAGGCAGGCACTTATGGATCAGTCAGTGTCATAAGATATGATTCATTCAGTACAGTGGATGGCATTAAAATATTTGAGAGAATGCAGCCCAGAAGTGAGGAGAGTTAGGTTCATAAATGTCATAGTGTGATTACACTGGCTGTTCTAATAATACAATTTTAAGTCCATAGAGCCTAAGGCCACAACTTGAGAAATATTTGTCGAATTGACAATATGCTTTAGATAAAAATACACTCTGCCACATAATAAATATATGCTATTAATTTTTGTATGATGTGGTTATAATGTTTGATGATAAGAAAACTGGATTTGATTGTTATTTGGTGAAACTGCATCATGCATTCATAAAATTATGAGAATTTAAATTTCCCATTTATATTATTAATTGATGCTAAGGGAAATTATGAGTACATACATATTCAATGAAGTAAGCTTTCCCTGAAAAATTATTTATTTATTTGTTTGTTTGTTTGTTTACTCACTGTGGGCCTCTTACCTGGGAAGGGGATCCCCAAAAAGAAAGAAATGGAATAATGGGGAAAGTTATTTTCCAGTGGATGCACGTTTATAAAAGTGAACATAAAAAGAACACTACTGGATCAAACCAGTGGTCTATATAGTTCAGCATCCTGTCTCACACAGCGGCCAACCAGTTCCTCTGGGGGGTCAACAACAGTGCATAGAGGCCTGCCCCCTGGGCAAATTCCTATTTGCCTCCCCCTCCCTCACAATTTAAATGCCCAGGAACAGGTGGTGAAGCGCTGTGCTCCCAGGGCTCTTTATAGGCCGCCCCCCTGATCAGTGGGTAAAGCGGCATGGAGGCCAGCTGCTCCTATGCCAGCTTTCCAGCATGCTCAAAATGATCAGCGCTGGGGCAGCAGCGATGGAAAGGACAAGCGAGCCGCTGAAAAAGTGGCTGCACTGCTGCTTCCTTCCCACTCCAGAGGATGCACCATGGAGGGTGGTGGGGGGAGCAGCGGGGCTTGGAGTGGGGAGGTGGCGGGCAGCGAGCCTGTATGGGGCACCATGTGCCCTAGGGCTGGCCCTGATCATGGAAAGACAATTAAAAACCATTTTTCACAAGTACCAGCTTCCTGTCCTCATAGAGAACACGTCATTCAGTACTTTTCTTTCTTTTGCTTCTTGAAAGAAATCCTAAGATCAAAACACGTTTAGTTTAAGATGCAAGCAATGCAGACATTGTAAGCTAATTTTGAATTAAGACTATGGTGACACATACCCTGCAGGCACTGCAATCTACCATTGGGAATATGGTTCCAAGATTTATTTGTTGTTAATTAGATTTTACCCCCCTCCCGCAGAATGGGTCTCAGGGCAGCTAATAACATATCAATATAATAATTATAATAACACAATAACTTCAATTAAATTCAATTAAAAACTCAACACACATCAAACTTATGCTTTTGGCATAAAAATCAACAGTGCTGAAGGTAGTCCACTCCAAATTACATTAGTGGTGGAATAACTGTCTTACATCTATGGAATTAAGACATATCCCACAGATCATGAGTCTCCTCAGACAAAGCATTCCATCAGGATGGGGCCATGATGGAAAAGGCCCCTTGGCATTGTTGCACTCAGGCACCACCAAAAGCTCACATCTGGCAGAATGAAGACACTGTGGGGGATCATAATAGGAGAAGCTGTCTTTTAGGTAGGGCTTTTTTTGGTAGAAAAAGCCCAGCAGGAACTCATTTGCATATTAGGCCACACCCTGTGACATCAAGCCAGCAAAAACTGTGTTCCTGCTAAAAAAAAAAGCCCTGCCTTTAGGCATGATAGTCCCAGACCATTTAAGGCTCTAAAAATTAATACCAGCATCTTGAATTTGTCCCAGCAACTAACTGGAAGTCAGTGCAGTTGCTACAAAATAGACTGGATATGCATGAGCCACAGCAAATCAGTCAACAGCCTGGCAGCCATATTCTGAACAACCTGAAGTACCTTCAAAGGCAGTCCAACATAGAGTGAATTTAAGTAATCTAGCCTGGAGGTGAACAGGGTCAGCGCGTGGGAGTAGGCCAAGTAGGCGGCTGCCTCGGGCACCACTTGGCTTAGGGGCGCCATGAGGCGCCCCCTCTCCCCACGGTCTACTGCTGTCGGGACTTTGCAGAGGCTTCCTGAGCCTCGGGTGGCCTCCACAAAGTCGGGGAGGGAAGCAATCATGCTCTGGGTGCACCCGCTGCCGTTGGGACTTTGCGGAAGGCTTCCCGAGCCTCAGGCGACCTCCGCAAAGGCGGGAGGGAAGCGAGCATGCTCTGGGCACACCTGCTGCCTTCAGGACTTTTCAGAGGCTTCCCAAGGCTCGGGCGGCCTCCGCAAAGGCAGGGAGGGAAGCGAGCGCGCTCTGGGTGCACCTGCTGCTTTCAGGACTTTGCAGAGGCCTCCTGGGGCTCGGGCGGTCTCTACAAAGGCAGGGAGGAAAGCGAGCATGCTCTGGGTGTGCCCGTTGTCATTGGAACTTTGCAGAGGCCTCCCAAGGCTCAGGTGGCCTCCGGAAAGTCCCAGGGGAGGACGTGATGTCATTGTGATTTCAATTAATACAAAGGGGGGCGGAGGAGCAGAATCTGGCATAGGGTTTTGGAAAGTGTAGCCCAAGGTGTGGAGGTGAGCATCATGAATCATTGTGGCAAGATCAGACCCAGACAAACGGGGGGGAGGGGGGGGCAGCTGACAGGCATGTGGAGATAGAAAAAAAAACCCCTCTGTTTCTCCACTGAGGGTGCTTATTTGTCCAAGGTAAATAAAGCATCCGGCCAGACCCAAAAACTCTTCATGGAATCCATTGGAATAAGGGAATAAGTTCAGCTTCATTCTATCTTCATTGACACAAATAGCATCCTGTTTGTTACTACCATCAGATAATGAATTAGAGACAGTTTTGTCTAGTTAGTGGGACTCTTCTTCAAATTAAGAACCCTAGGCTTTTGTGATCACATTCTTCAGATCACCATGACTATTGGGAAAGCCTTGAGAATCTCACTTGTTACTAAGATCCCAGCAAGACATTCCCCACCTTTTATTTGTATTGTGGTAAGCAGAAGTCTTTTCATGCAGACAGACCACAGTAACATCAGCTTCAGAAATGGAAAATTTTACCTTTAATTGTATATGTAGTGATTGATTGCAAAATTGAAAACATATAGCTGAATATTAAATTGTCTAGCAGCTGCTGAGCAAAGGGGAAATAAAATGAGCAATAATAAACAATCCTCAAACCTAGGTCTAAAATTGATTCCACCCCTTTAAGAAGTAGGCAGAATGTTACTGGAATTCTGTTTTAGGACATGTTTAGTCACTTTCTTTCCCAGCTGTTCTTTACATTCATGTACATAAAACTTCTCATTCATGTTTCTAAAACTTCTACTCAAAAGTCAAGTCTTCTTCCCATTTCAGCTACAAATTCTTTCTGTCCTAAAGGCAACTTCCCCTCCCCCAAAGTTATCTTAAACACTGTTAGATTGCTTGCACCTTGTCTAATGGAAAATTACTAGCCTCTTGGAGATTCCTGGAGTCTTGTTTGTTTGTTTGTTTCTGGAGTCTTCATTCCTGGAGTCTTCATATGCAGGCCCAGGGGATACCAGAAAAATTCTTTGTTCTGTTGACAACTCCCATCAATTTATGAATTGGCATCTGGAAAGCTACTTGGCTTTACCCCAGCCAGCAAAGATGCACCTGAGCTGTGACCCTGGCATGCCCAAGCCACCTGTTTGCCTGCTGGAGTGGCTAGGGGCATCGCAAACTTCTTGTCTGGGTGAGCATGCCCTGAGCCATCTTCTGGCCAGGGTGTGCCTCAGGCTGAAGCCCAAGCACACACCAAGCCACCCACCAGCTGGCTTGCTGAGTGTGCACACCCTGAACCACTAGGCAGTCTGGCATCCTGGGTGGAGGCATTATGGCTGGGGGCTGCAGGGCTTCCTGCTTTTGGTGCCCTATCCCCACACCTTCTGGCACCCTAGACGATTGCCTGGGGCAGACTAGTGGGCTGACCAAAAAGAACTAGATTTGTAGCCTTTTGTCTACCAGTCAGGATAATTTTGGTTTAGCTTTTGAGAATTAACCAAGTACAATTTTAGGATTTATCATAATCCAAAAATTGCAATTTCCCCACTGATTCCAGGGAACAAAAGATCATTTCACTACAAAATTGTCAATGCCATGGGAACAGGGCAGATGTTAGTTACACAGTTCTTTTTTCCTGAAGCATTCTTATTTTAAAATACCAGATGCATTTAATTTATTAGACTGGGTTTAGGCCTTTAAAAGAATGATTTAGGCCCCTAGGGATGCCCCTGTGATCTGGTCCTCCCACCACTCCTACTTGATTAATATATTACTGGAGCAGTAATTTGCCACTTATCCTAATGAGAGGGTCATATTGCTCAGTTAATCAGAAACAAATGGAAGTACTCATATCACCGTTCCTTTCCTGTAGGCTAACTTCCTGAAATGTCTGCTCTTCCAGGATAACAGTATTTAAATTCAGTGAGAATTCAATTTTGAATCATATCAATTTTACTGATAGGATGTGTGATGAGATATTGATTGAGGGGCCCTCATACAATCCCACCAAATAGCATTTGAGTTTTATAATCCTGGAATGGACTACCAGAAATGTCATGCATTCCATCATCTGAAAAATTATACTTTTCTGGTCTACATTGCTTCTTGGAAGAGAGTGATTTTCCTCTCTCTTCAGTATCAAATGAAAAACATCTTTCAAACTGAGCTTCTAGATTTCATTCTGCATCAGTATTTTGTATTCTGTCAGTAAGCGGGTAATAAAGCTGAGGCTGTTAACCCCAGCATGCAACATGGGGTCCATTTTAATTTTCCACCATACATGTTTGTCAGTTGCTCATGCTCCTTGTCTCTCCCACCCTTGTTCTGTCAGCCTTCTTATCCTTTTCTTTTAAAAGTGCTAACAAATAGCTCCATTGCTCTGGTCATCTTTGGTCAGGGTGTGACCCAAGTGAGGATAATAATAATAATAATAATAATATTTTATTTTTATATCCCGCCCTCCCCGCCAGGCGGGCTCAGGGCGGCTAACAGACATGGGGATCCCATGATTCACATAAAACAAGATAAACAGTTTTAAATATATCAGTCACAAATAAATTATTTAAAATAGTTAAAATATATAAAATGGTGCTAAAATACTGTATCATAGTGTACGCAAGATGGCTAGATGTCCATTCGTTGGATTAATCAAGTTCAAGTTGGATGTCCTCCAACTAACTGAAGATTCATGTTCTCTGTGCTGAGTGCTACAGAAATGGAAAAATGAATAGAAGAATATATTTTGTGAACATCACAGGGGGTTTTTTTGTTGTTGTTTTAAATAAATTTTTGGAACTTTGGATGTTGATAGAAGCATTTGTAAATTTCTTGGTTAACACGACACATAAAGCAAAACAAAATCATGGATCCAGTCCTAAGGAAGATCTAAGGTTTGTATGCCATAGGAGTAGGGTTGGAAAATGGTCAGGAAATTCCTGGATATTTTGAGGTGGAGCCTAGGGAGGGTGGCACTGGCAAGGAGAGGGTGCAAAGCAGGAATGTGATGACATAGGGTGGATTCACACTACACTAAATGTGTTTTGCAATTGGATTTTTGCTATTCTTTCACAGTAAAAAATCCAAAATACATTATTTAGTGTAGTGTGAACACACCCATAGAATCCACTCTCCAAAGAAGCCATTTTCTCCAGGGGAACTGATCTCTGTAGTCTTGGAGATCAGTTGTAATTTCAGGAGAACTCCAAGCCTCACCTTGAGGTTAGTAAATCCACATAGGAGAGTGTGGAAGGCTTAAGTGAAAGCTATAAAATACTTTATATACTTAATATCTTAAGCTCCTCTGAGAAGAGAACCTTGAATGATACCTTTTCATTCATAACTTTGTCCTATTTCATTCTTCATTCATCTTATATCATAGAAGGGAGATGAGTTTAATGTTTTTATTTCTAAAATCATCTACTGTTCATCCAGTTTTTGTACTACACTAATCTTTCAGTTTGGTTCCTACACATATAGTCATAACTTGATTTCTCTACGTAATTCTTGTGCATATGAGAATGGGCGGTGTGAGTGGAGTCAACTGTGGTTGAGGCGAAAGTCCTGTTTGTGTCTTTGTTTCTGCAATAGTCAGTTCACATATGCAAACGATTTTGCAGTATTTGTTGAGCAATGAATGTGAATGCATGAACTAACCCTCAGTATAATGCACTCCACTTCAGGGAAAAGAAAAAAAAATGCTGTTTGTTAACTTCACGCTTGAGGGGAGACAGATGGGGCATTGTAAAGGAATATGAGTTAACTTTTCCCACAATTAGAAAAGATTCCCTTACACCTTTATCTATCTACACTTATCTCCTGTTTTGACATATTTATTGCTTCTAATGTTGCTCCTCCTTAATTGGATCCATACAGCTGTTGACCCTGTACACTTGGCTTGTTATCCCTGTTTTGTCTCAAAGTGTCTACATCATGTTATATGCTGATTTGTTTTTCCTCCCTGTCTATAAGTTTGAATGGTTTTCTTCCATTTCATTGTATCTGAAGTACTGTGTGTGTACACACAAAAGCTTATATCTTAAATAAAACTTTGGTGGTGGCACTGGACTCTAACTTTATTCCTCAGCATTACTGAAACTAATAGGGATGAGTAGAAATAACACAATAAAGGGCTTAGCATGGAGAAAGATAGCCTAGGCCAGGGGTGGCCAAACTTGCTTAACACCAAGGGCCACCTAGAATAAACTTCAGATGTTTGAGAGCCACAAGACATGAATGTCAGATGTTTGAGGGAAGGAAGGGAGGGAGGGAGGGAAGGAAGGAAGGAAGGAAGGGCTGGAAAGAAAGCAACTTTATCTTTAAATGCATTCTCCAAGCTACCAACTGGCTTGGCTTGGATAAGTGATTTAAAGTGAGAAATGCCTTCTCCAAGCTGGCCGATGGGGCAGTGGGGGTTTTGAGAGCCACACAGTATCTGTGAAAGAGCCACATGTGGCTCCCAAGCTGTAATTTGGCCTAAGCTCTAGTAAACCTGGCTTGTTTGATTATGCAATGTGTCTGAACTGAAGCAGGTCTTGGGTCCTTTCATGAAATCATTTCACTCCATCTGAAAGTTGTGGTTCCAGCATTGCTTCTGTTTGACTTACCTGTAAGTCTGCAAGAGTTTGATCAGATTTTCAGCCATTGTTTAAACATTTTAAGGGAATTAATCATTTTAAGGGAATGATACCAGTTCTTTTCCATGTCTTAGAACTGGCCTGAAGAAAGCAATTTGCAAAGAGTACACATTTATAGTATTTCCACATACAAGGCTTTTGGTTGCATGTGCAAGTCTTTTAGCTGAGCAAAAACAACGTGTAGAATTATAATATAAGGCAAACCCAAACATAGTGCAAGTCAGGAGACCTTTTTTGTAAAATGAAATTTGTTTGTTCTATAGCATTTAAAACTAATCAGCCAGGAAGGTCAAGGTATTATCTCTCTTTTTCTCTCTGATGTTCAAAACATGGAGAAGAAACAGGTGGTTCTCTGAGGCAAGAGACGAGAAAAACCTTGAAAGCTGATTTCATATGAATACAGATTTGTACCCCTTTTCATGTGTTAAGATGTACGTGTTTTATGAAAAGGCTTAAAACTATTATAGACAATAGAAAATCCATTGATGTGGAAAGCAGCAGCAGAAAATTGAATATGTCATGGATTGTAATAGAGTGAAGTTCAAACAGTCACTTTGGGTAATAGAATGCCATAAATATATGTTAAGCATAGAAAACATCCTGCCTGAGAGTATGCCAGTATCTTAAAAGCATTAAAAAACCCCAACCTGTTCATAAGGTTGCTTTTAGTTAACACCTGGGCTTTTTTTATGCAGGAATGCACAGGAACTGGCTTGGTGCCGGGGTGTGTGGCCTAATATGCAAATGAGCTTTTCTTCAAAAAAAGTCCTATGTGAAACAATGGTGATGTCAAGGGTGTGGCCTAATATGCAAATGAGTTCCTGCTGGGCTTTTTTCTACAAAAAAAGGCTTAGATAAACTTAATGTTTATCATTTGGAACTAATTGAGGTTTTGATGTGAAATGTTTAAAACAAAAATAAAACATTTATAACTGTAAACCTAAATACTTTTCTAAAGAACTTGGAAGAGCTATGAAAAAGCAAAATCTAGGAATGAGAAGGCGGGGGGGGGAAGCCCCCAAAATGTTTTTGTCTGATCCTTAAAATTAACCATGGTAAGCATTTAGTAAATATCAGTGTATGTATTATGGGGAGAACAGTTCAACAAATTGGATCCCGCCCCACCCAAAAAAGTCCCTCTACCTAGTAACCTCCTACCTTACTTCTGATTGTAAAGAGCAAACATAGGACCTCTTTGGAGGATCTTAACAGACAGTCAAGCAAAGGAGCAGAGTCCTCTAAGTGTCCCTCCTGTGCTATTTATTTCAAAAACAGTTTCATTTCCTGATCTGTGGTCCTCATAGCTTTCTTTTAGTTTCTTGATGGGAAAGGGATTGCAACACTATCCTCCTGCCATTTCATAGGACTGAGGTGCATTCCCTACAAAACACTAGTAATCTGAGAAAGCATTGTATTACACCATCACCAGTGCTACTACAACATGGGTTATAGGTGAGGACCTTCAGTAGAAGAATTGTGTGGTATGACAAAGGGTTTCCTAACAGGTTTTCATCTGATAAAAGGATCCCCTTTGACCTGGCCCCCAAAGATGATGCCAAGTACTATGGGATCCATGTGGACAATAAAGCATGTGGGATGGGACTACAGCAAGGAATCAAACAAGAGCGCGCCCCCTGCCTTTTGTGCTAGTTGAAAAGTACACCCTAATTACTACTTGGCTTGGCATCAGAAGATGTGGCCTAATATGCAGATAAGTTCCTGCTGGGCTTTTTCTACAAAAAAGCCCTGTGTGAAACAATGGTAATGTCAGGGTTGTGGCCTAATATGCAAATGAGTTCCTGCTGGGGTTTTTCTACAAAAAAAGCCCTGGAGAGAGGTATTTGATGTTTGAGTCTACTGATCATCCACTTCTTCAGTTAAGATGGATAGCAGGAGTGCCAACCTGCATGTTAGGGACTGCACTCCAAATGGAGTTTGTGCAGCACTCCTGGACCTGGATAGATGCCCTCAGTTTAAGATTGAATGTCCTCTTTGCAATGACCAATACCTGGGTGTGGGTCTTTTACATTTACTGAAGGAAGATTTCTTTAGAAGTGTATGGGGAAATGTGTGGATAATCAATTAGTTTCTTGTTTTCTCTCTCCTTTTGGTTAAGGATGTATGCTATATTGAAGTTGTAACGTTGGCCAGGAAAACAGTTTTTGAGTTTGACCACACCAACACACAGGTCTGTACAAAACATGTATGCTCTATTTTTGCGGTGGAGATTCCCTCATCTTTGACTGTCCCCACCACACCTCAATTTAAGCCTCCTTACAACTCCTGGACATAGAGAAAGTTTTATGTTAGGCAAACTGAATGTCCTGACAGCTGCAGAGCTCAGGGTGGACTTCACCTAAACCCTATATTCTAACTACAGATTATATAATCTCAGGCCTTTTTTTGTAGCAGAAACTCCTTTGCATATTAAGCCACACACCCCTGATGTAGCCAAGCCTCCAAGTGCTTATAGTAGGCCCTGTACTAAGAGCCCTGTAAACTCCAGGAGGATTGGCTACATCAGGGGTGTGTGGCCTAATATGCAAAGGTGTTCCTGCTCAAAAGAAGCTCTGCCTAATCTTATTCTAGATTGAAATCCAGCAGCACCTTGGAGATTTAAAGAAGATTTAGGGAGGGGGGGGGATCTATCTGACAAAGGCAGCTTTGACTCTTGAAAACATATGCCCTGAGAAGCTTGTTTGTCTTTAAAATGCTACTGGACTTGAATCTTAGCTGTTCTCCTGAAGACCAATACAGATACCCTTTGTTTAGATACAGATACTATTATTTTAGGGGCTTTTCACACTTATCAGTGGAAACTGGAAGGGAATCAGTATTGTGCTGCCCTGGAGTAATGCGGGACAGGGATGAGAATTTCAGACACATGATTTTGACTGTCCCCGCCCCACCACCCCAATTTAAACCTCGATCTCTCATGATCTCCAGCTATTTTTTTGGAACGTTGGGCTACGAGCATTATCAAAACATATCAAAACAGAAAAGAGAAATCTCAATGGAACCCAGGGATCCCAATGTTGGTACTGTTGCACTATATTGATACATTGTTATAGCGTTATAACACTCTTAGCCCAATGTTCCCCCCCAAAAAGTCGGAGATTGTGTACCGGCCAGCAAAAAAAGGCATGAAAACGGCCAGCGTTCCTGGAATCGCTACTGGGGATTTCACACAGCATCCCATAGCGATTTCAACCCGGAAGGAGGGGTTGAAAACTGGAGGGAACTGCTCTTAGTAAACGACTCAGGCACCCCTCACTACCAGGACAGCTGTGGGACTATGTGAAAAGGTAACAGTATTCCGGTAGCAGCCAGTTACTGAATCGGATCTGTCTGAAATGATAGCAGAAACCCATTACTGTACAGAAACTGGCCAGCTGCCATACCAGAATATTTAGGCTTTGTGAAAAAGCTCTTATATAGTTGATGCCATTCAGAGCCCTCTGGATTACACCTATCTTCAGTCAATATCAGCTGCCTGTTAAATACCACATGATCTCTTTTTTGTTGGCAGACACCAATTAGAAAATGACACATTCTGTTGCCATATTTCTAACAGTTACGTTTTCACTATGCAGTTACAGAGGTGGGTTTTAATTCACCATGTTGTATTTGAATGGTTACTGCTTTGTATTCTGCTTTGTATTTGTTGACTTTGCTCAAAATCTTTGGCCAGAGGAGCATAATAATAAAAGGAAAGGAGATACACTGGTGTTAGTGATTTCATACACTGCATAATTTTACTTTGCTTTGCTTTTCAAAATACAAAGGGGCAAGGTATTCTGAGCTTTTCCCAGCCCCTTGGTCTGTTTGTCTTAATTTTGTATTTCATACCAGTGGTCAGTAGTCCACCAAGAGTTCATCATTGCTCCAAAGTTATAGATTTGGGAGGAAAAACTTTTACAATGGGGAAGACTTTAAAAAAAAAACAAAATCAGTAACTCTGCACTCAGTGTTCAGTTTCTGGATTAAAGTTTAAAGCAATGGCTATTAAATTAGCCATTTGGTCCTTTAGGCAGTGCACATTTTTATCTTAAACTTAATTTGGCTTTTTACTACAATGAAATCAATTTTTGTAAAACACATCTCAATGCTGAATTAATTTGACTCCTGGCCTAATTGTGCCAGGGGGAAAAGTAGTACTTTGCCTTGTGGATTGCACGAGTTGCAGAGACAGAATGATATATCATCTTCATAACTTTAGTTTACCAAGTTGGTTCTATTTCACCAACATAGTCCACAGAGATTTTTCCAGACAATAATTGAACTAATGCACATCACCTGCATCTCTTTCTGAAAAGCATAGGGATTTTACCCTTTATTATTAGTGCATTTGTAAAGAGTGGAGGAAAACATGCAAGTGAACCATTTTATGTTAATTAGTGTACAAAAAGGACATGCCCTTACAAAATTCAAATTTTTCTAAATCTTTTCATGTGTGAGTATATTGATTGCAGTACAGCCAAAACTGAGGGTGCAAGAAGTTGATCACATGTTTAGTTTCCCTCTGGAATCAGACAAACGTGAAACAAATAATAGATAATAATCAAATAAATAAAATAAAAATACTTTAAAACTATTCCTACTAATCTGGAACAGAACAAAACAGAAAAGAAGGGGGGGGAGAAGAACCCGAACACCTGCAGCTGCCAGAGCCGGATTAATAAATAGGCCACTGAGGCATGGGCCCCGCACACTTTGGGGGCCCCGCAACGCACGTCTTATCCCCCTGCTTCCAGAGGGCACCACATCAGCACTCAGCCTGCAGATGCACGTAACTTGCCACGTAACTCCCACTCAGCCTGCAGATGCACGTAACTTGCCTTCACAGCTGCAGCAGGAGCCTCTGTCCTGGCGGCATGGCTGCTGCTGCCTGGCATGAGCGGGCTTGCTTGCATAGTGATGAGAAGAAGGCAATGGTTTCAGTCATTCAATCAAATAAATCCTATATAAATCCAATCATGCCCATCATCTGTGCAGCTGCAGCAGGAGCTTCCTGCCCCTGGCCTTGTGCGGTGGCTGCTGCTGCCTGCTGGCACGAGAAGGCTCAGGCTGTGTGCTGTTGGATTATGACAGCAATGGACTGCTTCCTCCTAGTCCTTTCTCCTGATGCCCCGACTGGACTGGTAAGCTGCATGAGGCAGAGGTGCGGGGCCTGGGGCATGGTGGGAGGGTGTGTGCACCAGCCTGACCGCAGAGCTGCTGCTTCTGGGGCTCTTCACCCTCCATCTCTCTCTCTCCCCCCCTTCTTTCTGTATTCCTTTCCTTCCTTCCTCTCCTTTTTCTCTCCTTACCTCCCTCCTTCCTTCCTGGCACGGCCTGTGGGGAAAGTGAGGAGAGAATAGTAGCGGCTGAGGTGGGCGTGTAGGCGTGGCTGCAAGATCAAGGTGGACTCTCAGTATGGCGGAGGATCCTTGGCAGTCAGGCAGTTTGTCTCCCTCAACAGTGAATGATAAGTCATGGTGTGCATTCATACTACAACAAATAATGCATTTTGTAACTAGATTGTTACTGTGTAAGAATAGCAAGAATCCATTTGCAAAACACAATATTTAATGTAGTGTGGATGTACCCATATACTTGACCTCTTACATTTCATGGCACTGTTTGCATTCCTCTCCACCTCTGTTGTCAGTAGTGCGTGGAAGTTCCGCGTTGTGAGTGTGCTGATAAGAGCAGCCTCGAGTAAAAAGTCTACAAAGACACAACTTCAGTAAGCCAGTAGAAACAGTTGTATTGGGTTATAGCAAAAGAGTGGTTAAAGGCAGTCCAAAGCAGTCAATGCACAGTTAGTCAGTCCAGCCAGGTCAGAAGTACAGAGTCACAAGTCCAAAGATTAGTCTACACATACCAGGGTCATTACCATCATCAGTCAAACGGACAGAGTAACGGTCTGTTATCAAATAGCTCTCCACGTCTCCAACACTCCTTCCTCTCCATCAACCCAAGGCAAAGTCTAAGGACTAGGCTGCTGGTTCTTATGGTAGAGCTGGCCTATCAAGTTACACCCCACTTAACTAGCTTCACATGCCTCTCATTAGCTAGTATAGTTGGAGTTACATAATGTTGCATCAGCAGTTTTCCTCTTAAAGTGCCTGATGCTGTCATTCTCCCCTTATGTAACGACATGTACTATACATTTTTTTTGTCATCATAAAACATTCAGTTTTCTTAACATTCATTCATTTATACAGCATGACTTCACTGTCTCATTTTCTAAGCCCCAAAGCTGTACAACTTTTTTTGTGCTTTACATGGGTTTGAATCTTAGTAAACAAATCTGCGATATTGGCATTCGTTTCACAGTACTCCAGTGCTATCAGTTTGTCCTCTAAACATTGCTTCACATTATGAAAGCATACATCTGTATGTTTAGACCGGTTCTTGACTCCATGAGAGGTTGCTAACTGGATAGCTGCCTGATTGTCTTCCCTTACAACAATGGGATTCATGTGACATATGCCAAAATCCAACAACAGTTGTTTGAACCAAATGATTTCTGTACACACTGCGCTCAATGCGGCGTATTCTGCCTCGCAGGTGGACAGAGACACATGTTTTTGTTTCAGTGATCTCCACCCAATTAGGGCGCCACCCAGAAAGATAGCCATTCCTGTTGTGGACTGTCTAGTTTTAGGATCATTAGCGAAACTAGCATCCGCATAGGCGTACATATCAAGATCACCAGTAGGTGTTAAGAATAAACTCAGGTCTATGGTTTGTTTCAAATATCTCAATATGTGTTTGGCTGCTAGCCAATGCATTTGCCTAGGATCTTTAACTGCTCTAGCCAAAACATTAGTGGCCATGGCTATATCCGGTCTGGACCAGTTTGCGAGATATGACAGACTTCCAATCAGGGATTGATATATTCCTTGGTCAAACAGTGGACTCTGTTCACATTCAGATTCATTACATGGTAGCATAGGATTTTGTACCCCTTTACACTGTTCCATTTTGAACTGTTTTAGTAATTGGGATATCTTTGCCCTCTGTGATACCTTGTACCCATCCTTTACTTTAGCAATTTCCAATCCAACATATTGCCTGATCTCTCCTAGATCTCTTACAGTGAATATTGCTTTCAGAGCATCAATTGTATCACTCATTATTTTGGCAGTTTTGCATATCAGTGCCAGATCATCAACAAATATTAAGATGATGGAGCGTTGCTCCCCTGTTCCCTTCATGAACACACAGGGATCTGCAACTCCTTGTTTATAACCCATCATTTTAAGGTTATCCACCAAATGTTGGTTCCATTCGAACCCGGATTGCTTTAATCCATACAGGGATTTCTTAAGCAACCAACAAGTGTTAGTATTATCACCAGCATCTGAGACCCCTAATGGTTTTCTCATATATATATTGTGCCTCAGTGGTGCATGTAAGTATGCTGTTTTCACATCAAGATGCCTAACTAAACATTTCTGTTTGGCAGCAATTGTGAGAGCACAAAACAGTGATGTAGCCTTTAGTGTGGGCGCAAAGGTTTCGTCATAGTCTTGCCCCCCCTGTAAAAACCCTTGGGCTACAAGTCTGGCCTTGTACTGAGTAGTACCATCTGTGCCAGCCTTCAGCTTAAACACCCATTTACACCCTATGAGTCTCTGACCGATAGGTAGAGTCGTTTCCTCATAGACGTGCTGGTTTTGCAGGGATTCTAGTTCAGACTTCATTGCAGCGCGCCATCCAGCCTGCTCGTCTGCTGATAGGTGCTGTATGCTTTCGTAACTCGAAGGTTCAGCAATCACAGCGCATGTCTGTCCTGGACTGTAGCGATCAGGTGGCCTCGTTTCTCGAGCGGACCGCCGAAGAATGGGCTCCTCAGCTTCATCAGACACAGTCTGTTGTGTTGCCATCTCAGGTTGCAGAGAAACACCGGCTCCTGGCGATGTAGGAGTTAACGGTTCATCCTTGATGTCTCCGTTGCTGGGCGACGGGCTCCTCCTCCCCCTCCCTGGAACGGGTAGCGGCTCTTGTTTCACTCCGGCCGGAATGATTAGAGTTGAGGACGTTCGCTGCCAGCCAACAGTTTTTTCAAGAAAGCTAGCCGATGCGCTAGTCGTTATTTTCTTCTCCCCATCACGGCAAAACCTGAAAGCTCGATGGTTGTTAGTATAGCCAACAAACAGCAATCTTACAGCCTTATTTTTTCCTTTCCGCCTGAGCTCCTTAGGGATATGGACGTACGCTGGAATCCCAAATATCCTGACATGCTCTAAGGAAGGTTTCTTGCCGTACCATGCCTCTGCAGGACTCATACCTGTAGCTGACGACCAAGACAAGTTTAATACATGCGACGCACACATCATGCCTTCGCCCCAGTAACTCATAGGTAAATTACTGTCTTGTAACATGCAAAAGCACATATTGGTCAGGGTTTGATTTCTGCGTTCGCAGAAAGCATTATGCTGGGGGCGGTAAGGAGCTGTGCATTTCCTTTCAATGCCGTGCCTCCTGCACAGAGCAATCATCCGCGCATTACAGAATTCAGTACCGTTGTCACTTAAGATAGTCTTAGGGTACTTCCCTGTCTTGCGGTGCACAAACCGAAGCCAATTATGAAATGCTTGGAATGTTTCTGACTTAGACCTAAGTAGGTAGCAGAATCCATACCTTGAAAAGTGGTCTTCGATACATAATGCAAATTTTGCTCCGCCCAGACTCCTTGTAGGGAATGGACCTATCAGGTCAAGGAACACCAGATCGAGTATGTCATCGGACTGAAATTTGCTTGGAGATTTTGCAGCTGTCGTCTTGGATTTCACAGCCTTGCACACCTCACATTCAATATAACACCCACACGGCTTGGTCTTAATCCCAGCTGCCTGAAGCGTCTTCTTCACTGCCTGGAAATTAAGGTGCCCCAGCCTGCGGTGCCAAAGATGAATGCAGTTATCATGCAGGGGTTCATTAGTACTCACATGCTGTACTGTTTGCTCCTTCTCCAGGAAATAGAGGTCGCCTTTCCTCTTAGCTTTTGCAGTAATTTCACCTGTACATATATTGCAGTCAGTAGCTGTAAAACAAACTTTATAATTGTGTTCAGTTAATGCAGAAACTGATAACAAATTATAATTCAAGCTTGGAACATTGAGCATTGGGAATTTCCTCCCCAGGCTCGGGATGTTGACAAGACCATTCCCAGCTACATTGGCAGTCAGCCCATTTGCAAGCTTCACGCTCTGACCTTGCGTAGGAGTAAAAGTCTCAAAGAGCCTCCTGTCCTTGGCAATGTGCTCCGTAGCACCACTGTCAATCATGAATTGCTGGCTACTGCAGGAGGAATTATTAATGATTACATTGCACCCACCTCCTTTGGTAACAGCTGGAGAATGCTTCTTCTTGTACAAAGAACACTGGCGTTGCAGGTGTTGCTTGCTCCCACATAAGTAGCACTTACGCTCAGCCTTTGTTTTCGCTACTACTGCCTTGCACTCTGCCCCTTTAAAAACCTCTCGGGCAGGAACATTCATTGTTGAATGAAAGTGAGCTGCGTCCTTCCGTCTCATAGCCTCATTCAACAGGCGTTGGGTAATGCTGGACACGTTAATATCAGCTTGTGGAATAATGTCAAGATTAGCCACAAATTGGTCATACGTACTGTCCAGAGAACATAGGATTATGTAGGCCTGCTGCAGGGGAGTAAAAATTACCTTCTTGTCCTGCAGCTGGTGTAACATACGAGTCATGTGCTCCAGATGAGTCATCATGTCACCACCTGCCTCCAGACGTGTGGATAAGAGCTTTTTCATTAAGAAAATGTGTGACCCAACACTTTCTCTCTCATATATCGCCTTTAGTGCATCCCAGCACGACTTGGCTGTGTCGGACCCTTTGATATGAATGAGTTGTGAATCTTCCAAGGTCAAGCCTAGCAATGCAAACGCCTTCTCGTCAGTGCTCTTATGCTTTGCAATCACCTCGGCATCATCCACTGCATGTAGTGTAGCTATGTCTGGGGGGTGTGCCACGTACTCCCACAGCCCCTGGAACTTCAACAACAGGGTGACCTTCTCTGACCATGTCCCATAATTATCTCCATTAAGCCTCTGTATCAAGAAGCCAGAGATATGAACGCTGGACTCCATTGTTGCCTGTAACACAAACAAAGTGCCACGCCCCAAACTGTTCGCTTACTCACGAGTAGAACTTCTAGCGAGTGCTGCAGCAGACAGTGCTTACTCTCACGCAGACCACGCTGGGCCCACAACCGATGTCAGTAGTGCGTGGAAGTTCCGCGTTGTGAGTGTGCTGATAAGAGCAGCCTCGAGTAAAAAGTCTACAAAGACACAACTTCAGTAAGCCAGTAGAAACAGTTGTATTGGGTTATAGCAAAAGAGTGGTTAAAGGCAGTCCAAAGCAGTCAATGCACAGTTAGTCAGTCCAGCCAGGTCAGAAGTACAGAGTCACAAGTCCAAAGATTAGTCTACACATACCAGGGTCATTACCATCATCAGTCAAACGGACAGAGTAACGGTCTGTTATCAAATAGCTCTCCACGTCTCCAACACTCCTTCCTCTCCATCAACCCAAGGCAAAGTCTAAGGACTAGGCTGCTGGTTCTTATGGTAGAGCTGGCCTATCAAGTTACACCCCACTTAACTAGCTTCACATGCCTCTCATTAGCTAGTATAGTTGGAGTTACATAATGTTGCATCAGCAGTTTTCCTCTTAAAGTGCCTGATGCTGTCATCTGTAACCAAGTGTATATGTATAGATGTCTGCCAACTAAAGATTCAATTTGCTCATCTGATGAAGTGGGCTCAAGTCCACAAAGTTTATGCCTCTTAATAAATCTGTTATTTGTAAAGGTGCTGGAGTATTCCTCAGGATTGTATTGGGACAGTCTTCTCAAGAGCCAAGCCCTAAATAGTTTGAAGGCCCTTACTGTCAAAGCAGGTGCTTTGCATGCAGCAGATTCCAGATTCAATATCTGGCACTTACAATTAAACCATCTCAGGTAGCTGGAGATGTGAAAGATTTTTCTCTGCTTGAGACCCTGGAGAGCTACTGCCAATCAGAGTAAACCATACAGAGCTGCATGGACCTGTGGTATGACTGTATATAAAGCAGCTCTCTGTATGTTCTAGATAAGATCCGGACCAAATAGGCAATTTCCACCTGCAGACATTAATAATTGTTAATGGTTGTTTTGTGTAATAAATTGGTTTATTAAAATTGTTGGTAAAATCAAAAATGTATCAGGAGATAATTTGCAAGGGGGCCCCCGAGATTTTGAATGCCTAGGGGCCTCCACAGGGTTTAATCCGGCACTGGCAGCTGCCTTTCTTCCCACATATTTTAATAATACAGCAGCATACAAAAAGATGTAAAGGAAGCTATGGGATCACTGTATAATATTTTAAGAAAAAAGGAAAGGAAAGGTCCCCTGTGCAAGCATCAGCCATTTCTGACTCTGGGGTGACGTTGCTTTCATAATGTTTTCATGACAGACTGTGAATACAATAACTACATGCCTTGTACCTTTCATAAGAATAAAAGTAAAAGCTTAGTGGATCACACCAGAGGTTTCTTGAGTCTGGTCTCTTATTTCCGAAGTTAATCAGCCAGATACTTATGGAGACCTTAACCAGTTGCCTGCAAAAACTGGCAGTTCAAGAGTATGCTGCCACTAAACATTGAGGTCTTAATGGCTACTTACAGACCTTGCCATCTCCATGAATCTGTCTAATTTCCTTTTAAAATCTTCTAAATTAGTGGCTGTCACCTTGTAGTAGTTTATTCAATTAATTATATTGTATGTGATATAAACTGAAACTAAGGTTAAGACATCTATATTCCATATTTCTTAATGCAGGGTTAGTATCTTTAATACAATGTTAGTAATGTATCTTTAATGCAAAGTTAGTATCTTTAATACTAGATTCTTGGGAAATACTAACTTGACTCAGAGGTTTTATGTTCTGCTATATAACCTGATGCATTTCAATATTTCGAAGTTAAAAGCTTTGAACCAATAAAACAGGACCAATAATTCAATGTATGTATGTTGATAAGCTTGAACCACATAAAAACAAGACCAAATGCATTTTGTCCTCCAAGGCCTTTCTCAGTGGTCAAATGTTTGTATATACATGCATGCTATGACATATGACCATGTGTTAGTGCTAAGGCAGGTTGATTATAAGGCCTAAAGTGTATATAATTATTCAATATGAAAAAAATTAAAATAAAACCATTTTTAATTAATTACATTTCAAATATCCTATGTGGCAAAAGAATTAGGTTTATAAACGTTCTCTTCAATTTTTAAGCACACAAATCCAAGGAATGCAGGCTTTATGAGAGAGACACTACAGAATGAAATTAATTAGTAGAATTTACTTTGTTGAAATCAGTGCTTTTTCCATCCAAGTAATATGACTCAAGATCAGCATGACTGTTAATGAACAGCACCTCTCTCTCTCTCTAAACACATTTGTAGTAAATTATTTCTTTCCAGTTTGCCTATGAATGTGGAGGTATACTTCAAAGACTGCTGCTATTTCAAAGAACTCTTTTGAACCTTCATAAACCATTTAAGTAAGAATTTGTAACTTGACAATATTTGAATTCTCCACATATATGTACCACCACTATGCTTCTGCTTTAGAAGCCACTCCCTAATAGTTACTTTTATGTATAGGTGAGGTTTTACTGACTGATTCAACAGAAGAATGTAAATGCAGGGCTTTTTTTGAGCAGGAATGCACAGGAACGCAGGTCAAGCTGGCTTGGTGTCAGGGGGTGTGGTCTAATATGCAAATGAATTGCTGCTGGGATTTTTCTATAAAAAGCCTTATGTGAAACAATGGTGACATCAGGGAGTGTGGCCTAATATGCAAATGAGTTCCTGCTGGGCTTTTTTTTTTACCAAAAAAGCCCTGTGTAAATGTATGAATGATGATAGAAAAAGAACCCACTTCATTAATTTGTTTCCTTTGGGGAAACTATTTGTATGCAATTATGTAGCCTAAGCAATTGCCAAGGTTGCAGACTGTTAACAATACCCCGAAGACAAATGAATGTTAACTTCTTGCTTTCAGTGAACTTTGCATTTTAGTGAGACCTTGCTAATTAAGTTATTTGAACTTCGGACACAATAGTTTCCATTTCGGAAATCAATGGGATTAAATCATTCCCACACCATCCCACTCTTTTTAGTCTGACAGCTGAAAATGATCTTACTGTTGCTTCTCAGCTATCTCAGAACATCACTGTTTTTAGTATTCTAAATCCTTTCTCCCCAAAGATCCAGTTTTTGTGGTCTTTTACTCAGTTCCTAGGATGCATAGAACTGGACTCTGGTCTCAATACTGACAAAGTACTACACATTGAGTAGATGTCCCACTAGCTGCCTCTGGTCCAACAGGTGACCTTGTTCTGTATGTGAATTAAAGATTTTTTTAAAAAAAATTATGAATGCTGCAGAGGATAGATGGATTGCAGGCTGCCAATGGTGCTTTCATGTATGGCATCTCAGATTAAAATTAAATTGTTTGAGGAAGTTGGTAAAGCAGGTTTTCATGTGCTTCTTTTTAAAAAACAGAGTTTAGTCTTCCATCGAGTTATTCTCCATGGCCTTTTTGTGTCCACCTTGTTTGAAAGTCATATCTTTTGTGTATCTGGTGCATAAACTCTTTTCTTCAATATTTCTATAATTGTGGAAGTGAAAAAATAGCATCTTAGATAGATATTACAGTGTAATGCCCATATGCTCCATATGGCTGTTCTCAGCAAGATAACAACAAATATGGGTATTCAGTGTTAAAAGAACAAAGCAAGAAATTACACTGAACCATCAACCAAGTACTAATAACAAATGTCTCTGTACTGCCCAATAGGCCTGTAGCTACGGGGGGGGGGAGGGGGAAGGCTGCTCTATTCTCCCTCTTCCCTATGTAGAGCCCCTCCATTGGAGAGTCTCCAGGACCAGTGAGAGGGAGAGTGGGAGAGCAGCAGATAGAGAGAACAGCAGTGCGAGAGAGAGAGGGAGACATTGAGACAGCGGCAGAAAGAGAGAGAGAGAGAACAGCAGCATGAAAGACGGGGACAGTGAGAGAGAAAATGGCAGCATGAGAGACAGGGGGACAGTGAGACAGTGGCAGAGTGAGAGAGAGAGAGAATGGCAGTGCGAGAGACAGGGGGACAGTGAGACAGCAGCAGAGAGAGACAGAAAGCGGAAGAGCGAGAGAGCAACAGCCAGAGAAAGAGTGCAAGAGAGAGCTGGGGCTGGGCAGGCTGGCCGCTGGAGGGAAGAAGCAGCCAAGCTCTGCAGCCCCCCCCCCCCCACATCAAATTTTTCAACTCTTGGACTCCTCCACCCAAAATTTTCTGGCTAGTGGCCTGCTGCCCAATAAGGTGCAAATATATTCTGTATTATATTATAAGTGGTCCATGGTCAAAGACCAAATATGGAACACTATAGACTGTAAGTGTACATAGACAATGCTCCAAACTATGAGAATCTCTTCCCTTTAAAAGTTGAACATCAATATTCAAATATGCAATCTCAGTTAAAGTTTCTAAGTCATGGGAGTCAGCTACCCAGCAGGGACTCAAAAAATTTGTTTCCTCTTCTTTCTGGCTGTTTGGGACTGCAAAACTGTGGGATTTATAAGGATTTATGTCAGGGTTTAATGCAGGGTTGCATTTTGCTTTGTAGGTGCCAAATGTATGGTTGCATAGTGATTAAAGCACTTTATTAGTGATACAGCATATTTAAGTGACTACAAACCACTTCCTGCAGTTGTGGCAGGGAACGTTGCGGAAATGGCAAGTGTGGCTCTCGTGTTGCTCCCTGCAGCTGGCATACACTCTGGAAATGGTAGTTTCCCATGGTGAAGCCTGAGCACTTCTTCACCCTCAGAGTCCTCTGAAGCCAATGAGGCAGCAATCAGATGGGCTGACACGGTAACAGCAGCCACCTTGGAGACTTGCAACTGGTGGACATCTGCCATAAATTTCTCGGCAACCTCTGTGGCAAGGGCTTCTTCGAGTGTGACCTGGAATGTGGGGTCCTGCTTAGTGATGATCCACAGCTGCAGGTGCTCATTGCTTAGTCCGCATACCAACCGATCCCTCAGGGCTTCCTCTAAATCTTGGTTGCAAGTTGCAATGACGGGCAGCCCTACAAAGCGCAGTCACATAAATGGTGATTGATTCACCAAGGGCCTGGTTCCGAATGCATGGTGGGTAGCAATGATGGACAACTTCGGCAAGAAGTGGCCTTGCAGATTCTCCATGATGGCATCGTATGCAGTCATTCAGAGCTCTGCATGAGCCAGAAGCGATTGAGCGATCTCAAAGGTCAGCCTTCCACATAAATGGAAGAAGGTTGCACGTTTCATGTCTCCTCGGTGATTCCAGACACCTCACGGAAAAACTCAAACTGGGAGCTTTAGGATTGTCAGTCTTCTGTGGTGGGGTTGAAGGCATCAAAAGATCCTGGAGAAGAGGTAAGCTGCAGTACTTCAGTCTAAGCTCTACTCACAACCTGAGTTCGATCCTGGTGGAAGCTGGGTTCAAGGTTAACTCAGCCTTTCATCCTTCTGAGGTTGGAAAAAGGAGTACCCAGCTTACTGGGGGTAAAATGTGGATGACTGGGGAAGGCAATAGCAAACCACCCTGTAAAAAGTCTGCCGTGAAAACGTTGTGATGCAACATCACCCCAGAGTCGGAAACAACTGGTGTTTGCACAGGGGACTACCTTATTATCTGAGAATTTGGACCCAAACATCATAGTTGTGACTTTAGTGTCAGAATATTTGCACATAGAAAATGAGGGGGGGGGGTGTCAAATTCCATCATGTTTGGTATGTAAGTATTTTAGCATTTTGTCACCCTCTAATTGGATGATGTAGTCCAGTGATCCCCAGTGTGATATCCATGAACACCATGGCATGTGCTGATGTCTTTTAGTGTCTTTAGGGTTGTGCGGTTACTGATAAATCTCAAAATCAGACAAGTCCACTTGGCCAATGTTTTATCAGTAACAGAACAACCCTAAAGACACTTTCCTGGGACTAAGCCCTATTAAATAGTAGAATTCAGAGTAGACCTGTTTAGGATTGCTCTCAAAGGCTGGGTCTAGATTGCTGATTTGGGCCCCATGTCCAGATTGAAATTGCACAGTCAGCTGCACACATCTGGGTCCCATCTCGCTTCCGCCCTTATCTTGTCTTTTGCTGTCTTCCTGCCACTTCAAAAAGCTGCCACTAACTAAGTGGTAGCAAAGCACTAAAGCTCTTTTCAGGTGCCTTTCCCAGCTATCTGAATGGCTGGGGACACCAGGGAAGTATCTCCCCTTTGCTTGAGCAGTGTGAACACCTCCTCCTCAGCACACATGGCTTCTCCCTGTTCCAGCAGTGGGCTGAATGCTGTCTGACCACCCGCTGTGGCCTGCTTCTTCCCCCAGACCCACGGGGCATTTTTGTCTAGGAGTCTGTGGAGGGGTTCAGCTAGGGCGGCTTTGTGGGGTAAGAACAAATGATAGAAATTTAATAACCCCTCTGCCAGCTTTCTTCTGGGATTGGAGGCTGCTGGTCTGGACCCAAGCAAAATGTCAGAAACAGGGACATTTTCCAAGCTGCCATTATAAATTTTACCTTTATCAATAAGTAATAAGCAATAAAATATATTGATTTAGGGATTTATTCATAGATATTTTTTAAAATATTAAGAATTACAGGCAGAGTATTTTAAACTCTGTAATGGTATGATACAATTTTGCTAATTGCATTTTGTTCTTTTTTATTGTATCTATCAATTTTTCATAATAAAGACTGTGGTGTTGGGGGGGATGGGGGAGAACATAATTAAAGTTCAGTAGCATCTTAAGGACCAACACATTTTTCAAGGATATAACCTTTCATGAGTCAAAGCTCCCTTTGTCAGATCCAA
Source organism: Heteronotia binoei (assembly GCF_032191835.1). Lineage (NCBI taxonomy): Eukaryota > Metazoa > Chordata > Lepidosauria > Squamata > Gekkonidae > Heteronotia > Heteronotia binoei. The sequence goes on from NC_083225.1 coordinate 57,050,176, forward strand.
ACAGAAATAAGGTCCATCAGCCTTTATTTATTTATTTATTTATTTATTTGGGATTTATATCCCGCCCTTCCCACGAATGGCTCAGGGAAGGGCGTGATATAAATCCCAAATAAATAAATATACAGGTCAAAAGGTGGGAGAAGTGTGGCAAAGGATAAAAAAGAGACTGCTGTTTATGTCATTTGCAAATTTGCCATAAAAATGAATGACCTTTGCTAGATTTTCAAGAGATGGTCCCTACTAAAACATTTTTATAAGGTAGGGTTTCCAAGTCCAATTCAAGAAATATCTGGGAACTCTGGGGGTGAAGCCAAGAGACTTTGGGGGTGGAGCCAAAGAGCAAGGGTGTGACAAGTATAATTGAACTTCAAGGGAGTTCTGGCCATCACATTTAAAGGGACCACACATCTTTTAAATCCCTTCGCTCCATAGGAAACAATGAAGGATAGGGGCACCGTCTTTTGGGGCTCATAGAATTGGACCTCCTGGTCCAATCTTTTTGAAACTTGGCGGATATTTTGGGGAGAAGTACTGGATGCTATGTTGCAAATCTGGTGCATCTACCTCAAAAAACAGCCCCCCCCCCCAGAGCCCCAGATACCCATGGATCAATTCTCCATTATTTCCTATGAGAATGTTTCCATAGGGAATAATAGAGTTCCCTCCCCTCTCCCCTCTTTCTCTCTCTCACTCACACACACACTTAACTGTCTCTGGTGCAACTGGGCAACCGTGTTGGTCTGAAGCAGTAGAACAAAGCAGGAGTCTCTGGTGCCTCCACAATGAGGTCTGGAAAGTACAGAGGCTATGCTGCTCTTTTACACACACCCTCACTTGTCCGAAACAAAAGCAAAACAAACAGAGGGGCTGCACTCTGACGAGGTCTGCTGTTGCTAACCCTTCCCCATGAAGTACTTCCTGCTTCCTGGCTGGGGACGGGGGAAGCCTGTAAAACCAGGGAATCCCCTGATGGGACCTGGGGATTGGGAAGCCTATTAGAAGGGCAGAAATCTAGCATGCATATACAGTAACTGAGTTTCAGAGGCAGGCAATGTGAGTAAGAAGCATATTATTCAAAAATCACACAAACCCATTATTATTTTAATATATTGAATCAGAAAACTATTAAGGTCAGAGAAGAGAGGCTAAAGAGTTATCCTTGAAAACTGCACTGCACTAAAACTTTAACTGGAGATGAGCAGCATTTTCACCTAGAGGCCTTTATAAATAGATCAAAGATAAGGAAGGTATAATGGGAAATGCTGATAGTAAGAATGCCATTTAAAGCAGCAAGTTGGAACTGTCAGTGAACTTATCAAGTCTATGCTTGTGGTTGTTAGATGATAACCCTGAGTAATTAATTGTCCCCAAATACTAGCCTTCCATGCCATTCAGTGGGGTCAAACTAATTGAAACTTTAATCATCAGGCTCAGCCCCACCCTTCTGGTAAGAGGAAATTTGAAGCTACATGAGAGATAAGCAAAAAGGGGATATGTGTGTCTGGAAAGCTGTAGTTGGTGGATATGTGACATGGAGGACATTTGCAGCAGTCTCCCACTGAGGATGGGCGTCTCCTTTCTTTGCTTACCTAAGTGGGGCATTCCCAGTGAAAGACTGTTTATTTCTGCTTGGTGTTTCTTTTCTGGAAAATCCATAGAAATTAGGGTTGCCAATCCCCAAGTGAGAGCAGGGCATCCCCCAGTTTAGAGGCCTTCCCCCCTGCTTCAGGGTCACCAGAAAGCAGGAGGGAGGAGGGAAATGTCTGCTGGGGACTCCATTACTCCCTATAGAGAGAGATGCCCATAGGGTATAATGGAGAATTGATCTTTGGATATCTGGGGCTCGGGAAGACTGTTGAGGTAGAGGCACCAGTTTTTCAGCATAGCATCCAGTGCCTCTTCCCAAAATACTCTCCAGGTTGCCAAATGATTGGACCAGTGGTTCCAATTTGATGAGCCCTAAAAGAAGGTTCCCCTATCCTTCATAATTTCCAACAGAGGAAAGGCATTAAAAGGTGTGTGGTCCCTTTAAATGTGATGGCCCGAATCCCCTTGGAGTTTAATTATGCTTGTCACAACCTTGCTCCTGGCTCCACCCCAATGTCTCCTAGCTCTACCTCCATAGTCTCCTGGCTCCACTTCCAAAGTCCCCAGATATTTCTTGAAATGGACTTGGCAACCCTACTAGAAATGTATATGGAAACTAGGAATGAACATATATGCAATTCTTATTTTTATTATCCCATTTAAGCTTTGCATCATATATCACAATACATAAAATTGTATAGTTTGGAAGGTCTGTAAAATTTAACAATAGGGCTAGGGCTCTTTACAGATATACTCATTAGAGATGTAGCAGCAAGATGCTACAACCTAACATATTATAGTTTTTTGCCAACTGGGAAAAGTAAAATCAGTTTGAAAACTGAAATCCTCAACCTTATGGGCTTGTGTGTGTGTTTGTGTGTTTTGTTATGTTATGTCATGATTTTTGTTATGTTATGTCATGTGTTTTGTTATGTTATGTCATGATTTTTCCTTGAACTGTGGATAGAGAAGTACTGATACAATATTCCCATGCATTTGTTTTTATAGCTATAATATATTCAGCAAACTGATTTTACTTCAGAACGGGGGAAAAGACATGTTAATAAAGCCTTTCTTTAAAATAGAATAACCTCTGATAGCGTACAATATATGCAAGGGCATTTGCCATCAAATGTGCTTTGAGTGTACCATGATCTTAAAAGTGATTTGGCAGCTTCCCAACAGCTATGTCTGTTTTTTTTTTAATTAGAGAGGAAGTAACTGATTCACTCTCTGCAGAAACCCCTTTATAAAACTAAGAAGGCATTTAGTTTTCTTTCTTTTTCTTTTTTTGCATTTTCATTTCTCTCAGACTCATATAGTTCTTCAAACTGCAGCCCTAAAAATAATTCTACAAATTATAGGCTTTGGTTTGCCATAATGTTGCAGTCCATTATGTACAATAATATTTTTAAACACTCGTTCATGATGCCATAATGCAACCAAAGTCCATAGGATGTCATTGTTCTGTCAAACTCTTTATAATCATTGTACATCTTAATTGAATAGGACTTTTTTAAATAAAAAAAGATAATTAATATCTTGGGAATGAGCTTATGGCCAAAAGGGCTCCTTCCTCCATACTAGTCTTATAGATCACATTTAGCTTCTTTTGTACAACTTGAAGACAAAATGGTATTTTGAACATCTTCAACATCTTTAATACTTATTTATACATCACTTTGTTTGAAACTGTTTGAAGCAGTTCATACAACACACCAGTAAATTAGGTTGGAGTTTCCATTTCTCAGATGGGGTGCCAAGACTGAGGGATGGTATGTACAGAGGTTATGTTTGGATGTTCCCTCCCTCACTTTATGTGTGAACAGAATTGAAAGGGTGCTGGTTTCAGAAGCCTTCAGTTGAACTCTAATGTGTTGTGACATTAGGTTCCCCCCCCCAATAGGGTCCCAATGTGCTGTACAACATGCATCTCTCTTCCAACATTTTATTCTTACATCAACAACCCTGTGAGGCAGGTCAGACTGGTGGAAAGTGACTGCCCAAGATTATCTACTGATTAGCCATGGCACAGTGGGAATTCAAACCTAGCTCTCCCAGATCCTGGTCTGACATTACATCCATATTGCACCATTCTGGATGAAATGGGACTCTCTTTTCCACACAAACTTGGATTAAAAACTCTTAGTTTAAATCAGTATTTTAATTTTGGTTTAAGATCTCAGTTTATGGGAAAGAAACACAGCTCTAGTTTACCGAGAACTCCAGTTTTATTCAAGCGCTGAGTTATTTTTTTTATGTTTTGCAATCCACCTTGAGTCATGCTGAGAAAGCTGGGCTATAAACAAAGTAAATAATAACTAGGAAATCTTCAATTATGCTGTGTGCACAAAGGGAAAAGACAGAAGCGAGGGAGGGTATGAGTATGACAGTAGCCTAGAGTTGGGCACAGAATGGGAAAATGATGGTTTGTGTTGGTTTGTAGTTAATTTGATTGCCTGAACTGGTAGTTCATTTTGTTTCATGATTCATTTTATTTCTGAAGCAGTTCATGGTTCATTAGTTCATTTAGTTTGAGAGGTGTAAAACTCACCAAGAGTTTTAGCAGGCTGTCTTCCACTCACCCCCCAAGTTTGGCAAAGAGTGGATTTGGAATGTCCAAATTATAGCCACCCAAAGCAGGTGCCCCCAGGAAAGCTCAGCTTCAGCTCTCATGACAATTAACTCTTCTCTCTTCATGCTGCAAAGAAGAAGCAGCAGATTCTTCAAGCAGGAGGGGATCTCTGTGATTGGCTCCCAGAGCTGCCAATTAGGCTATGGGTGCCAACTTCTATGGGTGTTTCTAGGGTTCCCAGAAGTTCACACCCAGCGTTGTCTAGGAATTGATTAAATCAGTGCCAGGCTGTCTGGAACAACAAACAGCAAAAATGAACCAAATGAACCACCAAGGAAAAAAGGGCAGTTTGTTTTCCAGTTTGGACATGGTGTGAGGAAACAAACTGGTTCGGTACAAACTATGAATCAGCCTGATTCATGCATGCATTGTGATTCATAGATTGGTTTATGCCCATCCTAGAACAGGCTATTTAAATACAGATATAGAACTGATAAAAGGAAGTACTTATTCACCCAAAGCGTGATTAACATGTGGAATTCACTGTTGCAGGAGGTGGTGGCAGCTATAAGCATATACAGCTTCAAGAGGGCAATGGATAAGCATATGGAGCAGAGGTCCATCAGTGGCTATTAGCCACAGCTTATTGTTGGAACTCTCTGTCTGGGGCAGTGATGCTCTATATTCTTGTGCTTGGTGGGGCACAGTGGAAGGGCTTCTGGCCCTACTGGTGGACCTCTTGATGGCACTTGTGGGTTTTTCAGCCACTGTGTGACACAGAGTGTTGGACTAGATGGGCCATTGGCCTGATCCAACATGGCTCCTCTTATGTTCTTATAGTGACTTGACTATAAGACCATTAGAAAATGTACGGCAGAGACAAGGCTTGAAGTAGGGGCTTCACACCTTTGTCTCTTTGCCACTTGCTACCCTAATTCCCATGAATAATGTGTCTGTTCCCACTCATAAAGAAGGACAAAACACACAGTTCTGTTCCTGAATCATTCGCTGATGAATACCGGTTTATGAAATATAAACTCTAGGGATGGTGCTAGTTGAAACTGTGCTCTATAATCCCTTGTATATTACAGCATGCCTTGAAGGAAAGGAAGCATTGTGTTCTGTTCTACCATGCACCGTTACTTTATCCCATTATTAGCTCTGCCTTGTTACAATGCAGGTTTGCTTAAGTACTAATGAAAGGAACAGCAAATAATAAAGGGAAATCTATGCTTATTTGTTCTGTTGTTTTTGCCAGCAGTTCCCCAATAATTGGAACTATAATTTGATTAATCTTCATATTGATTAAGCAATAGTGGTATAGTGGCAGCTATACAAACAACATACTGCCTATTAAACCTGTATTTTGAAATGTGATGTCAAGGAACAATATAACAACTGTGAATTTGTTTGGATATGGTCACTCCAATGTACATGCAGGAAGGAGGAACGCCTGTATATCTTCCATAGAGTTAACGATTCTTCTTCATTGTACTGATTATTTCTGGGAATTTAGGATACTCAGTCAGTTCTTTCTACCAGTCCATAACTTATCTATCCAGCCCAGAGACTAGTTTACCCAATAAATCCTGCAGACTGAAAACAGAAGTGACTGCAGAGGGGGAAGGGAAAATCAGAATTGAAACTATTCATGTGACTTTTTCTGAGGAGAAATCAAATTTTGAAATGTTACCCAAGGTTGACTATCAAGACAGGAGTTAATCTGACTTCAAATGAATTATGTATTTGCATTGTTTGTTTCGGAGGCATAATAGCCCATCAACAATTTTCCCTCTAAGCGCCACAGTGTTATGAGCAGAAATTCTACTCCATGAGCAAAAAAGCTAGTATCATAAAAGTCTACATATGTCTATCATGTAAATTAGTTTTTAGAAAATTACTTTTGTAACTTTGTAAAAATCTCAGATTAAATTATTTTAAATTATATTTAAACTATATTTTTAAAATAATTTAAACATTACAAGAGAAAACAGAATCAAGTCAAATTTCACCCACCCCTTTCCACTGTATTAGTAGACCAGTCCTTCAGAGAACGGGCCTACCTACCCTTTTCCATTATATTGGTAGACCTGGCCTCTGGAGAACAAGTCTACCCTCACCTTTACACCATATTGGTAGATATCGCCTGTGGAGAACAGGTCTACCCACCCCAATCCACTATAGTGATAGATCTGGCCTCAGTCTGTTGCCCTGTTTTGAGCCTTAGAAAATATATCAGCATGGGTGGGGGGTGGGGAGGAGACTTTTGCAGTCTACTTTGGGTTTTTTTTGTTCTTGTTGTTTTAGTGAAATATGATAACACACATTACAGGTCAAGGGGAGGAACAATCACTGTCAGAACCCTGCCTAACATAACAAACAGGAAGTTGCTTAAATGTTATCAACCATCCCAAACTTCTTATTTATTCAAATATTTATATTCCACTTTTCCCTTCAAGGCAGCTTACAAATCATACTTTAAAAACATAATAGGGGACTGCAAAAAAAAAACACCTTGTTTTTCCCCTATCTCCATTGTAGTCTATGGGAACCATTATAGGCTATAATGGAGAATCGATCGGGGGGGGGGGGGACTGTTTCTTGAGATAGAGGCACCAAATTTTCAAGATACGTGATGGTGCCTCTCCTCAAAAACCTCTCCAAGTTTCAAAAAGATTGGACCAGCGGTCCAATTCTGTAGGCCCTAGAGGGTCATGCGCCATCCTCCTTTGTTTCAAATGTTGTGCACCGGAGCACCCTAGTGCAGCTTAGAGGAAACTATGCTCCTCAGTAAGTCACATACTCAATCATAGAGGACCTGTATAGTCCTCATAAATTCATAGTGCTCAATGCAATCTTTAGTAAGTATAAAGAGTAAGCATAAGCTCGCAGCCAATGTCTGGGAAGGAAGCAGAATGTTGATCATGGTCTAGCCGTCTAGACTACTTGAGCAAACATTCAAAGCCCTGTAAGCAGGGTTTTTTTTCCTGGGAAAACATGGTGGAATGGAGTTCAGGAACCTCTTTAGTAGCATGTGACTGCTGATTTCCATTGCTTCTGCTGATTCGGTGGCTCCAGTCTATCTCTAGCAGACATGGCCTGTAACTGTCTGCTTTGGGGTTCAGTAGCCAAATCAAATAGTGCAAATACCACAGTGCAATCCTGAGCATGATTATACTCTTCTAAGTGATTTCAGTTGACTTAGAAGGGTGTGCTTAGATAAAACTTCTAATGTATTATATAGAGGACTGAGTGTTAGAGCAGGAAAACCTAGCTTTCAATTCCTGTCCAGCCATTAAACTCACAGGGCCAGACAGTTTTTTGCTGTCTTCCTCACTGTATTATTGGGAACACAAAATGTAAAGGGCCGTGCTGAAACAGTGCCCAGGATCCAGTACAGGAAATGTGGAATTTAGAAAAGGAATTTTTCATCTGATAAGAATATAGATTTTTAAAAAAACTATAATGTAGCACATTGTTACCCAAAGAGCCAGGAGAGGTTACACACGTGCAGCCCTTGCACGAGCATCCCCTGACTCAAGGTCCAATCTTGATTTTTGATGAGCTGTGGTTTGGACTGTGCTGAGTCTTTTTTAAATATGGGGGTAGACTGTATAGGGTTTCAAGGAGAGAAGGTAGAAAACCTGTAAAATAAAGCTGCTCACCCAGGCTTTTGGTTGGGATGGTGGACATTCAATGTCCCACATTTGACCTCCTCTGAACTGCCCATATGTGAAGCCAGGTCACTGCTGCCCACATTAATACTGTTCATTCAGTACCACTGGAATGAAGAATCTGTATAGTTCTATTCCATCTGGTTATAATGTTTTGTATATAATGCTTTATATATTCATTTAAATTATTATTGGACTGTTTTAATTGAAAATCAACCTATTTGTATTAGATAATTGTTTTAAAGGAAGTCAGCTCTTTGTTGTAACCTGCCCTGAGCTCACTCACTGGGAGGGTAGGATATATTAGCCAAATCTAATAAATAAATAAATAAATAAAGATCCCCAAATGCAATGCAATAAAATAAAAAGAATTCTGGGAATGCAATTTTTAAAAAAGCAATAAAACACACACTTTGGGGAATGCAATGGAGAATGATTAAACAATGCCTAGTGGAAGAGGTCTCACTTACAGTTAGCCCAAGCAGAGCCCATCCTTGAATGTATGGGTTGTGTCCCAAAGGGAAAAGAAGGAGGAAAAGGAATGACCAAGGTATCCCAGGCTAGCCCAATCTTGTCAGATCTTGGAAACTAAGCAATTGGCCCTAGCTAGTATTTGGATGGGAGATGACCAAGGAATTCCAGGGTTGTGACATGAAGGCAGGCAATGGCAAACCACCTCTGTGGAAACTGTACAGAGTCACCATATGTCAGCTGTGACATGACAGCACTTTCTACCAGGTCCATGGAAAGGAAGATGGGAGGGGACTCAGACGAGGAGAAGGGAAGAGGTACAGCATGGGGTTTTGGAACTTAGTTGAATGAGGCTAGAAGCAGGGAGTAAAGAAAAGTAGCATGTTGCCCAAGAACAAAAAGAACAGGGAGGAGGATTGCATTACCAGTGGGGAAGGAGTTGGGAAAGAGGAAGAGGGACTTCTGGAATGGGGCTCTGAACAGTCAGAGGATGGGTAGAACAAGCAAGAGGGACAGGGACATGTGGGAATCTGGCTAAGAGCAAAGGGTGCAATGCAGAGACATGAGAGAGAGAGCAAAATTGATGGGGTAAATTAAGAGGAGGGAGGATCTGTATGCCATCTGATCTGAAGTGTAAACATAGTCAAGAGTAATAGCGGTAAAAATGTCATTTGGGGAGAAGCTGTGATCACAGTGATGGATAGTGTTGGGGTAGAACTGGACCAAATGAATCAAAAATGCTGTTATACTTAAAATTCAAGCTATATAATTAATCAGGTATGGATTTATGATGATAACATTTTACCTAATTCAGTGAGGCATTCCACTCACTCTGCATGTATGCAAAGGAGATACCAATGCCCAGGGCTTTTTTTGAGCAGTTCCAGCTGCCTTGGCATCAGGGGGTATGGCCTAATATGCAAATAAGTCCCTGCCGGAACAATGGTGATGTTGGGGTATGTGGCCTAATATTCAAATGAGTTCCTGCTGGGCTTTTCCTATCAAAAAAGCCCAGTCAATGCCAGAGCACTTCCCTCCATCACTCAAAGGGTGGCATCTATTATCTATTTCCACCCTTCCAATGTTGCTCAATAGAGGCAGCTGTAGACTCTCCTTCTCAAGGCACAGGTTTACTCAATGAACTTCAGAAGAACAAACCGTAAGTTTGGGTAAAATAAAGATAATTTGTACCTGTTAGAGAAAGGACCATATGCACAGAGGAATTAATTGGTCATTGTCAAGGATTGTAGAAGGCCTTTAATCAGCTTAATGATCCAACTAATACTTGAACTTTGATGAATAGCTCTAAAATAACTCTGAGACTGAGCAATGTGCTCTGTCTGAAATTGTAAGCCTGTCTTTAAGAAAAGGTAAATGCTCAAAACAAGTCAAGGACTTTATTTAAAAAAAAAAACAGATTATGTTTATAGGTTTGTGCTCGCTTCAGCAGCACATATACTAAAATTGGAACAATACAGAGAATATTAGCATGATTATAGGTTTAATGTAGAGTTTTGTTTGACTTATTCAGCAGTAATTTAATGTTCTTGTTTATAATTTTTTTAATGTGTAATTGTCTTTGTATTTTTGCTTATGCTTTTTAAAAATATTAAGAATCAAACCTCATAGCTAGAACTTTAGTGCCTAAAATAAAGGATATATTAATGTTTTTATTTAAACACTTGGAAATATGGGACTAGCCCAATGAGCTGCCAACCTCCAGGAGGCACCTGGAGATCTCCCACAAGTACATATGATCTCCAGATGACTAACATCAGTTTTTTTTGGAGAAAATGGCTGCCTTAGAGGGTGAACTTTCTGACATTATACCATGCTGAGGTCCTTCCTTCCCTCAAACCCTGCCCTCCCCAGGACCAACCAACCACAAACTCTTATTTTAAGGAATGGAGTCAAATTGATGTGGTAAGAAATGAAGTTCTAGATCTACTGGGAAGATTAAAAGCCAATATTTGTCCAGGGCCCAAATGCATATACTGAAGGGTTCTTAGGTAACTCAAATGTGAGATTGTTTAGCTATCACCAGTGTATGTAACTTGTTACTAAAATCATCCACAGTACCAGAGAACTGCATAGTAGCAATGTTAGCCTGATTTTTAAAAAAGGGTCTAGAGTGGAACCAGGAAATTACAGGCCACTTAACCTAATTGCTGTCCCAGGCAATTTAGTAGAAATTGCAATTATTAGGCACATAGAGGAATAAAGTCTGCTGAAGGAAAATTAGCATGGCTTCTGCAAGGGGGAGTTATGCCTCACGAGTCTTCTGAAGTTTTTTGAGAAAGCGAACAAACATGTAGATAATGTTGATCTGGTACTAGGGTTGCCAGACTCCCCTGCCTTGCTGGAGGTGGGGAATCCCATGCTGCTGGGCACTGCTTCCCACTGTTGAGAAGCAAATGTTACCCTGTTTTTTTAAAAGAGGTTGAAATATCTTTCTTATGAGAAGAGTCTGAAAAGTCTGGGATTTTTCAGCTTAGAAAAGAGATGAGTAAAGGGGAACATGATAAGAGGTTAGGGCTGCCAAATTCCCATGCCGGGCGGGGTTTCCCCCACACTGGAGGTTCCCAACCTGCTGGCCCACGTTGGGCTGGAGACGTCGCATGCTAGCCACTCTGGGAGCTTCTGGGACAACTCTATGATTTTCACGAACGCTGTAGCAATTTGGGAGGGAAAACTCTATGGTACAATAGGTAGAAGAAGAATTGCAGATTTATACCTCGCCCTTCTCTCTGAATCAGAGACTCAGAGTGGCTTACAATCACCCATATCTTCTCCCCGCACAACAGACACCCTGTGGGGTGGGTGGGACTGAGAGGGTTCTCACAGCAGCTGCCCTTTCAAGGACAACCTCTGCCTGAGCTATGGCTAAACCAATGCCATTCCAGCAGGTGCAACTGGAGAAGTGGGGAATCAATCCCAGTTCTCCCAGATAAGAGTTCATGCACTTAACCACTACACCAAACTGGCTCTATGGTACCATAGAGTTTTCCCTCTCAAATTGCTAGAGCATCTGGGAAAACCATAGAGCTTCCCCAGAAGCTCCTAGAGCAGCCAGTGTGCGATATCACTGGTGCAGTGACGTCACTTGCGAATGATGTCATCGCTCCGTGCGTGTGAAAACAATCCCCCTTCGGAGGCTGCGGGGGATGTGGCAACCTTATAAGAGGTATATAAAATTATGTATAGGATAGAATGGACAGAGTTTTCCCAGAAGCTCCTAGTGCAGCCAGTACGTGATGTCACGATAGGTACCATAGAGTTTTCCCTCCCAAATTGCTAGAGCATCTGGAAAAATCATAGCGTTTTCCCAGAAGCTCCTAGAGCAGCCAGTGCATGATGTCACTGGTGCGGTGATGTCACTTGCGAGTGACATCATCGCTCCATGCAGGTGAAAACAGTCCCCCGCCAGAGGCTGTGGGGGACTTGGCAACCCTACAAGAGGTATATAAAATTATGCATAGGATAGACAGAATGGACAGAGGGAACTTTTTCTCCCTCTTCTAAAAACTGGAACTTAAGGACATCCAATTAAGTTGATGAAGTCTTAGGATGGACAGAAAGAAATTAGAGAAATGTGGAATTCACTGCCAAAGGATCTAGTGGTTTTAAAAGGGGATTAGATAGATCTATGGTTATGGAGGATGATTCTATCAGTGGCTACTAGCCATGGTGACTAAAGGGAACTTCCATATTTAAAGGGAATAGATCTCTGAATACAAGTGTTAGGAGGCAATGTCAAAGGAAGATCTCAGCCTCTATGCTGTGTTGTTGGACCTCCAGAATAACTGGTTGGTGTCTGTGAGAGATAGGATCCTGGTCAAGTCAAGTTTAGTTTAATATGGTCAGAGACCCATCCAAAAAGAGAGAAAATAGGTAACGAGTGGCATTAAAAAAACCCCCAAAAAACAAGGAATACAATTGACCTTGGACACAATACAAAATATTATACATAAAAAATTCAGTTTCCATTTCTAGTTATAAAACATTTCTAGTTATAAAACATAAATTTAAATATGTCATAGACATTTAAATGTTTTTTTATCCTTTAGTTGTTTACGGAGTCTTATGGCTTGTACAGCAAACGTTGCAGCCTTCATAGTAATTTCCTGGTTCCTATCCACTAAAATCTTATCTAGATAAAAGCTAAAATCTCTCCCCGGGAATTGGTCACAAATAGGAGCAATATAAGTCAAATGAATGTTCTGATAAAGTTTACATTCAAAGAGAATGTGCTGTCTTGTCTCTATCCTCCCATCTCCACAGATACATAACCTTTCCTCATAGTGGCACCTTGTGTATTTACCTTCTGTGACCGCTGAAGGGAGTATATTCGCTCTCATGAGTGTGAAGGCTCTTCTATAATCAGGTTTATCTAAATTCTGCAAGTATGGCATGAGAACTAATCGATTCAGGTTTCCTGTTCCTGAAGGATAACATTTAATCTGGGACAAATCGTGTTGTCTTTCGGTATCTAGAATCCTTTGTTTAAGGAAGGGTTTAACTTCACTACCTTACAACTGCATCATAAACTGTTTAGAGAGCCCATAATAAGCTAATTTAAGCTCAGTTTCTCTAACCCAGTAAGGTGTCAAGGAGTCTTTCATTATCAGGCTCGTTAGCCCAGTAGGGTTAGTCATTAGTTTGTACCAATATAGAAAGACAGCAATCCATAAACGGGCCTGTAAGGTGACCGTGCCAGTTTCCACTCGTATGAAAGCGTTTGAAGCACTGGGTGGGGCTTGAAGGACATGCCTTAAAAACTTAGATTGAACTCTTTCTAATGCTTGCCAGTGTGTCTTATGTGGGTATATATTCAAAGGGGCTCCATATAGTAGTTGGGCAAGAGATTTGGCCTTAAAGATCTTAAGTGCCGCAGCTACATTCCATCCCCCTGAGTTCCAGAAAAATGTCTCAGTTGCCCCTGTACTTCTAGTCGCATTCATTATGACATGATCCACATGCGCCTTTCTGGAACCAGAGAACTGAAAAACTACTCCCAAATATTTGAAACAGCAAACTTGTTCAACTTCTACTGAGCTGATTTGCCAATGATATGTTCTGGGTTTGTTAGCAAAGACTAAAACTTTCGACTGCTGGTAATTTATTTTAATATAATTGGAATGGCAGTATTGAGCTAAGATTTTCATAGCTCGTTTAAGACTGACAGGATGGACAACTCATCTGATCCAACAGGCCTTTCCTTATGCTCTTCTGTACATTGTTCTCCACTCCTCTATTTTATCCTCACAACAACCTTGTGAGGTAGGCTAAACTGTGAAAATGACCCTTTTCAAACTGCTTTGTATTAGGGTTTCCAGCCTCCCACTGTGGAGTGAGGTTTCACTGCCCCCAAAGAGCTCCATCACACGCAATGTGCCTGGCACAATTACATCACCTGGAAGTGACATAATTGTGCCAGGGATACTGGCAATTTGGGCAAATTGAGCATCCCCTATGCAATGTGCCCATCATACCCTGTCCAGAGCCAGGTAGGACCTGGCAGGCCTACCTGTTTTAGTAACTGATTGCTAATGAATTTTTTCTGTCATTTCAGACAGACCCATTTTAGTAACCGGCTAATAGCGAAATTTATTTACCTGTTTATACAAATCTGTTTGTGTTGGGTTATCAAAGTGTGATTGACTGCTTTTGAGGGAAATTCCCCCCCCCCTACAATGCTGTTCCTCCCCACCTTTTTCACTGCATCATCTTCCTCAGACTTTTAAAAATGTTCTCATGTGAGACTAAACTACTATACTAAACTACTATAGCACTGAAGCTGTATGCAATCTCTGTTCCTGTATCAGTTCTGTACTCATAATTGGGCAAACAACAAGTAGCATCAAGTTTAGAACATTAACGTGAAAAAGGCTCAGTGCCGGATTACACCCTGTGGAGGCCCCTTGGCGGTCAAAATCTTGGGGATCCTCTTGCAAATTATCTCAGAACTTAAGAGCCTGTCCCACTGTCTATGGCCCCCACTGCAGCCTGCAGGCACCTTCTCAAAAGCCCCTTTGAAAAAAGCTGTGGAGGAGAGGCAGAGAGAGGCAAACTTGGCAATGATGCCAGCAGCAGATGCACCAGGCAAGCTGGTCAAAGAGTAGCTCAGTTGCTGGCTGCGTGTGCAGGCTGGGAGGGCTGCAAGCAGGAAGAAAACCGGGGGGAGCCAGCCTTGGGCCCCTAAAGGTGTGGGGACCCCTAGGCCAGTGCCTAAGTGGCCTTATTGTTAATTTGGCCCTGAAAAGGCTGGTGTGTAGAGCTTTGAGGATATAGGCTGTTTAATGCAGCTACTGAATTTGGACCTTGGGAAGAGTGGCTGTACTGAGTTGGCTCACTGGAACAAAATCTTGGTAGGTTGTCGAACATGAGACCTAGTCCTTTTTTCACAAGTACCAAACTGCTGAAAGGCCTCAGCTGAAAAAGTTTTGTCTGGTATGGGTTTTCCTTTTATTGAAATCACTTTTAGTGGAAGAGGTTAGCCCCTGGCCCACCTATTTTTGAACTCAAGCTGATTTCTTCTCTCAGATGGTGAGGAAGGAGGCCTGGAGAACTTTATTTCACATTGGAGGTCTGCTTCTGAGGAATATGTGGTTGGGCCAACTTCAGCATGAAACCTGAACTTCTGGGATACTGACTACAAGACCCCAGGACCTACCTTCTGCTAAATCAGATTTTCCCAAGGGTACTTTTAAAAACCCAGGACATTAGCAGAGAGCTGTACTCTCAAAGAGCAGTGAGTAAGACCCTGAGTTAATAGGCCATCATTCATGGTCAGACTCTGGACCTTTGATTTGGGAAGGGAAAGGAATCTTGAGAGTGGGGAGTACCACACCCAGTGGTGCAAATTCTTTTTCCTTCCTGTTGTAATAAATACAATTATTTTGCTTATGCCAAAGTGTATGGGGGGGGGGGGGAGAGGCTTTAAGAAACGAAGTCCTAAGCTTTGAACCTGCCCTTAGTTCCAACATTCAGGTTAGAAGTGTGAATGGCCCTGGCTCACCCAGCAAGCTTCCATGGCAGACTGGGCAATCCATACCTGGCTCTCCTCAATCCTTCGTAAAACACTCTAACCACTGTGCCAGACTGACTCTCTAAATTGAAACTTACATTACCTGCCTTGATAGGATTGTGGTTCATGACCATTGAATTTAAAAATGTAAACCTTGTTAAGACATTTATTTATTTTATCCATTTTTCCGCAGTGGACCTCCAAAGTTAATGGAATGGACGTATTCAAGCCTCTAACAGCGTCAACTTGTGAGATTGTTTCTTAGTAACTCTTCCTCAGAGAGGCATAATATCAGTCCATATCATTCCAAAATGGACCGCAAAGTCTCCAGCACCAGTTTTCTGAAGAAAAGTTGTGGTCCACTTTGATCCATCTTGCAGTCCACTTCGGAATAATATAGACTGATACAGCCATTCCATCCATGAAAGATCACAATTTGAAAAGTTGTGAGAATAATAGACAGAGACTATATGCACTTTTGAAGCACTTTATTGAAATTTTACATTGCAGAGGTGTCAGACATGCAGTTTGGGGGCTGAATCAGGCCCCTGGAGGGCTCCTATCAGCCACCCAAGCAAATGGCTGTCATTGCTTCCTTCTCCCTCTCCCTTGCTTCCTTCTGCATCACAGCTTGCTTTGCACAGAAGCTGCAGAGCAAAACCTCTGTTTTCTCCATTGACTGTGGCTTCTCCCTTGGGGAGGAAGGGAGGGAGAGCTTGCTTTGCCAGCCTCAATTGCACAGCAGAGCTACTGAGCCAAGCCTCTCTTCCTTCTATTGACTGATGCTCCTCCCCCTCCTAGTCCCCTGGGGAAGGAAGAAGAGAGCCAGAGTTTCCTTTGTCCAGTTCCCTGGATCCCATAGGAGAAATACAAAGAAAACATCTTTAAGTCCAATGAGTGCTAGCGTTTTAAGCGTATTTTAAGTTTTTAAAAAATATATATTTGTGTTTGTCTGTGTCCTTTATAAAGTTTTTATCTCTGCTACCTAATCTTAAATAGGTACACATGTGGCCTGACCCAACATGCCTCGGCCCAACCAGACATGGCCCGACCCAACAAAGTCTCATTTATGTCAGATCTGGCCCTCATAGCAAATGAGTTCAACACCCCCGTTTTCATACAAAAGCAGAGGGTCTTCCTTGTCACTGTTGCTAACATCCCTTCCTTTCCAGGTTGGCTCTGGCAGCTGCTGTGGCTCATTCTTACTGCAATTGCTTTCTGTCCAAGTGTGGCACTAATAAGAATGAGAGCTGCTGCAGCCACAGCCAAACAGAAAAGAAGAGATGGAGGCAATGGAGAGAAAAAGCTCCTGCTAGACTAGAGGAAGGGAGAAACATGGTAGAATTGAGAAGGCAAGGAGCAATGGCTGTCACCAGCACAGCTGGTAGGAGGCAATGGTGAATAGGAGCAAGGAAGCACTGTAATAAGAAGAAGATAAGAGATTTGATTTATACCCCACACTTTGCTCAGTGTCTCAAAGCAGTTTACAAATATCCTTCCCTCCCCCTCCCCACAACAGACACCCTGAGAGGTAGGTGAGGCTGAGAGAGCTCTTTTGAGAACTGCTCTTGAGAGAACAGCTACGAGAGAATGGCCACTCAGCAGCTGCATGTGGAGGAGTGGGGAATCTCTTGCTAAGGCCCAGTTGCTCTGCTCTGTGCTCAGAGGCTTCCTTAAACACCCCTTCTCAGCCTGGATCATCACATCTACTGCTTGACCCGCTTGCTACTTTTAAGACAAGCTGTTGGTCTGGAGGCCTTGCAGCAAGCTCCACTGCTGCTGGCCCAGGACACCAACTGCCACAGTGGACATAGGCAGATCTTGATTTTCTTGCTTTCTGACTTGCGTAACCTAGTTAGAGCATGCACACAAAGCGAAAGAAGATTGTGGCACTCAACAATAATTGGCAGCAGATTTCCTGTTGAGCTGTAGAGAAGATTCCTGGCCATTCTGACCATCATCTTCATTGATGTAACACGTATTTAGGCAACTTCCAAATTCTTCCAGTCTGATAATGTGTTGAGTGTAATTAGCTGGCCCCAACATTCTCTGTGATTTCATATTCCAGATAACTAGATTACTTAATCTTCAATATTCTCACAGTGAAAAGAAAACAGTGGAAAATGAGCATGTCATTAATTTTAATGCACTGGTCTGCTATTATCTAAATATGTCTGTCAGCCATCACTTTAAAGAAAGTTGTTTATCTCAGTACTAAAATAGATTGTCAGTGGCAGAATGTTGTTTTCTACAAGTAGGGCAGTAATATGATGATAATTTGTTATTCACCAAGTCTTCATTTGACCTTTAAATTTTCTCCTTATCATAAGAATCTAACAGTCTGTCCAAGTTATTTGCATTTACCATGCAGTGGACTCAGCACTCAGCCTTGTGATTGTACATACACCACCATCTGTTTGTGAGATTAATGGTGGTCTGAATAGAAGTGATAACAATTTCATGCAGCCTTTAGTGCTAACTAGGATTGCTATGACCTGTGCTTGAAAAGTATGGAAGCTGAGCTTAGAGCATTCAGATTCTCCTCCTTGCCCTGGTATATATGGCTGGTATTAATGCCAGGAGGGGTCCTGTGCAATGTCTTATTCCTGTACACCCAGTTGGGTGTGTGACTATAGCACTACTTGAGAGTATGCTGGTCTTTTCTCCTCCTTCGGTTTGCTATTTTTTGCTTATTGCTGATTAAAAGGTGAGCCTTGTTACCCTTTGAATGCAGGACTCCTGATTGACACATGGGCACCTATACCAGTAGGAGCTGACAGGAAGCGGGCAGTTGTGTGTTCTCTTGTTTCTATTCATTGCCTGGCAGAAGGCTACTACATGCAAGTCCCAGGCACACCAAGATCTGAACCCTAGAATGGGAAAGGTCCTGGCTGTTCTGTTGGTATTGCTTTTGCCGAGTGAGACAATAGAAACATGTGAAAGTCCTGACTGAAATAGCCATCTTTTTTTCACCAAGTGCACCCCCTGGCAAAGGGGATTTGATGGCTGGAAGAAATTTGAACACCCATCTACAGAGCTTCTTGGATTATATTTGGTTCACATCATGCAAGGTGCTCTGCTTCCTTCCTGGTTGTTTTCTGAATGTTAGCGGTGGTTGCCTGAATTCCTAAGGCATGGGCTGAATCAGCATGTATTGGTTGGTTGTCACAGGAATATTGTTTACATACGACTCCATTATTGATGTTTGCTAAGGAATCTGGTGCAATTGCTATGTTCTATGTTCTTTGGTGAGGGGGTTTTCTTTCTCTTTAATGTGCTCAGGTGGGCAAACAGGACAGTGCCTTGTAGCCCTGGCACTAGTGGTGGGTTAGCATCAGTGTCCTGAGATGTGGCTATTAGAGCAAGGAATCAGAAAGGACCCATGATGATGATCTATTAAATTAGCACTAGAGGGAGTGAAATGCATGAGGAAAAGGGGGACTCCGCCCCCCCCCCCGAGGCAATAGTGACACACAAGTAACACAAATGAGAATGTGGAAAAGCCCTGAGTTTGACTTGGAGCATCAAGACAACTGAGTGTGAGAGCAAAGGATCAGTAACTGGAGCAGTATGAAAATACTGGTTAGTTCATGCTAAGGGGCATGCTTTTTTTAAAAAGTGTACTGTTTATACATTCTTTTTTGTGAGATGAATGGGTCAGAATGGCTTACTCACAAGTTTAAGCACAGAAGAAAGTGACATACAGAATCAGATCAAACCAGCCTGTGAACCGTTTATCTTTCCTCCCAAGCACTTCTCTACTCAATCCTTCTCCATTTCCTTGGCAACCTCACTGTTCACCCTGTTGACCAAGCATGCAGCCTTTGCTCCCCCATTTAGTAAGTCACCAGCTGGTGCCACTTGAGTCTGTACAACACTGCAAAAATCGATCCATCTGTCCTCTCAGTGAAAACTCTAGTTCATTCTCTGGTCATCTCCTGCCCTTGATTATTTTTTCCACAAAGTGACATTCACTCAGGTATCTTGGGGGGGGGGGGGATCCATTTTGCTGTGTGAATGCTGAAGTTTCTGTGAATGTTCAAAGGCTAAGCTCGAAAACTGCCCAAACAGGTGGTTCTAAAGCTGAAGAACCAGGTTTTCCCTTCTGTGTTTTAACTTGCAAAACTGACAAGATGTCTCTGTGTATGTGAATGAAACTACTCTGGGAGTAAGATTGCCAGCAGGCCTGGAGAAAAATGTCATGTCCTTTTTATGGAGGATAAATGGACAGAAACAGGCAGCTAAAGCTTTTCATAGCTTGGATGTAATGTCATCACCTGATAAATAACATCTTATAAAAGGGGCACGATGGTGGGTTTTTTAAAAATGCAGGTACCTAGCAGACCTACCTGGGAGATATTTTTGTTTTTGTTTTCATTTTCATTTCATTTATATCTTGCCATACCCCACCAAAGCGGGCTCAGGGAGGCTCACAACATAAAAATTCTAACAATAAAATTCAGGAATTAAAATACAATAATCATTTACATAATTAAAACAACTAATATATCAATATGTCAGTCAGTCTCAGGGCGCTATCTTATAGTCTTCCATCAGAATATTTCAGTATTTCAATGTTTCAATGCCGGTCAGTTATAAGCCAACCGGAAGAGGACTGTCTTACAGGCCCTGCGGAACTGTCCAATGTCCCGCAGGGCCCTGACCTCTTCTGGTAACTGGTTCCACCAGCAAGGGGCTGTGATCGAGAAGGCCCTGTCCCTAGTTGACTTCAACCGGGCCTCCTTTGGCCCGGGGATTACAAGCAGATTTCTAGAGCCGGATCGCAGCACTTTCTGGGGGGCATATGGGAAGAAACGGTCCCTAAGGTAGGCAGGTCCTAGGCCATATAGGGCTTTAAAGGTAATACCCAGCACCTTGTACTGGACTCGGTATATTATTGGCAGCCAGTGCAGTCCCTGAAGGCTCGGCTGAATGTGCTCCCATCTAGGGAGCCCTAATAACAGCTGAGCGGCGGCGTTCTGCACTAGCTGCAACTTCCGGGTTCGGCACAGGGGCAGCCAATGTAGAGGGCATTACAGTAATCCAACCTTGAGGTGACTGTTGCATGGATCACTGTTGCCAGATCGTCCTGCTCCAGGAAAGGAGCCAACTGCCTCGCCCGCCTAAGATGAAAAAATGTGGACTTAGCAGTGGCTGCTACTTGGGCCTCCATGGTTAAGGCAGGCTCAAGTAGTACCCCCAAACTCTTGACCCTGTGTGCCATTGTCAGTGGCACACCGTCTAGAGCTGGTAGGGGAATTTCCCCTCCCGGACCACGGCGACCCAAGCAAAGGACCTCTGTCTTCGCTGGATTTAGTTTCAACCTACTCAGCCTGAGCCATCTAGCCATGGCTTGTAATGCTAGGTCCAGGTTTTCTGGGACACAGTCAGGCCAGCCGTCCATGAGTAGATAGAGCTGGGTGTCATCAGCGTACTGGTAGCAACCCAGCCCATACCTCCAGGCAATGTGGGCAAGGGGGTGCATGTAAATGTTAACATTGGGGAAAGAACTGCCCCCTGAGGCACCCCGCAATCAAGCGTGTGCCTCCAGGACAACTCACCCCCAATTGCCACCCTTTGTCCCCGACCATCAAGGAACGAGGAGAGCCATTGTAAGGCCAACCCCTCAATCCCCGCGTCGGCGAGACGGCTAGTCAGCAGCTGATGGTTGACCATATCGAACGCTGCCAATAGGTCTAACAACATCAGCACTGCTGAGCCGCCTTGATCCAGATGCCGCTGGAGATCATCCATCAGAGAGACCAGCACTGTCTCCATCCCATGACCCGGATGAAAGCTGGACTGATGGGGGGTTCCACTGGTGATTTTTTGTAAAGTAAAGCAAGGTCTGTAGTCGGGGGGGGGGGGGTTGTTGGCAAAGAAGCAGCTTTGATTTGGGGGTAGAGAAGACTCATCTTGGGAATACACACAGGCTGAAAAGAGGTAGCCAGTGAGATGGTGGAGGAAGGGTTTTTTTTTTTTTTAAGATATAAATAAAGCCTGAATAACAAATCCATTAAGACATTTCTGCCTATTGTAGGGATAGGCTTTAGGGTGAAGAGATTCCATTTAATGAACCTTTTATTTTTATTATTTTATGTTGTTGTATATTGCTCTTCAACAGTGTGATTTTCCTTGTTGAATCATAGATTGCTTACATAACTTTTTTCTGAACAAGGAGTCATTTTGTGTTTGCAATCACATAAAAGGAGTATACGTAGAACATGCTTAACAAGGTTCAAAGAAAAGGAAATGAAAGCCTTTATAGATGAATGTATCTCAAACAAGGAGATTTCCAAAAAATTTCCCTGCCTCCACGGCATCTGAAGAAGAGGCTATTTACTCTGCAATCCTGAACAGATGTTTAGGATTCTGTGGGAGTCACTGAGTTTAGCAGTGTCTTAAGTCTGCTTAGGGTTGTACTGTAAAACATTTAAGTTCTATAAATGAGCCAAGTACTAATGGTTTATAGGTTAACTAAGTTTAAAATGATGTTTTATGTTATTTAAGTGGTAAAAATAGGAATATAATTCTGCATAGATTCCATTTTTTTCTTTAAAAAATCTATTCTACGGGAGCAGGAGGAACAAGTGTTTTTTGGTGGCTTCAGAACTTCCAGAAATTTTATAACTGTAGTATAATCACACATTTTACTCGTACTTCCTTCTGTTTTTAAAGCAGCAAATGTGTCCTCAAGCCACTTCCACTACACTTTAACACATGTCTTCTTCAGCTTTCTTTCATCTCTCTCCATAGGAGCATCTTTTCTCCTTTGCACAAATCAAGCTATCTACAGACTTATTTATTTTAGTGACCTTTGAGAACTAGGTATTTATAGCTTCCAAAGTTTAGCCAAAGTTTAGGTAGGGACCTATTTAATCTTGGATGGGGAAGGTAGGTTTGCCACTTGTCTCCAACTTTTCTCCAACAGAAATTACTGCAGTCATATCTTAACAATATCGTTAAATTGTGAAGAAGTGAGCACTGACTCATGAAAGCTCATACCCTGCCACAAATGTTGTTAGTCTTGAAGGTGCTGCTGAACTTTTGCCCGTTTCTACTGCTACAGTCATACTAACACAGCCACCCATCTTGTCTTGGGTTAATGGTCCATGATCACGTAATGATAGTATCTTGATATTAATCTGAAGCCACTGGCTTCATATCATAACAAATTTGCTTACTGTTTTCTTATTAGTTCCATGGACCCCAGAGTCACAAAATGTAGAATTTTAAAAGCAGATTCAGACAAAGAGCTGTGGAGATGACTGAGGGCCAAACTAGACATTACATTTTTAAAAGAGTTGAGTCTTGGTTTTACCACAGAGTTTCCAGCAATTTCTAGAGCTCCTCTTTGTCACTTCCAGGTTCTACCCAGAAGTGATATAGCAATGTTGGCAATGTCGCTGCTTTCTAAATTCCTGAGCAGCTATAGGCAGTACAGCAAGAGGCCTGGCAAGCTGATCAGGGGCATGTAGTGATTACCTGTGTGGATAGGTGCATCATGGTACTATATGACTACTAGGATTGTCAGCCTCCAGGTGGATCCTGGAGATCTCCCACTTTACAACTGATCTCCAGCTGGCAGAGATCAGCTTCCCTGGAGAAGATGGCTGCTGTGAAAGGTGAACTCTATGGCATTGTATTTTGCTGAAGCCCCTCCCTTCCCAAAACCCTGCCCTCTCCTGGATCCCCCAAAGTTTCCAGGTATTTTCCAACACAGACCTGGCAACCCTAGTGACTGTTAGTCTAAAGTGCATAATGCTCAATAATAGTAATTTATTTATTTGATTAGATTGCATATTCACAAATGTTCTACAAAGTACCTACAGCTAGTTTGTAGAACATTTGTGAATATGCAATCTAATCAAATACCTACAGCTAGTTTATGGATTGGAACTTTTGGGATTCATTTTTTGAAGGTTCTTTTAACTTTATTCAGGTTATACTGTATATATAACATTCCAGATTTTGGCTTTTCATTAAGGTCACAATTGAACATTGACATAGATAAAATCCTATTGGTTATCTGATTATGGAATATTTGTTGCTCCTGTATATTCCCTTTTCTGAAGAAAGTATCCACCTCAGTTTAGTGATTATTCTACTTTATGGATTTCACACTTTCTCTAGGAATTTAATTTCTTAGTTCTCAGATTATTTATATTGCTTTGTATAAAGAGTCCATTGTTTCCATAGAGTTCACTTACAGTCTCCACAGCATTTTTCCCACTCTTAGCAACAGAGAAACTATTCTTTTCCCATAGCATCAAGGAGTAAATGGAGCTGAAACCAACTGTGTTGTGTTGTAACACATAATTGTATGTGTTGGAACTAGCTAGGTTAATAGTAGTAATTATGTGTTGCAAACATTCCATGCATTCTACAGTGCCCTCCAGCTTGACATCTTCATATTCCTGTTAATGCATTTTTCCTCACTTTTTGATTGAAGTTATGTGTTGTTCATATAAATTTTCATAGGACACTGAATCCTGAACCTACTTGGACTATTATCACACATGATGTTAAAAAGAGTCTTTGATTCTCACCTGACATTTGTGGCACCGGATGATGTTGAAATTCTAAAAGAGCAATTTAAACAGAGAAATAATTTCAGACTCAAGTCTTCAAATACCATTTGCAGTATATGATGCATCCCTTTTGAGACTGCAGTATTTCATAAGAATATGGGGGAAATTTGGTATTTATAGAAGGGGAAAGGGGGATCAGCAGAATAGTGGGAACATAAAGACTGTTTTTCAGCCTCAATCCCTGTAATGTTAACCAGCGATCTTGACCAAAACTTTTTAAAAAAACACTATTTAATTGCTGTAACTATGGATATTAAAAGCTTCCATAAATGCTTGATTAATCTTTTCATTAAAAGAGCCACAATATTATCAAGGATAAAATGTTGATAGTATTAATAGAGCAGCCTTCATGTAAGAGAGCACATTGTTAACTACCAGAAATCTTGAAAATATAAAAAGAAAAAATACTGTAAACAGGAACAAATTAAAAGTGTGCATGACATTTAAAAGGTAAATAGAAGAAAATATATAGTATAAAAGGTAAAATGAATATATATATATATTTTCAAGATGGTCTCAGGCCATGCAGCCTCATCAAACAAGGAGCCTGCTTTGGTGAGGAGGGCGGGATATAAATCTGAGAAATAAATAATAAAGAAGAAGATATTGGATTTATATTCTGCCCTATACTCTGCATCTCAGAGTCTCAGAGCGGTCACAATCACTTTTACCTCCCCCCCCCCCTCAACACATACACAAGAAACACTCTGTGAGGTAGGTGAAGCTGAGAGAGCTCTTACAGCAGCTGCCCTTTCAAGGACAACTCCTACAAGAGCTATGGCTGACCCAATGCTATTACAGCAGCTGCAAGTGGAGGAGTGGGGAATCAAAGAGATAAGAGTCCGAACACTTAACCACTACAACAAATTGGAAACTCAATCATGCTGCATGGAGTCTTCTAAAGATCTCCAGAGGTACAGCATACTCTCTATCAGTGCAATCCTAAATAGAGTTACATTTTAAACCTACCAAGTAATTAATTTTTTTTTCTCTTATTCCCAAGAAACTGCTAGGGGACCCAAACGTAATATATCCTACTGGAAAGTGTATCCCTTTAGCCAATGAGTGAAATAGGAAAGAGTACTGTCAAGGAAAATAATTCAAACTTCGCCATTGTGAATGATTAGGATGTCCATTTCCTGAAGGAAAGAAACACTGTTATCCAGGAGAAAGGGAGACTTGTGTCAAGGTTTATACATTTTAGGGTTGCAAGGTATTTCATGATTTTCATGAAATATCTGGGGACTTTGGAGGCAGAGCCAGGAGACTTTGGGGTAGAGCCAGGAGCAAGGGTGTGGCAAGTACAATTGAACTCTGAAGGGAGTTCTGGCAATCACATTAAAGGGACCGGATTTCTTTTAAATGTCTTCCCTCCATTGGAAATAATAAAGGATAGGGGCACCTTTTTGGAGGGCTCATAGAATTGGATCCCTTGGTCCAGTCTTTTTGAAACTTGGGGGATGTTTGGAGGAGAGGCACTGGATGATATGGTGAAAAATTTGGTGCCTCTACCTCAAAGAAACAGCCCCCAGAACCCCAGATACCCACAAATCTCTTCTCCATTATACCTTGTGGTAATTGGTCCCCATAGAGAATAATGGTGTGCCCAGCAGACATTTGTCTCCCCCCCAACCCCACTTTCTGATAACCCGGAAGTGGGGGAGAGCATTGAGTGGGGCAAAAATATTTTGTGCACTTTTTTACTTATTTTTTGCACTGTTATGCCACAACTCACTTAAGGCAACCTCTGGTGGGGCTTTCAAGGCAAGAGGCATTCAGAGATGATTTGCCATTGCCTGCCTCTGCATCATGTCTCTTGTGTACCACGGTGGTCTCCCATCCAAAGAGTGACCAAAGGCTGTCTGTCTGTCTGTTTGTTTAGACTTATATCCCACTGTCCCTGTGATGGGCTCAGGGCAGCTAACAATCAGTAAAACACAACATAGAATATAAAATATAAACAATCAAGAAATTACTATATCATAAAATAAATAATTAAAATTACACAAAATCTACCCTGCTTCGCTTCCAAAGTCTGATGAAATCAAGCTGGCCTAGGCTATCGAGGTCCGGGCTCTTGTGCATTAAGTCATACCAATAATGAACTAAGCTGAAAAATAGCTAAGCTTTTCTTGACTGTGGGAGAGAAGTCAGGAAAGCATGCAGAGTAGTAGATTAGCTACCACTCCCTGAAGATGGCTTTTCTTGAGCACTTCAAGGTACATTTCAAGATTCATGGTATGTTATGCCTACCATGTACCATCCTTTCTTGCTGGTCCAGCCTCTGTACCTTTTAACAAATGAAGCAAGTTTTTTAAAAAATAATAATAATAATAATCTTGCTCATGTTCATTATTATTTTCATTTTAGACAGGTCCTGCCCTTCTCTGTCCTATTTTTCATCCTGGCTTCTCTCTACCTCCCTTCAACGGGGCATCATATCATAGAGTCTACCCTCTGAAGTGGCTATTTTCCTCTAAGAGAATTGATCTCTGTTGTCTGGAGATCAGTTAAAATTTCAGCTCTCCAGGACTTGCTTTTAAGTTGGCAACCAGCAACTCATTCTATCTGATGCATCCAAGCCACTATTTATGCTAGGTACATTTCCTAGGTGTTCTCAGACTCAGTTCCTTGGGTCTCCGAAAGATTTCTGAGGAACTGGAGGAGACAAGGAGAGTGAAATTCGTTGACAGCCTGGGTTCAATGAAACCTTTTTGAATGTGGGTGCCAATCTCAACATACATACTTCATTAGGGTCTATTCTTCTGGCACAACTGCTGCCACTTTCATGTCTTAGAAGGCTATTGCACACTACACATCAGCCACTGCCCTGATCAGTGAATCTGGCTGCTCTCTAGATTAGCCTTCAGTTTCAGTATCTTGCGTTTCTCAAGATAGGGAAAGACAATTAAGTTTAGAAACCAGATGCTGCATAAGGTTGCCAGTCTTCCTCATTATGGACTTGGGCTCTGTACCATTGCAAAAGCTAAGCTGCTCAGCATTTCCAATTACTACATTTCCATGAACAGAAAATCTTCCCCAATTAATTTCTTTTAACACAGCTGCTAAAGGCAAGGGGGCTCTGTGTACAACAAATGAAAATTAAAGTAGCAACTAATGCCACTTGAAGAATATTTTTGACATTTCTAACTGTTAATTACATTACTCTCTCTGTCTCTACCTGGCTTACTTCACTGTCTTTCAGTCTAAGGAGAACTTTAAAAAACAGCAAATAAACAAATACTCTTTTCCTGTTTCATGTGCAGATGAGCAAAAACCCCCTGCAAATACTTCCCCATTGTATCTGTTTTCTCTCCTGTGGTTTCTGAATGACATTTTGCCATTCTTGACTACAACGGTTGGCTTCTGCAGTACATTATTGGCACAGAATGGGGAGAAAGAAGAAAGAAAATGCTTCATTGTAATATGTTTGAGCTTTAGTACTGACACTTGTTTAAAGTGGAAAAGCAATCTTGTGTGTTGCTTAGAACAACAATAAGTGCACACATTCAAGGAAACAATTTTTGGTTTTACTTTTGAGTTTTAGACAGTGATTTTTGTTACATGCTGGCTGAGTTACAAAGATCCACAGGTCTCTAAGAACAAGGTTCGGTTTCCTTCTTTTTTATTTGAACTGGCTTAAGCATGTTGTCAATGTTAGGGATGATTTAAATTTCTCATTGGTTTGTTTTGATATTGAATATATTCTCCCCTTGTCACATTGTTTGCACCAAAGTTGAATTAACACAATGACAACCATGTTATCCACTGTGAATTTTCTTTGTACTTTCCATATGTGTCTTCAGTGTTTTGTATACAAATTGCAAGGACTCTTCTTGTATATAATAGTATTATTGTATATAATACTTTAAAAAATCAAAAGGAATTAACAAAAATGCCACATTGCAAGCAACCACAAAGAAAAACTGAAAATATGGGGGGTGGAGGGGAAGAAATGGATAAAAAAGTGAAACAAAGCAAAGCACATTTATGCATCTCTATTCCACATGATATGAACAGACCATTCTCCATCATTAAATAATTGGGATACCCCTGCAAGTATATCAGTCTGACTGTTTGACCACCTGAGTTCAAGCTATGGGGCTGGATTGCAGTGATCATGCTCAGTGGGTATTCCAGTATTCATTCTCTACAGCTATACAAATTATTTATTACTTTGGATAAATATATGGTTAAATTTGTGTTAAAAGGGAAAATCTCTAATTCCCAACAAATATCCCCTTTGCAAATGTTGAGAGAGCAGATGTGTGAGGGAGGGGTCATGCTGACTGGCTTTACACTCTTACTTGCCCAATCCCCTTCAAGGTTCCATCTGTACAGAATAGTATTGTTATGCAGTAGCTTTATCCTCCATTTTTCTAATATATGGATTGTACATTTGGAGCCAGGTATATTTGAGTATATGCATGTAGGCCCTATATAAATGGGGTTTGTGGAAGTCAAGGACAGATGCACAGGGCACAATCTTAATCAAACAACTGCATATGAAACCTATTGCTTTATAATATCTGCTTAAGTCTCTTCCTCTGGAACTACTAACAAGGAAAATACTGTGAACTTTTTTGTGAAAATTCTGGTGCCTGTTCCAGTATGGGAAATGGTGAGTTAAATGAAATGCTACTAAAAAAAATAAAAAGTTATATATATGCTTATGATAGGGATGCCAGCCTCCAGGTGGGACTTGGGGATCCCCCAGAATTATAGCTCATCTCCGAGTCTAGACCACAGAGATGAATTCCCCTGTAGAAAATGGCTGATTTGGAGGGTAGAATCTATAGCATTGCATCCACTGACATCTCTGTCCTTCCCAGGCTCCACCTCCAAGTCTCCAGGGGTTTCCTAACCTGGATCTGGTAACTCTAGTTTATGATACACGTAACAAATCTATGATATCTACATGCACTTTCAATGCCATTCATATACTGTTCAAGAAAATAATACTAATGAGCTTATTCCATGTTGAATGGTTATAGGAAGTAAAAGTTATCCTTCTATAATAGTACATAGGTTAGGTAGAGTGCATTAAAAATTTACACTGCCATGCCTTCTCCATCACAAACACAGGTGTGAAGCATAGTTTGAACAGAAAACTTAATGGCTTTTCTTATTTCGTGATAAGCATGGGGAGTCAGCAAGATTCCTTGGGAGATCTGCTTGCAGAAGAATTTGCATTCCCCAATGGAACTCAGCAGGAACTCAGACTCTTTTGGCATCTGAAAATAGGTCTAATTTATATGCATGACTTTTCTGCTAATTATGTTGTGATAAATTACCATGCCTTTAATATAATAATAGTGATTTGGTTGTACAGTAAATGTTAAATGCAAATCATCCAGTGCTAATGTTTTGAAACTGTTACATCAAACACTTTAATGAATTAGAACCATCAAACGATTCATAATGGTTTGCATAGTTCACTCAGAGCATAATCCAAAGAAGTCCCTCTATCACCAGCATCTAAAGTGTGTGCTTCAAAATGTATTGTTTGCAAACCAGCCCAAGACAATAATCTGTGCAAAAATGAGGAAATAATATAATTCTGTACTCATTTGAGTTCCCCTCCTGGCTCTAATGGTATAATGGAGTTTTGCGAAGGGCACATTACTTTCTGTTTGCTTCTGGCTACCATATTCCCAGTGGTATGATGTGCATTTTTGCTAAGAAAACTTGGCAGCACAAATTGCTTTCCTAGTTTTGACTTGTGGATAAATTGCATAGTTTTGTTACCTAGAATTTGTGCCTTACAAAGTAGTCCAGCCACTGGACAGACTGGAAAATATTCAGCTGGTGTTTCCAGGTTCCTTTATCTTTGGTCTAGTACTGGGGATACATATTTTTGTTGCTGTTCTTTAGATTTCACTTATGCTTAAGACTTGAGCAAGGCTGTTAATGATAGGATGCTTTGGAGGTCTTTAATTCATGGGGTCACCATAAATCAGAAATGACTTGACTGCACTGCACATGTACTCAGTCTTGTTCTCAGAGTAGCTATTAAGGCTGCATGTCTTCAAGATAGCTTCATGTTTCAGAATTCACACTGTGGGTAGGTAGAAATATTTTCTATCCTTTGTAGTGTTCCTCACAAGAAAATGGGACTGGAGACAATGTTTGAAGGAAAAGTGAGGCAATTGCACTCCAGCCTAGTAACAAACCAGGTTTAATGTCTGTGGTGGTTTAATGTTGGTTAAATGTGACATACAGAAGCAGCCAAGGGTTCACCAGTTGTAAGGCACCTTGATCCATGAAGAAAGCAAAAGCAGAAATGTTTAAATAAATAAAGTTTAAGAACTACTTCTAACTCAGCCAAGAAGCAAGCCATTCTATTCTCTTCTTACAGGTAGCTCTTTCAGGATGCTTTCAGTTTTGCATGGGGGGTGGGAAGACCCACAAATGTAAACCATACCTTTTTTCAAGGTAACAAAACACAAAAGGATATGGAATGTGATCTTTCAATGCTATTTAGAATTTGGTCATAACTTAGAAAGCTTTCTTAGATGGTTTAGAGTAAAAGCCTGATTTCCTACAGGAACAAATTTCATTACACAGGTAAAGGGTTTTAACAAATGGAGCAGGCATGAAAGCTCCAAATACACATTCATCCCAGCTGGAGATCAGAAGGGAGATTTTGAAACCAATTGCTATTGTGAAAGAAATCCATTAATTTAAGGAGCTGGAATCTTATGTACTAGGAAGAATGGTTGAGAGGTGGAGAATTTCTTATTATTTGTATGACTTATGGGTCAGGTGGACAGTCATGTTGGCCTGAAGCAATAGAAGTGTGCATGCTCATGAAAGCTTATACGCAGAATTAAGCTTTGTTGGTCTTAAAGGTGCCAGGATTCAAACTTTGCTCTGCCATATGAAGTATGTAAGTAAAGAGCACGGCGGGGGGGGGGGGGGGGGAGAAAAGAGGCAGAATGTATTGCTATATGGAATTTCTTATTAATTAAAATATGTTTGCTAAATAGCTCATAGACATTGTTATATCCCAACACAGAATTTATGTGTTTTAAATTGAATTTTAAAAATCATTTTAAATGTATTTTAATTGCTCAAATGTTTTAACTCTTTTGTATGTTTGCCTCCTTGTGGGCACTGATCTGGTGCAAAGACAGCATAAAATATTTTAAATGAATAAATAAACCCTATTTTGTCACAGGATAAAAAGGGTTATTGGCATTGACTACTAGAATACCCACCTAATGTCTCTGTGCTTAATAGTTTATCCCTAAAGGCCTGTTTGGCTTTGAGCATCCGTTGAGTAATGCTACCCAGGAACTTAATATAGACTCTTGATATAATTTCTGAACAGTATTTAGTCACAAATTGTCTATAGCCAAACAGATA
Organism: Heteronotia binoei; assembly: GCF_032191835.1. Classification (NCBI taxonomy): domain Eukaryota; kingdom Metazoa; phylum Chordata; class Lepidosauria; order Squamata; family Gekkonidae; genus Heteronotia; species Heteronotia binoei. The sequence continues at coordinate 57,081,469 of NC_083225.1, forward strand.
TCCTGGAAAAAAACCTAGCAAGACCAATGTACATATACAGATACATGAAAGCTTGCAGAAAATGATTAGAGCTACAATCAGCTAACAAATTAGTCTTGGGATAAGTATGCATCACCTAATGAAGTATGAATTCAAATAGTTTATCAGCAGAATATCTTTTTTTCATGTCTTCTCCCTCCCAGCTGTCATTATGAATAGTTTTGAACCACCCATTTTTGTTACTAGCGCTAGTGACTCATCTCCTTCTTTTGCAGCATTTATATGTAATTTGTATAGACAATGAGTGTCATTTACATATAGTAACACACAAATTACATGGGAAATATGCACATTTTACAGGAAAAAATTAACACAAGGAAATAGAAAATAAATGCATATTGGTTCAGCTTGCAAATACAGAGAGTTTTGAGTCAAACTTTTAGGGATGAGATATTTAGTATCCATAGTTATTTGAGTTCTGCATATCTCATTTTGGAAATTCCTCCTTCCATAAAGAAGAACTATCCTTTCATTTTTACAAACAAGAATACTGGAACCAAGAAGTTTGCTAAACAAACAGAGGAAATATATGCATTGGACTGCACTGACTCCAGTGTTCTGAGCTCTCCCCCCACCCCCAGCCCCCCGACCGCCTTGATACAATATCCAGCAGTCTGGAATAGAAAAAATAATAATAGGATGCCACTGGGGGATGTAAGATGTCTTAGCTTGAATTGTTTTATTGATTTTAAATTTATGTGTTCCCACATTACTGATGTACATTGCCTAGTGCCTCTGGGTTAGTTGTCCCCCAGCATTGAGGGATAGGGCTTTCCTCCTGGGGAACCACTGTTTCCAATCTCCAGATTAAGGCTGGAGATCACTCAGAATCACAACTGCTATCCAGATGGCAGAGATCAGCTCCCTTTGGGTTATTAGAAGACAGCAAGGGTGGAGGGCATTCACTGAGAGGCCTTTAGTGGTACCTTTCCAAGTTGGTGGAAAATTTCTGGAGATTCTCTGGTGAAGTTTGAGGAGGGCATACAAGCTTCAGAGTGGGGTCTGCCAGACACAAGTTCTTACTGTGGAAGCTGACTGGGTAATATCAGAGTAGTCACAGGGTTGTTGTTCAGATCAAAGAAGGGTGAAGAGAATGATGTAAGCTGCTTTGGTCTCCCCCACACTGTGAAGAAAGACTGTCTTTTTCCTCTGTAGAGGCTGCAGGCAGGGGGAAGACTATGGAAACCTGATGTCAGAGGAGCAGATAAAGGGATGGCTCCACCTGGGGGTTGGCAACACCATGCTTGGCAGAGTGGCAGGGCAGGAGGATGTAGGAGGAGGTTCCACTATTCACCCCCTTTAATGGAGGGAGAATCACTATGGGAGGCAGGCGGTGAACGGGTGGGCTGGCTGATGTGGCAGGCTTGCTGTGGGAGGGGAGGTTGGACAGGTGAACAGAGTGACAAGAAGGGTGATGGAAGGGCAATAAGAACAGTGATGTATGCATAGCGATTTAGAGGTGCATAGGTAGGTGGGCAGAGCAGCCTGCAGGGGTGCTGGTGGACAGGAAAAGTGGTGGGAGGCAGGAGATGGTGGGGAGGGCAGATTGGGAAATGAGAGGACAGAGAGAAGACAAGAAAGAGGTATGGATCAGTATTGAGGGTATGATAGAGATAAGAAGTGACATGTGGAAGAAAAAAGATGGGAGCAAGAGGTGGCACCAGTGGGGGCGGGGGGATGGTGTAGAAAGGCAGCTGGGGGTGGGTGTCAGGACAATCATAGAATTTCCCTGTGAAACAAATTTCCACTTGTCTATAATAAAATCTCATCTTTCATTAACCAGTTTCAATTGTATGATTGGGTCCAATCCAGAACAAATTGAGTGTAACTAGGTTTCATTGAGAGCAGTGAGATTTCCTATTGTGTTTCCATTGAATCTTAGATGTGTTTAATTTTCTTGGGGGTGGTATCTATTTTTTTTAATAGCAGTGTTAATTTCTTGCCCATTTGCTTTCAATTTTTAAAAAATATTTATTTATTTATGGGATTTCTATTCCGCCCATCCTGCCAATGCAGGATCAGTTTGACATTATACTTGAAGGTCTCCAAGGATCTTTCATGCCAGTCTTTGTTTAAGTTAATTTCCCACATAACAATTAAAGAAGTAGTTTGAGGTAGCTGCATTGGTTCAAAATAAAAAGCTAAATAATAGTCTTGTGACTAAAGTCATTCCACTAGTGCTTAACTTTATCCAGAAACACTTCTCTTTCATGCTGTTATTTTATGCAGAAGGTGGGAAGAGTTGCCCCCCCAGTCAGAATGAAGAGGCTGACACAGTGTGTTGGATAAAAACCCAGGCCACTTTATTGAAACATAACTTGAACGAATAAGGATGGCAAGAGGTATAGGCCTACAAGAACAAGCCCTGGGGTCAAAACACAGGACCCCGCCTTGTCCTAGAAAGGTGAGCCACCCTGCCCCCAGCACGAGGCCACTACCATCTGACTGGTGCTGAGCAGCCAGGCCCAAACTCCACTTCCACCTGTGTCAGCATCAATCACTTAGGAAAGATCCGCCCTGGTGAGGCTTTGTCGTGATCTGCACTCCCAGCATTGAACCGTAAAGCCCATCTACCGTTCATACAGACCACCTGCACCCACTGGTGCAGAGCCATAGGTGCTCCCCTGAAAAGACTGTAGCCAATACCTCATCCTGCCAAGTGACCAAATCTATCAAACTTCACCCCATACTCCCTACACTATCATGCAGTACAAGGTAGGCAAAAAATAAATTCACACAGGCCAATTCTGTGAATATGAAAAAATTCCTACCTGGCCCCTAATAAGGCGACCGGTAAAACCTGTACTGCATAGGGCAGGTGGGTGGGCCGAGAGCCACGAGAGAACTGCGCTGCATGGGCGGGAGCCGGGCTTTATAGCCCCGACTCCACGCCCCCTCCTCCAACTCCCGGATGGCCGGGAAGCCGGCGTCAGCCTCCCTCCTTCCGGGAGGGCAAAGCACGGCCCCCAGCCTAAGACTGGCATTGCCAGTGAGGCTGGGAAGGGGCCGATAAATGTAAAGAATTAATATTCTGATAATAAGGCACACATATTTGTGAATGAAAGCTGCTCAAAGTCTTTTTTAAAACAATGAAGTATAGTATGCAAATAACAATACCAACTCAGATTTCTTTTTCTAAATTGCATGTGAAACCTAAAAGAACATTTTCTTTGCAGCTGCCCACACTCTGCCTGCTAAAGTGCATGATCAGAAGAGGGAGGGAGGAAGGAGCCCTTCTGCAGATTGTGGTGTCAGCCTTTTTCCCAAAGTGCTTCTTGCCCAGATTTGTGGACACGCTAGGAGGCAGAACAGACTGATGTCCCAACATGTGTGGGTTGAAGACTATCACATATAATGAGCATATTTGATCAGAAAAGTTTTCACCAGAAATCAGTACATAAATGTTGTAATGTATAAGTGCCTTGCAGATGTTCTTAACCAGAATGCTAAAGCAGACAATTGTTTAGTTTTGTAATTATGAGATAACAAATGACCATTTTAAAAACCACGCAACATCATTTATAGGTGGCAAAACATGTCATTTATACAAAGTATCAGAGGTAAAACATTCATATTAGAGTTAGATTTTCTCAAGAGAACTTACTGTTTCAATGAATATGCTTACAGTATAGTAAAGAATTGCAGTTATATGCTTCAGTATCAAATAATGTATTAATAATGTGCATAATTTCAAACATAACTACACTTTATGCCTTTGTGAAATACAAATTCTTTCAACATCCCATGCAGTTTTTGAACTACAGCTGAAGCTACTAGCAATAAGCAAAGTTCCTTAAGCTTAAAAAATTCTTTTTAAAATGGGGGGAAAGATCTAAAGGAAGAAAAAACTCGAAATCCAGCAACTAAATAATGTCCCTATGCAATTGTTGTCTATATGCCATGTGTTAAAATACTAACCTAAATTCCTCAATCCATTGATTTACCAGAGGTGGGCATTTATTTCTCCAATGTTGTAATATGAGTTTTTTAGCTGGAGTAAGGGCACAAAGTGTTCATTTTAGTTAATCATCAGTTAGCCCCCATGAGACAGGCAGATAGTTTAAAAGTACATAAGCATACATAAAAACCAATGAACATTAATATAAAATTGATACAAGTAATAGCTTTCTCCCAGAAAAATCAAATGACTGGACATGGCCAAAGCATATGTTTAAGGAACACATCCTGTGAGTTACAACACCAACAGACAGTTTATTCAATCCTTTGTTAAAGAGTTTCTGTGGTGTATTGTATATCCTAAACATTTTTTTTCTAGAATAAATTGCAATTTAAGATCCAAGGAAAGAACAGGTATAGACTTTAAGACCATATCCCATTGTTTTGGCAAAATAAGGTGATCTAGCTCCTTATTCCATTTATGCCTGAGGCTCTGTATATCATATTTATTAATCGACATCAAATATTTATAAACAAATATTGTAACTTTCATTTTCTGCATTAATTTAATTAGAGTTTCTAGGAGCAAATGAGACTCTGATACACTTATTGCCCAGGGCCATTTTTAGATGCCAACATAAGTTACAGCTGTAAATACTGCCATTCAACGGAAGTAGACCTCAACTGAGAAAAAGACAAAATATCATCATCATAATCTATCAACTGGCCCAGTGTAAAAATTACTCTATCAGGACAAGCTTTCCATAATCCCCTCTCCAATTTTTAGGTCTGTATTGACCCATATTGTTTATTTATCATGTGAAAATGGATCAAATTGATATCATGATATAATGTGCCATTGTTGTCTACCATAAGTAGGTTGCAATGTATTCCTCTTAGAAAGAGGCACTAGACAAAAAGGCCCCAAAAGAGCCCAAGATGAGTAGTCTGAAAAAACAAATCCTTCTTCGTTGAATGGAAGTTGCATCCTCTTTAAAGAAATCCGAGGCGATTAGGAACCCTGCATAAATGTATGAAACAAAGTATTAATTTTATGAATATGTCTGAAAGATACATAAAATTGAATATAAAATATAAATAATCTTTGGTGTAATATTCATCCTGCCAGGCCCTCAGTTGAGGCAGAGGACATCACTTTCTATTAGGCCTCCCCACCCCCTGGTTATTTTGGGATACGATGGACCTCTGGAGCAATTGGTCATGACTGTTGAGGCAGAGTTTTTTAAGCCTGTATTTTAACTGTTTTATACTGTAATTTTAATCCTGTTTTTAATTGTTTAACCTTCCAATGGAACCCGCCCTGAGCCTGCTTGCAGGAAGGGTGGGATATAAATCAGACAAATAGATTAAAATGAAATAAATGAATGTTGTGTGTATCTTCTTTCCTCCATTAAAATTGTCACTGAAAATGTCCATAGGGAGACATATTGTTTCTCAGTGGCATCAACTCAGATTTTGCCCAATTAATAGAATATTCAGACAAGTCTCCAAAGGTATTATCATATTCATTAATGCAGGAATGGAAGACTGAGGTTCAGAAACAAACATTCAAAGATCATCTGCATAAAATAATTTTAAATTGCAAAGAGTTAAGTACAAGCCCACAAATATTATCATTTTGTCTGATGGCACAAGCCAGAAGTTTGAATCATAGATAAAAAATAAGAGGAGAAAAAGGGCAATCTTGACTTGTACCCCTCTCAAGAGGAAATGATGCAGAAAGAATGCTACTTAGTCAGCACCCTGGATTTGGGAGATGAACAGAGAATTCTAATCCGCTTCAAATATTTGTGAGGAAAACCAGAAGTGCCTTAGGCCTCATTTGGTACAGGGCTTGCAATTTCAAGAGATTCTGAAAAATGTTCTTATTCTTCAAGAATCCTAAATTTGCTGCTAATTGCCATTACCCTGGTTGTCCTCAATCCCATTTACTTGGTGGCAGTAGTGGTTGTGGTCTAGTGATGTTGGCTGCTGCTGCTGCTCCAGAAGTGGTGAATCATCATCATTATCATCATCATCATCATCATCATCATCATCATCATCATCACATCTTATTTGTATCCCGCCCTCCCCACCGAAGCAGGCTCAGGGCGGCTAACAGCAAGAATTCAATACATACATTGTACAATATAACATTTTAACTACAATTTATTAAAATCTATTAAAATTCTAAAAACAATAAAATTAATATTTTTGTGCTATTACCCAGATGGCAAGTTTTACTTAGCAGTTTTAGTCGAAACAGGATGGTCTTGCAGGCCCTGCGGAACTGTTCAAAGTCTCGCAGGGCCCGCATTTCTTCTGGAAGCTGATTCCATAGTTGTGGAGCCATAACAGAGAAAGCCCGAGTGCGGGTACTCTGGAGTTTTGCCTCTTTTGGCCCGGGGATAGTCAGCAGGTTCTTCCCTGCTGACCTCAGTGCTCTCTGGGGTTCGTGCGGGAAGAGACGGTCCCTAAGGTAGGCAGGTCCTCGGCCATATAGGGCTTTAAAGGTAATGACCAGCACTTTGTAATGAATCCGGTACGTAACTGGAAGCCAGTGCAGTTCACGCAGCCCCGGCTGTATGTGCTCCCACTTAGGGAGCCCCAGCAACAGTCTAGCAGCCGCGTTCTGCACTAGCTGCAGCTTCCGGGTTCGGCACAGAGGCAGCCCCATGTAGAGGGCATTACAGTAATCTAATCTCAAGGTGACGGTTGCATGGATCACTGTTGCCAGGTCCCAACGCTCTAGGAAGGGAGCCAACTGCCTCGCCCACCTCAGGTGAAAAAAGGCTGACTTGGCAGTGGCTGCTATCTGGGCCTTCATTGATAATGAAGGCTCCAGTAGAACTCCCAGGCTTTTGACTCGGCGCACCGCTTTCAATGGCGCCCCGTCAAAGACCGGGAGAGATATTTCCCCTCCCAGAGCGCCCCGACCCAAGCAAAGGACCTATGTCTTCGCTGGATTCAATTTCAGCCCACTCAGCCTTAGATATTAAATAGCATCGGCGAGAAGACTGCTCCCTGAGGCACCCCACAATGTAGTGTGCGTCTCTGGGAGAGCTCACCCCCGATTGCCACCCTTTGTCCCCGATCCTCGAGGAAGGAGGAGAGCCATTGTAGGGCCGACCCCCCAACCCCAACATCAGCGAGGCGGCGGGTCAGTAGCCGATGGTCGACCGTGTCGAACGCGGCCGACAGGTCTAACAGCATCAGCACCGCCACACCGCCTCAATCCAGATGCCGCTGGAGGTCATCCTCCAAGGCGACCAGTCTTTCTTTTGTTCTTTTATCCCTAGCACCTGGAATGTTGCTGCCATAGCAAAATTCAATAGTCATGGACTCCAGAACATGTAGTTTTTCCCCAGAGCACTTGATGTTCATACTAAGAAGATCAGGTTCCCTGGGAAACCTCCATGTTCCAAAGCTCCTGATCCCTGGGAGAGGGAGGAAGTCTCTGGCTCAGATTATAATCCAAGGTGAATAAGGACTCATAGAACTTGAATGCTGGCCTCCTACTGAAGGCAAGCTTTACAAATAGTCAAATTTGTGTTATGAACAAAAAAAAATCATGAATCCCAGCAACATTGCTAGCAGTTACATCTTCTAGATTGTGATAAGCATTTATTTCTGCACAGCTATAGAATATCTATTTATAAGCATAGCAACCTCTACATGGTAATTACTTTTCTAAACTTTAATTATAACAAATGTGCATGCATCTACTGTACACTTTAAGATTTATGGTCTCATAGAATTGGCATCAATCAGCTGATTGGCATGGAGGGGAAGGATGTGGGAACTAAACAACCTTCTCCCCTCCCTCTTAACAGTGGATCAGTGCAATTGTTAATTTGCTGACTGTTCTAAAATGGTAGGACAGCTGACTTTGCTGAGACCAGCCTCAGCAACTGGATCTGTGAAAGAATTGCATATAGCAGCTGTTGTCAAGGGCAGACTGAAAAACTAAAATGGCCCAAGGAGCAGCCCCTGAGGTAATACAATGCACCTCAGGGACTACTAAAGGTCACTGGCTTAATCATTACCTCCTCCCACACCACTGTCAACTAGCAATGATGCCAGAGAAGTCAGTCAATGAGCTGACAGTGATCACTGTTGCCATTGAAGTACCTGAACCAAGTAGTTCCAGAAGTGCTGACTGACCTACTGGGTCTTGTCTCTGTTTTGTGTTGGCTGCCATCCGCCTCCCAGAAAAGTGGTCCACTAGGAATTTTCTTGTGAGTTAAATGGACTGTATGCCCATCCTGTTTGTGCATGCGATACTGCATCCAGGAAAGAGAGATACATATGTGGAAGTCTGAGATCAAAGGAATTCAATAATAATGAAAGAAGCTTTCTGGTTCATTCCCATCCCTAATTCAAATTGTTCCTATCAGCACTACCAGCACAGTCAGTGGTTCACCTCCAGTATCTTTTGTTCCTGTTGCATTCTTCCTCCTTTGACAGGAAGGATTGAAGAGAATATCACCTGTGCCTCATTCCCTTTAGCTTTCTCCCAAGAGCTTCAAAATCAGGCTTAGTGCTTGTGATGGTGTTCATGGCCATGTTGTTTGTTCCCACATGGACCATCACAAATGGTCTGTGAGTTTGATCAGTTTTGGTATCTGGCCTGCAATAATATATTTAATCTTTGCACATGGCAAGCAGCAAATATCTCAGGCTAAGAATTAGGCCTGGACACATGACATTCCATATCCCTTAGGAGGGAGTCACTGATGACCAACACTTTCCTTTCCCTTCCAATGCCATTTCTTCATATCCCCATGCCTTCCTCGCTTGATTTTTCTTATCTTTGTAGACATAAGATACCCTTATGTTCTAAAACAAGTTCTTATTATTTGCTATGGCTTACACCTAGTGGGTAAATTGAATTTTCTTTAAGACTTGGTGGGTTGTTAGGAAGTACATGTGATGCTTGATGCAGTTTTATGTGTGGTTGGCTGTGGTTATGGCTGTGAGCCACAGGGATGTCCTTGCTCTCTTCTTGCTGTGAGAAAAAGGAGGATGTGGTCAAATTGAGGGCACTTCTTTGGTGTATCAGTTTAAGAGGATGACACCTTGGGAAGTCTAAGTTGAAACAAGACTGGGTGAATTTCTTGAACCTAACAGAGTATTCCTAAACAGGTATATTAAGATTTTATGCCAGTGTATTATAGCAGTGAGAGCATTGTTCTGTATTCTGGAGGGGTGAGGGTTTTTTGGTTTTTGCCATCTTCCGTGCATGTAGCTGGAGTCAGGGTGTGTGTGGGGAGGAAGTAGTTGTGAATGTCCTGCATTGTTCAGGGGTTGAACTAGAGGACCCTGGCTGTCCCTTCCAATTCTATCACTCTATGATCCTACACCAGGAGAGATCTGGGTTTGGATCTTCTCTCAGCTGTAGGCTCACCATATGACCTTGAGTCAGTCAAATTCTCTCAGCCCCATCATATCTTGTGATGTAGACATGTATTTACCACCTTGAGCCCTCAAGAACTAAGCTGCAAGCCCTCTGGAACTAGTTTCTGTTTTCCCTGCTAAAGCAGGGGCCTCATTTAGGTCTTGTGTTTTGGTACTGATATTGGTGTGTCTCAGAGTGTGTTGATCCCGTTGGTTAGAAGCAATTTAGAGATGTGTTGCTGAAGCTTCTAGAGTCTCCTGTGTGTTAGTTATGAAGTAGCACAGGAGTGTAAATGGAAGATTTTTTTCACTTACCGTGAAGTCTTCCTTCTCTGTGGTCCCAGAGTGGTCCAGTCCTCACTCTTGGGATCATAGCTCCTCCTCTTCGATAGCAGGGCTTAACAAACTTGACCCGAAGGGGAGGTGCTTGATCCACGGAACTCAGTCCTTCTGTAAGCCATCACACCTCCCTAAATATAACTCCAACAAAAACAGGAGAAAGAAAACCTAGGGAACCACGTCCCTCCCTCTTAGCTACAAATGGAACCCTTTCCCAAGGAACCTTAAGGAGGGACACACCAAGCTAACGGGTATTGTAAAAGAGATAACGACCTCCAACTCCTCAACCCTAGGACAAAGCTGATACCCTCCGACACAACTGGATGGGTAGGACTGGACCACTCCGGGACCACAGAGAAGGAAGACTTCACGGTAAGGGAAAAGAATCTTCTGTTCTCCAGTGGTCCTATGAGTGGGCCAATCCTCACTCTTGGGACATAAAAAAGCCTTGTCCCAGGGTGGGCCTTTCAGCTTTGCCCCTAGGCCACATGTTGGAGGACTTTCCTGCCAAATGCAGCCTCAGTCGAGGCCACCTTATTATATATGGACATATGAAGCTGCCTTATACTGAATCAGACCCTTGGTCCATCAAAGGCAGTATTGTCTACTCAGACTGGCAGCGGCTCTCCAGGGTCTCAAGCTGAGGTTTTTCACACCTATTTGCCTGAACCCTTTTTTGGAAATGCCAGGGATTGAACCTGGGACCTTCTGCTTACCAAGCAGATGCTCCACCACTGAGCCACCATCCCTCCCCGAGGGATCAATCCTGTAGTGTCTAGTGAAGGAATGAACAGACTTCCAGGTAGCCGCCTTACACACTACCTCCATGGAAGGGAAGGCCCTATAGGCTACTGAAGTAGCTGCCCCTCTAAGAGAATGAGCTGTCACCCCTCTTGGGGACTCCAATCCTTTTGCCTTGTAAGCCTCGCAAATGCATCCCCTGATCCACCTACTAATGGTGGAAGATGACACCTTGCTCCCACTTTCTGACACCCTGAAAGACACAAACAAAGAATCAGACTGGCGAAACTCTTTTGTTCTATCCAAATAGAAACTAAGAGCTCTGCGTACATCCAGACAGTGCCACCATTCCTCCTTCTCATGAACTGGATTGGGACAGAAAGATGGGAGCACAATATCCTCTTCCCTATGAAAACGAGAATTCACCTTTGGCACAAATGCAAGGTCTGTACGTAACACCACCTTATCCTGATGGAATACGCACAGATCCTTATGAGTGGAAAGAGCCTGGAGTTCTGATACCCTACGCACCAAAGTGATACCCACCAAGAACACCGTCTTAAAGATGAGCAACTTGAGACTACATGACGCCATAGGTTCAAAGGGCTTGCCATAGAGTGCATTCAACACCGTGTTTAGATTCCATGATGGGAACCTATGCACCTGCAGTGGGTTGATCAGGGCCACCCCCCTCAGGAACCGCCTGACATGCGGATGAGTTGAAATAAAACTGCCCTTCTTAGACCCTCTAACCGCTGCTATGGCCACCACCTGTCTATGCAGTGTACTGGTACTGAGACCTTTCTCTAGCCTTTCCTATAGGAAAGCTAATAAAACTGAAACTGAAGCCTGTAAAGGATCTTCCCCTTTTTCCACACACCAGGCATGGAACACCTGCCAGGTGACATTATAAGTTCTATTGGTAGACGTCTTCCTAGAAGACAACATGGTGTCTACTACCGAGATGGAATAGCCTAAGTTAATCAATTGCTGCCGCTCAACCTCCAAGCAGTGAACTGGAGCAGTTTCGGCTGCGGATGATTCAATCTGCCCTGAGAAAGCAGATTTGGTCTCAATGGAATCCGCCATGGAGCCTCTACTGATAGCCTTTGAAGTTCCTGGAACCAGGCTCTCCGAGCCAAAAAGGGGCCACCACAATCACTTCCACGTTCTGTTCCTGGACTCTCTGTAGGAATCGTTGGATGATCTGAAAGGGGGGAAAGGCATACAAGAGAGTCTGCGGCCAGTCCGTATTTAGCGCATCGATAGCCATAGCTCCTCTGCTTCTGGTTCTTGAAAAATACTGGGGCACGTGATGATTGTCGTCCGATGCAAACAGGTCCATTCCCGGCATCCTGAATCTTTGGCAAATCTCTTGAAATGTCTCTTGGTGGAGGGACCATTCCGATTGGTTTAGTGACTGCTGGCTCAGCCAATCCGCCACCACATTGTCTTTCCCCGCCACATGAGTGGCTTTGATCGACCGAAGATGGACTTCCACCCATCAGAACAGGGCCTCTGCTTCGTCTTGAAGCTTTCGGTACCTGGTGCTTCCTTTGAGATTTACATAGGCCTTCGCTGTTATATTGTCTGTCTGTATCAGAACGTGTGTCCTGACCACACGCTTTTCCATGTGAAGCAAGGCAAGTCGTATGGCCCTCAACTCTAGAAGGTTTTTGCTTTCCCTGGCTTCCTGAGTACTCCACTGACCTTGTGCTACTGCTCCTGTCATGTGAGCTTCCCAACCAAAAAGGCTAGCATCTGTGGTTAACACCAGTAGCATCTTTAAGACCATCAAAGTTTTATTACGAACGTAAGTGTGCACACACACTTTGCCAGCCAATGAAATGGGGTACAATGAGCAGTGCTACATATAGCTGATGGGCAGTGGTTAAGCATGCAAAGTAGTACAAAGTTAGAATCCAATGGCAAAATAGTGAAATTAACAAATTGAAATAAGTTTGGTCTGTATAGCATTTGCCTGGGAAAACAAAAAGGCAATAAAATATGTCAGAATTGGAGAATAGTGAGAGTGTCACAAGACAATAAATGTAGTCTGTTTGCTCTATTGCTCCTCAAGCAATTGGATTCTAACTTTGTACTACTTTGCATGCTTAACCACTGCCCACCAGCTATATGTAGCACTGCTCACTATACCCCATTTCATTGTCTGACAAAGTGTGTATGCACATGAAAGTTTACATTCTGAATAATACTTTGTTGGTTTTAAAGGTGCTACTGGACTTCAGCTTCGTTCTTCTGCAACCTATGCAATTGAATTTGGGAAATTTACATTTACTGAGGACCCCTTGAAGTTTTGCTCTGTGAGAGGGGCACCTCATTAAAAATTCTTTGCAATGTCCTGCATGGCTGGAAGTCCTCTGGTCCTATACAAACGAGTCCATCCAGGTCAGTCTTGCAAAATTGTAATGTTCAGAAGAATGTTTCTTGTGGTGGCATTAGATATGTAGCACATTGAAACAGTCCAAGAAAGCACTGCTATAATGGAACAGGAGTGTAATCTATTGCAAGGACTTTTCTAAGTATTATCCTGCTTTTACTGCATTGTCTTCTACCCTTGTAATTCTACATACTACATTGTTTATAGTATACCTTGTCTTAGGTGACTTGTGCACATTGCCTTTTAATTTTGTACCATAACATTGTTCATTGGTTATCTTATGCTGAAGGAGTAGAATAAAGTGCATATGAACTTATGAAGCTGCCTTATACTGAATCAGACCTTTGGTCCATCAAAGTCAGTAGTCTACTCAGACTGGCAGTGGCTCTCCAGGGTCTCAAGCTGAGGTTTTTCACACCTATTTTCCTGGACCCCTTTTAATTGGAGATGCAGGGGATTGAACCTGGGACCCTCTGCTTACCAAGCTGATGCTCTACCACTGAGCCACTGTCCCTCCCCAGTAAGAGTCCAGTGGCACCTTTAAGACCATCAAAGTTTTATTCAGGGTATGAGCTTTTGTGTTTAAGCACACTCCCTTCAGTTAAAAGGAGTCTTTATATTCTGTAACCCACCTTGAATCTCAGCAAGAAAGCTGGTCTATAAATAAATGAAAGTGCTGGACTGATAGGAACAATCTGTTAAGCTTATTAAAGCTGACACACATGATAATGTCCACGTACAATATATTTCTTGACTGGAAGTTAAAAAGGTGGCTAGCAGGGATGTAAACAAAACGGTTCAGAAACTGCAAAAAATTTCAAATTGTGTCCCTTAAAGAAAGAAGAAAAGAAGCAAACAAAGCAAAAGAAATCCCAGATGAGTACTATATGCCGCAGTTGGCTGGGTTTTGTTTATTTGTTTTAATTCAGTTTTCATTGAATCAAGGACTTCTATATTACATCTCTGATGCAGTGTTAATTAGGAAGGGACTCTCTTGCTGTTGTACTTTGTTTGTCAAAGGAAAATAATAGAAGCATGGTGCATTGTCACTTTTTTGGTAGCTTTGCCTTGCTGCTTGGTTTTGTGATGTACTTTGGAAAAGGGAAGAAAAATAACAGGTCTCACATTTTAAATACAAGCCTCTGGGGTAGGTAGATGATGGAATCCTAAAATGCAGTACTAGCACTTAGAACCTAAAGGCAATTTTTATATGCTTAACATGACTTATATACTTATCATGACTTTCATTTACTAACTATACACTGATATATGAAGCTCACCTGTGAAACTCTGCTTATCTTATTGGCAGCCTTTTGTGCTTCACACAGAATTCTTTGAATGTTTTACCCAAACTAAGAAAGATTGGTGGCAACACTGAATATCCGATTTCTGTGGGTATGTTGTGTGGTATTTTATGCACTTTCCCTACCCAGCATCATTGGAACATGTCGGCATATTAAACCTTTGCTTAAAACTAATAAAATCCAGACATGTATATTTATTTCAAGATCACTTTTTGACTTGTAGCAGAATCAATACCCATTCACCATTCATTGTGCTGTCTTACCCTAATTGTGAATCTGTGATTCTTGATCATTCAGGACTAAGAAGAATAAATAGATCCCTTACTACTTCCTTCCATTATGTTACATATTTAACATTAGGAACTCAAAACCTTGTATGTCAACTTTACTCTTGATCCTAAGTTGCAGTCCTCTAACAGTCCCATATTACTCTAATAGAGTAGCCTTCATACACTTTTAAATCATACCTGGTTCAGGGAACAACTGCTTTCCCATGGTGGGCAGATGATCCCAGGAATTTTTCCTAGGCAAATCCTAAATTCTCTCTCCTCTCATTATTTACCATCCCAGGATTAATAACTTCTAAGTCAGTCATCCCCTTCTTTGGAGAACCTCCTACTCCTCCAACCTTGAAGGTTGGGAGCTAGATCTCAGAACTTTTGACATGTATGGAACTATTATCCATAAATAGATATAAATCAGAAAGAGATTAAAAATATTTTTTAAAACCCAACTATCATCCTCCCCTACCACAATTAGTATGATTTCTGTCAGGGTGAGAAATCTTGTGAGTACAATGGGCATCCATATGTTTGTGCACCAGCAAGGAGCATCTTTCTCAGTTATTACATCAACTGTGTGTTGGATGTGAAGATGATGTCCCAGCTCTTCTACCATGCAAAGAAGGAAAGGTAGCTATCAGGACCATTTCTTTAACACTCAGAAGCAGTAGCAGAGTAGCATCCTCTAAGCACAAGTACATCTCTCTGGCTAATTGAGGCAGCTTACTGAGGATTCTTTCCCATCTGCTTTTATTTTGCTTTCCACTTGCAAAGTCATTTCAAGATTCATACTGATTTGCTTAATAAGGTTCTGCAGGGAGCCATATTATATGGAGACAAGGGTTATGAACAAATGTTCCCATTCTAAATGGGCTCCCTGGCATTTCTAACATGTTTCTCTCTGTGCAACTCTTTTGCCCTCCCAGTTGGAAGAACGAGACAACACGGTAAATTGGGTAAACAAACAGGGCAACTTTATTGAACAAAACGGCCTGGGCAACCTAAAACTTCCAGACAGGCCAAGGAAAAAAACCCAGACCCTTCCCTGTCCGGATAGGGCGAGCCACCCAGCCCCCAGCAGTAGCCCGTTTATACCGGCTACTACCAGGCCGGCGAAGGCCGGGTATACCCCCAAATGGCAATGCCGCCCACCCAGGAAAGGCCTGCCAGAGGAGCGAACCCTATAGCGGGCATCACAGCAGAGAGCCTTACAGCCCCGCTGCCGTCCCATCCCGCTACTTCCCTTGAAAATGGGAAAACCGAGGGTGCACACCATGTACCTAAATACCTACATCAAACTCCGGCCACCATAATGCCAAGCCTCAGCTTAGGCACTTGGGCCCACCGGTTGGCCTAAAGCCAACCGAAGCCCCAGCCGTAGTTCCAGCAAAAATGCCATTTCCTTTATGGACAGGTGGACACCATCCTGCCGATATAGGTCCGCCACATCTGACCTAATAGCAGGGTGAGGCAGATAAACACCAACACCACCAGCTAGCGCCCTCTTAATCACCTTATTGGTCTTGCGCCTCGCTCGTTCGATCCCCGTGGGATCCCAGGCGGCTCTCCAAACCCTGCGAGGAAGGATGGCGGACCACAGTATAAGCACTTCAGGCCACCTGCTCCGTATCACCTTGAGGTCTTCGACCGCCTGTAGTGAAAGGGCCTTCCTCTTCAACAGGCCAAGATCGTTACCACCAAGGTGGATAACCAATAAATGTGGCGGAAGACCCATCCTCCCCTGAAAAAGAAGAGGCAGGAGTCCGGCCCAGCGAAGGCCCCGATGCCCCTGCCATTCGACCACTGCCCACTCGCTGAGTCCCAATTGCGATCCAATTGGCGAACGCTGAGCCTGGTGGGCAGCCCAAAACACCATGCTGTGGCCAGATATCAAAATCCTTCGCCTCTCTCGCCGTGCCACAGCACCTAAACAAAATAAAAAGAACAGAGTGACCAACACTGGCAACACCAAATTAATGCCCTCTGGGCAACAATGGGCGAACATAACCCTTATACGCCGAGGACCTCCAGCGCCCCACATGCTGTATGGCCAGTCCAGGGTACCCCATGGCGGCTGCAGTGGATGCCGCACCAATCCGAAATGAATGGGTCCTGAACCTGACCCCCCCAAGGCCAAGCTTCTCCAAGGCCCAGCTGGTGATGGACCAAAATTGAGACTTGGTCAAAGGTGACCAGTCCTCATGACAAAATAACGGGCTGGCGGCTTCACCCCTCGCAGTGATGTATTGCTTCAATGCCTCTACTGGACAAATTTCCAGATCAATACATGGACCCAAAGTAATGACAGTACCCCTCTGTCTTTGATCCGTCTTGGACCTGCGTACCTTAATAGCTACAAGGTCCCCTTGAATTTTTAAGTCCCCAGACTGCAGGGCACATCCAGAGAAGTCCTGCCGCGAGCTAACAACCAGCTCGCTAACCCTGAGTGCCCCAAAAAAGGCAGTCATAGTCGCCGTCTGAAACAACAAGGCTTCAAACTTAGAAAAACAAACAGTAGGCCATACCGCCCGGAATCCCCCTAAGACCAAGGGCGAAATTGGTTGGCGGGTGTCAGGCCAAGGACCCTGCTCCCGTGCCCAACCTTCCAGCATCTTACAGAGCCGAAAATCATCAGTAGCATCAGAAAACCCCCCGATTTTACTTGTAAAAGCTAAGGCTGCCAACTTAGCCCTGATGGACTTAACCACTAGCCCCTTACCTTTCAATTGCACGCAGAACTGCATAAGATGGGCTGCTGATATGGGCCGCAGCTTGGCCAACCCTACCTGTTCCCTAAAAGCATGGAACTGCTCAAAAGAGTGATTATAGACCTTCCTGGTACTGGGTGCCAGAGCTAACATCATTGCCCGGTCTGCCTCAACTCTCCAAGCTGCCACATCTCTGGGGGCATCTGAGCAGGCAGGAGGTCGGCCTCTGGTGTGAGCTGTCAAAATCGTTCCATCTGCCGACGACACAGAGCATCTGCAACCCCATTGCACACACCTGACACATGCTTAGCAAGGAATAAAATATTTGTCACGGGCTGAGGCCAGGTCAGGCAAAGTCCAGGGGCAGTCCAAGGTCTGTAGCTGGTGAGCAAAGAGGGTCCAAGGCGCCAAAACCGAATCACAGTCCAGGTATCGCAGGTCAGAGGTTCAGAAGCCGAAGTCAGGGGGTCCAGAAGTCAAAGCCAAAGTCAGGGAGTCCAGAAGCCAAAGTCAAAAGCCAAAGTGGATGCTAGACCATCAGGTAAGTGACTAGTTGCTTCCCCAAAGCCTCCTCCCAAAGCCCACAGCTATATAGCCCTCTGCTGGCTGTTGCCCATTTGGGCTAATTGCTGGCTCAGAGAGGCAGCCAGGATCCTGCTGAGACTCAAGCATCCTCACTCCAGAAGGGCCAGAATCCTTTCAAAACTCAGGGCTCAGGGAGCGTCTTGCTCGTGAGCGTGCCGCCCTCCTCCGATCCCTGAGGTCCTGACGAAGGCAGTCACGCACATGAGCCACCCGAGAGGGCGAGGCAGGGGGGCTTGGATCTTCTCCAGCAGGAGGCAGGAGCACTGGTGCAGGTGGCAGGGGCACAGTTTCTTCTGCAGGCTCAGCTTCTTCTGCAGGGTCCCCAGCACCCATGACAATATTCAAACGTAAACAGCGTAAGGTAAAAGCCCTAACTAGGCACATAACAGGAACAGATTTAGAGGTTAGCGAATTAATAACATGCACTACTGCCATGTTATCGCACCAAAAGTGCATGACATGGTTGGCTAATTCCTCACCCCACAACTGAACAGCCACGACAATTGGAAAGAACTCCAGGAAGGTCAAATTACGACACAGATTGCTATTCAGCCATTCAGTGGGCCAACCCTCCGCCCACCAGTGCCCACAAAAATAAAGCCCAAACCCAGTGGAGCCCGCAGAATCCGATGTGATCTGAAGATCCACCTCGATCCTCATATCCTCTCGCCAAATGAAACCCCATTGAACGCGGACAAGAATTGGTCCCATACCTCAAAATCTTGCCTCATTCCTCGGCTGATCCTGATCTGATGATAGGGCATTCGTAGCGCTTCCATAGCATCACACAATCATTGCAAAAACGCCCTCCCTGGGGCCACCACTTTGCACACAAAGTTAAGATGGCTGACGATCTGCTGGAGCTCCAATAGTGAAATCTTACGCTTACCCCTCAACGATGCCAGTTTCTGCCAAAGACTATTAATTTTTTCAGCCGGCAAACGTGAAGCCTGCCGCACCGTATCCAATTCAATGCCCCAATAAGTCAAAACTAAAGCCGGGCCCTCCGTTTTTTCATGAGCAAGTGGGACCCCCAGGTCCTCCACCAGCCTTAAAAAAGATTGAAGCAACTGGGCGCATTGCCCTGACCCCCGTGGGCCCACAAACAAAAAATTGTCCAAATAATGAACTGAATTAGCTGAGCCCAAGCGCTTGCGCAGGGCCCATTCCAAAAAAGTGCTAAAACGTTCAAAAGCTGAACAAGAAATGGAACAACCCATCGGCAAGGCCCTGTTTATATAATACCTACCCTCAAACATGAACCCAAGAAGTTCAAAGTCATCAGGGTGTACCGGCAACAGGCAAAAAGCAGACTTGATGTCGCATTTTGCCATTTCCGCCCCTGATCTGCAACTCCAGACCACTTTGACCGCCTGGTCAAAGGAGGTGTACCGGACTGTACACAGGAAGTCGGGAATGGTGTCATTCACCGACCCCCCTTTTGGGTAGGACAGATGGTGAATCAAGCGGAACTCACCCGGGTCCTTTTTAGGCACCACCCCTAACGGAGATACCCGAAGATTGGGAATGGGGGGAGAGTCAAAGAGGCCAAGCACACGGCCCTCCTTACACTCTTTACCGATCTTTTCCTTAACCACATGCTGCATCCCTTTGATAGAAACTAAATTCTTCGCCATACAGGGTCCTCTAGGTCCCTGAAATGGGATACAAAAACCTTCCCACAAATAGACCCTGTCACTCGCCCTGGGATAATCAGCCAACAGGCTCCTAAGTACCCTCAACTTGATGGGGCTGGGACCCTTTGTGAGATGCTTGGGTATTCCCGCTCCCACCTGACCGTTTACTCCCGGGTCGGGATTTGGACTTATGGCATGCCGACAAAGTGTGGGAACCTCCACACAGCGGGCACTCATGCTTGTACTTGCATGTTTTTCTGTTACATACACCTTGGGACGTGTACTCCCAACACAGCAGCTGGGGTTGAACCGACTGCCCCGCTGCCACGTGGGGACCCAATACACTCGCCTGTTTGCTAACCAAGTGACCACTGTCCGACCTATCTCCAGCATTGGGCTTAGCTGGGGACATAAGCTGTAACCACAGCTGTTGATTGATCTGGTCCCAGGGAATTGAGGGTTTCAATGCCGCCCTCATACGGAACTCCTCATCGTACTGCAGCCACGCAGCACCCACAAAGTCCGTATATGCCTTATATATAATGTCACAGTATTGGAACAGCGGAGCCGCCCGTAAAGGCTGTGCTCGCGCAATTACCCCGGATAAATCAAAAACCCCGGTAACCAGTTAGCCCAATTCCCTTCGACCTTTCTGCGTTTTAGCTTCTCTTTATCCTTTTCATCAAGTTCGTCCTTGTCCTTCTTCTCCAACTCCCTAAAGAGAAGACTAAAGACGATGACATACTCCCCACAGAGTATTTTTTCTCTAGTAGCCACCATCAAGTGATCCCCCAATGGCATGGTAGTGTCGCCAAAAGGACGACATTGAAAAGGAACTGACCCAAAGGGGGTTGGAGCAAAACCCCAACCCCCCCACTGGGGAACCGGCCATCCGGAAGACCCTTGACCACACAATTGATTCCCCCATGGAAGAGACCCACCCGGGGACTGCTGCATTGAGGCCCCTTGTGATTAATATGGAATAGCGGCAGCAGCTGAAGCCTGAGTAAGGTTCCAAGGCAAAATCTGCCCTTGGCCACTGAGACCCCAACTCCCCACAACCCCGGGCAAGCCGATTGACCCCCAACCACACCAGGGCTGAACATAGCCGTGGGGCTAGCCATTCCTGACAAGCAGAGGGGCCCCCAACTCCCCCAGGGCCACACCCCAGAGTTACCTGGCCTCGACTGCTTACCATCGGAGTCATCAATGCCGACCGCCACTACTATAGGCGCCGTACCACCACCTCCGCCAGGACGACACGACACATCCGGGGCGTTCGCCTCTTCCTCAGAGTCAGGGTTGTTGTCAGGTGGCACCTGACTCGGCACTCGCGGTGGTCCCGATGGAGCCGACATATCCTGCAAGGTGGAAAGATGAGCCAGGACCTCCTGCTCGAAGGCCCTGGTGGAAGTCTGAGTGGCTTTACGCCCCCGAACAAGCCCAGTTGATCCCGGTACCAAACCCTGCTGATGCTCTAAAGCAGCCAGCCTTTCCACTATGGCCAGCCTGGTGCGTGCCTCCTCCTCATCGCCAGAACGCTCAGCAGGACTAGGCCTCTTGGGCACTGCCTTAAGAGGCTGCTTGCCCTTGGATTTTCCTTGCCCCTTCCTAGGTGCCATGGCACAAAAACACCACTACTAATCCCAACAAACAAGTCGCAGGGCAACACCCAATACACCCTAACCAGTAATCAGCCCAACAAACAAGTCGCAGGGCAACACCCAATACACCCTAACCAGTAATCAGCCCTGGAGATGGCAAGGACTAGAGCAAAACCCACGGCACTCAGCCCAGGTGCCCCTACCCTTGATCCCAAAGAGGGAAGTATTGTCTACTAAGACTTGGAGCAGCTCTCCCAGTCACGTGCCTGGACCCTATCCCAACAGAGACCTGTGGGCTGGCCTAGGACCCACCACCTACCCAGCAGCCACACTGCCACAGGCCACAGGCCGCCCCACATATAAGGAAGAAGGGGGGCTGCAGCCCCGTGGCCGCTAACGAAGCGTGTGGGGGGGCGCTACCGGACCATCTGCCTCTCCCCGCACTAAACACACAACGAAAAAACAGGCACTGACGCGGCAGCGCCAATGCCCAGCCAACCAGCAGCCTCCGATGCAGAGAAAGAGCCTTTCACTCAATCATGCCACAGGGAAAGACTCCGTCGTAAATGCCGGAGCCAAACGCCGCCGAGCCTACAGACCTCACTGCAGGAGCGTCAAGCAATCTAACTTGAAGCAGATCTGAGTATAATGCAAGTGCATGGAAATGCAGTATTGATAGAAGTTCAGTACCCAGTTTTTCTCGGCACTTTTAATGATGTTTGAACTTGCATTGGATAAATACTTCGCTCTCCTTTTGGAGTGTCAGGAATTGGTTTTCAATGGCAATTAGGTGCTTTCATGCTGTTTATCTTTTGCAAACCTGCCTGTTGATGTCATTAAAAGTCAGCAGGAAAATAGCTCCAGCATCCATCCTTTAATGACTTTGGAAGAATGTTGTATTTGGAAATGTTCTACTCAAAGTCAGTTTTTGATAAGAGTCCAAACAAGGCTTTTCTCAGACTTCAGATCCAGTATCACCCATACTTTATGGGTAATATAAATTTAACTATAAAAACTTTACAATGTAGCTCAGCATATGATACTTCCTAAATCTGAGCCTCCAATATCTCAGGAACAAACAATCAGCTGAGATATCCACCAGCTTTTTCACTGATAAAATATTGAGAATACGTTAGAATCTGGATGTCAGTTGTAACACAGGTAGTTTAGAAGAAAGGCTGAGCTTTGCACTGTATGTTGGTCATCCCTCAAAATCAAGTCAGAAGCTCCATCTGGTCCAGAACACTCTGGATCAACTATTAGTGTGAAGCCAGACATAGCATATATATTACTCCCATTCTACAAACCTTCCATTGGTTGCCCATTTGTTACTGAGCCTCAGGTTAAGATCACACAGTTTAAGACCCCTTCAGGGTCTTGGTCCCTGTTATTTACCTATTTCTCTCTGGTATGCCATGTCAGCAGGGGTTTCTGCTGTATATAGCATATAAAATAGGATCCTATTAGGTATTCTCTGTATCTCTTAATATGTCATATTAACACTTATGCTATGGAGGTAGATCAAGCTGGGTAACGAAGTTAGTCTGTCTATAACAGTAGAAAAGAGCAAGAGTCCAGTATCAAGAATCCAGACTAATAACATTTGTGGCAGGGCATGAGTTTTTCTGAATCACTGCTCACTTCTTCAGATACAGCTAGAAAATGAATTCATCTGTCCTTATATCTCAGAGATTTCAGATGTCAAATGACAATAGCTGACAAAAATTGCAGGCTTGATTGAATTAGTTGTTATATGCATTGTTATATGAATTAGTTGTTATATATATTAGTTGTTATATGAGAACCAGAGAGGATTGTGAGGAACTCCAAAGGGATCTGTTGAGGCTGGGTGAGTGGGCGTCAACGTGGCAGATGCGGTTCAATGTGGCCAAGTGCAAAGTAATGCACATTGGGGCCAAGAATCCCAGCTACAAATACCAGTTGATGCGGTGTGAACTGGCAGAGACTGACCAAGAGAGAGATCTTGGGGTCGTGGTAGATAACTCACTGAAAATGTCAAGACAGTGTGCGTTTGCAATAAAAAAGGCCAACGCCATGCTGGGAATTATTAGGAAGGGAATTGAAAACAAATCAGCCAGTATCATAATGCCCCTCTATAAATCGATGGTGCGGTCTCATTTGGAGTACTGTGCGCAGTTCTGGTCGCCGCACCTCAAAAAGGATATTATAGCATTGGAGAAAGTCCAGAGAAGGGCAACTAGAATGATTAAAGGGCTGGAGCACTTTCCCTATGAAGAAAGGTTGAAACGCTTGGGACTCTTTAGCTTGGAGAAACGTCGACTGAGGGGTGACATGATAGAGGTTTACAAGATAATGCATGGGATGGAGAAAGTAGAGAAAGAAGTACTTTTCTCCCTTTCTCACAATACAAGAACTCGTGGGCATTCGATGAAATTGCTGAGCAGACAGGTTAAAATGGATAAAAGGAAGTACTTCTTCACCCAAAGGGTGATTAACATGTGGAATTCACAGGAGGTGGTGGCCACAGGAGGTGGTGGCAGCCACAAGTATAGCCACCTTCAAGAGGGATTTAGATAAAAATATGGAGCACAGGTCCATCAGTGGCTATTAGCCACAGTGTATGTGTGTATATAAAATGTTTTGCCACTGTGTGACACAGAGTGTTGGACTTGATGGGCCGTTGGCCTGATCCAACATGGCTTCTCTTATGTTCTTATGTTCTTAATATGTGTGGAGAAATCAGCACTGGTAATGAGAGAGGAAACCTAGGTCTTCAGTCCAGAAGGACGCATTTTCTTGAGCAATTCAGCAGTCTCTCTTTCTAATCTCCCTTTGAAATTCTTTTGTAAGAGAACTGCTACTTTTAGGTCAGCAACTGAATGTCTTGGAAGGTTAAAATGTTCTGCACTAATTTTTGAGTGTTGTGGTGTCTAATGTCTGACTTACGTCCATTTAGTCTTTGTTGTAGGGACCGGCCTGTTTGTCCAGTGTAGAGTAGAAGGGCATTGCTGACACATGATGGCTTACATTACACTAAAGGATGAGTAAAAGTATGAACCTGAGATGGTATGGTTCATGTTTCTGGGCTCAGAGATGGTGTTGCTAGGATCCATATGAGAGCAAAGTTGGAATCTTGGTTTGTTTCAAGCTTTGGTACCAGAGTCCATATTACCATTAAGTAATTTATCATTGCAGGTGCGAAGTTGTTTTAGGTTAGTAGGCTGTCTGTGTAAGCAAGAAAAGGTCAGCCCCTCAGTGCCTGTGTGAGGGAAGTGTCACTATCCAGCATAGGTTTTTGGTCATTAATAATGCATTGAACTGGCTTGAGTTATGAGCTGCAATGGTGTTATGTTGCCATTTTCTTTGGGCTTGTCTTGTAGCAAGCTGTCCCTTGGTATCATTCTGGCCTTTCCAATAATCTTTCTCTCCATATCAGGAGAATATTGTAGTTGCAAAAATGCCTGTTGCAGATGCTTCAAGTGAGTATCTCTGCCAGAGGGGTTGGGACAGATGGGAATATAGCATAGGTCTTGCCTATAGACAGTAGATTGTTTGATGTGGCTGGGGTGGTAGCTGGAGGCTTGTAGATATGTTTGCCGATCTGTTGGTTTCTGGTATAATGCGATGCTTTTGTGTCCTTCGTGTAACTGTACTGTTGTGTCCAGGAAGTTTATTTCTTGTGTAGAGTAATGCTGTGATTTTCCAGTCTTTTAATGTCCAAGTGCATTATCCCATTTTGTTGATTGTACTGACTCACTATGTGTAATTCTCCTTGAGTTCATATGAGAAAAGCAATACTATAAGTAACATAAATAAATATGGTCACTAAACAGGACCTGCTGAAATGACTAGATATGGTTATAGGATGACTGGAGGAACTTTGTATTACATGGGACTCTGCCATCTCTGTGTTGAGCTTTCTCTTCCCCTTTCATATTGTGTTTTGATGACTACATTGAATGCATCTCCAGTGCCATTCTACATTATTGGCATTTACTGAGGAATGTGCCCCCTAATGATGTCAGGTCACTGGAATACCATTTTTTGTGGCAGCTCTATGTTTTTTCGTAACATGTGATCCCACCTCCTGCAGCACTGATATTTATTTATTTGTTAATTTAAAACAAAACACAAAGTAGCAAGTTCTATAAGTTCTTGTGGCCATCCAAGCAGCCCCATAGGGCCTGGACAGCAATGGGGCATTCCTGACAGCTTGGCCAGAAAAAAAAAAAGCTCAGATGGGACACTGATGGAAGAGCGGGTCCTGCTCCAGACTCCTGAGCCATCAAAAGATAGCCATGGGCTGGGAGAAGTAGTACCAACCTTGAGGAAGTTGGGACACCTGCAGCATTGTGGCTTCCAGGGCCAAAGAAGCAAAGTCCAAGAGATGTTTGGGAGGCCGTAAAAATGAATGGGGTCAGGGGAGTGATGACTAGCTGTGGCAGGATTCAAAGTGACTACAGACTTTGGGGGTAGGGGGAAGGAGAACTAGAGAAGGCAGCAGCCACCAGAAGGTCAGAGGTATCAGCAAGGAGAAGGTGAGAGAGACATTTGTGACAGACAGAAGGCTGACAGACCTGAGCAAGGTTGAATGGCAGTGACTTTAGTGAAAGGACTTCTGGTAGGGCTAAGAATCCAGACGAAGGCATAGGGACAGCCATGTAAGGGGAGCATGGCAGTGCAAGAAGCTCACAGGAACTGAGGAACCTGGGACACTGAGCACTTCAAGATCAAGGAAGATCACCTGGGGCTCAGGCAGGAGATGCACAGCTAGGGGCTCAGTCTGAGCCATGAGTGTATGTGACAGGTCCCTTATGCAGGTTTCACATGCCTGTCTTCTTCTAATGTTCTTTGCCCAATCCAGTTGTTGTTGTGTTGTTGTTCTCCTCCTCCTCCTCCTTTTTTAAAAAAAAAAATAAAAGAAAAGAAGTTATTTCTTTTTTTTCCAGATAGTCTTTTGTTGAATACATTACTCCCTTTCATAATGATACTGTCATGCTGTGCAGTATCCTTGCACACAGCCTGGCACCTATCTATGAAGTCTATCTTTTGTATCTAGATCATTCTGGTACTTTTTCCATATGCATTTTATTTTAACTGAATTTTTTTCTGTGCATTTTAAAAGAAATGTAAGTAGTACTGAAGCTATCAGCCATGACCCATTTGTGGGGGAGAAAAGACTATCTTTAATTTGGTCTCAGCAATGAATCTAAAATAAGGTGCACAACCAATTACCTGCGTAAGTTGGTTATCTTTAAGTGGAAACATCCTTTTGAGGGCAGGCTGCAAACTGGAAGTAAGTAATTGCATTGAAAATTGTATTTCACATAAGAAGAAAACTGTTACATTGCAAGGGGTGGGCCATTGTATCTCATTATAGTATTGTAAGTAAAATCAAGTGCAACAGAAATGAGCATCTATTCCCTCTTTTCCTTTTACATCCGATTTTGTTCCTTAACCTACAGAAGCATATAGGGAGATATTAGTCTTGACTTTCAAATGAATATATTATTTCTACCAGGTTAGTACATTCTTAATTGTATCTGTTGTTATATTTTTACCGAACAGTTACCCAGCTCCATTTCAAACCTGAATCTATTTAACATTTAAGAATAGTCCTTTTTTTCATTGTTTATAAATGTTAATTTGTTTGTATTTCCTTTATTGCTTCTGTTTGTTACAATCTAGCTAGCTTAGATTCAAATTTTGTGGGCTCTGGGCAACTGATTTTGATTGCCCCCATACATACATCCTTCAATGATCTGGTGGTAACTGTTCTGCCTCCTTCACTTTGGCTGCTACCATCTGTTTGTCACTTTCCCAGTGAGTTGCTCAACCTCTGTCTCTAACAGTCAAGCAAGAGGATGGAAGTCCAAGGGTGGCTGCGGCCCACAATATTCAGAAAGGAAGTCCAGGTAGCAGGCTTTTGCTGGACTCTACTAAATGCTCACCTGCCACTTCACAGCAAGCATAAACTTTGCAAGGGAGAACATTATGTGAACCTAGTTAACCGGTTTTACTGGCTAGCTTGGAATGAAAAGTGGAAAATTGTCCCAGGAAAGAGTTTTAACAAGGGAAAGATAACTAAACATCATGCAAGTTCTAACAAAAATGTGGCTTGAGTGAAAGGGAACTAATGCTCCTTATCATCAAAGCTTTCTGATGTGTAGATTTTCCTCAAAGAATGAGATCACAAACAGAATTTAGAAAACTTTGGTTAACGCATAATGGCGGACCATAACTTGGAATGAAAACTTATTGGCAAAAGTTTTGTGTTAGTTTTTAAACCAAGGAATTTTCCTGACAGATTCTCAAATAGAATGTGAACATTTTAACTTTTATTTTGCTTCTGAATACTCCCTGTTCTCTACTACATATGCAAGCATCTGGGTTATTTTAATGCTTGAGAAAAGCAACGGTGAAATGTGCATGGTGCTTCTTGGGCGTTTAATGGAATGGGCCTACAGAGACATGTATAAGAACCATCTGCTCTCTTAACTTCTAAAATCAGACATTTGTTTAGATGCTAATAATGTATGTTTCCTTCTGAAAGAGACAGAGAATGAATTTTAAATGCTCACATGACTCATAAACTCCAGATTTCTTCCTGTTTCTCAACTACGCTGTACAACCTTGACTAATGTGAAACATAATTGCTCATCAATTAATCTGGTTCCCTTGATGCTGTCATTAATTTCTGCAACCAATAAAAAGTGTCACTGCATCTTAGGAAATGTAGTTCTTTTAAAACCCTCCCACATTTCCATTGTATCTTACATTAAATAACACCATGTAGTATAAAAGAAGAAAGGGTTTTTTTAAGTCTATCCACACTAATTGACTTTAACCATCAAATTCTAATGGAAGTTCTTGCCTCAGTAATGTGGTGAACAAAATGAGAAAATGTCAGTTTTTAGAAGGGCAAATTTTCCTGAGACATTAACTTGAATGGTGGGAAATGTGTCTTAATAAAATACACAGAGAATCAAATAATATTTTAAGTGAATCACCTTGGGACATTTGTTAATGTGTTACAGGTGTTTTATGGTGCCATTGTAATCTGAGTTAGCACCTACTTAATTTCAGTTGGCTTAGAATGACACTGTTTACCTTATGGTCTAATGTTTTTGTGATGTGTGGTTTACTTGTTGATTTTTAATATTATTTTCCTTTCACAGCATTTCAAATTATGTTTGTAAATGGCTTTGAAAAGTCTTTTTTCTTAGCTGGGATGTACATTCTAGAAATAATTGTACTTTTAAAATATTTATTGCTGTTCCACTTTAGCCAAAGGCAGTTTACATACATGGCTACAGGTGAAGCAACACACACAATTAAAATAGCATAAAGTTCAATTAAAGAGATCACAAAGCTCCCAAAGAGAGCAATCAGGCTACTAAATGAATCAACAGACTTCAAAAGCTGCTTAGTTCTTCCCATAGATAAATGATGGTCTTACAGGCTTTATGAAATGCTGTCAGTGCTTTCTAGAATGACTCTGATAGTCTGTTCAATAATAGAAAATCTATAACTGAAAAAGCTCAGAATGGACAAAGACTACTTATAGCATGCAAAGAGAGGGGGCTAAGAGAAACTACTGTGAGAAAACACGGTGCAAGTAATCTTTCAAATACGTATGTATTTCCTTGTTATTTATTTAGAGAATTTTTATGCCAATTGTCCAGGCAACATGCCTGAAGAGGCTAACAACCTAAAATGTAATAAAAACAGAGAACATTAAAGTTGTTAAATACAACCCAGGCTAAGAAATCCAGTCATAGAAAAAGATTATAAAACCTTGAGCAGCTTAAAAGGAATTTAACAATTTTCAGCCTAAAAACACACCATGAAGGGGGTGTTAAAAGATCAACTGCTTAAATAAAAGCCTGAGTTTAATTTTTTTTTTAACATGGGACCTAAAGGTGTAGTCACCAAGCAAGCCTCAGGAGGAAGGACATTCCATAAGCAAGATGCCACTGCTGAAAAGCCCTATCTCTGGTTGCTACCTACATCACTTCTGAAGGCAGTGGCATGAAGAGCAAAATTGGAAGAATGATCTTCATTAGTAGACTGGACAGTATGGGAAGTGGTGGTCCTTCAGGTATCCAAGCCCCAAGTTATTTAGGGCTTTAAAAATTAAGAACCAGCAGTTTGAATTGTGTCCACAAACAAATGAGAAGTCGGTGCTGATGTTTCAACAGTGAAGTGATATAATCCCCAACAGTCAACTGGCTGCTGCATTTTGGTCCACCTGAAGTTGCTGGGAGGCAGTCCCTTGTGGAGTATTACAGTAATCTGGATGTAATCAGAACATGGATCACTGCTGTCAGATCATGCTGTTTTGAAGATTGGTTATAGCTCACATATCAGCCAAAGGTGATAAAAGTCACTGTAAATCACGGAGTCTGGAACTGTAGGTCGAGATCCAGAAGTACAATTAAGCTATAAACTTGCTTCTTCAGGGACGAATGCAGCCCCTCTCCCAGGACAGACTGACTTCTCAGTCCTCAAGCAGCTTTGTCATTGAATAGGGGCACCTCAGTCTTATCTGGAATTAGCTTCAGTTTATTCGCCTTGTTGTGCCAGTTGGGGGATTTTTGGGGGGATGTTCTGGGAACATGGGTGGGATGTCACATGATGCACTAATGTCACCCAGAAGTGACATCATCATGTCAGTGATGTTGGAAGTGATGCTCTGGTTTGGGCACAAAACTCCATGGTATGATTGGCATCAGGCCACTGCGTTTTGCCCAAAAGCCAAAGCATCACTGTGCTATATCCCTGATGTGATGATGTCACTTTGTGTGATGTCATCATATTGGAGATGACATATGATGTCATGACTGTTTCAGGACGAGTTGTCCCCACCAGCCAGCTGGCCAGTGGCAGGCAGAAGCTCCAAAAACACAAGGATTCCCTGCTTGTGTCTGGGGAATGGCAACCCTAGGACTTATCCATCCCATTATCTTCTCTAGGCATCTGTTCAGATCCCATCTGACTCAGCTGTTAAGAAATAGAACTGGATATTATCCACACATTGGTGGCATCTTACTCCAAACCCCTGATCTCTTCTAGAGTTGGGATCTCATAGTTAAATGAGGTTGAGCAGCAATCTCCCAACAGCACCTTCAGAAGTTGGTCAGTCAAATAAAACTGGAGCCATTGAAGAACAGTACTCTCTACTTCCAGTTCATCCAAGGAAATGTAACAGCTTGCTTCTAGTTTCCAGCCACCACTCTGGTTGTTGTAGAGTGGTATAGTCCAGAGTCCCTTGGTCATAGCCCCCAAGGGTAACTGGGCATGAGCCACAGGACAAAAACCATTTAGTTTTTTTTATGTTTGGCTCATGCCCAATGCTTGTTCTTCTTCCAAATGCTGGCTTTTAAGCAATGGTGGGGCAACAAAGTCAGCTGCAGATCTCTAGTCCTGACTAGCTGGTTCCAATTCACTGTAGATCCCAGTTTGCTTCCATAGACTGGGTGCAAAAGATCAGGCTATATGTATATTAATGGATTACATCTTTTAACAGATATCGTCTGTGGTGTGGGGAGGGTGAAAGAACCATGAACATAAATAAATAATAAACAAACTGATACTGCTAAAATTGTTTTTAATTGAGATTTTGATCAAGTAAATTGTACAACATGTCTTTCTGTAGGGGATCTGTTATGTATGTGGACTCAAGTGAAGACTTTGGATGTTTCCGCCTGGCTCATTGGAGCCATACAGACTGAGCTTGGAGACTTGGGAACAAAGAGCTGCAGGATTCAAATCCCTGCAGCCCAGGACCAATCACAGGCCCCCACCGGTTTGAATGACCCAACAACGTGCTTGCGTGGGAACCCAGAAATGTATATGTTTGGCCCGTGGGCCCCAACGCCAGTCTTGTAATGTGACCTTATACTATGTCACTCCTATTAAAGAGCTTGTTATCACTCACTCTGAGACTCTGCCATGCATAGAACCCACTATATTATAGAATCTAAATGAAACTAGCTACCAAATATGTCCATCTCTACTGTACATCATGAAAACAAGAAAATGAAAACAGAGCTGGTTGCTTGAAATGAAGAGAGAAAATGAGGGAACTCTGTTATCAATAGTTTCTGTAGAAAGAAAACTCACAAATTACCTTGTCACAGCTTTAAATAACTTGACAGCACAGTGCAGAAGTGCTCAACTATCGCTTCTTCCTCTGTGTGAATTGTACTTTTGAGAAATGAGGGACCAAACTGTATGCTACATTATGTATTTTTCTTCATTATTAACCTGGGAAACTGTCTCACCACAGAATTTAAGGTGAAATATATTGGTCAATGTATATTATTTAGAGTATTTAGAAAGAAAAATCTAAACACTAACTAATCTATTAGGGTCGCAAGAAGGAATTTTCATTTAATGTCATGTAATTAGCATTCTTTTGTCTTAATTAAATTATTTGTCAAGTAATCCATTGTATTAGAATAGCACAATTGCTGTATATAATACAGAATTATTCATGCTATACTATTCTTTAGGTTCATCATATAATCATAACATAACTTGCTTATTAATATGGTTTCTAAAATGAGTATTGGCAGAGCCATCTCATGATCTTGTTGTGTTGAGGTCTACTAGAGCTGGTTTTATATCCTATTTTATAGTGACCATTTTACACTTCCTAGTGACCATTTTTGCATATCATAGTGACCATTTTCTGCAGAAAAATTGACAAAAATTAACTTTGAGAAATAGAAGGCAAAGATTGGATTAAGCAATGCGTAACCAGAAAACACTATCTACTAATTGTAGTCCCTCTGATGTGATTGTGCAAAATTTTGTGTACTAGATCCCACTCCTATCCTAGTTTGCTCACATACCCAATTACATACACACAAGATCTTGTGCAACAGTCTTGTCTTTCTCTCATATTGTACTTCAGGGAACCATTCTGAGATTGAAGAAATTGTTATATTCTCTTTCTGAAACCCCAGAATTTGTTGCAGAATATCTTGCAAAAGTGGAAATCCAAGTGCAGATACAATAAGTTTGACTTAATGCAAGTGGTTACCATTGCCTTTTGCTTATGCTTCCCCTCATGCAGAAGCTCTTCAGAATTTCTTCTGAAATTCATTGTCCCCTCCCCCCTCTAATATTTGCTTCAGGATGTTGGAATCTGTGTTGATATAATTCAAGAATCTAGATAATGCTGGTGCTCTATTTGTTAATGGATGATAAGCCAGGGCAGATAGAAAGTATTTTGACTATAAAAAGATTGATACAATAATATTACACTAGCTTAATACAATACTGATGAAGCATGACACAATACAATCATTTTATGTGCCACTAGGGAATTCATTCTGGGCCATATGTAGTTTTGTAATATACTATCATTAGACCTCTAAATAGGTTCTCTCTATGCTGTTCTACCTTGCTTGCATTTTATTTTACCCATTTGTTTGATTTCCCATTATACTATTACAATAAAAAGACATTCCATGATGTCATTATATTTACCATTCCATTTTTTGTTTTTTTGTTTAAAAAAAAAACCCTTGTTCTCTGAACAGTATGTTTTATTTTTTCCATTTTAGAACATGTCGGATTTGCCTTAGCATTGTATGCTAACATCACACTAGTGTATTCAAAGTACTAGGGAACTGTATTACTTTAGGTTGCTGTGAAGAGTGTAGGAAGGTTGGGAGAATGTCAGAAAACAAATGTCTGATTTCAGCTATGCTATACAGAGATCCAAGACAGCACACTGCAATTCTAAGCAGAGCTACACCCTTCTAAGTTTATTAAATTCATTGAGACTAGAAGTGTATAACTCTTTTTAGGATTGCAATATTAGTATCTTGTTGGCTTATTGTTCTACATACATAGTTAGCAGCTCATTTAATTAAATGTGTGAAGATGCTATAGATAAATCTCATCAAAATACGTCATCAAATCTGAAGAAAATACATAATTTTTATTTATTTTTAGCTGATATTGAGGAGAACTGGATTTGCTCCATTCTCCTTAAATTCAAAATTTGTGGGAATGGGCTGAGAGTTGGATCCAGGGCTTTTTTTTTTAGCAGGAACACACAGGAACACAGTGGCCTAATATGCAAATGAATTCCTGCTGGGTTTTTTCTACAAAAAAGCCCCATGTGAAACAATGGTGATGTCAGGGGGTATGGCCTAATATGCAAATGAGTTCCTTCTGGGCTTTTTCTACCAAAAAAGCCCTGGTTGGATCCAATAGTTGCTTGAGCAGTAGGTGAGTATGGTGACAGATCTTCTCATAACTTCACCTTCTCACAGCAGCCTTCTGGGACCATCTCTCTCTCTCTCTCTCTCTCAATTATTAGCATTAGCAAAAAAAAAATATCAACAGAGCCTGTGGGAATCAAAGGCAACAAAACAACTTGGCATGGAGTGAACAAGGCAAAATTGCCCCCATTTGCTATTGAGTATGGTCAAGCAAATGTGAGGTGGGATGATTTAACCTGCTAAACTTCCTCAGTGCAGCCTTCTGTGTATGATGACCTAAGACTTCCAGTAATGTACTTTATGGGAACTCAGAGCTCTGCTGCGGAAAGGGGAAGGCGGGAAGTATCCAATGCCATAAAGATCCCTACTCATTTATCCATAGGATTCAACTCCAAGGTATAAATTCATATCGCACAGAAACCCAATTAATGTCTTCCATTTCAAAGCAGCCTTTTGAAAACAAGAATAGCTTTAGAGTAATTGGGAAAGGAGAAATGGCAGCCAAGAAAAGGGTTTAAATGTGCCTCATCCTGCCATTCTCCGTCTTGGATCAAGCTCTTCAAGTGCTTTTGTTTAGAAATTCTGTCCATTGATGGTTTATTGCATCTCTTTGTGTGTAATGTGTGGTTAGGTCCACAGTTATCCACAACATTTGGATAGAAATACATACAGAAATAGGGGAAGGGATATCTTTGATCCTGAATGGTACAGCGCACAACCCTAGAATATTAAGGGCTCCCCATCAAATGACAAATTCAGCAAGAAGTGTAATTACTGTTATGAAAGAGCACGCCCAAACTACAGGTCAGTTCTGTCAAGGGAAGTGCAACCTATCCAGAATGTTGACACCTTAGTTCCCCATCAAATGGAACTTTTTGAAACTTACTGCTTCCTCCACCATCTCACCATCATGGTGATTGTGTTATGTTGATAATCTTCAGCCTATATGCTGCTGTGTGGGTTTGCCGCCTGTGTCTGAGATATTGTATTGCCTTTGATTTTATGTTATCTATTTTATGATGTATCGCCTTTGATTTTATATTATCTGTTTTATTATGTTAATTTTAATCTTGATGCTTTGAAATTTGCTGTTGCAAGCCGCCCTGAGTCTGCTTGCGGGATAGGCCGGGATATAAATCCAAAAATTAAATTAAATTAAATTCATCAAGAAGTGTAAGTACTGTTAAATAGTGGAAAGTAATGGGACCAGCAAGCAAGACGTTCTTGATGAATTAGCCACCCTCTGATTTCAAAACCTTTCTTGGATGTTTGGTTTGAAAATGATTGTGACAATAATGGTGGCTGCAGTTACTGAACAGTGATATCACTGAACAGTGATATTCTGAACAGTTCTTTCCAGACTTCTTCATAGACTCATTTGTATGTTTACATCAATCAAAATCCATACAACTAGATACTCAGCATGTAACTGAAAGAACCACATTTCAGTTGCCTAACTTATTCTGTTTCAAAGAGGTCCAAATACTTCTGAAATCTCGTTAGCTGTGCTACGTACCTTCCCCCCTCAAACACAGAAAATGGTAGACTCAGTTAAAGCAGGCTTCTGTGGTTGTAATTTGGGCAACCATGCTGAAATCTTTACTGGGGAAGGAAGATGACAGCTTTAACAAATAGTATCTTCATCCCCTCCCTTCTGTTGTTTCTTATTTCAGACAAATAACTACATAAATGGCATGTGAAGGGTGTATGAATACATAATCAAGTAGGAAAATAACAAACTTAAGACTGGTCCCACACCATTAACTCTGTTCCATTGTGCCTATCCTCTGCAGTATTATTACATCCTGTGTGTTAATTCTCAACTAATTTATCAAATAGCTCAGCATTTCACAACCATTCTCAAGATGCAGAAAGCAACTTGTTATAATTTCCCATGTCTCTACTAACATACACCGCTTTAATGATCTCAGTATTGGAATTGAGGAGCTTATTATAATAGTGCTGCTTTCTTCCTCAAATGGGGACCTGAAGTGTCACAAAAACAAACAAAACAAAAAGTACAATAATACAAAAACAGCCAAATAGGATAAAAGAGGGGAAGACTTCTAAATGTAGCCCCCCCCCAACCCCACCTTCCAGAAGATCTTCACGCTGGATCTAAACTATGACCCTCAGCGTGGTTTTTGCCTACCAGGCCATGCCCAGACCGTTGACTGCCTGCAAAGGAAAGACAAACATTCACCCTGTATATTTCAAGTTGTCAGACATTTCCCCACAATTTCTCAGCCTACTGATCTGGTCTAACCTAGTCTTCTGTTACGGACACCTGCCTGTGTTGTCACCATTGTTAGTCACATCAATCTCTACTGTAAAGAGATTGTGGAGAGCCAGTTTGGTGTAGTGGTTAAGTGTGCAGACTCTTATCTGGGAGAACCGGGTTTGATTCCCCACTCCTCCACTTGCACCTGATGGCATGGCCTTGGGTTAGCCATAGCTCTGGCAGAGGTGGTCCTTAAAAGGTCAGCTGCTGTGAGAGCCCTCTCCAGCCCCACCCACCTCACAGGGTGTCTGTTGTGGGGGAGGAAGGTAAAGGAGATTGTGAGCCGCTCTGAGACTCTTCGGAGTGGAGGGCGGGATATAAATCCAATCTTCTTCTAAAGTCCAGGGAGAAAAAAAATAACATTTTGGAACATTGACAGGGTCAGCTTGATGTTCTTAGGGTGCCTTCCAGTAAGTATACCACTCCCTGGACTGTGCTCAGACACAATTACCCCTATAGAAAGTGAGTAGTATCATTTATCAATTTCACATTATTCTTTCATCTACCAGTGTACCACATTTTTATTCCATCCTTCTTCCAAGGAGCTACATTGTTCTTCCCTCCTCCATTTTGCTCTCCCAGTATTCATGTGAGGGTGAGAATGAATGACTGGCCCAATGTCATCCCATCAGCTCATAGCTGAGTTTGGGATTTGAAGCTGGATCTCCCTGGTGTTCTGTTCAGTATGCTAACTAGTACATCACACTTGCTTAAATTGTTTCTGTGTGCCTCATTGGTGTTGGTGAAATTTAAGGGAACATGAAAGTGTTATGGTACATTCTGATCCTTCCAGGTTCCTTTTCCCAATATGAAATGGGAAATTAGGGTTGCCATCCTCCAGGTGGCACCAGGAGCCCTCCAGCTACAATAACTAATCTCCAGACAACCAAGATCAGTTCCCCTGAAGACAATGGCAGCTTTGGAGACTGGAATGTCTCCCCAGGTTCCACTTTTCAACTTCCCAGGTGTTTCCCAACCCAGAGATGGCAACCCCCTTTCTGGATGAACCTCCCTTTTCTGGCTGAACCAAGTATCTATGATCAGCAGTAAGCCCTCTACTGAACTGTATTTCAGCAGATTTCTTTCATGCTGGACCTTAATACTTGTCCTGAACACTAAGCATATAAATGCATGCTAGGGTCACCAACCTCCCTCTGGAGCTTGGGGATCTCCTGGTATTACAACTGATCTCCAGGCAACAGAGATAATTCAACTGGAAAAACTGACAGCTTTGGCAGGGCGGACTCTATGGTATTATATCTGCTGAGTTCTTTCCACTCCCCAAACTCTGCCTTCAGTAGGTTCCACCCCCAAAATCTCCAGGTATTTTCCAGCCCAGAGTTGGCAACCACAGTACATGTGCAGTAAACCATTAGTTCAAGCTGTAATGTATCTGAAACCCTTAGTTCAAGCTGTAATGTATCTGCTTGATCAGAGATCTTTATCTCATGTAGGGTAGGGTATGAAGCTATTGGCCATCTGTTGTTACCAGTATCTAATGTACTAAATTAGATACTGAAAACCAACTAATGAAAAATAACACGACACTGTAATCTATGCTATAGTTTCAGTACATGATAGCATAGCCTACCAATTATTCTTTTCACAGAGAAAACAAATAATAATGTAACAAATTTTGAGTCCAGTGGCACCTTTAAGACCAACAAAGTTGGTAGAACAAAGTTTTAGTCATAGGCATAAGCAGCTTGAAAATTGGGAAAGAGTGGTGGTGGTCAACTTTTTAAAAAGTGATTCGTGAAACACAAGTGAGGTGGACTTCAGAGAGATAGCCACAGGTGGACAAAACATGTGACTATGGCTTTATTTTTCTTTATTCAGTGATCAAGAGTAGAGAACTCATTTTCTATACAGGAAATGTCCCACTGCTCTATTTCATATGCTTAGTACTTCACACTGCATTTGGTCACTTTTAGCCAAGAGTTGCATGCATAATTGTCCATTTATACTCAGCAGTTTGTCATCACCTAAACTGTTTCTTACAGGTATTTAGAGATCCATGGTAATAAATGTGAACTGTGTGGTTTCAACCAAACCTTTACTGCAACTCTGTTTTGTGTTTAAATTTAATTTTTATTTCTGCTTTTATGTGCATTTCTACTTACTCTATTTAAAACAATTTTATGCTATATTTTAACTGAATCAGAGTACACAAGGCAATAAATGTTAAAACATTAAAAAAATTAAAATTTGTGAAGGACACCATCACAACAATAATGATTTTAAAGCAAACCATATTGCATTAGTAGGGTCATAGGATATTTTCTTATTCTTTACAACTCTTACAGAGATGTCAGCTGGTCTTTACAAAAAATGCCCTGCCCATTTAGAAGAAGTTTAATGTGTTGAAATGAAGAATTTTGTGTTATGTACCCAAGTGTGGACAACTCCTGGTCAGTCAGAGAGACAGAAAACTCAGATAAGGAGGGGACTGAGCAGGTACCATCAGAGAAGGAGGCAGTTGACACCCCTCCTGGAACCCACTTTGATGTGCAAGAGGAGTACTAAGATTCTGAGCCAGCTTTTTCCTGGGATATGCATGAGACTTCTGACTCTCCTCAACTGACCCCTCAAGTCTCAGAAAATCAAAAGCCACCTCAAACGCATCAGTGTACAGTCTGCTATAACCAGGCATTTCAACTAAGAACCAGTAGCCTAAAGTTGGGAGGGTGAGGCCTGCACCTTCACCTCCTTGCAGGTGTACTAAAGGCCCCAGTTTACCCTCAGTCTTTGCTGGGACAACATCTAAGCTGTAGTACTGTTGGCTACAGCATCTTCCTATCTTAGCCTTGAGCAGAACACATGGCAAACAGCATCACTTTTCTCTGGACCAGTTGGCACCCTTAATAGGGACCCAAATGAGATAGTACCAGTGCAGCTAGAACATGGGAAAAACTAAGCATACCGTGTAAATATCTAATATTATTGCAGCAGTATAAAACAAACCCTGTGGAAAGGATAATTTGGAAATCAACAGGTACTGTACTTAAACCACTAGATGTTACATGCAGGATTTATGAGGCACACAGCTTTTAGTACTGGGGCTGCCTAATTCCCTTCTGTCCCCAGTACAGACATAATTAATGCTTATCCATAGTGTAGTATTAACCTTTAAAAAAAACACCCTAATTAAAATCCCAATTAGCTGACAGAGCTAAACCCTGCCTCCACAGGGTATGCACAGAAAGGCACCAAACCTTATCCAAAGAGGGGCTGTAAAGTAAAAAATGGATCTTAAAAAGAACCCTACCCATAGACTGCCACCAGTCCTAACCCCTTGATCTCAGGGAAAGAGAAGGAGAATTAGTGTCCAACCCAGCGCCCCCCCTCACCAATGTATGAGGGAGGGGAAGGACTAGGCTCATTGTGACTCCCACATGACTTGTACCCATCCACTTTATGCAGGGATAGGATAGTTTTGTGGTGGCAGCACACATTTGCCTCACCAGGGTCTTTTCCTTGGCAGCTTTGATGCCCCCCACCAATCTTATCACATTGATGCTGGAGAGGCAGGCAAACAGCCTGAGCCATGGGATCTGAGAATGTTCCATGGATAAACTATAAAAGAAGACAGTCCTGATAGGTTCATAGGTTGTGTGTGCGTTAGGGATAGACACAAACAAAGGGGGGGAAATCCCATGGTTTGAGCACAGGCCAGTTCATGGTTCATTTCAAACTGGTTTGTTTGGTTGCATCATTCCAGAATCAAAAAATGAACAGCCATTTTCCCATGGAGGTTCAGGTAGTTCATTTTTACAGTTTGTTCTCCAGACAGCCTGGCACCAACTAAATCCATTACTAAGCAATACCGGGGTGGGCTTGTGAAGAGCCCTGGAAACACCCAAAGCAGTTGTCCATAGCTTGATTGGCCGCTCTGGGAGCCATCCATGGAGCTCCCATTCTGCTCCACGGGAGCAGATTATATACTATAATACCATATCCTGACTCAGCTGCTCTCACTTTGCAGCATTAAGAGAGAAGAATGTGTTTTCATGAGAGCAGAAGAAGAATTGTTTGTTGTGTTGATTTAGGGGAGGCTTTGGTTTCAGGAACTGAAACTGAAGCTAGAGGTGAGCTTTCGCAAAGGTACCAGCTTTGGAGAGGCTACAATTTGACATCACAAATCCAATCTTTGGAGAGCCTGCTGAAGACTCCCTATGATTTTGGCATCTCTAACTCATGAGAATGTTCTACCACCTCCTGACCCAAATGAACCATGAACCAGTTCTGGAAAATGGTGGTTCATGTAAGTTCATGATTTGTGCAAACTAACAAACCATGAACCAACATTAACCACCATTTGCCAAGTTTGTGCCCATCCCCAGTGTGCATTGAGCCATTATTTGAAGGTTAATTAACCTTTGAAATATTCCACCACACACTGTTCCCCTCCTCTGTTCCCCTCCCCACACTGTTCCCCTCCAAGCACTGTAGTAATAAGAGAAACAACATTTTACTAAGTCTTTCTTTGGTCCTTTCTACTATTTGGAGCCATCTCAGGGTCTGGCCCTGGTATCTCTTTGGAATGAATTTGAGAAGAGCTAGCAGCTCAGAATATAGTTGGCAGCATTAATTTAGCAGATTTTCATATATTCTAGCTGTCCATATTTAGCAGGAACAGTCATTAATCTCTAATCCTTTGCTATTACTGTTCCAATTTTGCCTTTGGGAAGGATGTTGGAAAAGCATTTTTTAAAAAGTTGCCGATGTGTACCTGTCTGACCTAGTGTTCACTTCTTCCTGTTCCTCTAGAAACTAAATACATTTCTGTATGAAAGTGAATGCATGCAAATGGACATAAAATGCCAGCAAATTGTTTCTTCTCTACACACACCCTGTTGTGTAACAGCCTATTTAGTAAATGTTACTGCATGGCTTTCTGACAGATTTTCTGAAATAGGTCCAATAAGTTCCATTGTGGGAAGTGAAGAGTGCAATTCTAAGCCAATTTATGCCTTTTTGTGTTTGTTGTAGACAGTGTAGTGTAATGGTTAGAGTGCTGGACTAGGATCTGGGAGACCAAGTTTCAGAACCTCAGTCTGTTCTAGAGGTTTGCTGTGTGGCCTTGGGCCACTCACATACTGGCCTAATCAACCTCTCAGGGCTGTTGTGAGGATACAATGGGGGTGAGGAGAATGATCTAAGGTGCCTTGGGTCTGCAGTGGGGACATGAGTGAAATCAATAAATAGATGATTTTAGAAGGCTGTAATTCTGTTTAGGATTGCATTGTAAAACTGTAGTCAAGTTTAAAGCTTTAGAGCCAGTTTGGTGTAGTGGTTAAGTGTGCGGACTCTTATCTGGGAGAACCAGGTTTGATTCCCCACTACTCCACTTGAACCTGCTGGCATGGCCTTGGGTCAGTCATAGCTCTGGCAGAGGTTGTCCTTGAAAGGGCAGCTGCTGTGAGAGTCCTCTCAGCCCCACCCACCTCACAGGGTGTCTGTTGTGGGGGAAGGAAATAAAGGAGATTGTGAGCCGCTCTGAGACTCTTGAGTGGAGGGCGGAATATAAATCCAATGTCATCATCATCATCAACAACAACAACAAAAATATCAACTGTTATGGTCAGTGTACCAAAACGGATGTCTGAGAAATCAGTGCACATCAGGCTATTGTAGAATAATTGAAAACAACATACAACAAGGAGAAAAGAACCTTGAATGGTGTGTAAGGGAGAGGTGGTATAATTTTAGGCAATAATCCTTGGCAGTTGTCCCTTTTTTATCTGTGAAATGTTGCACAATACGGGTTTTGAAGGCTATGCTCTGGGAATTTAGGAAATCACTAATTTGAAGTGTTATCTGGAGCTGCTATAAAGTATTCATAGGGCAAAGGAAAGGTGAACGCTCCAGTAAGAATTGGTAGCGAACTGGAAAACAAGAAAATGTAATGTGAATCAGACAATAGTACAGACTTTGCTGTGTAGGGAACGAAGACTGCATGAAATGGATTACCAGTGAAGCCATAGTGAGTACAACTTAGAGTGAATTTTAAAGGAGCCCAAAGAACACCTGAAAGAATACAAATTACTCTTTGTGACTATCATCTGTAAGGAATGACAAGGAAGCTCAGGGCTGTGTGTGAAGACAAATCATTTAGCTGGCAGAATGCATGTTGTGGGCAGTTATTTGCAAGAGTGATGAGAAACTGTACCAGCTACTCTCAGGTGTTATTGTATTTAAAGCATGAGTTGAAAAATATATTGAGTTCTCATTAGCTGTACAGGCCATATGGTTACAGATGACAATTTTACCACCTTTTATCACACAGCTGCATTTGATGTATTATGAAAACTTCTTTGTGATTTGACAGGAAAGTAAAGATGAATAAGGTCACAATAAGTGTGATCAGGGAGATCACTGATCATGATTTCCCATGGGGAATGCTAATTTGGGCCATTGCTGAAGCAAAGTTGTTTCCCATGCATCTTTTTGCAAATAACACCAGTATACAGATTTTACATTTGCCCCATGGAGAGGGGTAGAAATTAGGCATGAGCACAAAGTGATGCATGAATTGTGATTTGTGCATGAAGGTGGCCAATTTGTGGTTTGTTCTAAACTGGTTCGGACCTTGGTGATTCATTTGGTTCATTTTTGTAGTTTGTTTCCCCAGACACCCTGGAGCTGATCCAATCAATCCCTAGGCAACACTGGGGGTGGACTTTTGGGAACTCATAGCAGTAGTCCATAGCTTGATTGGCAGCTCCAAGAGCCACTCATGGAGTTCCCATTCTTCAGCATGAAGAGAGAAGAGTGAGACCTGAAGCGGAGCTTTCCAGTGGGCACCTGCTTTGGGGGGCTATAACTCAGACATTCCAAATCCAATCTTTGCCAAACTTGGAGAGTGGTTGGAAGAGAGCTTGCTGAAGTCTCCCAGTGAGTTTTACATCTCCTGAACCAAACAAACCAATGGGCCATGGACCAGTTCAGAAATCAAATGAATTACAAAACAAAACAAACCACCATTTCCCCAGTTTGTTCCCATGCCTAGTAGAAATGAATAAGTATCCTTGTTGCTGCTTTTAACTTTAAAAGCAAAGGGAGAGCCCTAGCTCAAATCTTTCAGGTCACATGTAGTTTATCCCTAAATGATCCTGGGATGAGAAAACTTACTCTGAATCAATTCAGTCCTAGGGAGAATTCATACTCATTGTTACTACTGGAGATTGTGAGCAGCTCTGAGTCTCTGATTCAGAGAGAAGGGCAGGATATAAATCTGCCATCTTCTACTACTCAAATGGTAGATGGTACATCTGTGAAAACTTAAAGCAACTTTAGAGTGATGGGCTCAGGCAAAACTAAATATTGATATTTTTACTTCAGAGGATCAATTAAAAACAGTCAGAAAGTCAGTATAATTTTGTGACTTCTGAAATAGCTTGTTTAGAACAATTTATGTTTTAGATTATAAATTGTGCTGATGAATCTGGCTCTAAATACATAACAAAATAGGGGAACGACCTCTATCTATTTCTATCAGATACAATTTATCCATCAGAAACAAGATACTGTTTCTAATTTTTTTTAGTATGTATTCAGCATTCTGAAGTGTTGGCCTGCCAGTATTCATTCAGAACTATATTATTTAATGGTGCTCCCGTGTTAATATTTTTCTAAATAAACAGTAACTTGTTCCCAGCTGAATGAAGTGGGCACACAAGACTGTAGTAGCACAGATTATTTGGCTGACACTGAACAAAGGAATAAATAAAATATAATTCCGCCACTGAGTGAATATCAGTTAACTGCTTTGATGCTTATACTAATTCCAGCATTTGACAGTTTTTCATTATGTTTTCATTGGGACTACAGGTTTCTACTTAAAACTCCCTCCTTGGCTGTTATACAGATTATAATCACCTGCATAGATATTGTCAAAAGGATATTGGCAAGAGGTGTTGCTAGTCTGTGATTAAATACCTTAATATTCAGTCGCTGGAAGAGGAAGACTTGCTATTCCAAGATCTTAATATGATTCCAGGATAGCACTCCTTTGTGTCAATAGGTGCTATGCTTTATTCTTTGATTTTCATTTCATTGTTGTTCATCTTGGTAATTTTCATTGGTCTTGTAAAAAACTTCACCAATATATTTTTGTTCTCCCTTCACTATTCCTAGCTTGTCTGGACCTGTTTGTTCTGTTTTAGTGGTAAATTGTCACTGCATGCTTAGTTCCAAATTTAAGAAATCAATTGACTGGAGGGTTTTCTTGTAATATGATTGGATAAAAATATTCCCTAGTAATTAGGCTCAGGAGCCAACAGGTCCAATTTCAATGATTGTACCACAAGCAAATAAATCTTCAGGAAGGTGTAAGTCTCGAGGCATCAGT
Source organism: Heteronotia binoei (assembly GCF_032191835.1). Taxonomy (NCBI): domain Eukaryota; kingdom Metazoa; phylum Chordata; class Lepidosauria; order Squamata; family Gekkonidae; genus Heteronotia; species Heteronotia binoei. Next base: position 57,125,260 of record NC_083225.1, read on the forward strand.
ACTTGGGCAAGACAGAGTCCTTTCCTGGTTGATGTCTAAATCCCGTGGGTGGCTGGATCCGACTAACTGGGCAACAGACCCTTTTTCATATGTTTTGCCTGTTGCTTCATTGAGGTTTGAATATTGTGAGGGAAAAATCCAGTTTTTGTAGATCTGTAAGGAACTGCTGAGAGTTTGACAGGCTGTGTAGATAATTAAAATGAAAAGAGAAAGGACTGTCTTGGTTGGTGGTAAGAAATTGACCTAGTAATGTCCTGTTTCTCTGAGCAAGACTGGACATCTGTTTTCATTCTGAGTCCAATTTATTAGTTTACTGCTCTAGGAGGGGAGTGTAGCCTTGGCTAGGTACCCAAGACAGCCCCTTGACTATAGGTGCACTGAGGGACTCCTGGGCTTGGTCGGCATTTTATTCCCCCTGAGTGTATGGCTAGTTTAAAAGTTTTCTTTAATGGCAGACAGTGTGCTTTCCAGAATGGGAGAGGGATCCTACTGGCTGTTTTCCCTTGTCTAATACATCAGAAGTACAAGATTCCAAGAGTAGGAGCTTTGGGGGCCTCTTGGATGGCTTCTCCTGGTGGGAGGAGGTGCCTTCTGGACAACGTCATACAGCAGTTGACATTCCTTCTTCCGCACAGAACATTCAAGACATTCCTTTAACAAAGTACGCAAGGTTTTATTGCAGCTAGAAGCCAAATATATCTACAGATTCAATACTAAAGAACCTGTGGGTTTAAGTCAAGTCTTTGATCTTTCTTGCTATTTGTAACTTATTTGTGATTTTTATACAGTTTTGTGGAATCATTTTGCAGAACTGTGATTGTATTGTGGCAGGTATATACAGCTTTAATCAGGATAGATGAATGAAGTGCTCATAAATGCCACCTGGTGCCAATTAGTGCTATATATCTGGTTTAAAGAAGTTATGTAGTGAATGCATTCACATAAAATATTATTCATGAGCAGTTAAAATATTGGCATTCTGCATTGGGGATTTTCTGTGACTCCACGATGGTGAGTGTTTTATGGGCTCAGCAAGATACATGGAATAATATAATTTTATTAGGTTTACAGACCATCATAAACATCAGTTATATTGTATGAATTATTTTATAGATTTTGACAAACACTATTTGAGACACACTATGGAAGAACCAGGTCATGGTGGGGCAGACCTGTGGAAGCCAGCTCAGTTCAAAGAAATGTATTCCCTTCAAAAAGGACCAAAATGAATGATAGTCAGGGCCTAGGCCATGTGGCACCCCAGGCAGGCTCACTGTCTGCCATCCTGCACCCCTGGGAGCCCTAGGCATGCATGCGTGCACCCCAGGCTGGTCCGCCACCACCCCTCCCTCCCCGCTTCCCTTCTGTGGCACTGTGCTCCACTGCGTACTCTGCTCTGCCCCCCTCCTGCATGCTCAGAGGAGCACTGCTAGAATCAGCTCTACCTACTTTGATGCGGCCTGGGTATCTGAGCAATCTCTCTTAAAAGAATGCTGGAGGAGGCTTCGCTCTCCCTCCTTTCCAGAACTGGAAGTGAGGGGAGAGCTAAACCTCATCGAACACTCTCTTATGAGAGAACGCTCAGATGGCTGGGCTGCGTTGAAGTGGGTAGGGCTGATTCTAGTAGCACTCCTCTGAGCACGCCAAGGGGCGTGGTGGTGGAGTGCAGTGCTGCAGAAGGGAAGGGGAGACGGAGGAGGCAGCAGGGTGGTGTGGCGATGATGGCAATGGCGTGGGAGAAAGGGAAATTAGGCATTTGTCTTGCGTACAGGGAGGGGGGGAGAGCCCAATTCGGTGCCCCACCTCCCAGTGCCCTAGGCAAATGCCTAATTTGCCTAGTGGGCAAGCTGGCCCTGAATATAGTTATGAAATTCCATTGGGATGAGAGACATTGTGATGATTTTATGCCTGCTGATAGTACATTGGTTTAAAGGTCAAATGTTTTGTTTAGCGAATTGTGCAGGTGCTGTTTGTATTTAACATAGGATTATATAGAGTTTACATAAATTTATACATAGACATAATTGAGTATTTTTGAAATAGAGAATTTATTTATATAAAAAAACAAGAAAGAAAGTGTGCACACGATGAGGTTTTGTTTATTTTGGTTTAGTCATTTTACCCCATAGTCCTGTTTTTTCTGTAGATCTCAAAAGCTAAGCAGAATCAGTCCTAATTAGTATTTGGATGGAAGAACACTAAGAAATATTAGGGGTGCTAAGCAGAGGCAGGCAATGGCAAACCACCCCTGAATGTCTCTTGCCTTGATAACGCTACAGTTACCATAAATCAACTGTGACTTCATGGCAAAAAAAAAAAATAGTGAAACATGGTTTTAATATGGTCATTTAACTTCTTTCCAAGCAAAGTAATGGAATCCAGATTTCTAAACATGGTGATTTAACTCCTGCTAAGTGATTTTAAGTCAGACATTTGGAAACTGGTCGTCAAGCCACATTAAGAATTTACTGAATAGTGAGGTAATTACTAAATGTGGCATCTAAGATTCTTGCTATTGGACTTTGAAAAAGCTGATATCACTGGTATCACTGGTTCAAGTTAATAAGTTTTGAAAAATGAACTAAAATGTAATAGGATTGTGAATAGATGTGCAATTAATTGTTTAAAATGTTGAATTTTATTGCTGTTTAGCAGGTCATTTGAACTGGTATTCTGAATAATGTTTTATAGGAATAGGGGGGCACGAGTTTAGGAAACCAAGGAGGTAATAGTCCAAAACAATTTGAGAACCACTGTCTAGAGCAGGGGTGTCCAACCTTTTGGCTTCCCTGGGCCGAATTGGAAGAAGAAGAATTGTCTTGGGCCACACATAAAATGCACAAACACTAATGATAGCTGATGATGAGCTTAAAAAGGTCCACACATAATTGTTGTGATATCCACCACCACATATAAGCAGAAGAGGGGGGGGGGGGGGGATAGGTAAAAAAAAATCATCCCATGCCTCCCAGCAAAACAGGGCCTTAATGTCCTTTCTGCTTCCAAGTCCTGCTGCAGATGGCCGAGAGCTGAAACAGGAACCAGGCCAGGCAATGCACTAAGCCAGGAGTAGGAGTGGGAAAGGTCTAGCCTGGGGTAGGCAGCAGCCAGCAGCAGACCATCAGGCTACCTCAGTCACCCACCCCAACAATAAAAGAAAAAAAACAACATAACATCAGAAAATGTGCCAATATGGTGCCTGCCAGAATTATACAAGAACCAGGCCAGATTGCAGCAAGCCCCACAGTGAAGAGATGGAGGGAGAATGCAACAGAATCCACCTGAGGCAGTGGAGCATCTCCATTTTGTGGACAGCAAGCCCAGCTTCACCGCACACACCCCACCTCCAACCTTCACAGAGAGGGGCCAGCAGCCCCCCAACAGAGAAATCTCCCACCCCATCCCACAAACCCGCCCAGGAGCTTGGGAGGCTGGCTTTGCTACTCCCCAACTTTCCCAGAGAGGGGCCCACAGCCACTCCTGCTACCTCCAGAGCACAACCGAGGGCTCTTTGTCCTGGGTGAGAGATCCAGAGGGGCCACAGCAGGAAGAAAGAAGAGCTGGAGAGCGCCCAGGAGCAAAGGAAGAGCACTCACACAAACATGCTCTGAGTCAGTTCTGGCACCCTCTCTGGTAGTTGGGGGGGGGGGGGGGAGCAAGCAGGAGGGAAAGCAACCAGATGTAACCTCAACCCCAGGATCTGCTTCCACTGCAGCACACAGTTCCAGGTGCTGTTTTAAGAAAGTTTATGAGTTTGTGTTGGGGCCACATTCAAAGGCATCCCGGGCCGCAGGTTGGACAAGCTTGGTCTAGCGTAATGTGAGAGAAAGCTGGGCCATCAACTTATATTTCCTTTCCTTTCTTTGTAGCCCTTTCTTCCTATTATTGAGTACAAGAGAAGTATTATTTTCTGTTTCCTGTGGAACTTAGAGGATGATTCATGCCTTTGTGCCTCTGTCCCTTATGCCTATGCTGGTGGATAGGCGCAAAGTCCTTCCCCACACTGCCAAGCATACATGCAGTGCCAGAAAACAGAATAGTCAAGGAAACAGGTGCAATGGTTAACTAGAATCAGAAATCCTTCTAAAGTGAAAGGGATGGTGCAGTGATTGACAGAAACTGGAAATGGAGAGCAGAAAATCTGGTACTTGGGGTAATGATGTTCCAGCATTGTTGGGATAATGATGTTCCAGTCCTTCTCTTCCACAGCACCCTTGGAGAACGCTGGGGAAGGGAAATGCCACTCTTTGGGCTGTGAGGGATCAGGGGAGTTCCTCTGATCCCTCAGAGGTGAAAGAACACTCGGGCCTTCACTTCCCCTGTGCCTTAGAGGATGCTGGAGAAGGGAAACGCTGCTCTTTCTTGACTCTGAGGGACCGGGGGAGTTCCTCTGATCCCTCAGAACCAAGAAAAAATGAGCAGGAAGCTCAGCGACGGTGTGAGCGGGGATGAGGCACCCACCCCTGCTGGGAGCTGGCACCCTAGGCAATCACCTAGTTCGCTGAATCCCATGCGCTGACCCTGAACAGGTTTGAGAGAACGACAGACTATGTGCTAAAGACAAGTAGTTATTTTGTAAAAACTGCTGTTCAGATAAAACTAGAGGGTTCAAGGTGACTGTGTTTGTAAGGGTTGCAACTGACCACATAGTTGACAACAGCAGTAAACTCCATGTTGAGTGATCCATTTCCACAAGGCAATTCTAGGAGAGTCCAGTGATGCCTCTACAGAAAAATATCAGCACCAAGGTCCAAATTACAATGTGGAGACAAAAAAGTAGTTGCATTATAAAGAGGAACATGTTGTAATATGTTACTATAGCAACTGGGAGAACTGTTGCTGTGAAAGAAGAGAGGAGGAAGAGTTACTATAGCAACAGATGGTAACTTTTGTAATTGGGATAAGTTTAGGAGAACTCTACTATTACCTCTAATGTCAGACAGGTAATTAGTGAAATAGAAAGGTATTTCTGTAATGCCTCTGTTACCACAAGTGTTTTATTACCAGCTGTTTTTTTTAGTAACAAAAGAAATCTGCATAATCTATTCCCCCACAAATCATATTCCTTGTATCCCTTCAGAGGGAGTTGTATTTTTATTAATTCATTTGATTCTAAGAATCACTTTCAAATGTCTGTTCCCTTCATTAAGGTCATCCTGGAAAATTCAGAATAAAAAACCCAAGAAATTATTAAAATATCAGAGTAATACTTTCTGATACATGCATTCTCTCTCTCTCCCTCTCTCTGCATGTCTGTGTACATATATATATATATGTGAGAAAGAGAGAGAGAATTCTGAATAATGAGGAAATTATGATTGTATATGAAAACATTTAAAATATTTTACATGAGATGACACTATTTCTTGAAGCAATTGCAATCAAAGGGAAATTTGATGGTTGGTTACATTTTGCATAAGTAAGTGGTTACCTAGCTTTAGAAGTCTGTAAAATAATCCCAAAATTTATTTGTCTCACTGAAATAAATAGTACAGAAAACTACTGGGTGGACTTGCAGCCGTATTTTACAATGTAGTAATGTGGTGTTGTGCGCAGCCTTGACAAATATAAGACCTGTTTTGTATGATATGGGTATGAACCAGCTGTTGTGGTTCATTATGGGCTCAGTAAAGGATGTAGCAATTTTGAGAACATAATTACAGGGTGTCATCCTTGCTTGGTAAGTAGGAGATGGCAAGCAACCATCTGGGAAAAAAAATAAGGTTGGAGTATTTTTGAAGTCTCTGGAGAATAAGACACTTTATGTACTAGCGTGGACTCAGCTGAAAGAAAGTTTCCATAGCAAAAAGTAACAGAAAACAATGATGAATGTGGCGAACTGGGCCTGCATCAGCTGATGGGCCCCAGTTCTGTCTATACCTCCTGAGATTTGATCTGAAGGGGCTGTTCCACTCTACTGCCTCAAGGTATTGCTGCCACCACTGCCCCTGTCTTGGGCTCTGGTTAGGCAGGACAGCTTCCTAACCTTCCTCTGGTGTCACTAAGAACCCAACTTGGGGCTCCCCTGGAGAGTTGCCAACTGGCCAATTTTACCACTTTCTCCCACTGCTAGCATTTCCAAGTGGTTGGGAGGGACTATGTGGTACAAAGGGACTTCACTCCTTCAACAATCAAAGGATTTATTTAAAACTCGCAACTATATACAGACATATAAAAAGTGAACAGAAGAAATAAAACAACATAGACAAAAACACTTAATCTTGCTCCTACCGTATACTCATGCCCTGTCTAGTTGGTATGCAAGCCAGGTTACTTATTTATTCTGGGGTAAACTGGTCAAACATATCTCCCATCTCTGGCCCAGGAGCAGGGCTGTTTCTCCTTCTGTCTCTTGCAAGCTCCAACCAATGACTGACTGGCTTCTCACCAAAAAAACTCAATAATATAAACAGCAGTTCCTGCCCAGGAACTGGCTCTCCCTCCTGCAGCATTCTGGGCAGATCTCCCCTAACCTTGATGGATTTTCTATCTCTCTAGGGAGTTGCCCTCAGATTACTGGTTGAAGACAGGAGGGGAGGGGGAATGAGGTGATTAGGCCAAGGGGGAATGAGGAGGAGATTAGGCTAAATTTGATAGTCTCTTCCCATACAACTCACACAAAGTTAAACCTACACACACATGATGGCATTTCTCCACAATTAATAATGATAATATATTTTCCATGAGTTTGAAATATGTTATTATCACTATAGTTGCTAATATCATTTGGCACAGGGGCTGTACCTCAGTTGCACATCATCTTCTGGTCATGCAGAAGGTCTCAGTTTCCATCCCTCAGTGAAAAGGTAGTAGGTAATGTGGAAGACCTTTACTGGAGACCTTGGAGAGCCACTTCTAGTCTGAGTAAACAACACTGACCTTGATCAATGCTCTCATTCAGAGTAAGGCAGCATTATGTGTGGGGAAAAGATGAATCCCTATAGCAATAACACAATATAAAGCAACAACATGTATTATATCCCATAATTATGGTTATTAAACATTACAAGGTTTCAAAAATATATTGAAATCCTCCATAGTCAATGTGTTCTCATGAAATTATCTGGCCGTCCTATGTGGTGGAGCCCAAAAATTGCTGACTGGCTTGTTTTTTTTAAAAAAAAACTGTATAAGAGATAGCAGTCTCAGCTCAAAAGTTGTAATGCACATATTGGGCTCCAATAAGGTGACATTCTTCTCTTATTTTGGCATGTAAGATAAGAATGCTGTGCAGTAGTGAGGTAGTATATACAGAATACAAAGTAGTAACAACAGACCAAAACACAAATAACCATCAAAATGACTAAAGGAAGCTGGAAAAAATGCATATCAACATCCTCAAATATAATAGAGCCTTAGTTACAAATAAGGTTCTTTTTAACCAAATTTCAGTTTTTGTAGTTATTTCCTTTTCAGATATACATAAGAAATTAAGGCTGTTCCCAAATGTGGTTAGAATCATTATTGTCCAGTCTTCATTGTTATAAAGGGTTGCAGAAGATCTTTTTCTGTGTATGTATCTTCTTAGAACTTTATGAAGAGGCAGAAATACAGAAGGGATACTAATACAAGGGAATAAGTTATTAATACAAACATGCCCCCTTAAACTGAATATAGGACATTATTAGAATCAAATGTCTGTGTGTGTGTATGGAACAAAATCTGTGTTTAAGCACTAATTCTAAATAATTCATATGCTAAAATTCTAATCAGCATTGGCATAATAGTTTTCCATGTCTAAAAAATAAGTTATTATATATCAAAAGCCTTTTCAAATATCCATTTTATTTTATATAAGTACTGGGCTCTGTCAATGCTTGCACTCACTTCTATGAGAGATGAATATATGTACTGGAAAAAAAACCCTGACCCATTAGACAAAACTTTAAATTTATTGAATAAGCCTTGAATACATTCTAATAAAAAACCACTCAAAGAAGTACGCTAATAATACATTTGACATGTTTTTGACATATTCTCTGCATATGTATTATGAAAGCACACAGAAATTTTTGCTGGGTCCAGATTTTTTTTGTTGTTGTTGTTAAATACGTTAACTATTGTCCACTGGGATGAAATTTTCAGGGACTGTACCCCCTTGCCATAGTTCTCCCTGCCAAAACACAGAATAATTTTAAAAGTCTGAATTATTCAAAACAAAGTGTACTTAATCCTAACCAATGACTTTGATACGTTCACTTTTTTGAAATATTTTTTTGTCTAATTCCATATGAGGCATTGATTTTTCAGATGTTATTTATTTGGTTTAGAAAAATAAGTGCTCTTCAGCTTTAGTATTCTCAAAGCAGGGTAGAAAGCTCCCACAGTATCAGTAATAGTTCAACACAACCCATAGTCTTGAATCCTTACTAATGTTTGTATAGATGCAAGGACTTCTGATCATGGAGTGCAGTATTCCCACTTTCCACCTCCCATGAGAGCACGAAATATAAAGTTGCTATCTTCCTGAAGACAAGCTCCCACCTCTGGGCTCCAGGCTCTACTGGCTTCTTTGCTCTATTGGGAAAGAGGGCAGGGAGCAATATCATGTAATGATGTGCAGCATCATGATGTCACTTCCAGTTTGTGTCCAGAACTGATGTTATAACACTAGGTATTTCCATGTCTCTGTGGTAAAAACCCCATATTTAGGTGGCTGTAGTAAAAATGAAGATGAAGATATTGGATTTATATCCCGCCCTCCACTCCGAAGAGTCTCAGAGCGGCTCACAATCTCCTTTACCTTCCTCCCCCACAACAGACACCCTGTGAGGTGGGTGAGGCTGGAGAGGGCTCTCACTGCAGCTGCCCTTTCAAGGACCACCTCTGCCAGAGCTATGGCTGACCCAAGGCCATGCCATCAGGTGCAAGTGGAGGAGTGGAGAATCAAACCTGGTTCTCCCAGATAAGAGTCCATACACTTAACCACTACACCAAACTGGCTCTCCAGTTTGGTATAGTTTGGTGTAAAATCACATTGTAACAAGTTGTGTATCTCGGGCTTGCATTTTGGTGTGTAATGGCTTGTGTTTATGTCTCTTGTTGTGAAGAGCAGTAATTAAAAAGAAGAAAAAACATAGAGATGAGCTAACCTGTAAAGAGTCATGATGTCATTTCTAGGCACTAGCCTGGAATGGCATAATGATGTTGTGCAGTGTTACTCCCCACCCCCAGAGTCTCTGCTGGTTGCCAGCAGTTAGCTATCCACCACTGGAATGAAATTTTCAGGGACTCCCAAAGAGTTTTCTCTACATTCATCTGGAAGCTCTCCTTCAATGCCCCATTAAATTCTATTCCTGGGGGCAGAGGTGCAAACCAGCATTGTATTAAAAATGTAATCCTAAAGGCACTTTCTTGGGATTAAACCACACTGAATAATTTGAGATTTATTTCTGAATGGACCATTTAGGATTGCTCCCTTTAGCTACTCAAGTAATTACTTTGCTTTTTGGCTACTATGAAAACAATTATTTATACTTATTTACTATTTATTTCATTGACGAAATTTGTATGCCATCTTTCTGCCTTTTTCAGGGTCCTTAAAGTGGCTAACAGATGAAATACATTCATAATAAAAACACATCTTAAAATCGATTAAAACCAAACAAAATAACACAATTCAATTAGAACCAAGTTAAAATACACATAAAATGTGTGTGTAAGGTGCTGTCAAGTTGCAGCTGATTTGAAGGGGCTTTGAAGGCAAATGAGAAGCAGAGTTGGTTTGCCATTGGCTTGCTCTGCAGAATCTTCTTTGATGGTCTCCCTTCCAAGTACCAACCCTGATATCAACCAAGATCTGAAAATTTTAGGCTATACCATGTTGCCTTTCCTCCCCACCCCCGCAAAAAAAATTAGAATAATTAAAAACAGGACAAGAAGGGCTGTGTATACTTGAGTTGCATCCTGCCTAAATCGAACTGTTAGAGGTAATAATATTTTGCTTTTATATTGTTAATTTCAACTATTCAAACACTTAAAAGCTATTTTCTCAGCATAATAGCTCTGTAAATTAGGCTAACATTTGGTCAGGACTAGAATGTGGTCATATGTGTGGAAATCTTTTCCTGCATTGTGTAGGGGGTTGGACTAGATGACCCTGGAGGTACCTTCCAACTCTATGATTCTACTATTCTATGATAAAGGACATGATGCTGAAGCTTAGCAGTTCTATACAGGGCTTTTTTTGTAGCAAAAGCCCAGCAGGAACACATTTGCATATTAGGCCACACCCCCTGATGCCAAGCCAGCGGGAGCTGCATTTCTGTGTATTCCTGCTCAAAAAATGACCTGGTTTTATATATATGTAAGTGCCTGGATGGTAGGCCTCCTGGAATCTCTATCTTAAATTCCATGGAAGAAAAGCAAGATATAAGAGCAACAAATAATAAGTTTTGATCATGACATGAATTTATGTAGGGAAAAGGGAGAAAAATAAAGTATTATTTCAGTTGAATTTTGAAACTGATCACAAACAGATCGAGGCATGTCAAAATTGTAACCAATTGGTTTATTTTTCTTTGATTACAGGAATATCAAATTGATATATTTTTTGCTCAGACGTGGACTGACAGCCGCCTTCGTTTTAACAGCACCATGAAAAGAAGTCTAACCCTCAACAGCAATATGGTTGGGTTAATTTGGATCCCAGATACTATCTTCAGGAATTCTAAAACTGCAGAAGCTCATTGGATTACTACGCCAAATCAGCTCCTGAGAATATGGAATGATGGGAAGATCTTGTACACATTGAGGTAGGAAGTAGGGGTGTGCAAAAAAAAAATATGGAATTACACGGATTCGGAAATACACGGGGCCAAAAAGATACAGAATACCATGAATTTCCTATTACCGTACTCGGAATAGCTGCATACACAGTAGATGCGCGGCTATTTCCGAATATACGGCCCCATTATACCCTATGGCCATTGAAATCAATTGCAAAATAGGGTATATTGGAAGCCACCTGGAGGGGAGGGGATTTGAGGGAGAGCCCCCAAATTTGCAGGGAACCTTCAAAGGACGCTCCCCAACAAACCCTCCAAGTCCCAAAAAGATTGGGCCAGGGGGTCCCATTCCAGGGGCACCCAAAGAGGGTGCCCCTATCCCACCATTATACCCTATGGGCCATTGAAATCAATGGCAACGTAGGACATAATTAGAGGCTACTGGGGGGCAGGGGGTTTGAGGGAGAGCCGCTAAAACTTCAGGGAACCCACAGGGAACTTTCCCCTATAAAACCCCCAAGTCCCAAAAAGATTTGGCCAGGGGGTCCCTGTCTTTGGAGGCCCATTTCCACCAATGATGGTGAAAGTCCAATTAGCCACTTCCTCCACTATAATTGCTGTGGAAAAAGTGGCTCTGGCCAGAGGGGGGTTTGAGGGAGAGGCCCCAAACTGCAGGGAAGCTTCAGGGGACTCCCCAGCATGAAACCCCCCTGGCCCAAAAAGACTGCACCCATCAGTGGGCACCCCAAAAGGAATACTGCTCCCAATGGTGAGAAAAAACCAATTAGAGCCACTTCCTCACTGTAATTGTTGTGGGAAAAGTGGCTCTGGGGAGCAGGAGGTTTTGAGGAGAGCCCCCCAAACTGCTGTGCAGCTTCAGGGCACTGTCCCACACAAAACCCACAAGGCCCAAAAAAAATTGGACTAGGGGGTCCAATTCCTGGGGCACCCAAAGCCAAACCTAACTTCACACCAGATATTCTCTATAGGATCCAAATGCACTACATCCTCTATCTACTCTATGAACCCTGCAGGCCTGGAACCAATATAAACCCAGTTGCCAACATCACTGCCACACAAAACACAATCTGCTCAAGGTCTGCTCTGCAGACCTGGCTGCAGCAAACCCAGATGCCAGCTCTCCAGCCCTGCCTCAAACAACACGGGGAGAGCTGGCCAAGCACAACAAGCCTGCTGGTTCTGGGTCTCTCACCCAGGTGCCAGCTCCCCCCCCAAAAAAAAAACAGAACCAGGAAAAGGGACAACAGGAGAAGGCCAAGAAACTCAACTGTTAAAAAGTAGCCTTTTAAACAATGAAAATTAGGCCAAACAGCACCCCCCCCCCCAGAAACAGAAGAGAAAAGGAACAACAGCAGCACAACACAGCAGCAACAAATCAAACACAGAATCCTTTTAAAACAGTGAAAAACTTAACTTTTAACAATACAAGAACTTTACCAACCCCTCCCCCCCCCAAAAAAAACCCCTTCACCCTAACCCCAAGAAATCCAAGCCACCCAAATCAGGAGAAGTAAAAGGACACTGCACTTTTAAAAGTCCTTTCACTAAAGTAAGATACGGGCAAATTGGCAAAAAACCCCCCCACCCCAAGCCCCCACCCCCAGCAGAACCCCCTAACCCCAAATAAGCTACCCAGTACTCACCCACCCAAAGCTGGATAAGTAAAGGGACTCTGAGTCTTAAAAAGTCCTTTTACTAACTAAAATAAAAACAAGAACACCAAGACTGTCTTACCTTAGACATCTTCTCTTCTCAAGGCAGGTCAGGAAAGGCTGAGAGAGAGCAGCAGCAGCTGAGGCCAAGGGCCAGCGCAGCACAATCTCTCTCTCACACCAACCCAAAACACAACAGCAATGGTATGGAGTCCAGCCAGGCAGACTCTGACCCTACACAGAGCAGTTTCAAAAAATAGCACTGCTCTGTGATTGGCCAGAAAACACTATTTACTTGGATACCCAAGTAAACAAAAGAACAACAATGTAGCTGATGGCTGAGGGATTAGCCCAGCCATCAGCTACACAAAAGCCCTTCAAAGCATGCATTTGCAATGCATTTTGCAAATGCATGCTTTGGATTGGCTGCTGGGGCTCCTGTCCCCCTCCCCCTCCCTCCCTGATCCCAGGAAGGCTATGGGAGAGGTGGGAAAAGGCTTCCAAAGGTGGGAAAAGAAGCAAGCAGCTCCCCTGAGGCTGCAGAAGCTCCTTTCCCGCCTTTTCCATTGACTTCCATATACTTCCGAATATCTATACAGAAGTATAGGGGGACCCATATATGGCTCCTGTTTAATGGCCTGAAAATGGAATCGGAAGTATACGGTGCCGTATACTTCCGAATCAGGGGTGATTCGGTGGTCTATGCGGTTTGACCAAGCCAAATGCACACCCCTAGTAGGAAGTAAACCTTTGTGTCTTGACATTTAAAGAGTTTTGTTCACTCCTTGAGGTCTTGGCCTAGTTCTGGAATCAGTACAATCAGGGTTTTTTTTTTTCTGGGGGAACATGGTGGAATGTTCTGGAACCTCTTCATGGAAACAAAATTCTAAAAAAAGAAGAAGTTGAAAAGTTCATGAGGGAAACCTGTGTGTTTCTCCTTCATTTCCCTCTTGAGAGTTCTGGCAACTCTTTTTCCAGAAGAAAAGGCCCTGAGTAAAATTACTCTGATCCTATTGATTTGATTTGCTGTGCTATAAGCTCCAAGAGTGGCTTGTGATGAGGAATAAGTGGGTTGCCAGCTCTGTGTTAGGAATAGCTAGAGATTTGGGGGATGGAGCCGAGAGAGGGTGGGAGTTAGAAAGGGGAGGGACCACCATATTGCATAATGTCATAGAGCCATCCGTGGGAAGGGCGGGATATAAATCCCAAATAAATAAATAAATAGAATCCATCCTCCAAAGCAACTATTTTATCTAGGGGAACAGATATCTGTAGCCTAGAGTGCAATTGTAAAAGTAGGAGATCTCTAGGTCCCACCTGGAGGTTAGCAACCCCTAGGAACAATCTTTCCTATGATGATAGAGAGTTGGATCCAGACTAAAGGTTCCATGGTACAAATACTTCTGCCTACAGAGCATATATATTCTCCATCTTCCCTCTCCTCTGGCAACTTAAACTGCCCCATGAAATCTTTTTTGCAGGGCAGAGAGGACCCCCAGAACTAGGATTTGGGGACAGCATTTCAGGCTACCAGGGGAGGGGGAAAAATAGAGCTCTGCAGGTGAAAGTCCTTGTGCCTGTAGAAGCATTCATCCAGAGGTGCTGCTTGCATGATTTTCTTCCTCAGCAGGTTTCAGTGTTGAGGCTGAAATTTACATGTTTTTTGAAATCTGGTGGAAAAAATGGTAGCTTATTGTTCCATCACATTGAGGGCAATACATAATGCTACATGTATTACCAAATGTGTGTGTGTACACACACACACACTGCATGATAGCAAACTTTTAAAGAGCTGTTTTAACAATCAAGCCTTTGAAATGCTTTCATTGTTAAGTTTTTTATCACATGGATGCAGTAACAGGTACCTGATTTCTCCATAGGCTTACCATCAATGCTGAATGCCAGTTGCAATTACATAATTTTCCAATGGATAAGCATTCATGCCCACTGGTGTTCTCCAGCTGTAAGTAATATGTCTACCATCTACAGTATATGTATCTACAATCTGCAGGGCTTTGCATGAAGGCATGAAGTCATAAATTTGCTAGTTCCGATAAGTGTTTCAGGTCTGTTACTGAGGCACTGGCTCAAGGTACTCATTTTTCTGTTTGCTGAATGTGTGTATTTTTCCATCTGCCTTTATGGCAGGAAATTCACACCTTGCAACATTGTGACAAAATGCAATGGTCAATAATTTGTAGTCTCATTTATAGCAGATACAGAAGTAGAATCTGAGTTCTGTTCACCTAAGGTGTCATGTGCATACAATGAAGCAACCAAAAAAAGATCTCCAGCTAAATGTAGGATGTTGTGGGTTGTGCTAGGAATAAAGGCCTATTCATTTACAGATGTGTTAAGGTTTTACATTTCATGTTGTAAGTCAAAGTAATATCGCATCAGTAGGCAAAGGATGTTATTGTTCATATACTTGCCATTTTTGAATGGAAGGTATTGTTTGTCTTTTTGTATGTATGAGACAGCAAGTCTTGTCTCTGGGTGAGATCACACAAGAGGTTTGGTGAGGCAGTATCCCAGCTTTGAAAAAGCCGGTTCTCTTTTATCCATGCTTCGGCAATCACACAGCCCCTGCTTTGCTGCCAGGAGAGGCACCAGCTGCATACTTGCAAGAGGAGCATTCAGACTGCTCATGCACATGCCAGGAGGGAGTGGGCGGTGGGCGCAGCACACACCTGATGATTCAGACAACCAGGAAATGCATCTTGCATATGTTTTAGAGGTTTGCGGCCAAGAACTTCCTGGTAGCTACTTAATCTGGTCCCAGCTCACCTTCAGATGAGGTAGGTACAGGCGGGACTCAGGGGCAGATGTGCATGTTACACACATTACATCTGGAGGGGAGGCATGGCTAGGTCAGGCCAAATCTCTTGTGTGATCACTTCCATTTTTGGAGGTGCCTGCTGTAACCCTGCTGAAAACAGGAACACTGGAGGGAAATGGAATGCCACATTTTAATCAACATGTATCCCCAGCTCTAGAATTCTACTGAAAATATTATCCAGCATGATTAGCAATGTTTCAGTTGGTGTGATACTTTGTGTACTGTTCATGTTGGTCTTAATAATATGCAATCATTTCAGGGAGGTCATTGTCAATGTGACCACAGTTCTTTCAAAGCATAGTAGATTATGCTTCATTTCTTTACAACCACTGTTTGGTTCAGTATCTTTTGTGGAGGAGTCAAGTTTGCAGGATCACAGAGGTCCATTAAGCCATTCAAAGGAGTACATCTGAACCCTGAAGTTGAGGGTGGTTCAGGCCACATGGAAGTCTCTGTTGGTCCATATGCCTGCTGATGACTTATATGGACTACCACTAAGACCAGTATGGAGTACATGGGACAAGGATGGCTGGTTATCTACTGTGGTTGGTTGTCTACTGTGTGTTCTATCAGATTCCTTTCCAGACACATTCCCATGGGCAATTCTTATGTTCCTAAATGTATTTCATAGTTCCAAAATGGGCACAATTAACTGGAAAGTTCTCATGCAGCTCCTGTTCATTTCAATTAGGATATGTATGTATATAGAAGAACTTCTTGGGTAATCATGGCTTATGTGTGTAAGGAGGTGGCTTTTAGATGTGCATTCAGTACTGTGTCCTCAAGAAATAGGGATGACTGCTGGGTTCAACAATGTTCCAAGTATAACGTGGAAATTTAAAATGCTTGGAAGAGATACCTTCCATTCCTTGGAATTTAAAAGGAAAAGAATGTCCTGAGACAAGAAAATACTACCAGAGGATAGGAATGCAGCTGCTTGTTACTAGCTGAAGAGTTCTTCCTTTACAGTGCAATCCTATGCAGAGGAACTGAAGACCATTGAAATCAGTGAGCTTATACAGGAGTATCTTGACATGGAATTGCACTGGAACAAAGAACATTCAAACTTGTGTACATGCAAAGCTATTATTGACAGATTTATTAGTGTATTTTAGCTAAGAATATTTTACATGCATCTGATCTTTGATTGCAATAAACCATTATGACAGATTTATTAAAGCATTTATGTCTCTTCTCCCACACATTTAAGTATGCTAACAACTAATTGTTTCAAATGTTATCATCTATAAAATAAGAAACAGTACTTATTGCAATGAAAAACAACAATAACCACATCAGAAGTCACCGACAAAAAGAATGCCCTCTGACAAAGAAAGAGTCTTCAGGAAAGGATGAAAGAAGGACTTTGTGAATCTCTTCCAGGGCCCATTTCAAAAGACCAGGAGGACAAAGGCTGAAAAATGTTCTAGATCTTGCCAAGAATGCTTGAATCTATCAGTCAGGGAAATGGTAACAAAACTCACATACTTGGACTCAGAAGACAAAAAGATGTGAGTGACTTTATATGGGGAGGGGTGGTCCAAGCATGTTATAAAGAACTGCTGAATTATCAGGGAACAGTGTTAGTTACCTGACAAGCTGATCTGTGAGGATCACACACAAGATGTTAGGGAACAAAACCTCTTGAACTGGTGGTTTTTCACATCAGTATTTAAATTATAAGGTTGACCTTCAACCACAGTTTTAAAACTAAAACAGAAGAAAAATCATGGTTAACAGAGGAATTTAATATTTGCCCTCCAAAGTAATGCATGTTATTATAAAAGAACATTGTGGTGCAATGAAAGGTACCTCTGAGTATTATAAAGGAAGCATAAAATAAAGCATATATGTCAGAGAGCCCTCCAAATAGCTGTTATCCACCTGATAAGAGCATCTCAAATCCATTGACAAGTGGCTGGAATGGGGGCTCCGGTGGGCAGCTGAGCAACATTTCAGTGAGGGGAGAAAATCTACCAATGTTTAATTTCTGAAGCAAACTTTTCCAGCCTGTTGCAACATTCTAATACAATTTTTTCCACTATGAGCTTTCTCAGATTTTCCAATATGGTAGCATCCAGAGCCAACATAGCACCCACCCCCAGCTGTAGTCCTGCCACACAGTTCAGCTAGCTGACAGGGCCATGCCTACATGACCCAATGGCAGCCCAGTGGAGCCAGAAGTCAGGAGGCTTGCAACAGCTTTGGTCCACAAGGGGGAAGTGAGGGGTGGCCACAGAGCTTTTTTTGAGCAGGAAGACACAGGAACGCAGTTCCGGCTTTCTTGGTGCCAGGGGGTGTGGCCTAATATGCAAATAAGTCCATGCTGGGCTTTTTCTACAAAAGTCCTGTGAGAAACAATTGTGACATCAGGAGTGTGGCCTAATATGCAAATGACTTCCTGCTGGGCTTTTTCTTAAAAAAAAAAAAAGCCCTGGGTGGCCACCACCATTCATAGTTCTGCATGAACAGGATCCAAGGCGAGAAACTTGCAGGAGCTGTGAGGTCTATGACTCCAAATAAATTTTAGGGAGTGAATGACTGGCCAGATGATTGATGGAGACCAGTTGTGCCAAATTCCTAAATAACTAATATTCACAATACGTATTCCAGTTTCTTCCTATGTGCTTTATGAATGAAACAGAAATGCCGTTCTCAAACCTTCTTCTAAATAAATTCATTTGTTGAGATTGTATTTAACACAAGGAATGGTGCTGAAATAAAACACATGCACAGTACCACACCATTTGCAATGTATTGCTGTTGCATCATTGCAAAAATTTGCCCTACCTTCTTCATTCTGCTATGTTTTCAGTAAGTATTATTGTTCTTGCAAGATTCTGGCCTAGGCCCATTTCTGACTTCCTCCAAGTATATTTAGATGAGCAGTCACATCTAAAAGTCACATCTTCTCTGAGATGGGGCTGGTGAGAATGTGGAACAGGGTTTTCTTGGTGGTAGCACCCACTGTGAAGAGTTCTCTTCCATAAGACTTAAGTCTGGCTTCCTTCTTATTGTCTTTCTGACAACAGCCTAAAATTCTTCTTTGTTTTTGAAAGTTCATCCACCTAGCTGATGTATTCTGTTGGGGTTTTTTTCTTTAAATGCTTCCATTTTAGTGTCAGTGATTATGCTAGGTTTTGCTTAGTATTCATTGTGTCTTAATTTTATACTTTAATTGGGCAGAAAAATGGAATACAATTGTTCTAAATAAATAAAATTGTGATGCATCAGTATGGCAGAGAACATGGTATAGCTCTTAACAGTTTAACCACAGACTCCAAATTATATGTATACAGACAATATTTCACTTTGAAAAATGCTATTCTTGTTCTTAAGGTATTTTCAATGAAGTATGCAAAGAGATTATTTATATACAAATTACAACATACAACATTACAACACTTGAGACATTAAAATCAATAAAAACAATAAAAACAGCTGGAAATTGTTCTAACCTTAATACCCTTCTGTCTCATGCTCTGAACCAGGAGGTTTCTACTTAAAACAAGTAGAAACCTCCTGGTTCAGAGCAGGCGACAGAAGGGTATAAAGTAAGAACAATTTCCACCTGGCCACTACTTAATGATGTCATAGTTCAAGTGGGCCTTTTCAAGGGAGTCCAGTTTAGTTTAGTTTGGTTTAATGTGGATGCCCACTGCCTCAACCAAAGGCCTGGTGGAACAGCTCCATCTTGCAGGCCCTGTGAAAAGGTAACAGATCTGACAGGGCCTTAATCTCCAATGGGATCATGTTTCACCAGGCTAGGGCCAGGGCAGAAAAAGCCTTGGTCAAGGCCAGATGGACATCCTTAGGGCCAGAGACAACCAAGAGATGTTGGTTTTCTGAGCATAAAGCACATACAGGGAGAGACAGTCCCTCAGATATGTTGATCCCAGGACATGCAGGACTTTGAAGGGCAATACCTTGAAACAAATCTAGTACTCTATGATATAGATATATGTATCTCCTTGCCATAACCCAAAAAGCTAGAATAACAAGCAGTGGGTAGGGAAGTGCTTGAGATCCTTTCTTAGTCTAATTACACAAGCAGTTTTTTGTTCTGATTCTATAGATATGCAGTGTTTCCTCTCTCAGAACTAGCTCAGTACAGATGACTTCTCCATTTGTTGAATCACTGCCCAGGAAAGGTGATCAGCCATGAACATTCTGGCCCCACTTCCTGCCTCCACATAATAGCCTGGTCATCTGCAGACTGTGACCATTCAGAAGCAGTGGCCATGTGTACACTCCCCCTCCACAGTCAGGGATGCTTGTGCCTGCTTTCCCTTCCTGCATGATTTATTTATTTATTTATTTATTCTATGACTTATATCCCGCCCTTCCCATAAAATGGCTCAGGGCAGCTCACAACAAATGATAAACATACGGGGGAGGATCTGTGCCACAGTTGAATTATGGAACTCATTGCAGTAGTTGAGTACTCAAAACTTGTGAGGGATTAGGTGAAATTTCTGGTGACTCAAAAGTCTCTAAGTATACTAGCACATTTTGTTCATGTCCAGTGGAAATCATTATGAAAGGACATTGTACCCTAAAATAGCATAAGCGTGAAATTACCAGGAAGGAAATAGCATAAGAACATAAGAGAAGCAATGTTGGATCAGGCAATGGCCCATCCAGTCCAACACTCTGTCTCACAGTGGCCAATATATGTGTATATATATACATATACACACAGAGAGAGAGAAACACACACACACACATATATACACACCATGGCTAATAGCCACTGATGCACCTCTGCTCCATATTTTTATCCAATCCCCTCTTAAAGCTGGCTATGCTTGTAGCCGCCACCACCTCCTGTGGCAGTGAATTTCACATGTTAATCATCCTTTGGGTGAAGAAGTACTTCCTTTTATCCGTTTTAACCTGACTGCTCAGCAATTTCATTGAATGTCCATGAGTTCTTGTATTGTGAGAAAGGGAGAAAAAGTACTTCTTTCTTTGCTTTCTCCATCCCATGCATAATCTTGTAAACCTCTATCATGTCACCCCACAGTCAATGTTTCTTCAAGCTAAAGAGCCCCAAGCGTTTTAACCCTTCTTCATAGGGAAAGTGTTCCAAACCTTTAATCATTCTAGTTGCCCTTTTCTGGACTTTTTCCAATGCTATAATATCCTTTTTGAGGTGCGGTGACCAGAATTGTACACAGTATTCCAAATGAGACCGCACCATCGATTTATACAGGGGCATTATCATACTGGCTGATTTGTTTTCAGTTCCCTTACTAATAATTTCCAGAGTGGCATTGGCCTTTTTTATTGCAATCACACACTGTCTTGACATTTTCAGTGAGTTATCTACCATGACCCAAAGATCTCTCTCTTGGTCAGTCTCTGCCAGTTCACAACCCATCAACTGGCATTTGTAGCTGGGATTCTTGGTCCTAATGTGCATTACTTTGCACTTGGCCACATTGAACCTCATCTGCCATATTGACACCCACTCACTCAGCCTCAACAGATCCCTTTGGAGTGCCTCACAATCCTCTCTTGTTCTCACTACCCTGAACAATTTAGTGTCATCTGCAAACTTGGCCACTTCACTGCTTACTCCCAACTCCAAATCATTAATGGACAAGTTAAAGAGCACGGGCCCCAGTACTGAGCCATGCGGCACCCCACTGCTTACCGTCCTCCACTGTGAAGACTGCCCATTTATATTCACTCTCTGCTTCCTATTAATTAGCCAGTTTTTGATCCACAAGAGGATCTGTCCTTTTACTCCATGACTGTCTAGCTTACTAAGGAGCCTTTGATAAGAAACTATATCAAAAGTTTTCTGGAAGTCTCTGGGCGTTTTCCCACAGAGCTTACCGTGGAGCGACATCCCTCTTCACCGCGCAGCATCTGCGTGGATTTCCCAGCAACTGCTCCGCAGAACCAGGAAGTGCCGGACTTTTTGCGTCGCAGATGTAAACCGCTAAAAACCAGTTTATGTTAGCGACACAAAAGCCGCGGCTCTTTCTGGTTATGTGGAGCAGTTGGTGGGAAATCCGCACAGACGCTGCGCGGTGAAGAGGGACGTCGCTCCGTGGGAAAACGCCCAAGGTAAACAACATCTATTGGGTCCCCTTTGTCCACATGTGTGTTCACTCCCTCAAAGAAATCTAACAGGTTAGTGAGGCAAGATCTTCCCTTACAGAACCCATGCTGAGTCTTCCTCAGTAACCCATGTTCAACAATGTGCCTACTCATTCTGACCTTGATAATGGTTTCTACCAACTTTCCCGGTATTGAAGTCAGACTGACTGTCCTGTAATTTCCTGGATCTCCTCTGGAACCCTTTTTAAAGATGGGGGTAACATTTGCTACCTTCCAGTCCTCAGGAACGGAGGAAGATTTAAATAAAAAATTACATATTTTTGTCAGGAGATCCACAAGTTCAACTTTGAGTTCTTTCAGAACTCTTGGATGTATGCCATCCAGACCTGGCTGGTTTCCTGCTTCTAATATATTTGAAGAAATTTTTATTGTTGGTCTTTATGTTTTTTGCAATATGCTCCTCATAGTCCCTTTTTGACTGCCTGATCATAATCTTGCATTTGATTTGCCACAGTCTTAATAACGTTATGGTCACTGCTCCCAAATGGTGCAATCACTTTTACATCTCTCACCAAGTCTTGGGCATTACTTAGGACCAAATCCAGGATCGCCCCACCCCTGGTAGGTTCTATGACCATCTGCTCCATAGCAAAGTCATTGAGAGCATCTAGAAATTCAATCACTTTCTCTCGACCTGAACACATATGGACCCAATCAATCTGCGGGTAGTTAAAATCACCTATTACATCACAGTTTTTACATTTAGCCGCTACCTTTAATCCTTCCATCATATTATAATCATCCTCTTATCTTTTGATTTGGTGGGCAATAACAAACTCCCATAGTTAAATTTCCTTTTGGGCCCTCTATTTCGACCCAAAGCATTTCTAGAAGGGAATCTAATTCTTTGACCTCAGTCTTACTGTACACCCTCTCTGACATACAGAGCCACCCCACCTCCAACCCTTCCTTCCCTATCCTTCCGATATAACTTATATCCAAGAATCACCCTGTCCCACTGATTCTCCTCATTCCACCAAGTTTCTGAAATTCCCACAATCAATCAATCAATTTTTATTTGTATCCTGCCCTCCCCGCTGAAGCAGGCTCAGGGCGGCTAACAACATAATCAATACATTAGTTTTACAAGGTATTTGAACATAACTAATTAACACATTAATTAAAATTCTACTAAAACTCTAAAATCAATAAAATCATTAAAATTAATATACTGGTGCTATTGTATAGGTTTCACTAGTAGTTTCCCTTAATCGGTGAAGGCCAATCGGAACAGGGTGGTCTTGCAATGTCTGTCTTCCCCCAATACAAAACATTCCAACTCACCAATTTTACTTTGAACACTTCTAGCATTTGTATACAAACATCTATAATTTCCCAGGCAAGTTAGGCCCACAACCTTCCTCCTGCTGCCTTGAGCCTTTTGCAGACACTCCATACTGTTTGTCACCATCTCAGTGGACAACTCTGATCCATTACCCGGTATAAAAGTAATAGCTAACCCTTCATCTCTTTGAGATGAGTCCTCCTGAACCAGAGACATTTCATCTCCTGTTGGCTTTCCCCCAAGATTTAGCTTAAAAACTACTTTGCCACCTTTTTGATTTTAAGTGCCAGCAGCTTGGTTCCATCTGGACACAAGTGGAGACCGTCTCTTCGTACAGCTCCCGCTTGTTCCAGAAAGCATCTCAGTGCCTAACAAACGTAAACCCTTCCTTCCTACACCATCGTCTCATCCACACATTGAGACTTCTAATTTGTGCCTGTCTCACCAACCCTGCACGTGGAACAGATAGCACTTCTGAGAAGGCTACCTTGGAGGTCCTGGCCTTAAGTCTCCTGACTAGCAGCCTAATTTTTTCCTCCAGGACCTAATGACTGCATTTACCCACATAGTTGGTGACAACATGCAGCACGACCACTGGCTCCTCCCCAGCACTGTCTATCAGCCTATCTACAACACACGTAATGTCCGCTACCTTCGCACCAGGCAGGCAAGTCACCATATGGTCAGTATGCGGTTTTGCCACCCTGCTGTCTACTTGCCTAAGGATCGAACCACCAACTACCAAGTCCCCCCCCTCTCTCCCTGCCCATGGATGGTTCCTTGGTGCGAAAGGATACCCGCTCACCAGAAGAAGTGGTCCCTACTGAGGGCGCATTCTCCTTATCCTCAGCACAGTGCTCTGTTCCTTCTTGACCCACATGCTCCCTGGCAGCAATGGGACTGCCATGTTCAGAGTGGGGCTCATCTAATACATCCCCAAGAGTCTTCTCCAAGTGTCTAACTGACTGTCTCTGCTTCTCTAGGTCAGTCACCTCAGCCTCAAGGGTACAAACTCGTTCCCTGAGTACCAGGAGCTCCTTGCATCAAGTACACACCCAAGACTTCTGTCCTGTGGGCAGATAGTCATATATGTGACACTCAGTGCAGAACACTGGAAAGCCCCACCCCGCTGCTGGCATTCTACCTTCATGATAGCTTTTTAAAAAATATACAGTCCCCTGTTTGTTTATGTGGCTCTCCTTCTAGAGGGTCTACTTACCTTATTGGGAACACAAGGAAAATAGGGATCTGGGTTCCTGGTCCTTGCAGTATGTGGTGATCTATGAGTTAAGCAAAGGAAACTGAATATTGGTTTCAGTTTGCAGCATTTGGAGAACCTGTCAAGGGAGTTCTGGCATTTTAATCTTCATTATACAGACTTTGGAAGTAATTGGTCGTGAGTAGGCTTGGAGGGATATTTTGAGCCTGTACCCCTAAATTCTTAAAAAAAAGAAATCTTAAGCTGCAGAAAAATCTATAAACTTGTTAGCCTGGATTGGACTTATGTGCTAAGACTCTGATATCATGGACTAACCTCATCAGGCTGTGCCAAGATACTCATTCTTGGAACCATTCCTAGGAGGAGAATTTTAGTTAGAAAGATATTCTGGGGAATTTCTTTTAAGAATTCTGCCTAATGATATCTGTATATACTGATTGCTCCCAGTTATTTCTGCTTTCCAGGGTTTATGTTTTGTTACTGATGATGACAAGGGGTAGGGGGGGGGAGAGGTTGAGCAGGAATGCACAGGAACACAGTTCCAGCTGGCTTGGCATCAGGGTATGTGGCCTAATATGCAAATGAGCTTCTGCTGGGCTTTTTCTACAAAAAAGCCATGATGATGATGATGATGATGATGATGATGATGATGATGATGATGATGATTTATATGTTGCCCAATGCAGGGCTCTGGGTGATATAGAAAAGCATTAAAAATAAAACAAATAACAAAATAGAAATACATTATAAAAACAAATGGTGGACACTATTACATTAATTAATTACTGTTTTATTAATTACTTATTAATCATTCATTATCTTTGGGTATAAATGGATTGCATAGAGAAATCCTGCTTCCATTTTGCCACAGAAATGAGCTGTGGCAGAAATGACTGTCTTCTGGGTTTTTTTTAATTGCAGGAATGAATTCAGGGACATCTTTCTAATTTCAGCATCCATTAACATGGATTACAGGTGTTAACATGGATTACTCTGTGTTACAGGTGACAGTGCCTAAAACTGAGAGTTTAGAATCCTGAAAATAAATTGAGTAAAGCAGTGCATAACTTCTAAATTATGCTAGGATTCAAACTTGCCTGGAATGTGTACCCTTGAATATTAAAGAACTTCGGATGTCATTATGGAAGTTCAATTGCAAGGGGAAATTACATACACAAAAATCTTACCCCCTGATGATTAATTGAAAGTTATTCAAAGGCAGTTTTACTACATATCAGCTTCGGGGGGGGGGGGGGCAGAATATAAATGTTTTAATTGAAAATTATTCATGTATGAAAATTCTATTTTTTTTCAATTTAGCTTTTTCAAAGTTGACTTAATCCAACAGTATGCTTAACTGCAAATGCTTAAGGGAAAAAAAATCAAATTGTGGCAATATTAGTGTGAATTTTGCATTGCATTAAAGCTAGGCCAATTTAACACATGCACAAATTATAATTATAGCTTCTTCTATCCAGCAGCTGTACATTGGCTGCCATGATTGTACATGAGCCCTGGTTTCAGCAAACTTGGTATTTATTTCCCTGATGAAGAATTTTGAGAAAGCAAAAGCTGCAGTCTAAAACAGCCCCCGCCCTGCCCCCCAGCATGATAACCAATGAATGCGCACATTTCCTTTGGAGTACATCTCATTGAATGCAGGGGGGTTACTTCATAGTAAATATGCAGAGAACTGAAATGTCAAAATAATTTTTTCAAACATTCTTTCAAAAATCCTATTTGTTACTGTTTGACCTATGTTCTTAACAGTGATCGCTTCAATTTTAACTACAGGGAATCTTCTCCTTATTTATGCTGAAATTTAATCCTTTTAAAAAATCATTGGTACTCACCTATTGGCTTCAATTATATTTTAGTTGAGTTCAACAGATTAATTACCCACTAGAGGGGAAATCCTTTTATCTGTTTTTAGCATGATAAATTTCAAATGCATCAGGTATTTCCTTAGTTTCGTTTTGGATAAAGAGGTCCAAAAGTTTTGCTATGGACCTATTATTTCTCAAGTCTTTGTCTATTTGAATTCTTTCTTTCTCAGGGCATCTTTGCTTTCTGCAACTGGTGAACTTTTCTCATTTTGGATTGTAATTGAATTGCCAGCAATGAGCACTATTGAGTGGGGGGGGGGGTTGTATTGTTAACAATTTTAATGTAATTTGTTGTTAGGAAATGTAACTTTTTAGTTGTTGTTAACCACCCTGAGTCCGCTTATGGAGAGGGCGGGCTACGAATTTAAAGTAAATAAATAAATAATAAAAAATTGTGTGAATATATCATGCAAGCCAATTTAGAATTTTGCAGGGAGATGCTGGTCAATTTGTAATATACATGGACTCTACAAGGTAGGCAAATTCATATTTGAACCACCTAATTTTTATATTCTGTCTTTATCATATGGTACAATGAAGTGGGAAGAAAGTGAAAGTGAAGGTGAATTGTACTTATTTTAACTACTTTTCTGAAATGATTTATAACAAGGAGATGCTCAAACTATTGCACATGTAGAGTTTGTGTATCTCTTCTTTGCAAGTTGCTTTTATTAAGTTGCATTGGAAGTGTAATGAGATGCTTCCTTTCTGCTGATACGTCCTCACTGCCCATTCGTCATGTGATGTTAGAAGTTCTAGAATTAGGATTTATAGGAATGATTAACTATACAAGAAAAAGAAGAAACAAGTCACATATGTTCTTTCTTTGTTGTTTCTATGTGATGTATGTACCAATTCCAAGGACTATATGAGCTGGTTTACACATTGCTCAATATTTTTTCTGTTTTTTCTCTGAGGTCAACTGCAGCAAATTACTACAACAATACTACAAAACCTCAGCAATGTAGCATGCTGAAAAAAATGAGTTTGCATACTGCAGATTGGACTGTTTTCTGCTGCCTCTGAGAGGACTAGGGATTGTTGACCTAATGACAATTAAGTGGGATTTGTCTGGATACCCTTGTTGTGATAAAGATATCCCATGGTTTATACTCAGGGAGGCCCTAATCTGAGGGAAACCATTCTTTTCTGGAAAATGAAGCAATGAAAGTCATATTGCATGCTGGGATGAATTTCCTTTGTGGAGACAAATAGGCAGGATAGCAATGACTATGTGCCTACCTGCCATGAAGAAGAAAGAGATAATCTGTTTGGATATCCTGAGATACGCATTTTAATTTGATTGAATAAAAGGTATACATGGTGAATCCTCTCACAGTTTCATGATAGGTTAAAGTGAAACCGTCCCAGATGGGCCAGGAAGAGTTAAAAGGTCTGGACACTGAGAGAAGTACACAAGCCAGGAGCCAGGGAAGGAGGGCAATGGAGTAAAATACATCTTGACCAATATTTCCTCTAAGCTGTGGGGTCTTGTTACTTCATGAGATACTGATTAAAGTTATGAGCTATTGCATAAATTGCTCTGTGCCATTTTTCCTGTGATGAAACAAAAATGTGTGAGCCAAAGGCTAAAAAACTGTGAGGTGGCCAGGAGTTTTTTGTAGCAGAAACTCCTTTGCTTATTAGGTCACACACCCCTGATGTAGCCAATCCTCCAAGAACTTACAAGGCTCTTAGTGTAGGGCCTATTGTAAGCTCCAGGAGGATTGGCTACATCAAGGTATGTGTGGCCTAATACGCAAAGGAGTTTCTGCTACAAAAAAGCCCTGGAGCAAGCTCACACTAACTCAACTTAGAGGGAACACTGGTCTTGACCAACTTCTATTTTTAAAAGTCCCAGTGGGCTTGCATCCATTCTATAGGGAAAAGAATGCCAGTTGTATGTGCAACTTAGTCTCATATGTTTTATTTTCTTCATTCTGTAAAACCTGTAATGTTTTGACTTAGCTTTCTAATGTCGAACTCTGATGACTTGAAATTGTAATTTGGTAAATAAAGGCAAGGCTTTTTTTCTGCCAAAGACCACAAGAGCAAAGTTCTGTCTGGGCTGGCCAGAGCTCCAGCTGGCTGGCCCATGCTCCCAGGCCAGGGAGTGTGGCCTAATATGTAAATTAGCTACTGAATAAAGGTCTTTTCAAAATAGAGAAATGGATGATCTTGGAGAGGGAGCTGGGGAGAGAAGAAGCCTTCCCTCATGCACACACATTCTCCTCACCTTATCAGACAAAGACGGAATGAAGGAGGGGAATGGGAACTCTTTTATAATCCTTACCAGTAGATTATCTTTAATAAAAAAAAATGATGATCATTACATATATTTTTATATCATCACAAATTTATAATATCAATGTTTTTTAAAAAGGATAGCATTGGTTGTTGATGAGTCAGTCTTTGTCACAGGTGTCAATTCATACAACATCTGCCAAACATACTGTCTAGCATGATTCATCTTGGTATAAGTATGAGCTCATATTGTTGTGTTTGTAGATGAGTGTTCTTGGAAAGGTGGAATTAATTAGCAAGCTCACAGTATCCCGGAAACAAGGTTTTTTCACTGTCAAGTTATGTTGTATTTTCCCCCTCAGCAGATGCAACATTTAAATAATGATGTCACCTAAGTTAATTCAATTAAGAAGAAGGTTGCACTGTTAGTTTATTGTGAGCATGTTCAGTGAGAACACTGTGCTTTCAATGGGGCCTGAACGAAAAGGATATTTTAAGAATCTGTTGGGTTGGTGTCTTGACAACCATTGTTTCAGCACCATTTTTCTCTCTTGATCTCTAGTTTCTGGAGTGTGATGATGTCACCTGAGCAAATATAGTCAAGTTAGAATGAGAGCATTGTTTGATAAGGTAGGGCTCATGTTGCAGAAGCTGTGCAGATCTCCTTTAACTTGCCTGCATATAAGTGTATAGCATGATGTGCAGTGATATCCTTCTCTAGCCAATTTCAAAGCACTCTGCCGAAAGATGAGGTGAGCTTACTCAGTGTATCACACTCGGGATCTACCTTCAAACCTACAAATAGAATTGACATTTAAAAGAGATGAACTGTACTTTGATCACTCCCTCACTATTGGGAAAGCATTTCCTAATTGACTGCCGAATGGGAGGGATTGCATTGCATTCTACTCCCTTGTACTATGGATAATGTTTATACTTAACAAAAATATTTGCAAAATCTCTCCTCCCATTTTGTCTCTGCCTAGTTAAGAATGCTTGGAGCCCCTTTGCACAGTGTGGTAAGCTGCAATACTGTAGTCCAAGCTCTGCTCATGACCTGAGTTCAATCCTGGCAGAAGCTGGGTTCAAGTTGCCAGCTCAAAGTTGACTCAGCCTTTTATCCTTCCAAGGTCGGTAAACTGAGTACCCAGCTTGGTGGGGGTAAAGTGTAAATGACTAGGGAAGGCAATGGAAAACCACCCCTAAAAAGTCTGCCTTGAAAATGTCGTGAAAGTGATGTCACCCCAGAGTTGGAAATGGCTGATGCTTGCACAGGGGACTACCTTTACCTTTTCTCTTTTTTTAGTTAAGAATGCAAGCTACCAAATTCAGAACAATGCAGGAAGAATGCCATGGCCAGAAATAAAATGCAGACCTCTTGCAGTCCATGTTGGGTCTGGAAATATAGCTGGAAGATACATGATGTAGCAGCCTTGCTGCAGATGTAATTAGTGTGTTTAGTTACGTGGAGGGGGGGGGAGGCAAGATATGAAATAATATACATCAATAAACATGACCTCAGTCCTTCCATTTCCTGGGCTTGTATAAAATGATTGTATAAAATGTTCATTGTTAAAAGAAATTTTTGTTTCTGTTTTCAATTCTGCAAATGCCATCCAAAGGATAGTCACACTCTTCTGAGTCCATTGAAATGAAATCAGTTTAGGATTGCACTGCTAATAGCTTTTTGGCAAAGTACACTCTTCTGATGCGTGAGGACCTGGATTCATTATCTGGGATCTTTAAAAAATTTTAAAAGCGGTGTCTTCCAGTATGCTAATTTTTTGATGAGACCCTGAATAAATTTCAAATATACTACATGCTTCCACAATGTGTCCCACATTGTGTGATGTGGTAATGAACATTATCGCTCACCAAACTAAATAAATAAATAGACCATCAATCATGCAAGCGGTATGTTCAGTAATGAGTACCAAAAGAGCCTTTTGTTTTGTAAAGCTCCTTCTAAGTAGAAGCTTATGTGAGCTTTTTCTGAGGTTACTACTAAAAAAAAATTCTACAATGTGACATTTTTAGAAACTGTGTGTGGGGAAAACAGCTCTTGATACACTCTGTTAATGTATGAAAAGAAGATATTTGTGCATTTCAATTAAACTTTACCACTGTAAGTACTGGGAGAAACACAAGTGAAGCAGATGAAAGCTGAATTTTCCTCAGAGAACTGTAAGAAGTATTAAGGGACTACAAACGAGACAAGAAGCAGCACAAATGCCAGCAAAACCAGCTGCACTGTCACTGAAGCTCATACAACATTAGAAAAGTGTCATCCATATCTGTTGCTATTAATGTCAATAAGATCTGGGTTTCATTGGTATGCTGGCGGTATCCTAAATTCCAAAAAAAACATATTAAAGCTTTAGTTTGATAGAAGCAAAATAATATACAAATGTTAAACCTGTACTTTCTTTTTAGAAGACATGAATGAATGAGTGCCCCCCTCCTCATTTAGGCACTGTTGCAGTGTCCTTGTCTTGGAATCTTTATGGAACTGAGATGTTTGATGGAGTCCATTGTCTTCATGTGCTGAAAGCACTATGGCCACAGGGAGGGTGCATGTTGCAATACAAGGTAGTTTGTTTAGGGGACATCTCCATGGCCTGCTTGAGCTGATTTTTATAGGTACATACAGGCCTCAGATTCAGAAGGAGCTCACAGGAGTGCAGCTCCTGAACCTTTTTGAGGGTTCCCCCTCTTCCTCTACCTTAGAATCATAGAATCACAGAGTTGGAAGGGTCATCTAGTCCAACCCCCTGCAAATACTTCCCTCTTTATTCACAGGATCTTCATTGCTGTCAGATGGCCATCTAGCCTCTGTTTAAAAACCTCCAAGGAAAGATAGCCCACCATCTCCCGAGGAAGCCTGTTCCACTGAGGAACCACTCTAATGGTCAGGAAGTTCTTCCTAATGTTGAGCCGGAAACTCTTTTGATTTAATTTTAACCCACTGGTTCTGGTCCTACCTTTTGGGGCCACAGAAAACAATTCCGCACCATCCTTTATATGACAGCCCTTCATGTACTTGAAGATGGTGATCATATCATCTCTCAGCTGCCTCCTCTCCAGGCTAAACATGCCCTGCTCCTTCAACCTTTCTTCATAGGACTTAGTCTCCAGACCCCTCACCATCTTTGTCGCCCTCCTCTTGTCTATATCCTTCTTAAAATGTGGTACCCAGTACCCTTGTCTATATCCTTCTTAAAATGTGGTACCCAGTACCCAGTACTCCAAGTGAGATCTTACCAGAGCAGAGTAAAGTGATACCATCACTTCACATGATCTGGACACTATACTTCTGTTGATACAGCACAAAATTGCACTTGCCTTTTTAGCCACCACATCACACTGTTGACTCATGTTCAGCATATCATCCACTGTCTTAAGACCCCTAGATCCTTTTCGCACATACTACTGCTAAAACAAGTCTCTCCCATCCTATAACCATTCATTAGATTTTTCCTACCTAAATGCAGAACTTTACATTTATCCCTGTTAAAATTCATTTTATTGTCCATTGAATAGTAGGTAGAGCTGCATAACAATCCTTGGATTAGGAGACCAGGCAGCCAGCCAGCCACCAGGGGCTTTGCCACGCCCCAGTAGCCCTCATTAACCCCTGGAGAAAGCCACACCACCCTTTCTCCATTTTGGGTGGCCGGTGGCTTGCTGGCCTTTAGACCGGGGGGGGGGGGCAGGAGAGCCCCAGGCAAGCATGGCCTGCTTGGGTTGGCTGGATCTCTAGCCAGCCCAAGCAGGCCTCACTCACCCAGGGCTCTCCTTTCTTGCATCAGGTTGCTTTTGGCTGGGGGGGGGTGACATATGCTAATGTTCTGCTACCTGTTTTTCTACAAAATGACCCCTGGGTACATACAAATATAATATGCAGATAGAAAACACCTTGTCAATTCCTGTACCATCATGTGGTTGTGGACAATGAATATACTCCATCCTTATCAGTCAATGATCAGAAGCAATAGCCTAGTTAATACTAGTATTCACATCCCCAGGCCCTGGCCAGTGGACTATGAGTCACCTAGGATTAGAACCATTTAGACATCTATGGTGATCCAATTTGATGGGAATTGCAGAAAAGATTGCAAGTTGTATTTCTCACAATGCCTATTTAGCTATCAGATTCTTACTTATATAAATCAAATCAATGCAACAATTTTTTTTTTTAAAAAAAATTTTCTTGGATACTCCAATGAATTTTTCTTATTCCAAATTGAGGATTATTTCAAATTCTCTCTCAAACTTTATCTGTCTCATGAGAGACATCGAACTAAAAGTTATTAGCTCATTCCCATCAATTCGAGGACTTCAGGCTTAACTTTTGAGATTTGCAATAAGAGACTGTATTGATTTACAAACAAAACATAGCAGTCATTTCCATTGGGGTTTCATAGAATTGCAGCCAAATGACCTTGTCCAGTGGTTGGGTCAGATTTCATAAAATGAGCAGGATAAACTGTAGTCAGTGCATAGCTTATACAAGATGTTTACAAGGAAAATACAGCACCTTAAAGCTCCAGCACTAATTCTTATTCTCTGTTTTTATTTACTGTTCCTTGACCAGCTCTGTTCATTATCACATCAATAGAAATGGAACACTTTGCAAATCGTACAATTTTTTTTCTTGCTAATATTCAGTTATGGAGTTGTAGGCTTTATCTAGTATGCAAGCACATTTGAGCAGCTGATCTTTAGTTAGATATGCAAACAAGGCAAATCCTTTCATGATTTCAGTTTTTTCTCTTAACAGTAGAGCAAGCCTATCAGAATCAAACAATGAAAAAGAAGAAGACGACATTGGATTTATATTTCGCCCTCCACACAAGAGTCTCAGAACGGCTCCTTTTATCTTCCGCTCCCACAACAAACACCTTGTGAGGTGGGTGGGGCTAAGAGGGCTCTCACAGCAGCTGTGCTTTCAAGGACAAGCTCTGTGAAAACTATGGCTGACCCAAAGCCATTCCAGCAGGTGCAAGTGGAGGATTGGGGAATCAAACCCAGCTCTCCCAGATAAGAGTTAGCACACTTAACCACTACACCAAACCATTCTCACCAAACAGCTGAGACAGTCAGCAGCCACTGGTGGCAGCAAGAACAATAAAGAACTGGAGAAAGAGTGTTATGATTAAAAACTCCATCAGCACATCAATCTTTGCTTCTGTAGAGTGACCAGTAGTAGTGATGCTGAGTAGGCTAGAGATTTATTTGTTTGTTTTCAAAAGTTATGCCCTACTTTTCTGTCCTTATCAGGACCATGAAGGTGGCTAACAGATTAAAATCATTAAAACAAAACAAAAACACATCATTAAAACAATTTAATATGAAACTGAAGCTTATAGACAGAATTCTTGAAGAGATTACACTCATCCCTTTCTTTTTTAGCCCTTGCCTTTTTTTGATAGCTACACCTGCCAGAGAGGGTTTGCCCTAGTAGGCAGCACCCTTAATGAATGGATTATTTTCATATTAGAGGAAAATCTGGGGGGGGGGGGGGGGACAGGTTTTTTTTTAAAAAAAAAATTGTTAGACTCCAGAGACTTAACTTTGGCCAGTTTCAAATCTGCCATTTCTATACAAAGTGCCTGAGAAAGTAATAGAATCTTATTACAAGTTCTATTTATTTATTTCATATATACCCACTTTTCTCCCCAGTGGACACCCAAAATAGCTTACAACATTCTCTCCTTCACCATTTTATCCTCACAACCATCCAGTGAAGTAGGTTAGGCTGAAAATGTGCAACTGGCCAAAAGCAAGTTTCCATAGAGTAAGGATTCAAACCAGCTTCCCAGACCCTAGTCCAATACTCTAGTAACAGCATCATGCTAGGTCTAGATAAAACAGATTATCTAGAAATTTTCAGTCTCGTGGAGTGAAAAAAAGAATATCTCTCTCTCTCTCTCTCTCTCTCTGACCCTGCATAGCAATTCTAACCATCTTTCCAGCTTTGTTGTCTGCCAACTTGTAAGGCAATGTTGTGGGGAAACTGCCTATCCTTCAAAGATCTAGAAAGTTGTATAAGGCTGCATTGTATGACTGAATTTTGTCAATCTATGACTAGGAGAATTTTCCTGATTTGAAATATCTGGCTAGAAGGCATGCATGTAGTAGCAAAGAGGCTGATTCTGCCCAATTTTTCAACTAAGATTTTTTTATATTGTATCTTGCAATCTGTTAGCAGTTTTGAATCCCTCTGTGCAAAAGAAAAGCAGACAGCATATTTTGTTTTGTGGTTTCATTGTTGTATATTGCCATTTTGTACTTCAAATTTATAAACCTGCTTGAGTATTTTAAACAGAAAAGTAGGCTAGAAATTATCTAAAGAAATATTCCCTGTTCTTCCTAAGAACTATCTGAAGTATTTATCCAGCTTTTTATTGTGTGTTCTTGTAGCTCATGAGATGTTTCGGTATTTTTCAAATTCATAAGCTTGGCACATAAATGCTGAATCTGGCATATGGTACATAATGAGGCATCCTGAGAATTTGACTTTGGGAAAGGGGTGTTTTGTTTGTTTGTTTTTTCGCTATTGAGGTCTAAAGGTACAATCCAGTCTCTCTGGCACATATCAATGACAGCGTGGATGTACTGCTCTGCATATCTATACTCAGCACTGGGCATGCAGGAGATAGGCCACTGAATGAAATCCCAGGCTGAACCTAGAGACAAAGTGTATCATTTCCTAAACATTTGTGAAATATCTTGTGAAGGCTAATAGAAACATTGGGTTGAACAAGGTTTTCAGCAGCCAGGTGATGCAAGATTGCTACTCCTTGTCAAAAGCCTGATGGTTCCATGAAGGAAAATATATATGCCAATTAGTATGAGCTTTCTAAAAGCAGTCATACAGGCAGCACCATCCTTGGCAGACAAATTCCACCTCCATCACTCCTACCCCCCATGGATCTAGAATAATTGATTTTGTCAAGGTTTTTAGGTTGTTATAAATCCAGCTGCCTTACTACTCCATCCCTAAACATAATGCTTTGGAAATAAATGCTGTTGTTTTGAGAGTTTCCATCAGTCCAGGTTATACCTTAAGCGAAAAAAGACGCTCTAAACACCCCTGAAATGAGTTAAAGTTTCCTGAGTGTAAAAAGGTCCTTCCTTGAAGCTCTTCCATTTGTTATTGAAAGCTTTCATTGTCTGTCCTGTCAGGCTGTAAAACCAAGTGGATTTTAAAACCTAATCATTTTAATGTCTGGAAGGAACCATTAGTACAATGGAGAAAATCTATACCATACCAGTAAGATACATTGCGTGCATTTCTGAAATCAGTGCTACATTTCAGCTTGTTGCAAAATGGAGGGAAATTTTAAAAGCGCATTGTGGTATGCTTAAGGATCAGCTGCGGGAAGAAAAAAGTCGGGTGCAGTAGTAGAAATCTCTTGAGGGAGGTTTTGGTGCCTGGTTCTGTTTAGTAAAGCTGAAAGAATGAAAATTTCACAGATTATTGATCATGCTGCTCTTTTCATTTTTATAAATGTGGACAATAAAACCACTAGTAAAAATTAGATTAAACTGGAACCGATTCCCCACTAGGTTTGTTTTGGTGTCAGCCCCCTTTCCCCCTGGTGCTTCCGTCCAATTTTGCACAAGCTGCCATGGGGCTGCAATTTGCCTCTTTCCTGCAGCAAGTGGTTTCTGCTTGCCATGGGAAAGAGGTAAGGCAAGTTGCAGCCCCACCGCAGCTTGTGCAAAATCAGACGGAAGCACCGGGGGGAAAGGGCTCCAACACTGGAACAAGGCTAGTGGAGAATTGGTCTGGGTGTTTCTTTTTAGTTTCAAATGCTATAACAGAATCTTAACAAAAATCTAGGCAATGTGCAAAACTACCACCAGCAGAAAGTATTTTTGGGGAACAGGCAATACATATCTCCATCAACATTGAGAAATAGTCATGTGGGGATACAGAAGACTACATTTCACTCAGTAGAAACATTTATTTATTAATTATACATCTTTCCCTGCCTTCCTCAAGGAAGCTCTGAGAGCATACAAGTTTCCCCCTTAGTGCCATTCTCACAACAGCACTGGCAATTGGCAGGGCTTGGGGGGCTGGATAAATTATGGGGCACTGTCAGTGTAATAGTGTTATGTCATTTCCAGGGAAAACCTGGAAGTGATATCAATCTGCTCTAGGAAGCCCCAGAAACTTTATGGTAAAGCCATAGCATTTCCAGATATTTCTAGTGTAGACTGACATCGCTTCCAGGTTTTCTTCAGAAATGATGTAACACCATTGCACCAATAGGCTTTTTTACATTTTATTATCTGTAGCTAGAGTGGCAGTGGGAAATGTGAAATGGGAGTGAGAGATATCCCACCCCAACTAGGATTTCCCTGGCTCTGTGAAGTAGACTTGGGTTAGGGTGGCAAATTCCAGATTGGGAAATTCCTGGAGATTTTGGGATGGAGTCTGGGGAGAGAAGACTGTGCTATGGAGCAGATGGTCTCAGAATCTACCAGGGGTGGAGCGATCCTGGATTTGATCCTAAGTAACACCCAAGACTTGGTGAGAGATGTAAAAGTGATCGCACCGCTTGGGAGCAGTGACCATAATGTTATTGATTTCACCATTTGTATAAATAGCAAGTTGCCCCAAAAGATCAGCACAACCATGTTTAACTTTAAAAGGGGTAAATTCTCTGAGATGAGGAGGCATGTGAAGAGGAAACTGAAAGGAAAGGTAAATACAGTCAAAATCCTTGGGGAAGCTTGGAGGCTATTTAAAACTACAATCCTAGAAGCTCAGATAAAATATATACCAAAAGTTAGGAAAGGCATAAAGATATAAAAGGGCCTGCATGGTTAACAAACAAAGTAATGGAAGCTGTAAAAGGTAAGAAGGACTCCTTTAAGCGGTGGAAAGCTAGTCCAAGTGAGATTAATAAAAGGAACACAGGCTGTGGCAAATGAAATGCAAGACTGTGATCAGGCAGGCAAAAAGGGACTATGAGGAGCATATTGCAAAAAACATAAAGGCCAACAATAAAAATTTCTTCAAGTATATTAGAAGCAGGAAACTAGCCAGGGAGGCAGTGGGACCCTTGGATGACCAAGGGGTAAAAGCATTACTGAAGGAGGATAGGGAAATGGCTGAGAAGCTGAATGCATTTTTTGCCTCCGTCTTCACTGTGGAAGATGAGAAATGTTTGCCCGCTCCAGAACCACTTATTTTGGAAGGGGTGTTGAAAGACCTGAGTCAGATTGAGATGACAAGAGAGGAGGTCCTACAAATGATAGATGAATTAAAATCGAATAAGTCACCAGGTCTGGATGGCATACATCCGAGAGTTCTGAAAGAACTCAAAGTTGAACTTGTGGATCTCCTGACAAAAATATGTAATCTTTTATTTAAATCTACCTCCGTTCCTGAGGACTGGAAGGTAGCAAATGTCACCCCCATCTTTAAAAAGGGTTCCAGAGGAGATCCGGGAAATTACAGGCCAGTCAGTCTGACTTCAATACCGGGAAAGTTGGTAGAAACCATTATCAAGGACAGAATGAGTAGCCACATTGGTGAACACGAGTTATTGAGAAAGACTCAGTACGTGATCTGTAAGGGAAGATCTTGCCTCACTAACCTGTTACATTTCTTTGAGGGGTTGAACAAACGTGTACAATGAAAACCCAATAAATGTTGTTTACCTTGACTTCCAGAAAGCTTTTAATAAAGTTCCTCATCAAAGGCTCCTTAGTAAGCTCAAGAGTCATGGAGTAAAAGGACAGGTCCTCTTGTGGATCAAAAACTGGCTTATTAATAGGAAGCAGAGAGTGATATAAATGGGCAGTCTTTGCAGTGGAGGACGGTAAGCAGTGGGGTGCCGCAGGGCTCAGTACAGGGTCCCATGCTCTTTAACTTGTTCATAAATGATTTGGAGTTGGGAGTAAGCAGTGAAGTGGCCAAGTTTGCAGATGACACTAAATTGTTCAGGGTGGTGAGAACCAGAGAGGATTGTGAGGAACTCCAAAGGGATCTGTTGAGGCTGGGTGAGTGGGCGTCAACGTGGCAGATGAGGTTCAATGTGGCCAAATACAAAGTATTTTTTATTTATTTATTTATTTATTTATTTATGTATTACTTTCCATTTATATCCCGCCCTCTCCACAAGCGGACTCAGGGCGGCTTACAACATCATAAAAACCATCAATTCAATAAAACATATAAAACCATAATTTACTTATATCAATTTTAAAACCATTCTATAGCGCTGTTTCAGTCCAATATAGGCGGTATTGACTTCCCGACTATGATCGCCAGCATTCTGTAGGATGTCCAGTGGCAGCCCTTTTTCAATCAAACTGCAAAAGCCTGTTTAAACAATTCCGTCTTACAGGCCCTGCGGAACGCAGACAAATCCCGCAGGGCCCTTATAGCTTCTGGGAGGGTGTTCCAAAGTTCTGGTGCTGCCACCAAAAAAGCCCTGGATCTCGTTATACATAGCCTGGCTTCTTTTGGGCCAGGGGCAGACAACAGATTTTTTGTCCCTGATCGCAGTGCTCTCTGGGGGATATATGGGGAAAGGCGGTCCCTGACCATAGAGGGCTTTAAAGATTAATACCAACACCTTGAAGCGAACTCGGAACACAACAGGCAACCAGTGCAGCTCTCTCAGCACTGGCTGAATGTGCTCCCGTCGTGGCAGCCCCATTAACAGCCGTGCCGCAGCGTTCTGCACTAGTTGTAGTCTCCGGGTTAGCGTCAAGGGTAGCCCCATGTAGAGAGCATTACAGTGATCTATTCTTGAGGTGACCGTAGCATGGATTACCGTCGCTAAGTCGTTGCGCTCCAGGTAAGGGGCCAGCTGCCGCCCTTGCCGAAGATGAAAAAAGGCAGATCTAACAGTGGCTGCCACCTGAGCCTCCATTGTAAGGGAGGACTCAAGGAGCATGCCTAAGCTCTTGACCTTAGGGACTGGTATCAGTGGTACCCTGTCAAGGGCTGGCAGCTGGATCTCTCTCCCCGGACCGCCCCGACCCAGGTAGAGAACCTCCGTCTTCGTTGGATTCAATTTCAGCCGACTCAGTCTGAGCCAAGAAGCCACGGCTTGTAACGCCAGGTCTAGATTTTCCAGGGTACAGTCAGACTGGCCACCCATCAATAGGTAGAGCTGGGTGTCATCCGCATATTGATGGCAACCCAGTCCGTACCTCCTGACAATCTGGGAAAGGGGGTGCATATAGATATTAAATAGCATCAGGGATAGGACCGCTCCCTGCGGCACCCCACAACTAAGAGAGTGCCTCTGGGATGCTTCCTCCCCTATCACCACCCTTTGTCCCCGATCATGGAGAAAGGAGGTCAGCCACTGTAAGGCAGATCCCTGAATCCCCACATCGGCAAGGCGGCTAGTCAGTAGCTGATGGTCAACCGTGTCAAAAGCGGCTGACAGATCTAATAACAACAGCACTGCAGAGCCGCCCTGATCCAGATGTCGCATAAGGTCATCTATGAGAGTGACCAGAACTGTCTCCATCCCGTGACCTGGCCGGAAGCTGGACTGGAATGGATTCAGTGCGGAAGTGTCCTCCAGGAATCCCTGCAGCTGAATTGCCACCGCCCGCTCTATGACCGTACCCAGAAAGGGAAGGTTTGACACCGGCCGATAGTTCGCCAATATGGCCGGGTCTGCTGATGGTTTTTTTAAGAGGGGACGGACCACTGCCTCTTTAAGAGGTGTGGGAAAGATCCCTTCGGTCAGGGACCTGTTGATAATGTCCTGTAGTGGTTCACGCAGCGACATTTGGCTAGCCTTTATAAGCCAAGACGGGCACGGATCTAACCTACAGGTCGTAGGGCACACAGCTGCAAGGATCCTGTCGACTTCCTCCAGACTGAGTGGACCGAAGGAGTCCAGAATTGGACCAGAAGATGTGCTTGGTGCTCCAAGTTCATCTACTGTATTAATTATGGCAAGTAAGTCGTGTCGGAGCGACGAGACCTTATCTGCGAAAAAGCTCGCAAAAGCCTCACAGCCTATTTCCAATTCTCTATTATTTTGTTTGCCCTGCAGCAATTCTGTTAATGACCGAATTATACTAAACAATTGTGCTGGGTGCGAGGTCGCAGATGCGATTCTGGACGCAAAGTGATCCTTCTTTGCAATCCGAATAGCCATCTCATAGGTCCTCATAAATGACCTATATGATGTTCTCGTAGCTTCGTCACGAGCGTGGCGCCATTGTCTCTCTCGTCGTCTTAATCGTCGCTTCATTGATCGCAGCTCCGGGGTATACCACGGAGCGGATCGTGATCGAGGATGAAGAGGATGTCGGGGAGTGATTTCGTCGATGGCCTCGGAGAGCCGGTTATTCCAGGTCTCCACTAGCTCATCCAACGAGTCACCAGTGGGCCAAGGATCCCGTATAGCCATTTGAAGCCGCAACGGGTCCATCTGACTACGCGGGCGAGCCAAAATCTGCTCACCGCCTAAATGGGACAGGGATGGCATGTCCACACGGGCCTTCAGGGCCTGGTGGTCAGACCATGGCACTGCCTCGGCAGATATCTGACCCACTGCTACTCCCGCCACAAAGATCAGGTCTAGTGTGTGTCCAGCCTGATGCGTGGGCACTGTTACATATTGGGAAAGTCCTAGTGCTGCCATGGAAAGCACTAGGTCCGTCGCGTGAGTGGAAGCTGCATCCTCAGCATGGACATTGAAGTCACCCAAGACTATAAGTCGAGGGTGCTCCAATGCCCAGCCTGCTACAGCCTCCATCAGGGACGGCAGGGCACTGGCTGGTGCGTTAGGCGGACGGTACACCAGCCAGATTGCCAAACTTTCCCCAACGTCTCACACCAGGCCCACACACTCCACGCCCTTGATCTCTGGTGGCGGAAGTATCCTGAAGGAGCAATCCTCCCGTATGAAAAAGGCCACCCCTCCCCCCCGCCTGCTAGTCCGGGCCTGGTGAAGGACGGAGAACCCAGGCGGGGCCACTTGGGAGAGAGCAACTGTCTCCCCCTCCTGCACCCAGGTTTCCGTCACACAAGCCAGGTCCATGTCCTGCCTGGTGAAAAATTCTTGCAGGACTGAGGTTTTATTATTTATGGACCTGGCGTTGCACATCACCAGGGACGGAGGTGAGTGTCTCCACTTGGCCCTCCCACTTGCCATCCTTGGGATGGGACACAGGCTGGAAGGGGAGCGAGCCCTCTTGTGTCTCGTACTCCTTCCATTCACATTCTGCCTGCTCCCACCGCTGTACTTTCCCCTCCCCAGGAGCACTGGAATCCCCTGGCCCGACATCACTTACCAAGATTTTCCGAAGTCTGGGTCTCTGTCTTGAATCAGCAACCACACAACGTATTCTGTTCTTTTGCCCACTCTACCTAAAAATTTCTGACCACTACTAGTCGTCTCAACCAATTAAAGAAAGAAAGAAAGAAAGAATAATAATAATATTTTTTAAAAAATTTATTTTAGTTCACCCCTCCCCCCACCCTCTTCTAATAAATTGGTCACTATCTTATCTCAATTTAGTGGATAAATAATCCCTTAGGTCTAAATAAAATTATTCAATCAAATTTTAAATCAATTTAAGACCCAAAAATAACCCTAAATAATAAGTGGGTGGGCCACTAGTTGCAGCAGGTAGTTTGTTTGCTGGGAGACTGGAAGTGCTGGTATATTGCAGTTCTTAAAGTGCTAGATGGTTTTAACACTGAGTGTTCTCAGTCTTCTTAAAAAGCAGGGAGGCAGATTTTAAAGTGCTGGTATGCTGCATTCTTAAAGTGCTAGATGATTTTGACATTAAGTGTTCTCAGTCTCTTTAAAGTGCAGGAAGGCAGATTTTAAGTGCTGGTACGCTGCGGTTCTTAAAGTGCTGGATAGTATGCTGCAGTTCTTAAAGTGCTCTTTAAAGTGTCAGTGCGGAAAAGAAGGTGCTAATATGCTGTAAATCTTTGGGTGCTGGCCGGTTGTTTGGCATAGGCTGGTCCTGATCTCTATAAAGTGGCAGTACAGTGCAGAGGTATCAGAGGGTGATGTGCAGAGGTAGTGCGGAGGTAGCAGGGGGCAAGGTCACAGCTCATCAGATTTTTCAGTGTTTGTTTCTTTGGTGTAGCTTTCCTGCCCGCTTCTCGTTCACCGCTGGGTTGGGTCAGCCCCTGTCCCTCTTCAGGGCCAGGCGTCCCAGCCTTCCGGTTCTTGTGCAGGTCTCCTCAGTACTAAATCCACCAATTCATTGATCCAAGCCTAGTCCTCACTCCTCTGCCCCTTCGCACCCTCCTCGTTCTCTCTCCCCTGGCTCGAGTCCCACACACAACGTCAGTCCCGCTCGAGCTCCAGCCATGGCAGTTCTATGCACAGCTCCCTCCTATAATTGTGGCCTATAAATTCTGTTATTTCCAGATTGTGGCTCAGCTCCTGTCTGTGCCACAGCTGCTACTCAACTTGTTCTGAGGCCTCAGGCTGGGGCTAGGAAGCAACAACCACCACCAAGCAACTTGCCCAAGCCCCACGTAATGCACATTGGGCCCAAGAATCCCAGCTACAAATACAAATTGATGGGGTTTGAACTGGCAGAGACTGACCAAGAGAGAGATTTTGGGGTCGTGGTAGATAACTCACTGAAAATGTCAATGTGCGATTGCAATAAAAAAGGCCAATGACATGCTGGAAATTATTAGGAAGGGAATTGAAAACAAATCTGCCAGTATCATAATGCCCCTGTATAAATCGATGGTGCGGTCTCATTTGGAATACTGTATACAATTCTGGTCACCGCACCTCAAAAAGGATATTATAGCATTGGAAAAAGTCCAGAAAAGGGCAACTAGAATGTTTAAAGATTTGGAACACTTTCCCTATGAAGAAAGGTTGAAACGCTTGGGGCTCTTTAGCTTGGAGAAACGTCAACTGCGGGGTGACATGATAGAGGTTTACAAGAGTATGCATGAGATGGAGAAAGCAGAGAAAGAAGTACTTTTCTCCCTTTCTCACAATACAAGAACTTGTGGGCATTCAATGAAATTGCTGAGCAGTCAGGTTAAAACGGATAGAAGGAAGTACTTCTTCACCCAAAGGGTGATTAACATGTGGAATTCACTGCCACAGGAGGTGGTGGCGGCTACAAGCATAGCCAGCTTCAAGAAGGGGTTAGATAAAAATATGGAGCAGAGGTCCATCAGTGGCTATTAGCCACAGTGTGTGTGTGTGTGTATTTGGCCACTGTGTGACACAGAGTGTTGGACTGGATGGGCTATTGGCCTGATCCAACATGGCTTCTCTTATGTTCTTCATGCCATAGAGTCCACTCTCCTAAGCAGCCTTTTCCTCTGAGGGAGCATCTCCAGTCTGTACCTGGAGAGTGACAACTCTAGTGTTATGCACAGAAAAGCAGCTCTATGCACATCATGCCCGACACGAGCAAACTGCTATGGAGCTGTAAATTTCCTATAAACATTCAGAGAAATCTTCAAATGTTGTAAAACTCCTTTCAAACACACACACACACATATTTTGGGTCTGATGGTTCTCATCATCAGAGTTGATTTTATATTAAACACTCTGAGCAAAAATGCTCAGATGAGTCTTTATTCATACTGATCACTTTGTGTCTGCCATATGTCATGGATTAGTTTAGCCTTTAGGAATATTTTATTTTGAACAGAGCAGATGTGAGGCTTTCAGAAACTGAATTCTTTCGCTCTGGAGAAGAAAAGCATCAGTACTTTGGAGAGGAATGAGAATAGCAGCAACCTGTGGGATTGGATTGGTGCCTGAAGCTGTGAAATTACTTCACAAAAGAAGGTGGAAATCAGTTTGCCAAATGCTACTGTACCCACATTTTAATAGTAGCCCCAGAGTAGCATGATGGGAAATACCTTTAAAACTGTAAATTGTAAGATGTTTCAGTTTAGTTTTCAAATATCCTGTTCTGCTTCCAAGTAAGAACCTGTTCTAATTTGCACAGGAGCTGCTGTTGTTGTTAATTTAATTTCTATCTAGCCCTCCCTGCAAGGCTCAGAGTGGGTTCCAACATAAAATTATAACAATAATCACATTAAAAACATCAATTTGAATTACAAATACAATGAGATAGCAAATTAAGAATTGTGCTATCCCAGTTCTGTTTCAGGAAATTGTTGGTATTCTGATATAGCTGGATCCAAGGGTTCTCAGTTTACTAGCTCCCAGCCTGCAAAAATTGGTAAACAGCTTGGCAGTTTGGCAGGCAGTTTGAGAAGGAGGGGAT
This sequence comes from Heteronotia binoei, assembly GCF_032191835.1. Classification (NCBI taxonomy): domain Eukaryota; kingdom Metazoa; phylum Chordata; class Lepidosauria; order Squamata; family Gekkonidae; genus Heteronotia; species Heteronotia binoei. The sequence continues at coordinate 57,169,501 of NC_083225.1, forward strand.
GAGTAGAATTACACATCTGCTACCTCAACTAAAGTCTGGTGGAACAGCTCTGTTTTACAGGCCCTGTAGAATTGTAAAAGATCCTTGATCTCTGTTGGGAGCTCATTCCACCAGGTAGGGATCAGAAACAAGGAAGCTCTGGCCCTAGTTGAAGCTAGACAGACATCTTTTGGGCCAGGGATTGCCAGTAATGTTGACTGGCCAAACGTAAGGCTCTTTGGGAGACAGAAGTGGAGAGGTGGTCCCACAGGTATGTTGGTCTTTGGGACCCTAAAGCTTAAAACAAACACCTTAAAATGGATCTTGATGTCTATTGGCAGTGAGTCCAGCTCACACAGCACCAGCTGAATGTGTGGCTGCAAAGATGTCACAGCAGCTGCAACTTCTGGATCAGGTAGAAGGGTAGGCCTGCACAGAGTGTGTTACAACAGTCCATTCTGGAAGTCACCATTGCATGGATCACTGTAGTCATGAATGGAAATGTAAGGGACTAGTTGTCAAACCTGCCAAAGATGAAAAAAGGCTGATTTGACAACCACTGTGACCTGGGCTTCCATCAATAGGGAGGCATCCAAGTATCACTCCTAGGCTCCAAACCCTGGGTGCTAGCATTTTAACCAGAACAACAGTTTTGTGATCCCTTAATAGGCCTTCTTCTAAGACTCACCATGAGCCTCCAGACAACAATTCCCTCTGGACTCTCAATCATACATTTAAAGAGCATTTGAAGACCGTGGCTGGTTGAAAAAGAACTGAGTGGGAGGACATCTCAGCCTTTCTGACCATGTATGCTAGCATCACCCTCCTTGAGTGGTAGTGGGAAAAGACTTCATTTCAAAAGTTTGGATGCTGCATGCAAGTGCAAAACCCATAGATATGACTGCACAGATGACCACTCTAGTGACAGATATAGGCTTGCCAATCCCCAGGTCCCAGCGGGGGATCTCCTGGTTTTGCAACTCTTTTCTGCCCCCAGCCAGCTGGCCAGTGGAGGGAAGCCCTGCCCCAACAGCCACCATATACCTTTCCACCTCATAAGGCTTAAAAAGATGCTTGGGAATGGATTACTTTTAGAAAGGTGTGTGTGCCTTTAAATCTCCAGAGCCAGGCTAAATGGGGGCAGAACAACGTGGCTGTTATGAGAAAGGAAAAGGAAGCAGCCCTGTTCCTCTGTTTGTTTTACAGTCCTTCCAGAACTCATTTGCACAGAAAAATAGACAGTAAATAGTAAAGTTGAATCTCTGGCTTCCCTGTGTTAGTCTGAAAAACTTTGTTGAGTAGACAGCATTCAACAGCTCCCATGGTGAGTAAATTGCCCCAGTGAGACCACGAATTGTGTGCTTCCAAACTGTGTTTATTTTGGCTGCTTTGTGTGTGTGTGTGTGTGAGAGAGAGAGAGGGAGGCGTCCTGAGTCCCGGGAGGGCTGAGCGGGTTTGTGGTGGCAGCAGGTGCACTCAGAGCCAGGCTCTGAGTGCACCCAATGCCCTGCCACCCCTGACCCCCGCCCAGCCTTCCTGGATCCTGGGAAGCTTATGTAAAGTTGGGCCAGTAGTGGGCATGCTTGAAGCCAGACTCCGGGCGCACAGCCTTCTGACCCCACTCAGCCTTCCTGGGTCTTGGGAAGCCTGGGTGAGGGTGGGGCATCAGTCGGCATGCTTGGAATCAGGCTCTGAGTGCACTGACTGCTATCACGACCCTGATCAACTCTCCTGGGGCCAGGGCTCAGGAAAACTGGGTGGAGTTGGCTTCCATGTCTGTGCTACAGAGCCGGGGAATGTGCAAGCAGCCAGGCAGCACCTACACAGTACAGTCCTTGGAGCCTGCCAGGCTCTGAGGAGCACCCTTCTCAGGTGCCGCCTGCTTTTGCATTCCCTGGGTCTGTAACAGACCTGGGAAATGCAAAAGCGGCCGGACTGCATGTGCACTCCATGGAGCCTGCTTTCTGTTGGGGGAGCACACATACTGCACTTGGGAAGACGGGGCCAAGTGGTGCCTACTTGGCCTACTTCCATGCACCAGGCATGCCCCCAAGGAGTTTAGGGTGCAATACATGGTTCTTCTGGTCTCTGTTTTAGCCCCCAAACAGCCTTATAAGGTAGGTTAGGCTGACAATGACTGACCCAAGGTCACCCAACAAGCTTCATGGCAGGCCGGAGATTTTAACCTGTGTCTCCTAGATCCTTTCCTCTAACCACTACATCACACTGGCAACATTTGTGAACATAATGACATATCTAGAACAAAGCAGGGCTTCTTGAACTAGTCAAATAGTCATCCCAGCCAAGTGTATCAGTGATTGTAGTCACTCAACACTTTGCTCCATTCTCAATATGAATCCTGAAAAAAATATTATTGAAGTGGGGCATTCTTTGCAGTGCCCCCTGAAAGTGTAATTTCCTTTGAAAGCTTTACAACTGTTATTTTTAAAGATGGGGTATTAGCCTTCCATTTAATAATTGCAACTTAATGCCATGCAGTGCTGGGGACCAAACTACAATTTTATGCCTGCTACAGAGATCTTAAGGAATACAGTAATACAATTTCATCATCTTTATTTGTATCAGACTGTTCAAGATTAATAAAAATAATAACTTAGGGATAGCATGAACCTAAAAAAAAGGCAATTCAGTTTGGGGTGGTCCACAGAACAAACCCCAGAGATCATTTAGCCAGCAAAATCCAGAAGGCTTGTGCATCTGGTAAGTGGTACCACTTAAGTGGTACTGAGAGGATGAGAGATCTTGAAGAAAATAAAGATGTTGCAGAGAGCATTAACATTGAAATTGTAACAAGAGGCTGATAAGCCTAAAAGAAATAGAAATACTCCTGAGGAAGTTTTTTGACGAAATTAGCCAATATCTAGATGCTCATTGGATGGACCTTTCTTGTAATATTGTGATGTACAAAAGGATTATAAGACTCTTAAAAAGGTTCAACTAAATGTTATTAGCCAGTACATTACAGTGTTTGGGTTTTTTGTATTGCCTGTAATATTAACTGTGATCCCAGGTTGTTGGTTTTTCTGCTTCTAGGGGGAGAGCAAAACCAAAGGGTTAAATGAAGCCCCTTCCTAGATGATCCCACCCCCTTTTTCCCAGCTGCGGCAATCGTCCAGGAAGGGGCTTCATTTAACCCTTTGATTTTCCGCCTCCTTCAAAGTGGCAGGGAGCAAAGCTGAAGGTTTAAATGGCTGCCAGTCATTTTGCTGTGTTTTCACTGTAACATATAAAGAGGGACTACTGAATCAGACTACTGGTCCATCAAGATCAGTACTGTCTACTCAGAGTGGTAGCTAAGCCACAAAGTCTCCCTATAAGCACACCTTGTGTGAGGATGGGAGGGAAAAGTTTTCACTTTTGTAGCTAGTAACATGCAGGAGTGGTGAGCCTACATAAAGTATTCAAACCCAGGACAGGAAAATTGTGTGCCTAGGTGGGCAGGAATCAGGGAAAAGGTAAGTGGCTGTTAAATAGCCTGCTTCGGCGGGGAGGGCGGGATATAAATAAAATTTATTATTATTATTATAAAATATTTCCCTTTGTTTGCCCTGGAGTTAAAAATAAACCTCTGAGTTAGATGAAAATAGGACTTTCTGCACCTCTATCATTTCACCCTTCCAAAATGAACCAGTTTTTTGTGCCTTCCACATAGAGCATTGGGTTGTTGCCATGGTGTCCCTGAAGATATGTTACTTTCAGTTATTCCGTGCTTACTTCTGATTGGCCCTCATGAACCTTGGCAGCCTCTCCTTGTTACAGTGGATTGTAATCTAGAAACCTCATATATACAGTAGAGACTGAAAAATAGTGGTATCTTCTTTTTAAAAAAACGCACAATAATAATTTCAGTTCAGTTCAGCAAGCAGCAAATTTCTCATCAATTTAGAAAATGGAGGAAAGCCTGAGAAATTGTGTTATTTCCCAGCTGTCAAGGAATACAGTAGATAGCTGGGACAATCAGAATAATTTCTTTAGAACAGAGCACAAGGCATCCTCAGTGACACACATCCCTATAGTGATGTGAAAATATCTACAGAAAAGAACATAAGAAAAGCCATGTTGGATCAGGCCGATGGCCCATCCAGTCCAACACTCTGTGTCACACAGTGGCCAAAAAAAATTATTTATATATACATATATATACACACTGTGGCTAATAGCCACTGATGGACCTCTGCTCCATATTTTTATCTAACCACCTCTTGAAGCTGGCTATGCTTGTAGCTGCTACCACCTCCTGTGGCAGTGAATTCCGCATGTTAATCACCCTTTGGGTGAAGAAGTACCTCCTTTTATCCATTCTAACCTGACTGCTCAGCAATTTCATTGAATGCCCATGAGTTCTGGTATTGTGAGAAAGGGAGAAAAGTACGTCTTTCTCTACCTTCTCCATCCCATGCATAATCTTGTAAACCTCTATCATGTCCCCCCGCAGTCGACGTTTCTCCAAGCTAAAGAGCCCCAAGCGTTTTAACCTTTCTTCATAGGGAAATTGTTCCAAACCTTTAATCATTCTAGTTGCACTTTTCTGGACTTCTTCAAATGCTATAATATCCTTGTTGAGGTGTGGTGACCAGAATTGCACATAGTACTACAAATGAGATCGCACCATCGATTTATACAGGGGCATTATGATACTGGCTGATTTGTTTTCAATTCCCTTCCTAATAATTCCCAGCATGGCGTTGGCCTTTTTTATTGCAATCGCACACTGTCTTGACATTTTTAGTGAGTTATCTACCACGACCCCAAGATCTCTCTCTTGGTCAGTCTCTGCCAGTTCACACCCCATCAACTTGTATTTGTAGCTGGGATTCTTGGCCCCAATGTGCATTACTTTGCACTTGGCCACACTGAACCTCATCTGCCACGTTGACGCCCACTCACCCAGCCTCAACAGATCCCTTTGGAGTTCCTCACAATCCTCTCTGGTTCTCACCACCCTGAACAATTTAGTGTCATCTGCAAACTTGGCCACTTCACTGCTTACTCTCAACTCCAAATCATTTATGAACAAGTTAAAGAGCATGGGACCCAGATAAAATGACTTAGCAGCAATTTTCACAAACATAGCCATGTTTTTTCAAACCATGATATTGACACCATGCACTGCCAAAGTGCACAGTGATTGTGAAATGTGATTTGCACATGTGATTGCAAAATGTTCTTCTGAATGGCTGAGACATATTGCATAAGGGTGGCTTTACAGTGTCTGTAATTGATCGGGGGTGGGTCGCTGGAACTGAAGGAAGACAGGCTTTTGTACACAAAGAAAAGGCTTCCAAAATGCATTGTAAGAGGGCAGAAAAGGCTAGCCTTCCAATAAGCTAGTGGAAATTCAGAATCTGAAAGCTTGCGTTGCCCCAGTTTTTATGTCTCCTTATCACTTGCTGGTGCTGTGTGTTCCAGATCAAGGGTTTGCATGTTGCCAAAGGGCTCAGCAAAAAACTCAGCGTTTTGCTTTAGGCTTTGGCTGTGCTTGATACTTAGCTACAGATTGAAAGTCATGTTGATGCCTGAAGGTGACAAGAGAGCGAGCAGGGGTTTGAAGCTCTACTCTCCTTCACACTTCTGCACCTTCACACTTCGACCCTATGGGCTGTTGTGTCATGCAATCAAGCCAGCTGTGAATAAGGTTGAAAGGTTTCAGATACTTTTCAGTTCTTACCTTTTTCATTCGCTGCATCATTCTTGGGTTTTTTCCCCCTTCTCCAAAAGGACCTGATAAAAAGATGACAGTGCTTAAGCAGGGAGTCCCAACTCACAATGCAATTAGCTAATTCTAAATTGTCCTCCATATTTGCAGATTTTTGCATTTGCAGTGACTTTTCTTAGAAGCTCTACCACAGATGGTTTCCATTCTAAGTTACAAAAAAGAAGCAAAAAAGGAGGGGTAGTTTTTCATACTCCTGAATTGTATCCATTAGCTAGTAAAAATCTCCTGCAATGAGTAATCCGAATCCGTTAGTATTCCAAATACTAACAGATTAAAAAAAAAAAAAAGAATTGTAAATTTAAACACACAGTTATCCATTGTTTTTGCAGGAACTCCTGACTGCTGCTTTCATTTTTTCCCCTAATCCTTTTAAAAATTTCATTAGGAGAAGATTTTATTGTAGGCGTTTTATTGTTGGCATGTTTACTTTTAAAACATACAAGCTGCAAATGTTGCAGTAACAGAGAAAGTATCACTAACAGCTGCATTCACAGCAGCAATTTCCTTATCTCATCCTATCTCCTGTGGAGCATATTAGAAGTAGGAAACCAGCCAGGGAAGCAGTGGGGCCCTTGGATGACCATGGGATAAAAGGATTACTGAAGGAGGATGGGGAAATGGCTGAGAAGCTGAATGCATTTTTTGCCTCTGTCTTCACCATGGAAGATGAGAAGTGTTTGCCCGCCCCAGAACCACTAATATTGGAAGGGGTGTTGAAAGACCTGAGTCAGATTGAGGTGACAAAAGAGGAGGTCCTACAACTAATAGACAAATTAAAAACTAATAAGTCACCGGGTCCGGATGGCATACATCCGAGAGTTCTGAAAGAACTCAAAGTTGAACTTGTGGATCTCCTGACAAAAATCTGTAATCTTTCATTGAAATCTGCCTCTGTTCCTGAGGACTGGAAGGTAGCAAATGTCACCCCCATCTTTAAAAAGGGTTCCAGAGGAGATCCGGGAAATTACAGGCCAGTCAGTCTGACTTCAATACCGGGAAAGTTGGTAGAAACCATTATCAAGGACAGAATGAGTAGGCACATTGATGAACACGGGTTATTGAGGGAGACTCAGCATGGGTTCTGTAGAGGAAGATCTTGCCTCACTAACCTGTTACATTTCTTAGAGGGGGTGAACAAACATGTGGACAAAGGAGACCCGATAGATGTTGTTTACCTTGACTTCCAGAAAGCTTTTGATAAAGTTCCTCATCTAAGGCTCCTTAGAAAGCTTGAGAGTCATGGAGTAAAAGGACAGGTCCTCTTGTGGATCAAAAACTGGCTGAGTAATAGGAAGCAGAGAGTGAGTATAAATGGGCAGTCTTCGCAGTGGAGGACGGTAAGCAGTGGGGTGCCGCAGGGCTCGGTACTGGGTCCCATGCTCTTTAACTTGTTCATAAATGATTTAGAGTTGGGAGTGAGCAGTGAAGTGGCCAAATTTGCGGATGACACTAAATTGTTCAGGGTGGTGAGAACCAGAGAGGATTGTGAGGAACTCCAAAGGGATCTGTTGAGGCTGGGTGAGTGGGCGTCAACATGGCAGATGCGGTTCAATGTGGCCAAGTGCAAAGTAATGCACATTGGGGCCAAGAATCCCAGCTACAAATACAAGTTGATGGGGTGTGAACTGGCAGAGACTGACCATGAGAGAGATCTTGGGGTTGTGGTAGATAATTCACTGAAAATGTCAAGACAGTGTGTGTTTGCAATAAAAAAGGCCAACGCCATGCTGGAAATTATTAGGAAGGGAATTGAAAACAAATCAGCCAGTATCATAATGCCCCTGTATAAATCGATGGTGCGGTCTCATTTGGAGTACTGTGTGCGGTTCTGGTCGCCGCACCTCAAAAAGGATATTATAGCATTGGAGAAAGTTCAGAAAAGGGCAACTAGAATGATTAAAGAGCTGGAACACCTTCCCTATGAAGAAAGGTTGAAACGCCTAGGGCTCTTTAGCTTGGAGTGCCACCCATAGGGTGATTAACATGTGGAATTCACTGCCACAGGAGTGGTGGCGGCCACAAGCATGGCCACCTTCAAGAGGGGGTTAGATAAAAATATGGAGCAGAGGTCCATCAGTGGCTATTAGCCACAGCGTGTGTGTGTGTGTGTGTATATATATATATTTGGCCGCTGTGTGACACAGAATGTTGGACTGGATGGGCTATTGGCCTGATCTAACATGGCTTCTCTTATGTTCTTATTATCTGGCCATTCCAAATAAAATTTACTCCCATGATTCTAGCATCAGTGATTTTCAGAGTGATCCTTTTGTAAGTTGTATGAACTTGGAAAAATAAGATCATCCCCATACCTAGCTGACCACAGTGTTGTTTTATAGTAAGACATTATGTTGGCATAGGAATTATCTTGCACTGGCAGAGCACTGCCTGTGCAAGAGGCAAAAATAGGTGGAATAGGGGCATAACAAGTGCTGTGGATTCCTGGGTCTTCATTCTGCTATAAAGTTGGTAGATTCCACCAGTCACTGTGTGATTCTTCCTGGAGAGTGTTTCCCTTGTTGTCATGACATGTAGGGTTGCTAACCTCTGGATAGGCTCGGAGATCTTCTGGAATTACACATCTATCATCTAGAGCAGCGTTTCCCAATGGCAGGGTCAGGACTGGGCCACACTGGCCTCAGTGCCGGGTCGTGGGGCCCCCAGTGGTCTGCCGTTCCCCCGTGACATCACCCCCGCACCTCCCCCCGTGGCGTCACGCCCCCCCCCCCCCGGCACCTCCTCTTTCCTCCCTTCCCCACCCCAGGCCAGTTTCAGGCTGGTTAAGGGGAAAACGGCGCTGAGCTTCCTTCCTTGCCATTGCTAATCTGAGTAGAGCAGGGTGGGGTGGAGGGGAAGAAACTCGAAATGCCCTGTCATTTCATGTTTTCCCAGGCTGCCATTTCGTGTTTTCCTTTCTTTCTCTCTTCCTCACTTTCTTTCTTTCTCTTTCTGTCAGTCAGTTTTTTCCCGTCTTTCTCTTTCTGTCAGTCAGTCTTTTCCCGTCTTCTCTCTCTCTCTATCTCAATCTTTTCCCCTGTCTTCCTTCCCCCCTCTCTCTTTATGTCAGTCTTTTCCCCTGTCTTCCTCTCTCTCTCACTCTCTTTTTCTCAGTCTTTTCCCCCTGTCTCTTCCTTCCTTCCTTCCTTCCTTCCTTCCTTCCTTCCTTCCTTCCTTCCTTCCTTCCTTCCTTCCTTCCTTCCTTCCTTCTTGCCATTGCTAAACTTTGAGGGGAGGGGAGAGAAGCTTGAAATGCCTTGCCATTTCATGTTTTCCCAAGCATTTTATATTTTTAGTTTTCTGCTGTGTGATCCTTGTGCTTTTCCTTGATGTTTATTTTTAAAATTGCATTGCAAAATCCCACTATTCTCTTATCTTTCCTAAACAAAATATTGCAAGTGTTTTAGGCTTGTCTGTACATCATTTGTTGTCTCCGGGCTACACCCTCAAAGTCACCTGGCTCCACCCCCAAATTTTAGTGGGCCACGAAGGAGAAGTGTAAAAATAGCAAATACAAATGGAAGCACCTTTGGAAGAACTCGATGAAGATCTCAACTTGTCAGAGTATCAAAGAGAACTGTTTTAAGATGATGTACAGGTGGTATATGACTCCGAAAAAGTTGGCTAGGATGAGTAAGAAAATGTTGGATAGATGTTGGAAATGTAAAAAACATGAAGGTTCTTTCTTTCACATGTGGTGGACTTGTGAAAGAGCAAAAGAATTCTGGAAGATGATACAACAAGAAATCTCCAAAATTTTGGGTTATGACTTTAAAAAAACTGCAGAGACTTTTTTTGCTTGGATTACAATTAGAAAAATTTCCAAAGGAAGACAGGACTGTAATTTGGTACTTGCTCTCAGCTGCTAGGACATTGTATGAGCAGCTGTGGAAAGGAAAAATACCAGAAAAATGGGATTGGATTGTGAAAGTTTTATCATAGAGTGAGATGGACAAATTAACTAGAACTTTAAGAGACTTTGATTTAGATATATTCAAAAAGGAGTGGAAGAAATTTAAAGGATATATGGAGAAAGAGTTGAATGTAAAAAGACATTGGGCAATTTTTTAGTATTAATGAGAAAAAAAATATATTGAACTTTGATTGGTTAGTGGTACCTTTAGTATTGAATTTAAATTTATAACTTCGGGGAAGTCAAATATTGGAGGGAGGGAGGGAGGCTTGAAACATCATATGGGTTAGTATAGAAAATTTACAATTAAGTTCTGTAACCATATGTTATCAATAAATTGTTAAAACACAGAGAAGTGTAAAAATAACCAGGCCACGGGGGGTGGGGTGGAAAAGTTTGGGAAACCCTGATCTAGAGATCATTTACCCTGGAGAAATGGCTGTTTTGGAGGGTAAGATCTCTCCAAACCCTGCTCTCTCCAGGCTTTACCTCACAAATTGCCAGGAATTTCCCAACTCAGAATTGGCAACCCTAGTAGCACTGGTTTTCTGGTTTGCATTTATGAGGGAGATTCCACTCTGCACAGGCCAAGGAGAAATCTTTGTGATTAGCCATGGTTTCCCTTTCACACAAGAAGAGGATTGCATGTACTTCTCATAGCTGTTGCTATGAATCTCATCCTGAATTGCCACCCATTTGTACTTACCTCTGAATTATGGGTCTAGTAAAATGATGCTGATTGACACCTTGATGAGTAAGAGCTGTTTTACCAAATGGATTGTTACTTAATACTGGAATTCAACTAATGATTCATGAAATGCTGGCCCTGCCTTGGAGCCACATCTACTTAGAATTGTCTACGTTTCTCTTTGAAGACTGCGCCTCTGTAAATTTGCCTTGCCTTTCAAGACTTTTGGATTGCCACTGACTCAGTCAAACTGATTTATGGACTGGCCCTTGTTAATCTCTGTGTGATTGTGTATGGTGACTTTAAGTCATATGTTCTTTATCACATTTAGTTGCACAATTTAATAACATATTTGCATGAGTTATACCAACTGAGTAATTACCTATGCCACAGATTGTTCTACCTTTATTGTGTATACTGTTTCTGTGGTCCCTCTTTTTTGGATGAAGGCCTAAGAAAAGAAATTGCTGCAGGGCTGGTGAATCTGCTTGTTCATGACTGCTAGCAGTTCTCCAGGTTTTCTGTAGAGTGAAACAATCAGTGAAGATATTGTCAAACGGTCATTGTCCTCCTGACTTCTGGCCCTAGTTATGCCAGCATCTAAAGACTGGCGGAAAAGACCAGTAACAAGATCTTCCAGAGGAAAAATAGCCAGCAGTGCTATATTTGTGAGCATAGTATCGTTGGGTATTTTTGTGAGCATCCAGTGATGCTAATGGGCAGCATGGACAGTTGAAAAAAAGCACAGAAAAATTAACTTGTTAAAAATCACTGTAACAGATGTAGAAATGGTCACCAGTTTAGTGAGTTGAAAGGGGTTAGCTATTAATGGAGAACAGGTCCATTGATGTGTACTAGCCATTGTAGCTAAATGGAACCTCCAAATTCAGAGGAGGAAACTTACTGAATTTCAGTGCAGGGGAGCATTGATCTCCATGCCCTGCTTGTAGTTTCCTAAAGGCATCTGGTTGACCTCTGTGTGAAACAAGGTGCTGGATTAGATAGACCATTGGTTTGACCAGTATGGTTTCTCTTATGCTCACTAGCAGTCAAACAGTATCCATTGTATATGTATTTTTCATTGTTGCTATGTTGACTCTGGTTTTTGCACTTATTGGGCTGTTCTTTGCTTGTGGTAAGATTATGATTACACTGCACTGTGTTACACTCGATCACTGACATGGCTGGATCATGTCCTGTGAAAGTTTTCCCTTTTAAAAAAGACTTATTTCAAAGTAGTTTTGTGTAACTGGTTTCAGCTGCTATGAATTGAACTGCAACTTACTAACAAGCTGCAGGACCTCTTGATATTTTAACATTCAGAATATCTCAGGAGTCGGTCAGGACCCACCTGAATACACTTCTGTGTAGTCTCAAATACTGCTATCTACAACAGAAGGGTTTGTTTGTTTGTTTTTACTTAGTGTGATGGGAATGGCAGAAATATTTGCACATAAAATCAACTACCTCATTTCATTAAAACTCATGTGTCTTCAAGTCTCATTGCACAGGTATGAACTTGAACTGAAGAATCACAAGTAAATCCATTGAAAGCTGTATGTTTGAGATAGCATGAGGTTCTATGAAAGCTTTATCTTTCATCAATCATCATTGATCAATGATGACTTACATTGTGCAAACCAGCTTCAAGACAGCATACCATTACAAGTGTGCAAGTGTCTAATAGAAAGACCATCTTGAGATGTGTTCAGTTAGCTGACTGTGTCATGTATCCTGCATCCTTCAATTACTTTGCTCTGAGTGTTCTTCATCTTAAATAACATGTCTGTCATGAACCTTGTTTCTTTCTCATGCTTTCCTTCTTCCATACTGTTCTTAACTGACTGGAGATCATTATACTCAAATTGCATATAGATCTTCAAACAGAATATGAAAAGTCAAACATCTTTCCCATACAGAAAACTATAATTTCCTTTCAGTTACAATTTCAATGTGCAAAGGGCTTGTCTACATCTTGTCTTCCAACAGTGTTCAAAGAGCAGCTTAATTTTTAAGTATGAAACAGAAAATCGCCAGAGAGCAAGGAAGCGTTGTAAAATGCCCTTTAGTCCACATCACGGACCTGTTCCTTCTTGAGAATGTCTAATAAAGCTATTTTCAAGTTCCTGACAGAACTGGGCCACAATTCTGTATCTTTTTTTAAAAAAAGCCAGGTGGTAGTCAGCTCAGGCTTGTAATAACCAACACATACTTTTGCAAGACATCTCTGTGATGTTCTCCGATTTGGTACAAAGTAGATACATGAGGGGAAAAGAAAGTACCTTTTTTCTTGCACATTCATTTATTAAGAGAGCTCAAAGTAGCTGAATATTTCTTTGATGATCATGACTTCAGTATCATTTTCTTTTATCTGAAAGGTTATGGGTTGGGCTCAGTGTGATGTTAGCAGAAATGAAAATGTACTTAACACAGTTCTGCTTGTGCAAGCAGCAGCACGAAAGCTTCAGAAATTTGTCATGTTTATATATGAGACAACAGTAGAACAATGGAATGTGCAATGGATGATTTTCACGATTTCAGTTTTGAAATTGTATCTAAAGAAATACCCTGTCCTGTGTTACACATACAGAGAAAAAATAGTGGGGATACAATCACTTTCACTTAGAAGAAGCAGTCAGCAAGAAGCAGTTTTAGTTCTGGTTGTGCAAGGACTTTTTCTCAGGTGGAAATCTTCCTCAGGATCTGACCTGTCATTTATAAAGAATACCCATTCACCAGTGAGCATGATATTTTTGGTATTGCTTTCAAGACCAATTGCGGTCAGCCTTTGTTAGCAGAGTGTTGTTTTCAAATACATTTCTCCCATTTTACCTCTTAGCATTTTAAAGGTTTGAGTTAGGCTTTTGGTATGGCCAGGGCTAGATGTAAAAATGGGGAGTTTTAGTGTACCAGGAAAGAGTTTGCAAGGCAAGTTAGGATGAATATACTGTGCTGTAGCCAGACTTATGAGGTCCTTTGTTATATAGCTGGAGAGGTCTTTACATTTGACAAGGGATATACAAAGAACCAAAAAGAAATACTTTCTGAGCAGATGTGGCTTTCAGCAGTAGCAGCTCTTTTTGAAAGTTCCTTCAGTAGAGATGACATGAGGAATCCAATGGGCCTGCAGAGACTATCACGGGTCTTCATCCTTTCCATCATCCTAGTCTAAAACAAAGGCAGTGCCAGGCACCAAGGAGGTTGTGCTTAGGTTTCAGTGAGTGAACTATAGATGCTTGTTCTTCCCTAGCCAAAAACATGGTCAGTTTTTTAGAACAGTTGGTTACATCTGCAGTGGCAGAATATTCATGGTTTGTTGGAAGAAAGGTGGATAGTGATAGATTGTACTGAATGCATGAAAATCCAGCATCTGAATAGATTGAGGGTGGTTGCAGTTTGGGGGATAAATGTGATATAATAAATCCTTCCCTCCTTTGCATTCCATCATGCACTTCCATTGCAACCAAGGCCACTCTATATGTGCTTTGAATTGAATAGTGTCTTTTTCTTGCAAGCCAACAGGGTCTTTGTCACTGTGCTGGCCAGCACAACACTCCTCCTCCCACACTTGCAGGGCTTTTTTTCTGGGGAACATGGTGGAACAGAGTTCCAGAACCTCTTCTTGTAAACAAAATTCTCAAAAAAAATGTTTAAATATTCATGAGGGGCACCCATATGTTTCTACTTCAATTTCCTCTTGGGAGTTCTGGCACCTCATTTCCAGAAAAAAAGCCCTGCACACTTGTGATTTCAAGACTTCATGATGCATTGAAAAGATAGCATTTCTTTTTTATTAAAGGACCCTGGGAGACATTTTTGGTTTGTGAGACGGTATCTGTTTTGATTCTGATATTTTGAGACAGTTACAGAAATGGGTATTATATGCTTTAACAAGGTATATATAGGATCAAACAAGTCAGGAAACAACAGACTTTTTAGTAACTTTAATTTCACTGTTGGAAAAATAATTAGAAAACAGAATCTGCTTGAGGTACTTAGCAGTCATTACGATTTGTAGGAGAGATACAGATGGACTTCACTTGTTGATTGAAGAAAATCCCAGGTGGCAGAAGATTAGACTTTATCAGTTTTCGCTCATCTGCTTCTGAAAAAGGGATAATGCTCGTATCTTCTGGAGTCTCACTTGAAAAGAATCCAAACTGCTGGATTGAGAGGCTTGATTAAATTTGACTGAGATTTTGGATTTAATTTTGGACTGAATTAGAACACAAAAGCCACCTGGATTCCTAGGAGAAGGGGGGGGGGATTGTATTAAACATAACTGACATAGAGCAATTCTTCTCAGTCATGTTATTTCAGTAACCCATTCATTAAAACGACGTGAGTTTTGCTGTGTTTTTTTTCTCCTGAGGTCTGATCTATGTGGAGTTCAGTGATAGGGTTGCCAATCCCCAGGTGGGGGCAGGGGATCCCCCGGTTTGGAGGTCCTCCCCTTGCTTCAGGGTCATCAGAAATCAGAGGGGGAGAGGAATATCTGCTGGGCACTCCATTATTTCCTATGGAGACTGATTCCCATAGAGTATAATGGAGATTTGATCAGCAGGTAATGGAGCTCTGGGGGGCTGTTTTTTGAGACAGATGCACCACATTTGCAGCATAGCATTCAGTGCCTCTCCCCAAAGTACCCTCCAAGTTTCAAAAGGATTGGACTAGGGGGTCCAATTCTATGAACCCAAAAGAAGGTGCCCCTATCCTTCATTGTTTCAGATGGAGAGAAGGCATTTAAAAGGTGATGTGATGGCCAGAACTCCCCTTGGAATTCAGTTATGCTTGTTACACCCTTGCTCCTGGCTTCACCCCCAAAGACTCCTGGCTAAAACGCTTGGGACTCTTTAGCTTGGAGAAACGTTGACTGCGGGGTGACATGATAGAGGTTTACAAGATAATGCATGGGATGGAGAAAGTAGAGAAAGAAGTACTTTTCTCCCTTTCTCACAATACAAGAACTTGTGGGCATTCGATGAAATTGCTGAGCAGACAGGTTAAAATGGATAAAAGGAAGTACTTCTTCACCAAAAGGGTGATTAACATGTGGAATTCACTGCCACAGGAGGTGGTGGCGACCACAAGTATAGCCACCTTCAAGAGGGGTTTAGATAAAAATATGGAGCACAGGTCCATCAGTGGCTATTAGCCACAGTGTGTGTGTATATACAAATTTTTTTGCCACTGTGTGACACAGAGTGTTGGACTGGATGGGCCGTTGGCGTGGTCCAACATGGCTTCTCTTATGTTCTTATGTTTTATGTTCATCACCAAAGTCCCCAGATATTTCTTGAATTGGACTTGGTCCAATTCAGTGGTCCTTTGTCACTCTTTATGACAGACTTCATATGCCTAACTGTTGGGCAGCAAAATGATGGGCTGAATCCAAACTAAATTTGCCATCAACATAATGGAAATTTTCTATCTCTTCCCTCCCATTACAGTCCACTGATCTCCATTAAACACTTCCTGGGACATAGGAAATCTGCGGGGGGGGGGGGGGGATCTACAGCAGGAAGACGGAATCAGTGGAAAGTGCCAATTTAGTCTGGAACCAACCCAATTGTTTGTATTTTTTTACAGTAAGAAACCCCAATGAGCATTCTTGTTTTCCCCCAAGATGTGAAGTTAGTGAGTACAAATTAAAGAGGGGAGGAGCAAATGAAATGGTCCTCTATTACCTTAAAGAGGGATATTAGAGTTGAAGTATGCACATTAGAGGCATACAGACCACTGCATGAACCCATAAGTTGTTAAGGGATCCAACCACAAAGATATGTTCTATGGAGGAATTCATTGTACTGCATTTCCTCTGACCTTTAGTAAGTACACATTTTAAGGCCTCTCAGTGGAACCTCCACAATAAAACTTTGAAACAAAAAAGTCACCAGTATATCACAATTATACATATATTACTTGTTTGAATAATTTTATCCATTTTATCGAAAGCTCAAAGCAGCCATTTAACAAATTTAAAGTCAGTTTGTGCACAGTAAAACATACCACATCACTAAAGAAACAGCTACCAATGCAATTAAAATATGAACAAAATTGCAGCCACACAATTCCCAGTGTTTTCTGGGGCTTAAACGTTTGTGTGTGTGTGTGTGTGTGAGTTATGGGGCTGAGATATTTACATTTGTACAAGGATGGGTTTATGAAGGCAATTTTGGCAGGAAAGTATTACTTCAGAAGATGCTGCACTAGATTTCAAAGTAAAAATGAAATGACTACAGTACTCAGAATTTGCTTAAATTTAGATTATATCTCTACTTTGAAATGTGGAAGGGATCTTATGTCTTGAACTCTAAATGGGTATTTCTGGGATCAAAAATATTGCCACATGACAGTTGGCATTTATGCAGCATACCTGTATTTCCACTACACTGAATCTAAGCCTTTATGCAAGATGTTGATGGCAAGGTGCCCCACTTGAGCATAAATGTTTGACACTGAGTGACTTCAGAGTGCTTTATTCCACAAGTTCTTTCATCAGAGAAGACCTTGCAGGGTGGTGCTCATGGGAAGAGACTTTCCCACTTCCCCTTCCACTGCAAATACCCCATTTTGTTCAGAGTGCTAGCAGATGAGGAAGAGATTTGATTTTATACCCCACTGTTCACTCAAAGTCTCAGAGCAGTTTACAATCTCCTTGTCTTCCTCTTCCCACAACAGACACCCTGTGAGAAAGCTCTTAAGATAACAGCTCTGTGAGAACTGTGGCTGGTCAAAGATCACCCAGCAGCTGCATGTGGAGAAGTGGGAAATCAAACCAGGTTCTCCCAGATTAGAGTACATGCCCTTAACCATTGAAGTCAAACTGGCTAATAACATATGTGGCCAGAGGGGAACAGTCTGTAATGAGAGGACTGGAATTACCTGTTGACACTGGAAACAATGGCACACAAGCCATAAACTAATACTGAAGTGGCTTCCAAAATAGGCCCAGGATGTCAGCATAAACTACATGTTTTTCAGAATATAGATTGTGAGCATATACCTTTACTCCTGGGAGTAAGGACAAAATTATTCTCCTGTCAAATTATTTCTGTCTTCTGCAGCTGTATGTCATGATGTGAAGAAATTCTTTGTGGAATCCTTGCTGTTAGTTAAGGTGCATGTCACTGATGCCTCATGACAGTTAGAAACATCTGTTCTTGTATGTGTTTAGCTATTTATTTTTTTTAAGTCTTTTAGTGAGTATCTAGTGCCATTTAGCTGTTGCCACCTTTTAGTTTACAGTTAATAACTTCATTGCTCTCCATACAGAATAATGGATGGGAACCGTATAAAGGGACTATAATGTTCCAAAGGGAACCATTGCATTTGTTGTGACATGGGAGTTAGCTGTGGTGGGTTAGACTCATAGCAAAAGACAGATGGGAGAACAAGCATAATATAATTATAGAGACTCTGAGGCTGTCCAGATGGTTATATATGTTTGGCTTGTTGGACAAAAGCCTGAAGTTAAAATATAAGTTCATCACACGTTTTGTCTTTATTTTAGCTCCAGATTGGGAAGTCTGGATTCATTTTTTCCTCGATTGTTTGAATATTTACCATATGGTCTGACAATCTATTTATGTAACTCCTTTTGGTATTGTAATGGCAGTGTGTGAGACACTCTGTTACATTGTTAGAAACAGATTCCAGTGTAATTTCATGAGAGTTTTGGATATGCTACAGTTCTCTCATTGTACAATCTCAATGGACTTTATTACAGGCCATCTTGAGGATGCCACATGGATATAATGAGTTTCTTTCAAGCAGTCACACAAATAGAATTGATCATGTCCAAGGGAATTAGAGGAATCTGATGTTTCATAATGTTAAAGCATCCTGGGGAAAAAAGCTTATATGCATTTGCAATTCAGAATCTTTTGAAGAGTCTGACAAAACTTTTTCTCCAATAACTTATTCCTCATACCAGTTGAATTAACCATGATTTTTACACAATTAATCATGACAGGGAAATGTGTATTTGTTTCTTTCTTTCCTGCAGATGCCCTACAGTCCTGAAGACTGTTTATTTAGTTGTGCCCAGATATATAATGAGTAGAATCTCCTTATAACAGCTCTTGAACCTAAACCCATTCACTTGGAAGTAGATTCAACTAAAATCAATGGGAATTGCTTCCGAATAAACAAACTCCATGAATGGGTGTGCATGTTAATAATATATAGAAAGATGGGAGATGGAAGATAAATTTACAGAATATGGGCCCTTGCCAGGAACTTGAATTGGTACCTATTCTACTGGACCATTTTTCAGAAGTTCTCAGAGCCCATCAGGATATTTGTTCTGGCTTGAGATCTGAGTTATTGGCTGTGGCTGTTCCCTTTCCCTGTTTAATAGGCCATCTAGGATTGGTTTTATTTTATTGCTGCAGAGCAATGTTATTCATAAGGGGGGGGGGGATCCTAGGACCAGTAGGAAAATGGCAGCCTTTATGTGCAACCAGTGGGTGTTTGTGCATGTCTTGTGGCCAGGCCTTGAATTCAGCAGTAGCTCACCGGAGCTCCTGAACCTTTCTCATGGTCCCCCTACTCCTCCCCACCTACCTTGTCCATTGCATAGTAGATGCAGCTGCAAATTAAATTCCCCTTTTTCTCACACTTGCAGCTCAGAACCCTTCACTTTGCTTGCTCTCCCCATTCTGTCAAGTGTACACAACTTGTTGGCATCCCTCATGTGTTCTTGTTGTCTGTCTCTTTTGTAATGTGCACTCACATGCACACAATATACAAACCCACACCATGTAACAATCTGTCTTCAGATATTGTACCTAAGAGAAGATCTTGGATTTTCTGAGTCTCTGACATTTCTATTTAATAGTGATGGATGAAATTTCCCAGGCTCAATTCAGCAATGGTCTACCAAATTGTGAGTGACATTGGAAAACTCATGGTGGGATTTGTGTGTGTGTGTGCGTGGGAGAGAGGGAGAGAGTTCTAATTTCACCTGTGATTTGCTAGGCTAAGGTGGGAAAGCTCAAAGACAAAATGCTTGCCCTTGTACTAAAGGGGGAAATTACCAGCCCCCAAAGTTCATACTGTAAGCCTGGGGAATATAAACTTCAGAAGCATCACTACTCTTTAATAAGCCTCAGCATGGCATCAGAGAACATATCAATAACAGCTGGAAGACTATGGATTGTAATGTTAGTATATTAATAAGTATTGACCATGGCCTGGATAGCCCAGGCTAGCCTGATGGCATCAGAATTCGGAAGGTAAGCAGGGTCAGTCCTGGCTAATACCTCCAAGAATATCAGGGTCCTGCTGCAGAGGAAGGTAATGGCAAACCACCTCTGAATGTTTCTTGCCTTTTAAACCCTATGGCTTTGCCGTAAGACAGCTGTGACTTGATGGTACTTTCCACCACCACTAGTAAGTGTTATGTTGTATTCATTTCTCCTTTTGGTTTACAGGGTGATCATAAATATGGAATGTTCCATTTAAATATGCTTGAGATAACATTCATTATCATCTTCTTATAATAACTGAAGTTACCTTCATCATAGCCCAATCAGCAAGTATATATGATAGGCAACAGAAATGGGTGATAATTAAAGTTAGCATTTGTGAAAAAGAATGACTATTTGTCAGGTTCTGATTAATTAAAGCTCTACCAGCCCTAGGTAGTAACAGTTGATAGGCAGGTCTTGGAACCTAGCACAAGCTTGTGAAGAAATAATTGTTGGAGATAACACAATTTTCAGGATTTAGCTGTCACAAATTTGTCAAAATGCCTACCTAGCAGTTAAAGAGTAAAAGATGGAATCGCAGGAAAAATGATTCCACATTCTCTAAAGATAAATCATAAAAGGTAAACTGCATTCATTCACATTTAACACTTCAGATGCCATGATTGCTGCTAGCCTGTTCTTGCCTATCCCTGCCCTCTGATCTGGATTACAAGGCAAGGAGGCGTTCAGAACCAGTGACAATACTCTCTTGGTCATAACCCCTCAAGAAGAAGCTATGAACTTTCTGGTAAATATTAAGGAAATTGCCCAATAAGATGAGGAAGTATTTTTCAGAGAGGAAAGATCAGAAACTAAATTAACAATTGTGAAAAGTAAAAGGTCAAGCATCAAGACATTTTTCTTTCTGTACAGAAGCTGTCTAATATTTATGATACCTTAAGACTGACTGTTTTGTTCAGCCACAGGTGGTAATAGAACACTTGCACAATGACATTTTGTGGTTCCTGCAAGCAATGATGGGTGGAATTAATGAGTGGAAGTTTGGAATCAACCAACCAGTTTTGCACATCATTGGTGTTATATTTTTATCCTCACCTTCAGTTGTGCCCATATGGCCAACCTCAAACTTGTGTATCTGGTAGATGAATTACCAATTTATGAACAGCCTCTCTTCTTGCACTGAGAGCAATTCCCTTAGGCACTTCATAGCCATCTTTAAGGTTTATGTGCACAATTATTCATTGAAATACCAGGGCATAAATATGAAAAGCCAATTTTAAAGAACCAGCATGAAGATGAAATGAGCTTGAAGCCCTGTCAAGTAAATATGCTAGCTCTGCATGTTCTTATTTTTCCCCCTCATTACAACTCTTTGCAAACTAATGTGGCGCTAGATTGGCTGGATGTAAAGAGGTCATTTTTTTCCCCTTTACACCCTCAACAAATGCTAGGCGATAGCTTCTGGGACTAAGGCAGATTTCATACTTCCCAGAATTGCACATGGCCTAAAAGTGGTCAGAAGTCTGCTCTTCTATTATCTTTCAGGAGTGCAGGATGTTTATGGCTATGCCTTGTCACACCTCCTTTTTAATGTAACAGTTTATGAACAAATAGGCTGCAGAGAAGAACACTGTTGTAGATCAAAAGCAGAATCCTAAGGAGGTCTGCTTAGAAGCCAGGACCCGGACTCACCCGGGTCCTATTTGCGGTGCCACGGTGAGAAGCAAGAGCAGGGGCAGCCATGGCAACTCATTGACAGACAAAGGGGGTAGGCCAGGGTCAAGCACAGGAATCTACCCCCCCAACCCAACACCAGCCCTATCAGCTGGCTTGGGTGTTTAGGGGGTGGGGGTGCCCAATGGCTACTTAGGGCACTGTGCCACCCCCATTCACCATCTTCGGCCATCAGACAGCTTGGCCCACCCTTCCAGTGCTTTAGTTAGGTGTTTGGGCAGGAGTCTGCCTAATTGATTTTTTTTTTCATTACAACTTGGTGGTATCAGCACAGGGCTGGATCCATTCTCATGAAGATGGCCTGCATGCCCATTTCCTGAGTGTAGGGATCCCCCTAAGAGATCATGGTGTTAGGAGCAACTGATACATCCAGTCCAGGAGCATGTCCAGGGATGCTCAGGTGGAAGGGGAGACCACCTCTGATCATCCACCCTAGTGGGTTCCAAAAACTTGCCATCCCAACGTGAGTATATATCAGAAATATCCCCCCAAAACTGTGGAAAATAACAATAAATAATCAAAGCATAAATAATGCAATGTAAATATATTATAAACAATACTTCCTCAAAATATTTACAAACAAAAATTTACAAACAATATTTCCTCAAAATATAATAAGAACAATTAGTTCTACAAATATCCAAACTGAGAGTTTACAATGTCAGTAAAGTATCAAGAAAAAAGTTCATGAATGCACGTGTAAGCCGAAATGCCCTCAAAACAAGGTTGGGGAATTAGTCAGGTGGGCACCTGGCTCACTCAGGATCTTTTTTACCTATGTATACAAGGCTCATGTCCAGAAATAATAGGGACTCTAATTTAGTAAAATCAATTATAATTTATTAGGAAAAAATATAGGCTTCCATACAAGATAAAATACCCATCAAAACACACATTCAGTCCTAGGAAACATGATAGATAGATAGATAGATAGATAGATAGATAGATAGATAGATAGATAGATAGATAGATAGATAGATAGATAGATAGATAGATAGATAGATAGATAGATAGATAGATAGATAGAGGAACACATGGGTAGACAAACAGGGTGATATTTACCTATCGTAGTCTTCAAGGAAGGCTCCAATGGCGACAAGCGAGGAAGTGGGAGGAGGGACCCAAAACTGATCAGGAACCGGGGATGGATCTATGCAGCTGAAGTTGGGATACTGCTAGTCCACAGATTATAAGGACTCTCTTGAGCCCTTAGGGGATGGGAGGACGAGGGAGGAGAAAGGGGAGGCTCTGCAGTGACCATAAGGGCTGGACTACTGCAGTAGCCAATAGAAAGTTCATCGGTGGCACCTAATTGGGTGCCTGCTTTGACCAATGGATTGGCCTGGATCCTGGATACCTGAGAGAACTTTCAGGTTGAAACAGACCCAGGGGCGGCTCCAAAGTGACAGTTGGAAAGAAGAATAGAAGTGACTACTGGGTGGGGAACACTTTAAGATTAGGGAACTTATCTGAAAGGGTGACAATAGAAAGTCTACTTGTGGCCTAGGTAACACCCAGCATGTACAAAGGAACTTGGCTCTTGGCTGAAGATGGTCTTCCTCTTCTTCTGTCTTCTTCTGGGCAACAGTCTTTATCTAGAGTTCCATTAAACAAAGAAAGTGGCAGTTGGACTATTAACCACTCCTGGGGTGGGTAGGTTGCTTGTAGGCCAAAGGTGACATCTGGTGTGTATGTGAGCCTTCTGCTGGGATGAACTGAAGTCAAGCCTGGCGGGAAGATGGCTACATGTGGTGTTAGCCCTCCATGGTGGATTCCATGGTCAGAACTTCATAACCGTTCGCCTGGATAGCTCCTGGCGGCGCAGTCTCTTCCGCTCCATGGCTGATACATGAAATGATGGAAAGACGTTCATGTTGCTGGTAGGCACTCTTGTACCGGTCTAGAGTGCCTTCGTGGCATTATGGCTGCTTGTACAGCATAAGTCCCTTATGTCCCTGGATAGGTTTTACCCACACTCTCCGGCCAGACGTGTATGAGTTACTTCTCCAGGTGCTCTGGCAACCAAGCTGGTAACTACGATGTTGGAAAAGGGGGCTTTTTCCTCACACACGTTGAAGTCCAACTTCAAGCGCTTTGAACAACTTAGCCTGCTCCGCAGGTCAGTGAAAGTGCCAGTGCATCAAAGAACCTGTGCTGAACATGAAACGATGGGAAGACGTTCATGTTGCTGGTAGGCACTCTTGTACCAGTCTAGAGTGCCTTCGTGGCGTTATGGCTGCTTGTACAGCATAAGTCCCTTATGTCCCTGGATAGGTTTTACCCACACTCTCTGGCCAGACGTGTATGAGTTACTTCTCCAGGTGCTCTGGCAACCAAGCTGGTAACTACGATGTTGGAAAAGGGGGCTTTTTCCTCACACACGTTGAAGTCCAAGCGCTTTGAACAACTTAGATGTGTATGAGTCAACCTGTGCTGAACAAACTCTTAAATCTCTGGAGTCTTCCATCACTTCATACATCTCATGTGATTTCAAGCTTCAATTCTTCACAGAGATTTATTAAAACAGTGGGGTTGAAAATAGCCTCAACAACAACACTCACATTTGTTGCTGTTTCTGCAACAGCCTTCTTCCAAGAGGCATAGCCTACATATCACAGCATGAAGAAACATCCCACACAGCATTAGACATGGAGAAAAATCTCCCAAGGTGAGCAGCAATTCATTGATTGGGAGGCTAGTCAGTCAATGAGTTGGATCCTTACCCCATGCTGTGCCAAGGCTTACTACAACTGTAACCAATAAAGTTGTGGCCAATTTTATTTAACTCATTTTGAAAAATTGTGTGCACGTGTGTTATTTCAACTGAAACTGTAACAGGCTACTATTTGTGAATGTTTGAAGAAACCTTTGTCTTGGGTGCCCACCTCGGCCCCTCCCCTCAGCACTGGAGCTGCAATCCTAGTTAAGTCTTCTCATTTGGGCTCGCTCCCAGGAAAGTGTTCTCTGAATTGCGCTGCAAGAGTCTAATTTCCCTTTTTGGAAATAATAAGTAAACAGTTTAATGTATTTTATTTTCATGCAGATTTGTTGTTTATATCCCACTTTCTACCATCACCAAGCAAATAAAAATGTTCACCTAGAACTGAAACTGTTTTGTCATGTTCCTCACTGTCTGCTACACTTCATAGGGCTACATGTTATATTCTGATTACAAATAGTTCCAGTCAGAATGTGTGGGCTGAATGGTGTCAAAGCTAGTTTGTAATCAGAGTATACTATATACCTTCCATCTGCCTCTGCCAGCTTTACTATGTAGGTTCTATAAAGACCCCAACAAGAGCCATGTAATATTGAAGCATTAGACAGATTTGTTGTGTGTTGTTTTTCATGTTTAAAATTGCTTAATATACTGATATTAAAATCTCTTCCTGGAGATAGCCTGTAATTTAGAACCATTAATATGTACTAGCAATTTGCAGCACTTTTACTACATATTTATCATCATTGAATTTCACCTGCCATTTTATTCACTGAGGGCTTTCCGCAAAGGTAATAATGTTTGAATTTGTACATTAGGGTGAGGGAGCAGTCCACTGAGGCTAAATGAAAAGGCAAACGCAAGAACATTGAAACTGAAGTACAGAACTTGCGTCTAGGTAGAAAAGAAGTAGGAATATTACAACATAGTTCCATTGTTTGCATTTTCCCAATTTTTTTCCTATCCCATTCTTTGTATTAAGCCTTTTGCTCACTTTAAAATTTGCTGAGTTTTTAGTAGTGATGTGGGACACCAAAAGTCAATATATGCTGGACATTATTTTCTAGTTATGATGGATGGACAGATCCCTCTTGCAACTTGAAACTCACTCAGAGCTGAGTCATGTTATCAGTTTATATGACAGCATTTGTGATTTTCTACTTGCAGAAATGCATCTGTCACCATGTGACAAATAGCAGCTATTCCCTGATGTAAGAAGTTGTTATCTTAGATAACTTTTTCCCCTTATCATGAGTCTTTTTGCACCCACTTGATCTATAGCAGATATGACAAAAATACGTGTCCATGATAGTGGCCCCATGTTGTAGGCTTCATAAATCAAGTACACTGGAAGATAACTGTTATTTAATATTTTAAGTGCTTTATGCCATGGCTAAAGTGAATGTCTCACTCTGTGAACACTATTGCATGATATTACCAGCACCACTAGACTGTGCATTATACCAAGACCCTGGAAAGCTGGGCCACGACAATACAAACTTTAATTTCATCTGCTGTGGCTGGTCCATCCCAAAGCCTCAGTGCATGTTATGGTGTACCATTTATCAGAAGTAGCCTATTAGCTAAGAGATTGAATTTCAAATCAGGACATTCTCAATCTGAATGTCACATTTGCCAAAAACTGCTAGATAGCCTTAGATAGGCCACAGATGTTTAGCCTCATCTCATCATCTATAGTATGGGCTATATATTAAGGCTGTTGTGCAGATTACTAAAAGAATATATAGCACTTTGAGCTATTCAGAATACTATATAAATGATAAATTTTTTGTTAATTTTCTATTGTATCCTTTCCAGATTCATAATGTTGATATTTTATTTATTGCATTTGTTATTGCATTTTTGGAATCTTTCTCCAAGGACAGATCATGTGAAGTTCTCTACACTCATGTTATCCTCATGATACCCCATGAGGTGGGTTTGGTCAAGAGACCTAAGTCACTCAGTGAGCTTCATGGCTGAGTCAACATTTGAACCTGAATCTTCCTGCTCCTAGTTTGACTTCTTTATCACAACAGCTCCCAGCTATGATGTTGGGTTAAGAGTGGCAGATTCTAATCTGGAGAACTGGATTTGATTCCCCATTCCTCCACCTGCAGCCAGCTGGGTGACCTTGGATCAGACACAGTTCTCTCAGAGCTCCCTTAACCCCATTAACCTCACAGGATGTCTGTTGTGGTGAGGGGAAGGGAAGGTGACTGTAAGCCACTCTCTTTTGTGCAGTGAAAGGTGAGGTATAAAACCAACTTTCTTCTTCATCATCATCTTCTTCTCTTCCTCTTCTTCCTCCTCCTCCTTCTTCCCTACATGACAGCTGCTTTCTCCTGCTCCACCACTAGATCAAGCTCACAGGCCTTTCACAGCTTTCTGAAGAGCCGGTGCTTTGGTGAATTCCTAAAGGAAAAGAAGCTCCAGGGGCATCCTCTGAAAATGCTGCTCTTTGTACCTCTGTGGACCTGATCTAAATCTTTTAGATGATATATTTAAGAGAGCAGTCTATCATAAATGCCACTGTGAAAACACAGTTAACAGCATAAGGAAATGTTTTGCTTTCATTTATGTAGATATTTATGCCTTGCTTTTCTCTCCAATGAGAACCCAAAGTAGCCTGCAACACTGTCTTCCCATTCTCCATGTTATCTTCACAACAACAGTCATATGAAATAGGTTAGTCTGAGGGCCCAGCTAGACATAACAGCATCCCTCTGTCCCCTATGGGCATATCACAGCCATTTTAAGGCCTGGATTTTCTGATTTTAAAAATGCCATGGACTGTGATCCTGACAGCTGACCTGACAGTGCCCCAGGCAGTCTTCCCTCAGTTCAGGAGGCTTGAACATGGCATATGTGTGCATGGAGAATCAAGAGTTCCAGTGGCAGCAAGGGTGAGGGGCAGTTCTTGCCAGCTAATGGAGGTACCCTGTCTCCACCTCTGGCTTCTCTCTCATCAGCTGGCAAACACAGCCCCTCACCTCTACAGAGAACAACTGGCCCAACGTTACCCATCAAGCTTCATGGTAAAGTAGGGATTCAGACCTGAGTTTCCCAGATCCTAATCAGATGCTCTAACCACTATAAAATGTAAGTGAACAGGTGAGGTTCTTTTACATTTTATTGTTAAGAACTGCGCTTTTCTTTCAGTTACATTTCCAGCCTGCTCTTAGCTGCACACATTGTAAACTGGAGCTCTATGAAGTTATCGGCGTTAAGTCTGTAATGCTATATATTGAAATGGTACTTAGGAAGGAAAGTGATGTAGTGAACAAAGCTGGGCACTAATATCTTTTAACTTGTCTAGATCTGGTGCAAAAGGATGTGGTGAAATTGACAAGATTCCCCTCCCCCACATACTCGCTTCTGCAGCTTCTGCACATTGAATTCCCTGTTTGACAGCTTTCACACTGCTTCAGAATGCTATTCTAAAGTTCAACTCAATATCCTGATTTACTGATACATCTTAATACTCTGATCTCTTAATGCTGGAGGCAGACAGTAGTTTATTATTCACTCTTTGGTTTGGTTTGCAGTCTGTCCACGTAGTGTTCCATTGTATGCTCATCAAACAATTTGCATTCAAATAGTTCATGCATGTTTGGATGTGCAACAAAAAAAAAAAGCTAGTTGTGCATACATATTTTCATTCTGTCCTTGTGGGTTTCTCTGCATCCAGTATCTGCCTCCCTTCTCCCCATTAGCTGTTCTTCACATGTTCAGGTGTCTTCAGTAGGGGCACCTCACCTTTGGAATGCCCTCCCTCTTGAGGGTTGCAAAGCCCCTACAAGTTCCAGTGATGTATTTCTATCCATTGAAATGTGACTCTCCCTCTTCTCCACTGTCGTTGAAATATGCATGGGGATAGGTAATGGAGGAAGGAAATTGGTGAAAATCAATCCCCTTCCACAGGTGAAAATTTTAAGTGGGATCTAACTCTTTAACTACATAAAAAACGCAAATCAAAGTCATTAATTTTGAACACAAACTGTTAGTGACAAAGCTGATAAAATGTCCAGGGCAAGAATGATTCAATCCTGCATATTTTCACATATCCTTGTGTGGATTGTATTTTCTTTGAAGTCCTCCTGCCTCTAAAATCAATTATAGTGCTATCCTACACAGAGTTATAACCTTCTGTCCTTGTGAACTTCAGGGGACTTCGGTGGCACAATTAAATTATGTACCTTGAAATTGTTAAATTGTTGTTAAAGTTGTTAAGTTATACCTTGTCCTGGCTCCTACTTGGTGGGAACTCTCTGCCAGATAACATCCATGCCCTGCAGGACTTTGTGCCGCTTTGCAGGGCCTGTAAGGCAGAGATGTTCTGCCAGGCTTTTGGTTAAGGACAGCAACAGGTACCGCCTTATCTGGCATTCCCTCCCTTCTCCTCCACTTGGGTTTCTTCAGCTTGCTGGAGATACTGTATTTATTTGGCACCATTTAATGCTTTTTAATCTGACACTTTTTAAATTTTGACTTGATTGTTTTAAATTGTACTTTTTGTTGTTGCTAACCATCACTAAGCCCTATGCTTTCAGGGAAGGGTGGTATATACATTGAAAATATAAACAACAACAAACAAATAAATAAATACTCCAAGCACAAAAAGGAGTGAACTGTGATCTGTTTTCAAACAGCAAGTCACTGACCATGACCCTGGGAGCTGCATGCCTTGACCAGTGAAGTTTCTGCTGGTGATTGTGAATGAACAACATTTGGGGCAAGTGTTAAGATGTGAGTTACAGATGATCTGCCCCATACCTGTAGCTTATGAAACAACTTACACAAGAAAGCCTACAGAAGTGGTTAGTGTGCAGGTTCGTGGGAGCTCAACATGGTGTTGGATTCAGACTGTAAGCAAAACACTTAGGTGATCCTGTGAAGAACTCAATTGTGTGAAGCAGTTCATTCACAGTAAGAATGAACACTGAACACATTTTGTGCAGCGTGCCTGTTTTTAGTTAAACGGAAGCAATTTGTAAAAGAGATTTATTTCTGGTGGGTGTATATACTATCACTGTTGCCTCTGTTTAGGAAGGGTTGCAATTTATTTTCGTATTATTTCTGGATAATGCTGACTGTGTGGACAGGAGAAATAAACATTTCTTCTTGTTTACTAGAGTGTTGATTGCTTTATTTTCTACCTCCTGCCTTTTATGGATGTACATTCAGGTATCAACAAATAAGCAGAAAAGCCATTTCCATTATTATAACAAATCCAAATTAAAACTGTTAACATTCAGTAACAGTTGGTTTTGTTCATTGTTTTTTTTTTCATTTTTAAAGTAATTTATTGTGTAGAAGTATAATTGCAGTTACAGTCTGTCATATCATTATCAAACTAACATATAAAATATGTTATTATTATAGATCCTTATTACAACATTAAATTGCAGCAAGCTAACTAGTCAATGAAATAAAAGCAAATCTTTGGTCCTAGGTTTATCAAATTGAGATGTTTGTGAGGTTTTTAACTCACCATAAAAAATATGTATCCATGCTGACAACTTTTTATTACATTATGTGATGATAGAGTACCCTCAAATCGTTCCACCCAGTCTGTAATTTTGTCCTGCACTCCCTCTGGTTCACAAGCTGATGAAACCAGAGAGAAATGAAATTAAACCAGAGAGAGTGCAAGGCTTGAAAATCTGAAAAAAAATTTTTTTAGCAATATTAAGAGCTTGGAAAAAGTGGCCAGTGAGACAGGACCTTAGACCGGTTTTGCCTGTTGCTGCATTGGTGAGATAAATGGATTTGTGAATTGGAAATGCAATTGGTCTATTCATTACAAGGAGATCATGTTGAACTGTATGTAAAAAGTAGTAACTGCATTGCAATCTGGGATTACTTGTATTTTCCATACCTGTGAGCAACTTGAGTTGCACAGATGAGGTCACGATTGTGGATTTATACCTGTAACTTTGTAATTATAAAAGACTTTATATTTGTTAAGTGTTTTTACACATGGAGCTTGTCGCTTCTTCTCCAGTTTTCAGTCTGTGCAACTCTTGTCAATTTGTCATGAAAAGAAGATGGACAGACATGGAAAAGTATTTTCAGTCCAGACATGAAAACACTGAATCAGCCAAGCTAAGTGTACCAGACTAGATGATAAAAATCCATGGCTTCTGTTTCTGCAAACAGGACTGAAACATGTTTTCAGCTGTTTTTTGAAATATAGTAAAGGTGATAAGTGAAGAATAAGGATGTAGGAATCAGTTTGTGAACCTACATGCCCAGAACATTTAATACATTATTGAACTTCTGAAAAACAGACATTTCTTCAGCTGTCTGAACAGAAGAGTGATCATGCATCCCTGGAATTAAGCAGAATATATTTAAAACATCGAATACAAAGTACCACAGCTAGGTTAGCAAGAAGTGTGAAAATTCAACATCATCTACTTAATGAGAAACTAAATTATACATTACAACAATACCAAATGTCAATCAAAAGCAGAACCATTAGACAACCATTTGATATTTTAGCATTTTTAAAGAGGGTTTGAAATTAACAATATGAATTAATTAACTGGCTAAAACTATTCAAATGATACTGCAGAAGCTGACTTGCATTTAAAAGCCGCTCACAGGAGTGGTCTGTTTCCTTGAGTGCTACATCCCTGGTAGCTGCAAATCCACCAGAGATTGTGCAAATTCACCAGAGATCGTGGCTACCATGCTGTCCAAGCAAAAATAGCAACTGGCAATAAATCAGCCTCCAGTGTACCTCTTGATAAATGTACTATAGATAAAGTCGTGCAGTCCTAGCCAGCCACTGGGGGAGTTCCAAAACTTTCTTGCAGCTGGTCACCCAGCAGAATGGGCCAGCCAGTTCCTATTTAAAAGCAGCTTCCCTGCTCATCCAAGTGGTCAGCTGCAGTGAAAACTTCTAAAGCACCTCTGGCTGCCTGTGAGCTTTCCTCCCACCTACGCATATGGCTATCTTGGACTGCAGCCAATAGCATTACATGGACTTCAAGAGACAGATCAGTTAAACAAGTCCTCGCTTCAGGGGCTTATTCAGTAAACTGAATTCCATTTCTCTGACCGATTTGTAAACAATGCTTAGTAGAAAGGTAATTCAATGTAATGGGAAAAGCCACGGCAAAGAAGAACCTAAAGACATGATAGAGTGGATGCTAAGATCTGAAGCAATCACTTGACCCTGTAATGTTATTAACTTGCTAAATCGCTGTTGTTGCTTGTGAAAGGAGGCAGGTGGCTGTAAGGAGACTGTACCCTTCACTTAAAAAAAAAAAGGAACTGAATTTTATAAAACAAAGATGTGCATCTCATAGTGGGGGGGGGGGTGGAATCTGAAAGTAGAAATGTATTTCTTTTCTTTTCAGCATGATATCTTTAATCCAAAGCAACCCCTACAACATAGTGATGTGGTTCCTTCCTAGCAAATCATAAGTTCCCCCCTTTTAATTCATTCCCAGTTGTAGAAGAGTGCTTAGCATTGTTGATATCACCAACATGGGGTAGTGGTTGAGTTTTACACTAGGTATGGGGAGATAATATTCAAATCTCCATTCAGTTATGGAATTCATGAGGAGAGAGTCAGTCTCTTTCTCTGAGCATAAGTTACCTCACAGGATTTTTGTGAAGACAAAATGAAAGAGGGGAGAACCATATACATCATCCTGAATTCCTTGGAGAAAGGGTGAGTAAAGAAGTAAAGACAAACAATCTATAGAACTAAGAGCGTACTCAGAGAAATGAAGAAGAGAAAAAACGAAGGCGAAATATTTGAGGGCAGGCAGACCTGTAAGCAAGAGACCTATGAGATGGACAGAAAAGAAAGGAGTTACAAGGCAGGGGGTGGAAGAAAGTACCTAAAGACTTGTGATTGTGTGTATAGATGGGGATAGAAATGAACATGTATTATGGAGTGCAGAAAAGGAGCCATTATTCAAGGAGCTATTGATAACATCAGTGAAAGGGCATGGCCTGCTTCCCCTAGAACAACTGGCCACTATGTGAAACAGTCTGCTGGACTATTTTTTTATTTTATTTACGTTATATTTATATCCCGCCCATTCTGTACAGACTCAAGGCGGCTAACAGCATAAAATAGACAGTAAACAAAAACAATATTAAAACAATAAAACAGATAAATGACAATGGTGCTACTTCAGGTGGATCATGTAATATTTTACATTCTCACGCGCACAGATCCTAGGCAGTTAGTAATAAAAGTGCTATGGATCCAGATGTGGTGGCAGCCCTCTCCCATTAGATGTTATATGCCATCTGAAACAGTTCAGTCTTGCAGGCCCTGTGGAACTGCAATAAATCCCATAGGGCCTTGATGGCTTTTGGAAGGGTGTTCCAAAGTATTGGGGGCTGCAACCAAGAAGGCTCTTCCTCTGGTGGAGTTGAGCCTAGCCTCCTTTAGCCCAGGGACAGCCAGAAGATTTTGAGAGCTTGATCGCAGTGCTCTCTGGGGAACATGTCGGGCAAGGCGGTCCCACAGATAGGGAGGTCCTAGGCCATATAGGGCTTTGAAGGTTAATAACAGGACCTTGAAACTGATTCAGTACACAACAGGCAGGCAGTGCAGTGCTCTCAGCACAGGCTAAATGTGCAGCGCTCTCAGCACAGACTAAATGGACCACTGATCTAATCTAGCAGGGCTCTTATTATGTGCCTGTGGCTGGTTTTATTATTTTTAAGAGTTTGCATTTTTTAACATGCAAAGACATTAAACACCTTACTTAATTTAGTAACATGGATGTCTTGGGTTGGTAATAATATAAAAGTGATCCTCAAAATGATTTAATTTGTATGCTCCTAAGAGAAATAAAGTCATGGTATTTACATTTCCAAGCCTCCCAAAAAGAGAGAGTCTACCTTATATTATTAGGTTTCCTTTTCCTTTGCTATTGGACTTACTGTCAGTGAAGGCAAAGACACACTTGCAGTGGCATTTTTTGTTTAGTTTCACATGCTGTTGCTGTTGGCTTGCACTCTGTGCTTGGACTGAAGTCTGCTAATACTGATTGGTATCAGGGAGGAATTCTGACTCTTCCCTGACCCCAGGGCTTGCTTTCTGGGACAGAATGGAGTTCTGGAAACCCTTCATGGAAATAAAATTCTCAAAAAATGTTTAAAAGTTCATGAAAGACATCCATGTGTTTCTCTTTCATTTCCCACTTGAGAGTTCTGGCAACTCTTTTTCCGGGGCGGGGGGGGGGGCTTGGCTGACACCAGTCAGTATTTGTGTAACTCCCATTGGCTTGGTGGCTAGCAGGTACAATGCTAATTTTACACTTCACCAAATCAGAATAAGGCACAAGTAGGACACTTCCTGAGAAAAGACTGTCACAGAATGAAGATGATGATGAAACTTTAGTTTGACACAACATCAGCTCCAGAAAATAAGCAAATAATAAAACACAACAACTCAACAAACATGAAGCAATTAACAGAGATTGCAGGGGTTCCGTTGCCAAGTTTTGTAATGAGTATAAAGAATACAATTCAGCAATCTCCCTTTCCAGTCTGTTTCTGAAAGGATATTGCAGTAAAACAGGTTGCTCAGCTTTGTGAATTTTGATTTCAGATTTTTGTCCATTCATCTTTTGGTATGCCCAGGCTACAAGGGCACTGGGTTCAACAGCTAGGCAGTAGTTAGTAGGGTTGTGCCACTGAGTCAGCACAGGGCTCTGCTGCTTAGCACCACTGCATTCAATGCACTGTTTCTGTGCTGTGGTCCTTGCAGAAAGCACCCCTCTATGTTTGTAATTCAGAGAGATTCTTAGATTTGAACTAAGGCCTGCATATGAGACACTGGCACTGCCACAGTGGCACTTGCTCTGCTGAGCACATAGCACTGTTATGCTCTTTGCACACAAGCATCCTCACCACAGTTGACTTTCCACTGCAGAGATTCTCTGGGAGAACCTGACTGCTGCCTGTGTTTGTAAGTTTTTTTCCGTTATAGGAAACAATGAGGAATGGGGGCAACCAATTTTTGGTCCCATAGAATAGAAACCCCTGATCCAATCTTCTTTAAATTCAGGTGTGCTCTGGAGAAGAGGCTCCTGCATATGCCCTGCAAATTTTGTGTCTCTCCCTCAAACCCCCACCCCCTCCAGCACCCATACATTATATCCTATGTTTTTCCATTGACTTCAGTGACACATAGAGTTTAATGGAGCCATATATTCAGGAATAGCCAAATATCTCTCAAATCAGATTTGGCCACCAAATCTGATATTTGGGGATATTCCCCCCAAAAAATATTTTTGCCCCCGAATACCCCAAACCTGAATGTTACTTACCCCACTCCCACCCCCTATTCTCAATTTTTTTCCAATACATGATTCCATATTGAATTTTTATTTGAGAAGACTATTAGTAGCTTTGTAAGGCTTCTACAGCATACCACAGGAAATACTTCTGAACACTAATGTAGTAGTCTGTTGGCAGACTGATTTCACAGTGATGGGAGTTGAGGTGTTCATTACTTTACAGGGTCCTTTCCTAGAAACTAGCTGCTAGCCAAAAGTCTGTGCTTTTTACTGTCCTTGTTTTATGTAAATAGGAATGTGTGTGGACTTGGAGAGTTGTCTGCAGCATAAGACAAACAAAACAGCAAAATATAACTAGAGTCAAGGCCAAGGAATTTGCTTTGTGGAGACTGAAAATCTAAGACAGTGCTGATTTGGGACAGAAGAGCTAGTTAATGTGACAAAGAGGTAAGCTAGGCATTCAGGTGGAAGAGTGAGCAGAGCAGAAGGCTAGTAGATTTGTCCTGGGAAATCTGCAGAGAAGGACACTAATAAATAAGGTTGTTTTCGCACTTACCTTATTCCGGAGCGATGTCCCTCTTCACCACGCAGCGTCTGCACGGATTTCGCACTACTTGCTCCGCAGAACCCGGAAGTCCCGTGGCTTTTGCGTCGCAAATGTAAACTGGTTTTTGGCAGTTTACATTTGCGACACAAAAGCTGCGGGACTTCCGGGTTCTGCGGAGCAAGTAGTGAGAAATCCGCGTAGACGCTGCGCGGTGAAGAGGGACGACGCTCCGGAATAAGGTAAGTGCGAAAACGACCTAATAAATAAAGCAACAGAAGGTGGCTTTTGAATAGGCAAAGTACTGGAGAACCATCTAGTCTGGTACTAGAAATCCAGCACCTTTGTCTAGCAAGCTATCAGCAAAGGAACAATTTTAGCAATAGAGAAAGACACTGTAATTAGTTAGCTAGTTCATCCGTTCGTTCAATTTCTGTTCTGCCCTTCTCCAAGTAGACTCAGGGCAGGATACAGGTCACAACAATGAATATAAATTAGATAACTTAAAACCATATTTGTGTTAAAACACAAAAGCAAACACAGGGTTGATTCGGCTTGACAACAGTGCTCAGTTTGGACTGGTTCCCTTTGGCCAGCATTGTCAGCGGGGGAGGCTGAGATAGATATGGATGCCTGCCACCTCATACGAAAGCCAGTGAAACAGTTCTGTCTTGCTGACCCTACAGAACTATAACAAATCCCACAGGGCCCTGATCTCAAGGGGAAGCTCCTTCCATCAGGCTAGGGCCAGGACAGAAACAGCCTTGGCCTTGATTGAGGCCATCCAAACATCCTTGGGGCTGAGGACAACCAGAAGATATTGATTGATTGAGCGTAACACACTGCAAGGGACATACAGAGAGAGGTGGTTCCAAAGATATTCAGGTCCTTGGCTGCATATGGCTTTGAAGTTAACACCCAAACCTTGAACTGGATCCAGTATTCTACTGGCAGCCAGTGGTGAAGACTACATGACACAAAAGCAGGCTGATGTGAGTGTGATGTGGAGTGTTGACTCCATCATCATATTGCTTTGCTGATAGTGTCTGAAGAGATAGGTTGACACAGGCTTATGAGTTTTCTTCTTTGCTCAGACTTTGACATTTCAAAATGTATGTGTAATAAAGCTATGAATTCTTGATTGTCTTGTAGTTCTTCTTGTACATATAAAAGAGATTTTCCTTCCAGCACTTCCCTCACCAAACATCTTATCTGGGGGACAATTTCAGGAATTGGGCATACATGCATATGTCCACATTCTACCTCTTCTGCATGTTACATTGTTTTAACATGGGATTTACAAGCCCCATTGCATGTACAGGACTTCACATTGTAGTGAATGTGCGCACCGGCCTATGATTATATAAGACAGAAATGCAAACATATGATTTGCCCAGTCAGTGCAAACATATGATTTGCCTAAAGAGCTCTGCATTAAATGCTAAATCAGTAAAATGGAAAGGATTGCAGTGACTAGTACAGATGACCGAGACAATGCACAATGATTGGAAGAACAGTAATAGCATTGTAATTAAGTAGCTTTCAATGTCATTATATGTTTTTAAAGCCACTGGGGCATTGTTCCATCTGATTGACTTTATTTAGACATGATTAAATGTTTAAAAATCTCTGCTTGCATATGGCAAGCCTAGAGTTCGAGATGCTATGATACAGTTGACAGCTGACACATTGTTTGCTTGAATCCAGGGCTGTTTGTGTGGCCTGAGACATCACACAAGTTATTTGCTTAGAGATTTTTAAACATGTATTTACATTTGTCTTGAAGGCACTTTGGACTCTAGCAGAGTGGTCCTGAACTGCGTTACCCCTTTCTAAGCCCATTGACTTGACTGGGTATAGAAGAATATAACTTTTCTTAGGATGGCACTGCTAATCAATGTTTAATCCCCATGCACTATGCCAGGGGTGGCCAGTGGTAGCTCTCCAGAAGTTTTTTTGCCTATAACTCCCATCAGCCCCAGCCATTGGCCATGCTGGCTGGGGCTGATGGGAGTTGTAGGCAAAAAACATCTGGAGAGCTACCACTGGCCACCCCTTCACTATGCCATCATTGTGATGAAAAAAAAAAACCTTTTTCTTTAACTGACACTGTACTTAATTGAACAGTATGACTTAGATAATCAGATACTCTGACTTACTGTATATAGTCAGAGAGTCAGTTTTGTGTAGTGGTTAAGTGAATGCTGGCTCCAGGTTGACTCAGCCTTCCATCCTTCCAAGGTTGGTAAAATGAGTACCCAGCTTGCTGATGACTGGGGAATGCTGATGACTGGGGAATGCAATGGCAAACTACCCCATAAAAAGTCTGCCACGAAAACATTGTGAAAGCAACGTCACCCCAGAGTCGAAAACAACTGGTGCTTGCACAGGGGACTACTTTTTTTTACCTTTAAGTGAATGGACTCTAATCTGAAGAACCAGGTTTGATTCCCCACTATTCCACATGCAGCTTCTGGATGACCTTGAGTCAGGCAGTTCTTGTAGAACTGTTATCTCAAGAGCAGTTCTCTGAGAGTTCTCTCAGCCCCAACTATCTCACAGGGCACCTGTTGTGGGGAGAGGAAGGGGAGGAGATTGTAAGCTGCTCTGAGACTCTGAGTGAAGGGCAAGATATAAATCCAATCTCCTCTTTTTCTTCTGCTCTCAAATGTGGGTATTATTCCTTAATTGGTTTTTAGGACTGTTGCTGATTAATTAATATTCATTTGCAGTGGTAAGGAAGAAATTAGTATTTCAGTAATTTATTTAAAATCTTTTATTCAACACTCATCAGTAAAATTCCTTAGTCATCTTCCCATTAAAGAGTTAAAATATCGAATAGTCAGCTTGCATCTCAGAAAATGAAATCTGCAATAAAGCAAAAAAAATTTTTTTAAAAAAATTGTGGCAATATTCAGCATCACTACCAGCAGCATTCAGTTAAAACAAACTCAACAAAAGAATAAGAGGAAAAGGCTCCAGTGATGTCTCCTATGGGCCTGTTTAGAAAATTTAAGACAGTGGCAAGAGGTGACCCAGTGGTGTTCATTTAGGCAGAGAAGACACTTAGCAAGGGCATTGGTGCTGGGCAACTTTCTCCCACAGGAGACACAACTATAGAAAAATAGCACCAAAAGAGGAGGGAGGAAAGGGAGGAGAAAACATAAGTGAGCCCCTGGTTGGGTTTGTATTTATTAAAATATATCCTTCCCTTTTCTTCGTGACCCAAGGCAGCTTATAAATTGCAATTCAAAATATACAAAATACAATGAAACCACTTCTCACTTTTAAAAAACTGTATGCAGTCTATGTTCCATTAGAAATCCTGGCAGATAACATGGCTTTGCAGCATCTCCTGAAAATTTCTGAAGTTGGTGCCCACTTCACCTCCTCAGGGAGTATATTCTACAGAGTGAAAACCACAACAGAAAAACAAGGAGCTCCAGATGATGCTAGGCAGGCTATGTTAAGTGGGGACTGGGGAACAGGTGGGTCATATTTGGATTAGGGCTGTCAATGGGCAAAAATTGCCCAGAGGTCGATGGGCAAAAATAAATTGACTATCCCTGGACCGAGAGAGGTCAAACTTCAAAATATCAGAACTCGGGCCTTCTCAGCCGCGGCTCCTGTACTGTGGAATCAGCTCCCGGAGGAAGTGCGGGCCCTACGGAACCTTGACCAGTTCCGCGGGGCCTGCAAGACCGCTCTTTTTAGGCAAGCCTATGCTGATATCTGCTGAGTTGCTAAGAATAAGGAGCCGCCATCTACTATACGATTATGGAACCATCTAAACTGGCAGAACCAGCGCCAAACAAGTTTACTGCTGCCAGATTTATTCTATGTAATGAATTATGTATTTTAAATATTTTAACTTAATTAACTGGTTTTTATGTTTAATTTCTTTAATTGTTAAATTTTAAAGTTTTATCCTTTGTTAAATATGTGAAATGTTGTTAGCCGCCCTGAGCCGCCTAGGCGGGGAGGGCGGGATATAAATGTAAATATAAATAAATAAATAAATAAAATCCCAAAAAAATTCGGTAATATCCGGATACAGAAATATTCAGTAATAAATTTTTAGGTATTCCGGATATTTCCGAATAGTAGTATCTGGATATATCCTAATATACTGAGTTATCCGGATATATCCAGATATATTCAGCTCCATTATACCCTATGGGCCACTGAAGTCAATGGCAACATAGGATATATTGGAAGACACCTGGAGGGGAGGGGGTTTGGGGGAGAGCCCCCAAGATTGCAGCGGAGCTTCAGGGGACTCTCCCCCAAGGAACCCCAAAGTTCCAAAAAGATTGGACCAGGGGGTCCCATTCTAGGGGCACCTGAAGAGGGTGACCTTATCCCACCATTATACCCTATGGGCCATTGAAGTCAATGGCACAACACAGGGCATAATGGAAGCTGCCTGGAGGGGAGGGAGTTTGGGGAAGAGCCCCCAAAACTGCAGTGGCGCTTCAGGGGACTCTCCTCCAAGGAACCCCCAAGTCCCAAAATGTTTGGACCAGGGGGTCCCATTCCAGCATTATACCAGCATTATACACTATCCCAGGGGGTCCCATTCCAGCATTATACACTATTCCACCATTATACCCTATGAGCCATTGAAGTCAATGGCACAACACAGGGCATAATGGAAGCCACCTGGAGGGGAGTGGGTTTGGAGGAGAGCCTCCAAAATGGCAGGCAATTCTCTCCCAAGGCCCAAAATGGCTGGACCTTACTGTGGGCACCCCAAAAGGCTTTACAAAGGCACACACATCCCCAACACAACCAGAAAAACAGTAAAACACCACCAGCAGTTCAACAGGTCAGTAAGCCACTACAGCCTGGCCAAGGGAAAACAGAGGAAGTAATCATCAGACACCACACAACCAGGTCAACCAAAGCCTGGCATAATTTTAACAAGCAACACCAAAAAACAAAATAACAAAATAACAGGCAAATCCAAAACATTTTTAAAATTCCCAGAAAAGATTATAAAAATAACACAGATTAAATTAAACACTTTAAACCAGAGCCACTCCCGCAAGCAACCCATCCCCCAGCAGAAAACCAACCACCCAAAGCAGGAGGAAAACTAAAGGTTTTCAAAAAGTTAAAAATAAACCTGCTTCTAATATGAACAGAAATCCTCCCTCCCATAAACACACAAAAAAGGAGTCATTTTAGCAGATGAAGATCCTCCAGTCTAGCCAGAAACACCAGCAGCTAAGGCCAGGCCACAGAGAACAGAGCACAGCGAAGGGCACAGAAGCTCACTCACAGTTTCTCTATGGCAACACAAAAGGCAGTTTTCACTAAACCCTATACCAAATTGACAGCCCTACTTTGGATCATATTTGGCACATGGGGTCATACAGGAAGATATGGTGTTGTATGTTACACATATTTAAAATAATGAAGAACCTTAGAACTAGTTTGGATTTTTTTTCCAATCACATAAACTCTCCTGGAGACTGAAATTTATTCTAACATTGTAGTTGCCGCTGCCAGATGGCAAAGATCCTTAAACTCCAAACTCAGTCTAAAAACTGTTAAGTCTGCTTCACAATAATGGCCAGTACTCCATCAGCAAACAAGCCAGTCCCCATGTTCAATGGAATGCAGAAATGTATTTTATTGTATTTCAATTGTGATGGAGCATTGGTAAACAGAAGCCTAACTATTGATAACTATGTTTGCTGGTACTGTTATGTGCAATACTATAAGGATAGGAAAATCTCTGGGGAAGGGTCCACCTTAGCAGAATGGAACAAGGATATGTGGCAGAGTGAAACTTGCTAAAAAAAAAGTTGTGTTTATCATCACAGAAGCCAGTGATGTCTCTGTAATTTCTCACATGCAACATCATGCAGCCCAAAGAGACTGTTTGATGTACCGTATGTGGACCATTTCAGAAGCTGAATATAAGGAAGTGATTATGTCTCTTCCAGCATCTCTCTCTCTCTCTCAGCTATCTGTCTGTCTGTCTGTCTGAGGGGGACAGTCATAGACAAATAAATAAGAAGAAAATAGATATAGGGGCTGCTCAGCAAGAAAGAAGCAAAAAAGAAAAATTCTGTGTGTGAGGAAGGGAAGAGAGCAAAATTGCCATACCTATCATTATAGTATTTTCTAATGGTTCTTGTCTTCTCATAATGTCTTCTCATATCTTCAGTTGAGTTATTTTATCTTCTAGTGGGAGTTTGGGCTTGATTTGATTTGACTAGTGAGTACTATCACAAAAAAGCCGAGGGCAGGAGCATAAGAAACCTTACAGAGCTGCTCATAGAAATGGAAAAAGACCAGCATCACACAAATCTTGAACTTGCAGTATTGCACTGAAAACTGCCACTGGTTATTATTGTCTATGGATGCAGAGTAGCTTTTCTTTAGTAAAATCTTTTGCACTGGAAAGTAGACTGAAAACTGGTTCACTTGGATGCTTCAATTAACTATGATGATTGTATTATGACTATATTTCCTTGTTACCAGTCAGCCAATTCTAGTTCTTAGGGTGAACTATTGAATCCCCATAACCAATCAGCATGTGTTCTGACTAGAGCTCTGAGGTTATCTGAGCTGTTGCCTTTTAAAAGAGTGGCAGCCATTTCTGTACACTACCCCTGCATTCCGGAATCCCTGTCCACATTCCAAGAAAACTATGAGGCCTTCATATCTGCATTAACTAAACTGGCATGAGAGAAATTTGCACACTGATTTTGAAAGGATTTGCAGACCTCCCCCCACCCCAAGAAACCACTGTAGACTCAAAGAGGTCCGTGAACCTACATAGTTTGAGAAATGCTGATCAATAAGAAAAATCTGAAGACACTGATGTGAATAGCAAAGAACATTTTCTTCTTAGAATTTTATATATGGAGGTTGGAAAAGACACTTTATATTGGACATTTTTTTTATCACAGTCTGTTCATCAATTATTTGAATACAAGGAAAACAGCAATCTTGCAAGATGCAATTTTGTCTTATTCTATTTTCTTGCTCTATCAGACTTATAGGTCTTAAATTGCTTGGCTTTCCCTCCTGCTTTCAGTCACTATGTACCATGTAAGAATTATAGTTTAATTTATTTTAACCAGGAATGTTCCTGTCTTATTTGTTTCCTGTTGCTTCTTCAAAAGGCGTTGTGTTAGTATTTGTTTTTCAGCTGGAGATGCTTCTCACTTTCCTGCATCATTTATTAGTGTAAGATGGATCTTGCTTACTCAGGAAAAAGTTTCTTATGAGAAGCTATTCTAGGACATTAAGGATTGTTATCTTTTCACAGTGAAAACAGAGAATTTTCACTGTACTGAATCCATCAGTGCCAGGGGTCATGGGCTGTGTTCAGACACAGAAAGACTTCACCCCATCCCCTAAAACCATGAAAGAAGTGTCACATGTTATGGAAACAATGCTGAAATATTTATGACATCCTTATTCTGAAGGTGTAAAGGGATTAACTCCCACAATAATGTGGGATTTAAAAAAAAAATCTCCAAAAATTCTACTAGCAGGCACATCAATTGTTACTTCTCTGCAAGTAAGATGACCTAAATGCTGGCAGTGTGCATTGAGATGTAGCACAGGGGCTGGTGAGTGTTTGCTTTTAGAACAGTGTTTTCCCTGTTTCTTTTAAGCCAGTTCCCTTTTCTTGGACTATGCCTTTCACATTTCCCACTCATGAACTTTGGCTAGGGTTGCATATGGTGTCTGAAGTTCTCCCAGAATTATAATTTATCTATAGATTACAGAGATCAGTTTCTTTGGAGAAAACAGCAGCTTCGGAGTGCAAACTCTTTGGTATACCATAGATTCTAGGTGGGACTATAGTTGTGGTGGGGCCCCCAGGGTCCCAGTCCCTCCAATTAAACTGCCATGGAACATTTACAGCCCCACCAAACAGCCACCTGTTGCTTCCAACAAGCAGATTTCTCTTCTCTTTCCTGCTGCCTGTTGTCTGGGAGCCCAAGGTGTAGTGGACCCTAGGGAGACCCCCTAATTCTAGGCTTCCCTTGTTCTGCTCAGTCTTCCTCCCCCATCCAGATCATCTTCTTTCTCCTCTGCTCCAGACAATGTCTTCCAGACAGGGAAGCTTCAAAAAGCTTGTTTTTTCCTCCACCTCCTATTCTGTGAAAGCTCCTTCCCTGGTTCGGGGAGGGAGGGGAGAAAGAGAGCATGTGTTCTCTTTTGCACATCTTTGGGAGACTTTGCCCGCTCCCCCTTTCAAAGGGCCACCCACTCTGATCAGCTACCTTCTTCCTCTGAGGGGCTGTTTGGAGCTGCCACTTCCATATTGGAGCCCCCTGCCATGCAAGAGACAATGGCAAGGGGCAGCTGTTCCAAGTCTTTTGCACTGGCTCTAGTGGCCCCAACCAGAGCAGTCCAGTGTCCTGGAGGCGGAACTCCATTCTGAAGTGTTGCCTGCCCTTGCTTCCACGCTTCTCCTTGCCCCTGTGAATGGGAAGGGAGTTAAACACATACATTTCTCCATTCCAAATGTTCCTTCTCTAACATTCAGTTTTTGTTTTAACCATTTTTGCACAAAATGTGCCATTGTTCATTTAGCAAATATTCTTCAAAATTAAGTATGAGTCCTTGGTGCCATGGCACCATGACTGATTATCCACTTTTCATGTAGAATGTCCGTGTCAGTCCCTCCATCTCCAGATTAAAATGTGGGATCAGTAGCAGGTGATGTGAAAGACCTGAGATGCTGGAGAACTGCTGCTAGTCAGAGTAGACAATGCTGACCTAGATGGATCAACACTTGGAATCAGTATAAGGCAGCTTTATGTGTGAGAAATCGGAAACATTGTTATGTGGCAAACTACAAAATGGTTACCATTTTTCAAATAAACTTGAAACGTTTTGACTGACAAACTTTTATTAGGCATCTGGATTTGAAACATTTTTGAGTGATAATGCCTTGTCCACATCATCTATTTACTTACTATTTTAGACGTAATAATTAGGGCCCCCACCAAAAATGTGTTCCACACAAAAACATGTGCCCCACTAAATGAATATCTTGGCTATGGGCCCCACCAAATGAAAAACCCTGGCTATGGACCTGTCGCTCCCTAAATTCTCCCTTTCACAAGTACCACCCAAATATCTAGGAACATTCCAGGTTGCAGTTAGCAACACAACCTTTGGCATAACCAACTGCACAATCCTTTTCATGTTTACATTGTGTACATGTCTCACAGATGTATTACTAAAGAGATCCATTAGTGGACATTAGCTAGAATAGTTTAAGAGAATCTGCATGTTCGGAAGTCTAAATGTCTGTTTTGAAAATGAAGAAATACCCTTTGGCCTTGGTCCTCTGCTCCTAGAACTTAGAGCATCTGGTTGGCCACTTGTGTGAAATATGATACTGGACTAAGGGACCATTGGTATGATCCCTCAAGGATATTCTTATGTGCATGTGTGTACACAAGCACACACCCTCTCCTGAACTTTCTGGAAAATGTATAAAAAAGTAAAAAGGTAAAGGTAGTCTCCCTGTGCAAGCACCAGGCATTTCTTACTCTGGGGTGACGTTACATCATGATATTTTCATGGCAGACTTTTAATGGAGTGGTTTGCCATTGCCTTCCCCAGTCATCTGGGTACTCATTTTACCAACCTCACTGGATACTCATTTTACCGACTTCAGAAGGATGGAAGACTGAGTCAACCTTGAGCCAGCTACCGAACTAAACCCAGCTTCTGCTGGGATTGAACTCAGGTCATGAGCAGAGCTTGGAATACAGTACTGAGCTTACCGTTCTGCACCATGGGCTCTGGATAATATATACTTTTTAAAATAAATTGGTATTATTTGACATGTATCCCTCTGGGCTGAGAGTAAGGCAACACAGATTTTGACAAGCTGATCATATGATGGCTTTCCAGTCTTAAATTTGGCATTCATTTCACCTTCACACTTGTTAAACATGGCAACTTCATGTAAACGTATGAATAGGTCACTCTGGTGTTGCATGGTAGTGAACTGAACTAGCTCTGTGTGTCAGTAGTCAATGTAAATGTAAATAGATATGCAATGATGGATGGAATCGGTTTAATGACTGTTTTTCCTCACCCATTTAAAGTTATAAGGGG
The DNA here is from genome assembly GCF_032191835.1 of Heteronotia binoei. NCBI lineage: Eukaryota > Metazoa > Chordata > Lepidosauria > Squamata > Gekkonidae > Heteronotia > Heteronotia binoei. The sequence goes on from NC_083225.1 coordinate 57,214,417, forward strand.
GAGAAAGATGTGGAGGGATATAGAGGTATCTCAAAAAGAGCCCATTACCTTCTTCTCATAATTCCCAATATGCTTTGTCAGTATCTATCTGCAGTTGAGTAATGGCAGGTGTCATGATCCTAGGCCTAGTGTGGCCTACAGGCTCCAGGGAAGCCTGTATTGGAGTAGTAACAGGGACTACATTTCCCAAGATCTCTGTGATTGAATGGGAAGCAGTTTTGGAGGAAAACTTGCCCAGTGGAGACCAGAGGGGTGGGATTTGGAAGAAAGGAAATAAAAAGCCAAGCTAGAAGAGGGGGAAGTGTTCTCTCTAGAGAGGCTGCTGTCAGGAGGGTCCATCACCCAAAGGTGGTGAGTCTGTTGGCATCAGAGGAAGGGAACATTTAGTCAGTCATGTCAGAGCTGTTATTTTCTTTGCATCACCTGTATTGTTTGTACCTTTCACTTTTACTAATAATTAAAAATTCACTTGTTTATTCTTGAACACGTTCAGTAAAATTGTTCTTGTTATACTGCCTGGGTCCTCACATCTCTTCAGTCACAGATAAAGGTGCTTGCTAAGAAAGAAGACACAGGGGTTGGGTAGATGCTGTGGGCCCTCTGAGACTGACTAGTATCAGTGTGGTGACATTCAATGCGCCCTCTAGGCTGAGTTAGTGTGAGCTAGCTCACATTTTTTTCAGCCTTCAGTTCACATCTTTTTGTCTTAGTTCAGAAAAAAATGGTCCCTAAGCAAACTAATGTATGCAGCAGCTCACAAAGCAGATTTTTTTTGCTCAGCTCACGAGACTCCACAGCAGAGGGAACATCAAGGGCCTCCATGGTCCCCTGCTTGTGACAGCAGGGTTATACATTTTTTCTCATGATTTAATTATCATGAGATGTTGATCTGAACCCTGTAAGAGGCTAAAACTGAAGAGTTATCCTTTCACTTATTGTTTTACTTAAAACTGTTCCTGACTCTGCCATTATTGTCAAAGAAACTTTATTAGGGCAACTTCACTAAATCAGATTGGTTGCCTTTTCAGTATCCCTGAGGATTTTGATTTTTAATGATCACAGGTTGTTTTCCGCCTTAAAGGGAAACCTGGGAATAACTTTCATTTATCAAACCTGGGTACCCAATTTTCTGCCTGAACAATGGTGTGACTGGTCAAGGCTTGTTGAGTTTGAAAGGCCTAAGGCATAAGACCTCTCAAACCCTCCCCCCTCTACACACACAGTTCTGTGTATTAGACTCTTAGTTGTTTGCTTTAAATGTATCCTGGAATGATTATTTTTCTAAGAAATATATTCCTCTTCATATGGATTTATGCCCAAAGTATGAGTAAAAGGGCTAAGTTCAACTTGGCCAAAAGTGGCTTACAAAGCATTGTCATTAGATCACACAACTCCGATCCATTCCTCCCACACAACTTCAAATGCTTAAAAGTCCCACACAACTTCAAATGCTTAAAAGTCTTGAACAATATCTAGACTCTGCCTCCCTCAGGATATTTTAATCTTTAGTTATTTCAATGGATGGAAGCGGTTCAATCATACCTTTTTTATAAAGAAACTTGGAGGAGCTAAAAATATGCTGTGAGAATTAGCAAATATCTAAAAATGCCTACATCCCTGTTAATATTCCTCATGGAAGGTTATAGAAGGTGTTATATGTGTTAACAACCCCTTACAACGATTAAAACATAAAGTTCAGTCTATAATTTATTTTTTTCATTTTTGCTTTGAGGTCTATGATAATCCATAACTGGAAGAAGTTATAATCCAAACTGGAAGAAGAAAAAAGAGTTTGAACCCTCAGTTAATTATTATTCTTAGAGATGATTTCATTGTTAGTGATTCTATAACAAGCACCTTCCATAGCTCCAATGTGAAAAGGTTACATTCTGTCTTTTGGATATTTTCCTGAAAACATGTAAATTTAAACTTTCTTGTTCACATTTGTTGATTACTTGCATTTCACCCTAGCAAAGATTTTCCAATTAGAGAACACTCCTGTCCCATCCTTAAGTATTTAAATATGCTACACGTGTAAATTTGTTTAATGCTAAGACTGTTCTTTGTCATAAGAAGACAAGTTAAGAAATATAAAAGTAAAATGGGGGGGGGGGGAATAAGATGCTTTTAAAGGGTAGATGATCTCTAGAACCAGTCACTGGCTTTCGGAGATTCTTTCCCCTGAGGTTATGGAGTATTTATAAGTCTGCACAGTATGCTGGAGTGTTAAAAGTTAGCCCTTCAGAAGATGTTTGTTCATCTTTCTTAGAGCATTGCTTTCTGTAACCAGGACTTGGCTGAAAGCAGATTTAAAGTGCTTTTAGAGAAGACCATCTTCTGAACATTCGTTTTATTGTTGAGTTTGCATAAATCAAATGTACAAAACTTGTAAGCAAAATGTACTCCATTAGGGTTTGTAGAATCTTTCGGGCTCAAGTGCCGTGTTCTATTGGAGAAAGTTTTCCTCCCAGACATTTCGTTCTCAGCTGCGGAGAACATCCTCAGTGGCGTTGCAGCCGGAGCAGGCGCTCTGACCTTCTTGGCTGCTATGCATTGAGATCCTCAATGCACAGCAGCCAAGAATGCACTCAGCCTTCCATCCTTCCGAGGTCGGTAAAATGAGTACCCAGCTTGCTGGGGGGGAAAGTGGAGATGACTGGGGAAGGCAATGGCAAACCACCCCATAAAAAGTCTACCATGAAAACGTTGTGAAAGCAACATCACCCCATAGTCGGAAACAACTGGTGCTTGCATAGGGGACTACCTCTACCTTTTTAAATTAACAGTCACTTGCTTCACCAGCTAAAAATACATCACAACAATTTAAAACCCTCCTGCCATCCCATTACAGAACTTCTATACAGAAACAAAAATGGGAGGCACAGTGATTCTGATGTTTCCAGTGGTTCAAATGGTGGTGGTTAATCCCACCTGTTAATTTGTGTGATTCCTAGACAAAACCTGTGCTACAAGAGGGAAATAGCACTTCCAGGGAAAAAGAGCTTGGACACCAAGTATATAGTTTTATGGGATTTTTATTGGTACATAAACTTTAACAAATGCACCCCAGCATAGAGAATTTCCTAGAAGATACTGCTTAATCTAACCTAGATTATCCTAACCTAGATTAAACCAGTAACCTATCATAAAACAGTATCTTTACTACTGCAGCAGGAAAGAAGGCAGTACTCTCACTATGATTTTTGATGGATTCTTTATACATTCACTTTGTGTAGGAATGGCAGAAGGAACATTTCTTTAGTGTGATTCTTTTATGCCTCACAGTTTCAGTGTTTCTAGCAATACCTATTTCCACTTGATTTAAAAATGGAAATAAGGAAACATGGAAAATGACTGACCCCAAGCCACTTACTTGTGTTGAAGCACTGTATCAAAATCAGAAGTGTATGTCGTGTGCGAATTCTAGTTGGGGTAACCATTGACAACAATCCTCACTAGCAGTTGTTCCACCCCCAAGCTTCTGATTTTCCCTGCTCAGGCGATCAGTTCCCCACCAGTTGTTGTGTGGGCGCATTCTGCAGCTCCCTCCAATTTCCGTTGTGGCTTCTTGCTCTTTTTTTTTTTTTTAGAGATCCAGAAGCCACAAGGGAAATTGGAGGGAACTGTGGGTCAAAATGCACCTGTGCAGCAACTGGTGGGTAACTGATCTCTTGAGTTGGGGAAAGCAGAAGCTCAGGGGCAGAACAACTGCTAGTGAGGAATCAGTCTGAGTGTCTCCAGTCAAGTCACATATCTTGCATAGTATGTGTAGTAGATGGACTATGAAATGTTCAGAATGACTAATTTCTAAAGGAACTCATCTGGTTTCAAATGACTCATTCTTAAAATATTATATACGTAAGTGTTCTGGGTCATGATCGTACAGAAGAGAATGTCAGCCATGTAAAGACACCAGCGTGTCATAATGGAAAATGAGCACATCAAGGAATTTGAATAGAGAAATGCAATCTAAGTGTTTCCATGTAAATGCTTGATGTCTTTAAGTGAAAATGGAAGAGCAGGAATCCCTCATGCCAAACAAGACAGATATAAAGGGCATTTCAGAAACCTGGTAGAATGGGAAAAAATCAGTGATATGCAATTATCCTTGGATTTAAACTTTATAGAAAGGGCAGGGAATGATGTATTGTGTGTGATATTGCTCTTTGTGTCAAAGATAGCAAACGAACTTTAAAACAAACTAAAGAGAAATAAATTCCTTTGCATAATTGCTTTAGGAGGAAATACAAGGCATCAAAAGTAATTTAATACTGGGAACATATGTTGCTTAGCTAAACAAAACTCTAAGGGTGATCTGGGGATGGAGAAAAAGACAGGGAGGCAATCAAAGAAGGTAATTTTGTGATAATAGGTGACTTTAGCTACCTTTCCACTGACTAGACAAATGCATGTTGAAATCTTTAAAAGAAAAAAAGTTCTAAATACCATAAATAATTGTGCCACGTAAAAGATCATTATAGAATGGTCTAGAGAGGAGATAGTTCTGGTTCGCAGACAGGGTTATAGCATTAACTACTCACTGCTCATTATACATGGTCTGTAAAATCTTCAGGAATTAGATTATATTTTGGCTCTATTGTTGTTTTAGTGTGTTTTTTCTTCAGCTTTAGTCTAGTTTTTGCTATTAACAGTTTGCGGTTCATATCACAATAGTCTTTTGATCATGTTTTTGCAGAAAGAATAGAACTTCTCCATCTTCTGCTTTTGATTATGTAATCGATTTGATTACTGTATTGGCCATATAGCGATGTCAATTTATACTGTCATCTGTTCAATTAGTTGCCTGCTTGTGTTTGCCATTGTGACTTCACAAATTCTTGTTATTTTATTTACCAAGTCTCCAGCAGCAAATGGAGGTTGTCTCTCAGGGCTCTATTTTTCTTCCTGGTCATCAGCTCCTTGGGTATATTTCCCTTTGACTGATCCAAACATGAGGTAGCGGATCCAGTTACCCTTCAATGAGAATCTTTGCATAATTCATTTTATGAAGAAGGGGAAAGGAATAAGACATTGACATTAAAATAACAAACACTGTCCCAAACTCAAGAAGTCAAATTCCCTCTTGAGCTATTTCCTGGCAAACTTTTTTAAAAAAAAAAATCATTATCTAATATGAACATCTGAATTCAAAATAGAAAATGAATGATAGATCTGATTTGTAAATGGTATGCAGTATGTAATATTCTTTATGAAAGTAAAATGTCAAAGGGTAGATTTGAAAACTCATTTGCTTGGTGATTAAAGCTGTAGCAGTTCGCTGTGTAATCCTGTACAGAGTTACTCCAGTTCAAGCCCATTGAAATCAGTAGGTTTAGACTTGAACAGTTCTGCCATAGGATTATACCTTGAGTTTCATACCTAATAATGGCTTTGTACAAGAAAGGCTTCAACAGAAGGAAGTTTCAAATAGCAATACCAGGGCCCAGAAGTGTATTGATAAATGTGAGCACCATGCAATATACAGAGCCTTATAAATCTAACATCCAACAATGTTTTCTTTGATCCCACTGATAAAGAAGGTGCTAGGGGCAGCTAAGGTATTACTCATCTTTTGCCCTACTCCTTTAGTTATTCAGGATCCTGGTGAACCATTTCTCAACCCCCTTCACTTACCTTCACTTACCTTCTCTATTCAGCCCCTGCCTCCCATCCAGTGTTCCCTCTAAGCTGTGGAGTCTTGTGAGCAAAAATCTACTTCATGAGCTACTGGCATTAAAGTTGTGAGCTACTGCATACATTAGTTTGCTCTGGGGCCATTTTTCCCGAGGTAAGACAAAAATGTGTGAGCCAGAAGCTAAAAAACTCAGCTTAGAAGGAACACTGCTTCCATCCCATTGTTGGCACTACTACATGTTCCATTGATCATTAGATGCCTCATTCAAGAAATGTAACAATAAAGTCTGATTCCATACTTGTGATGTGACAAAACCTAGCTTATGTATTAGGTCACACTAAGACTGCAAGACTGAGAAAGAGCCACTTCAGTTGGAGAAAGGCTGGAGTAGATAACATACATATTTAGAATTATTCATTCCAAAAAGACTGTCAAGTTAAATGAATATATTAGCATACACTAAAAGCACTTAGCAGGTGATTTAAGGATAAATTGTGAAACTTAGGATATATCAAATCACACTGTTATAATCAAATACTATATCTGATCATTATAAGAAGCCATTTGTGGCATGATGGCTGAAGAATTGCTTTGGTTTTGAGAGCCAGTGTGAATATTAGTAAATTAAAATGTCTCCATAACCAATAATCTATGAAATATTAGATTTTCTAATGTGAATCAGAAAGGCATGGAAAATGATACTCAAGGTAGGGAAAAATCAAGCACAGTGAAAAAATAAAACAATATTATTTGGCAGATGAAGATGAAGATAAGGACTTACTCAAAACTGTGGATTTATATGTGAATCTTTGAAACAGGGAAGGATAAAAATGTACTATTGGTAGTTATCTAGTATATTTTTTTATCCTCCCCTTTCTCTAAGAAGCTCAGGACAGCATACATAGATATCTCTGCATCACTGCAGACTGTGGAGTAGAGGCCTCTTGAAAATCACCAGGTTGAAAAGCTGTGGCTTCTCAGTTGCTATCGCTGTATCATAAAAGTGAGAGGTAAAACTATGCAGATCACAGCCTGCATGTAGGCATGCATACTGCTCCCATAACATGCAAGGCTATGGCATTTCTGAAGATAGGCTTGCCAGCCCCCAGATCCCAGCAAGGGACCCCCCAGTTTTGCAGACTCCTCCTCACCACTAGCTAGCTGGCTAGGGAAGGGGGGAGCCACCTCAATAGCGCCAATGTGCCTTTAAACCTTGGCAGGCTTAAAAGAACCTTGCAAACTGCTTGCCTTTTGGACTGTGTATATGTCTTTAAATTTCAGCTGGAGGAAAGCTGCATGGGCAGAGCAAGCAAGCAGAGCCATGTGGCTCTTCCTGGTGATTGTGTAAACCATGTGAGAGAGGAAGAGAAGCCAGTGCAATCCCTCCATTTGTTCTACATTGGTTTCAGAAGTTGTGTTTATAGTAAAATGGAGTTAAAGAGAATTTGATTATGAAATGGAGGGAAACTCCACCCCCTAGGCTGTCCTACTTTCATTTTCCTGTTAGTCTGAAGAAGTTGATTAAAATACAGCGGATGGTTACATTTAGCAACTCCAGTGAGTCAATTGCCCCAGTGAGATCACAAAAGTGTGTGCTTGCTGTTTATTTTGGCTGCTTTGTGAGAGATTGTGTGAGTCTGTGTTCACTTTCATTTAGTGGAAGTGTAGCTGCTGGGGGATGAAGAAATGAAATTGTATTCAGGGGGACTGTACTGCTGTATTATTTATTTATTTATTTCAGGGAATGGGAAAGTCTCCAGGCTCCACACCCAAAGTCCCCAGATATTTTCTGAGCTGGACCTGGTAACCCTGTCTGTAGGTTTTAAATTGGAAACATTCCTAGATCCTTTGATATCTTAAAGACTAACTATCATGGCAAGAGCATTTACATGCTAGAACTTGGTGTGTGGAGGAAGCAGACAGTGGATTTGATTTAGAGAGGCTTGAAAAAGTTAGAAATGCAGCTGACAGGCTAGCACTTAAACAGAAATGAATCTGAACCATAAAAACAGTTTACAGATCAACAAAACATAAATCATAATATTAAAGAATTTTTGTAACACCAAATTGGAGGGGGGTGGTTCTGTTGTTTTTAAAAGCCTAACTAAATCTCACAGATCAGAATGAAATCATGATCTGATTAAAGAATATGTGTTTGACTATTAGTCTGAAATAGATTTTATTTTTTGTTTTTTGCAGATCACTTATAGTTGTCTCTGCTTCTTAAAACATAGGTCTCGCTAAGATAAGCAGCAACTGGCAAAATCATTCTGCCTTTTAAAAAATGCTGCTTCTTTAATTTCATTATGAGAGAGAGAGAGAGAGAGAGAACAAGGCATACTGTTTTAGGATTATTGTCAGTCGCTCCACAACATGACAAATAGTAAATGATCGTATGTCAGACAATTGTCCCAAATAACCTTGCCTCCTATTCTTGAGAGGGGGAGGGGAAGCCTTCTCGCCTTAGTTCAAAGTACAGGTGTAATCCTTAGCTAGAAATGGAATGAGCCAGGAAGGGGTGGAGCCTCTAGATGCAGAAAGGTGCAGAATGTGTGGAAAACAAAGGAGGGAAGCAAGACTGGCCTGCTGGGGAGCTTGAAAAGGGTTGCCAGGTCAACTCAGGAAATATCTGGAGACAACCAGAATCAAGGTTGAGATGAGAACACTTGAACTCCAAAGGGAGTTCTGTCCATCACATTTAAAGGAACCATGTTTCTTTTTTAAATACCTTTCCTTCACTGGAAATAATGGAGGATGGGGGCACCATCTTTTTGGAACTCATAGAATTGGACTCTCTGGTCTAATCTTTTTGAAACTTGGGGGTTTTATGAGGAAGGGCACCAGATGGTATGCTGAAAAAACAGGAAGTGAGGCAGAGCCCCAGATACTCACAGATTTTCTCCATTATACTCTATGGGGACTAGTCCAGTGGACAGTGGACAGTCCCCACCCCTCCACTTTCTGTTAACCCTGAAGTGGAGAAGGACCTCCAAACCCTGCCCCCAACTGGGGTTTGGCAACCCTAAGCTGCATTAACTTTAATCATAGGCTCTTAACACCTTGTTTAAGGTAACTATGATTAATGGATGGAAACTGATAAGGGAGGGAGACTTTTGTTTTGAATTGTAAATTTCAGAATTATTGTTTTAGGGCTATGTTATCTAATTGGGAGTTCATTTGGGATCCTCATCTTGGGAGCCAGTGCACAGAGTGTTCGGCTGACAGCTTCCCAAGCGACCAACAAGAGGAAAAACATGCACTTTGGGGGTAACGAGCTGTGAAGGAGGGGAAAAGTTAATTGTTTAGACCTGTTACATTGTGTTGCTAAGAGCTATTTTTTTGCTACATGATATGATGTTAATGGAAAAGTAAAAATGTTTTATTCTATTTAAATTATTGCAAGATTCATGAACACAGAATCCACAAGCTGAGGTTACACAGGCTCCTGGGCCTGATAAATGAGGGGTTTTCAGGCAACACTGGACTGGCTGGTAATGACTGGTTGGCTGATTTTGATAGAAAACTTCATGTTTTACTTTTCATTATCGTGTCACCATCTACTGTGGTGTTTACTGATTTTCTATGTCACAAAATTATTCCCAGGCGACCCCACCTTGGTTTAATTGGGGACTGGTTTTCTATTATTCACTTCTTTATGAAGTCATACCCTGTTTTGTTTGGCTTCAGGAAAATAATGGAAGACATAACTAGCACGGCAGCCTAATAAATGCTTTGCTAAGAGAAGGTGAGCAATAAATATGCTCCATACTTTTCCTTGGAAAAAGTAGAGTCTCTTCAAGGAAATAATTTCTACCTTGATAGGAATGTCAGTTGTGCCCTTCATTAACCCCAAACAGCAATGCTCACAACAACAAAGCTAGTTTCCAGAAAACAGACTGAATAACCTGGGGTTCTACTCTTCTGAAAAATTATTCATGTTCTTAATGATTTCTATAACTATTATGTGCAGCAAAACCTGCTACAGAATTAAAATAATTTCAAAGGATGCTGCCTTTCAGCTTTGTTATAATAGTCGGATGGACATCAATCAGTAAGTCACAGCCTTCAATTAATTTTTCTGCATGCACAGCATAAGATGGCCTCATTCCTCTTAACCTAATAACACTGCTTCAGGAGTTTCTCCACTACTATTAATCTGATCCCCTCAAACCCTCAGCATCATTTTTCTCCCTATCTTATCTGCTTGAGCATTCACTACAGAGTGTTGACTTCTATCTAAAAGACTCTTCATTGTCTTCCCATTTCCATTACCAGACTCCTGTGTGTGATTGTATGCATGTGTATTAGGCAGTACCATTGATTCTAGGATTTATATTTAAGACAATTTACTGCTCAGTTCAGTAAACTAGCACAGAATTGTTAATGTATTTCATTGGTACCTTGGTAAGCAGAGGGGGTTTGGGATGGCAGAGAGAGGGACCAACAAAGGTGTTGCTGGTGGCTAGTTAGCAAATACTGAATTTTTATCTGGATTGTGTACCCTGCAGGTACTATAAAACTTGGGCATGCCCAGAGGTCCTTTGCCTCTTAGCTAATGGCTTGGAGCATTGGTTCTTGGAGGAACCATAATTCATAGCCTAACCAGTCAAAGCATATTGTTTTCTTTGGTTGGTTGTTCCTATTGTATTTATGTGTTGCTGCTGTGAGCTGGTTTGGGTCACTTTGGGGGGAAAGTGGAATACAGAGCCAGTTTGGGGTAGTGGTTAAGTGTGTGGACTCTTATCTGGTAGAACCGGGTTTGATTCCTCACTCCTCCACTTGCAGCTTCCGGAATGGTGTTGGGTGAGCCATAGCTCTCGCATAGAAGAGCTGTCCTTGAAAAAGCAGCTTCTGGGAAAGCTCTCAGACCCACCTACCTCACAGGGTGTCTGCTGAGTGGGAGGAAGGTAAAGGAGGATTGTAAGCTGCTCTGAGATTCAGAGTGAAGGGTGGGGTATAAATCTAATTCCTCCTCTTCCTCCTCCTTCTTCTTCTTTACAAATACTTAAACAGCCCTAAAACAGCCTGGTGGCACCACAGGAATCACTTGGCTCAGCTTGATGTTGGCCTCAAGGTCAGTAGCCCAACAAAAAAAATTTTGGGAACTTGAAGCACCAGTCCATCCCTGATGGAAGGAAAGAAGATTGAGTTTCATAAAGGAAGGATTTGGAGTGTACTAGAATAGAGGGACATGATCAGTGGTAAATGGTACAGAATAATGTAGCATAGCCTCTGTGAAAGAACTGGCTTTGAAGATAGGTCCTAAAGGAAAAGGCTTTGGCCCTTTAGTTGGTTGAATTAAGCAGCTGCAGCTGTATTTGCTATAGGCACAGTCATGTACAGGTAGCATCATGTAGTGAGCCATTTGTGGGAACAGCTCTTTGTGTATGATAGTGGTAAAAAAAAATCATTGTCAATTTTATGCTTTAATTCTGATGTGCAAGGTGTGGATGTGGTGTGAACATCAGAGATTACTGCTTATACAGAAAGTTAATAAGTAAGGCTTGCATGATGTTAACAATGATAGTAGAACCAGGATCCTCTGTACTGCCTGGAGCAATGTGATCCATGTGGTACAGCAGCTCCTAGACCTCCCTTCTCTTGCAGCCTAGTTTAAATAGGACTGCAGGAGAAAGTGACCCCAACCAGAATCTCCTATGCTGTGCGGAACAATGTGCTCCACACAGCATAGCAGCCCTGCAGGAGAAAACTCACTGCTTGGAGAAGGTGCCCAAAGGGATTGGTTCCTTTAAACACCCTCCCCAAGTGGCACATTTGCTTGCCACTAGGAGAAGGTGTAACAACCCATACTTTCCTCACACCGAGGCAGAGCAAGGTGTTTTCTTTACAGTGACAGACAAGGCAACACAACTCAAAGATAAGCAAAAATATTACTTTATTGAGCTGGCAGGCAGTTTCACAATAGACTGGTGAAAACAAAATAACAACGTTATAAAATATAACTAATACTACTTACGTAGTCCCATAATCACCAGCCGGTAAGCAGGACGGCTTTTTTGCCAAGAAAAAAACAATAATAACTAAGCGGTTTTGGGAAACAGTATAAATCCCCTTCAGCTGGCTAATGACAACCAAAAATGGGCATCCCAGAAGAACCAGTCAACCCAAGCTGACTCTCCTAGTGCAGCTGAGATTAACCATTAATTAGAAGGAGATTAAGACAACTCCTTTCAAGGTCACACATAACCAAAACATTGCTGGAAGAATAAAAATTGGTAAGCGGTCCAGAAACCAAAACCACCAGATATATGTATATGATTAGATTTTTAAAATCCACAATACCCTTTAAAAGAAATCTTCATTACACCTTTCCCTTCAAGATGAAATTTAGAGTTGTTTAACTCAAAATTTTCATCTAACTATACAAATAAAACAGTCAATAATTTCCATATTTTCCAACACCAGAGCATACAAATATATCTTCAATGTTTTCAGGCTCCCACACAAAAAGATCAGTTATGTTTTTAATCATCACTCAAATACATTCTAGAAAGGGCATCAGCAACCTTATTAGCCTTTCCAGATAAATTGGTCACAACAAAATTAAAATCTTGTAAAGTTAAACTCCATCTAAGTAATTTTGATTAGAATTTTTTATCCTATCCAACCAACATAAAGGCGAATGATCAGTTTGAAGGTCAAACTTCTGCCCCCACAAATAACTACGAAGCTTTGTGAGAGACCACACAAGAGCTAAACATTCCTTCTCAATAGTAGACAAATGTCTCTCTCTTGGCAGAAGCTTCTTACTCAGGAACACTATAGGATGCAGCTCCCCATCAGCACCCCTTTGCAAGAGTGCACATCCAATGCCATTATGAGAAGCATCCATTTGAACTGCATATGGTTGGGTAGGGTCAGGAGCCTGCAGAGCAGGTGATTGTAACAAAGCACGTTTCAGGCCCTCAAAAGCTTTCTGACATTCAGGTGTCCACTTCACTTTAGTAGGCAAGCTTTTCTTACACAACTCAGTAAGGGGAACTGCCAGAGTACTAAAATGGGCCACAAATTTTCTATAATAACCTATCAATCCTAAGTAGGCTTGAACTTGTTTCTTTGTAGTAGGACCAGGCCAGTCAACAATGTACTGCACTTTGACCTGCAGAAGCTTGATGGTTCCAGATCCCACTCTGTGTCCCAGGTAATCCACTGTAGCCAACCCAAACTGACACTTAGACAGCTTGATGGTTAAACTGGCCTTCTTAATACGCTGAAGCACATTTTGCACATGCTCCAGATGTTGTTCCCAACTATCAGAAAAGACAGCAATATCATCTTCTTAATACGCTGAAGCACATTTTGCACATGCTCCAGATGTTGTTCCCAACTATCAGAAAAGACAGCAGTACTCAAACAGATCACTAATCATAATGTCAACCAAACGTTGAAAGGTTGCAGGGCTATTACGCATCCCTAAAGGTATTACTTTAAACTGATATAATCCCTGTTGGGTTACAAAAGCAGATCTTAGGGCAGCTTCTGGAGTCAAAGGTACCTGCCAATAACCTTTGGTCAAATCAAAAACAGAAATAAACCTTGCTTTCCCTAGATGTTCTACTAATGAATCAATACGAGGGAGAGGAAAAGAATCAGCCACTGTTAAAGCATTTAGTTTACGGTAATCCACACAGAATCTTATGCTTTGATCTTTCTTTGGGACTAATACCACAGTTGATGACCATGGTGACTGACTAGGTTCAATCACACCCAATTCAAGCATTTCAGCTATTTCCTTAGCTACTTCCTGTGCATCATGAGCATCATTTACCCAATAAGGTCTACTTGAAACTGGAGCAGCAGCCCCAGTATCAACATGATGAGTTATTAAAGAAATTCTTCCAGGCAGCCCACAAAAAACACTCTCAAAGTTTTTTTAACAAACTATATAGCTGAGCAGCCTGTACTTCAAACAAGCCGGAATTAGACAAAGCGTCATCAAGGCAGCATGAAGCTTGATACTCTGCCAATAAATCACGGGGACCCTGAAACAGATCCTGTTTCTGTTTACAAACAGATTGTAAACTCACAACATTAACAGTTCTCTCATAATATTTTTTAAGTGAATTCCCATGATACTCTCGGGGCTTGGAATGCAATTCTGGACAGGCCACTAAATAACGCACTGAACCTAGTCTCTGAACAATAGTGCCAGGTCCCAGCTACTTTGGAATCAATTTATGTGGCTTAACTGGCTTCAAAATCAGCACCTTTTCATTAGGAAAAAATTCTTTATCTACAGCCTTACGATCGTAATACCGCTTTTTACTCTCCTGAGCAGCCTTTAAATTACTTTGAGCTGCTTCCCAGACATCCAACAAAGTGCGCCGTAAGTTTTGGAAATAGGCAGCAACACACTAAGGTTTAGCATCCACAAAACCTTCCCATTGACTCTTTAACAGGGATAAGGGATTATTTAGGGTCCTGCCATACACCAACTCATTCGGGCAAAACCCAAACTCTCTTGCACAGTGTCATTGTAAACAGCTATCACAAAAAGTAACTCACTATCCCAAGTACTACCATGAGCCAGAGCATATTTGCACAGCATGTTCACTAACATTTTTAAAGTAACTTCCACTAAACCATTCCCTTGATGTTGAAAGGCTATACTGGTATGATGATCCACTTTTGCTAAAGCAAACACCTGCTGGGTCAGATTGGACATCATATTTGACCCCATATCTGATACAATAGTCTTAGGAATTCTCCAAGTGCAAATAACATTTAAAAGAGCTTTAACCAGATTTGCAGCAGAGGTAGTAGCCATAAGGGAGGCTATAACCATATGTGAGGCATAATCAATCACTGTGCAAATGTATTTCTTACCCCCATGCGTTGGCTTATTAAATGGGCCCACCAGATCAATACCAATTTTCTCAAAAATAGCAGGATCCATAGGAATACTCTGCAAGGTGGTTGGGGGGTTATCATTTGAATAACCAACCACCTGACACGTATGACAGCTCTTAACATAATCCCGTACTGAATCATAAATCCCTGGCCAATGGAAATACCTAGTTACTCTTTCCAGTGTCTTTTTTATTCCTGCATGGCCAGCAAACACAGATGTATGTGCTAAATCCAAAACTTTAGCTCTAAATCCACTAGGGACCACAAGCTGTTTTCTAGAGTCACATTCTTCAGGAAAAGCTTTTGGTTTGTGTTCCGTATAAAGCAAATCCTTTTCAAAATAGAACCAAACATGAGCATCTTGATTACAAGGTTGCTCTGCAAGAGCGCGGCAGGTCTCTAAGGTTGGATCAGTCTTTTGAGCACTTTTAAAATCTTCTAAATCTTCCATTAAAGAAGGGAGAGCAAAGCTGCTTGTAGACAATGTTTCAGCTGCTACCTCTTCACCCCTCCCCAGTTGACAACCTGCCTGCTCCAGATTTACAGCCAGCTTCAACTCAATGGCATGTAGGGGAGATTATTACTGGAAGACACAACAATGCTGCTCTCACCCTCAGTCTGAGTTTCTACAGACTGACAGGTTTCACTGGACCAAGCAGGGTTAGATAACAAGGTATGTTTATGATAAAGATAACCAAAGTCATTACCCAGCAACACGGGAATTTTTACAGGCTGCATCTGGATGTACAATGACCTGCAAAACCATCTTCAGTCCTTTATACTCCAATTCCACTTTAGCTAGCTCTTTCTGAACTGCAGCAGAAGCATAAGGAGTTATCCACACAAATTTGTTTAACATTTGATGGTCTTTAACCAGAGATTGCTGAACTACAGTGACATCACTTCCTGAGTCCCAAAATGCAGTAACAGGGATATCATTAATCCTTATCTCACTTGAAAATTGTAGAGTTGCCCAATTCACACTGGGTGGAACAGAATTAACTCCTCCTAAACTCGATGCTTCTGTCAAAGCGGTAGCAAATGTAAAAGTCCTAGGCTCAGCCACTAATTCAGTAGTGACTGGAGCAACAGTTAAAGCACCTGTCAATGTTTCTTCTTCCTTCCAGCCCTCGGTTGCAAGAGGGTCCTGGGAAATAATCCGAACTGCTGGACTGCTAGTACTGGGAGGTTCTTTAACTAGTTGTTTAGCTTTTAAAAGTCCACAGTGGTGAGTTCACTCTCCTTTTGGAGAAGGTGCCCAAAGGGATTGGTCCCTTTAAACACCATCTCCAAGTGGTGAGTTCACTTCAGACATTGTCTCCACGCAAGAAATTCATTTGCCACTTATTCTAAGGTGCCCAAAGGGATTGGTACCTTTAAACATCCTCCCCTCTGCTTCTCCATTTGTACTCTGAACATCTGCCCAGTCACATCATTAGCCAAAGGTCTTCAGTAAACCATGAGGCATTCTGGACTCCATAGAAGGAAGGAGGGCACTCACGGGCAAATATGTACACAACCTGCGTTGTCTCAGTATTCCACAGGTCAACCAGGGCTGCAACAAGAGTACCAACCTTACTAACTGGAAAATCCCAAAGAGACATCAGGAAATCCTGACAAGGACAGAGTGGAAAATTCCCCAATTGCCAGACCACATAACTTATTTTCCGGGGGGGGGGGGGAGGAGTAAAATGTATGAACTGCTGTATATGTAGGCACCAGGATTTTCTTCATATTGTTGTGAATACAATAACATTTTACTTTTATTTATTTATTTTTGTTAATTTATATTCCGCCCTTTTCTGCAAGCGGACTCAGGGTGGATAACAACAAAAGTTAAAACAATTTAAAACTACAAGTTAAAACCATAAAATATACAATAAAACAAATAGCACATATGTCACAGGCGGTAATTTCCATTAGGTTCATTCTATATATCAGTACAGCAGTTGGCCTAGAGATGGAATAATAAATTAAGGTAAAATTAAGGTAAATTAAGGTAATAACATAACCATTGCTCCTTCACATATTTTTTTCAGTATGCTCTTGACCTATTGTGCAGTAGTAACTTGTAAGGTGCTCTATGTGAGAATTTCCTGAAAAACAACTCTAATGTCAACTACTGCAGTATACTGTAGGTTCTGTAATAACAGGCGTAAACCATTTTACTGAGATTTCACCTATGATGCACAAAAAAAGCCCTGATGTCACCAATCAAACATGGAAGTGCAAGTTACAAAAGACCATTTATTTATTATTAACCCACTTGTGAGCTGCAAAGTGTGTCCAGGAGTGAAAGCCACAAAACATCTTCACTACAGAAGGCAAACAAGATAAAATATTTCTCAGTAAGTTTAAGAAGCTATTATTCATGTTCCTAAAATCTGTGCTTCTTTCTTCATGTTGCCATGGCAACACTCCAAACCCAAGTGCAAAGGCTTTGCTAGTGAATGTTGCTGCAATTCAGGTTGGCAAACATACTCATGGAATAAAACAAGTTTGAGTATCCTGGAAACAGCAGCCATTTTTCAGTGACCCTTTCAGGCTTGCTTACCCATGTCTAAGCGCCAGGCGAACTCGATTAGAGCTATCTTTCTCTGCCCCCCACCATGCGCGCACACACACATTTTCTTCAAGACAAAAGCATTTCTTTATTGTAAAAACAGAAAATGTCACATGAAGTAATTATGAACATTCTGAAGGTGCTGTTTTTTCCATATTTGTTGATAATGTACATGGCTTGCTGAGAGGAACAACAGCATTTGTTTCTCAACAACAAAAATACTTTACTATAATCAACAGGTGTGCTTTTGTAGAAGAAGAGCAATTAAAAATACATCCTGTTTCCATCAAGCAATAACATCACCTATGAACTAAAGTCTTAGATCTGGAGTTCAATTCACAAAATAATGAAACTACCATTTTACTACTTTGATTTCATATCTCTACTGTCCATTAACCCTTACAAGGAACCATTATTCAGTAGTAATCCAGAAATGAAGTTTTGCAATGAAGGAACAATCAGTGGGGCTATATGGTACTGATATGGACATGTGATAAAGGAAGGATTGGCATACATAAGGGGAACAAGCTAATGTTCAAACCTCGGATGTAGTTAGGTCACTCAGCTAGCTAGCTACAGTTCCAACAACTGTTATATTATATTGCCTGTTTCAAGGTCCATTTGTTAGCTTTTCAACCATTCCAGTAAGGAAAAATACTGACCTTACAATGTGCTGTAGCAGGATCTCATATTATCAGATATTTTTACTCTACTATTATCACATCAGCAGTCATGCCTTTCTGATAACCAGCTATTCACCAATAGTATAAGAAGGCATGTCAAACACACAGTCCAGGGGCTGAATCAGACCCTCAGAGGGCTCCTATCAGGCCCCCGAGCAACTGGCTCTTGTCTGCTTCCTTCTCCCTCTTTCTTGCTTCCTTCCGCATCTCAGCTTGCTTTACAAGGCTTGCTTAATTACACAGGGGCTACAGAGCAAAACCTTTCTTCCTTGGTTGAGTCTCCTCTCCCTCCTGGTCCTCTGGGGAGGGAGGGAAAGAGCCAGAGCTCCCTTTGCCAAGTTCCCTGGATTCTCTGGGAGAAATACAAAGAAAGCACCTTTAAGACCAACAAGTGCTAATGCTTTAAGCATGTTTTAATTTTTTTTTCTTTAGTTGTGTTTGTGTCCTTTAAATTTTTTTTATCTTTGTTAACCAATCTTCAGTGGTCATTTTGTAGAAAAATAGGTGGTGGAGCTCATCCAGGGATTGTTATGCAGCTGTGCATACTATTCAATGGACAAGGAGATGGAACTCTCAGAAGGAGGAGGTAGAACTCTCAGAAAGGTTCAGGAGCTGTGCTCCTGTGAGCTCCCACTGAATCTGAGGCCTGCCAGTCTTAAATAGGTACACATATGGCCCAAACCAACATGACCCAGCCCAACAAGGTCTCATTTATATCAGATCCGGCCCTCATAACAAATGAGTCCAACACTCCTGGTATAAGACATGGGGCACATACTGACATGATGTTGAGCCATAAGCAGACAGGCTAACCTCCATCCTAAATTCAGAAGTTACTTATTTATTAGATAATGGTCACATATGTTATAATGCCTAGCACTCTCCCATGGCAACTAGATCACAAATCAAATAGATTAATTATAAGTCCCAATAGAACAGCTAGGAATCATGAACACAGAGTTGGCAACCCTATCTCCTTCTCTTTATCTGCCCCTATGACTTCAGCTTTCCATTTCCTCCCCCCCCCCCCCCGCAGCATCCACCTAGGGAAAGGACAGTCTTTCTCCACAGTGGTGGGGCCAAACCAGCTTACATCGTTCTCTTCTCCACCTCCTTTGGTCTGAACAACAACCCTGTGAGGCAGGTTAGGCTCAAGTGGCCTGAAATCACCCAGTCAGCTTCCACAGCAAGAACCAGGGTTTAGCAGACCCCACTCTGAAGCCCTAACTTCTATGTCTTCCTCAAACTCCACCACAGAATCTCCAGGAATTTCCCATCTGGAACTGGCAGCCCTGGTTAGGACTGGCCCCAATGAGTTCTCCCTCAGAGATCTTTAGTGACCAAAGGGTGATTAACATGTGGAATTCACTGCCACAGTAGATGGTGGCGGCCACAAGCATAACCACCTTCAAGAGGGATTTAGATAAAAATATGGAGCAGAGGTCCATCAGTGGCTATTAGCCAAAGTGTGTACATATATATATAATTTTTTGCCACTGTGTGACACAGAGTGTTGGACTGGATGGGCCATTGGCCTGATCTAAAATGGCTTCTCTTATGTTCTTATACCTTTCAGACCAACACTCTCTCTCTGATAACATTGTTGGTCTTGAGCACAGGACTTCAATCTCTATCTCTCAATTTCCCTCCCTATCTCTCTCTCTGTATCTGGTCTGCTCGTACAGGATGCCATTTCCCCCCCTGTCTCTGCCTGTTTCCCTTCCAGAGGAGAATAGGGAGGAGTCCTCAGCCAATCAAAGGAGGCCTCAGCCTATTGAGAGAAAGCCTTCTGTCCTCCTCCCTCCCTCAGCCAATCATAAGAAGGCATTATCTGTGGCTGTTTTTCTCTTCCTTCATCCCTCAGCCAATTGAGGGAAGGCTTTCTTTCTCTTCTCTGCAAAGCAGAGCAACAGGTGGCTTAGCCAATGGGAGAGTAAGGAGAGCCATAAACTGCCAGAACCAAGGTTGGTTGCCTTTGACTGATAGAAGCAGCTTGGCCGGTTAGCAACAGCCACTCAAGCAGGAGAAAGGAGCGGAGTCAACCAATGGGTTCTCCCTCAAAGGCTAAAATAGGACTTGAAAGGCCCTCCCCCACCACCTTTTACTGAGAGAACCAAACTTGATTGCTTTTTACTGAAAGAAGCAAGGTTAGTTACCTAGCAGCTGCCACTGCCTAGCAGTCTCCCCAGAGGGCCAATCCTCATCTGTCCTGGGGCCAGCAGTGGGTGAGTGGGAGCAGAGTCAGCCAATGCAATGCAGGAGTAGTTGATTGTTGGTTTGATGGGCCAAAGGTTGATGCACACCACTCCCAACCAATGAAGGAGCTCGAATCTGCCAAGATGAAACAGCTTTTATATATGCAGGATGTGTTTTTTGAGAGTAGCAGCTTAGTAAAATTAGTCTATGGCAGACTGCCTTTGTGTCGTCCTGCTGCTGCTATGTCTCATCCAGTGAGGATGAATGTTGCTGGCATAGTAATAAATACAAACTGTTATGTCAGCACAAGATTAGGGCTTGGTTTGGGACTCTGGCACTGTGCCACACAATGCAACATTGAACCAGAACAGCAGTCCTTCACTTGATCCTATGGACTATTTAACAAGGGCTTTGTGTCTCCCTATGTAGTTGTAGAAGGAAATAGGAAACCCTTATTTGTTGGTGCAAAGTTTGCGCCATCTCTTTATGTTAAGCTGTGTAAAACAGTATTCTGTATTCATTTAACAATCCTCTTGCCCAGCAGACTTGGACAGAACAGTTCTTACAAATAGCACTCTCTGTTTCCATCCCTGCATAGAAGCCACTGCTGCCAAAAACAGCCACAGCCAAAGTAATATCAGGACCAATATCATTGATAATAAGGTCTGAAAACAAGGGAAGTCTTGGAGGCTATCACAGCAATATCTGCAGATCTCTCAAAGGGGCAGTCAACACAAAATCAAACAAAATGTGGGATCCATTGCTGCATGCCCATGCACATCATCTGAGTAGGGTACTCCCCAGAATCTACCCACCAAAACAGCAGAGAAGAAAGCATTTGGCCTAGCCAGAAGAAACACCCTATGATATTTTGGACAGTTAGTTGGTAAAAATAAGATGAAGCATTAAGAGGGGGCACAATATTAAAAAAACAGTGTAGCGCATACTCTATGAGCCCTGCAAAGAGCCAAACGATGGCCTAGTGCCTCCAGTTCTCTGTCAAAGGATACTCCAGCAGCTCACGGGCCAACAGACAGGAGGAGTAAAGAGGACAGCCCTGAAAAAGAAAGTTTGGATTCAAGATTGGACTGCCAATGCAAAACATAAAGTTCTGACCATAAAAGAGACAGCAAATTATTATATCTTCAAGAAAAGAAACTGTCAAATGAAAGTGAAAAGGCAGCTTCCAAGCTTGGCATTCCACTAATTCAAAGCCTACCTCCAATAGAAGAACCACAGAGGCAAAATAATGAGGAACTCCATTCAGCAAAGCAGTATTTAAAGCACAAAGAATATGAGGGGTAATCAACATAGTAAAACTATAGAAACAAGACCAGCTAGGCTGTGTTTTATTTTTTTTCTCGGAGTTTCAGCCAGATTCCACACTGTGCTTCCTAACTAATTTGCTGACTTGCTAAATAAGGATAGTTAGGATTATTTTAAAATGATCCTGTTTTGCTGCTGAATTCTGGAGTAGCCACTTGGTAACCTTGAAGTTGAAATTTTCCCTCAAGGTATCAGTGAAAAGAAAGCAGAAAGGCATGCCTTAGAATCCATACTGCAGTCCCTTATCTTCCTCCCACGTTTGCCTATAAAAGGCAGCTTTCCAAATGAATATTTTATTATCCAGAAATGTCACAGCCAAATCATTTATTTTAAAAATCTTCTAAGTCCTGCATAACTTATGTTACAAACATGTCATTAAAAAAAAAAGATTGAATTGGAAATATCAAGATGTTTTCTTCACTGAATGACTGGTGCCTTTTCAGAAACTAGCCTGAAAACTTGGCTGAAAGGGCACAGCTCAAAGGTATTTCACTATTCTCTGCCAAGTGGCATACAGTATTCAGAGAGGCAGAAATTATAAAATAGAGGTTACCTGTTCCTTCTAGATTTCACTTTGGTAAGAGGTGCAAAAATACAAAGAGGCAGGGGTTGTTTTGTAGAAAAATAGGTGGTGGTGCTCATCCAGGGATTGTTATGCAGCTGCACCTACTATTCAGTGGACAAGGAGGTGGAACTCTCAGGAGGAGGAACTCTCAGAATGGTTCAGAAGCTGCGCTCCTGTGAGCCCCCACTTAATCTGAGGCCTGCAAAGAGGCATCAGTTGCCTTCAGTTAAACTCTCTTAACTGGAGAATCCTATGGAGAGAGGACAAGTATGAGATTATGTTGTGATTCTTCCATATCATACTACTGCTGTATTAGACATTTTCCCAGTACATATCAGCTACCCCAGTAAAGCAGGAAGTAGCAAAAAGAATGAGAGTACTTTCTTTCACTGAAATCATGGGCTCCACCCTGAAGAATTTGATGGCAAGAACAGTGGAAAAAAACCACTCCAGCTCCGTAACGGATTCTGCATGTTAACCATGTATCTTAGTGGATGAGAGGAGGACTAGAGTGGTCCAAAGGATACTGGGGGCCTAGTAGTAAGTGGAGGTCTAGTTGAATGTACTGGAGGCCTCAGAGCATATCAAAAGAGTTACTTGAAGGATGCCAGGGGCTTAGGAAGAAGCATGGTGGAGGTTTCAGAGCTGATTATGGGAACCCTAGTGTAACTTTCCAGCTCTGGTTTGGGAAATTTTGGAGATTTAAGGTTGAGCCTGTGGTGTGCAGATGGCTGCTTTGGAGAGAGGAGGAATATCAGTAGGAATGTAATGCAATGGAGTCCACCTTTCAAAGCAACCATTTTTTCCCCAAGGAAACTGTTCTCTTTAGGTCAGCTGTAATTTAAGGAGATCTCCAGGTCCTACCCAGAGGATGGGAGCCCTAGGTGTAACCAGGTTTTTTTTTTTTGTAGCAGGAACTCCTTTGCATATTAGGGCACATACCCCTGATGTAGTCGATCGTGCAAGAGCTTACAGGGCTCTTAGTACAGGGCCTACTGTGAGCTCCAGGAGTATTGGCTACATCAGGGGTGTGTGGCCTAATATGCAAAGGAGTTCCTGCTACAAAAAAAGCCCTGGGTGTAACCCTACTTGTTCTGGGCCTCACCACCACACCAAGTAGCCAGTAAACATGAGATTTAGGCCTGCTTTGATATTATGTTGATGGTCTTCATCTTCATTTAAGACACTTATTTGCTATCACCACCATTAGCATTTTGATTGTCATGTTTGGATTAACCTTTTAAAGGTAGCAATGTGTACAGTTTAGCATTGTTCTGCTGAATATCCATGTGTGTGTATGTATATAACATGCTATCAAGTTGCAGCCAACTTATGACAACCCCAGCAAGGGGCTTTCAAGACAAGTGAAAAGCAGAAGTGGTCTGCCATTGCCATTACCTTCTTCTGCAGAGTCTTCCTTGGTGGCCAACCTGGTGTACTTCCTTGGTGTACCAACCCTGTTTAACTTCCAAGATCTAGCAAGATATTTAACAAGGTACTCACAAGATCTAACAAGATACTACAGAAATATACTACAGAAATATAAATTATTTATATACTAGTGTGAATATTTATATAAATATTTATATACTGAAAAAAGGTAGTCCCCTGTAAAAGCACCAGTCGTTTCTGACTCTGGGGTGACGTTGCATCACAACGTTTTCATGGCAGACTTTTTAATGGGGTGGTTTGCCATTGCCTTCCCCAGTCAGCTACACTTTCCCCCCAGCAAACTGGGTATATACTACAGCAATATTAAATTGGCTGGACATCTAGAAATGTTTGACTTTTATACAGTAACATTTAGGCATTCCGTCTTTTTTCTATCAAACTGTCTATGGACAAATCTAGCAGGAAGAGATGTAAAGGGAATCTTACATAGAATTAAAAGGCAGAGTCATGGGGTACATTGTTGCACACTGGGACAAATTTGAAGGCTTAACAATGCTATGCAGTAACTGGAAAATTGGATTATGCTGGAAATGAAAGGGCACTAAGGTGAGTTGAAATTTAATTTGTGATTTCTTAATAAGTTTGTTATTCACAGAATGGTTGCTGTATCAGAATGCAAAACATTAAACATTCTCATTATTATCAAAGTTCTTTTTTTGCAGTTTCATGAATATAATAATGAACACATCTGCTTCCTCTGTTGAAAGATATACCCAAATTCAAGGTGCCCCCAAGATGATTGCATCTGTTGCAGCAGTATTAATTCACTCCACAGCCACATAGAGAATTGAAGCATTATAAAACATTCTCAGAACAATGTATAAGACTTGATTCAATTGAAGTGTACAGAAGAATCTTTCATGGCTGAACTAAAATATTGGTGATTCTTTTAGGTTCTTTTAACTGATGGGTCAAAATTGTAACTATAAACATGTTCAATTTATGGGCAAATTTTGTCAGAATAATAATAAAAATTAGTTTTTCAGAGTCAGGGAATAAAAGTAGCTTTTTGCCCCACCTTGCAAGCTTGCCTACCTACTTATGTAAAGGATTCAAAATGTTTGGCTGATGATGTTTCTTCAGTGATTGTAATCTGTTAGGAAATAAGTGTTGCAAACTCCAGAAAGAAAATGATTCAATTCCGGAAATGTTTGATTTAATGGAATGCACTTTACAGTCAGCATGGGATTTTCTATCCTCTAAGTAATTTGTTATCGTTTACAATTTTTGCTACTTCACTGTTTCAGCTGTCTCCAAAACATTTATGAAAAGAATTGCCTAGCTCTGTTTTCCAGTACAAATACTTGAGTCTTCACTTATTTTTTTTCCTCTTCATTCCCCAAACCATTCATTTCTCCTTTATGATTTTAATCAACTTTCAGTCTATATAGGCTTCTCAATCCCCAGGTCCCAGCGGGGGATCCCCCAGTTTTACAAGCTTCGCCCCGCCCCAGCCAGCTGGCCAGCAGGGGAAGTCCTTCCCCCACAGCCACCATGCACCTCTAGATCTTGGGCAGGTTTAGAAACCTGCAAACAGCTCCATTTCAAAATGTGTGTGTGTGTGCCTTTAAAGTTGAGCAGGAAGTACATCATGGGAAGGGTCAGCAACACAATCCCTCGGTTTGTTTTGCTTTCATTTCAGAGCAACTAAGAGTGTGTGTGTCTGAGAGAGAAAGAGAGAGCAGCGTAGCCCCTGTTCTTTTCGGATGTAATTGTGGAGGAACCAGACCCAGTAAGTGTGTGTGTGTGTGTGAGAGAGAGAGAGAGAGAGGGTTGCCAATCCCCAGGTTTAGAGCCCCCCCCCCCCTGCTTTAGGGTCATCAGAAAGTGGCGGGGGGGAGGGAAATGTCTACTGGGCAATTATTCCCTATGGAGAATGATTCCCATAGGGAATAATGGGGAATTGATCCATAGGTATTGGGGGCTCTGGGGGGGGGCTGTCATTTGAGGTAGAGGCACCAGATTTTTAGTATAGCATCTAGTGCCTCACCCCAAAATACCCCCCAAAGTTTCAAAATGATTGTATCAGGGGGTCCAATTTTATGAGCCCCAAAAGAAGGTGCCCCTATCCTTCATTATTTCCTATGGACGGAAAGCATTTAAAAAGGTGTGCTGTCCCTTTAAATGTGATGGCCAGAACTCTCTTGGAGTTCAATTATGCTTGTCACAATCTTGCTCCTGGCTCCACCCCCAATGTCTCCTGGCTCCACCCCCAAAGTTCCCAGATATTTCTTGAATTGGACTTGGCAACCCTGAGTCTATAAGAGGCCTGATCTCACAATTGCTGTTTCCTTTAGTGCCTTTGATGAGGTGAATTTTTGCTTTGCTATCCTTTTAAAATAGTGAGTATGCACATATGATATCAACACCTGTTCTTCAGAATTTTGGGATTAAAATGTAACCTAATCTGCAATTCTGCTGGCTGAACAGTACATTGATAGGTTAATTATTTTACATTTCCTCAGTGGTTGTAAATTAAGAACATAAGAGAAGCCATGTTAGATCAGGCCAATGGCAACACTCTGTGTTACACAGTGGCCAAAAATATATATATATATATATATATATATATATATATATATATATATACATATATATACACACACACACACACACATACACACTGTGGCTAATAGCCACTGATGAACCTCTGCTCCATATTTTTATCTAAACCCCTCTTGAAGGTGGCTATGCTTGTGGCCGCCACCACCTCCTGTGGCAGTGAATTCCACATGTTAATCACCCATTGGGTG
Organism: Heteronotia binoei; assembly: GCF_032191835.1. NCBI lineage: Eukaryota > Metazoa > Chordata > Lepidosauria > Squamata > Gekkonidae > Heteronotia > Heteronotia binoei. The sequence goes on from NC_083225.1 coordinate 57,240,461, forward strand.
AAGAAGTACTTCCTTTTATCCATTTTAACCTGTCTGCTCAGCAATTTCATCGAATGCCCATGAGTTCTTGTACTGTGAGAAAGGGAGAAAAGTACTTCTTTCTCTACTTTCTCCATCCCATGCATTATCTTGTAAACCTCTATCATGTCACCCTGCAGTCAACGTTTCTCCAAGCTAAAGAGCCCCAAGCGTTTCAACCTTTCTTCATAGGGAAAGTGTTCCAGCCCTTTAATCATTCTAGTTGCCCTTTTCTGCACTTTCTCCAATGCTATAATATCCTTTTTGAGGTGCGGCAACCAGAACTGCACACAGTACTCCAAATGAGACCACACCATCGATTTATACAGGGGCATTATGATACTGGCTGATTTGTTTTCAATTCCCATCCTAATAATTCCCAGCATGGTGTTGGCCTTTTTTATTGCAATCACACACTGTCTTGACATTTTCAGTGAGTTATCTACCATGACCCCAAGATCTCTCTCTTGGTCAGTCTCTGCCAGTTCACACCGCATCAACTTGTATTTGTAGCTGGGATTCTCGGCCCCAATTTGCATTACTTTGCACTTGGCCACATTGAACCGCATCTGCCACGTTGACACCCACTCACCCAGCCTCAACAGATACCTTTGGAGTGCCTCACAATCCTCTCTGGTTCTCACCACCCTGAACAATTTAGTGTCATCTGCAAACTTGGCCACTTCACTGCTCACTCCCAACTCCAAATCATTTATGAACAAGTTAAAGAGCATGGGACCCAGTACCGAGCCCTGCGGCACCCCACTGCGAAGACTGCCCATTTATACTCACTCTCTGCTTCCTATTACTCAGTTTTTGATCCACAAGAGGACCTGTCCTTTTACTCCATGACTTTCAAGCTTTCTAAGGAGCCTTTGATGAGGAATTTTATCAAAAGCTTTCTGGAAGTCAAGGTAAACACATCCATCGGGTCTCCTTTGTCCACATGTGTGTTCACCCCCTCAAAGAAATGTAACAGGTTAGTGAGGCAAGATCTTCCCTTACAGAACCCATGCTGAGTCTTCCTCAGTAACCCATGTTCATCAATGTGCCTACTCATTCTGTCCTTGATAATGGTTTCTACCAACTTTCCCGGTATTGAAGTCAGACTGACTGGCCTGTAATTTCCTGGATCTCCTCTGGAACCCTTTTTAAAGATGGGGGTGACATTTGCTACCTTCCAGTCCTCAGGAACGGAGGCAGATTTCAATGAAAGATTACAGATTTTTGTTAGAAGATCCATAAATTCAACTTTGAATTCTTTCAGAACTCTCAGATGTATGGCATCCGGACCCGGTGACTTATTAGTTTTTAATTCGTCTATCAGTTGTAGGACCTCCTCTTTTGTCACCTCAATCTGACTCAACAACCCTTCCAAAATTAGTGATTCCGGAGCGGGCAAAAAGTTCTCATCATCCACAGTAAAGACAGAGGCAAAAAATGCATTCAGCTTCTCAGCCATTTCCCTATCCTTTTTCAGTAATCCTTTTACCCCATGGTCATCCAAGGGCCCCACTGCCTCCCTGGCTGGTTTCCTACTTCTAATATATTTGAAGAAATTTTTGTTATTGGTCTTTATGTTTTTTGCAATATGCTCCTCATAGTCCCTTTTTGCCTGCCTGATCACAGTCTTGCATTTGATTTGCCACAGCCTGTGTTCCCTTTTATTAATCTCACTTGGATTGGTTTTCCACCGCTTAAAGGAGTCCTTCTTACCTTTTACAGCTTCCATTACTTTGTTTGTTAACCATGCAGGCCTTTTCTTATGCCTGTTTGTGCCTTTCCTAACTTGTGGTATGTATTTTATCTGAGCTTCTAGGATTATATTTTTAAATGGTCTCCAAGCTTCCCCAAGGGTTTTGACCGTATTTACCTTTCCTTTCAGTTTCCTCCTCACATGCCTCCTCATCTCAGAGAATTTACCCCTTTTAAAGTTAAGCGTGGTTGTGGCGGTCTTTTTGGGCAACTCCCTATTTATACAAACAGTGAAATCTATAACATTATGGTCACTGCTCCCAAGTGGCGCAATCACTTTTACATCTCTCACCAAGTCTTGGGCATTACTTAGGACCAAATCCAGGATTTCCCCACCCCTGGTAGGTTCTGTATTTTAGAATTGTTAGAAGAAAATTCCCTGATGTAATACCCCACCACCACCCCATCTCCAGAGAGAGTTCAGGCAATCTATACATTAGGAGACATTACAATGTGTTGGGAAAATGCAGAATGTTAAATGTGGCAGGTATTAAAACAGTAAAATAAAATTCAGTGAAATCTGCATTCAGATTTAAAAATAATAATAAAGGTGGAAAGAAGTTGGACCAGGGGATCCAATTCTATGAGCCTCAAAAGAAGGTGCCCCCATTCTCCATTATTTCAAATGAAGGAAAGGCATTTAAATTGAACTTTGGAGTACAATTGTACTTGTCACAGCTTTGCTCCTGGCTCTACCCCCAAAATCCCCAAGTTTCCTGAGTTGGACCTGGCAACCCTAATCCCAAATCCTATTGAATTGATATGTTCTTTGCACTTATTATGTATGATGCCTTGACTCAGACTAGCCTGATCTCATCAGATTTCAGAATCTAATCAGGGTCAGTCCTGGCTACTAGTTAGATGGGAGTTGGATGAGTTCCAAGGAATACTAGGATTACGTTGCATTGGCAAGCAAAGACAAACCACTTCTGAAGTCTCTTGCCTTGAAAACCCTATGGGGTTCCTGTTTTATTTCTGCATGTGTTCTAAAATTTCAGATGAAATTGCTATTGTAATTGCACTCAAAGTCTACTTGCAGATGCAATCTAAGCATTATTAGGAATGTATACTGTGGAATGGAAATTTGAGACTCAGAGACAAATCCTAGGAATTAGAAGCAATTGGAAAACTCTTGGGGGAAAAGATTTTATTTCCTGAAACATATCAAATATCTCATTTAATTGTTGTCTCTTTTCCAGTGCAAGCATAAGGAAATTCACCCATCACCAACTAACACTAGGAATTCATAGCCCACGGCACACATTCTTACCATGTTATGTGTGTGAACCATATGGAGAGAAACACTGTGTGCTATGGATGCAGCCTGGACAAAGTACCAAATGAAGGTCTCCATGTGATGAAAGTGTAGACTGGCCATTGCATTTACTGACTTGTATGAATTCCTGCGCTGGTTGACTTCCTGCTAGGAATGCCAGCCTCCAGGTGGGACCTGGAGAACCCCCAGAATTACAGTCCATATCCAGACTACAGAGATCAGTTCCCCTGGAGAAAATTGATTCTACAGAGAGTAGACTCTATGGCATGATGCCCAGTTGTGGTCCTTGTCCTCCTCAGGCTCCACCCTCAAATCTCTAGGAGTTCCCCAACCTGGAACTGGCAACCCTACTCCCCACGGGCAGACAGGGTAGACCTAACAATCCTATATCAGCTCTTACTTTCTGTGCCGTTCTTTAGAACTGTTCGATCCCCTTTGGTATTCTCAGCCATTGATCTAGACTTCTAGGGCAGTTTACTAGAGAATATTAGATAAGCATGTTTACTGGTGGCCTTTAGAAAAACATGTAGAACAGTTCTTTTCAAAAAGTTTTTTGTTGATTTATTTGAGCATGTAGTACTTTGTTTGCAACTGGGGAGGGTTTTATGATACTGCGTAGCAAATTGATTTGTTCTTCAATGAATGGTTTTTATTGCATGCTTCAATGGCGTTTTATATGTAAGCCACTTCGAGCCCCTTTTGGGAACAGTCAACTGATCAAAGCCACCAAGTATTACACTATCTTTCAGTTTGCAAAAATATATTATAAGGATTGTGTACAACACATAAATGACAATACAATAATGAAAGAGGCCGGCGGTGCTAGGGCCAAGGGGCCAGAAAACCCCAAGGGGCCAAAAAAACCCATCTCCAAATGAAAATATATAAGTCCAAACTTGGAAATGGTCCAGCTGAAATTCACAAGGTGGGTGCTCCTGAGGAATGTAGCTGCAGCGCAGCCACTTTCTTAAAAAAACATCTCTCTAGATTTTGATGACGTTTCAATTCTTTCTTCAGTTTGATGGCTTAATTATTTAGGAACCCTGTTCTACATTCTCTAATCACAGCATTAAGCTTCTCATTTCAGTGTGAACATTGGGCTCTCATGGGGAATGAGACCTTTTGGGAACAGGGCAGGTGAGATGTAATTTTTTACAATAAACTATTTCTCCCCAGTGACATCACAATTATATGATTTAGGAATTGATCGTTTCTTACATGAATGCTGCAACAGTTGTATTCACAACTTCTTTGGTGTCCATTAGGGGGTAGGATATATTTCCTGACACTTCCTATAAAAGCAGCCCCAGGGCTTTTTTTGAGCAGGAATGCACAGGAACACAGTTCCAGCTGGCTTGGTGTCATGGGTGTGGCCTAATATGCAAATAATTTCCTGCTGGATTTTTTTTCCTACAAAAAGCCCTGTGTGAAACAATGGTGATGTCATGGGGTCATGGCCTAATATGCAAATGAGTTCCTGTTGGGTTTTTTCTACAAAAAAAGCCCTGAGCACTCCATAGAAAAAATTCCTATCCTTTCTATTACGTTCTGCTAAACATGGCTTGCAGGTTTAGCTCCATCCTGCCTGCAATATTAAGATTCTGGATGCCCCCAAAAAAACCTTTGGGAAGAGAGTACAGTCTTTGTCACTTCAATGCAGCTTTGGTTAGCAGTCCTACTGACAATGCACAGTGTAAAATATCAAGTTTAATCTTATTGCTGTTGGAGAAACCAAGAGAAGGGAAATGAGCACAAATAAATCAAACAACTACCAGGCTAACCACTGATATGGAATAAAAGTTCTCATTTTCACCAGGTGCCTTCCAGCATTGTCGTGTGCTGTTGAAACCAAGCATACTTTTTGCTTTTCATAAAGTGCCTTCTGTGTTGCTGCAAGGGGAGATGACACACTTTGTGCTTGTCGAGGCTCTGATCTACTCAGTGCTGAAGTTCATTCATGTGAGGGTGCTTTGCATCATTTTTATTATAACAATGAACTTGGACACTTCAGAAAGAGTCTCAGTTTCAGGTGTCAGCTTCGACCCAGTTCCAAAACTCAGCAGTTAGTGTAAGTGGCTGTAAAGGCTTCACATCTCTCTTTCACTACACTTCATATCTAAAGAAGCTAAGTTCTTAGGGGAGAAAATGGTAAGCAACCATTTAAACTTTATGTGTTACTAACTGAAGAAATGCTAACACAATAAGATAATATCCCCTCTCTAGAAGCATAATTTTTGAATCTATATTTGGATCGATAGCTGTGATAGGCAGGCCAAGGCCCTGCCCCTTTCTGTTATCACCAGTCCCCTATATGCCTGCTTGGTGTGTGTGCAACTAACAGCCATTCAGGACTCAGAACCAGATGGTATGGGGGATTGGAGAAAAAATTCTGTAAAACTGTCAGTTTGGGACATCTTGAACCTCTGGAGAGTGAGACTGGGGGATCCTTTTTTGTGAGTGTCTCAGAGCTTGGCTTTGACAGAGAGCAGACTAATTTAGTAAATGCTTTAGGAAGAAACTGTACTTGTCTCAGAGCTTGGCTTCTGGGGATAGCTGGCTAAAGATCTACAGTTTCTAGGAGGAGTTCACACTATTCTGTAGGATTCTTGAATCTGTTTGAAAAACTGAGGATTCATTTCCAGAGTTTTAAAAAGCTTGGGCAATAACTGCTCTCTACACTCAGTTAACTGTCAGTTTAAACATTGCAATTTACTGAGTCCAGCAAATGATGTATGTTACACTTGTGTATAGTTTCAAACCTCTTTTCTAAACATCTTTACTTCCCTATCCCAAGTTGTGAATAGTGGTTATTTTTTTCACCTGTTTCTCTCATGTTTCACGAGAAGCCTTATGCATGACAAGGCATTTCTAGATGATAATCTAGACAAGGGGGGTCAAACTCATTTGTTATGAGGGACGGATCTGACATAAATGACACCCTGTTGGACCAGGCCGTATAGGCTTGCCAATCCCCAGGTCCCAGCAGGGGTTGTTCCGCTTTCCCAGGTTCCTTTCCACCCCCAGTCAACTGGCTGGTGGGGGGAAGCCCCGCCCCCACAGCCATCATGTGCCTTTTCCCCTCCGGAGACTTCAGTCTCTACTTGAGAAAGTGTTCCTCTTTGGTGTTGGAAATATGTATCTGTATGTCCTTTGCAATGTTCTAAAGTTCCAGTCATTATAGGGTTAACACTGTGCCTGATTCCCTATTGTCTTCATGACCTAGGAAGAAAATAATGACTGCTGTGAATCAAGAGACCTGTTTTGTCTGTTTGGTCAGTTAGTCAGGTGACTTCCTTTGTTCAGGCAGAGAGGTCAAGAAGAAGGAGGAAGTGTCTTCTATTAAACATGTGGTCGTCAATGTGTTAGCATGTAGTTCTTTAGTGTTTGTTATTTTTACCTCCCAGTACCCTTTCCCTGTAGAAATAAATATGTTTTTTGTTTCATATTAAATGCCTCTCAATGATTATTTGATCAAGTGATCCATCAAACTGTTTGAGATAAAGAAATAGAATTCCAAACAGAAGTCCCCTAACATTTGGATGGTGTGTCTGCATCTTTAAGGCTGAAGGGGAGCAAGGGAGAGGAGGAGGATGAACAATATGGCTGTGAAAGGAGCCCAGCTTCTCCATTTGTTGTACAATCCTTGCAGAGGTTGTTTGCATAGTGTGAAGGTAAACTTGAACCTTTGGTTGCCCTGTGTTACTGTGAAAAACTTGAAAGTTCAGCAACTTGTGAGTAGAGGTGCCAATCCCCAGGTGGGGGGCAGGGGAGCCCCAGTTTGGAGGCCCTCCAGAGCTTCAGGGTCATCAGAAACGGGGAGAGGGGAGGGAGGGAAATGTCTGCTGGAGAATTAATAATGGAGAATTAATCCCAGAGTATCTGGGGCTCTGGAGAGGCAGTTCTTTGAGGTGGAGGTACCAAATTTTCAGCATAGCATCTGATGAGTCTCCTCAAAATGGTCTCCAAGATTCAAAAATATTGGACCAGGGGGTCCAATTCTATGAGCCCCAAAAGAAGGTGCCTCTATCCTTCATTATTTCTTATGTAGGGAAGGCATTAAAAAGGTATGTGGTCCCCTTAACTGTGATGGCCAGAACTTCCTTTGGAGTTCAATTGTGCTTGTCACAACTTTGCTTATGGCTCCACCCCCCAATGTCTCCTGACTCCATCCACCTGGCTCCTAACCTACAACACGGGGTTGTTATGGGTCACATATGTGCTGCCCTGAACCCTGGAAGAAGGTCAGGGTGAAACATTTAATAGAATCGTCTAATGTGATAGGGAGAAATCATGCATGCAACTCATGTGCCCAAACTGGGGGATGGGCTACAGATGCAATGAAAAACAAAGTATTAAAAGTAGGAGTGAATGTGGAAGCACCAAAGCCTGCCATGTGCTTTGTTCTAAAGCTAGGTCTGTCTGCGATGCTGCCTTTATTGCAGCTACAGATGGGCTGGATCTTCCCTTAGTATTGTGTTCTGTTCTATGAACTACTGGCCCCTAACATGAGAGAGCTGGATCTGTGAATTAGGGCCACAGTGGTTAATGAGAGATTTGAAGGAAGGGCTCCCAGGAAGAAGAAAAGAAAAACTTGGCAAAGGTGCCAGTATAGCATAGTAGTTAAAGTGTTGGACTAGGAGCTGGGAGTGTGTGTATGTTAAGTTCCATCAAATCACTCTGACTTTGGATGACTCTATGAATTAATCAGAAGCCCATATCTACTATGAAGCTTAATGAACCTTGGGCCAGTCACAGTTTTTCAGCCTGTCCTTACAGGCTATGAATGTAAATGAGGGAGAGCCATGTATGCCACCCCAAGCTCCTTGGAGGAAGGACAGGTGGGCGGGCTGCCTTGCTAGACAGACAGTCAGAACACTAAACTGATTCCAGCAATAAATATAGGTGAGAAGGGGGAAATGAACTACTGGCCCCTAATATGAGAGAGTCGGATCTGTGAATTAGGACCACAGTGGTTAATGAGAGATTCAAGGCTTAAGACTTCCAGAATCAAATTCAAGGAACAAGGACCTAACACCAAAGATAACATTTTTTTTGCAGTGTGTGTGTAAAGTACCACCAAGTCATAGCTGACGTATGATGACCCCCTTGGTGGAATGGAGACCACCACCAAGGCAAGTGAAAAGCAGAAGTGGTTTGCCATTGTCTTCTTTTGCAGAGTCTTCCTTGGTTGTCTCCATTCCAAGTACTGACCCTGCTCAGCTTCTGAGATCAGAACAAGATTGGGCTTCCCTCCTGTGTACTGCAGCAGCCACTTTAAAATAAACATGTAGTGACTGTAAAGGGTAATACATAATATGTAGCATCAAACCAGATGGTTTAACACACAATGTTTAATGCATTCATGTGAAAATTGGGTGCTGAGTCAACCACTACTTATAAGAGTCAAGTGGTAGACATTTAATTATGATCTTGAATCAGATTGTGATGAGACATACTGATTCTTGAATAGGAAGACTGCATCATGGAAAATCTCTTTTGCCTTCTTTTAAATCATCTGTAACATAAAGAGACCTAGTTATGGTGCACAGGCTGAAGTCTTGGACTGTGCTTGAGGAAACAAATTCCAGTCCAATCCAATCACACCTTTATTGGCATAACAAAAAGAGATATACAGAGACTTGTCAACCAAACAACAATCAGATATGTCTGCTCAAAGCATAAAAGGCTAAACTAAGATTAAGATCACAATAAAACCTGTTTAGAATAATTTTTAACAATTTCAGCCAAGAATTTGGCAACAGCTTTTGTGATATTGGTTATGTTGTCATTTAATAGGAAACGGCAATCAATCCTATTTTCTTGAATGTAGGACAGTAAAGAAAGACTATCTAACAGAACCTTCCAGAGATTAGTATACAGTTGGCAGTTCAATAAAATATGCTGGATGAAATCTGGTGAGCTTGACCCTCATAGACAATGTCTCTCGCTAAAGGGGATCTTAAGAAATCTTCCATAGAGAACATTGGAAGGAAATGCATTAATCCTAGCCAGCATAAAAACTCTCCGATGTTGTGGATTATCTAGTTCAGATAAATATTTGGCCATTTTCCTGGCCATCTGATCAAGTCCAAGTAAGTCAGGAAAGCAAGTATAAAATTGGACAGGACACAGTTTATGATATTCTAGATCTAAGATTCTCTGTTTGATAAATCTAAAATTATAAGATTCATCAGATAAAAATAGGTCATCAATTGCAATTCCCATGTGTTTGATCTTCGACATGATTCCATCTTGCCAAACAGCATTATAAGGGTCTCTTTTTAGATAGCTGAGCAAGCTAGCTGGTTCAGCCCTATAAAATATCCATAACCAATATTTGAAAGTTAAAGTCCAAGCTTTTGTTTCAATCAGAAATTGGCCTATTTCTGAACAGATTACAAAATAAGGAACACAGTTGGGGTTTCCTAAAAGTTGTTGCAGAAATGCAGCCTGAATATTTTCTATTTTTTGGTTCAGAGCATTAATCCACAGAGAGATACCATACAAAATTTGTGATAGTGTTTTAGCATTAAAAGCTCTGATTGTGACGGGCAAACATTGGTTACCTTTTTTTATAATAAAACTGTTTAATTGAGATGAAGAACAACTAGCTATATTTATTATTCTGTCACTGTGAACTGCCCATTTGAGACTGTAATTAAAGGTTATGCCCAGATATTTAAAGCATTTAGATTGCTCAATTTCCTGCTTGCCTATATACCATTTTTGTGGTCGCCAACTTTTAGAAAAGACCACAACCTTAGATTTGGAATAGTTTATAGCAAGTGAATTAAGCTGGTAGTAGTTGTTAAAAGCTTTCAGGTATCGCTGCATGCCAACTCTTGTGCAGGAAAGTATAGTTGTATCATCAACATACAATAATATTGGGACTGAGAGATCATTTAACATAGGTGGGTGCCCATTTATGGAACTAAGATATTGTGCCATATCATTAAAGAAAAGATTCAAATGTCCACTAAATTATTGAGCACATTGCGGGTCTTTGGGTCAGTTACTCTCTCTCCCTTCATAAAATGTAAAATGGGAGAACACGACATGGTGTTCTGATTTCCTTGGGTAGTGTAAAAATGGAATACATAAATAAAATTATCCCCAGGCCAGCTCAACAAAGGAATCCATCCTGGTATTTGTGCAGGATGCTAGTGAAATGTTATGTAAGCAATTATGAAATTAGTGTCAAACCCAAACAAAATGTGTTTTATCTGCTTATACATGCCATATATAAATATAGATTTATAGATCTTAACATGCAGATTTATCTTCTCAGAAAATCCCTGTCACCTTCTTTTAAAAGCATCTGTAACACAGAGAGACCCAGTGTGGTACACAAGCTGGAGTGTTGGATTGTGATTGAGAAAACAGGATTCAATATGAAGATGACACAAATTTTGAGTGAACTTTACTATCTATTCACTATCTTGGCTTATTCAAAGCTAATTTTGCCTACTTTAAAGTTCCCAACGGAGGGGGGAAAGACATTAGAGGATTTAGGAAGCAGACTGATGTGATCTTTAGGGGTGGGTTATCTTCTTTAGGATGGTTTGATTTAATAATTTATCATTGTTGCTATTGTATTTAATGCTTTTTCGATGGTGCATTGCCTTAGTTTTATTACCTTACTTTAATTTTTGAAATTGAAAAGGAGAAATAATTGCCAGTGTGATCTGGAACTTGATTCAATTGTATTTCAAGCATAATTAAGAAATCAGATGACAAGAGAGAAGAAGCTCTATGTGTTTTTTTGATCCATTGGAGAATATTTGCCCATATTATTCTAAATGCAGATAAAGTGTCAGTGTTGAGGCCTAGAATTCCATTTCAATATGTGGTTTATTTTTATAATGATTATGATGTTCATTTATTGTCATTGAGCAATTCATGAATTTTGTTCAGCCAGAAATTGATCTGCCAATAATCTTGATTTATAATTTGTACTGTAAAAAGATCCTGTCCCTGTTCCACAAAAATCTGTTCATCCAGCTTGATGAAGAATGCATGTTATGTAACCATGTGCTCATATGATGTCACCCCTCTGACATACATAGTAAGGTAGTACTGTATAATATATTCAAGTACAAATAATATTGAATTATTGACATTTTCAGGTTTTTACAAGCAGGGTAATACAGGGAAAAAACGCTAGTACTAAGCACCATTATGACCCTGATGAGTTCATGAGCCAGCTGGTACTAAGAATCAAGCCACATGAGTGATACATATGTTGTTTTCATAGAATGACATGTTGAATGCCTCTCCACAGTAAAATTCCCTCTTGTAGGCTGAATTGCATTAGCACATACAAAGAGAAAATAAACTGTTGTCAGCATTCCCCACCATTAATTAATGTCATAGAGGCTGTTTGCTCTCATTTGGAATCCCTCTCTCTAGTATGTGGAATAGGCTTTTATTTGATAAAAGAAAAGCATATTCATAGTTCAAGAACTAGAACTTGTACCTGTAGCCTGTACTTGTACCTTCCACCAAAACTTGTTCCTGTTTGACCCCCATTCATTTTAATGAAGGGCTGTCAGGAAGAAAATCTTTAATTTTTAGATCCATTACTACATGTGTTTTGATCTATGGTGCTTGAGGTTGATGGCCAGAGTCTGGTCTGCCTATGTTTGCTCTGGGTCCAGGAAACTATTGTGCCATCCCCATCTGTAGAAGCTGCCATGTTAAAAAATGTGAGTGCTGTGTCTGCTTTTTCACCCACATATTTTCTTGTAATCTCATAATGTAACATCACCCAATAAATCCGTGGCTGAATCTAGGTCTTGGGAAATCCAGTCTAACACTCTGGCTGTCGGATCATGACATCACATTAACCATTTCTTCCTAACTTCTCCTATTTCATATGTTTTATTCTGTTTGGTGGTAGTGTCCTGGTCTTCTAGCTTTCAACACACCTCTAGGCAGAAATGAAATATTTTCCAGTATTTATGAAAAAGACATATGAATCCTCTTGGCTAAAACTGACACATTTTCTAGTGTTTCTAAAAAAAAAATAAACCCTAAAAGAGGAAATGTTCTTTGTACAAAATAAAATCAATTGTATACTTTTAAATACACATACACCCTTTTCAAAGAAAGAACTACCATAACATCATGGATCTGAAATATCTCGGGTCTCAAGTCTCTTGTACTCATGTTGGTCTATAGCAGGAGTGGCCAAACTTGCTTAACATAAGAGCCACATAGAATAAACATCAGATGTTTGAGAGCTGCAAGGAAGGAGAGAAGGTAAACAGATGAGGATAGGGAAGTAGAGGTGGAAAAAAGCAACTTTAACTTTAAATGTGTTCTCCAAACCACCAGCTGGCTTTGCTTAGAGAAGTGATTTAAAGAGACAAATGCCACCCTTCTCCAAGCTGGCCAATGAGACAGTGAAGGCTTTGAGGGCCACACAATATGTGTGAAAGAGCCACATGTCTATAGAAAAATTCCACAAATAGCTGCTGTGTGATTTCATTAAGACCAACCAAATTTCATTGAAATCTGCCTCCATTCCTGAGGACTGGAAGGCAGCAAATGTCACCCCCATCTTTAAAAAGGGTTCCAGAGGAGATCCGGGAAATTACAGGCCAGTCAGTCTGACTTCAATACCGGGAAAGTTGGTAGAAACCATTATCAAGGACAGAATGAGTACGCACATTGATGAACACGGGTTATTGAGGAAGACTCAGCATGGGTTCTGTAAGGGAAGATCTTGCCTCACTAACCTGTTGCATTTCTTTGAGGGGGTGAACAAACATGTGGACAAAGGAGACCCAATAGATGTTGTTTACCTTGACTTCCAAAAAGCTTTTGATAAAGTTCCTCATCAAAGGCTCCTTAGCTTGAGAGTCATGGAGTAAAAGGACAGGTCCTCTTGTGGATCAAAAATGGCTAATTAATAGGAAGCAAAGAGTGAGTATAAATGGGCAGTCTTCGCAGTGGAGGACGGTAAGTGGGGTGCCGCAGGGCTCAGTACTGGGTCCCATACACTTTAACTTGTTCATAAATGATTTGGAGTTGGGAGTGAGCAGTGAAGTGGCCAAGTTTGCAGATGACAGTGAATTGTTCAGGGTGGTGAGAACCAGAGAGGATTGTGAGGCACTCCAAAGGGATCTGTTGAGGCTGGGTGAGTGGGCGTCAATGTGGCAGATGAGGTTCAATGTGCCCAAGTGCAAAGTAATGCACATTGGGGCCAAGAATCCCAGCTACAAATACAAATTGATGGGGTTTGAACTGGCAGAGACTGACCAAGAGAGAGATCTTGGGGTCGTGGTAGATAACTCACTGAAAATGTCAAGACAGTGTGCGATTGCAATAAAAAAGGCCAACACCATGCTGGGAATTATTAGGAAGGGAATTGAAAACAAATCAGCCAGTATCATAATGCCCCTGTATAAATCGATGGTGCGGTCTCCTTTGGAATACTGTGTGTAATTCTGGTCACCGCACTTCAAAAAGGATATTATAGCATTGGAAAAAAATCCAGCAAAGGGCAACTAGAATGATTAAAGGGTTGAAACACTTTCCCTATGAAGAAAGGTTAAAACGCTTGGGGCTCTTTAGCTTGAAGAAACGTCGACTACGGGTTGACATGATAGAGGTTTACAAGATAATGCATGGGATGAAGAGAGTAGAGAAAGAAGTACTTTTCCCTCTTTCTTACAATACAAGAACTCGTGGGCATTCAATGAAATTGCTGAGCAGTCAGGTTAAAACAGATAGAAGGAAGTACTTCTTCACTCAAAGAGTGATTAACATGTGGAATTCACTGCCACAGGAGGTGGTGGTGGCTACAAGCATAGACAGCTTCAAGAGGGGGTTAGATAAAAATATGGAGCAGAGGTCCATCAGTTGCTATTAGCCATGGGGTGTGTTTGTGTGTGTATTTGGCCACTGTGTGACACAGATTGTTGGACTGGATGGCCCATTGGTCTGATCCAACATGGCTTCTCTTTTGTTCTTATCATAAAATAGCAGGATGTCAATCACATGCTGGATACAAATAACTCAGACTTTCAATATGAAACTAATTATTTTTCTGTAGTATTTCTGATACTGAATTTTTAAAAACCTCAACAACCCTAAGAACACATATTTATAAACCATCAGAAACTTTAGCAGTGAGATTCTTCTATAGAAATTATCTCTGTATCTTCCTTCACCAGAATTAGTATAGATTCTAGAATGCAATTTTGAAAGGAAAGCTACTGTGTGTGTGTGTGTTAATGTCCGCGCTAATGGTTGGGGTATAACTGATGTAAATAAATAAACAATGCTTCGTAATTCCCTACATTTTTTCTCTGCAACAGGTATCATCTTTTTAATACAGTCTCTTCAAAAAGTATACGAAAGACTGGAATATTCTGGGAGTTGTAGTCTTTCAAACAGAGCTCTGCAAGTATATACCTGTATTGGAACACTACAGCTCCAGGAACTTCCTAGTGTCACTGGCTGTGAAACCAACTCATCGTGACTAGAGTAGGGGGGCAACTGCGGACAACTAACCAGCACAATAAATCATGAACATACCTGAGTTTTGAAGTAAATGAGAGTCAAAATGGATAATCCAAGGAATAGAATGTAGCTTGCACTGTGGGAACTTTAAAGCAAATTTTAAATTGGCTTTCTTGATTCTGACACTACTTGACTGAATGTCTCTTGCTCAGCCTCAGAGCAAGAGAATATGGATTTAAAAAAAAAAAAACTGTGCATGCATTTAAATGAATAAACATATGCAAATAAGCAGTGACTAGTTTCCTTTCTTTTAAAAATATGAAAATTACAGGTAAATGTAGTAAATATTTGAACATGGAATCATTACATTAACCACTCTTATCTGTGCAAAGAGAAACCTTTACAGATGATTAAAATATGTGTACAATCATGCAAAAGGTGACTATCAGCTCTCCTGCATGGAGTTGCTGTGCATGCAGGCTGTGCTTGCACTCTCATGACTGTGCATAGGTTTTAGTGATCTGTAAGAGGGTTCCCTTCTGTTATTTCTACATTAATTGGCTGTCTTTCTTCACAAAATGTAGAATAATTCTCTCCTTCCATCTGTGATGGCAAACAAGTTCTTTGAAGTTATGAATGTGTATTTAATATAGATGGAGCAACTGGCTTCAGAAATGTTTAGATATATGTCAGATGCAGCAAATGAACTTCTTGAGCTGGGAAAGCAGAACTGAAAAGCTCATTGCTCTTATGAGCACTACTGCTCTCCAGATATGACAAGGAAATTGCTCATTTCTCTCATTTGTGACTTAAGCTTCACTGTGAGAAATACCAATCAGAAGCAAAATATAGTCCAAACAATTTTGAATGGTATAGCCTGATGAATTTGCTTATGGGCTTCACACAACATTTATATATTATTATACTCTACCAGTTGCTGCTGAATTTAAGCAGACCTAGAGATAATATAAGAGTAGCCTAAAGGATTTGCCCTTATGATTTGTTAGTTTGTTTGTCTTACAATGTCTTGGATAAAAAGGTTTGGAGAAACTTTTTGGGTTGTTTCTGAGGATATTTCAACTCAGTAGTTTTTTCAGTGTTGTTGGGCCTCAGTCAAAAAGGCAATATTGCAGATTTCAGTGCATTTCCTCAAGCTCTTGCTACACATATGGGCCATATATCAAGCAGAAAAATGAGATATCTGGTTATTCAATTTTGCATAATTCCAGGAGATATAGACTAAATAGCAAGTGAAAGTGCTATCTTGGTCTATATGATTTTAATATAGGGGCAATCAGAGGGGCATTTTGGCTATCATAGCAAAAAAAACAACCCCAATTTAATTGTTGTGATCACACATGCACATCTGGCTCCCATGCCCCACTCATCCCTACCTTGTGTTGCAATGGCTCCCAAATAGGATTGCCAAGTCCAATTCAAGAAATATCTGGGGACTTTGGGGGTGGAGCCAGGAGACATTGGGGTGGAGCCATAAGCAAAGTTGTGACAAGCACAATTGAACTCCAAAGGGAGTTCTGGACATCACATTTAAAGGAACCACACACCTTTTAAATCCCTTCCCTACGTTAGAAATAATAAAGGATAGGGGCACCTTCTTTTGAGGCTCATAGAATTTGACCCCCTGGTCCAATCTTTTTGAAACTTGGAGGGTATTTTGAAGGGAGCCATCAGATGCTATGCTGAAAATCTTGTGCTTCTACCTCACAACACAGCCCCTCAAGAGCCCCAGATACCCCCAGGTCAATTCTCCATTATACCCTATGAGAATCCATCTCCATAGGGAATAATGAAGTTCCCAGCAGACATTCCCCTCTCCCACCCACCCCCATTCCCTGTTTCTGATGACTCTGAAGTTGGGGATTGGCATTGCTACTCATGAGTTGCTGAACTTCCAACTTCTTCAAAGTAACACCGAGCAACCAAAGGTTCAAGTTTACCCTTCCTATGCAAACGACCTCTGAAAAGATTGTGCAACCAACAAAGGGTCTGGGAGCAGCCATGTTGTTCTTCTGCCTGCTCCCCCTGCCCCCATTCAGCCTTAAAGACACAGACACTATCCCAAGAGGAAGCCTCTGGAAGTGGAAAGGCACATTGCGGCTGTGGGGGCGGGGTTTCTCCCCGCCGGCCAGCTCTCTGGGAGCGGGAAGGAGCCTGGGAAAGCAGGAGGACCCCCACAGGGACCTGGGGATTGGCAAGTCTACTCCCAAATGAACTTTGCCACTCAGTGGCAAAATTGGTGACTCACTTCCACGTCAGTTTTCCACTGTCTGATTGGCCCAGGTGCACCATGGAAATGCAGGAGTGGCATGATCATTCCACTCTGTGTGTTTCCAGAGCCACAGATAGTGGTTGCAGTCCCTTTCCAATGTCATGGGATCATGACTAAGTTGCCTGCTGGGCAGCTGCCATCTGATCGCCACAGCACATCTCAAACTCAAGTGGCTTTTTAAAATCCGAGAGACTGCTGCAGCAATCTGGCAGTCTGATCACACCTACAGTCATGACAGTGCACATACATGTCAACTGGGATGATAGAATATTACATGGGGTTGGATTCAGCCAGCTTTTTCCCCTCGTGTAAAAAGGAGGAGGAATTCTCATTTTATTCATTTCAAGGCTAAGCTGCATGTGGAACAAACACTGTAATCATGAGGGGAATTGGCTAAGATTGTGCAAAAAAGCTAATAAGGTCCCAGCTTACTTTATTTAAGATGGTTCCACATTTACCACTTGCCTCCTTTCTGTGTGGGGTCCTCATGGTGGCTCTTTTCCTCAGATTCTGCATTGGCACCTCTGGAGTGGGACTGTGTGTTCCCTGATTGCTCCCTGCCTTGCGCAAACTCAAGAGCCAAGAACGAGACCAGGACAAAGTCTGATGTGGAATCATTAAACACATTCCATTTATCCTTACGTTTGTAAGGGAATACATCTGTTCCTTAAGGTATTAATCATAGCCTATATGAACTGCAGAGAATTTCCAATATACATGTTTTCAATTCTATTTTCTTGTTTAAAACAATTTTATTTAGTAACATATGGTATTCATATTCAATAAAACATTAATAAATCCATTATCTATCCCATACATTACTATTTTTCACCCTTTCTTCCCTCCCTTATCTTGACTCCCGCCGGTGTCATTTATTTAAGATACTTATAAAAAGAAGGTAACCTTCTCCCTTAAGAATCTTATTATTATTATTCAAGAAATTGCATATTTCTAATATTACTTATATATAACTCTAACTTCATTATTATAATTCATCTTCATTCTTCATTTTAACATTTTTAACACTTAATTGTTATCAAAAATCACCCAATGCCCTTTTATTTTCCATTCTTTTTCCATATATCTTCTGAATTTTCCGCACTCCATTTTGAATCCTTCCATCTCATAGTCTTTTAAGATTCTTGTAAGTTTGTCCATTTCACTCCATGACATAACTTTAACAATCCCATCCCATTTTTCTGGTATTTTATCTTGTTTCCATAACTGCGCGTATAATGTCCTAGCAGCTGAAAGTAAGTACCAATTTAAAGTTCTATCTTGCTTTAGAAACGTTTCCATTTGTAATCCCAGTAAAAAAAAGTCTCTGGAAGTCTCTAAAGTCATATCCCAATATTTTTATAATCTCTTGTTGAATCATCTGCCAAAACTGTTTTGCTCTTTCACAGGTCCATTTCTTTATTTAACAAGTGTCTCAGTTGTGTTCGTAGTATTGTAATCTCCCTCATAATTTTCTTTTTCCCACGTCTCTTTCTCAGCTTCCCTTCCTTTTTTTATATCGTTCTGAATGTCAACATTTATTTTTCTTTAGCTCTTCTGTCTTTATTATTCAATGTGATCAAAATACCTCTCATCACTGCTTTATATGCATCCCATACCATTTGAAATTCAATGTCTTCATTTTTGTTTATTTGGAAGAAAGCCTTAGTTTCTTTTTCTAGAGATGTCACTATTTCTCTGCTTTGTAGTAAGTCCTCATTTAACCTCCATCTCTTTGTCTTTTTGACCATCTTAGTTGTCCTCATTAATGTGTTATGATCTGCTCCTACTTTAGGAAGAATCTTAATTTTTTTTAAATAAATCCCAGATTTTTTGTACTCCACAGCATATCAATTCTTGAAAAGGTACTATGTCTTGCTGAGTAAAAGGTATAGTCCCGCACTTCAGGATTGAACTTCCTCCATATGTCTTCCAAACTTTCTTGTTTAACTAACTCAAATAATGACTTTGGTAGTTTTCCTTCCTTATTATTCTTTTTTTTCCCAGACCTGTCCAACACGTTCTTTATTGTTCCATTAAAATCTCCCATTATCATAATTTGTTCATATGTCACTTGATCTAATTGTTGTATAATTTCTTTTTAAAAAGAGTCTTTTGCCCCATTTGATGCATACAGTCCCAATAACAATGTTCTTTTAGCATTCAATATTACTTCCACCACCAAATATCTCCCATCATCATTCTTAAAAATCACTTTTGAATCTAAATCTTGTTTAATATAAAAAAAACACACCTCTCTTTTTCTTTTTGGCCAACGAATGGAATTCTAGTCCCAGTTGTTTATTCCATAAAAATTTGTAATCCTTTTGTTTAATATGTACTTCTTGCAAACATATTATATTACACTTGCTTTTTAACCCAATGAAACGTCTTCCTTTTTTGTGGTGAATTTAGTCCATTTACATTCCAAGATAATAATTTGTAATCCATCATGGTTCTTTATATTATGCTATATCTCCAAATTATTTATGTTCTTCCAGGAATCTACGTAATTCTCGTGCATTTGTAATTGTGATCCTCTTCCCTTGAAGTTCAAAGCTCACACCTTCTGGTAGTATCCATCTGTACCTTATTTCATTTTCCCTTAGTTTCTCTGTTAATTTTTTATATGTTCTTCTGTCAGTTATAACTTGTCTTGGCAATTCTCTCATGATTCTCACTCTGCTGTCACCAACTATTAATGTTTTTTTCAAAGTTTTTATTGATGATCCTTCCCACCATATCTTGTGGCATAAATTTTACTTCCACATCTCTTGGTAATGTATTCTTTTTGGCATAGAATGAATTGACTCTATATACATAGTCATATATATTTCTAGAAACCTCTGGATCCTCTTCCAAAAATTCAACAATAATATTTATTATATATTCCTTTAAGTCATTTTGTTCTTCTTCAGGTACTCCTCTCAGGTGTATCTGGTTTTCCATCAAGTTGCAGTCATGCATTACTACTTTTTCTTGCACTTTTTTCAAGGTGGAATCTTGTTCTTTCATTTTCCCTTCCACTTCTTGCATTTTCCCTTCCACTTCTTGCATTTTCTTTGATGTTTCCACAGTCTCATTTCTGAGATCCTCAATTTCTTTTTTCAAAGCTGTTGTACATGTTTCAATATCTTTCTTAATTTCCTTTTTGGAGGCAGTTATTAATTCTTTCATCCCTTTCATCATCCTTGCTTCTATTGCTTTCAGCTGCTCCTGCATCTTTTCCATTGAGGCAGCCCTAGTATGTGCTGGTTTTGAATCTGACATGAAGATATAGCAAAAAAGCTGATCTCACCAAATTAAATTCTGAGTATCAGGTTTTCAAGAGAAGGCTTGCTCTCTTCAATGAGCCCAAAATCGCCGATCTTGGAGCTTCCTACATTGAGATATTAATTTTAAAAGTTTTTATTTTGTCCAAGATGGCACCCACAGTTTTTCTGCCCCTTTAAAAAAAAATTCTACTTTCTTCTAGGGGCTACTGAAATTGTTTTTATCAATATTAATCAATATTGTCCACCTTGCAATGACCAAATTTGCCGGCTTGGCAAATTTTAAGGTCCCAAATGTTTTTAATTATTTCTTAAACTTTGACCTTCTTCTAATGGCCGCCGATGTTTTTCTATGATTTTCTAGTCCTAGAGTAGGCTGGCTGACTCCCACTTTCCCTTCTTTGGATGGTTTTTTCCTGCTTTGCTTGCCGCCAAATCCCGTTCTCTATGGTTAGAAGATCTCGTGATACTTTTATAACATCATTTCCTGTGACATCTGCTTCATCAGCAATTCTGTGACGATGGTGTTTCTCCTCCAAAACTGCAGGTATTCAAAACATTAATTGTTTTTCTCGTTTCTAACACTGTCTTTTAGCATTCAAAATTCTCAACTTCACCCCTCCTCTTCTTCTTTATATAAACAAAGCATACTCCACTTGCCACCTTATATTTTTTCACATTTAGTTCTTATTTTAGTCCCGGAAGGATAGATAGCAATCTGTACCTTCTACTGTAGTTATCCAGATAGGTACTGTCCTTGTCTCTATTCAGATGATAAGTAGAACAAAGAAGTTTTGGATTCTGGAGAGTTTAAGTCAATTGAATGACTCTGGAGGTCCTCTGTAGACACTGGAATGCAACCCGTTATTGGAGATCCTTCAAAGCTTCAAATAAGCCCCCTTGGGAACTTCTTTTCAGCCAAAGTAAATCTCCTAAGAGTTTCCTGAGCATGTCTTGGACTATTCTCTGTATGAGAAAAGTAGGCAGTAGGCATTGATTTGCCTTTTCTACCCCGAACAGAGGCCCCAGGCTACTCCCCTTATGAGAAGCAGTTCAGCTCTGCATTTTTCAACCACCGGAAGTCCTTTTCAATTGTATTTTCAACAATACACACATTTTAAAGTACTTGGAACAGCTCAGCTTTGACCAAAAGGACTCATCAAACATGAGACATACAGACATTATTTATTTGTAATAACCTATGAAATTGTAGCAAGACCACACACCTTGGAGAAAGAACAGGCTTCTCTTCTTTTCCTAGTAACCCAAGAAGAGAAGAGCAATCAGCTGAGCTTCTGACCACCCATCCTCCACCAAATTTGGTGCATCTCAGCAAGTTTCCAGACTGGGAGACTAGAAGAGCCCAAGCTAATCAGCTGGGGTTTGGCTCTTGATTCCTGCCCTCCCCCCAAAAGTTTCCCCTAGTGGGAGCCAACTTCCAGCAGAGCCCTCATCACCTGGGATTCAGCTTCTGATGGCTGCAAGTGGCTTTTCCTGCAAATATGTACAAACAGTTTGCAAATAGCTCAACATACTGTTGATTAGTTGGCTATCTGATCACCAGGCCTTGAATTCAGCAGGAGCTCACAGGAGCACAGCTCCTGAACCTTTCTGACAGCCCCCTCCTCCTCCCCACCTACCTACTTTGTCCATTGAATAGTAGGAGCAGCTGCATAACAATCCCTGGATGAGCTCCACCACCTATTTTTCTACAAAATGACCCCTGTTCATCACCATTAACAAATGGAAAGTGAGCCTAACTGCCTGGCAGCTGTTCGCCCATCCCTGTAGTTAGGTTGTTGGGCTAGGATCCCCACCCCACCCTGCATGTCTTCTGCTAACCAAGATCTGTGTGACCCAAGTCCAGATCCCTACTCTGCCATGGAAGCTTGCTGGTTGGCCTTGGGCCAGTCACATGATCTCAGTCTACTCTACCTCACAGGGTTGTTGTGAGAATAAAATGGAGGATTGAAGAATGATGTAAGCCACATTGGCATCTCACTACTGAGAAAGGTTGCATATAAATGAAACTAATTAATTTCTAAACAAAGAGGCTTTCATCTGTCTGGAAAATATTCCATCACTCTGTAAAAATTCAGTCAATGAGTTTGAACACAAAGGTTCCTATATCATATCTCCTGAAACTTGGGGAAAATGTGGCATTTCTAAGTTTTACATAGAAATATTTTTGTGCATTGCCAGATGGGGTGTAAAGATTAATATGCATGTTAAATAAAGCTGTGATTTGAATAATTTTATTAAGTGCCCAGACAATTGCTTTTAATAGGTCTTTATTCACCTGGACAAACTCATTAATCATATACTGTAAGAGCTAAACGATTATAGATTTTAACTCTGATGGCTCACAAAATAAGACCTTTCCTCGAAGAGCATAATATTTGTATTATTAAAAGAAAAAGAAAAATACAGTTCAGTCACATCAGACAAAGCATCAAATGTGTTGCTTCAACATCCCTACTTTAAAAGTGACTTTTGAATTAATGTACTTATCTAGCTGCACCATAAGAGGATAATGCTAGTGAAACCTTTTGCTCTCTCTTGGTGTTTGAAGGGTGCCTGCTATTTGTCATTTCAATGTAACTGTAAAAGCTTAGCTGAGGACTGCCAGCTAGATTTATGCCATATTGCAGATTGCATCACAGAATTCAAAGAAGAATCAAATTGTAGTTTTTCCCTTAAGGCAAACAGTACCTACACAGATGTTCTATTAAAGAAGCTGTCCTTTTGTAAGCAGTAAATACTGATTCAGACTCCAATGCTGCCTAATCAAGTCAATTTTCAAGAGTCTGCCAGAAACATCTAAGGAATCTGAGGATAAACTTTAAAAGATATTTGAAAGTAAAGGTGTAATTGGACACTTAACATTCCTAAATGAAAAACTGAGGCTTAATTCCCAGCGATTCTCAAAAGAAAAGACAAAAAAAATATGAATAGCATTTTGCATGACCATGACTGACTGTGAAAAAATCATTTTCACTTGTGCCTGTTTTTTTGGGACCATATTTTTGTTTCTTTATATCAATAAAGTTCAGGCGATAAAGTTGGAACAGGTTACAGAGTCATACAGCAAACAGACAGTATCATGGGAAAAGACAGTCTCATGAGGCCCTTTATATGTTGCACTTTGCACATTTTAAAAATCCAGTCTCCATAGCCCCAGTCCAGAGTTCCATATCTGCACTAATATGGTGTGTAGAGCTCATGTGTGTATATGTTTCCCTATTAATCATACCCTACTCTGAAATCATACCCTCCCTGCTTTGGCAGGGAGGGCAGGATACAAATCTAATAAAATAAAGAAATGCATGGCAAAGATTGTATGAATGTAGAATTCCATATACCCATTAGAATCTGTGAGTTACATGTTGGAAATAGTCAGGCCTCAGATTCCGTGGGAGCTCAAAGGAGCACAGCTCCTGAACCTTTCTGAGAGTTTCACCTCCACCTTCTGAGAGTTCCACTTCCTTGTCCATTGAATAGTATGTGTAACTGCATAACAATCCCTGGATGAACTCTACCACCTATTTTTCTATAAAATGACCCCTGGAAATAGTAATGTGTGGGTTTGTAGGAAGGGTACTGTTAGAAGCTGCCTTAGGATGTCATGAATTTTCAGGAAATAGTTACCAGGTGGACATGCCAGAATGTCACTGCTATGACCCAAAATGTTCCTTATGGCTCAATGTTCTAATGAACTGCAAATGCTAGAGGAAATGAATGGTGGTGCTCTGTTTCCTTCCAAGCAGCCAGAGTAAATATCCCTGGTGAAAGCTGTGGACCTGCAGGTCCCATTCTCTTTGGGCCCTTTGACATATCAAGGCTGCAGTGGTTGTCCTGAGTTCCTGCTTGGTGATGTACCTCTCTCCTGGCTCATTCAGTTCTCAGAGGGGTTTTCTCCCTCTTCTTCTTTTGTTCAGTACCAGCAACTTGTCAGCTTCAGAATTACCAGTTAAGAGGACCAGCACTCCCAGCCTCCTTTCCCTGTTGGTGATTAAGGTCATGCCCACAGATCCTGTTACCTAGAACATGGTTATCTCTCCATGCCAAGGGGTTTTTATCCCTTTTCTTTGCACACTTACTCCATGGATCTAATCTTTCCTTCCTTGGATCACCAGAAAGGTCCAACTCAGGCTCCTGCAACTCATGCCTCTTTCACCTTCTGTGTACAAGATTACAGCCAAGATATGAGCTGGCCATTTCATTGTCTCAGGCCAGGATGACCATTTGTATTTGGAAAGATCTGATAGGTGGGTACTTTTCAGAGCCCTTGACAAGGGGGCAATATTGGGAGCTATTTACTCCCCACCCCCACCCTGCATGTCTTCTGCTAACCAAGAAACATTATTAAACCCAGTGCGGGGCATTTGCAAAGCCCAAACCTCAAAATAAAATGCATTTATTTCCAAAAATGCTGAAACATCATCTTTTCAACCCCAAACCTAGCTGTAGCCCTGGAAGTATAGGAGCATCTCCTAGCTCAATGAAAGTTGGTTGTGTAAGATCTTTCTCATGTAATCCTGTTTTGCCCATCCTTGACAACGCAATTATTAACAGAGTTATACTCTTTTAAGATGATTGAAGAAATTCTGCTTATTGCACTGATAATTCTCTTCTTTCCCTAAAAAGGACTGTGGCTTTTTTTTTAATGGTTTGTTATTAATGGCCTCATTTCGTTGTTGTAAGCTGCCTAAAGTTGGTTTCTGGAGAGGAGACATATAGTTTCTCAATTCATATCTATGTCAATACATAAAATGGGTCCAGCTATTCTCCTGAATTTTAGACAATAGGTTTATATTTGTTTATGCCTTTTTTCACTCTGTTTTTAGCATTTAGAGCTTTTCCAATTTATTACCTTGTCCTTTGGTGTGTGAATTGTGTCAACTGTTGCATAATTAATTCTTAAATCCTTTAGGGGACAACAAAAAGCAAGGGCATCAAAGAAAGGCTGCAGTGTGCTTCTGTTGAAAATCAACATTTTCAAATTGTAGAGTGTAGCTTGGAGCTCATATCCATCCCTCTATTTACAATCAGTTGTGTTAGATCCAGACTAAATTAGCAATTTCCACCAATCTCACTTTCCCTCTGTCTTATCCAGGGTCACCCAGGAGCAGCACTGGTGGAAATCAGTGAGCTACAGTGGGAAGGGATGAGGCAAAGAAGTCCCATTCTCCCAGTGGAAAGTTAGTCTGGATTGAGTCCATTGATTAAACATTGGGCAGTCATTGTGAGCCTTCAGCATAAGACAAGAATGATCAGAACAAAAGAATGATCAATATTAGTGCAGGTTAGGAAGAAAAAGCTTCTTAATCCAACACCCTGAAGGCAAGCATCAATACTGATGTCTTTTTTTTTTTTTTTGTCAAAGTTTGTCTGTAAATTGAACATTTTTGGCAGTCAATTCTTCTCCTTTGTTTGCAACAACCTATTTGTATAATCAAACTTTGACTAAGACCAGTGAATGTGAGAAATGTTTATGTCCCAACCTCGGGTGCATGGTGTACATGTTATAGATGTAATGAATTCCTGCAGTTCCTCTCCAAAGTATGTTTCTGAATAATACAACCTCTGTTTATTTTCTTTTTGGTGTAGGGATTTTTACTACTGTGTGAAATAATGCTTCCCTATATTTCAAGATCTGTTTGCTGGGCTTGGACTATACATTGACTGGGTCCAGATCGGCATTTTGAGCCAGCACACAGACAGGACATGCTTGACCAAAGGTGTGCATCTGCCTCCTGGCCCGCTCCTGCCCCAAACCCATCCGAGGGCCGTCCCAGCTGCACCTCAAAAAGTTACCACTTCCAAAGTGGTAGCTTTTTGCAGCATGACTGGGACGGGCCTTGGGAGGGTTGGGGGAGGGAGTGGAACAAAGAGATGTGTGCATTTGGTCACGCTTTTTCGATCCACCCACATCCCATTCATGTGGCAGCTCAAAATGCTAGTCTGGACCCAGCCACTTGGGTTCATTTTATTTTATCTTTAAATGCTGTTATCAGAGTTACAGTTCTAAAAGTCTTGCAAAAGAAAAACAACCTTAACTAGAAGTTTTGGACTATATCTTGAGTGAAGCATCTCTTCAAAGAAAGATATCTCTCTCTCCCCCCCCCTTCCCCCCTCCCATCTTTGTAATTTTATAATGTAAGGAAGAATGAGGAATATTTGGTCATGAAATTTATGGAGAAGGCATACCACAAAAACTTATATCCAGAATTAAAATTTGTTGAACTCAAAACTTCAAACATACCAATGGCATTAGAAAGAGTTAACGTGCCTGAAAACGGCACTTCTAGTGTTTCTGATGGTATTGTTACTGTTCCCAGAGTCCCCTACATCCTATAAAGCCAAAGGTACAGGGGGACTCCACTTCAGAGTAAACCAGAGAAACAAGTTAGGAATCAAGTGCAATAAATACCACCTCATTATGAGTCATCCAGGTCTCCATGACAAACTGTCACAAACCTTAATTGTGGGCTGGTGTTGTGACTCCATGGGAGCTCTCCCAACACAGACCAAATTGAATGACTAATGTCTGTAGGACAATTCACAAGCAACATCCCTGTCCCTTTCTCCTTTCACTTGTGGGCATTATGACACCTCTTCTCCTTGCCTCATTTGGCTAAGCCTCCAAATCCACTCTGCACCTTTTAATTCTGCCCTCTCATTCCTTACTTCAAGCCTGATGCTCTCATTCCTTACTTCAAACCTGATTGACCTGTTACATTCCCTTTTCTTTCTCCCTCTTCTTCTTTTGTTGGGACTTTACAGCTACATCCATGAATAGGTTCCATGTGGACTAGCTATAAAAAGGTAAAGGTAGCAAGCATCGTGTAAGCACCGAGTCAATACCAACCCATAGGGTGATGTCAAATCATGACATTGTCTTAGCAGACTTTTTGTTATGTCATGTTTTGCCATTGCCTTCCCCAGTCATCTACACTTTACCCCCAGCAAGCTGGGTACTCATTTTACTGACCTCGGAAGGATAGACGGTTGAGTCAACCTTGAGCCAGCTATCTGAACCCAGCTTCTGCCAGGATCGAACTTCAGGCTCTGAACAGTACTGCAGCTTACCACTCTGTGCCATGGGGCTCTTGCACTAGGAATTTTGTTTGATTAATATTCATTGCATTCCCCATTTTTGTGTCTCTAAGCTGTCTTTTATTGTGATCTCAGTCTGTGTATTTTATTGTATTTCATTCTTTTCTGCCTTCCCCTCTTGTTATTCTATCAGTGCTTATTAATAATCAAAGTTGTTCAGTTTGAAGGTGCTTCTCTCTTTCCCTATTTTCTCTCCTATATTTCACCAACAATCACCCCAAGTATGCAGCTATGTATGCATAGGCTTAGGATCCCAAAAATGGGTCAGGATATTCATGTACAAAACCTACACATATGTAACCCCCATGGCTTTTTTTCCCTTGAAAAAGATGTGCTGGAACTCTCAAGAAGGAAATGAAGGAGAAACATATGGGTGCCCCTCATAAAGTATTTTTTAGAATTCTGTTTCCCAAAGAGATTCCAGAAATCCATCCCACTGCATTCCCCCAGGGGGAAAAAAAGCCCTCCTCATTTCCCTTTGTGTGTGTAACTGGATTTTCCCCTTTAGGCTGTGCCTTCTATGTGGAAATGAAGTTTAATGACATATGGGCAGAATCAAGTCAAAGCTGTGTATTTTTTAATCCCATTGATTTTAATTCAAGAAGGAAAAGTGTGTTCATAACTTTCCAGATGAAATCAATGGTACTTAAATATGATCAAGCTGAATCATGACCATGGTAACTTCCAAATGTTTTTGCACTTCTCCCTCCTTCCCTTCCTTCCTCCCCCTCTCTCTCTCTTTCTGCTACCATCAAAAAAGTTTAAACTAGCATAATATGTCTATGAGAAAAGTAGCTCTTGTTTCCTCTTCATGATGGCTAAAATGAAGGTCTTCCAGTTCAGCGAAACAGGTTCTATAGAATATAACAATATAGCAGTTGCCGCCTCAGGTCAAGCTAGTTAAATGCCGTTTCAACCATTGTTCAAAAGCATATAATTCTAGTAAGGCGGTACAGGTGACATTTGTAAGTATTCTGCCCACATAGGAGAAAGTTCTTTCTAAAATTAATTGTGAAGTTGGCCTGTGTTGCTAACCATAAAACTTTATTTTTTAATTTCATGCCTAATGTTTATATAATTGCTATATAACTACAAGTAATGTCAAGTGCCAGACCCAGGGTAAGATTTTGCCTTTACTGCTTGCCTTCTACCCGGTCATTCAGAACACCTCTGCCATATATTATAGTAACAATGTACTTTATTTAATGTATTTTATTTAATGTGACAAAACTCAGAACATAAAATCTAGGTGCAGTGTATGAACAAATGACTTGGGGAAAAATTAACTTCAAGGGGGAAAGGTCTAATTATTATTAGAGGATTAGATGCCTTGACATTTCCAAATCTTTAAATCATAGTAAAGTTGTAGTGACATAACTGTAATTTTGCAATGAAGACTAATTTGAAAAGTTTCCTTTTTTGTATATTTTTATTTGGCTAAGGCTATAAATAGTTTAGTTTTTATGAATGTGAATTTGTGGGGTCACTCTGCAGAAACACCATCTGTGCCTCTGAGGCACTTGGGTATAAATATTCATACAGCAATTTTCCACATGAAACAAATTCATACGGAAAATATACAATACCTGTTTGGGTCTCTGTTGTATCTTTTCAGAAATCTGTTCATTTAGAAAAGATCAACTACTCCAACTGGTCCTAGCTTCTTCTTTTGGGGGATTTAACTCATTATCAACAAATGTATCATCAAAGTTAGAGAAGTTCTAACTTCATTTTCTAAAATGAGTATAAAACAAAGTTAGAAAATGAGTATAGAACAAACACTATTGTTTATGTCTTCCATATTAATGTGTTGTTCCAACTATTTCTGTTTGAAATGTATATTCCTGCCTTAACTATTGTGTTTAAGTCTATCTGGAGATCTTTTGATGCAGCAATAGGCTGCTTGCCTCCAGGAACATACAGAGATCTCTTCCTCCTCTTTGCCATACCTAGCAGATGAATATTCAGTCAGCTCTCAATAATCATCTTTTAGGAAGGCAACTAGGGATGGGCATGAACCAAGGAAATTTGGTTCATTTCATGGCATGCCTGGTTCATGAGCCATGAAGCATCATGAACTTTTAGGCACAAAATGAACTGGTTTGTGTTGTGGTAGATTGCCCCCCCCCCCCCAAGCATGCTAGCAACACCAAACTTTCAGGGGTTCTCCAGCTGACTCTCCTTTACTTGACATCCAAGTTTGGTGAGGATTGAATTACTAGGTCCGAGTTACACCTCCCCCCCCCCAATAAGTGTTCCCAGAAAAGCAGTTTCTGTGGAAATGTCAGAATCTAGGGTCAGTCCTAGTCTTTCCAGGGTCAGTGTCAAAGTTCAGTCCAAAAGTCAGTTACTGAGAGAGCAGTTCAGCTGATTCCAGTTCAGAGTGTTATACAGAGTGTTATACAGTGTTATACAGGAAGGCCGTTCACAAGTGCAGGGAGGAAGATTCCAGAGTCAGAGTCAAGAACTAGTTCAAGGGTTGCAGGAACAGAGCAGAGTTCAGAGCTGTGGTCACTGAGTCAAGAGGTTAGTGATTTGTTGCTTCCACATCCAGCAGTCTCCCTTGACTGGCTTTTATGTTTTTCTGCTGGAGGCTCTTACTTGCAGCCAGCTGCTTAGGAGTAACCCTGCAGCTATTCATAATCAGCAAGCAGCTGGCATCAGACCAGGAGATGAATGCTTTGTCTTCTTTCCTGAAGCTCCATTCTAAGCCTTCATCTCTGGTGCTCAAAGGATGTAGGTGAAACTGGAGAGTTGTAATGACCACCTGGATTTCCTTTTTTGGAACGGGGATGGAAGGTGGTGGTGGCTCTGCATCAGCTGTCAGCTGTGAACTCTGACAAGCCTGAGGCTCATCTTTTTGCTTGCTGGTTTCTGCTGGTTCAGATATCATTCCTGAGGCTTTTCTTCTCCTGAGGAGTCCTCGCTTTTGCTGTGTCCTGGCTGACCCACGACAGGAAATGACTGGCATAGGTTCAGGAGGGTCAAGAATGTATAGAACAGACTGTGTCAAGCTAGAGACATCAAATATGCAGAAGATTTCCCCTGATCCTTTTCTACATACTGTCCAAGATACATGTAGATTGGATTTAGGGAGTTCAAATTATGACCCTCCCCAAAGAAGACACCTTCAGGAAAGTGCTTTTGCAGGAAATGTTAGGCATAGGTTCAAAAGTGTATAGAATGGACCCCCTGTAAGCTACACAAACCAAATGCAACCTCCCCCTGCCTTTGAAATTTGGCAAACATTTTGACTGAAAGGAGACAGCCTGTCTGGAAATGTATCTGTTCATAAACTACCATAAACCACCACTAATTGCTTCAAAGTTCATGGAAAAATTGTGCTGGCTGACCTGCCAATTGTGCTGGCTGACCTGCCAAACTTAGTTTGTGAATCATGAACCAGCCAAAATTGGTTATGAACTTAAGTTCATGAACCAGTTTGTGCCCATCACTAAATGTGAAAGAAGATCCTGGTCTCAGGGCTTTTTTTGAGCAGGAATGCAGCTCCAGCTGGCTTGGTGCCGAGGTGTGATCTAATATGCAAATGAGTTCCTGCTGGGCTTTTTCTACAAAAAAAGTCCTGCTGCTCTGGATTCAGGGCCTCCTGAAAGATTATTGGTACTGTCACCATTAATGTAATTCATTTGCTCCTCTGGGCTCTGCATAAAGGGTTATATTCACTGCAGCACCCTCTTCATACACACAATCAGATCCAAAAGGCCACTTCCCACTTCAATCTGCTTTTGTATGCTAGAAGACACCACTGGGTTAGGACAATATATTGGGAAAGTATTATTAAAATTCATGACTTTTCAGGATAAAGGCATTCTGAATTCTGTGACAACATGAATGTTTACTTTGGTTATAGTAGCTTCAAACTTCAGGTGGAAAACATGTTTTTGACAGCTTCACAATGTTAAAAACTAAGGAGTAGACTTGACCAGAAACTTTCAAATGTTATATTTTAGTTTTTTAAAAAATATAAATAAATAGGTCAGCATTCAAAAATGTTATATACCTCCTGGAATCTGACATGAAATGCTCCAGCCTGCCACATCTTGCTGTATGTGTAGACCTGGACCTTATACTGCTGGTGGTGGGTAGTCAACATTCTGGCCAACTTGTGTATGCATGCTGTGCCTTTTACACTGATGGCTAATGGCTTAGTATGATAAGGAGGAGGATGCTTTTTAATGTGGCAAACTTCTATCTCAAAATGAAGGAACAATTTTTTTTAGCATTTAAGGTGCTATTGGACTCTTAGTCTTTTCTGTTCTGTAGACAGACTAACATGGCTACCTGTCTTGATCTACACACGTTAGGTCACTCAATTCTTGCTTATAAACAGAATTAAACTTTGTTGGACTTAAAGATGTCACTGGGTTCAAATGTAGTTTTCACATCTGTTTGTTAACTCTTTTGTTTTGTATGCTAATTTATTCACAGGTCTTACCAACTGTTTTAATCCAATTTTAGCTGTACTTATTGCTCAATTACTTATGCATCCTAATTCTAACTAGCCCTTTCTGACAACTAACCCCCTACCGTCTCTCTACCTATATGTAATCTTGGGGAAGTCTGTTCCAATGTATGTGAAGAAGTGTGCATGCACATGAAAACTTATACCCAGAATTAAACTCTGTTTGGCTTAGGTGCCACTGAACTAAAACTTTAATATATAGATATAGATAGATATAGATATAATATACACATGCACATCAATAGCCCTGTGACTGAACTATATACGTATATTTATCCAGATCCTTGGGTAATTATACGTATATGCATACAATGGCATCAAGACAGCTTTTCTTGTAGTGTTCAGTGAATGTACACATGCACATTAACAGTAAAAAAGGGAAGGAAGTTGCAGATGAACTGAAGCCTGGCTCAGTCACGGGGCTGCTGGCCACTGGGAAAGACTATCATTCTGGAGATCTGGAATATCAAGTTGACTGATGACATACAGATCTATTTCTTCTTTCCATCTATAGCCCAGGAGATTGCAGAAACTCTTGATTAGTGCCTGAAGACAACGAACAGCAAACAGACTGAAGTGGCTTGGTTGCAGCCCCCAGACTTTGGAAATCACTGCCTTAGGAAGTCCACCTAGTTCCCTCAATGTCACCTTTCCAAAGATGTGCCAAGACTGCTGTAGGGCATTTGGCAATGGGTGTGATGATGTAATGGATGTAATGATTCCCTGACATGATGCTGATAGTTTTTATTGCAGATTCTGTTGTTATTTTCATTGCTGTTTTATAATTGTTTGTGGATTTGTTGTTTTCCCTTGCCTTTAGCTTTGTTATATATAGTAATTATTTAACTCTTTAAAAACTTTTTATTTGTAAGCAAACTTTAGATATTGCCTATACCATAAAATCAGGATAAAAATAATCTAAATAAATATATGCCTCCTTCATACCCCTGCCTCTTATGCTGGTAAATATTTTGCAAAACTGGGAGCCCATGGGGAATCACAGAAAAGGGAAACAATTCAGAATTTTCACCCAGAGGTTCTCTGCCTCAAATATGCTCTAAGCTCCCAGTTTACACTCTTTCCCTCCTTTAACCACCAAACATTCTGTCCCTTCTGGAGCATTTTCAGTCCTTATCAGGTTTCCTTCAGGGGTGGTGGATAATTGAAAAAAAAAAAGTCATAT
Source organism: Heteronotia binoei (assembly GCF_032191835.1). Taxonomy (NCBI): domain Eukaryota; kingdom Metazoa; phylum Chordata; class Lepidosauria; order Squamata; family Gekkonidae; genus Heteronotia; species Heteronotia binoei. The sequence continues at coordinate 57,273,323 of NC_083225.1, forward strand.
TTTCCTATATACCTTGGAAACTATGTAGATAACTTCTCTCTTATCTCTGGGTAGCCTGGTGGCCTTTACTCATCACACAGGAATATTTACAGTTTACTATTAGATAGAGGGACTGGGTAAATGAAAAAAAGATAGTGTCAGGGTAAGGCTGTAATTCTAAACAGAGCCTATGTGGTTAAGAGCAGCAGACTCTAATCTGGAGAACCTGGTTTGATTCTCATTCCTCCATGTGAAGCCTGCTGTGTGACCTTGGGACATCACAGTTCTTTCAGAATTCTCTCAGTCCAACCTACATCATAAGGTGACTGTTTGCGGGCAGAGGAAGGGAAGGAGATTGTAAAAAACAAACTCTTCTTTTTCTGTGGGAATCAAAGGGATATACTTTTGAGTAAACATGTCTAGAATTGCTCTGTTAATCAATATATTTCTCAGGGAAAGCATTAGCATAAAGTCATGTTTACATAAAAGAAAATACATTTACTTGCCTGGAAGCTAGCAATGCAAACTGTCAGATATAAACAGCATCTGTACATTCCAAGTTGAAGCTTACATCCTAAAATACCTTTAGCAAAGTCAAGAAAGCACTGAAATATTAATTATCCTGACAGGCCCACATGCCCCCCCACACACAAATGCTAATTAAGATTTTTAAATGGGAGCGGGGAAGAGGACTACCTTTTTCACTGAACTTGGAGTCTAGCCTGAATGTATTGGATGTACATTTCATGACTTTTGGAAAGATATTTTATGTGATGTCTTCTTTTCCAAGCAAGATGGCCCTCCTATAGTGAAACTGCTAGTTTGTTAATTAATCCACAACATGCAACAAGGTAAATGGTAATTGCAACCTTAGTGACACTTAGAATCAGAACAAAACAGTGAACTGGTTTCTGTTACTTGTAGTTAGGAAAAAAAAAACTTGCATGGAAAGCCAGTAGCACTTGGCAGTACGAAGAACTTGAAAGTTCTTCAGAGAGCATTGGAAGCAGTAAATTCTGCTAGAGGTGCTAGAGTGCAGTTTGTGCCTGCTGAGGAGCTTCCTTTCTGTGGGTTTATCTCATCAACTGTTCATTTTGTTACTGCTTTCTGGCAAGGAAGGCAATCTAATCAGGATTTTAACTCAATCTGTGCCTTTCTCCTTCATCTCTCTTCCCGTCTCCTTAAGCATGATGGAAAATTTAGTCTTCAGGGACAGGCTCTGCGGGGGACAGATGCAGGGGGAGAAATGGCAGATTCCCCCATTGATATTGTCTTACTAGTGCAGCAACAGCACTTTTTGCATATTGTCCCATAACAATAAAAAACTTGCCATCTCCTACTCCAGGCAGAGTTGGTTGTTCTATTGGTGTGGTTAGCAACCATTGCAGAAGATGTACCTCACAAGGGTCTGAAAGTCTATCCGTGGTTGTTGCTTACTATGGCAGCACAGCAACCTATACGACTGGAATTCTTCAGATGTTCTCAGTCCTGGCTATATAGGAATATATAGGAACAACTGTACTAACAAGCAAGGTTTTTTTTCAGCTGGGGATGACAAATATGTGTTGAGCAGAGATGACTAAGGAATAAATTGAAGGATATACTATTAGTTTTTGCTCTTCTGGTACAGGTATGCATTGTCTCTCTATTGAGTTATTAAGAGATGGTGCAGGGGTGCCTTTGGTAGTATTTCTTAACAAACATGTAACTGAGTTTTATTGATCTTTTTAATGGTGGTTTTACAATTAGAATTACATGTTTTTATGCCCTGACCTCAATGGCTGAAGGTAGCCTGATATCACCAAATCTTGGAAGCTAAGCAGTGTCAGCCCAGGTTAGTACTTAGATGAGAGATCACCAAGGATGTCCAGGGTTGCTGCGCAAAGGAAGGCAATGGAAGGCCACCTCCATTTGTCTCTTGCCTTGAAAATCCTAAAGGATCACCATGAATCACCTACAACTTGACAACACTTGTCACTGTTTTCCACTATAATTGTTTTTAACAATATTGTTTTAGTGTTGTATTTTATTTATATTGTAATTCTGCCTTGAGTTCCACAACAGAGAAAGGCAGCTAATATGTGCTTTGAATAAATAAATAAATTATTGATACTGCTAGGCACAGTCATGCAGCACCCCACATGTAGAGATAGATCTGCAATTATTGGCTAATTGGTGCATTTTAATGAATGGATGTGATCTAGTTTGGTGTGGTGGTTAAGTAGCACAGACTCTTGTCTGGGGGAATTGGGTCTGATTCCTCACTCGTTCACATCCACCTGCTAATGTGACCTTAAGTCAATCACAAGTTCTCACAGAGCTGTTCCTCTCAAAAGCAGTTTCTGTCAGAGCTCTCTCAGCCCAACCTACCTCACAGGGTGTCTGTTGTGGGGAGGGGGAGGGAAAAGAGATTATAAGGCACTCTGAGACTTTTTTGGGTAGTGAAGGTCATGATATAAATCCAATCTCTTCTTCTCGTTGTTCTAATTAGTACTGTAGTCAGTTGTTGCATATATGAGGTACCTTTTGTGGAAATAAATGGATCAGCTCGCTGTGAAGGAAACATATATTAACCATAGCTCTGTATTGACAGCTCTTTTTTCTGTTACTTATGTGTATATCTGAAACATAATTTGGCTTTAATTAGCTTCACCATTCCATCAGGATCTTAATCTTATCCCCAGAATGTCCATTTCATGGGACTCCTGTCCCCCAGCATTAGAAACCCTCTAACTACCAAAAATAAAAGGAACAATAAATTCCACCCCCAGGCCTTCATATTGGCCATATCCTTAAAAACATTTCCTTTGTCAGATTTTCCCTGCAGCTAAAGTTAACATTAGTAACTGGGGAGGGGGTTACTTACAAGAAATGGGGGGGGGGGCTATGTCCCCAGTGATCTGGTGATGTCACATTCAGCATGTACTTTCAGTACATGCCAGAAGTGACATCATCACATTGTGATGTCACAGTAATGCTCTGGTATTTGGACAAAAACTTTGTGGTAAAAGTTGCTGCTATCATTTTGCCCAAATACCAGAGAGTCACTATGACATCAGTGATGTAAAGACATCACTTCTGGCATGTACCAAAAGTATACACTGCTGGCAACACAGCCTGTGTCTCCCTTATGCTCCAGTTAAGTCCCCTGCTGGCTAGCTGATAGAGGACGAACCTTGGGGAGGGGTCTTCCACCTCTGACGGGGCTGGCAACCCTACTGACACATCAAGAGAATAATAAAGCCAACTGGTCTCTTTCCATGCCAAAATCCTTACAACTTGTGAGTCAAAGTCTAGCAAAACATATTCCCCAAACTTAGCACACTCTGCTCTCATGCCCAGAGGTGTTTGGTACAGCAAGGGGAATGCAATGGTGCTGGGCTCCTGACATGCTAGGATTACAACTGCTCTCCAGATTACATAGATAATTTCTCCTGGAGAAAATGGATGCTTTGGAGTATGGCATAATACTTAGCTGAAGCCCTCTCCTCTTTGAACCCCACCTTCACTCCAAAATTTCTATGAATTTCCCAACCGGAAATTGGCAACCATAGCTGGGCTACTTCCATCTCCATATTGAGCTGAATTTCCCTGGCACTGATTTCTCTGTTGCCTGACTGAAATCCAAGAATAGAATAATGTTGGATGGAAATAAGACTTCAAAGAAAAAGAAAGAATCCCTTGCTAATTCCTATCCCTATTGTTGCCATATTGTTAACTTGCCAAGGCAAGTCATATTTTATTGTATAATCCATTGGCCATAACAAGATTGCAAAACTTTCAAATACTACAAAAAATATTAGCGTAAAATACCATAAAACTAAAATTACAATTGCAAGTATAAAATGATAAAATTAGACAATAAGATAGGACTAAGATAAACTGGTCTACAGGTTGACCCTTATGAGACTGCCCTGGCTCTGATCTTCTTAGCAGCAAATATTATAAAGTTGAAGGTAGCTCCTTGGTATCAACTATTCAGATTTGATCATTTTAGAGCTGTTTATCTGTCCAAAATATCTAATTATAATGTTAGAACATCTCTCACTGCCCTGTGCTTTCAAACATTGTACACAGCATTTTCAGATGGTCAATACTTTAAAATTACATCAGACCATTGTATTTGCAGCTCACAAGCCATTGAGAACCTCCCCCATTGTATTCTATCTTTCCCATCGTACAACGAGATATTGTTAACTTAAGTGTTGTCATAAATTTAAATGGTCTTTGACTCATTGTTTAGAAAGAAAAACAGATATAATTTCACTGTGTATAAGAGCTTTTGATATATTCCAACCATTACCAAATTATGTGTTTATTATCACTTTGATAGAGATCTTGCCATTTATTCTTCAGATTTCCCTATCATCTTGGTAGGTCATATTGTTTAATCTTAGTTTCCCGCCTTGTTGTCTGTATTTTTCCAAGTGCTTATAATATTTTGATGATAGTCTGAGGACTATGAAATCAACTCTAATTGGTGGCTTTTGAGAGTAGAAAGAGAACATATATTGTGTACCAGTATCAAAAGTAAAATTTCAGCTTCTGTATAATGGAATCTTCATATCTCTATCATATCCTGTAATTCCAACCAATGTATTTAGAGAAAAATAACTCTTGAAGCTTATTCTAGCCATTTTAGGAATTAAAACTTGTTTACAATTATAGATTTACCTTCAATAAACCCTCCAAGATCCTTTATTAAGCATAGTTCAAAATTGATACCCTGCTGAGTCAGGAGAAGAAATAAGCCCCTTTCACGTGTTATTTCACAGCCGACTGAAGTTAAATCCAACTAAGATGGAGGCCCTGTGCCTAAATCAAGGAGGGATGGGACTATGCATCCTGCTTCCAGCCTAGGATGATGCTGCTCTAGTGCCAGCCCAACAGGCAAAGAGTTTGGAAGTGATTCTGGACTCCTCTCTTTCCATGGAGGCTCAAGTCATGGCGGCTGCAAGGTCTGCCTTTTACTACCTCCGGCAGTTCAGGCAGCTAGCACCATATCTATCCCCCCAAGACCTGGCTACAGTGATCCATGCAATGGTTACTTCCAGATTAGACTACTGTAACTTGATCTGTGCTGGCTTGCCCTTGAAGCTGATCTGGAAACTGTAGCGGGTGTAGAATGTGGCAGCTCACCTGCTGACTGCATCACCTGTACGGGTGAGCATACTGCCAGCACTCCGTGGCCTGCACTGGCTGCCTATAGAATACCAGGTCTGTTTAAAGGTGTTTGTCTTGACTTTCAAAGCCTTGCGCGGCCTGGGACCAACATATCTACGGGACCATCTCTCCAAGTATATGCCCCGGATGTTGCTTTGTTTGGCCTCCCAAGATCTTCTGACCATCCCCGGCCCAAGAGATGCCTGTCTTGCCTCTACCGAAAAGATCCTGGCCCCGACCTGGTGGAATCAGCTCCCTATGAAGATCTGGGCCCTACCTGGGTTGTTAGCCTTTTGTAGGGCTTGTAAAACGGAGCTGTTCCACCAGGCTTTCAGATGAGGCAGCAGGCATCTACATGTTTAGATTGGCTGCCCCCCACATACACTATATCACACTGCAGTGCTGTCTTGTTATACCATCTAGATGGACCATCCTGCTGTACAAAATTGGAACTGATTTTATTGGAATTTTGTAATTTTATTGTGATTGCTCTGTTATTTATATTGATGTAATCTTTTCTGATGTACTCTACCCTGAGCCCCCACGGGGAATGGGCAGAATATTAATAATAATAATAATAATAATAATAATAATAATAAGGGCTCTTTTTCAAGCAGGAGCTCCTCTGCATATTAGGCCATGCCCTCCTGATGTAGCCAATCCTCCAAGAGCTTAGAGGGCTCTTAGTACAGGACCTACTGTAAGCTCCAGGAGGATTGGCTACATCAGGGGGGCATGGCCTAATATGCAGAGGAGCTCCTGCTAGAAAAAGAGCCCTGATTAATAATAGTAATAATAATAATAATAATAATAATAATAATTTCAATATATGAGTGAGAGGAAGCAGAATCACACACACTGACTCCACTCTCAACAGGTTTCCACATTGATAATTTGAAGTCTAAAAAGTAAAGATAGTCCCCTGTGCAAGCACCGAGTCATCACAGCCCCATGAGATGACATCACATCATGATGTTTTCATGACAGACTTTTTATTGGGTGGTTTGCCATTGCCTTCCCCAGTCAGCTACACATTACCCCCGGTAAGCTGGGTATTCATTTTACCAACCGCGGAAGGATGGAAAGCTAAGTCAACTTTGAGCCGGCTACCCGAACCCAGCTTCTGCTAGGATCAAACTCAGGTCGTGAGCAGATCTTGGACTGCAGTACTGCAGCTTACCACTCTGTGCCACAGGACTCTTATAGATTTGAATTATACACACATTCATATCTAAATGTGGACGTGGAAACAAGTTTCTCACTGTGCCAATCTAAGCAAATTAATGTCCTTTTAAGTTCATTAATTTCAGTGGACTTTGAAAAGTGTACCTCTGGTTAGGATAACACTGTCTATCATTCAAAAATCCTATATACATACAGTTTGTATTAATGTGTCAAGGATATGAGCTGTCTCCAGGTAAACTTTCATCTGCAAAAATTTTTGTTTGTTTTTCTGTTTTCAGTTTAGTGAAAAACAGGTTTCAGCAACTGATGAGCTGCCCTTCCCATCACTGATCATTACCAGTTCAAGTGCACTTTGCCAGTTTTGTTGTTATATCATTAACCTGGAGCCCTATGCTATTAAAATATAAGAATCTCATCCTCAGGACCATGTAGTCCAATGAAGGAGGCTTAGAGCTTGGGCACTATAGTGTGGGAAAGTTTAGTTAATAAGATCAGAATTAAATTTCTGGTGGCAGTATTACAGTATTACATACTTCAGCTTCAGTTTCGGTATCTGGCCTTCCAGGGAACTGGAACGGTGGCTCAGTGGTAGAGCATCTGCTTGGTAAGCAGAAGTTCCCAGGTTCAATCCTTGGCATCTCCAACTAAAAAGGGTCAAGGCAAATTAGGCATGAAAAATCTCAGCTTGAGATCCTGGAGAGCCGCTGCCAGTCTGAGAAGACAATATTGACTTTGATGGACCAAGGGTCTGATTCAGTATAAGGCAGCTTCATATGTTCATACAACAAAACTTTACCATTTCAGTACTAATGTTTCCTCTAAGTTGCAGAGTCTTGTGAGCAAAAATTCTACTTTGTGAGCTACTGGCATTAAAGTTGTGAGCTACTGGCATTAAAGGTGTAGGCTACTGCATAAATTAGTGTGCTCTGGGGTCATCCTTCCTGAGCTAAGACAAAAATGTGTGAGCTAGAGGCTAAAAATCTGTGAGTCAGCTCAACCTTACTGTTCACTTTGCAGGAAACCTCCATTTTTGCCTCTGCTGGATTATTTTGCTATTACACCTATTTTGGACTTTTCTGCTGGCTTTGAATTTAATTTGCCAGGGCCTCAACATCTATGCTGTAAGTTCGTTTAGTAAGACAGTTTTCTTGTTTTTAGGTGCTTGAACTTTCGCTGGAACTATATTATTTACCTTCCTTGCAATAGAGCCTATTTAGCCTTAAGTGGGCTTTTCTGCATTCTCATTTTCCTCACTTGTAAATTCCTATTGTTTCTGCATGTCTTTGGCTCCTTTTAGTGGTTGATTTGATATTACATTGTGTCATGACTTCTCTTAATTTGTATGCTTAGATACAGAGCTTTTTTTTTTTTTTAGCAGGAATGGACACAGGAATGCAGTTCTGGCTGTCTTGCTGTCAGGGTGTGTGGCCTAAGATGCAAATGAGTTCCTGCTGGGTTTTATATTTTTTTTTAAAAAAAATAGAGCCTTGGTTAGATATGATATATCTTTTAAATTTCTTATTATTTCTCTCTCTGGGTATGTAACACTGCCACCAGGGATTTAATTCCAATCTTATTAACTAACCTTTCCCACAGTATTGTGCCCAAAACTCCTTTGTTGGATTATGTCACCCTGAGAATGAGATTCTTATATTTTAATAGCATAGGACAACAAAACAAAACTATATTAGCATATTGGTATCAAGATGATTTGTAGCTTATATCTTTAGTGAATAAACAGTGTATATTAACTTCTGACTGAGGTATCACATTCTTTCACTTCGCACACACCTCTCATTCTCAAATCCTCCTTTCTCTTCCCAATGTACTTTTGTCCAATCTTTTTTCTCTTTAGGTCAGTTTAATCTTCCTCTTTCTAATTCAGGATTCTGTCAGCTTCTGTCTCTCACACCCTTATAATACTTTGACAATATTAGGTCTTGACCCTGTCTAATCACTCATGTGTCCTCTAAAGTATTCTGTTTTCCTTTTAGAATCTTAATGCTATTTCCAGCACTAATATGAGATTCTAATAAGAAAACTGCCCCTCAGATTCTGTAGACTGCTGACTTCTGCCTTATCTCTCTCCACACAAATACTTCTTAGCTCTGCCTATACAGCCTCAGTCATCAACCAATCAGCTCACTTAACACTTTAATTAATTACACATTGGTTTATGTCCTGCTAGGGTGGCCAGCCTACATGTGGGGCCTGGAAATCTCCTGCTTTTACAACTGAACTCCAGCAGGTAGAGATCAGCTCCTCTGGAGAAAATGGGTGCTTGGAAGGGTGGACTCTATGGCATTGAAACGTGCTGAGGCCCCTCCCATCCCTATACCTCACCCTCTCCCAGATCCACCTCCAAAATCTCTAGGTATTTTCCAATACAGACCTGGCAACTCTATGTCCTGCACAGGAGTCATTTACTAGAAAAAGAGGTGCCAGAGCTCATTAGCACAACTCATTTGCATAATTCATTTGCATATGCCACACACCCCTAACATCACTGGAAGGTTACTAAATAAAATCAGCTCAGCACCTACCTTAAAATGCTTCTTGAATTATAATTGTCATAGTAAAACTTTACTCCCTCTATACTTTTTAAATTACTTTCTCCTATGTTGCCAAAGTGGCATGATTAAGATTTCCATCTGTCTGCTTTATATGTTTTGGTTATTTTCTCATTTTATTGTTGGGAAAAATGTTAGAAAGTTTGTCAAATCTTAGGAGTTCCGCAAAATTCTCATGGGGGGGAGGGTTGAATAATGGAGCCCAGAAGTATTTATTGGGGGGTTTAAGAAAGAAAGAGCGCAATAAAATTTAGAGGTTCTGGAACTCTGCTTCTGTGATCTCCTGCCACAATGAGGCTTGTTCCTGCATAAAAAGTGGCAGTTTTATTCTGCAGGGAGATATGCCAGACATAAATAGATGTAATAATCAAATTTACCACAAGAGGGAGCAAAATATGTGTAGAAATAGGGGTGTGCAGAGAAAAAAAATTCGTTAAAATTCGGTTTTGGGTGTTAAACAAACAAAAAAAATCATTATTCACTTGGAAAACCGAATCTCATATTAGGTAAAGGAAAAAACTCTGAAAAAATTTGGTATTCCTGATTTTTTGTAGGCTCCATTATACTCTATGGACCATTTTAGTCAATGGCAAAATCCTGTAGACTATATTCTGTGGACTGGGGGGGAAGGGGTTTGAGGCAGAGGCACCAAATTTGCTGTGTGCCTTTTAGAGCCTCTCCCCAAAAGATCCCCCAAGTTTCAAAAAGATTGGAGCAGGGAGTCCAATCCTAAGGGCACCCAAAGAGGGTGCCCCTATTCCCCATTGAAATCAATGACTGGGGAAAATCCATTAATTTCAATAATGGGGAAAAGTCAAATAAGAGAATCTGACTATCACTTTAAAAAATGCCTTTGTAAAAAAAGCAAAACCACATCGAGAACAACCCAAGGGTAGGGGGGAATGGGGTTTGAGGGAGAGGCACCAAATTTGCAGTGTACCTACTGGAGGCTCTCCCCAAAAGAACCCCCAAGTTCCAAAGAAGACAGGAGTGGACTTGGACCCCTCCTCCCCCCCCCCCCCGCATTGAAACCAATGGCTGGGAAAGCTCCATTGCTTTCAATTATGGGGGGGAAATGAGTAAGGTCAAGTAAGAGAATCTCTTACCTACAAAATGGTGTTTTTTCAGTCAGAAGCAAAACCAGTGGAATGTGCCCAGCACAGCCAATGCCACTGTGGCATTGCCAAAAACAAAAATACCCAACAAGACAAAGGTCAAATCAGAGAATCTCTGAATTGCAATCTGAGGTGGGGGTAGGGTTGCCAAGTCCAATTTAAGAAATATCTGGGGACTTTGGGGGTGGAGCCAGGAGACTTTGGGGGTGGAGCCAGGAGACTTTGGGGGCGGAGCCAAGAGCAAGGGTGTGACAAGCATAATTGAACTTCAAGGGAGTTCTGGCCATCACATTTAAGGAGACTGCACAAATTTTTAAATGCCTTCCTTCCATAGGAAATAATGAAGGATAGGGGCACCTTCTTTTGGGGCTCATAGAATTGGACCCCCTGGTCCAATCTTTTTGAAACTTGGGAGGTATTTTGGGGAGAGGCATTAGATGCTATACTGAAAATTTGATGCCTCTATCTCAAAAAACAGCCCCCCCCCCAGAGCCCCTGATACCCGCGGATCAATTCCCTATCATTCCCTATGGGAATTGTTCATGGAGGTGCATGATGGCTCTGGGGGCGGGGCTTCCCCTGCCGGCCAGCTGGCTGGGGGAGGGGGGAAGCCTGTAAAACCAGGGGATCCCCCTCTGGGACCTGGGGATTGGGAAGCCTAGGTGGGGGGATTTTTACAAGGGCAGCTGAAGCACTGCTACTAGTGCCCATACCCTACAGCAGGGGAAGCCAACGGTAGCTCTTCAGATGTTTTTTGCCTACAACTCCCATCAGCCCCAGCCATTGGCCATGCTGGCTGGGGCTGATGGGAGTTGTCAGCAAAAACATCTGGAGAGCTACCGTTGGCCACCCCTGCCCTACAACAGCTAAACCCACTTCACTGCCAATGGTGCTGCCCAGCAGAAGAATCCAGCACATTTGTGGAACATCCCCAGCCCAGCAAGGCCACTGTCAGATGCAGACTCACAATCCAGATGGGGGAGAAGGTTTCGGGGACAGTAGAACTAGCACAATGCCCAGCATCAGATCCCAGTTCATTGATGGGGTGGCAAATCTTCCCCAGCCCAGCAAGGTTGTTGTTAGGCACAGAATCACATTCTAAGCAAGGGGAAGGGGGGCTTCAAGGGGGGCAGGATTAGTACAATGCCCAGCACCAGATCCCAGTTCATTGGTGGGGTGGCACACCTTACCCAGCCTTTGAAGTAACCTTTCACACAATTTCCCCAGGGAAGGCCTCAGAAAGTGAGAAGGAGGAGGGATCTCTGCACTTCGCCCTGATCCTCCTCAGCTATCACTGGTCCTCCGCACAGGTTGAGGTAAAGCCACAACCCACCCCACCCTCCCCTCCACCCCTCTAGCTTTCTCCTTTACCTTTCCATCCAGCCCACACTCTGTGCTTTTCTACCTTCTGCTCATTGTACCCTGGGCCAAACTCTACCTAACTTTTTGGGAAGGGACTTTAACACACCTAACTACCTGCACTGCTTTTTGACCCTAGCAAAGTCTGACCACTTTTTGTAGGCCAACCCACCCAAACATGATTTTTTTCCCCAAGAGACCCTATCTTATGCCCATCAGAGAGTTTTGGGGATTTTTTTTAAGACTAGTGAATCCTAGCTGCCCTGGCTATGTTTAAGTGACTAACCTTAAGATGGGAGCCCAACCTTATTAAAAGTTTAGGAGTCTTTAAGAAACTTCTCCTTTGGCTAGATTCTATGGAATACACCTGATTTCCTGTAGAAAATGCAAATACTCCTTCCTAAAACTAGACAACTAGTGGTGGTCAACCTATGGAACTATCTTCTGTAAATGCAGTACACCTGCCTTTAAAATGAAGCTCAAGCGCACAGCAATGCTCTTCAAAAATTAAATGTAGCCTACTTATTCAACTGCTTTTAAAAGAAGCCTCACCTCTTTTAAGATCCTATCTGGCCTACTTAGGGGGGAAGTGCCAAAGCCCTATGCCAACAGTGTTACTCAAAGAATTTCCTGTCTCAGACCCTAATTATTTTTAAAAGCCTAATAATAGCCCTAACTAAGTTGTAAAAACCCAGAATCATCCACTGAGCAACACTCAGGGTGATACAAAAAGCAGAGGGCATTCAGTCAGCTCCAGCACAGAGCAGTTGCTGAACTAGCAAGCCACACAGTCTCAGGCAGCGGACCAACCGGCTGGTCTTGCCCCTGAAAAGCAACCTTCTGGAAATAAAACTTTTAGATCCTCTTCTAGCAGCACCCACTAAACAGAAATCTACAACTGGCCTCCCCCTGAAAAAGCAACCTTTTAAGACTGAGACACTTACAATAACATCTATTAACACAACTGGTGCAGTGCAGTAGAATAAATCTGCACAAAAACGCAATAATCACTCACTACACAGCTAGACCTAGGACTCAGAAACAGTCCAAGTCCCACAGGACAATTTTTAAAAAACTGTGAAACAACTGTTGTTATCTAGGCTAACTTCAGGCCTCGGTCAAGCAAGCCAACCACATGAACAAGCTCTGTGAAGGCAGACAGGAAGACCTCTGCACATAACCTGGGCGGGCAGGCAGCCCACACAGCAAAAAAACAGAAAACCAGGAGCACTGCTCTCTCAAACCTTCTAAGAAATTTCAAGGCAGGCACAAAATGCAAAAAAACAAAACAAAATGCAAAAACCTCAACAGTATCAATAAGAAGGCAGATAGCCACAGGTCATTCCACCACTGTCTAAAGGCCACCAGGGACCGGGCCTTCTCAATAACGGCACCTTACTGGTGGAACCAGCTGCTGGAGGAGGTGCGGGCCCTGCGGGACCTAGGGCAGTTCCGCAGGGCCTGTAAAACAGCCCTCTTCCGGCAGGCCTATAACATCTAACTGACAATGAGAACATCTTCTGGATGGAACAAAAATGCATCTACAGACCGCTGGTTTTATCCCTATTTTGTTTTATCAAATATGGTTTTAACTTATTTGTAAATGTAAATTATAATGTTGTAAGCCGCCCTGAGACACTTCGGTGAGAAGGGCGGGATATAAGTCCAAATATAAATAAATAAATAAGCACAGCACCAGCCCAAGGAGGCCAGGCCAGGCCCCACACAGAGAAAGTGCAACAGGCTTTCAAACCTCTTTAAAGAAATTGCAGATTCTAAACTACCACAGACCAGGCAGAGACAGATTACATATGATTTAACTTCAGATAATATATAACTTAAACAACAGTGTAAATTATTTAACTTCAGATCAGAGAATATATGACATAAACAACAAACAGCACAAATGACTATCAACCCCCTAGGCCCCCAACAAAGCAATTAAACTTTTTTTAAAAAAAAAATGCCTAGGCAAGGGGAGCCTGCCCCCCAACCCAAAGTAGACCTCCCCCCCCCCTTAACAGCCCTCCCTTTAATCCAGCAGGCAATTTTTTTAAAAAATCAAAGATAAAAATATATTTAAACTTTGTCAGGCAAACCAGGAGATCTGTTCTTCCTCCAGCCAGGGACAGGAGGGAGCAGGAAATGTCCAAGGAATGCAGCAGCAGGCAGATGGCAGTCAGTCAGGTCCAGCACAGCAAACCAGCATGGAATCTGACTCAGATTGCTTATGCACTCTGGCAATGCACAGATTTTCAACATGTGAAAAATCTTGTGACTGACATGAACTTCTGTGGCCCCATTGGCCAGATTGCCCATCTCTTTCTATCTCCCCCCCCCCCCAATCTGCTGGCCCCTAGCAGCCCAACCTGCTACAATGGCTTACAAAGGCAAGCAAATTTAGCTATACTGTGTAATTAAGGAAACACAAAGAAGGTTAGGCATGATACATTACATATTAGCCTTGTTTTTAGTTATTGCTTTATTCCAAAAAGTCATTCCTTTCCTATCCATTCCTGAGTACGTGTGAAATTATAAATATTGACTAATCTAGAGCATTTATTCTTATTTGCAGCCAAATAATAAGCTTGTTGCAACAGTCTTGTAAATCAATTCCTCACCCCCTCATTGTCCTGATTGAGTTAATCTTTATTTTGCTACACTGATAAAACAGTTGTTAACTTGTTGGCTTAGTGAAGACTGGTCTTGAGGAATGAGGAACACATTCAGAGTAAATTCAGAGACCTTAATGGATTCTAATTGTAGTTCCCCTGAAGTATGAAAGGAAAAGGATGTTCGTTGTTAAGACTGTAATCTTTCCTTCCCCCTGCCATCCTCCTGATTCCCAGAAAAAAAAAAAGTCAAACTTTTTAGGCTTTTCCCCAGATTTCTGTAATCCGGCTGCTGAATCAGATCAGAGAATCTGATTTGTCTTTTTAAAAGCCTACAAATGCTGAAAAGGGCATATTTCGGCTTTTTTCCAAGCTAATGTTTACCGAATGCACACCCCTATGTGGAATAGAAACACATATGCCCCAAAAGCAACAGGAACAAACGTATTGATAAGGGTGACCCAGTAGATGTTGCTTACCTGGATTTCCAGAAAGCTTTTGATAAAGTTCTTCATCAAAGTCTCTTAAGTAAACTCAGAAGTTATGGGATAAGAGGACACATCTGTGATGGGCCAGTGGCTCAGTGGCAGAGCATTTGGTTCAATCCCTAACATCTCCAGTTAAACAATCTTGCAGAAGGTGATGTGAAAGACCTCTGTTGAGACACTGAAGAGCTGCAGTCAGAGTAGACTACTGACTCTGATGGACCAAAGGTCTGATTCAGTATAAGGCAGTTTCATGTGTTCACGTATTTAAGTCCTCTCATGGTCTAAAAACTAGTTAATTAATAGGAAACAGAGAGTGAGTATAAATGGGTAGTTTTCACAATGGAAGGTAGTAAGCAGTGGGGTACTGCAAGGCTCGGTACTAGGGCTAGTGTTTTTTAACTTGTTCATTAATGATTTGGAGTTGGAAGTAAGCAGTGAAGTGGCTAAGTCTGTGGATAATGCTAAATTGTTCAGGGCAATGAAAACCAGGGAAGACTGTGAGGAGCTCCAGAGGGCCCTGTCCAGGTTGGGCATCAATGTGGAACATGAGGTTCAGTGTGGGCAGTTACAAAGTAATGCCCATTGGAGCAAAAAACAAAATCTGAACTAAAATTTACATTGATGGTGGTAACTGACCAGGAGAGAAATCTTGGAGTTGTGGTAGATAATTCAGTGTGCGACTACAATAAAAAAAAGGCAAATGTCATGCTGGGAATTATTAGGAAGGGGACTGAAAATACATCAGCCAATATCATAATGCCCCTGTATAAATCTATGGTGCAGGTCATTTGGAATACTGTGTACCATTCTGGTCAACATTTCTCCTTGTGAAGATATTATAATATTGGAAAAGGTGGATAAAAGGGCAACTAAAATGATTAAGGGGATGAAACACCTTCCCTATGAAGAATGGTTAAAGAGGTTAGGGATGTTTAACTTAGAGAAAGAGCAACTGAAGAGTAACTTGACAGATAACCAGAGGTCATTTCATAACAGAAACTCCTTTGCATATTAGGATACACACCCTTGATGTAGCCAGTCCTCCCAAGAACATACAAAAAAGAGCCCTGTAAGCTCTTGGAGGACTGGCTACATCAGGGGTGTGTGGCCTAATATGCAAAGGAGCTCCTGCTACGAAATGACCCCTGTAGATAACAAAATTATACATTGGCATAGAAAAGATAAATAAAGAAGTATGTTTCTCCCTTTCTCACAGTGCAAGAACTCATGAGCAGTAGGCCTAGAACAGATAAGAGGAAATACTTCTTTACTCAAAGAGTACTTAACATGTGGAATTCATTGCTGCAGGAAGTGGTGGCAGCTGCAACCATAGACAGCTTCAAGAGGGGATTTGATGAGCAGGTGGAGCAGAGGTCCATCAGTTGCTATTGGTCACAAGGTATAGATGGAAAACTGTCTGGGACAGTGATGCTTGGTGATTGGGGGCAACAGTAGGAGGGCTTCTGGAGTTCTAGCCCTCCTGGTGGACCTACCTGGGTCTGGCCACTGTGTGACCCAGAGTGTTGAACTGCATGGGCCATTGGCTTGATCCAGCAGGGCTTCTCTTATGTTCTTGTGTAATTCACAAGCAAAGAAAATGAAAATGCAGAAAAGCCCTGTGTCTTGTTTCTGTAAGATCCAAACTCTGGATAATCTTGGTTGCATTATCAATAGTGGGTTTTGTTCTAGGCTTTCAGGTTCAACACATAGGGATAATCAGGGGTCATTTTGTACAAAAATAGGTGGTGGAGCTCATCCAGGGATTGTTATGCAGCTGCGATACTATTCAATGGACAAGGAGGTGGAACTCTCAGAAGGTGGAAGTGGAACTCTCAGAAAGGTTAAAGAGCTGCACTCCTGTGAGCTTCCACTGAATCTGAGGCTTGGGGATAATACATCCTGAACAAAGTGGGGCAGCCTTGATAGCACATGTTCACTTTCAATTGACATGTGGAGGTCAGGAATGGCGAGAGCCATTGTGATTCCATTCCCTACCCCTCCATGCATTGAAATATTGGTGAAGACCTCTATAGTAGTGAATGTCAAATTTCTCTCTACAAGGAGTAATTTATTGTGAAATGTATATTGGAGCATTTAATATTGCTGTACCCTCAATTTTGTTGCAGCAGACTTTTTGGTAATGAATTTCCCGCTGTCTAAATGGATTTTTCGTAATAATACCAAAGCTGCCTTTTTAAAAAACAAATTGTTTGATCCATTAAGCTGTTAGATGTTCTCAACAGGATTATTAAAGCCTATTATCATTCATACTTTTAATCTTTATCAAGATCATTATAAAAGAAGGAATATAAAATGAAAACAATTATGTGTAGAGAATTTGCTTCAGCTTGCCAGGGGTTTAAAATATTGGTTGTGGGAACATGCAGTGTTTGTGTAATGTGGACATTAGCCAGACTAGTGTCTGGACAGATCTCTGTCCCAAACTCTTTGCTCAAAAATCCTCTTGAGATGATGAGATTATGTGAATTGCTCCGTAAGGGGATGTACACGAGACAAGAAAGATGATCCATGTGGATTTGTTTTACCAAAACAATACTTGTCATAGTCCTAGGACCGTTCTCATTTCTCCTTGTGAGCCACAATAGAGAATCACTATATTAGTGGAGGTTGAGTTGGGGCATAAAGTCATTTTACTACTAAGATTCGATAATATTGGCGTTCAGGCATTTTGCTTCTCTGTGTTAGCCTACTTATTTTTATTTTTTTATTCATCTATTTATTCTCTGCCTTTTCCCATTGGGGATCCAAAGTGGCTTACAAACATTATTCTTCCCTCCTACATTTTATACTCACAGCAACAAACTTGTGAGGTAAGTTAGGCTAAGATTGTGTGACTGGTCTAAGACCCAATTCAATCCTGTGACAGAATGAGGATTTAAACTTGGGTTTTCCCAGTTCTAGTCTGGCACTCTAACCACTATCAACACTGGCTTCCAGAACTACAAAACTTAGAAATTAAATTTCTTGTGCACTTTAGCTGAATCTTGTCGTTAGGGTCAATAATCTTATCAATGCAACACTCATAGGTAAGGATGCCAGCCTCCAGGAGGGATGTGGTGATCCCCTGGAATTACAACTCATCTTCAGACTACAGAGATCAGTTCTCCTTGAGAAAATGGATGCTTAGGAGGGAGGACTCTGTGGTATTGTACCCCACTGATGTCCCTATCTCTCCAGGCTCCATTCCCATATCTCCAGGAGTTTCCCAACCTGGATATGGAATCCTACTCTCCATCCCCCTCCAGTTGCTGGAGGGGACCCAGCAACCCTACTCCAAGGGAAGACAAAAGGAGGGTCACTTCCCCCTTCTAATGACCTGTTGACAAGCCAGACTGCCACCACTTCTTTTGCTCAGTGTGCAGTGACTGGATGGAGGGAACATGCAAATCAGCAAGAGAAGGAAAAACCTCTTTCTGTTTGTTGCTCATTCCCTTAACTTTCTTGTGTAGGTATTTCTCAGAACTGAACATGCATTTTTGGTCTGGATGCTCCTGTTCCTATGTCCCTCCCTTTCCACCTGGATTTCTGAACTGGGAAAGGTCTTGGAAATACAGCAGGTGAAAAGAAAAGAATAGTCCATGAAAAGGGGAGCATAAGACTTTCAAATATGCCAGTTTTTCTAGCCATTTTTTTCCTTTCCTTCCACCACTTCCAGTCAAATTTATAGTTTCATATGGCTGTTTTTCTTGCTAAACTAACTGGATACTGTTGCATCAGTTATGTACAGTCCAGTTTGATGCTAGGATGTGTTGTTATTGCTGCTGCTGTTGTTGAAAAGATTATTAGTGCTTCACCTGTCATATTTCCAAGACCTTTCCAAGTTCAGAAATCAAGGTGGAAAGGGAGGAACATAGGAAGAGGAGTATCCAGTCTGAAAGTTTCATCTTACACACATTGCTTGGAGCCATTAGTTTTCATTTTACTCTTCTCCTGTTTTTTTCCGGGTTTTCTTGGAACCACTTTTACCTGTGATCTTTTTCTAGCAATTGAATTTGAGTTTCATTTGCTTATATGTAAAATGTTTCCTGTGCTTTTGATGGTTTTTCCTATTTCTCACCCACTTTCCACTGAGCAGACTGTGACTGTAGGACAGCCCTGCCCTATGCTCTTTTCCCCACCCTGATTATGAGAAACTGCACATGGCTAAGAATTAAGTACCAGCCACAAGACTGCAATTGACTGGTTGGGGGAGCAATGGACTTCTCTCCATTTTCCTGCAGTTTGTTGACAGGAAAGCTTTTAAAAACCAGTTTGCAGCTCTGGATGTCCAAACACTGGGATGAACCTTTGAGTGCAGTGCATTTTCCCACATGTTTTATACAGGGATTGTATGGTGATTCTCATATGTGCATGCACCAAGCCCTTTTCCTAGCACATGCATAACCAAGAAAAGGGTTTGTTGCTGTGATGACTCCAATTATGACAGCACTTTTGATCAAAAATTCTATTTTTTTTTTTTAAAAAGCATGTTTGTTACAGAATAAATCAATGTAGCAACTGGAAAAGTGCAGAGGGAGGGAAGACATGCAGAACTTCCATACTCTATGTGATTCCAATCATAGTAATTAATTGATTAAAAATAAGGAATTAGTCACACATGCAGAAAAGCCCCTTGTCCTGTCTTCAGATAGCAAGCGTTCAGGCAAGGGATTGCGGTATATGTTTGTTCTATATGTATATGTTACAGCCCATGTTTTTGATGCATTTGTAATATTGTATCTTTTTTAGCATTTACTGCATAATGCCGCTTTTCATTTCTACTTCACCAAGGCCATATTTGCTTTCCCTTCTGTTAGAGTTAATTGTCATACATTGATTGCTGTTGCCAATTTACTATTAATTAGCTGACAATTTATCATGGAAATGAATAGAAAGTCAAAGAGGAGCAGAACAGCTACATCAAACAATAGCTGTTGCTCTCCGGAAATGTGGCGGGGGCGGCTTTTAAACCTGTCTAGACATATTTTAAATTGCAGTACAAAGCGCCTCAGTTGAAAATCTTTAATAAGCAATTGTATGCAAGGAATTATGATTAGGGATGGGCATAAGCCCAGAAAATGCAGTTTGACTCATGGTTCATGGTGCTATGGATAAAGATAGGCACAAACCACATTTTTGCAGTTCAGTTCATGGTTCATGGCTGAACCACAAACCCATAAACTGAACCACGAACCCATAAAAACTTGAAGGTTGGTTCAGAAATTGACTTGGTTCATAGGGGTTTGTGAGCCAATTAAAGTATAAACCCCTGCTTTCTGCTCCCTGCAGTTTTTCAATGGGAGAAGAAAGCAGGGTTTAAGTGGCTCAAAGCAATTTAAACCAAACAGCTGACTGGCGGTCCCTGCCACTCATCTATTTGGCAACCATTTTTTCCTTCTGTCTGTGAAAAGTAATAGTGAACAGAAAACAGGATTTAAATGGCAGGAAGTTGTTTAAACCCTGTTTTCTATTCCCTGCTGAAAGCAGAGAGAGCAAAAAGCAGATGTTTAAATGGCTCAGAGCCATTTCACCTTCTGTTTTGTGCTCCCAGGTGTTTTTGGCAGGAAGCAGAACACAGGGGGTTAAATGAGTCCAAGCAGGGTTTTAAATGGCACCCTTCCTGAACTGCTCTTCATGGGAAGCAGGGGTTCTCCTGCATTTATATCCTGAGTGTGAGCATTTCTTTGTGCTATGAGGATGAAATAGATGCAAAGAGTGCTTGATGTGGGGAAAAGAAATCCTCCATCTCCTGCATTCCACAGCCCTACATCCCTGAGCACCAAACACATCCTGCCAGCACACTGGAGCCCAGCCCTAGCAGGACATCACCAGAGCCTTGGAACCTCTTCCCTCTGATCTGTTCCTGCGGATCTCCACAAAGACAAAAGAGTTGTTGGCACTACCCAAAGATACCAACAGTTGCTAGCATTCTTTGAAAAAAAGGACTTCGAAGGCAGTGATTCAGAGGGTGGCGGGAAGACCACACAGTCTGTAAGTATTTCCTCCCCAGTGCCCCCTTTGTGGCAAAGTGCCTGGTGTGGCTCAACCATGACCAGAAGGGTACATATTCACATGCACCTGCAAAGGGTGCACCCAATAATATTGCCACTGGAGGAAAGAGTATAGCAAATGTAAAAAACTAGCTAAGTAATCACCATCAAATATTTTATCAACAAACCATATTCTATAATATTTATAAACATAAGTATAAACATATAACAGTTGGTGGTGAAACAACCAAAAAAAGCAAATGCAATAGTAAATCCACATGCTCGAAGACACTCAAATCAATCATTGTGTTTACAGGCACACAGAAATTAGTACAAGCTAAAATACACAGAACTGCAACCTTCTATAAAAACTATTCAATATTGTAAAAATGTCCCAAAACTTGAGAGGGGTAGCAGAAGAATTTTAAGTCACAATACGTCTATTCTGGCTATTCTTAGTAGACATTTCAGTTCTTCAATCTTCTTCAGTCCATAGGCTGTTCTAATGGAACTCGATTTCAAAACACCTTTAAGTATCTGACACAAAGTACATAGCATAAAACAGAATCCCAGGTTCTGGAGGAAAGAGAGGCAGCCAGCAGAAGGAAGAAGAGGCCCACACCTCTCAGCAGGGAGAAGTGAAGGGGGAGCAGGAGGCCCCTCCAAGAAAGGATCCCCATATGTGGGCAGTCATGGATGAGACACTGAGGCAGGCCACCACCCAAGAGGTCAAAAGGACTCTGTAGAGGGCCAGGGAACTAGTTACTTGCCTTGCTGGTGAGATGGTTGTTGTGGATGGTCAATCCTTCTCCCTCATAGAGGATCTAGTATTTTTCCAGCTGCAGTGGTGAAGGACAGGGACCCAGCTCTCCAGAACACAAGGCAGAACCACGCACTTCAAGGTAGACCACTGGAGCAGCTAGCAAGACTGTCAGGGCACAGCCCAGGAGGGGACAGGTTTGCCACAGGGCCATGGGACTAAAAAATTATTCTGCTCCATGTGCAGAGGATGGCTGTAGATGACACAGTGCAAAACATTGCCACTGTGTGATACAGACTAGCCTGGGGGAGTGGGTGGGTGGGTGGCAGCAATATTGGCCATGGTCATGGATGCCAGCGCCAACATGCTGGCAGAGATGAAGAGTGCACCTCAAGGACATTGTCTGCCTGGTGCACATGCTTTAGATAGTGGTGAAGAATATTCTCAGGCTGGGGAGCACAGTCAAGGCAACATGGAACACTGAATCCCTTAAGATGTGGTCCTCATCTAAACCTGAAAAAAAAAAAAGATGTGGTCCTTGCTTGAGACCTGCCAGGTCCCAGCCACCTACTTCTCAGGTAGCATCAAGTCTGCTTGTCTGCTATGTGAGTGGCAGAAGGAAGGGACTTCACCTATGCCATGATTGTGATTTTGGTGTAGCAGAAGAACATGGTGCAGGATGTCATCTCTTCCATGACCATCTTGCATGATGAAGAGGGGCTCAGCATCAACTCCAATGACTGGCTGACCCTCTTCCAAATGGTATATGTCCTCAAACCCTACTAAGACACTGCCAACATGCTCTGCACCCATACATGTTTGGGGCAAGTCATCTCCCTGATTAGAGGGCTGGACCAGGCACTGGCCCCACACTGGCCCCAGGCCCTGAGGGGGCGACTATTTCCCAAGTTGCATTCTCTCTGTAATAAAGGGAAGTATAAGCTGTCATGTATCTGTGATGCTCGAATACAAAGCTTTTGCATTGGAAGCATGAGCTCTGCAAATAAGTGTGGAAGCTACAGGCCAACAGACATGGTCAGAGGGAACAGCAAGTTGAAGAGGTTAGAGATGAGGAGGAGAACTTGCAGCCCAGCATCTTTGCTCAAAGAGCTCAACCAGGGAGAAGCCCCACTACTGGTTGTCAGTAGTGAACTGGGAGGTCAGCAGGGATACCAGGCATGCAATGGCAGAGGCAGGCCTCAGATTCAGCAGGAGCTCACTGGAGCACAGCTCCTGAACCTTTCTGAGCGTTCCACCTCCTCCTTCCCACCTTGTCCATTGAATAGTAGGTGCAGCTGCAGAACAATCCCTGGATGAGCTCCACCACCTATTTTTCTACAAAATGATCCCTGGGCAGAGGTAATGGTGAAGGAGTACCTTGCCAAGTCTCCTGAGCCCACCAGTGCCAATCGCCTGGAATACTGGTCATACCAAGCTTTCATCTGGCCCAAGCTCTTTTGTGTGGCTATGAGCCCTCAGCCCACTGAACTGCTAACAAAGTGATGGTATTGCTTTACTTTGCTCTAGTTAGACCTCACCTAGAGTATTATGTTCAGTTTTGGACACCACAGTTTAAGTAAGATATAGACAAGTTGAAACGCATCCAGAGGAGGGCAATGAAGATAGTGAGAGGTCTGGAGACCAAGTCCTACAAGGAAAGGCTAAAGGAGCTGGGTAAGTTTAGCCTGGAGAAAGGACTACTGAGAGACGATATAATCACCATTTTCAATACTCGAAGAACTGCCATATATACAATGGTGCAGAGTTGTTTTATGTTGCCCCAGAAGGTTGGACCAGAACTAACAGGTTGAAATTAAATCAGAAGAGTTTTCTGCTAAACATTAGGAAGAACTTCCTTACAGTTAGAGCAGTTTGTCAGTGGAACAGGCTTCCTCGGGAGGTTTTAAACAGAAGCTAGATGGCCATTTGATAGCAATGCTGATTCTATGAACTTAGGCAGATCTTGAGAAGGAGGGCAGGGGGAGGTATTGTGAATTCCCTGCATTGTGTAGAGGGTTGGACTAAATTACCCTGGAGGTACTTTCCAATTCTGTGATTCCATGACCCAAAGCCCAGGGGGGAGAGGAGTTCACAATCAGGTTAAAAAATGTGGATCCTCAGCCAAGGCAACCAGTAGCTAAGCCCCACCACTCAGTGTGAGCAGAGAAATGGGTGGCTCAGAGTCCTGAGTCCACCTAACACCCAAATGTCAGCAGGGGAGAGGAGTTCACAATCAAGAGGTATAAAATGTGGGCCCTCCGTCAAGGCACCCAGTAGCTAAGCCCATCTGCTCAGCATGAGCAGAGAGACAGGTTTGCCCAGAGCCCTTCCTAACACCCAAACCCCAGCAGGGAAAGGAGTTCACAGTGAGGAATAAGTGGATGTGTTCTGCTCCCTGCCTCTCTATCTAACTGCCAACAGCCAACAGATTTGAGGCTATGGAGCTGAGCTGAGTGTATATATAGTATTCTGATCCCATTGAGCAGAATGGGAATTCTGTTACTGGCAGCCAGCAGAGCCTGTTCAGCTTTGGAGGGCTCCTATTGGTGTTTCCAAGGTCTTGAGAATTCTGCCCCCCCCCCAGTTGCTTTGAAGTTTTGTAAACTGTTTAATTGCACAGAGACAGTCTATAAATGTATCTACTCATGAACTGCTACAAACCACAATGAACAGCATGGAAGTCCATGGGAGGTTCATGCGAATCACCCTGCCACAAACACAAACCAGCCAAAATTCATTTTAAGCTTTAGTTCATGAGCCGGTTTGTGTTTATCTTGAGGTCACAAGTGCAAGCCACTAAGTGATGCTTGCACACCATTGCCATCATTTCAATGAGATTTATGCAAGGATAGTTTGGGGTTTCAGGTGGCCAGCACCATGCAGGCTCTGTTTGCTCCTGGCTACCAGTACCCTCCAGGACAACAGCCCACTAGGAATTTTCCTGGGAGGTTAAACAGATAGTTTGCCTCTGGGTGTATATTTCATTTTCCAGAAAGTCTATATACAATACATAAAACAAAGTGAAAGACACAGGACTTGCCCTCAGATTTATACTTTAAATAAAATGGGGAAAAGAGGATGCGGCACAGAATGGTAATGTTGTGAAATCCAAATTTATCTAGAACAAATGCATTGAAGAGGGGGGAAATATAACTTATTTAAACACATTAACAACCACGAGCAAGATGGATGCTTGAAGCGGCTGATAAACATATTTTAATCATAATTAAAATTGACCAGATTTCAACATTATTTTCATGTCTGGTACATATAAATAGCATATAAATCGTTATAAATGCTCTACAAGCAACAAAAATCATGCCAACTGATGGCAATCACAAATAAAAGTAGCAGTTTATCTCTCGCCAGCAGGTGAAGTAGTCCAATGGTAGGATTTTCAATCCTTATTCGAGTTGTTTTGGCCTGAAAATCCCCATTTCAATTTCACAGCTGCCTTCTGTAAATCAAATCCCTGATTCTTCATTTTCATGTAAATTTGTTTAGTTGTTTCAAAGTTTCGCATACAATGTGCAGTTTCACATTTTGTTTGCATCACTGAATCAGTATACATATGACATGTTCAAAAACATGATACATAAAAATACTGTGCAGGTTGTAAATAAAGGCCATATGGTATCAGCAAAGGGCAAACCATAAGTCTTGACAACATATATACAGAAACTAGCTAGTGAGAAGTCATGCATCCCTAGAGCAGTAAGAGAAGATATGTGCAGTCAGTAAAGAAGCTTTTTTCCTTTAGCTATAATACACCAGATATCCTATATTGCTTTCTTAGACTTCAGTCCAGTAATCCCTGTTGCCATGCCTCTATTCCTTTCAGTGGCACTCTGTAAGATTACCCCTTTGTTCCACAGTATCCTTATCTTTGATTCACTTGACAGTTAAAATGTAAACAAGTCTCCATCACTTCCTTGTTTTTTTAAGAATTGCTTGTAGATTTAAACCTTGCAGGAAATGGGTTCAATTTATAAAGGGAAGAAAAGGGGAGCTAATTTATCTGTCACAGAATGGATGGTATTTCTGTAGCACCTAGCTTGGTAGCTAAGCTACCATAATTAAATCACAGCAGTTGCAAGATCTGCCCTAATTTGCATAGTTATAAGGGCCTGATAACTTTTCTAACAAAAGGTGGAGGTTGATGGTGTAGACAACTGAGAACCCCTTTCCATGAGATCTTTAGCTGAAGGAAATATTCTTACCGCCTGGCACATCAGCTGCTTCCAAAAAGTAACTTATGAGCCAACTAATATTTTTTTAAGACAGTGGCCCATTACACACACACATTTTACTACAGATTTTCAGACCAGTAAACTTTTTATCTTGACTTCAGATTCTGTACCCACCTTGTGCAGCATTCTTTTTCCTCCAGTGTATTTTTCAGCAGCTACCATTAAAATAAAAATACACATTTTTTTTTTCTGAATTGGGGTGGAACATCACTTTTGTTGCTTGTAGAGCATGTATAACCATTTATATGGTACATGTTGAATTGGGGTGGAACATTACTTGGACAGTACTGCACACCTGTGATAGGGCAACACATTTTTTAAAAAACCCACTGTCCAGCAAGTTTTATGCCAATAAAGGTATTTGGATGGGATTGGATCCAGCAAATGCCTTCATGGTTCAGGTTTTATGCAAGCATTTTAGCATTAGTTCATTGAATGAAAGGGAACAGAAAGGAACACAGGCAAAGGTGGAGGGGGAACCCAATGTTGAAACTGATCAGACTTTTTTTTTTTGAAACTGACAAGCTGCTGTAAACCCCCCTTTTCTGTACTGCCAAGCACGAGGGGATTCTTTGCTGTGTTATCAACCACTGGGAAAAATGAGAAAGAGTCACACAATCTAATAATAAGAGGGAATGTTTTAAGTGAACAGAATGCACAATAGAATCCACTAACACTGGTATTGCAAGCTGTGATTGTTGGCTCATGTGCATCTGTGCAAAGTCAGCTGCAACTTCACCACACGTTGCACAGGGCTGCAATTTGCATGGGGGAGGAGTCCTCTGGCAAAAACTCTGGAAGGCTTTTTAAGTCTTGTCCCACTAAATTGAAAAAAGGGAGGGGATATTTTCACTGATGCCCTAGCACTGCTGCATAGTAACATTAATTTTCTGCCTTACTTTGCAAATTTGCATGGTTTCTCTTTGTAATCTTATTTGATCCTGCACACTGGTTGTGATCTTAGCAGTTTTTAACATTCTGTCCTGTGCAGATTGCACTCTGTCATCCAAATGGATAGATCCCCAAACAATTGTTAAGTTTGGTTGTTTGCAGAATGTCCATGTGGCTCAGCTGCCATTTTAATGTTAGGCTTCCAGAGACTGCCAAAATGTTTCTACACACACAAAAAATGTTATATACTAAATTGTTTACAAAAGCATGAAAGGGAAAAATATTTTCAAAGCATTAGCTTTACCATCTAAATGTCTGTCTCTTTTTACATCTCATGTCAACTTCCCAATTTACATCCCATGCTGATGAGCCCATGCGGCTGAACCGAATCAACCGCCAAATCACCCCTGATTCGACTGTATACGAAATTGCATGCAGCCAATTCCAATTGGGGCCCATTATGCGGGAGCTGAGTATAGCTCCCCGTATACTTCCATATAAATATTCGGAAGTCAATGCAAAAGGCGGGAAAGGGGCTTCTGCAGACTCAGGGGAGCTGCTTGCCTCCTTTCCAGCCTTTGGTAGCCTTTTCCCGCCTCTCCCATAGCCTCCCTGGGATCAGGGATGGGGGGAGGGGGAAGAGGAGCCCCAGCAGCCAATCCAAAGCATGCATTTGCAAAATGCATTGCAAATGCATGCTTTGAAGGGCTTTTGTGTAGCTGATCCTCCAGCCATCAGCAACAATGTTGTTCTTTTGTCTGTGTGTGAGAGAGATTGTGCTATGCTGGCCCTTGGCCTCAGGCAGCTACTGCTGCTCAGCCTTACCAGACTTGCTTGGAGTAAGAGAAGTAAAAGTAAAAGGTAAGACAGTCTTGGGGTTATTTGTTTTTATTTTAGTTAGTAAAAGGACTTTTTAAGACTCAGAGTCCCTTTACTTGTCCAGATTTGGATGGTGGGTACTAGCTTATTTGGGGTTAGGGGGTTCTGCTGGGGTGGGGGGGGTTTGCCAATTTGCCCATATCTTATTTTAGTAAGAGGACTTTTAAAAGTGCAGTGTCCTTTTACTTTTCCTGATTTGGGTGGCTTGGATTTCTTGGGGTTAGGGTGAAGGGGTTTTTTTGGGGGGAGGGGTTGATAAAGTTCCTGTATTGTTAAAAGTATTTTTTACTGTTTTAAAAGGATTCTATGTTTGATTTGTTGCTGCTGTTTTGTGCTGCTGCTGTTCCTTTTCTCTTCTGGTTCTGGTTCTTGGGGGGGTGGGTGCTGTTTGGCATAATTTTCATTGTTTAAAAGGCCACCTTTTTAACAGTTGAGTTTCTTGGCCTTCTCCTGTTGTCCCTTTTCCTGGTTCTGGTTTTGTGGGGGCGGGGGGGAAGCTGGCACCTGGGTGAGAGACCCAGAACCAGCAGGCTTGGCCAGCTCTCCTCGTGTTGTTTGGGGCAGGGCTGGAGAGCTGGCATCTGGGTTTGCTGCAGCCAGGTCTGCAGAGCAGACCTTGAGCAGATTGTGTTTTGTGTGGCAGTGACGTTGGCAACTGGGTTTATATTGGTTCCAGGCCTGCAGGGTTCATAGAGTAGATAGAGGGATGTAGTGCATTTGGGTCCTATAGAGATTATCTGGTGTGAAGTTAGGTTTGGCTTTGGGTGCCCCAGGAATTGGACCCCCTGGTCCAATTTCTTTTTGGCCTTGTGGGTTTTGTGTGGGACAGTGCCCTGAAGCTGCACAGCAGTTTGGGGGGGGGGGGGTCTCCTCAAAACCTCCTGCTCCCCAGAGCCACTTTTCCCACGACAATTACAGTGAGGAAGTGGCTGTAATTGGTTTTTTCTCACCATTGGGAGCAGTGTTCCTTTTGGGGTGCCCACAGATGGGTGCAGTCTTTTTGGGCCAGGGGAGTTTCATGCTGGGGAATCCCCTGAAGCTGCCCTGCAGTTTTGGGGCCTCTCCCTCAAACTCCCCTCTGGCCAGAGCCCCTTTCCCCACAGCAATTATAGTGGAGGAAGTGGCTAATTGGGTTTTCCCCATCATTGTTGGCAATGGGCCTTTTGGGGATCCCAAAGACAGGGACCCCCTGGCCCAATCTTTTTGGGACTTGGGGGTTTTGTAGGGGAGAGTCCCCTGTGGGTTCCCTGCAGTTTTAGGGGCTCTCCCTCAAACCCCCTGCCCCCAGTAGCCTCTAATTATGCCCTATGTTGCCATTGATTTCAATGGCCCATAGGGTATAATGGTGGAATAGGGGCACCCTCTTTGGGTGCCGCTGGAATGGGACCCCCTGGTCCAATCTTTTTGGGACTTTGCAGGTTTGTAGGGGAGAGTCCCCTGCAGGTCCCCTGCAAATTTGGGGGTTCTCCCTCAAACCCCTTCCTCTCCAGGCAGCTTCAAATATACCCTATTTGCCATTTATTTCAATGGCCCATAGGGTATAATGGGGCCGTATATTTGGAAATAGCTGCGTATCTACCTTATATGCGGCTATTCCAACTACGGAATTCAGGAATATACGGGATTCTGAATTTTTCCCCCATATACTTCCGAATCCGTGTACTTCTGAATTTATTTTTTTTTTGCACATCCCTAGGAGTGACCTTTGAGAAGCAACAAAATAGAGGAAGGAATCTGATGGAATCTGTATGCTTTTGAATTACCTTTGGAACAAGGAAGGAAATCTGCACAAAAGCATTCTCAGAAGAACTGGAGAAACAGCAACCTGAAAGTGAACTGAGTGTTGAAAGGAAGAAAATCAATGCAGAACAAAGAAAACCCAACTGATATGTGCAGTGAAAGTGAGAGGAAACACCCATGCATAATAGGCCAGTGACAACTTTTTGTTAGAATACCTGCCAATCGCCAATTGTAAAGTAGCCTGATTTTGTGAGATCTTAAGGACACAGCTAAAACTGTGCAGTTTTGGAACAGGTTTAGAGTTAACAAACATCATTCAGTAGCTAATGATTGCCAGCAACTTGGTGCTCTGAAAGGTGTTCTTTCTTACACCTAGAGTCTGTGCTTGCTCTCTCCTTTCCTAAGGTAACCCAGGTCTTTATAATTACTCTTATCCTTTTTTTAAAAAAAACAGCATTCCATAAGAGTATCCTTGCCTGTTTAGCAAAGCCAAACATCAGGAAAGCCTTGCACTATGTAGAATGTGCAAGCTCCTCAAAGAAATCTTGCTGACTTGACCATGCACACAAAATAATAATAACAAAAAATGAGCTTCTGTTGAAACTGATTATAATACCATTGAAATCAATTGAACTCAACTGAAATCAAATGGGGATTCCACCCCATTGATTGCAATGGATTTTTCTTTCAACTAATGTTCATGGATCCTACTCCCCAAAATGAAATTCTTGAGGGTTTCTGTTTAGTCATTGTCTTTGTTTCTTTCAAACAATCACTGGCTTTTCACCTGCTAGTCTGGAGGAACTATAGTCCCTTGACTTAATGAATATTAAGTTTGGTCTACATTATTACTCACAGGCTGAGGAGCTGCATGTGCAGATCCTAGATCCAGGCTTTTAAGGATCCTTTGTTCATTTGGATAGATGGTCCTGGATAGGAGTAATATTCCCTGCCCAAATAAAAGAAAGAGGTATTTCTATTAAACTAGGTTGACTTTATTGACTAAAAGTAGGTAGAATAGAAACAAGAAATTTAAAAAAAACTATTATCAATAATAAAATACCAAACTGCATCTCTCACTATAATCCCATGTGCCAGCTACATTATTCCCCTTATAATGCCCTTCCTCAGGACTGTCCGTACAGCCACAATTAGGCTTTATTCATGGTGTCTCTAGTCCTTTAGAATAGCCTACTGGACTCTGATGCATCTACTCTCATTACACCTAGGAGGATGTGCAGGAAAATTTTATTCCAGGGAGCATTTGTCCAACAGTGAACTGTTCCAGTGGCTTTGTCTGAATCCTTTTTAATTCTGGGTTGTTTTAACCTGTGTATTTTTGAAAGTTTGTTAATTGGACTAGTACGTTTTTTGTCCTTGTAACATGATGTTTTAAATGTTAGGCTTCCAGAGCTGCCAGGAGTTTGAAGAGATAAGGCAGGATATAAATGTTTAAAATGAGCAAATTAAATACTGTAGGAAAGCTAAGCACTGGCTAGCAGCAAAATACCTTGACAAATTCAAACTGCAATGGACAATGAAATACTTCAACGAACTCAAACAGTAGGCAGCAATAAACATTTTGGTGATGCAGGAGTGCTAGTTTCCAGATGGGACCTGGGGATCTCCAGAATTATAGCTCATCTCTGTTCCTCTGGAGAAAATGGCTGCTTTGGAGGGTGGACTCTATGGTGTTGTACCCTACTGAGGTCCCTGTCCTACCCAGGCTCTACTCCCAAATCTCCAGGAGTTTCCCTACCTGGATCTGGCAAACCTGCGCCCCTTGCTCGTGGCCAGGAAGAGCTGGCAATCCTATGGTGATTCCAAATCCAACAATAACTCATTGAATTCTTAGCATCTCTAATTACCCAGTCAAGGTCTCATCAACAGCTGACCCAAGAAGAAACACACTACCAAAACAGAGAGTAGACGTGTGTGTTAGTGTGACTATATGCGTTCAACCGAGACAGGAGAGAAAGGGGAACAAAATGGGTGGGGACTGAAAGGCTAGCAGGATATGTGAGCTAGGAGACATGGGGTGAAGAAGGAGGTTATGTAGGGGAAGGGAAAGGAGGGGGTTTGGGAGAAGCCAGGAAACCAGGAGGGATGACTTCATAAGAGTCAAAGGGAGGCTGTATGGCAGGAACCAGGGAATAAAGGGGGCAGAATTGGAAGGCCACTTTTGCCAGCTGCAACACTGTAGCAACATTTTTGTTTTTGCTCTTCCAATCTCAGGTATACAGGTGGCCAAGAACCTCAAGCTCTTGATCCTTGACTCTTAGGCTACAGCTAGTGTTGCCAACTTCTAAGTGGTGTTTGGAGAACTCCTGGGATTACAACTGATCTCCAGGGAACAAACATCAGTTCATCTGGAGAAAATGATCACTTTGAAAGGTGAACTCTTATGGCATTCTGCTCCACCAAAGTCCTCCCTCCCCAAACTCCACCCTCTTCAGGTTCCACCCCCAAAATCTCCAACCTGGAACTGGGAACCCCAGCTACAGCTCATGCCCTGTGGTCTCCTGCACAACTGGCTTGCTGGTCTGCAGACCAACCATAAGATACAGGGTGCTCTTGTATCTTTTAAAACTGTATTTTTACTTGTGGTGAGCTGTTTGGGTTGCTTTAAGGAGAAAAGCAGATATTAAAGAGAAAAACAGGTGGTGGGTCAGTGAAGCAGGAGGAAGTGTGTGGGATCAAGAGCCATAGGTGGTTTTTCACACTGGGAGGTGCTTTTGCAGTGGCTCCATTGCTGACACAGCTTCAAATAAAGTGGAGTGGCAACAGGGCTTTCACATGGCAGGTTTCCTTGCAGTTTCTCTTCCCTGATTTCCCCAACAGTGGCCACCCGCTCCCATGGGCCAACCAGGCTTGCATGTTGGTTTGTTGGTTTGTTTTTTTAAAAAAATTGCAGTAGAATATTATTATATTGGTATACTGTTATAACAATAGGCATAACGGGCTCTATGAATTTCCAGCTTGTATTTTAAAAAATAATTCTGGAATGCCTTCCATTTCAAAGAAATGCCTTTCCCCTTATATATCTGCAAGTGAAGAGGCTAGAGTCACTTAAAAATGAAAGCTGAGAATTCAGAAAACTTGTTCTACCTATTGTTACAAAAGTACATGAACATACCTATATTCAATTTTTTAAAAAAAATCAACTGAAGTGGTAAAATGGACTGCTACTTCAGAATATAGGTAAGGAATTATGTTGTTCAACATTCCTCTACATTAATAATTCCTTTAAGTTGAAAAACAGTAGCAATAAAAGCCTAGGCCTTTCTGCCTGATGTGCTATTTTAAAAAAAAAAAAAATTCTATAGAGTTTTTTTCACGGGAATCATTAAAGCTCTGACTCTCTCCTGCAATTTGAAGTTGTACAGCCCTCTCAAAGTTCTGCTGGCTCATTCTGCTACACGTCTAGACTAGGCCTATTCTAATTTTGAAGAGAAAGTAGAGGAATTATGCTTTCATAAGACTATTGTCAGAGGTAGACCTCTGTTTTGCTATAAAAGGTCTAGAGTCCATAAAAAAAATGTTTCAATGCAACTACAAAGAATGGAAAATATTCTGTAAATGTATTGATTGAATATATTGAAGGGATAAGATGGGTGTGCTGAATTCATGACTTCAGTTTTTACAGTAATGAAAAGGAAGCAAAGTGGAAAATAAATACGTATTTTTCCTTGAAAATTATGCAGCTATTCGCAGCAGGTTAATCTAAGAGAAAAACTGTGAAAGGGCACAAAGGCTGTCGTTTGCATTCACCAACACTTGCAATGCTATTAGAATTTAAGGCTACTGTGACCTTTCTAACTCAGAAATGTTTGCACAATTATTATACAGTAGCATTACTATATTTTAAGATATGACTCTGTGAGCTTCATTAGTTGACCCAGTCTTTCTGCAGTCAAATAATGCCATCTGTACAAACCCTTTTTTGCTTTTTGAATCAAAGAATAAAGCATGTACCCCAAAAGGATATTAACTAATTTGTCACGCAACTTTTGATCAGAAGAAAATGAACCTGAAGGTGCCAAGGGTAGATTTGCCAGCAGTGCATATTATGAGAAACAATTTTACCTGACTTTGAAGATAATTTTACGAACTGTCCAAATGCTACAACCATAAAGCACCTAGTACTGAACAAGGTGCCAGAGATTGATAGATTTCAAATTTGCCAAGATTGACATAAAAGTTACAAGAGAAAAGAGAGAAAATAGAATTTGTGTTAATTATGTAAAGAGGTAGAAGAACAGGATAGTTAATAAAAACCTAATGCACTTCTTTTCTAGAGCCAGTTTGGTGTAATGGTTAAGTGCATGGACTCTTATCTGGGAGAACAGGGTTTGATTCCCCACTACTCCACTTGCAGCTGCTGGAACGACCTTGGGTCAGTCATAGCTATTGCAGGAGTTGTCCTTGAAAGGCCAGCTTCTGTGACAGCTCTCTCAGCCCCACCCACCTCACAGGGTGTCTGTTGTGGAGGGAGAGAAGATATAGGCAATCATAAGCTGCTCTGAGTTTCTGATTCAGAAAGAAGCCCATCTTGCCTCTACCTCTACTACAAGAGTTCATGTGCCAGCTTAGCCAGAAGAATCCTGGCTTTGTCACCTTTATATATGTTTGACTATCATGTTCTCTCTCTCTCTCACACACACACACACACAAATACACAGACGGACACATGCACACAAACACATCTTCACCATGATTTTGTAAGATCTGAAGGACTTGAACAAGTCACATTTTCCAGTCTTCCTTTCTGTTTTTTTTATTTGATTGATCCTCAACATTCCAAGCATGCTAACATGTCTTGTGTTTAGGTGAGAGGTCTTTTTCTTTTGGCAACTTTCAAAGTCATATTTTTTTCTGCAAATCAGGGAATTTCCCCAGGCACAAGAAAACCACTATCTTGTCTGCGGATGGCCTGTATTTTCTGCTTTCCTGGCAGGAATGAAGCATCCACTTTACTATGAAACATGCTGAAAAGTGGGGATCTATACCAAAATCTTACAGTGTATCTCATAGCCCATAAAAGGCATGCCCTTGCTCAAGGCTCTGCTCAACCTAGAGCAGGAATCACTACATAGCCCTCCTATTCTGGGTTGCGTGTATTGGTTTCAGAGAGGTAAAATTAGTGATTGACATGAGCATGTCTTATTTACTATTAGTGAGAATGATGAATGATAATACATGTACAGAGAAAGTTTTACTATTCACATTTAACCAGGACCTTTTTTCTAGAAAAAGCCCAGCAGGAACTAATTTTCATATTAGGCCACACCCCCTGACATCACCATTGTTTAGCATAGGGCATTTCTGTAGAAAAAGCCTAGCAGAAACTCATTTGTATATTAGGCCACACTCCCTGATGACAAGCCAGCCAGAACTGTGTTCCTGCTCAAAAAAAGCCCTGCATTTAACTCTCTATATCAGGATCCATACATCACCAATAAAGATTCCTTGAAAGAATGGACAATGTGGATTCGCAGCAATGACACAGAGATTCTTCATATCTGCATAGGAAACAGGTACCCTCTTTGGGGCTCCCACACAGAATGCTGCTACCAAGTATCTTTTTTGTCAGTTGTGATGTAGGATTGCACCTTGCCCCTTGAAGGAAAAACCCAGGAGCTGAAAGTCAGCTGGATGAACAGGGAGAAGGGGAAAGGCAGACTTAATATCGCATTTAGCCACCTCTACCCCCTTACCGCAGTGTCATACAACGCTAACTGCCTGATCAAAGCTGGTGTACCTAACAGAGCATAAATGCTCAGGAATGCCATCATTTACTGATGCACCCCTGGGATAGGAGAGATGGTGAATCAAACAAAATTCACCAGCCGTCTTCTTTGGCACCACTCCCAAGGGGGAAACTCGAAGGTTAGGCACTGGAGGGATAGAAAACGGGCGCAAAATCCTGCCCTCCGCGAACTCCTTGGCAATCTTACCCCTAACTACTTGCTCCATACCCTTAAAAGAACTAAGGTTCCCTGACTGAAATGCAACCCGGGGACCCTGAAAAGGAATCCTAAATTGAAACATAAAACCCTTTAACAGATAAACCCTATCAACATGGTGCGGATATTGGGCAAGCCACCACTCAAGACGTCCCACCTTTATCGGCCTGGGCCCCTTTTCCAGCTTGGTAATTGCCTCCACCCCCACCCTGCTTCTTTTGACCCTTATGTGGCCAGGTTCTGGAGCAGCTGTTAAGGAGTGAGAGCCACCACACAAGGGGCATTCATGCTTGTTGTAATGTACTGAGTTGCGAGATGGGTTGAAGACAACATGCTTTATTTAGTGGTAAATTACAAGAGAGAGAACACGCGGGCCGGGTCCCGCTTATATACATTACCCGGAACTACCCCCCAGTCTGACCAGTCCAATCCTGGTCAGTCAAACGTCCCGCCACAGATCTTGATGGGCGGGGCGTCTGGCGAGCTACATCCGGGGACCTGTGGGGTCTCCTCTGTAGCGATCGCCATGCGGTGCATCAGCTTATGTTTCAAGACATAACACTTGTACTGGCAAGCCTTCCTGCTACACACTCCTTGGGAGCCAAACTCCCAGCAAAGCAAGCGGGGTTGAACTGCCTGCCTCACAGAACTGTGGGAAGAAGAGGAAGAAGTCACAGATGCCCTGGCCACCAAATGACCGCTATCAGAGCGGTTGCCCAAATTTGGTCAAGCAGGGGACATGACTTGAAGCCAAAGCTGCTGGTGGATATGATCCCACTGAAGGGAAGGGTATAGAGCAGCCCTCATCCTGAACTCCTGGTCATATTGAAGCCAGGCAGTCCCATTAAACATTTTATACCCCTTATAAATAATATCCATATACTGTATAAGTGAAGCACCCCTCCAAGGCTGAGACCATGCTATCACCCCAGCATATATGAAACACCCAGGCAGTCAATTGGCCCAAGTCCTGTCAACTTTCCGTTTCTTCAATTTTTCTTTCTCCTTATCATCCAAATCCTCTTTGTCTTTCTTCTCCAGCTCCTGGAACAGGAGGGAGAAGACATCCACATATTCCCCTTTTAGAATCTTATATGGTCCCCTAAGGGCAGTGCTAAGTCCCCAAAAGGTAAGGCGGTGAAAGGGACAGCCCCATAAGAGGCGCTCAAAGGGGAAGGAAAGCCCCATCCCCCCATCATGGAACCTGACATGCCTTGCTGTCCAGCTGTTAGCCACGGCCCATAGGGGCCAAACTGCCCAGATGGCCAAGCCAAAGCTTGCTGTGCACTCGTGACAGGGGAGGAGGAGATACCTTGAGCCCCTGTAGCATTGCCGGGAACAGCTGGAGCAGCAGGGCCCCATGGATCCCACAGCCAAGGCGGCCCAGTGTATGACTGTGGTGTGTCTCCGATCTTACCCACAGATCCAATTGGTACCAGCACCAATCCTGCTTCAAAATCCATAGGAAATAGAGCTGAACCCCCTTGTGCACCACCAAAACTGCTGGCTCCTCCCGTGATGTTTCCAGCAGACCTGCCCTCGAGAATAGACAACCTGGTTTAAATACCTGCTTGAAATACAGCCTTAGAATTTTTCCCCAAGCCTAAGTCTAAACCCTGTGAGGAAGGAATTCCAGAAGCCTCCTCCAGAGCCCTAAGCCTTTGCAAAATAGCAGCATTTACCACCTCATCACCCTGCTCATCCGAAGATGATAAAGGGGGAACTGGCCTCTTAGGCGGGGCCCTAGAAGCCTTAGGTGCGGGATGTTTTCCCTTGGACTTCCCTGTCCCTTTTTTCCCAGGCATTTTAACAATACTGGCCTGAACTACTAAAAGCAAAAAACTGCCAAAAATTCCACTAAAATGGCCGCTCCTGCACAGCACCTAAAATGGCTGCCACATTCTTCAGCAAGAAAGCCCCCAGGGACAATAGCAAAGCTGCAGCCAAAATGGCCCCTTCTCCACGGCTCCCAAAATGGCTGCCCTCTGATTCAAAAAGACAGCCACAAAGGGGACATAAAAATGGCTGCTGCGACACTATAGCTAAATTACCCTTTCACATCACCCACTACCTGATCCAATACCAACAAGGGAAAAAGTGGCTTCCACAATACTGCCCCCACACCCAACCCCCAGAGGAGTTTGTACTCCATGCTAGTAAAAAGCCTAACCCAAGAACCACCTTTTTAAAAAGGGGGGGGGAGAGGGGGAGGGAGGGTTAAACCGGCCGTATAATGGAGATACGCCAATCCAATCCACATCCTCACATTCACCAGAGACCTAACAGCAGCCCTTATCCTCAGCAACACGCTGCAGTTAAAATCAAGCTCACAGGCTTTATCAGTGACCTGATCTCCACTGAAAAGCCTGAATGCCAGGAAGCCAAAGGAAACTGACATGAAGCAGGAGCAAGCTAAAAGCGCTCCTGCCCTGCCTTATCAGCAACTCGATCAGCCCCGTATCTTTCTTAAAACGTCCTAAAGCTGGAAGAAAAGGGGAACTGACAAGACCAGAGCCAGCAAGCAAAAATGCTCCTGCCCAGCCACCTAATCTTCACTTAAGGAATGCCTAAAAAACAACTAAAACTGATAAGATCTAAGCAGGAGCAAGTTAAAAGCTCTCCTGCCTAGACTGATCGTCACATGGAGACTGGCACGAGCCGGGAAGGTATGCTGCTGCTGCTGCAGCCAGCCCCACCCCCAAGCACAAACCCATTGGGCTGTCAATCTTCCTCTCTTCCCCCAAGGGTGGCAAATGTGTCCCTCCATCCTTACAGTGAGGTTGCAGGCAGTTGGGATGAATTAACAGTTGGAAAATATAACAGATTTTGCTGGAAGGAATTCACCCCATAAACATTTTGACTGACCACCTACCTTACACACGGTAATGTTGCTGTGAAATATTTGAGACTCCTACTGTTTTGTCAGTAAGCTATGAAGAAATGTTTGTGAATAAAAACATAAGCTCTTTAGGCAAGGTATGTTTCCAGCAAGCCTTTAGAAGTTGTCAGGAGCTCATCAAGTCTGCTTTCAGTTGTGACTGATGCAGAAATATTGCAAAGATGTTTGTTTTATTTACACAATGTGAATGCCCAGCAGCGGCACTTCCTGTAACTCCGGCGCAGATGGTGAGAAATCTGACTGGACGCTGCGGGGGGAACAGGATTGTGACTGCGAGGTTAGCTGTGTGCGAAAACAGTAAAGATTTGTGACAGGATAGGAACTTTTGTGATGGGGTAATTCCCAGTGAGAAGGTTCATAGCCAATGAAGACTGGTAGGCTTATTACGTATGGTATTAGTAAACTGCATGGAGACAACAAGGAAGAGGGGATCAAGCCAACCCTTTAGAATCACATCCAGTGCATCTTTTGAAACTGTAAAAATGTGAGCCATTTTATAGATTCTGAGTTTGTAAGTCAACAAAGGAGAAAAAGCTCTGGACAATGCAGGTAATGCCCAAGAACAGACTCTGGTTGCCATGTGACTCTCCAGGGGACTGCAGTGACTAGGTCTGGGAGCCCAAACATCTGAAACACAATAACTCTCACCTTGGACATGAGTCTGAATCCACTCAGTTTAGTCAAGCTATGATGAGATCCCACAAAACTCACCTCTACTTAAGTCTGGAGTTTCATCCCAAAAGGAGAAGTTACTGCCCTTCAGGA
This sequence comes from Heteronotia binoei, assembly GCF_032191835.1. Taxonomy (NCBI): domain Eukaryota; kingdom Metazoa; phylum Chordata; class Lepidosauria; order Squamata; family Gekkonidae; genus Heteronotia; species Heteronotia binoei. The sequence goes on from NC_083225.1 coordinate 57,311,934, forward strand.
GGCAACTCAGACTTACCGCATTTGTCCTCTGGTGGCATAGAAGAGGAACAGTCTGTTAGCAGCATCTTTCAAGTGTAAGTGTGCTTCCTAGGTCTCACAGACCACCCACTCCTTATTTAACTATTATCACTAGTTGGCTATTCCTTCCCCAAAATAGAAAATACTCATCAAAATGACAGTTCAATCTCAGGTGAGAGATGTGACCTCTATCAATTCCTTTAAATCCCAGGACAGGGTCACTTCTATGCACTTTCCCTTGGAGCATACAAAAACACACCTGGTGTTGGTTTTGCAAGGATATGTTCATCTAGTCTGAGATGTGTGATCTCTGATTGGTTATAAACTGCAGCCTATTTGAGTTGTGAGTGCATTAGTTAGGGAAAGGATGAGTGGTTTACCTTGGTGTTTCCACTTGCATTCCATCCACGTTTCCACCTCCAGACTCCCACTTCCTCCTTTGTTTTATGTTCTCCTCCCCCCCACCCTTTTATGCTTCCCTTCTCCCCCTCCCCCAGTAAAGATTTTTTTTTCCCCCAGAGCTTAGGGTTTGTCCTACCTTAAGTCCCCCCCCCCCTATTTGGTATGCTTGCATAGTTTATATACCTCTGTCCAGCAATTGAAGATTCTTGTGAGAGCTAAAAAGGAGAAGGTCAGGGAGCATCTCTGTCTGCTGTCTGTGTGTGAACCCAGTTGACAGTATGGATGAAGCAACTACCAGGTTTCAGATGCTTCTGCCAAATGGGTAGGCGGGAAAGAGAAGTTATAGGAAATCAAAAGCAGCTCAAGCTAACACTATTCTGAGAATGCTCTGGAGAAATAATTTCTCTCTCTTTCTCCATCTGCTACAATAACACATCCACATCTACAAATACATGCCACCTTAGGGAATCACCATGCTAATGATGTGGGCCATAGCCCATGAAAGCTTATCCCACAGTGCGTAAAGTGCCGCAAGATTTTTCCATTAGTTGTTGCAACAGACTGCCCCTCTCAAAACATCATGAAAGCACAAAACAGTAAAAGCATACGGGGGATAAAGGAAACAAAACCCTGATTCCAATTCTGGCTCTTCATTCACTTTGCCACCCCAGCTTCTCCCTAGGTGTGCACAATTGGATATTCATTCATTACAATTCAGCCTATATCATAAATCATTTAGGGATACTGTGCAGTGAAAATTAGAACAGTAATTATGATGACTTGTATGGTTTGATCTTTTCAGGCAATAAGAAGAGGGAAACTCAGGGAGGCAGAAAGTGACACAGTACGTATGTGAATGATCCACTGCTCCATAGCTACAAGAGGCATATGAATAAATGCCCCTTCAGAAATATGTCATGCCTCCTGCTGAAGTTCCAGCTTTCCAAAATAAAACTCTTCTTGTTGTAAGGAAACATGCAAGCAGTATTTTTGTGCAAATTGCCTGGGGAAAAAATACCAGAGGGGAAGATGCAAGATGGCTGGAGCCTGATCATTTAACCCCTTACTGGCCAAATGCACTATTGTATTCTCAGTTCCATAGCTCTTTCTCCCTGGGCCTTTTGCTTCACCCATGTTTATTTCTCCCCCTCTGTAATGTCTGCAGTGACAAGTGACAACACCGGGCAGGAAGCTGGAGTCAGATTTGTACTATTCAGGGTTCTCTCCTTGGCTTTTAATTGGGAATTTCATTAAACACCTTCTATTTGCCAGTGAATAATCAAAGTCAAACTCCTGTCCTATCCTGGAATGCCAAGATAAATCTGGTGTTATGGTGAAGAAGCCACCAGGCCACAATCTCCAGGCAGACTTAAGCCCCACAGTCTCTCACTACAGATAAATAAGGTATCTCTCTCGGCTTGAATTCGCGAACGAAGATTTAAGAAGGGTGCAGTAGTCCACGTCTGCTGCAGGCTCGCTGGTGGCTGACAAGACCAATGCGGGACAGGCAGATCCGGCCACAGTGGCTGCAGGGAAAAGTCTGATTTGGGGTTGGTGCTGTAGCAGTGCGATTCTTCCTCAATCTCCTTTTGTCCTCAAGACCAGCTATGCGTGCGTTCTCAAAGGAAGAGACAGCATGGTGGATGGTGTGCCTCCATGCTTTGCGATCTGAGGCTAGGACAGACCACTGGTGATGGTTGATGCGACAGGTGCCAAGGGATTTCTTCAAGGAGTCCTTGTAGCTCTTCTTTGGTGCCCCTCTATTTCGATGGCCGGTGGAAAGTTCGCCATACAGAGCAATCTTGGGAAGGCGGTGGTTTTCCATCCTAGAAATATGCCCTGCCCAGCACAGCTGCGTCTTCAACAGCAGTGCTTCGATGCTTGTAACCTCCGTATAAAGAGCCTCTAAATACATCTGTGCCATAGCCCATCTTTTCACGGTCAAATAATTGTAGCTACACAGGGTCACAAATACATTCATTCATTTATTTATGGCAATTTATAGCCCGTCCTTTCCCAAGGATGGGCTCAGGGTGGATAACAACATTCTAAAAACAGTATAAAAACAACAGTTAAAACCAGACCAATGTAGACAATACAGTTTAACAGATCATACAAATTATAGGTTGCCAGCTGCCCAGAGGGGGAAAAATGCCCTGTTCCTTTAATAGAGACATAATGGGATATTATTTACCAGTGACATTATTTACCTCCATGCCATGAAAAAAACTTCAGCTGCCTATTTCCATATATTAAGTATCGATTATAGGGAGAGTATAAAAATATAAAAGAAGCCATGTTGGATCAGGCCAATGACCCATCCAGTCCAACACACTGTCACACAGTGGCCATAAAACAGGTGCCATCAGGAGGTCCATCAGTGGGTCCAGGACACTAGAAGCCTTTCCACTGTTGCCCCCCCTCCCAAGCACCAAGAATACAGAGCATCATAGAGAGTTCCATCTATTGTTGTTCAGTTGCACAGTCGAGTCCGACTCTTTGCGACCCCGTGGACAAAGTCACGCCAGGCCCTCCTGTCTTCCACCATCCTCTGAAGTCTGCTCAAATTCATGTTTGTTACATCAGTAATGCTGTCCAGCCATCTCACCTTTTGCCGTCCCCTTCTTTTGCCCTCTCTCTTTCCTAGCATCAGGAGCTTCTCCAGGGAGTGCTCCCTTCTCATTTGGTGGGCAAAGTATTTGAGCTTCAGCTTCAGCATCTGACCTTCCAGTGAACAGTCTGGGTTGATTTCCCTTAGGACTGACTGATTTGATCTTCTTGCAGTCCAAGGGACTCTCAAGAGTCTTCTATACTCTGTGGCTAATAGCTACTGATGGACCTCTCCTCCATATGTTTATCCAATCCCCTCTTGAAGCCATCTATATTTCCAACCACCACCTCCTACTGTGGCAGTGAATTCCATGTGTTAAACACTCTTTGGGTGAAGAAGTACTTCCTTTTATCCATTCTAACCTGACTGCTCAGCAATTTCATTGAGGGCCCATGAGTTGAGAAAGAGAGAAAAGTACTTCTTTTCTCTATCTTCTCTGTCCCATGCATAATCTTGTAAACCTCTATCATGTCACCCCTCAGTTGTCATTTCTCCTAGCTAAAGAGCCCCAAGCTCTTTAACTTTTCTTCATAGGGAAAGTGTTCCAACCCTTTAATCATTCCAATTGCCCTTTTCTGTGCTTTTTCAATGTTATAATCTCTTTTTTGAGGTGTGGTGACCAGAATTGTATACAGTATTCCAAATGAGATCGCACCATCAATTTATAGAGAGGCATTATGATACTGGCTGATCTGTTTTCAATTGCCTGGGAGATATATTTCTCCAAGCCTAATGGCAACCTTACAGATACTACACGATTCAATTCATAGTATTGTATGGAAGTACTATTATTAATATTGATATTCTTTATTCACAGAAATTAATTTAACACATAGGCTTTTAGTCACAACAACAATAGAGGTCATACTACTCTGAACAAGTTTACTCATGTCTGATCTTGGACACTAAACAGGGGTGGACCTGGCTAGAACTTGGATGGGAAATTGCTTGGGAATATTAATATTCAATGTGATGAAACCATATCCCATCCCATGATACTGCTGGCCCACTCCTGTAGGATCCTCAGAACCCAGCCAATGAGTCTCAGGACATGAGATGATGGGGACCTGGAAACTCCCCTGGATATACTGCTGCTCTCTCATAACATTTCTAGGTACCCAGATGATTTAACTGTCCATTAGTTTAGTATCATCCTGACTGCCAGTTCTTTGCACAGTGCTTTGGAATGACTTTTTTAGTTCTGTACAAACACCATGAAGGAATGGGGTGGGGTTATGCCTCCACCATTGCTTCCAATAAGCCATTTTGCCACCCTAGGTCACTGTTACTATGACTAATTTATTTCGTTTTATATATTGTAAATATCTTACTTGTTCTATATATTCCACTTCCACATCACTGAAGTGTAATATGTTTTACTGAGGAGTACAGTATCATAGTATTAAGGAGGCATAGGATAATCAAAGATGAGACTGCAGTTTAATACAACCCCAAGTTGTAAAATATGTGATTAAGATATATTTATTAAATATATAGTTACATAGCTAAATATTTGAAGTATTAATATACTTACTTTAATAGTGCTTAGGTGCACAGTTACGGTATTCTGTAATGAAGAGAGGCAGCAATTGCAGTTCTAATTCACTTCCATAATTTAATTTAAACACTTTTCCTTCAATCTGTCTTCCAGCTCAAGTTAATACTTAAAGAGTAACAGCTGAATTTGCTTTGAAGTCTTGTTCTCTGGTCAGGTGCAGGGAAATAACTGCTACCACCTCTGAAACCAATAATTTATTTCTGGTTCAGGACCATACTCTGATTATTCTTGAACTTATTTGTTTATTTATTTATTACTTCAAATGTCTATCCCGCCCTCTCCGCAAGCGGACTCAGGGTGGCTAACAACATTCATTTTTACAAATTAAAAACCAATAAAAATAGCTACAGTTTAAAATTATTTAGAAAACATTTCATTTCATGGTGTTGTATCACTACAATATAATATAAGCAGTGATCATATAGTACTTTATAATGATGTAGGGTGGCAGCTCTCTCCCAGTTAGATCTCAAAGGCTTGTTGAAACAGTCCGGTCTTACAGGCCCTGTGGAAGTAGAGAGATCCCATAGAGCCTTTATGGCCTCTGGGAGAGCATTCCACAATTCTGGTGCTGCCACCGAGAAGGCCCTAGCTCGCATCAGCCGCAACCTAGTCTCCTTTGGTCCAGGGATGGACAATAGATTTTTTTTGTCCCTGAACGCAGTGCTCTCCGGGGAACATGTAGAGAAAGGCAGTCTTGCAGATAGACAGGCCCCAACCATAGAGGGCTTTAAAGGTCAATTCCAACACCTTGAAACGGACTCGGAACACAATACATAGCCAGTGCAGCTCTCTCAACACTGGCCAAATGTGCTCCCACCGGGGGAGCCCCATTAACAGCCGTGCTGCAGCGTTCTGCACTGGCTGTAGTTTCCAAGTCAGTGCCAAGGGTAGCCCCATGAGAGAGCATTACAGTGATCTATTCTTGAGGTGACCATAGCATGGATCACCATTGCTAAGTCGCTGCGCTCCAGGAAAGGGGCCAACTGCCACACCTGCTGAAGATGAAAAAAGGCGGATCTAGTAGTGGCCGCTACTTGGGCCTCCATTGTAAGAGAGGACTCAAGGAGCACACCCAAGCTCTTGACCTTAGGGGCCGGTATTAGTGACACCCCGTCAAGAGTCGACAGAGGGATCTCCCCCCCTGGACCACCCCGGCTCAGGTAGAGAACCTCCGTCTTCATTGGATTCAGCTTCAACCAACTCGGCCTGAGCCAAGATACTACGGCTTGAAGAGCCAGGTCTAGATTTTCCAGGGTACAGTCAGACTGACCACCCATCAATAGATAGAGCTGGGTGTCGTATGCATATTGGTGACATCCCAACCCATACTTTCTGACAATCTGGGCAAGGGGGCGCATATAGATGTTAAATAACATCGGGGACAGATCGGCACCCTGTGGCACACAACATATAAGTGGCTGCCTTCGGGATGATTCCTCCCCTATCACCACCCTTTGTCCCCGATCTTGGAAAAAAGAGACCAACCACTGTAAGGCAGACCCCTGAATCCCCACGTCGGCAAGGCAGCTAGTAGTAGCTGATGGTCAACCGTATCAAATGCGGCTGACAGATCTAATAATAACAGCACCGCTGAGCCGCCCCAATCCAGATGTCACATGAGGTCATCTATGAGGGCGACCAGAACCGTCTCCGTCCTGTGACCTGGTTGAAAGCCAGTGTGGAAGTGTCATCCAGGAATCCCTGTAGCTGAATTGCCACCGCCTGCTCTATAACCTTACCCAAAAAGGGAACGTTTGATACCGGCTGATAGTTCATCAATACGGCCGGGTTTGCAGAAGGTTCTTTCAAGAGGGGACGGACCACAACCTCTTTAAGAGGTGTGGGAAAGATCCCTTCTACCAGGGATCTATTGACAATACCCTGTAGTGGCTCACGTAACAGCGCCTGGCTAGCTTTTATAAGCCAGGACGGGCAGGGGTCCAACCCACAGGTCGTAGGGCGTACAGCAAAAAGGATCCTATTGACTTTCTCCAGCCTGAGTGGATTGAAGGAATCTAGAATTGGACCAGAAGACGCACTCGGTGCCTCAAGTTCTTTCACTGTATCAATTATGGCAGGGAGGTCGCATCGGAGCGATGAGACCTTATCTGCAAAAAAACTCGCAAAAGCCTCACAGCCAATTTCCAATTCTCTAACTTTTTGTTTACCTTGAGGTAAAATTGTTAATGATCGAATTATACTAAACAATTGTGCTGGGTGCGAGGTCGCAGATGCAATCCGGGATGCAAAGTAAGCCTTCTTTGTGGCCTGGACTGCCATCGCATAGGTCCGCATAAATGACCTATAAGATGTTCTTGTAGCTTCGTTGTGAGTACGTCGCCCTTGTCTCTCTAGTCGTCTCAGTCACCGTTTCATTGATCACAGCTCTGGGGTATACCACGGAGCGGATTGTGAACGAGGATGGAGAGGACATCGGGGAGTGATCTCATCAATGGCTGTGAAAAGCTGGCTATTCCAGATCTCCACCAGCTCATCTAACGAGTCCCCAGAGGGCCAGGGATCCCGTAAAGCCATTTGAAGCCACAGAGGGTCCATCTGCCTTCGCGGGCGAGCTAGAACTTGCTCGCCACCTAAACAGGGTAGAGGTGGTGTATACACACAGGCCTTCAGGGCATAGTGGTCAGACCATGGCACTGCCTTGGCAGAAATCTGATCTACTTCAACTCCCGCTGCAAAGATCAGGTCTAACGTGTGTCCGGCCCGATGCGTGGGCGCTGTTATATATTGGGAGAGTTCCGGTGCTGCCATGGAAGACACTAGGTCCGTCGCCTGAATGGAAGCCACATCCTCAGCATGGACATTGAAGTCACCCAGGACTATAAGCCGAGGATGCTCCAATGCCAATACAGCCTCCATCAGGGATGGTAAGGCACTGGCCAGTGCGTTAGGCAGACGGTATACCAGCCAGATTGCCAACCTCTCCCCAACATCCCACATCAGGCCAGCACACTCTATGCCCACAATCCTTGGAGGTGGAAACGCCCTGAAGGAGCAATCCTCCCGTATGAAAAAAGCCACCCCTCCCCCCTTGCCTGCTAGTCCAAGCCTGGTGAAGAACGGAGAACCCAGGCGGGGCTCCCCATCCCGCACCCAGGTCTCCATCACACAAGCCAAGTCCATGTCCTGCCTGATTAAAAAATCCTGCAGGACTGAGGTTTTATTATTTATGGACCTGGCATTGCACAATACCAGGGACAGAGGCGAGTGCTTCCACTTGGCCCCCATACCCACTATCATTGGGATGGGACACAGGCTGGGAGAGGAGTGAGCCCTCTTGTGTCTCAGTCTCCTTCCATTCCAATTTTGCCTGTTCCCACCGCTGTACTTTCCCCTCCCCAGGAGCACTGGAATCCCCTGGCCAGACATCTCTTACTGATGGTCTTCACAGAGTCTCAGATCACCATGCACAGCAAAGTATCCTGCTCTTCCCACCCACTCACTTAACCTAACACTCTATCCACTAATATTTCCTATGACCTGATTAAAACTTGTTCCTACTGCTAATAATTTTTTTATCCTAGCCAATTAGTTTAAAAATCCTCCCCCCCCCCCACTATCTAACTAATTAATTGGCAAAATTTATATCTCAGTTCAATTTAGCAGATAAAATATTCAATTAGGTCCAAATGCACTCATTTTTTAAAAAAAAGCCTCAGGATGAGCAGTAACATATGGGTAGGGCCATCAGTTTAAAGGCAGTCTAAAACCACTGCGATATATCACAGCCAATAATTCAGTAACTGGAAGACAGATTTTAAAGTGCTAGTGTTCTTAAAAAACTAAGAAAGCAAGGTGCTATTCCTGAAAGTCTCTGCTACTTCTTCATCTGGCCTTTCTCTCCAACCTATTTCTGTCAGTTAAAGTTCTCAAACACCAACTAACTTCTTCTCTTCAGGAAGCTTTTCTTCAGCTCCCTCTGCCCTTATTAATTAGGCCAGCCTGGCCAAGATCTCTTCAGCCAATTAACGTGCATCATCTCTGGCTCAGTGGTTCTTACCTATGGACCAGTGAGGTACATAAAATAACCCACTAACTGGTCAATCACTTTTGGACTTTTTGGATACCCCTGTCACCTATAAAACTTGAGGTTTACTACAGACAATAGCATAAACTCTGCAGAGTTACCATTCCCTAGGTTTCAGTAGCTAGGATCAGCTTTGCTTCTTGGTAGACTGCCAACAAAGAACATCATATTATAGCTTTATAAAGCCTCTGCTGGGAGTGAAACATTTACCTCAGATCAAATGTTGTTCCTTACCCTTTCACTATATGTTATTTCCACAATTCAAATACATTTGGTAAGTGTTTACTGAATTACAAGATTCTTCTCCACAAGTACAGTCTTGTTTGTCTGAGCTATTTTGTTATCTGCGGCTGTGCTTAAGTCAGATAATGGGTAGACTGTCTTCCCTGAAGCATATGCTAAGAGGTTAAGGCATCCTTCCTCCAACAGGAAACACACACACACATCCCATGGATGAAATGCAAAAGATCAGTGATGAGAAAATATTGGATTATCTCTGTATGGCCTTTTCCACACAGCAGTACTTTCCTGAGGAAGCCCACTTTATTGCTGGGAATGCAGTAAGCACCAACATGGCTTCCAGAGGGCAGGTTTCCACACCTTTTCTCCAGTCTTTGTGACAGCCATTTACCCACCACACCCTGTGACACTGGGAGGGGGTGGGGCTTTTTCCATTGATATGTCAATTGCTGGGGCAGGAAAAATGACTGCTGTGAAGGTGGAATCAGGAGTATCCAGGCTTTCCTGCTGCCATAATAGCCAACCCAGCCTTGCTGCAATCTTCACCAAAACATCATAGCAGAGCAAATTTGGGGACTATCACAGGAGGGAGGAAGGAAACCTGGTTGGTACATGGAAGAACCACAGCACTGTTGGGATGTGTTAGAAAAATCCACTTCTCTGTAAGCATCAAATCTGGGCTGCTTGTGAGGTTACATAGGGGCCATCCACAGAACTGGCAGAATTGTTTGGAAGCACCAGTATTAGGAACCAATGCCTCCACATGAGGGCTGTTATGTGGCCTTTTTTGAAGCACAGGTATGTCAGGGAAGATGTGCACTGCCTCATATTCAATGAAATTGCTGAGCTGTCAGGTTAGAAATGATAAAAGGAAGTACTTCTTCACCCAAAAGAGTGATTAACACATGGAATTCACTGCCACAGGAAGTGGTGGCGGCTACAAGCATAGACAACTTCAAGAGGGGATTGGATAAGCATATAGAGCAGAGGTCCATCAGTGTCTATTAGCCACAGCTTATCGTTGGAACTCTGTCTGGGGCAGTGAATGCTCTGTATTCTTTTTTTCTCCTTGCAAAAATTCTTTATTATTATTATTATTATTATTATTATTATTATTATTATTATTATTATTATTATTATTATTATTATTATTATTTTCTCTCCAAAACCCAAAAAACACAAACGAGATACAAACAAAATCAACAACCATCACGACAATAACAAAACTAAACAAACAACATAACATAAATCAGGATGGAGAATGCAGCCTCCATACATCAATAGTGCACAACCCTATATCTTTTTTACCGTTATTTTTAACCCCATTTCTCTCAACATATTAACTTACTAGTCACTGAATAAATATTAAGTAGATCCACATACCATTATTTACATTTACATATCCAATAACTTACCTTATTTCTATTCTATTCCCAACATATTTGGCAGAAGGAAGAAGAACAAGAAAACAATATTCCAGGGAGAGGGGGCGACCACCCTCACCCAACTGGGAGATCCACTACAAAGCAAGCAACCCTTCTCTCTCTCTCTCTCTCTCTCTCTCTTCTTTCTTTCTTTCTTTCTTTCTTTCTTTCTTTCTTTCTTTCTTTCTTTCTTTCTTTCTTTCTTTCTTTCTTTCTTTCTTCTCTCTCCCTCTCTTTTCTTTTCTTTTCTTTTCTCTCTTTCTCTTTCTTTTTTTCCTTCTTTTATCTCTGGAGGGTTCCATAATTATTAATATTAGGACTTTGCACCTCGCCTCCTTACTCATTTTTCTATTGACAGTACTATGGTCTGCCTTCTGAGAGGGACAGTTCTTATTATGGGCTGATCCTCTATTTCTTCCTCTGTATCCAAGGACTCCATTTCTGTTACTACCACCAATACATCACTTGCACCATGTAAAAAGTCTTTTTCTTGGTTTTGTTCCAAAACCTCTTGGGGTCTCAAAGTATAGATAACCTATTTCAGCTCAGAACTGACTAGCTTTCCTTCTTTAATCACTTTAGTTGTCTCATCTATCTTCACTATTTGATTCTTAGCCTTCATTTTGACATCCAGAGGTTTTAAAGACTGGCTTAAATCCAAAATCTCTTCCTTAGTTCCTACTATTTGTTCCTGTAGGCCATCCATTTTTAAATGTAATCCACCCATCTGCTCTACTAGATTTCCCTGCATCTGATTTAGTACTGTCCTAAAATACATTTGCATGTTGTCTTGTAACTCTTTAATCATGTCCTGAAATATTGCAGGCCCCAATGATTTTGGAGCATCTAGTGAGGCTACTGTATTGACTGACATTTTATCCTTATTTGTCTGTATTCGTATCCCAGTTACTATATCTTCAATTTTTCTTATCTCTCAGACAAAATTTATGGTCCAAAAATTTTATAAACTATTAATAGTACAACATAGCTTCAAGTTCATCATTCCTAAATTTCATTTCTTCCATAATCTCCTTACTACAGACTTTCACCACTTCATACACCATACTTCCAGCACTTCCCCACATACGCACTGCCACACCTTTCAACCAAAATTCAGCCTATATATTAACTTCTCTTCATACAACACAATCGTATTACTTTATTCTTAAACATTCATTTGCACTTACTCCTAAACTCTCTCACTCTATTATATATGTAGCCGCTTCTTTCCGTCTTCTGTCTTCCTCTCTTCTTAGCTTCTCCTTACATTACTCTCACTTCCATCTCATAGCATAATCCTTTCTCTCTTCTTACTTCTTCTCACTTGCCATTCTTTTCCTTGCCGAAATTCATAAAGATAGTCTCAAGATACTCTCAAAAGTAGTCCCAATTTTAACAATGTTCAATAATTTCAGCTTGCTCAGTCCAGTTTTTTTTCCACCACACTGAACCCACGCTGCTGCTCCATTCTTCTCCTCCACTTCCTCTGAGGCTTTTACAAACTAGACAGTATATAATAATTTGATCTTACTCAAGTCCAAAATCTGTTCGATCACTCCAAGCCCACTCTGTCACTCCGTTCCTCTCCTCCACTTCACCTGAGATTCTTCTAGCCTTCTACTCCTTTGCCTCACTTTCTACTCTGTCGCCAGTGATCGTCCCCTTCATCTCCTCACTCTCTGGCATCCCGATAGTCACTCCACTTAGCTCCTCTCCTTCTCTCTTCGATTTCTTCTGAAACTTTCACTGGGTGTTCTTCTAATTTTCAACTCCTTCGCCTCGCCTTCGCCCCCTCTCGGGTAGCCTTTTCCTCCGCCTTCTCACCTCCCTGCTGTCCTCTGCATCCGTCTCAGTCTTCCAAAAGGTTTGCCTCAAGGAGTGAGGAGATTCAAAGAAAAGATAGGGAGAAGTGGGGAGAACCTCTTTTGATTGTTTTTAAAATCTTCGCCGCTTCTTTCCTTCTGTCCGGCAATTGCAGCTTAGTTGCCAATATGTCGCCTGTCTCAGCCCAGGCTTGGGGGAGGAAAGGGGGAGCCCAGACTGCGACTTGCGCCACAATACATGTCTCCATGAAAAAACCCTGCCTAAGAAACCCCCCTACTGGGGCCCTATCGAGTCTTCCCACCGCAGAAGACCAAAGCTGTGTGGTCCGGCACATTTCTGCAGAGCCCTGCAGAATGTATCCATTTGTCATCATGCTGAAACTGGAAACTGTGATGCTCTGCATTATTCTTGGTGCTTGGGGGGCACAGTGGGAGGGCTTCTAGTGTCCTGGCCCCACTGGTGGATCTCCTGATGGCACTTGGTTTTTTTGGCCACTGTGTGACACAGAGTGTTGGACTAGATGGGCCATTGGCCTGATCCAAATGACTTCTCTATGTTCTTAAGTTCTTATGTGGAAATCTTGCTTCATAAAATTAGTGTGTCTATGAAATTCCCACTGGATTGTGATTCTTCTGTGATGTTATCTGGAGTACATGACAATATAATGTGTGTGTGCAAAGTGCCATCAAGTCACTTCTGATTTATGGCAACCTTATGAATTAATGTCCTCCAAAACATCCTATAGTTAACAACTTTGCTCAGGTCTTGCAAACTGAGGACCATGGTTTCTTTTATAGAGTCAATCCATCTCATGTTAGGTCTTCCTCTTTTCCAACTCCCTTCCACTTTTCCTAGCATTGTTGTCTTTCCCAGTGGATCTTGTCTTCTCATAATGTAGCCAAAGTACAATAACCTTAGTTTAGTCATTTTAGCTTCTAGAGAGAGTTCAGGCTTGATTTAATCTTTGTCTTTTTGGTGGCCCATGGTATCTGTAAAACTCTCCTCCCAACACCCCACTTCAAATAAATCAGCTTTCTTCATTGTTCAATTTTCACACCTATACACTGAAATGAGAAATACAATTGTGTGAATTAACCTGATCTTGGTCACCAGTGGCACATCCTTACACTTAAGAATCTTAGCACATTAATGACTTCCCTTCCCAGTCTTAATCTCCTTCTGATTTCTTCTAAAGTCCCCCTTTTGGTTGATAATGGAGCCGAGGAACAGAAAATCTTGAAAAAATTCTTCATTATCCTTAAAGTTGTATAATTACCCAGGACTGTTTAAGTGTTTGTGTCTGGGACAAGGGATGGCTAAAGTAGCAGAAGGAGCAAAACAATGTATATGTGGGAGGAAGACTGTTTTGTGTGTGGAGTTTGACAGGTTGCGTGTTGGAGGGAGTATACTGGTGAATATGAAGTATCAGTGGGTATTGGAGAAAGTTCTGTATCAGAGTGTCCAGAGAAATCCTGTCAGATTCTGAGAATGTTTGAATGATTCTGTATGAATGTTTCTATAACAAGCTGATATTTCATTAATTTACTGCTAAATTTTATTCTTATTTTAAATTTTATCCCCTAACTTTTCTCATTATGAGTGTCTGTCAATCAAAATTTGGTTCAATCCTAACTATACTGAGTAAAGTATATGAAAACTGGCAGCTCTCTTAACAGTTCAAGATTTTAAAACCAGAAGCCAAAGAGACTTGAGTACACTAACAGGGTCTGGTTTATTCTAAAGTGGGGTAACCCTGGAATATAATGGGAACTCAGGACAGCTATATGCCATGAATTATCTATAAGTGAGGTCCAGTGAGGGGAGATTGGGACAATCACTAAGGGAGGGTCGTAGTGTCCAGTACCCCATAAGGGACAGATTATACAGTGTTAGGCAGTAGTCAACTGACATGGGAACCTTCTGAAATAAGGAAGGGGTTCTGCCACAGGGAAGGAAGGAAACTCTCATCTTATGCTGTAAAGAGAAAAGGTTTAGCGACACTTGCTACACTAAGGAAACCCTTGGTACTCACCACTCATCCTGATTCTCCTCCCTTTCATTTGAATGAGGGCAGCTAATAACACCTACTTTCTGAAAAGCTTAGTGAGTGCCACAGAACATACTGGTGACCACCATGGCATTCACAGGCACCAAGTGCAGGAATCGTGAACTATACTATCAACTCTCCAAATTCCTATGACTTACAATTTGTGACAGAAAAGTATGAACTGGAACATGGTGCTCGAGTTACAGCTGTTCTACTAAAAGTATTATGGAAACAGGGAAGGAATAATTTAACATTGACTGATTTCACACTCAGCTTACTGCACTCTCCCGTTCGTCTTCTCTGCATGGCATCCATCAGATTTCCCACTATCTGCGCCAGAGTTACAGGAAGCGTTGCGGTTTCTGTTTGCTGCACGAAAGCCACAATGCTTTCTGTAGCTCTGGCGCAGGTAGTGGGAAATCCAACGGACGCTGTGCAGAGAAGACGAACGGGAGAGTGGGGTAAGCTGAGTGCGAAATCGGTCATTGAAACTGGAGGAGCAGCTTTTAGCTCTGAAATCTCTCACTCTTTGAGAAGGTGTGGGTATAGTAAATATTTTCTCTTAGCTCTGAATCCTTTAATATAATCTCTCTGACAGTACAGTAGATTATCCTCTTCACCTTCATGCCAGTCAGTAGGCCATGAACTATAAATAGTTTTAATTCACTTGAAAGAAATCTATGATAATTGTGACTCTGTAACGTTGATTGAAAATAAATTAACACTGCACTCCAAAGACACTTATAAATAATTTTAAGAGATCACAGATTAATGTCTTGTAGGTAAATTTGGTGCTGTGAAGTAAAATGAAAATGGATTAATTAAGTAAAGCAAGTGCATAAGAATATTTTAATAATCATGTTGAAGAGAAGAATAGTAATAATAATTGCTGTTATGGTAAACATAACATAGCTTGTACACTCTGCAATTATAAATATTTCTGCAGTCCAGCTATACAGGCATGCTGTTCAGACAACAGGTGTTCCACCAGCAGTGAGAATGGAGTGGGCAGCATGTCTTGAAGTCACCCTGCAAAAATAATAATAGGTTATTCCACTATAATAAGGCAACAAAAATAGAACTTATGCCGGACATGGTAAAGTGTTTTGCATTGTTGGGGGGGGCTCCTCCAGATTAGCAGGGAAGTACTAATTTGTAAATTTAAATCTCCCTACCACCATCCACAAAAAATTATCTGATGAGCACTGAGCATTCTCATAGTTCTTTAGGCAGAATGAAAGGCCGAGAGTAGTAGAGTTTGTTAAAGGAAATAAAGGGGATGCCAGGAAATTGGTTGTTCAAGTATCCAAGAGTTGTCATTTGTTTGTTTAATTAATTTGTACTCCACCTTTATCTCCAATGAGAATCAAAAGCATTCTTATCTCGACTGATTTTGCACTAACCTTGCTCCACAGCAGGCTTTCCTTTTTATCCGGAGCAAGCTAGTGATTTCGCACAAGCTGCTCTGCACCACCATTTTTCATCATGACAACCCCTGATTTGACATGCAGCAAAGCAAACCTGTTTTTTTTCAGGTGTCTGGATGGTATCTGGGATTTTCTGAGATACCAGTAAATGGGTCCTGAAAAATTCCAGAAATATTCAGGAGTAACCATGAATATCAGGAGCCAACATTTTAAGGTGTCCCAGACTCTTTTTTCTTTAACTGTACTATGTGTCTTTTTCAGTGTCTTCTTGCCAAGGCTTTGTATTGGCTTGCCAGGTTGGCTTGGCTTGGATTGTATGCTTTGAAATAGGTCCTGTTGGTCTGTAAGTTGTTCTTTGCCCAAACTGGTTTGTGGGATTCTCTGGTTTGACATTATAGTAGAATTCTCTGATTTGACATTTGTTAGGTTTGCAACACCATCCTGTGTTCAATCTCTTTGGCTTGGATTTTCTGGTTTGACATTTTTGTTAGCAGTAACTCTTCCTGAGGGAACTGATCTCTATAGTTGTGGAAGCTCTCATAAGAACATAAGAGAAGCCATGTTGGATCAGGCCAATGGCTCATCCAGTCCAACACTCTGTCACACAGTGGCCAAAAATATATATATATATATATATATATATATATATATATATATATATATACACACACACACACACACACTGTGGCTAATAGCCACTGATGGACCTCTGCTCCATATTTTAATCTAAGCCCCTCTTGAAGGTGGCTATGCTTGTGGCCGCAACTACCTCCTGTGGCAGTGAATTCCACATGTTAATCACCCTTTGGGTGAAGAAGTACTTCCTTTTATCCATTTTAACCTGTCTGCTCAGCAATTTCATGGAATGCCCACGAGTTCTTGTATTGTGAGAAAGGGAGAAAAGTAGTTCTTTCTCTACTTTCTCCATCCCATGCATTATCTTGTAAACCTCTATCATGTCACCCCGCAGTTGACGTTTCTCCAAGCTAAAGAGTCCCAAGCGTTTCAACCTTTCTTCATAGGGAAAGTGTTCCAGCCCTTTAAACATTCTAGTTGCCCTCTTCTGGACTTTCTCCAATGCTATAATATCCTTTTTGAGGTGCGGCGACCAGAACTGCACACAGTACTCCAAATGAGACCGCACCATCGATTTATACAGAGGCATTATGATACTGGCTGATTTGTTTTCAATTCCCTTCCTAATAATGCCCAGCATGGCGTTGGCCTTTTTTATTGCAAACGCACACTGTCTTGACATTTTCAGTGAGTTATCTACCACGACCCCAAGATCTCTCCCTTGGTCAGTCTCTGCCAGTTCACATCCCATCAACTTGTATTTGTAGCTGGGATTCTTGGCCCCAATGTGCATTACTTTGCACTTGTCCACATTGAACCACATCTGCCACGTTGACGCCCACTCACCCAGCCTCAACAGATCCCTTTGGAGTTCCTCACAATCCTCTCTGGTTCTCACCACCCTGAACAATTTAGTGTCATCCGCAAACTTGGCCACTTCACTGCTCACTCCCAACTCTAAATAATTTATGAACAAGTTAAAGAGCATGGGACCCAGTACCAAGCCCTGCGGCATCCCACTGCTTACCGTCCTCCACTGCGAAGACTGCCCATTTATACTCACTCTCTGCTTCCTATTACTCAGCCAGTTTTTGATCCACAAGAGGACCTGTCCTTTTACTCCATGACTCTTGAGCTTTCTAAGGAGCCTTTGATGAGGAACTTTATCAAAAGCTATCTGGAAGTCAAGGTAAACAACATCTATCGGGTCTCCTTTGTCCACATGTTTGTTCACCCCCTCAAAGAAATGTAACAGGTTAGTGAGGCAAGATCTTCCCTTACAGAACCCATTCTAGTCTTCCTCAATAACCCGTGTTCATCAATGTGCCTATTCATTCTGTCCTTGATAATGCTCTCTACCAACTTTCCCGGTATTGAAGTCAGACTGACTGGCCTGTAATTTCCCGGATCTCCTCTGGAACCCTTTTTAAAGATGGGGGTGACATTTGCTACCTTCCAGTCCTCAGGAACAGAGGCAGATTTCAATGAAAGATTACAGATTTTTGTTAGAAGAGCCACATGTTTAACTTTGAGTTCTTTCAGAACTCTCGGATGTATGCCATCCGGACCCGGTGACTTATTAGTTTTTAATTTGTCTATCAGTTGTAGGACCTCCTCTTTTGTCACCTCAATCTGACTCAGGTCTTTCAACACCCCTTCCAAAATTAGTGGTTCTGGGGCGGGCAAACACTTCTCATCTTCAAAGTGAAGACGGAGGCAAAAAATGCATTCAGCTTCTCAGCCATTTCCCTGTCCTCCTTCAGTAATCCTTTTACCCCATGGTCATCCAAGGGCCCCACCGCCTCCCTGGCTGGTTTCCTACTTCTAATATATTTGAAGAAATTTTTATTGTTGGTCTTTATGTTTTTTGCAATATGCTCCTCATAGTCTTTTTTGCCTGCCTGATCACAGTCTTGTGTTTGATTTGCCACAGCCTGTGTTCTCTTTTACTAATCTCTTTGGACTGGTTTTCCATCGCTTAAAGGAGTCCTTCTTACCTTTTACAGCTTCCATTACTTTGTTTGTTAACCATGCAGGCCTTTTCTTATGCCTGTTTGTGCCTTTCCTAACTTGTGGTATGTATTTTATCTGAGATTCTAGGATTATAGTTTTAAATAGTCTCCAAGCTTCCCCAAGGGTTTTGACCGTATTTACCTTCCTTTCAGTTTCCTCCTCACATGCCTCCTCATCTCAGAGAATTTACCCCTTTTAAAGTTAAACATGGTTGTGGCGGTCTTTTGGGGCAACTCCCTATTTATACAAACAGTGAAATCAATAACATTATGGTCACTGTTCCCAAGTGGCGCAATCACTTTTACATCTCTCACCAAGTCTTGGGCATTACTTAGGACCAAATCCTGGCCCACTTGGAGGTTGACAACCCTACAAGTAGCCCCATTTACCACCACCATCCCAGCCAATGCAGGATCATGGGACTCATGTGGACAAAAAAAAAAAAGCCATGTGGGCTGTGGCTACAACAATGGGAATCAGATTCAATCTCATCTCTGCCCTTCTGCACCAGTGGAAAAGCTAGAAGGATCCTGACCAACACAATCATTAGGATCAGATCACATTGTATTTTAGGCCATCAATCAAACTGGGATTCAGACTGATGCAAAAAATACCCCCACAGCCATTTTGTTTCATGAAAATAATACAAAGGAAAAACTGGAATGCCTCCTTCCTTGGCATCATGGTTCCAGTCTGAACTAGGTCCTATCAAACATTAGAAATTAGAAATCAATAAGCACTGGATAGCAACTCTGATGGCTTTATCATATCATAAAAATAAAATGAATGAATATACATAGCTTGTGAAGAAGCTATAACATATGCCACTTGCTGACTCTTAAGTGATACCACCAAAGAGGATCCTGATAGGAAAAAAATTCCTATTGTTGCCAATGATCTACAAGCAATTTCAGTTTTCATAGGCATTAATATGTGAAATTCTTCATTGTGCACTTCTGCAAGTAAAACTAATCCATGGTTAATGTTAACTTCTAGGCATGTTCACTCAGATACTCATGAAAACCAAAATAAACTGACAAAAATGTTTTCCAATCAGGAGAACTACATACAGATTACATTATGTTTCAACAGTAGGTCTGTGTTTCATAAGTGCTGCTTACCTCAATAATATTGCTTGTTCTGCATCTTGGAGGGAGTGTTTTGAATTGATTCTGGGTAAGAAGTGAGTCCTGCTCATTAAGTATTCTCTAATCTATAGCATTTGTGCTAGATACAGGAACAATTACTTTCTTGCACACTTTGGCATGGATAGCATGCAGCACTACAGAATGGGTAAGTGAATAGGTGGGAAAGAGGTAAAGAGCTACACATGGCAACCTGGATATTAGGAAACATTTGATACGATATTTTCATTCAGTAACATATATACACTTATTTAAAATATTTCTGTGCTGCCTTTCCATCCAAATAGGTCCCCAAGGCAGTGAACATCCAAACACAAAAACATTTCAGCATTAATATATATAGTATACGCACTGTAATCGATGACAACAAGAGACTGGCTATTGTTGTTGTTCAGTCGCTGTTTTTTTTTCCCCCTACCTATCTGAAGTTTGGTAGGGAGTATCCCTACAATGAGGGAAAGAGTCCTGGAATATTTCTTCCTACTGGCTGGTACAGAGAGAGCCTGAAATGTTTCCTACTAAACTTAAAGAGTTTACTGAATAACTAAAACCAATAGTTTTATGGCCTAGGACCTGCCTACCTGAAGGACCGTCTCTCCTCGCATGTTCCCCAGAGAGTACTGAGATCGGGAACTCAAAATCTCCTAGATATCCCCGGGCCAAAGGAAGCCCACTTAAAATCGACAAGGGACCGGGCCTTTTCTATTATGGCCCCCTCCTGGTGGAACCAGCTGCCGGAAGAGGTGAGGGCCCTGCGGGACCTCGCCCAGTTCTGCAGGGCCTGTAAGACAACCCTCTTCCGGCTGGCCTATGACTAGCTGGTACAAGAAACTGAGCGTAGTTATACTGGATGTCTGCTGCCCCCAATGTTTTAAATGTTTTAAATGGTTCAATGTTTTAAATGGTTTAATGTTTAAATTTAATGCTCTATGTTTAATGCCTATTTATGTTAGATTCCTGTGTTGTAAGCCGCCCTGAGCCACTTGTTGGGAAGGGCGGGATAGAAGTCATAAAATAAATAAATAAATAAATTATTGCAACTGAATTAAGATCTTTTTTTAAAAAAATGAAGCGAACAACCAAAACAACATGTACATCCCAATTATCCTTGAGGTTACTGAAAGACCCACAAGTAAATAAGGTAGATAAGACCATGGGCCATTTTGCAGAAAAATAGGTGGTGGAGCTCATTAGCATAACTCATTAGCATATGCCACCACCACCCAGCGAAAAACAACCCAGCACAAGAAAGGAGAGATCCAGCCAGCCCAAGTAGGCCTTGCTCATCTGGGGCTCTCCTTAGCTGCCCCCCCCACAGTCAAAAGGTCAGTAAGCCACTCGCCACCCAAAATCACATAAGGAGTGAAGAAGGAGTGGGGCGGACTTCTCCAGGGGTTAACGAGGGCTGCTGGAGGTGTGGCAAAGCTCCTGATGGCTGGATGGCTGCCCGCTTTCCTAATTCAGGGATTGTTATGCAGCTGCACCTACTATTCAATTAGGCTTCCCAATCCCAGAGTCCCAGTGGGGGATACCCTGGTTTTACAGGCTTCACCCCACCCCCAGCCAGCTGGCCGGTGGGGGCATGTCCCGCCTCCACAGTCACCGTGTACTTCTAGAGCTCCGGCAGGTTTAGAAACCTGCAAACAGGTCCGTTTTTAAAATGCGTGCCTTTAAAGTCGAGCAGGAAACAGGAAGCATTTCATAGGGAAGGGTCAGCAGCAGTTTTGTCAGAGCACAGACCCTCAGTTTGTTTTGCTTTCATTTTCAGAGCAAGTAAAGTTGTGGAGGAAACAAACCCAGTAAGTGTGTGTGAGAGACAGAGAAAGGGAGGGGGCAGGGGATTCCCCAGTTTGGAGGCCCTCTCCCCTCTTTAGAAAGCGGGGGGGGAGAAGGAAATGTCTACTGGGCACTCTATTATTCCCTATGGAGAACTATTCCCTCTGGGGCTCTAGGGTAGAGGTAAAGGCACCAGATTTGCAGTATAGCATCTGATGCCTTTCCTCAAAACACCCTCCAGTTTCAAAAGAATTGGACGAGGGGAGCCAATTCTATGAGCCCCCAAAGAAGGTGCCCCTATACTTTATTATTTCTAATGGAGGGAAGGCATTGAAAAGGTGTGCAGTTCTTTTCAATGTAATGGCCAGAACTTCCTTTGGAGTTCAGTTATGCTTGTCACAACCTTGCTCCATCCCCAATGTCTCCTGGCTCCACCCCCAAAGTCCCCAGATATTTCTTGAATTGGACTTGGCAACCCTATATTCAATGGACAAGGTAGGTAGGTGGGGAGGAGGAGGGAGCATCAGAAAGGTTCAGGAGCTGTGCTCCTGTGAGCTCCTGCTGAATTCAAGGCCTGGATAGGACTAATAAGAACAAATTTCTGAAACTCTTTTGTTCAGTGTTCCCAAATCTGATTTATTTCCACCCTTGCAAGAAATAAACCTGCAAGACTTTATTTTAGCACCTATTACTTTTTTCATGCCAGCTTTTTCCCATTAAAAGCAACACATTTTTAATGTTATTTTTGTCTGAAATGCTTATGAATGTCATATACTACATAAATGATGTAAAATAGTGTATAAAAGAAACAAAAATATTACCAAAAATGCCAAGGAAATTTAGGCAAACAAAAATTATGAAAATGATGATGTATAACATCAAAAGAAGCAAAAATGGTTATATCAGCTGGTGTCTAGTAGGCAGCAAATGTGAATAATATTTGACTGTTAGCAAACCTCAGTGTCAACTCAGGTATCATATGAGATTGAACTTCATTTGATTTGAAAGTTCTTCCTCACTACAGTGTTCTTTGTATGCAAATATAACAAAAGCTCTTAATCTCTATAGCTGTGTAGTATTGATTTTAATGGCTAGATCACTAGGTTTTTAAAACAATAGTCAATAATGAAAAATCATTCTGTTTGTTTCTCTGAACCTTACTTCCACTGAGGTAACCAGAACATGATTTTTTTAAGAAAATAATATAACTGTTCAAATTCTATAAAATGTTTACTGTACGTTTGATAATGACTTTTAATCTACAGATGGCTATCCTCGAGAAGAAATGATGTACAGATGGAGAAAAAACTCAGTAGAGGCTGCTGATCAGAAATCTTGGAGACTTTATCAGTTTGACTTCATGGGTCTCAGAAATACCTCTGAAATTGTGGAAACATCAGCAGGTAGGTGCACAATAAAAGGGAATTATCAATTCTCAGTTTATTAGGTTTAAAAGCCCACAGGCCCTACACCATAAATTTTTTTAAAGGAATTCTTTGTTCTAAAGAGTTAGGAAATCTGTACTGCCATTTCTAGAGCAGTAAACTACAGGTGAAGATCATCACTACCACAAACCAAAACATGGGTTTTCACAAACACCTGTATTACTGACTGCTGTGCATGAAGAGGAAGGGGTATTCTGGCTAAGGAGGTAATCCTGCTGCACACCTTTTTTTTTTTTTTTAAATAAGCCTCAATTAAACTCCATGGGACTTGGAAGTGTTCCTTTGCCTTGTCTTCCAAACAGCAGTGAGGATCTGGTAACATCCAAACAATGTTGTCTTATAACGATTCACTTTCTAGGGTGTCCTGAGCCTTGGTACATTCTTTCTGAAACAGTTTGGAATGATCTTTCTAGAAATAACATAGCCCATTCATGTTAGAAACAGACTGAATAGGAAGGTCTGCATTTTTGGAGATCTCACTTACATCCTTCCTTCATGAAGGACTTTTTTTGGGCGGGGGGGTATTGCTAATAATTTACTGCTAAATGATCTACTAGTTTTGTTTTGTTTTTGGAAACCCTGTTTTCATTTTTCTACAATCTATAGTCTTTTTTGTTGCATCCTCAAAAAGTTCTTTTGAGGTACAATGGGAGAAAAATGCAAGGAAGCTCACATCTAAAAGAGGAATGTACCCACAAAACTCCTGAGTGGACACTCTGTTATTAGTAATGATGCCTGGGCATTTGTGCTGGCAATGACAGGGAAACAGATACCAATTTCACACTAGACCTTTAATCCTGGTTTATGTAATCACTATAACAAGATAGCCATGAGGTTGGGGCCAGATCTCATGATTTCTTCATTATTTGCTCCACTGAGAGTGAGGACACCCCTGCCCATAAACTCCTATTTGCTACTGCTTGCCCCTTTGTCAAACATCATCATGGAAGCTTAACATTAAGCATTCATGTTTACACATAGTGTAGTTGATTCTCAGACTTTATTAGAAAACTGACTATGCAGTTTGTATGTCCACTTTGGACTTTAAGTCTTCATGTGCATAGGGAAAGATTAATATAGCTATACTCCCATCACCAATAGGGGAGTGTTTGAAAAAAAATATTTTCTGCTTTCTGTAGTTGTGAATGGGTTGGCATTATGCCTCATTGGTTTGGTTTTACCTCCCTAAGGCAAACTAGAAGAAAGATTGTTGGTCCTTCCTTTATAATACTGTATACCGTATACTGTGTACTTTTCTATCCAGTATGCATGTTTGGATGCTATTATTCTGTTTTTGCTATGTTTGAGATCAGCTGCTTCTTTCAGCAGCATTTATGCCTACTCTGTGAGCCGTCTCAATTCCAATAACTTCTATACTCTTGTAGATAATAAACAGAACCATGAAGTGGCTACACATGAACAATTAGCATCTACTGAGAAAGCACCACAAGATTCTTACCAACTGAGCTGGCTTAAGAACATAAGAGAAGCCATGTTGGATCAGGCCAATAGCCCATCCAGTCCAACACTCTGTGTCACACAGTGGCAAAAAATTTTATATATACACACACACTGTGGCTAATAGCCACTGATGGACCTCTGCTCCATATTTTTATCTAAACCCCTCTTGAAGGTGGCTATGCTTGTGGCCGCCACCACCTCCTGTGGCAGTGAATTTCACATGTTAATCACCCTTTGGGTGAAGAAGTACTTCCTTTTATCCGTTTTAACCTGGCTGCTCAGCAATTTCATCGAATGCCCACGAGTTCTTGTATTGTGAGAAAGGGAGAAAAGTAGTTCTTTCTCTACTTTCTCCATCCCATGCATTATCTTGTAAACCTCTATCATGTCACCCCGCAGTCGACGTTTCTCCAAGCTAAAGAGTCCCAAGCATTTCAACCTTTCTTCATAGGGAAAGTGTTCCAGCCCTTTAATCATTCTAGTTGCCCTTTTCTGGACTTTCTCCAATGCTATAATATCCTTCTTGAGGTGCGGCGACCAGAACTACACACAGTACTCCAAATGAGACCGCACCATCGATTTATACAGGGGCATTATGATACTGGCTGATTTGTTTTCAATTCCCTTCCTAATAATTCCCAACATGGCTTTGGCCTTTTTTATTGCAAACGCACACTGTCTTGACATTTTCAGTGAGTTATCTACCACGACCCCAAGATCTCTCCCTTGGTCAGTCTCTGCCAGTTCACATCCCATCAACTTGTATTTGTAGCTGGGATTCTTGGCCCCAATGTGCATTACTTTTCACTTGGCCACAATGAACCGCATCTGCCACGTTGACGCCCACTCACCCAGCCTCAACAGATCCCTTTGGAGTTCCTCACAATCCTCTCTGGTTCTCACCACCCTGAACAATTTAGTGTCATCCACAAACTTGGCCACTTCACTGCTCACTCCCAACTCTAAATAATTTATGAACAAGTTAAAGAGCATGGGACCCAGTATCGAGCCCTGCGGCACCCCACTGCTTACCATCCTCCACTGCGAAGACTGCCCATTTATACTCACTCTCTGCTTCCTATTACTCAGCCAGCTTCACAGGACTGAAGCTAGCCTTGAAAGAATGGGCCCTTCACCTGGTGACCATTGATCAGGCAAAATCCATAATTAGGCAAAGGATCTGTGACATGGAATGCCAACAAGAGTTAATGAAGTCTGGCTTCAGGGCCCTTGAGAAGATGAAATACATCATGGCAGTTACCCAATAACTTAAAACTCTAGATTCCCTCCTTGCAGGAGGGCTTTTACACTGGCCAGATGTGATTCCATGGCATCCATGATTATGGAAGGGAGATATAAGAAGACTCTGAGAGGATTTGCCCCACCCTTGTAGCGGAGGTGGAGACAACAGGGCATTTTTTGCCCATTGCCCCCTCCATAAACAAATTTGAGATGAGACAGTTATTTCCCTTGGAGACAGTCCTATGGTAGGGATGGACCAGGTATGCTTAGATAAATCATTAAAAGATGAAATATCTGTTATTACCAAGCTAACTGCTATATTCTGTGCACAGGCAATCAAAGTGTGCAATAAATTTCAGTCCTGCCCTTCTGAGCCTTGACTTAGATTCTATTATATACTTGATTTTTAGATTCCAGGTTCAAAATTTAAATATGGTTACCTATGATGTTATTTTATGTATTTCATATTTTATTCTTTCTACGATGTAGTTTTATCTAGATTTTTGTTAAATTTTCTACTTCTATTTTAACTGGAGCTTAACTTGAATACCTGCGTACTTGATAATGTTCTTGTCCATTGGATCTGGTTGCTGACTGTAATAAAATTGAACTGAGAAAGCACCAGTCAACCATTCTGAATCATTAGCCTAACAAAGACATGGTCCTTGGGACTGTGGCTCAGTGGAAGAACATCTGCATTGCATGCAAATGTCCCAGGTTAAATCCCTGGCATCTTCAAGATAAACAGTTCAGGTGGCAGGTGATATGAAAGACTTCTTCCTTAAACTCTGGAGAGCCTACTGCTAATTAATTAATAATTTATCATCATCAGATAGCATTGTGTGCAGAATAGCCTGAAGATCCTAAATTGCCAGCCTACTGCTAGTCAGAAGAGACATTTTGGTCTTTGATAGATCAAAAATCTGATTCAGTATAAGGCTTGTATTTATGTTTTCACCAGTGTTTGCAGCTATCCTATTACAGATCACAATGCAACAGCTGGTATGAGCACCTGAGGGGCCAGCAGACCATCTTTACTTCCAAAGAAAGAAACAGAAAAAATGAAGGAGTGGAGAAGGGAAAAAGACAACAAAAAGAAGGGGACAGATGACAAAAAACTTAGAATAGAGTTCTTCTGATTATTTTTTTTTAGCAAGCAACCAAACAGTTCTGATGGCGGAACAATACATAACAAACCATCTGATGTCATGGTTTGAGCCAAACAAAAAAAGCATGAAAATTTATTTTGTACCCCTAAGCTTTAAAATATTTGCATTTTACATAGAATAGAAGATAGATTCTAGTCTTGCCAGTGCTGATAACTGTTCAATGCTAAAGTGCTTTCTGAATTTCATTTCCTTTCTCCTTCCTCTCCTTAATTTCACCCATACAGAATTTTTAAATGTTTTTATAACTCACAGCTGATACAATTTTTAAAGTTGCAAGATGATACTAAAATATATTTCTGTTAAGACATACTATAATTGCATTTTTAAGTGAGCATCAAGACCATTGATTGTTTATAGGGTTGCCAAGTCCAATTCAAGAAATATCTGGGGACTTTGGGGGTGGAGCCAGGAGACATTAGGGGTGGAGCCAAGATCAAGGTTGTGACAAGCATAATTGAACTCCAAAGGGAGTTCTGGCCATCACATTTAAAGGGATGGCACACCTTTTCAATGCCTTCCTTCCATAGGAAATAATGAAGGATAGGGGCACCTTCTTTTGGGGCTCATAGAAATGGACCCCCTGGTCCAATCTTTTTGAAACTTGGGGGGGTATTTTGGGGAGAGGCACTAGATTCTATACTGAAAATCTGGTGCCTCTACCTCAAAAAACAGACTCCCCCCAGAGCCCCAGATACCCGCAGATCAATTCTCCATGATTTTCTATGGGAATAAATCTCCATAGGGAATAATAGAGTTCCCAGCAACATTTCCCTCTCCTCCCCCCGCTTTCTGACGACCCTGAAGCGGGGGGAGGGTCTCCAAACTGGGGGATCCCCTGCCCCCACCTGGGGATTGGCAACCCTAATTGTTTATTGTATGAGCCCAAAGTGAATTTGTGGAACTAATAAAATTAGACATTTCCATGACCGCTTAATCTTTTAACCATGGTCTTGTTGAAAGTGAGTTTTTTTGTTAATTGGTTGTTTTGCTTTGTTTTTTGGCAATGTTTTAAAGGCTTAGTAAGCCTTCCAGCTAAAGAATAGTTTTTCCATTGCCCTTATCAACTAGTTTTAATTTAAATTTAATGGAACACATTTTGTTTCCAAAGAAATCTATTGTCCTGTCTGATGCTAAATACAGGAGTTTGCTGGGGCATTCTATCAGGATGGAGCCTTGGAGTTTTGGTGTAGGGGAGAATATTTACTGCTATGAAAAGCCTGTGGAGACTTGGGATTGGAGATCTCTCTCCCATATGCTGCCATAGAATGTTACTTAAAGCAACATAGAAGTCAACAAGAGGAGGGGTTGCCCACTCCCAAGACTGAACTGTATTATGGATACTTCAGTCAGTAGTGGCTATATGGCAGCACTTGTGAGACCCTGAATTGAATAGCTATGCTCATGCCAATCAGCATTCTCTTTTGCCCTTAGTGTCCAAGTATGATGGCATTTTAGCCTTGACTTTCAAATTCTGCACTGCTTCCCATATGAGCCATCTCCAAAAATGCAGTCATGTAGAGAAATTGTTGAGTTAAGCAGGAGTTTAGGAATTAACTTGGTGTCCATAGATACAATTCTGGGAAAAGGGCAAGGTTTGTTAAATGGTAACTGCAGATCACCTGACTTCTTGAAGTCTTTAGAACATTAACATATCAATCCACCCATTACACATCTTTATCTGTTTATTTCAAATCAATAGCACACCTTTATTGGCATAACTATCTGTTTATTTGTCATTAAAATGTTTCTATGCCACCTTTCCTCAGGCTTAAAGAAGCTTACAAGCAAGCAAGCCTATTATTGTGAAAGGCATACTGAACCTACAACATGCTAAGTCTTGCTTACACAAACTTATATCCTACTCAGTTTATATTAACATTGCACAAGTTGGGGCCTGCAACAAAATGTTGCAGCATCTAATGGTCTTAGAAAAGTTAGTGTGTATTTTCAGTGCTATTGTTTATTTTCTTCTACCATTTTCATCTTTTCTGCTTTTCCTTTGCATTTTCCCTTCCCAAATATTCTCTTTCTTTTTCTAATTTCTTTTCTTTTCTCTTTTTGCCTTCCGGTATCATTAATTCCTTTGATTGCATTGCTCTTCTCTGTCTCTGCAATTTTTCCTTTATTGTTTGTTTCAGTATTTTTGAAGTCAAAGTATCCTGGACAAAAAGAACATGCCTCAGCAGGTTGGTGCGCCTCATTCCTCAGTGCTATCCCCCAATCATTATTTTTATGTTCTTTCCATATTGTTCTGGATTCCATGAGGTTTCCTTTAGAGTAAATATGCTCTGGATCAATATTAGATTACAAGTACTGTGTCTGAATCTTCAACACAGAGTCTTACCTTTCTTCAGCTTTATCCATATTTCAGATTTTCTGTCCTTTTTTAGGGCTGCCTACAAGCCTGCAGAAAATGCCTCAACTCTTTAATAAAGATTTAATTTGTGAAAATTCCTAGCTGAAGCATTTAATGGCATGTAGGTAAATAACATTCCATTAAGCCTCTTTTATAGGGTCAAGACAATCTATCTCCAGGCCTGAGAAACCTTTTCCCCTCTTTTGTCTGGGCACTTTTCAGCATAGACTATAGAAAGCTCAATGACAGGGGACTTCCGGTTTCGGTGACCCAGCGTTAGGAGTGGCTCAGATCAGTGCATCCAGAGCCATTCCTAAATCAAGCAGTAGAAGGATCTCCCTGGCTTGGGAGACTTGATTCTGGGAGCCAGGAGGGGTCCTGGAAGGCAGACGGCTTGAGCTGTGGGATGGGGGTGACAGCAGCGGCTGCCTCCTGATCCCGGCTTGCCATAAGCCTCACTGTTCCGATTGCCATTTTTAAATGGCACGGGGGTTGACTGCCAGACTTCTACTTTTCTTCTAACTAGCAACTCTGTATGAATTGAACAAGCTGCATCATCTTTATGAAGATTATTTTCTTTAAAATATCAAATTTTGAGGTATAGCTTCTCTAAGCAGGGAAAGTGAAAAGTTGGGATTGAAGAGGAATTTTGGCAGAGGCAAAGATTGAGAGGGGGGGAACTCTCTCTCCTCCTCCGACGAGGCTTCCAAAAGTTCCTGCCTAATTTGGTATGTTTATAACCCTTGCATGAGAAGTATGAAGCACACCAGTTACGAATATAGAAAAGACTTTATGGCTGAATTGAACTGATTTGTTTTAAATTTCCTTCTGGAGAAAGACTTGGCTTTGGGAAAATTCCGTTAATATATATGGATAAGAAGGACAGCTGGCATAAGAAGCAATCTGAAGGTTGTGTTGAAGTGCTCTGAACTAATTTGTGTGAGCTTCAAACAGACATTTAAAACTTTGTGGGCTGTGTATATTGGACTATAAAATATAATTAGATTGTTGGCTAAAGGAAGAATACCTGTGTAAACCTTTGAAGTGGATTATAAACCTCTGATGGTGGATGTTATGGATATAACCTACTAAGTCTGGTTCTATTTTCCATATGGGTTTTAATATTTTGGGGTGTTTTTTTTTTATTTTTATATTCATTTTTCCCATTTTTTCCTTGTTTCTCATATCATATTTGGAGTTTTCTCTTTTCTGTTTCTGGGAGTATCTGGATTATTTTGCTCTGGTTTATTCTATTTTTTCCTTTTTTCTCATGGGCTGTTTGGTTAATTTTTGATTTCACCTGTGGATTACAAATGGAGCACCCAGCCCTGGATTACCATTTATGACCTGGAGCAATTGGATGAACATGCTAAGACTCGGATTTTGTTGAACTATTATTGTTAGAAGAGACATTATAGTGAACTGCTGTTGTTTCAGTGAGTGGAATTGTTTTAGCTAGGTGGCACTAAGGATGTTGTGTTAAAAAAGATCTTGTTTATTATAAGTTTTATCATTGTTTTGGGTCTGGTGAATTGTTGATAGTAGCTAGAAGGCTGTTCTCCTAAAATTATTATATAACTCTGGTATTGTTTGGCAGATACTAGCTTATCTAATATACACAGGAATACTGAGTTTCAAAACAAACCTTCAAGAGGCAGTATAAGGTCCCTGTGGTTGTGAGTGTAAATATATTAATAAGGATGGAAAATAAAGCCACAGTTGGCTTTAAAGAAACAATTTTTAAAAAGGACAATTGAGAATGTAAACCACCAATCCCGTCACCCAGTTCTGCATCTGGTCCAGGGAAATTTACGACGATGCAGGGAGATATGAAAGAGATGCAAAATACTCTACTAACTGCCCTAGCACAGCTGACTGGTAAAGTAAATAATACAGGGGAGCAGATGGCAGAGATCAAACAAGAGCTTCTAGAGAACAGAAAACAGACAGCAGAGACCAACAAAGCTTCAAAGGTATTAGATGCCCAGGTGACAGACAATACTCAAAAGGTGGAACAACTGGGAAAAGAACAGAATATACATGGTACCAGACTCCTACAACTGGAAATAGATAGAGCTGCCTACATGCTGAGGTTTCAAAATGTACTAGAAGAAAAAAATGAAGATTTGCAGAAAATACTAAGTGAGGCCCTGGCTGAAATTCTACAGGTGACTCCCCAAAGGATGGAAGAAGAGTTTGATCAAGTCAAGAGAGTACCATCAAGCTTTACGAGAAACAAACTGCCTAGCAAAATTCACTTGAAACTTACAAGAAAGAGGACCAGAGATGATATTTTGAAGCAAGCAAGAGATAAACAAATGATCATAGCAGGAAATACGGTGAAAATCTTGAAAGAGGTACCATGGCCAGTGAGACAAAAGAGGAGAGAATACCAAACTTTGACAAGTTTTGCCCCCCCAAGTCGGAATAAAGAGGCAGACACAATTATATTGGTGAAAATATGGGCCACTTTTATTGAATAACACTGCAAACGGCAAGAGCAACCAAACTGTGGCCAGGTCAGGGCCAGGGGTCTCCTCAGACCGCTCCCCTGCCTTTTTCAGCAGGCAAGAGACCCAGCCCCCCGGCCGGAGCTGTGTGTCACAGCTCCCGTCAGGCAGGCCCAGCAGGGAGGCTCGCACCGGAGGGCCCAGACACCAGACACGAGTCTCAGCGAAAGGCACCCATCCAATCGAGTCTCCAGGACAGTCTGCATTCACACACTTCGGGCCACACCAAAGGTTGATCCTGCCAGAGCCCTAACTCCCCAAACGGGGGAGGCTAACCGGTCCTCCCCAGGCCACATGGTGCCATAAACCCCGTAAAACCTGCCTGAAAAGTGACCAATCTATACAAGACACCAACCCGAGGCCAATTCCTCAATCCACTGATATGCTATGCAGGGTAGGCAAAAAACACCCCCCAGTCACCAGCCAAATAGCCGGGGAGTAAAAAATTCCTATCCGGCCCCTCATAAAAGAGGCGACCAGCAGATGCCTACATAACAAACAGGGCGGGCGGGAGGGCCAAGCACCCGAAGAGGACTGCAGGGAACAGAAGCGGAGGCTTCCAAGCAAGCGCGGAAGCCCTGCCCCTCCCAGACGCGCCGAAAGCACGCCTAACAGTCCGCTCTCCCTCCGGGGGGGCAAAATCTCCCCGGCAGCCACACTGCGATGTGGCGGGCCGCCGGAGGCTCCGTTCTGAGGGAAAGAGAAATACCCTATACATGGCTTATGCCGGAAGGCCTCCTCTTTACTTATGAAGAGAACAGGTATAGGATAAATTCTATTTTCAAAGCTCAGAATTTTCTGGACAGAGTGAAGGAAAAAGAGGGGAAGGAGAAGAAGGAGAAGAAGAATGATGAAGAGGAAGAAGAAAGCTCTGGTGAAGAGAACCCAAATGAACCAAGGAAATACCCGACAAGATTACAGACTAAAAAAGAAAAAAAGATAGTGATAAGAAAAATTCATAATGGCATCGATAATTTCTATTAACATGAATGGACTTAATTCTCTTGTCAAAAGGAGGAAGACTTTTAGATACCTGACAAAATTAGAAATGGACATAATCTGCTTATAAGAAACCCATATTTTAACTAAAGAGCAACATCTTCTGAAAAATAAAAAACTTGGCAGTTCGTTTATAGCAACAGACATGAATAAAAAGAAAAGGGGACTAGCAACTTATGTTAAGGATAAATTCAACCCACAACTACAGTATGCTTTGGAAGATGGAAGAATTCTTTTAGTGGAAGTCACGGTGGACAATAAAAAAATTCTACTGGCAAATATTTATGCTCCAAATGACCACCAAGAGAATTTTTTTCAAGATTTACATTTTAACTTATCAAATCTAGAATATGCAGAACATTGCATAGTAGGAGACTTCAATGCAGTTTCTGACAGACAATTGGACAAAAGAATACATAAACATGCTAAAAACAAAAGTTCTCAACTACCAATAAGTTTTTGGAAGCTAGCAGAAGAACTGGATCTGGTTGATGTATGGAGAACAAGATATCCAAATTCAAAAGATTTTACCTACTATTCTACCAGTAATCAAACGTGGTCAAGAATAATGTGCTGGTTCTCAGCAAATCTGGTTAAAGATTTAGTTGAGACAGAAATTCAAACAAGAGTTATATCAGACCATAGTCCTGTAATGGTGAAACTCAAAGGTACACAAATGAGAATATTGTGGAGGTTAAATATTTCTATCTTGAAAGATAAAGACTTTCTTAAAGAATCTAAGGTTGAAATGGAATCTTTTTTAAAACAGAACATAACTCAAGATGTAAAGATGCAAGTAGTTTGGGATACAGCTAAAGCATACTACAGGGGCCTTGCAATCAGATATAGTGCAAAGAAGAAGAAAGAAAGAACTGAAAATTTCCAAAAATTAATGTTGCAAGCAGGCAAGCTGAAAAGAATTTAAAAACACAACCGACAAGACAGGAGTTTCAAAATAAGGTCAAAGAAACACAACATCAACTCAGTTTATTACTTATAGAGGAGATGGAGATAAAATTGAGATTTGCAAGACAAAACTTTTTTGAACATGCTAATAAACCTGGAAGGTGGTTGGCCTATAGAATGAAAAAAGAGAATGCCAAAAGAATAATACCGGTTCTGAAAGACGAGAATAACAAAGAGAAAGTTCAAAGACAGGAGATATGTCAAATTGTGGAACAATTTTACAGAAAATTATATGAAGATAAACAAGTCCATAAGGCAGATTTAGAAGAATATATTAGCCAAAATAATCTTAATAAATGTACAGAAGAACAACAACAAAAAATTAAATGAACCAATAACAATAAGGGAACTGGGAGACGCAATGGCATCGCAAAAGAATGGAAAAGCCCCAGGTCCAGATAGATTGTCTGCAGAATTTTACAAAGCTTTTAAGGAGTCCTTATTGTTACCATTCAAATGTCTCTTGAAAGGATTCAAGATGAAGCCCAAATACCAGACTCTTGGCAAGAAGCCACAATATCCTTAATTCCAAAAGAAGGTGCAGATTTGAAAGATATTAAAAATTATCGTCCAATCTCTCTTTTAAATGTGAACTATAAAATTTTTGCAGCAATATTGGCACAATGCCTGAAGAAAGTTCTACAGTCCACAATACATCAAGACCAGGCTGGATTTCTTCCTAAAAGGTATTTGGAAGATAATGTTAGAACAGTCTGTAATATATTGGAATATTATGAGACTCATTCAGAGAAACAATTGGCATTAATCTGTTTGGATGCTGAGAAGGCCTTTGATAATGTTCGTTGGCAATTTATGCTGCAACAACTGAAGGGAATGGAATGTGGTGAAAATTTTTTGAGAGCAATAGAATCAATATTCTCCTCCCAAAGAGCAAGAGTTATAGTGAATGGTGAATTAACAAAAGCAATTGATATCCAAAAAGGTACAAGACAAGGTTGCCCATTGTCTTCACTTCTTTTTATTTTATGCTTAGAGATATTGAATAACCAGATAAGAGAAGACACAAATATTAAGGGTGCGGTGGTAAAGGGTGAACAATATAAATTGAGAGCCTTTGCAGATGACCTGCTTTTTATACTAGAGCAACCAATAGATTCAATTGACTGTCTTATAAATAAGATTAACCAATTTGGCTACTGGGCAGGACTGAAAATCAACTATCATAAAACAAAATTTTGACAAAAAAATATGACGTTAGAGCAAATTCTACTTTTTCAACAAAAATCAGGATTTTTGTATGAGAAAAGAATCAAATATTTGGGTGTACTTATCTCAAATAAATGTAGTAGTTTAAAAATGGACAATTATGATAAACTACTTAAAGAGATTAAAAAAGATTTGGAAAAATTGCATGATTTGAATTTATCTCTGATGGGAAGAATAGCTTCAATAAAGATGAATATTCTACCAAGACTGTTATTTCTATTCCAAACCTATCCCAGTATTTTTAAATAGTGTTTTTTTTTCAAGAAATGAACAAGAGGGTTTCTAAATATATTTGGCAAGGCAAAAAACCTAGAATCAAACTAAAGATACTGCAAGATTCTAAATTGAGAGCACGAATGAGAAGATCGTGGAGGTTAAATATTTCTATCTTGAAAGATAAAACTAGATCAAACTAAAGATACTGCAAGATTCTAAATTGAGGGCAGGTATGGGCCTTCCAGACTGGCAACTGTATTATAAAGCTTCTGTGCTCCTGTGGGTAAGAGACTGGATACTATCGAATGACAAGAGCCAACTGTTGTTAGAGGGACACGATCTTAATTTGGGCTGGCATGCATATTTATGGTATCAAAGACTTGAAGGACATTCTTATTTTAAGAATCATTAGGTCCAGAAATCTAAGGAAGAAGCAAGAAAATACTGGTTGAAATTCTATACTTGGCTAGATACCCAAGACACTTAAGATTCTTTGGTGTGAACTTATATCTCCTTATCCCTGTATTTTGTATTATACCACATGTGGTCATAGTTAAAATGAGAATTTATCAGAAAATTCCAAGATGGGTATCCCCAGTGGAAGCATTTACTCCTCCAAATCTCTTAAAACCTAATCTAAGTTATAGATACGATGGATGACCTGTTGGAAAAAGACAATCAACTGAAAATCAGAGAAGAGCTAGAAAACATGGACATTAAAATGAGTTGGTGGTTGAGAACGCAAGTTGAATCTAGGTATGCCAAAGACAAGATGGTAGGCTTTAACACAGAGCAATATCCATTTGGCAAAATCTTTTTAGGTCTGGACCACCATATATCACAGGGGTGGCCAAAGTGTGGCTCGGGAGTCACATATGGCTCTTTCACACATATTGTGTGGCTCTCAAAGCCCACACTGCTCCATTGGCCAACATGGATAAGGCATCTCTCTCTTTAAAACTTCCCCAAGTCAACAAAGCTGGCAGTTTGGAGGATGCATTTAAAGTTGTTTTCTTTCCACCCTCCCTCCCCAAATCTATTTGCCTTCCTTCTGCCCTTCTCTCCCTTGCTCCCTGCGGCTCTCAAATACCTGACATTCCTGTCTTGTGGCTCTCAGACATATGACGTTTATTGCATTTGGCTCTTATGTTGGCCATCCCTGATATATCATATGCCCCTATATTCAAGGGATTCTCTCCTTCCAGGGAACATGTGCTGGGTCTTTCTTCAAAGAACATTCTTGTGCCTGCTGCTCAAAAACCAAGTGCCCCCAGGACAATCACACACAGGCAGAAACAGAACATCACTATGCTCTGGCACCTTTAAGACCAACAAAGTATTATTTAAAGTAGAAACTTTTGTGTGCAAATGTAGCAGGAAAACGCCCGCTTGGTGGTTCTTACTGAGAGGTGCAATGACAAAAGGAGGTCTGAGACGAAAAATCAGGGAAAAACAGCTTTATTAACACACGTGTGGGATCAGACTTCCTAGGCATCTGCCTCAAAGGTGGAAGTCTGAACGACCGTTACAGATTTCTGCCCTTTTTTTATAGGGTTTCTTCACCCTAACTGTAAGCTCAAAACACTCATGTTCTCAAGGAGCCTACGTCATATTTTTACCACAATCCGAGTTGTTTTTCAACCTTCTGGGTCCTTTTTAGGGTCTTTCCTAGGGCCTCTGTAAACCCTAGTTCCTCTTTCTCTAGAAACATTTCAGGTTTTGTTCTATGTTTTTCAGCTTGTGGTTTTAACAAGGTCAATGACCTGTCGCAGTTCCCTTTTTCTCTCTAAGCTAACACTCCTTTGTTTCCAGCTGCTATAGAAGATTATTTTTGCAAGCACTCATATATTCTTAACATTGCTAAAGCCATATATATATTGATTAGATATTGGTATTGCTTTTGGATCGATGCTACATTTCCCCTCTTTCAAACGGAGTTTGATTTTTCATTAGCCTTTTTGGGGTCCGCCTGCTTTGCCACATATTGCTGGCGGATTGTTTTCATCATTTCATACACGGGTTCTCCATCCGAGGGTGAAAGCAACTTTTGACAATGCTTCAGTATCCCTGGTAGGCAGCGGGTACATCCATAGATGATCAGGGCGGCTATTATGAATGTGAGGGCTATAACAAACCCATGCCGTAGCCAAGAGAAGTCTGGGAGCCAGCTGGTCAGCCATTGGAATAGGTCTGACCCAGAATCAAATGCTTTATCTGCTCCCTGGGCCTGCTTGACCAGGCCCCTAAGGGTCTTTACTCCTGAAAGGATCTGACCGGATTTATTGACATAAAAACAGCAGACTTCTCCTAGGTACGCACAGGCACCACCCTGCTCTGAAAGCATTTGGTCTAGGACCCTGCGATTCTGGAGAACCACATTAGCAATACTGTCAACCTCTTTTTGCAGAGTAAATAGGGATGAGGCTGTTTTCTCGAGCCCCTCTTGCAGTATGCGGGAAAGATTTCTAGTATAGATTTGCAGATCAGAGACTCCCCAACCAGGTATGAGGGCACGCAGAAAGTCAAGTAGGCCTGAGCTCTTCTCGTAGGAACTTCGTTTTGTTCTTAAATTAAAGCCTATCCGGGCTGTGGGGTACCCTAGGTTCAAGGCCTCATGTGCCATTACATCATGTCGGAGGTGCCCTGCCACCGTTAGGTAGCCCACAGAGCACATCCCTCTCCAATGAATGGGTAGGTACTTGTAACCTGTTTTCCCACATATCCAATACACCCCTGGGAGATCAATGTAGATACCGTCTACCAGGGCATAAGAGGCGTTACACATGTTCTTAAACAAAACCAATGTGCTGGAATACGTGCTAGTATTGCAGACTTGTAAATAGGCCAGACCTGTAAGCCAAACAGACTCGTGGGATTTTGTCCAGAGCCCCTCTTCGGTTCCCCAGAGCCCCTCTTTGGTTTCTTCCCACAATGTGCCTCGGGTACCTATCTGCAAGGCGTAGTCACCAGTTCGTAAATATGACACTGAACCTGCCATGCTACCCCGTGTCTGCCAGCCGACTTTGTTTGGGTCTAAGAAAAGGACATATCGGCAATTTTCATCTCGCAAGTACCCTACGCTTGGGCCACTTCCACTACCCGTGACACACCAAGGGTATTGCTTCTGATGTTTCGCTGCAATGGGGTGCAAGTCAAACATAATGCCATCCCGGCCTTTTACTCGAAAACTATTGTGGGGGTTCCAAGATGTATTTCTACCGTCTGGGGTCTGGAAAACTTTTAGGCCAAAAGTCTGGAAGCCTATATAAGGGGAGTTGGATGAATTCATTATCCAATCAGGACCATGCAAAGGCCCCCAAGCCAAGGCTCCGCCCGCCTCACGAGTGTGGGCACAGAGCCAGCATTTTGAGAGGTTAGCCACTTTTGACACATACTCCAGTGGAACCCGATAGGGATGGTCTGGAGTTTTCTCAAAAGGAAAAGGGGCTAAGACCTTTCGGATGTCTGGAGAAAGGAGTTCCTGGAGCGGGCTATAGGTTGAAGCGGGATTATGGAACGCTCGGGGGTTAAAGGAGTGCTTTCTACGGTTTCCACAGGTTCGTGGGAAACGCACATCACCCGTGTCGAACGAAATCTGGGTGTCCAGAGGGACCTTCCAAGCATGGCACCTCACGACACGGGGGGGTTTCGGAGCCGAGGGCCGCATCCCTACATCCCTTGGCCACAGCCCCGGCCAGTTCGGTGGGACCCCTACCCCCCATCCCATCAGTATCTCCATCCAGAGCAATACAATAGCGATGCGGGTGAGACGCAGCATCTCTTCTGGGGTTTGTAACCGCTCTAAACCTCTGTTTCAGTTTCTTATTCTCCTTATAGCTTATATAGCACAGCGTAATACAAATGGCAGCAAGAAAAACAAGCGTAAAAACCGTTCCCCCCAGCAGGGGCAAAAGGTAGCCGTGGGTTTGAAAAAACTCTGGGAGCATTTACGCTGGGGGTGGATGATCTCTAAGGAACCTGTCCAGATGATCTCTAAGGAACCTGTCGATCAACCTTGCTTGGCACAGTCGTTTCAGATAAGGATAAAATACGAGGAACAGGATTACCAGGACCGCTATGGCAAGCAAAACAGCTAATACTACACTCGCCTCAGGGGTAGCCTCTAGCTCAAACATGTATATACACAGATCTTCGCCGCACTTCGGCCGACGCTCCGTGATGGCTCTTCTCCCGCGCGTAGAGCAGTCAGCTCCTGTGTGACTGCAGCGGAGGGTCGTCTCCGGTGCCTGTGGAATCCTGCTCTTTCCGGTAAGCAAGGATTCCAGAGGGAGTTGCCTGTGGAACCCCACTACTTCCGGTGAGTGAGGTCCAGAGGGCGGTTTCTTCTTGTGAGCTTCAGTCGCAACCCGTCCCCGGGAGCCGGCTGCACCTGCCAGTCAGTGGCCGCTCGCTTCAAGTGTGTCCAATGGATCCACCTGGGCAGTCCTTGGACTTTAACTGCAGTTGGGGTAGAAAGCAAGACAGTGAACGGGCCTTTCCACCGTGGCTGGAGCGGCTGGGTTCTCCAAATCTTTACCCACACGGAGTCCCCGGGTTGGAACGGGTGGACCGGATTGTGGACCTGCAAAGGGAGAGTCTCTAACACATATTTAGATACATCATTCATTGCTTTCCCCAATGACTGTATCTCTTGGAACCAAACAAGATTCCCAATTTGGGCCGGGTCACCTTTTATCCCTTTTACAATAGGTGGCGGCCGGCCGAAGACCACTTCATATGGGCTAACCTTTAGCCCTTTCTTAGGCATGCAATGCAATCTGAACAGGGCAATGGGCAATGCGTCCGGCCATTTCAGACTAGTCTCCTGACACAATTTTGAAAGCTGAGCTTTTATCGATCTGTTGGCCCGTTCGCATTTACCCGAAGACTGTGGTCTATAGGCTGCGTGCAACTTCCAATTAATGTGTAACACCCGTGACACTTCCTGTACAATTTTATGGACAAACGCTGGTCCGTTATCGGAGGAAATTGTCACTGGGAGACCCCAGAAAGGGAGTATGCTTTTCAATAAATGTTTCACTACTTCTGCTGCCTTTTCCGTTCTTGTCGGAAAAGCTTCAATCCAGTTAGAGTAGGTGCACACAAACACAAGCAAATATTTCCAACAGCCTGCTCGAGGCATTTCTGTAAAATCAGTGATGATAGATTCAAAGGGGGTTGTCCCTATGTGCTGGATACCTGGGGGACGATTTGGACCCTGTCGTGGGTTGTTTTGGGCACAAGAAACACAACGAAGGGCAACTTTTTCACACAGGCTATGCAATTTTGCAATATACACCTGCCTATCTAATAATTCTGCCAACGCAGTTTTCCCAAAATGAGTTCCATCATGAGCTTGTAGCACAAGGGGCCACGCGAGGGAATCAGGTACAACCAACCTATTATCAGGTAGCTGGATCCACCCCCGAACTCGGGCTTTGGAAGCCCCTTGGGCCTCGGCCCATGCTTCCTCAGCTTTACTATATCGGGGGCACCATTCAGACAATTTAACCTGAAATACGGGGTAGGCGGACGCATCTCGCCCCTTCTCAACACCTTGGGTTGCTGCCCATTTGGCAGCCTCATCTGCTTTCCGATTTCCCATACTTACGGGACTAAGGGGTTTTTGATGAGCCCGGCAGTGCATTACGGCGACCTTGCGTGGGGCCCAAACAGCCTCTAATAGTTTTAGAATTTCCGGCCCGTACCGGATGGCCTTCCCTGCAGCATTTATAAGTCCTTTCTCCTTATACAATGCTCCATGGGCGTGCAAAGTCAAAAAGGCATACTTGGAATCGGTGTAGATATTCGCAGTCACTCCTTCTGCCAGTTCCAATGCACGGGTCAGGGCAATCAATTCGGCCTTCTGGGCAGATGTTCCTGGCGGCAAGGGTCGTGCTTCCACAGTTTTCTGACATGTGACGACCGCATAGCCGGCATAACGATGCTCGCCCTGCATGAAACTGCTTCCATCTGTGTAGTACTCGACATCTGGGTCGGAGAAGGGGGTGTCCGTCAAGTCGGGGCGGCTGGAGTAGATCTCATCCATAGTCTGGATGCAGTCGTGCTCAATAGGTTGGTCACTGATAGGCAGCAAGGATGCGGGGTTCAGAGCTCCCGTGACAGTCAAGCGAATTCGCGGGTTCTCACACATCATGGCCTGGTACTTCGTCATCCGACTGTTTGTGAACCAATAGTTACCCTTATAGTCCATCAGGGTCAGGACGGCGTGGGGCACCTGCACTTCGAGCTCGTGCCCTAAGGTCAGCTTGTCGGCTTCCTTGATGAGTTCTGCAGTCGCAGCGACGGCTTGGATGCAGCTTGGCCACCCTTTAGCGACTGAGTCCAGTTGCTTTGAGAGGTAGGCGACAGGGCGCTGCCAGGAGCCCAGAGCTTGAGTCAGCACACCAATCGCCACTCCCTGCCGTTCATGAACGAAAAGGGTAAAAGGCTTTTCCACATCGGGCAGCCCTAATGCAGGGGCTTCCATCAACAGCCGTTTCAGTTCTTGAAAAGCATTTTTCTGCTCAGCAGTCCACAGGAATGGGTCTCGCTCCCCTCCTTTAGTAGCTTCGTACAGGGGCTTGGCAATCAAGGCAAAATTTGGGATCCAAACTCGACAGAACCCTGCTGCCCCCAGGAACTCCCGAACCTGACGTCTGGACGTGGGCTCTGGCAGGGCGCAAACAGCCTCTTTCCTTTCACGGCCCAATGTGCGAGTTCCCTGGGATACGTGGAACCCTAAATACCGCACTTGGGCTTGGCACAGCTGCGCCTTTTTCCTTGACACCTTATACCCTGCCTTCCACAACAAGTCCAAAAGTTCGAGGGTCGCCTGGTAGCAGCGCTCCTGTCCTTGGGCAGCTATTAACAAGTCATCAGCATACTGAATTAGGACACACTCACCCGGGACGGCGTCAAAGTCCCGCAGGTCTTGTGCTAATGCATTGGAGAAAAGAGTAGGGCTGTTTTTGAAACCTTGGGGAAGGCGCGTCCAAGTGTACTGGAGCTTTCTTCCAGTGCTTTGCTCCTGCCATTGGAACGCAAATATGGGCTGACTCACAGGGGCAATTCGCAGGCAAAAGAACGCATCTTTGAGATCCAAGACTGAGAAATAGTCCGCCTGTTGTGGTACCAACCCCAACAAGACATAGGGGTTTGGCACTACCGGGTGCAAGGTTACAGTTTTTTTGTTTACTGCGCGTAGATCCTGGCATGGCCTAAACTCGCCTGTTCCAGGCTTTTGAACTGGGAGCAGTGGGGTGTTCCAAGGGCTCTGGCACTCTTTGAGGATGCCATATTGCAGTAGTCTATCCAAATGCTTTTGAATGCCTTCTATGGCTTTCCAAGGGATGGGGTACTGCCGCAGACGAACAGGCTGCACACCTGGCTGAAGTTCAATAATGATTGGAGCATGGTGGCGGGCCAAGCCCGGTGGATTGCCTTCCGCCCACACCCCAGGGACAACGGAGGCCCATTGATCTATGAGACTTTTCTCTGGGGATCCTTGGAAGAGTCGCCACTCCTCTTCCAAAGGGCAAGTGAGCACAAGAACACCGGCGGGCTTAGCCCGGAACTCTACACTGGCTTGGCCATCTTCTTCGAAATAGATGGCTGCTCTTAATTTGGATAGGAGGTCGCGACCCAACAGAGGGAGAGGGCACTCAGGAACATATAAGAACCTGTGTTGGACCAAATGTGTTCCCAAATCACAAATACGTTCTTGGAGGAAAGGTCTTGGGCCGGTTTTTCCAGTGGCTCCCGCAATGGGCACAGTCTGTCTGGTGGTGGGGGCCACCTGTGTATTTACGACTGAAAATTCAGCGCCGGTATCAATCATGAACGATAGCTCACGGCCCCCCACCTTGGTTTTGACCATGGGCTCCCCGGGGCCAAGTGATAGGGAACCCGGTCTGTCCTATTCGTCCCATGGGTCCTGGAGTCCCATAGCAGCCAGGCCTATGAAATCCATGTCTCCCATGGGTCCTCTTTGGTCGTAGCGGGGTCCCCTCTCCCGCCCCCTCAAGGGCTGCATTCCCCCGCGGCCTCTTCCTCTATCCCCAGAAACGGGAGGGGCAGCTAGGCTTCGGTGCGGGCAAGAATTTCGCCAATGTCCAATTTCGTGGCAAAAACTGCATTCATTTCGTGCCAACGGTGGCCTCACAGCTCCTGTCCTTTGGGGTCCCCTCTGGGGCACCGCGGGAGCTCTCCCACCGCCTTGGTTCCTATTCCGCTCCCCTATGGCCGCAGCAAGCAGGGCGGCCTTCATTTTCATCTTTTTATCTTCTGCCTTTTTAACTTCCTGTTCCCGATTTACAAACACCTTTTGGGCAATTTCTAGCAACTGAGTAATATTCATGCCAGCAAATCCTTCCTGCTTCTGCAGCTTTCGCTTTATGTCTGACGCGGCCTGGCTCACAAACGCACAGTTTACCATCCGCTGATTCTCAGCTGCTTCGGGGTCAAAGGGCGAATACAAGCGGTAGGCCTCATACAATCGCTCAAGGAAGGCTCCGGGAGCCTCGTCTGGCTTCTGCAAGACCTCACCGATTTTACTCATGTTGGTGGCCTTTTTAGCTGCCTCCTGCATTCCAGCTATGAGGTAACCTCTATAAGCTCTTAAGAGCCTCATATGATCTGTGTTGTTTGCGTCCCAACCAGGGTCAGCGTCGGGGAAACTCTCGGCCAACCATTGGGCAGGGTTAGCCTCCCCAGCCGGGGTGGCTTCCTCAGCCTTCTTTTTGGCTGCTCTAAAAATACGCTGACGCTCTTCAGTCGTGAAAAGAGTCAAGAAAAGTTGCTGGCAGTCCAAGAACGTTGGGCTATGAGTCCCCATTATGCTAGTCAGGAGATTTGTAAGAGCTTCTGGCTTCTCGGTGTAGGAGGCCGTATGAGTTTTCCAATTTAAAAGGTCGGCAGAAGAGAAGGGAGTGTAAAGATAGCGGCTCTGACCTCCCTGCACCTGGTTGCCCGGTCCCAAAAACTGAGGTGTCTGGACCTGCTGCAGCGGCATTACTTGGGCCGCCGGGGTGCTTGGAGAGGCGCTAGGGCTGGGCAGGGCCGCTGTGCTCCCTGTGGGGGCACCTTCCTCGTCTTCAGCCGCCTGGGTCTTAACCCGAATTGCACTGCCGGGGGTACGCACAAATTGCTGCAGGGGAGAACCGGGAGGGGGCAGACTGGCGACGGCGGGGGACGCGGGGCAACCCGGGAAAGAACCTCTCCTGGCTTCCATTCTCCTGTCAACCATCTCAGCCAGGGAAGGACTCCACCACGGGAACTCCCCTCCCCATGGCGTTGAACCCGAGGCTGTCGGCACCTGGGACCTCGTGATCATATGATGCTGCCTTACCCCTGCTGCCGGCGGCGTGCCCACCACTGGGGCCGGCACCGCGGGCGGAGCCGCCTGAACGGGGGCCCGCGCTCCCCCTCCCGCAGCACCCACATGCCGAACCGTCGGCAGGGGTGGCGCGGGTGGAGGCGCGGGAACATAAGGGGGAGGCCACTCAAAATCGAGTGCTTCCATGCCCCCCTCCAAGCTGGGGTATATTGGCTTCGACTGGGACCGCACCAACGACCTCTGAGGGTCGCACACTTCTGCTTTACTGGGGTAGGAAGCCTTCCCAAGGTCGGGTGCGCTGCCAGCCCTCTGAGGGCGGCAGCCGCTTTTCGTCCTCAGGGGCCGCTCTTGCGGCTTTACTACCAAAATATTTTTTGTTGACTTCATACATTGCTTCAACCAAGGGGGCGGCTTTTGGAGTAAAGACAGCCATGAGTCAATGTAGGGGAATTGATCCGGGTGGTCTCCCGGTGGGGTTACAACAATATGATAGACCTTCTGGGCCAAGTCCACTGAAAAGGAGCCTTCTGCGGGCCACCCTACTCCGAAAGTCGGCCATTCAGACTCGCAAAATGCCCTCAACCGAAAGGGCGTCTGACCCGGCCCGCCATAGTCATCAGTGAAGCCCTCCTTGAAGTGGGCCAACATGCAATCCAAGGGGGTGTTAGTGGACTGGGAGCCGCCCATCTCGATGGCTCAACAGAACAACCCAACAAAGGGATCAACCTCCCCAGACGGCGGTGGGGCAGTCT
Organism: Heteronotia binoei; assembly: GCF_032191835.1. Classification (NCBI taxonomy): domain Eukaryota; kingdom Metazoa; phylum Chordata; class Lepidosauria; order Squamata; family Gekkonidae; genus Heteronotia; species Heteronotia binoei. The sequence goes on from NC_083225.1 coordinate 57,356,723, forward strand.
GTTCCCAGGGGACGCAGCAGGACGCTGGAGGGTCCGAAGTTTTTCCCGAAGGGGGTGGCAGGGAGGAGGGAACGGGGTAAGGTATATCAGGGCACTGGGAGCACCGAAAAGAATGTAGCGCCCCCAAGGCCGCGGAAAGCACGGCCGGGTTACTATGCAAGATTTGATACTGCCAAGCGGCAGCCCTAGCCTCTGGAGAATCTGCCAACCCCAAAAGGCGCAAGTCGGGCCGGGCAGTTTGGTTTCTAATCTCCCAGGCCGCCAATCGTCCACCGGCTTCCCACCGGAGAAAGTACCACCGGGACCAATAGGTGTTCCACCGCCCCCCTTCCGCGGATTTCCTTCGGCTCTTTATCAGCCAAGCAGATCCCGAGTGCCCTGGAAGATTCCCCTTCCACAATTGTAGGCTATAATTTTGACACAGCTGCTGCTGCCACACCCAAACCCAAATATCGGTGAGGCGCAGCCAAGGGTAGACAATTCGTCGGAACCTTTGGGGTGGGCTCCAATAGAGCTGATCGTTCTGGCTCAAGGCCGGGGGTAGCTGGTAATCACCACTGCTCCTACGCATTGGGCTAGCAGTTTCAGTAATGATGGGGTGCTCTACTAATTACAGTCATCACAATGCAAATAATGAAAATGCTGCAAGGCTTCGGGGTCCCGGGCCAGCAGTGGAGCCCAGTCTACGTTCCCCCACCGCACCGGCCCCTTATCTCGCAGGGGTTGTGCGGTGCGGTTAGGGATTGTCCAGGCGTGAATGCGGCCACCCTCCTGCTGCCTAAAGAAGTACCAGCGTGTCCAACCGGAGGGCCATCCGCGGGTGGAGGGGGTCCTACAGGACCTCCTGCGTCGGTTCAAGAGCCACACAGTGGTCTTCCTGCTGGATCCCGCCCACAGCTGAATTCTAAGGAAATGGCAAAGAATCGCTTCCCACTTGAGGGACAGCTTGCCGGGCGTGTATACCCAGGGGCCAATCAAGTTGAGAAACCTAATACCAGGGGTCCATGAGTCATAATCAGCGGTTTCATAAAGGCATGGATGAGGCTGCGGCTCTCCCCCTGCCAGACAAACAGGACAACTAAAACAATGAGGGGAGAGGGGAGAACACATACAGGAGCCTATTCAGCCGCTTCTCTGTGGTCCCGGCCTACCGTGCTCGCGCAGGCAGGAAACGCGGTACTGACAGATCCGCAATCGCTTCAATACGAAGTATTGTCTCAGGCACACATCATGCACACAGCAAACATACCAGACAGATCAAGTTACTTCTAGTGGAATTGCAAGACGCAGGGGGAGGTGTGATGCCCCTTTCTCTCCACTCTTTTTTTTTTTTTTTTTTTGGGATTTTTGTTTCTCTGTTTTTCAATACACGGCTTTTGAGCCGGGGGGCTAGGCACACCCCACAAAGGGCCGAAGAAGCACGGTCCTCGCCTAAAGTCCCTACGGAAAAGCAGACACCGTCTGGAAGGCTGCAGTGGGAAGCGGCCAACAGGGCCCCTGTCTTCCCCGAACTGCAGGGTTCCGCGGGTGCTGCAGCGCGGAGGCCAAGCGCGCCTTCCCCCCGAGATGGGCCTAATGCCAAGCAATCTCCATGGGAGGGTCTACCAACAGTGTACACGGCTCATACTTACAATCCGGAGTGGTTGCTAATTTGAGAAGCTGGTCCCTGTCGTCTGTCCAGGTCCGTCTGGGCGCCGACCGTGCAGAGACTGAAGACGGGGTAGGAGATGACGGTCAGCCAAAAAGGGCTGGGAGCTCCGTACCGTTGATCAGATCTCCCCCGCCTGCAGTGGCAAGCGGTCGGGCCAAGCGGCCAGGGCACAAAACCCTGACCTGACCCAAGGCCAATGCACCAAAAATATGTAGCAGGAAAACGCCCGCTTGGTGGTTCTTACTGAGAGGTGCAATGACAAAAGGAGGTCTGAGACGAAAAATCAGGGAAAAACAGCTTTATTAACACACGTGTGGGATCAGACTTCCTAGGCATCTGCCTCAAAGGTGGAAGTCTGAACGACCGTTACAGATTTCTGCCCTTTTTTTATAGGGTTTCTTCACCCTAACTGTAAGCTCAAAACACTCATGTTCTCAAGGAGCCTACGTCATATTTTTACCACAATCCGAGTTGTTTTTCAACCTTCTGGGTCCTTTTTAGGGTCTTTCCTAGGGCCTCTGTAAACCCTAGTTCCTCTTTCTCTAGAAACATTTCAGGTTTTGTTCTATGTTTTTCAGCTTGTGGTTTTAACAAGGTCAATGACCTGTCGCAGTTCCCTTTTTCTCTCTAAGCTAACACTCCTTTGTTTCCAGCTGCTATAGAAGATTATTTTTGCAAGCACTCATATATTCTTAACATTGCTAAAGCCATATATATATTGATTAGATATTGGTATTGCTTTTGGATCGATGCTACACAAACACACTTTCTCAGATACAAACAATCAAATAAAATATTCTCAAGTTCTTCTTATAAGGAAAAGAGAGGCTGGGGGCAGCTGTTATGGAACAGGCATGCAGAGCCAAGATGCATTGAGCTGAAATAGGCCTGTAAGATCAATGAATGGCAGCAAATTAGCACTTAAATGCAACAGGTAACAGGGATGTGAGAATGAAACCAGGGTCATTCCTGCAGAACTCCTAAGCCAAACAAAAGTCATCCCAGGGTACATGTGATAGCGGACTTTCAGCATGTACACATTTCTTCACATACATAAAAACAGATTTCCTCAAATATTACATTTCATTGCTAAATGAGGATTAACACATCTCAGAAATGCGTCAGTTCCTTAAACCAAACTGAGTTTCCTGAATTTGAATTCATTCACAAGCACATTGAAATTACATTGCAACTTTGCATCCTGGCTCACAATCTCCTTTATTTTACTCCCCCACAACAGAGGGCTGAGAACAAAAGAAGCAATTGAGCTGGCAAATGGTTACTTTTATGGCTCTGAAGGTGTCAACTATCCTAGTTTCAGGGAGACAGGATCTGCAGCTGGATTCGGGAATCACCAGAGTTAAAACAATGCCTGACATTAGTCTGCATTGAAAACACACACCGAAAGGAAAATTACTGAAGAGGATGTGTGAAGGGGCCTGTAAAAAATGCAGGGAGGCCCCTCCCCCTCCAGCCCCTTAGGCGCTACGGCGCTGATGGCAGGTGTCATCTTCTGGCCTCCCCGTAGCCTGGTGTTGCTGCACCTCATCCAGGTGCCAGGGGACCAGGGAGGTGGCTGGTTGCTTCTTGCCATGATGTAAATGGAAGAAGATGGGCAGTCTTCCTTCCCCAGCTCAGCACAAGGGGAACAGCTCGGGCAACCTAGCCCAAATTTTATAATATATTTTACAATACATGCAAATATTACAATAAGTGACTCTGTGGCTGATTACAGACTGGCACTTTGGGCCAACTCAGAGACGCCTCTGAAGTCAGCCCAAAAAGTCCCTCCACATGCAAACATCTGCTGGGCGTCCCCATCCCGCGCTCACCCCATCCTTCCAGCCTCTCCACCTGGCTCAAAAAGCTACTACTTTGAAAGTGGCAGCAAATATTTGAGCCAGCCGTCAGTCGCCGAATTGCCGTCTGGACAGAGAAGGGCGCATGCGAGGCAACTTGGCAGTCTGGAGCTGTCAAGCTGCCCCAAGATGTTCCTTTTTTTAATGAAATCAATCAGAGCACTGGAGCACTCATGTGCACTAGCACTTGGCCCCCCCCCAGGGAAAACAAAGTAATCCAGCTTCCGGGTCGCCTTCCCATGCGGCAGCGCCCAGCCGCCTCCCAGACAGGATGCCGGCGGCATGTGGGTGAGCATGGGGAGGCTCTGGGACGGCTCTTTTTGGGCCATCCTGATTCTGGATGCCTCCCTGCCACCCCAAAATGCCTGTCTGTTCTCAGCCTGTGTGTCCCTTTCAGGGCTGGATCAGGCCTTTGCGCACCCACAAGAAAACACACCATTTCTTGTAAAATTTCAACAACCTGCAGTGTTAGAACAGAGCAGGGGTGGCCAAACTTACTTAACATAAGAGCCACATAGAATATACATCAGATGTTTGAGAGCTGCAAGATGGAAGGAAGGAAGGAAGGAAGGAAGGAAGGAAGGAAGGAAGGAAGGAAGGAAGGAAGGAAGGAAGGAAGGAAGGAAGGAAGGAAGGAAGGAAGGAAGGAAGGAAGGAAGGAAGGAAGTGGGGAGGCAGGGAGACATTGAAAAAAATCAACTTCAACTTTATATACATTCTGATTTAAAGAGAGAAATGCCTTTTCCAAGTCAGCCAGTGGGGTGGTGGGGGCTTCGAGAGCCAGACAATATGTATGAAGGAGCCATATGTGGCTCCTGAGCCACAGTTTGGCCATCCCTGGAACAGAGTATGCAGTATTCCTCTGAGCTTACCCAGGAGGCTTTCCCCCAGAAGACTGCAGAGTCTAGGTCTGGAAGCTTGAACTTGCTGTTCTCTTAACTGTAGTGCTCTGCCATCTCAAAGATCACTCTAGATATCTTGCTGACTAGTTCTGGGTGTATATGTGTCAAGATACATTTTTTAAAAAAATCAGTAAATTTTGGAGTCCAGAAGAGGGTAACTGCCCCCAACTCCCCCCACACCCATTCACCCATGTTGGTAACCATTTACATGATAGTGACAGTGCTAAGAAATAATTTACCCCAAAAATGTATCCTTATGTGTCCTAGTAGTTTCCTAGACAATGTGAGACGTAGTCTTTGATCTATTCACATGATACTGTGTAAGATAAGTGAATGGAGAAAAACTGGCAGAAAAATTTACAATTTCAAACCATTCCAAGGAGCTCAACTAATGTGATGTAATGAATATCTGCAGCACTTGATATATTACAGTCGTGTAAGAGCTAAGTGCCATCTACAAGCTATAAATGACTCTGAGGTAAGCTAGACAGATCAATATGTTATGGGAAGTCCTACAGCTGTGTATCAGTGCCAGTATGCTACTTTAATATTAAGTGATGAATTTTTAAAAAAGTTAAATTAAACAGATCTGTTTTATGTGTTGGAACAAGACCCTGATCTTCAGATCTAATACTAATGATTTATGGTATACTCATTCACATCAATAATGCACATTTGTGGGTAAAAACCATTTCTTCACTAAAATGCAATTAACATATTACTAAATCTTTTCATTATATGGTTCAGTTGAAATGATTATTGGGAAATGAAGCCAATATAAAAGCAGATTTCTATCATTTTGTTGGCAAATTCAAATTATGGAATGGAAGGAAGTTGATCTAGTTGTTGATAGAGTAAGATAAACTACAGCATTTTAAAAGTAGGGTGCAGTTTAAGGAATTAGGGGTTGTTACCCCCTTACTCTGATCTCAACCACATTTCATTATGCCTATTTTTCTGATCACTTCTTAGGTTGGCCTCTCAATGGCAGGTGATCAAATGTCCATCATCCTGTAGAATGAATGTTTAGTCACCCTTTTCCTGCAAACCAAACTGAGATAGGCTAGAATAGGAGATGGGTAGGGTTCCAATTTGCCTGCTTATGGCAGGAAATCTTCAGATAATTGTGGCCCTTTCCTGCTGATAGTCATCTGATCATCAGGTAGAAACTGGGGTCAAATGGGGGGGGGGAGAGATCATCCTGTGGAGAAAAATTAATAAGAAATCAAGACAGTTTCTATTATAGGAAGTTCTACACATAAAGTTTCTGGTGATTCCTAGAACTACCCTTGTCAATTCCAAGTAGCTCAAGGAACTCTATGTCAGAACTTCCCGTTAGCTCGTGAGGGGCAGGATAGAAATTAAATTAATAAATAAATACAATAAATAAGTAGACAAAGCCTTATTTTTCTTTTTAAGTATCCTACTGAGATGCTGCTTCTCCCCACAACCCCCCTGGTAGTTATTAGGCACTGTATGGCAACCCTAGAGATGGATGATGGATTTGGGTTCACACTGGGCTTCATTTATTTACGTTAATTAATTTGTATTATTTATAGACCACCTTTCTTATTGGGACTCAAGGTGGATTGCATAGAATAAATCAGTACAGTCAATGGAATGAGACATCCAAAGGAAAATGTAGTAAACACAGCATAAATATTAATGCAACATCATAAAGAAAAGCAAAAATTACATAGTAGGAGCCTACTTATAACAGACAGTACAAGCAGTGATATAGTCCACAGTTCCCATCCCTGTACCACCCTGCACCACTCTCTGAGCCACACTGTTACAGTGGCACCCTATTAGCTGTGCATGTCAGAGAGGAAGAGAATAAAACCAAACTGTGCAAGTCTTCTGAAGCAATATGTCATTTCTATCAATTGTTTTGCCTGCCTAGACATATGCATGGCAAAAATTATGAAATGTCATCTGATACTAGGTTAGGTCCTGGGGTCAGAGCCAAGCTAACTTCAGCAGGTCAGGTAGGGGATTAATGTCATATTTCATAGTGCCAATAAACAGACTGCATAATTCAAGCATTTTATTTTTTAAAATGTGGCAAACCATCACAATGTCTAGCTTTTAACAGCTTAATCCAGGCAAGTGTTCCTTAGAAACAAATTTGTGAGCAGGTCCCCCACCTCCTTCTGGCCATCTTCACAGCAGAGTTAGATTTCAGAAATACAAGGATCATCCCTGAAGAAAAATTCTTCTGTCTTGAATCAGCCAAATCATGAAAGTTTGGCTGAATTATAAAACATACTAGGAGTAAGGCCTGTTGTGAAGAAAAAACACACTCAGGTTCTAGAAGGAGGCTCTGGGCAAGTGCCCACCACCTCTGCTGTCTTCTCACCCACCCACATGAAGGTATTAACTTTCCCCCACCTTAAGGGAGCTTATCTCTGCTATCTAGAGAGCAGTTGTAAATCCAAATGATCTCCAGTGGTTCCTTAGGAGAAACTGCATTTTACCTGTCTGAGGTCCCACCCCTCAACAGGCTCCAACCTTTATAGGCCCTACCCCTTAAATATCCATGAATTTCCTAACCTGGAGTTGGCAACCCTATCTCCTTCCCTTTATCTGCCCCTCTGACTTCAACTTTTCATCTCCTTCCCCCTCCCTGCAGCCTCTACATATGCTGTCTTTCTCCTCTCAGTCAGGTTCCACAGCAAGAACCTGTGTCCGGCAGACCCCACTGTGAAGCCCTAACTCCTATGCCCTCCTCAAACGCCACCACAGAATCTCCAGGAATTTTTCACCAACCTGGAACTAGCAGCTGTAGTCAGGAGTGGCCCCAATGAGTTCTGCCTCAGAGGCCTGTAGTGAGACCTTTCAGACCAACAGTCTATCTCTGGCAGAATGTTTAATAGGGAGGAGTTGTCAGCCATTATATCAGCTTACAGCATTCTCCTCTCCTCTTCCCCCTTTGATCTGAACAACAACCCCATGAGGCAGGTTAGGCTGGTTTGAAATCACTCAGTCAGCTTCTACAGTCTTCAGCTGGAGATTGGCAACAGTGGTTCCCCAGGAGGAAAGACCTCCCTCAGAGGCCTGTTGTGATACCTTAGGAATTTCTGAACAACCTGGAAAGATATAACTAAAGGCCTCTGGGTGAGTGCCCCCCACCCACCCAAGTGAAGGCATTCACTCCCCACCCTCCCCAACTTCCTACCACAGGCCCTGAGGAGAAGCAGTACTGATCAGTAAGCTCCCGGTTGGCAGACAAGTGTCTCCCTCAAAGGTCAGTGGCCTTCTGTTGGGGTTCTTGCCTGATGGGGCCAGTGGTGGGCAGGGGAGAGCAGAATCAGCTAATGGCATGGCAGAGACAGTCTGAGCCAATCCTGTGCAAGCTACATCCAACGAATGAAGATCCTTAGAACAGCCACCACGGTTGGGCTTTTATTTATAACTGATGCTTTAAATAATATTCCAATGTGAACAATCTGATCTTTAAATCAAATTTCATCTTTGAATAAGGATGAGTGTGAGCCAATCCTGTGCAAGCTACATCCAACGAATGAAGATCCTTAGAACAGCCACCACGGTTGGGCTTTTATTTATAACTGATGCTTTAAATAATATTCCAATGTGAACAATCTGATCTTTAAATCAAATTTCATCTTTGAATAAGGATGATTTGTTTTTAACTTTGAGAAAGATTGGGGGGAGTTCTTTATTAATTGAGTATTTGATGTCAGCCCCACTGAAAGCAATAGAACTGATTTGATTCATGACTAACTTTAGGTGCATTGGTGCCTTTGTTATGTGCTTCTTTATAATATCGTTCTGCAATGAATTGATTGGCTGAGCCATATCCTAGGATGGAGAAATACCAAAGAACCAAGTTGTAAAGTACAGCTTAAAAAGGGGGTGGGGAATGAATCCTTATAGTTCATGAGCAATGCAAATTGAAGGAAGGTATTTATTCACATTCATAAATCCCTGAATGTTTGTTCATGAATATGAAATGACTAGTTCTTTTTAGCTCTACAAAAGGATTTTATGTGAAAATGCTGGACTTTATATATCAAATATATGACAGGCGTGCACAAATCAATGCATGTCTAGTTAGCTGAAGGAAGAAATAATAGAATAGCTTGAATAATGCAAGCAACTGTAGTGATATCATTTAGGGCACCCAGGATCTCATTCTTAGTAAGTCTCCCAAAGGGCTTTTTTTATATAACCCTTATTTCACATTAATTTATTTTTGTGCATAAACTGTATGTCTCTTCTCAAGGTGGCACTATGGCTTAGGGGCCTCATATTCTGAGCAGTCAGAAAAAAAGCTGTGATTTGTGCTATTAAAAGCAACACTTTCCTCATATACATGTTCAGTGCCCATTTTCATTGCAGTGAAGAATGTGGTTGGTTGTGTGCAGGGCTTTTTTTGAGCAGGAACGCACAGGAACACCGTTCCAGCTGGCTTGGTGTCAGGGGGTGTGACCTAATATGCAAATATGTTCCTGCTGGACTTTTTCTACAAACAAGGCCCTGTGTGAAAGACTGGTGTCATCAGGGGGCATGGCCTAATATACAGGGCCAGCTCGCTCACTAGGCAAACTAGGTGTTTGCCTAGGGCACCAGCAGGGTGGGGGCACCAAATTCATCCTCCCCCCCCGCCCCTAGGCAAATGCCTAGTTTAACTGCACTCCTCAGTCTCCTCCCTCCCTTCCCCACCAGTCTATTTCAATGCCTGGGAAGGGGCAGCGGAGTGCCACACTCCCCGAGCTATGTAAAGGCTCCCAGCTCTTATGCTGGCCCTCCAGCATGTTTACTGTCAGTGCAGGATTGAGGGGGCAGGCCAGCAGCAGTGGGAATGATGAGCGAGCCGCTGAAAGAGAGAAGGCGGCTGCTGCCTCTTCCCCACTTCCTTCCTGGATGGGAAGGAACCCAGCACTGACAGTGAGCACGCCAGAGGGCCAGCATAGGAGCCAGGAGGCCTTTACATAGTCCAGGGAGCGCGGCACTCCACCGCCCCTTCCCAGGCATTGAAATAGACCTGGTAGGGAAGGGTGGAGAGTTGGAAGCACGGCAGAGGGGGGCGGCGGGGCACTGCAGGGGGGGAAGGCCCCGATTCTGTCTAGGGCACCTTGCGCCCTTGGGCCAGTCCTGCTAATATGCAAATGAGTTTCTGCTTGGTCTTTTCTACAACCCCCCCCCAGTTGTGTGAATGTCACAGGCCCCCACAGTATGTAGTTTGTGGTATAATTAATGACATAACTCAGTCATTTCACTTCAGTGGCTCTAATAAGCCAAGACTATATAGGAAATGATGTGGTAAAAGGAATGGAAATATGCTTAGGAGTGCTACTTAAATGTTTACATGTACATCTGATAGGGTTGCCAAGTCCAATTCAAGAAATATCTGGGGACTTTGGGGGTGGAGCCAGGAGACTTTGGGGGTGGAGCCAGGAGAAATTGGGGCGGAGCCAAGAGCAAGGGTGTGACAAGCATAATTGAACTTCAAGGGAGTTCTGGCCATCACATTTAAAGGGACTGCACATCTTTTTAAATGCCTTCCTTTTATAGGAAATAATGAAGGATAGGGGCACCTTCTTTTGGGGCTCATAAAATTGGACCCTGGTCCAATCTTTTTGAAACTTGGGAGGTATTTTGGGGAGAGGCACTAGATGCTATACTGAAAATTTGGTGCCCCTATCTCAAAAAACAGGGGCCCCCAGTGCCCCCGATACCCACAGATCAATTCCCCATCATTCCCTATGGGAATCGTTCATGGAGGTGCATGATGGCTATGGGGGGTGGGGCTTCCCCCGACGGCCAGCTGACTGGGGGAGGGGGGAAGCCTGTAAAATCGGGGGATCCCCCTCTGGGACCTGGGGATTGGGAAGCCTAACATCTGAACAAGCTTTCCTGCAAACCTATTGAAAACCCACACAACTGTGCAAAAGGCACTTATGAATATTCATTGGTCTTATCTGTTTATAGAATACAACTGACATTTCCAGAGTTTCATAGCTCCCACTGAGTCCTGATGGCACATTAGACAATGCCTGTCATATGAATGCTCTTTACAAGGAAAACACTCTGGGGGTTCTAGGAAATTTCTCCCCCACCTTGAGTGCCTGATTTGAAAAGATCTAGTACAACATGCTTCAGTAATATCTGTGAGGTTAACATCTTTTAACATGCCCAGTTGATGGCTCCAAATTGGCACTCAAATATATTTATCTTCTCATCTGACAATTTAGACATATTAGTTTGACACTTTCCCTGCTGTCTAGCCATCATTTGAGCACAGTAAATGAGCACTTTGAACGAAATTAAGGAATTCACGTTACCCTTTCTTCACAGAACTAAGAGATCCCTACCTGACCATATGCCTAAAAATGCCATGCTTTTCAAACATTTTCCAAGCCTTTTTGGTGATAGGCCTATACATTTTCCCTTTCTTGTATTCAGTTCTGCTGATGAAATGAAAGTATATAAGTTGCACCCATGAATGATTGGCACATGAAGGATGTTCTTTTTAGTTTTACAGTAAAAAAGAAAAATCTACATAATAGGGTTGGAGATCTCCTGGGATAACAATTGATCTTCAAATTTCAGAGATTAGTTCCCTGAAAGAAATGGCAGCTTTAGTGGGTGAACTCTGCTGCAACACATCCACACACGCAGCACATTTCCCTCTCCATACGGCTCCCCCAGGCACCACTCCCAAATCTCCAGAAATTTCTGAAGCCAGAGTTGGCAACCTTAGCTGTGGCTGATTATCAGAACACCCTGCTTTGCACAGGTTCAGTTCCTGGTTATTTCCAGTTTTGGCTGCCATAACAGGTATTGGAAAGAGCTGCTGTCACAGTTAAAGCAGACAATACAGAGCTAGATGTGACTCAAAATAGAGCAACTTAATGTCAAAGACAAGATTGTCAGGTCCACAGCATCCCAAAGCCTTTTATTCCATTGGGCAGGGCCTGGCGATGTCATGGGTGCAATCTGGTGATGTCATGCTGAATACAATTACTAATGTTTTTCTGCATACCACTTGAAATAATATCATGTGGGACCTGTGAATGTATATGCTCAGGACTTTTTGTTGTTGTTGTTTAGCAGGAACGCACAGGAATGCAGTTCCAGCTGGCTTGGTGTCAGGGGGCTTAATATGCAAATGAGTTTCTGCTGGGCTTTTCTACAGAAAAGCCTGGTGTGAAATAATGGTGGTGTCGGGGTGTGTGGCCTAATATGCAAATGAGTTCCTGCTGGGCTTTTTCTACAAAAAAGCCCTTTATATGATCATAGTAATGTGACTTTGAAGAGATGGGTCATTTACCACGTGCAAAATTAAAACATAACATGGAAATTAACTGTGTGCCAAACATAAATGTAGTTGTGTTCAAACATCATTTGTATTCTTGCTCATACTTTTACTGTTCCCAAAGTAATTTGATGCAGTTTGTTTAAAGAACTTACTTATCCAAGAGATGTATTTATTTAGCTATTTTGCTTACTCATAGTGTCCCTTTTGATCCTCATTGTTCCCCAAAGCAATGTACCAATATTAAGTGAAACACTGTAAAATCCAAATAAAATTGTAAACTACCAACATCATATATAGAAAACAATTTTACGGCAGTGCTGACATTCGACTCCTCTTTGCCCTTTGGTACCATTTAATTTATTAATCTAATTCAAAGACTGTACAGAAGCAACAGCTCTTCAGACCCATACAGAAGGCCTTCATATATTTAACAAATTCTCAACTTGTGGGGTTTTTCTTCAGTGCCTTTGCAATAATTAAGATTTGGATTATGCTTGCTTGGCTGCCCACCATAGTGGCCAACCTTTGGGCTATCACTAGCCCTTACAGCAGGAGAAAACGGCAGCAGAGGGGTAATGTTGAAGACATGGTGATGCAATTCCAGATGCCACTTCTGTGAGACTCTAGGAAGTTCCCTAATCTCTATCACCTTTACCGTGGAGATAGGTGAATTCCTAGACCATAGTGCAATGTGGTGACATCACTTCCACCTAGAAGTGACATCATCTCATTAAGTAACACTCCCCCTCCCCATTTTGCCTGGATTGTCAAACACAGACCTGGCAAACTTTATTTGGGCCCTTCTGGCAGGCAACTAGGCACAGATATTACGTACAGGGAAGCCAATGTGCAACAAATATACTTTTGACTAATGAAATGTCAATATATGATAGATTCTCCCACAACTCCCATCTTGGTGTTGCCACTCCAGATAGCCCAAATCTTGTTGAAGTCTTTCCAAGACATTCTCATTTTTTTCCAGTTTCCCCCCTGATTTTTAAAAAATAGGTTCCTAGCTATTGGATAAATAAGTTATACTCATTTATCCAAACAAAATAGGTGTTATTTTGAAGAAAAAGGGTTTGTACCCATACAAGTTCTTATGAGTGATGGCTCTCTAAAAAAAATAAACTCTCTAATTGATCAACTAATGATAAAATTAAATTAAAATTAAATAAACATGTTTAAAATATATCAATGAAAACCAAAGGCAACAGCACCGAAATTAAAACCATGTAAGGCACAGAATAATAAATTTTGCTTTGTATTGGGAAGAAGCCCAGATCAAAATATCTCCAGAAAATCATAAAAAATTGCAAGGTTATATGGAATATATTTTAATGCTACTGTAGCTGGCCTCCCTCTTTTTCAATAATTTTAACTGTTTGGAATAGGGATGTACACTTTAAAAAATTAGCAATTTATATTTGGATTGTGCAAATGGGTTTCATAGCATTGTGCAGTATTCAACTCGTATACTATTTTGTTAACTGAGTTCAGTTTGGTTTGTTTTTTTTCAGTGATTGGCACAGTGGGTGAGGCTGCCCTTGATGTGCGGGTCTCACAAGGTCATCAACATGTATACTAGGGATGGGCATGAACTGTAAGCCAAAATGCCCTCAAAACGAGGTTGGGGAATTGTAAGGTGGGCACCTGGCTTAATCAGGATCTTTTTACCTGTGTATACAGGATTTCACATCCAGAAAGTAATGCTTAAGAATATTAGGGATTCTAATTAAGTAAAACAATTAAAATTTATTAAGGAAAATATAGGCTTCCATACAAGATAAAATACTCATAAAATCATACACACAGTCCTAAGAAAAATAGATAGAGAGATAGGGGAAAACATGGGTAGACAAACAGGGTGATGTTTACTGATCGTATTCTTCAAGAAAGGCTCCAATGGTGACGAGCGAGGAAGTGGGAGAAGGGACCCGAAACTGATCAGGAATCGGGGATGGATCTATGCAGCGGAATTGGGATACTAATAGAAGCTCACCTATGGGTAGCTAGTCCACAGATTATAAGGACTCTCTTGAGCCCTTAGGAGATGGGAGGTACAAGCGAGGAGGTAAGGTGGTCAGCTGATGCATGACTTCCCAAAAAGGGGAGGTTTCGCAGTGACCATAAGGGCTGGACTACTGCAACAACCAATAGAAAGTTCATTGGTGGCACCTAATTGGGTGCCCATTCCCAACCAATGGACTGGCTTGGATCCTGGATACCTGAGTGAACTTTCAGGTTGAAATGGACCACGGGGAGGCTCCAAAATGACAGTTGGTGAGAAGAATAGGAGTGATTACTGGGTGGGGAGATACTTAAGACTATCTAAAAGGGTGACAATAGAGGGTCAAATCATGGCCTAGGTAACATCCAGTCTATACAAAGGAACTTGGCTCTGGCTGAAGATGGTCTTCCTCTTCTTATGTCTTCTTCTTGGCACCAGTCTTTGTCTTGAGTTCCGTTAGACAAAGAAAGTGGCGGTTGGACGATTAGCCACTTCTGGGGTGGGTAGATTGCTTGCAGGCACAGGTGACATCTGGTGTGTATGTGAGCCGTCCGCTTCGCTGGAATGGAGTCAAGCATGGACAGAAGATGGCTGCATGTGGTGTTAGCCCTCCATGGTGGATTCCATGGTCAGCGCTTCAAAACCGTTTGCCTGGATAGCTCCTGGCGGCGCAGTTTCCTCCATTCCATGACTTGGGATGGATATCATACGGAATGACGGGAAGCCATCCGTTCTCCTTGTAGGCACTCTTGTACCGGTCTTGAGTGCCTTCATAACGTTCTAGCTGCTTGTACTGCATAAGTCCCTTTTGCCCCTGAATAGGTTTGCTCACACTCTCTGGCCAGATGTGTGCGAGTCACTTCTCCAGGTGCTCTGGCAACCAAGTTGGTGATTATGATGTTCTATAAGGGGGTTTGTCCTCACAGAACCAAATTTCGTGGTGAACTGGGGCAGTTCATTGGATTGTGAAACATGATTTGTGCAATTGTGTTGTTTGTGAACCACCTGTTTTTTGGTTCCTTCAGTTAGGGTTTGTGGCCAGACATGGTGACACCCAAGACAATGGTGGGCCACACTGCCATGGTGATGTGACTCTCCAGTGAGCTCAGAAGGCATTTAAATACCTTCTGAGTTTACTTGTAAGAACCATAGCAGCTTCCATGGGGGGAGGGGCACGAGGGGTTGACATGGGGGAAGGAAGCTGCCAACAAGGAAAAGGGAATATGGTGGATTTGACAGTGATTGCAGGGGTCTGGTGGGCCAACCCTTGAAAGTGATAGAGGAAGGCCAGGAGGTGCAAGCAGTGAAAGAACAGGGCCTCCAGCAGCCCAAGAAGATGCTTTTGCAGGAGGGAGAAGTCAAAGGGAGGCTTGTTCATGGTAGCAGCAAAGGTGGGGTCAGGAAACAGACCCCTGGATATTGGAGAAGGGTGCATCTTTTGGGTATTCAGTCACAAGCCTAAAGAATCACAAACTGGTTTGGCAAACCAAAAAGGTCATGAAAGTTCACAAACTGTGGTTCATGGTTTCTCACAAATCACTATGAACGACCATTTTCCCAGTTTGAGCCCATCCATAATATATACCTTCTGCTTGGTGTCAAGTTTCATGCAGGACTCAATGCCCTCTTACAACCTCTGCATCAGCACACATACTGCTGGAACAATATCTGCATGTCTTGTGCCTGGATTCAGAAATTTTACCTGAAGTATTTGGATCAAGGTTAGATCAATGTTTTTGTGTCAGATTGGTAGAATCCTTTTAAAGGACTTAAGAACCTCCACTGTCTATCCTTGTTGTTGAATGGTCTTTCCCCCTTTACAATGATGGCTTCTGAGGCCAGCTTGTCCAAGGCACTCTCTTTAAAAATATATTTAAAGTTTATTTAGAACTCCATATAGATATCACTCCACAAAAAGGGGGAAAGAAGGAAAATTCAATAGATTCTGGGATGTGGAGTAATTTTAACAGCAAAATTCATAAAAACAAAAAATTTTCCAGTCGAGGGCAATATCAACAAAGAATCAAGGTAGAGAGGGTCACCATAACATCTCAAGTTTGATCAGAAAGCTCTCCCTACAGTGTGTTTTGGAATCTCCTCCATACCACAGGGGACCTCTACCACTCCCTCTTTCCCTGAAGCATCTGGCATCTGCCAGCAAAAAAGGGGAAACAACTCCTGGTTTACATACAAACTAGGGGGGGGGGGGTAGAACAAACCCATATATATATCATTCTATACAAAAGAAAGAAAGACATTTTTTTTAATATTTTGGGATATGAGGTAAACTAACAATAAAACACACAAAAAAACCCAGTCACACAATCAAATGAAATATCAACAAAGAATCAGGGGTCCAGGGCACTCTTTTGCTTCACTAGACACTCAAATACAGAACAGGTAGAATTCCAGTGAATGAACAGATTTTCTTGTATGGTAAGGTAGGAAATAAACTTCATGTCAATAAATCTAGCTACCATATCATAGCTACTGTAATAATCACCCATGCTATTGATATGATCCCTGTTTAAAAGCACACCAAATTGTACTTGATGTCAGAACTACTAATAGTGTTAATGTTATCATTTGTTTGTTTATAGCATTTCTATGCTCCATTTTGAAATCTCTGACTCTGATCTTAATTTGCTTTCTTATTGAAATTGTAATTATGTATACTTTAATTATGTATACTATCTTATCTCTATTTAAGTTATGTCTCAGTTTCAGTGTGTTCTAAAATAAGAATGTGTAATAAAATGTATATATAGAAGTATTTTAATCAATTAAGAAAACCCACAGCAATCTTCAAAACTGAATTATGTTAAAATTATTTTATTTCAATAGCTGCTGATTGTTCGCATCCTTCAAATGTGGGATTCTGTAGTTTCAAATTGGTCAAAAGTCAAGATAGTCAGGATACCTTATTCTGTTTTCTCTTTTAACTACAATTTCCCCTTTGAATTGTTCAACTCTAACATTGCCTATTAATTTTTACCTATTTTAGACAAAATAAAATTTGGGATAAATTTACAATAAAAGAGGAAGGGTTCAAACTGGACAATAGCTTTTAACATTAATGAAAAACCCTGAGTCCGAGCAATTGCCCAACAACCAGAGTTGTTTTTGTAGAAAAAAACATCAGGAACTCATATGCATATTAGGCTACACCCCCTGACACCAAGCCAGCTGGAACTGTGTTTCTGTGCATTCCTTCTCAAAAAAAGCCCTGGATGCATGGGCCCATGTCATACATAAGTCCATGGCCCTTTTTTGTAGAAAGAGTCCAGCAGGTACTCGTTTGCATATTAGGCCACACCCGCTGAATTACCATTGTTTTGCACAGGGCTTTTTTGTAGAAAAAAGCCAGCAGGACCTCACATGCATATTAGGCCACACCCCTTGACACCAAGACAGCCAAAACTGAGATTGAGAGTTACTGAATTGTTCAGGGATGGACTACCAACAATTAAGTCTACAGAAACGCTGTGGGATTGACCCTGGTGAACAGCTGCTGGCAGCTGGGGTAGGAGCCGCCATCTACTATACGACTATGGAACCATCTAAACTGGCAGAACCAGCGCCAAACAAGTTTACTGCTGCCAGATTTATTCTATGTAATGAATCATGTATTTTAAATATTTTAACTTAATTAACTGGTTTTTATGTTTAATTTCTTTAAT
Organism: Heteronotia binoei; assembly: GCF_032191835.1. Taxonomy (NCBI): domain Eukaryota; kingdom Metazoa; phylum Chordata; class Lepidosauria; order Squamata; family Gekkonidae; genus Heteronotia; species Heteronotia binoei. The sequence goes on from NC_083225.1 coordinate 57,374,111, forward strand.
TGTTAAATTTTAAAGTTTTATCCTTTGTTAAATATGTGAAATGTTGTTAGCCGCCCTGAGCCGCCTAGGCGGGGAGGGCGGGATATAAATGTAAATATAAATAAATATAAATATAAATATAAATAAAATAAATCTAAAGAAATGCAAGGAGACCTCTGCTTGTGGAACAGATTCTTTCTGTTTCCTGCTGTCTTCTTCAGCCTGGTCTGCATGGACCCAAGACAGCTAAAGGGCAGGGAACTTCAGAGAATAGATTGTGATGTAGCACAAATAGCTGCAGCTTCAGTGGGAAATCCGCTGAACCTGAGGAAGTGAAAGTGACTTCATTTGATGCAACAGCACTACTGGACCCAACCCGTTAGCTTCATTAAGAGTGTGGATGCTGAATTATTAATGAGTGAAACTTGTTCATCTAAGATAAATAGTTTTAAATATTGAAAGACACAAAGTTGCTCAGAATTATTCAGAATATCATCATTCACAGCAGTAACACTGAAAGCAATGTCTTTATGCTCCATATTATTTTTTAAAAACTTTTTTTCAGTCAGATATTGGCAATATGAAACATGTCAATATCTGAATTTCAGAATTGCAAAATCTGCTTTAAATTGAAGCTTCTTGTCACATTAATAATACAATATAAAATCCTGATGCTTAAGAGAAAACATTCTAAATGAATTCAAAAAAATTTTAAACCAAGAGTTTGAAAAGATAACTCAGCATTAATTTTAGGACCACAGAGCTGTATTCCCTAAGAGATATTTCAAGGCATTTTTCCAGGAAGTTGCTGTCAAGCTGAATAGTATTACGGAAAAGATTGAGCTTTATCTCACAGCTCTGCTCAGTTAATGGAAACATGTTCTATCAGAACAAGGCACACTCCACTGGCACATGCTGTGTCCTGATATCAGTGCCTCTTATGTTAGTGACTCGTGAGATATGCATTAAGCCAACACTATACTGTGTCCTTATACAACACAATTTATTATTATTTTAAAAAAAATTCAGTCAGATACATTTTTCAGTATTGTACATGCTTGAAATCATATGGCATATGTTAAAATAATATATAAAAACCCTTAACAGAATTGACTGTATTTACAAACTGAATAGGATAAAGTAGTAGTCTTCATCCTGGAATTGAGTCCCCACTTGTAATATAGGACTGACTCATTTTTAGAATAAGTGTTTACCGCCATCTTTGCAAATGGGTTCTTGCTTCCATCTTTCTCTCTCCCATTCCTTTTTTTTTTTTTTTGCTTAACATCATAAATAAAGAAGTAAAAAACACTACTAGCTCCAAAACTTCTCTTAGGTTGGGGTCTCTTAGGTTGCAACACACTCGTGAGTCCTCCTGACACACCAGAGTAATCTTGTAAAGCAAAAAACCTCTAATTAAATGAGCAGGCCAGGATCCAAGGAACTATGGAAATAGTGTCATACACTAAAGTATTTTTTGTAGTGTCCTTATTTCAAACAGTGGCTCCCTCCTTCCTTTGGTAGATTAGAAAATAAGCTATTTGTAAATGCTGGCATATCTTAGAGTTTTGGATGTGATATGGGGATCTGTGGGTCAAAGAAAAAATAAATAAAAATTTCTGGGCGTATTGACCTTGGCTAGAGTAACTCTTTAGATCCCACTGAATTGTCAGATTTCTCACACATACTCACACACACACAAGTCTTAAGCCTGGTTACTATTGAGACAGAATTTTCATCACTGACAACAATATGCATATAAAGTTTCAAAGGGGGATAGAACAATTTTCACAGAGTATGCACAGAGTTATTACAAGATGGGATTGTTTTCCCACCAGGAAATAGCAGTTGATAACAGATCTTTTGCGTTTTGTTCTTCATGGATGCAGCAGGGCAAAGTGCTTCATATATTGCCTTTTTCATTCTTCTCTTTAAAAAAAAAAAAATGAAAGCAGAGCCCCCCACCATTCCAAGAGCAATCAATCCCCTCATCTTTGCATTCAGCTAATACTGTATAGCTGATTGATGTAGTTGTTGTTCAGTCACACAGTTGAGTCCGACTCTTTGTGACCCCATGGACAAAGTCACGCCAGGCGCTCCTGTTTTCCACCATCCTCCGAAGTCTGCTCAAATTTGTGTTTGCTACATCAGTAACTCTGTCCAGCCATCTCATCTTTTGCCATCCCCTTCTTTTTTTGCCTTCTGTCTTTCCAAGCATCAGGATCTTCTCCAGTGAGTGCTCCCTTCTCATTTGGTGGCCAAAGTATTTGAGCATCAGCTTCAGCATCTGACCTTCCAGGGAACAGTCTGCATTGATTTCCCTTAGGACTGACTGATTTGATCTTCTTGCAGTCCATGGGACTCTCAAGATTCTTCTCCAGCACCACAGCTCAAAAGCATCTATTCTTCTGCGCTCGGCCTTCCTTATGATCCAGCTCTCACAGCCATACATTACTACTGGGAATACCATTGCTTTGACTATATGGACTTTTATTGGCAGGGTGATGTCTCTACTTTTTTTATACTGCCCTGGTTCACCATAGCTGTCCTCCCAAGGATCAAACGTCTCTTAATTTCATGGCTACACCATCTGCAGTGATTTTGGATCCCAGAAATGTGAAGTCCGTCACTACTTCCATCTTCTCCTTCTATTTGCCATGGTGTGATGGGGCCATATGCCATGATCTTAGTTTTTTTGATGTTAAGTTTCAAGCCTACTTTTGTGCTCTCCTCTTTTACCCTCAACAAGAGGTTCTTTAAGTCCTCTTCACTTTCTGCCATTAGAGTGGTATCATCTGCATATCTGAAGTTGTTGATGTTTTCCCTGGCAAACTTAATTCCTGCTTCTGCTTCATCCAGGCCAGCATTCCGCATGATGTACTCTGCATATAAATTAAATAAGCAGGGTGACAATATACATCCTTGTCGAACTCCTTTTCCTATTCTAAATCAATCAGTTGTTCCATATCCCATTCTGACTGTTGCTTCTTGACCCTTATACAGGTTTCTCAGGAGACATGTGAGATAGTCTGGCACTCCCATCTCTTTAAGGACTTGCCACAGTTTGTTGTGATCCACACAATCAAAGGCTTTAGCATAGTCAATGAAACAGAAATAGACATTTTTCTGATACTCCTGTGCTTTCTCCATACTCCAACGAATATTGGCAATTTAATCTCTAGTTTCTCTACCTCTCCAAAACCCAGCTTGAACTTCGGGTAGTTCCCGATCTACGTACTGCTGAAGCCTAGCTTTTAGGATCTTTAACATGACCTTGCTGGCATATGAAGTGAGTGCAATGGTGTGATAGTTTGAACATTCTTTGGTATTACCCTTTTTTGGGATTGGAATATAAACTGATCTTTTCCAATGCTGTGGCCACGGTTGCATTTTCCACATTTTTTGACATAATGTGTACATCATTAACAGCATCATCTTTTAGGGCTTTGAAAAGCTCAACTGGGATACCGTCATCTCCGCTCGCTTTGTTGCTAGTAATGCTTTCTACGGCCCATTTGACTTCACACTCTAGGATGTCTGGCTCAAGGTCAGAGATTTCACTGTCATGGTTTTCCAGGACATTGAGATCCTTCTTGTATAATTCTTCTGTGTATTCTTGCTACCTCTTCCTCATCTCTTCTGCTTCTGTTAGGTTCCTACCGTTTTTGCCCTTTATCATGGCCATCTTTGCATAAAACGTTCCCTTGATTTCTCCAATTTTCTTGAAGAGATCTCTTGTCCTTCCCATTTTATTATTTTCCTCTATTGATTTGCATTGTTCTTTCAAGGAGGCCTCCTTATCTCTCCTTGCTGTTCTCTGGAAATCTGCATTCAGTTGGGTGAATCTTTCCTTTTCACCTTTGCCTTTCGCTTTCCTTCTTTCCTCAGCTATTTGTAAAGCCTCATCAGACAGCCACTTTGCTTTCTTGCATTTCTTTTTCTTTGGGATGGTGCTGATTGCTGCCTTCTGTACAATGCCACGAACCTCCATCCATAGTTCTTCAGGCACTCTGTGTATCAACTCTAGTTCCTTAAACCTATTCTTCACCTCCACTGTATATTCATAAGGGATGTGATCAAGGTCAAACCTGAATGGCCTAATGGCTTCCCCAGTTTTCTTCAGTTTAAGCCTGATTTTTGCAATGAGTAGCTCATGATCTGAGCCGCAGTCAGCTCCAGGTCTTGTTTTTGCTAACTGTAAGGTGCTTCTCCATCTTTGACTGGAGAGTATATAATCAACCTGATTTCTGTGTTGAACATCAGGTGATGTCCATGTGTAGAGTCGCCTTTTAGGTTGTTGGAAGAGAGTGTTCACTATGACCAGTTTGTTCTCTTGACAAAACTCTACTAGCCTTTCCCCAGTTTCATTTTGTTCTCCAAGGCCAAACTTGTCAGTTGTTCTGGTTACCTTTTGACTTCCTACTTCGGCATTCCAGACCCCTATGATGAGGAGGACATCTTTTTTGGAGGGTTAATTCTAGAAGGTGTATGTAGATCTTCATAGAACTGGTCCACCTCAGCCTCTTCTGCATCAGTGGTTGGGGCATACACTTGGATTACTGTGATACTGAATGGTCTGCCTTGGATACGGACCAAAATCATTCTATCATTTTTGAGATTGTATCCCATTACTGCCTTCCTCACTCTCTTGTTAACTATAAAGGCCACACCATTTCTTCTACGGGACTCTTGTCCACAATAATAGATGTAGTGATCCTCTGAGTTAAATTCACCCATTCCCGTCCATTTTAGTTCACTGATTCCCAGGATGTCGATGTTCAGTCTTGCCATCTCTTGTTTGACTACATCCAGCTTACTTTGATTAATAGATCTTATATTCCATGTTCCAATGCAGTATTGTTCTTTGCAGCATCGGACTGTTCTTTCACCATCAGACACATCCACAACTGAGTGTCCTTTCGGCTTTGGCCCAGCTGCTTCACTCTTTCTGTGGTTACTTGGACTTGCCCTCCGCTCTTCCCCAGTAGCATACTGGCCACCTTCAGACCTGAAGGGCTCATCCTCCAGCGCCATATCTTTTAGCCTTTTGTTACTGTCCATGGGGTTTTCTTGGCAAGGATACTGGAGTGGTTTGCCATTTCCTTCTCCAGTGAATTACATTTTGTCTGGGTTCTCAGCTGTGGCCTGTCCATCTTGGGTGGCCCTGCATGGCATAACCCACAGCCTCATTGAACCGCGCAAGCCCTCTCGCCATATCAAGGCAGCAGTCCGTGAGAGAGAATGATGTAGTAATGACCAATATTCCAGTGATTGCAGAGTTTTTCACACTGGCTTAAACACGTGCTTACATTACCTGTTGTAAATGCCCCCCCCCCTCATATTCACACAACTTCAAAAACATCCCACTGTCATTCCATTCCTTCTCCATTTTTCACCTATTCCTAAAAATACTGGTTTCTCCCACACTTTTTTTTGGGGGGGGGAGTGAAATGTATTCATTGGGGAGGGACGGTGGCTCAGGGTAGAGCATCTGCTTGGGAAGCAGAAGGTCCCAGGTTCAATCCCTGGCATCTCCAAAAAAGGGTCCAGGCAAATTGGTGTGGAAAACCTCAGCTTGAGACCCTGGAGAGCCGCTGCCAGTCTGAGAAGACAATACTGACTTTGATGGACCAAGGGTCTGATTCAGTATAAGGCAGCTTCATATATTCATATATGTTCATAAAAAAGAGTAAGCTGGGAATCCGAACTTTTTTTTCCCCCACATTGGTGTTCCAAGGCCTCCTGCCCACTGAAGCCCTGAATGGATGGGGTTTGGCATTTTTTTTTTAAATTTTGATTTGAACGCTAGTCTTTCAACATTTCAGCAGTGGAAGGCACCTGCACTGGCAAAAGTTCTGTTCTCCTAAGGAGGCCCAGACCAGCAGCCAATCGTTGCCTTTCTTGGCATTTCTCCATTTGGACTCAAGAGCACATTTTTTTTGGACTTTGGGTGGCATTTTCAAAATAATTTTTGTAGTGCATGGACTTGCCTTTCAAATTTCTGTAGTAACTCATGTCTGCCAGTTTCTGTCACAAGAACTGATACCTCCTGCAGGCGCTTCTTTGATAAGTAATGCACAGTCTTAGGTCTTTCAAAAACAAGCCGTATCAGCTGCCAGAGTAAAATAAGCATGATCAGGCATTATCCTTGCTGTGGCGTGATGTAGTGAGTTGCTCACCTAATGCAAGTCAGGTAAACAAATTCAACCTCTGGGGGGAAACCAATCACAGGTTCCACTCTATCCTGGGAAAAGAATGCCAATCAGTGTAGAGACACACCTATTCCAGGTGCAAGCCTCAGGTAATGTGTAAGGGAAGGAGTCTGGTTTTTAACATAGCCCCCTTGAGCTTGATGGGTTGCTTCAGCATCCCAGTGCATGCACAAAAAAGCCTGGAAAAAACGGTTCTACTGCAAACAAGATTGAACAGAAATCTGATAGGGAAAACCCAAGAAAACGTTTGATTTTGAACCGATTGGAATGAAAGCCAGAACCATAATAACAGCAGGAACAACTTGAAATATGGGTGCAGTGTAAAAGACTCCATAGAAAACTATCAGATATAGGAACATTTCCATCAATGGCTATTCACCACAATGACTAAAAGGAACCCCTGCATCCAGAGAAAGTAGACCTCTGAATTCCAGTGCTAGGCGACAATTTTGGGAAGTGTCTTGGCTTTTGTGTCCTGTTTGTTGACCTTTCACTATTTCACTATTTGAAACAGGGTACTGGACTAAATGAACCAGTAGTCTGATCCAGCAGGACTCTTCTTATATTCTATTTATCCCAATACATTGAAAAATATAATATTTACATGTCTTCTTAACAGTTAACTGAATTTTCTCAGAAGCCTATTCCACTTGTGTGGGGTTATCATTGTGAAGGCCCTACCACCACCACCCACACACATTGTCAACTGGACTACAAGAACAGATTCTACATTAAGTTGGAAAGAGGCTGTAGCTCCATGGTAGACTATCTGTTTGACATATAGAAGGTCACAGGATCAATCCCTGGCATCTTTAGTTAAAGGATCTAGTAGTAGATGATGTGAAAGACTTCTGGCAAGGAACCACTGTCAGTCCAAGCTGACAATACTGACCTTGGTAAACCAATGGATTAATTCTGCATGTCAGCATCATATATTCATGTTGAAATCAAATTTGTTGTAGTTTAATATATTGAATCTCTTATACAGAAACAAATTTTGCAACCTTAAGACTTAAGCAAAAGAGATAAGATGATGTGTCTTGATACATTCATAAAGTGTAACTGTCAGGCTTGTGCCAATTTGCCTTGGGTAGTGTAGGAAAAGGATAGGTTTTAACCCTATAACCTCCAATCAGTTTTGCTGTTCGCCCCCTTACTCTGTTTTTAAAAGGTACACGTTTTTACTGATAAAAAAACAGAGTTAAAACCAGTTTCACATAATCAGTTAGGTAGTTTGAAGGGTTAAAAACATTCTCTGAATAGTCCCATGAGAAACTGAGGTTGCATGAGCCTGGAATTTGCTTTCTATGTATAGACCAAGACATTTGAGCATATACACATGGATTCTCCAAACAAATTCAGTGTGTAGTAGATACTCTCTGTGGTGGAGCACACATTCTCTTCCTCTGAAACTTTCATTTGTTCACGGGCCCATTGAAAAGTATTGATCTTTGTGCAAATTGAAGTTTTAGAGAAAGAAGAAAGGCACTCCACAGCAGAGACTATCTAGCACGCACAGAACTTATTCACAGTATCCAAGCTTAATTCCATAATTTGTAAATTAGTTTTTTCTTTTAAAACACCCCTTTTTAATTAGATTCTTATAAATGAATATATAAATGAGAACAACAATACACTAAGAGTTTTGGTTCTGTTAATTAATAGTAAGCTTGGAATGTATTAGAAGCTGTGACATTGTCTGTCTTCTGGTAATATGCATTATATTCAGCAAAATGGATGTGGCATTCCACACTTTTAAATCTTACACTCTTAATGAGGATTTAAAAGGAGCAATTTCTTATGCACTCTGGAATAGTTGTTAATGTATTTAGCTAGCAACAAAGTTAAAGGGAGGAATACAGATTAAAACGCAATTTTTGGTTGGCAGTTTGGCTCACTATTTAATGTTACTCTGGTAGAAAACAATAATGGTTCATGAAATTTAGAGCTTCCTGTTAGACCCTAGCTGATATTAAAGGTAGTACAGCAAAACAATTAATTTCTAAAGCTGCCTAATTGCGCTGCTCCATAACAATAGCAATTAAGCTCTTGGAATTCATTTTAAGATTGCCTCTACTTTAACTTTCTCCAAAGGAGAGTTCTTATTTGTTTCAACCATGTTTGAGCTACATTTTGTACTGTGTTTCTGTTAAGTGCTGTCAAGTTGCTTCTGTCTTATGCTAACCCTATGAATAAATTATGACTTTCAAAACACGCTATCATTAATAGTCTATCTTAAGTCTTGCAAACTGTAGGCCATAGCTTCCTTAACTTAGTCAATCCATCTCATGTTGGATCTTCCTCTTTTCCTGCTGCCTTCAGCTTTTCCTAGCATTATTGTCTTTTCCAGGAAGTCTTGTCTTCTCAAAATGTGACCAAAACACAAGAGCCTCAGTTTGGTCATTTTAGCTTCTAAGGAGAGTTCATGCTTGATTTGATCTAGGGCCCACTAGATACACAGAATCTGCAATACTCCACAGTATCTGTAATACTGTCCTCCATCCCCACATTTCAAAGGAATCAACTTTCTTCATTGTCAAACCTTCACACATATAAATAGTAACAAGGAAAACTATAGTATGAGTTATCTTGATCTTGGACATTAGCAATGCATCCTTGCACTTAAAGATCATTTCTGATTCCTTCATGGCAGGTCTTCCTAGTGTCAAAACCCTTCTGATTACTTGGTTGCAGTCTCCCTCTTCTCTGTTGATTGAGCCAAGAAATAAAAATCTTTAACAATTTTAATTTCATCATCAAAACATCATGACATCTCATGACATCATGATGTTGGTTCATCTGAATGGCTCTGTAGTGTCATGACTTCATCCCAATTAATGTATGATTCTTGATTATGTGGGATCACTCATGTGATTATTCTGGAAAGGAAAAAAGCAGTGATGTGTGTGGAGAAAAAGTTAGTAAACAGGCTTGAAAAAGAGTAAACATTCACATAATCTAAGGGTTTGAGGAGGAAATTGCTACCCCTGCTAATGGAGATGAGCTTATGTGTGCATCATTAAAACAAAACAATGCAAAGAAACTTAATCCAGTATTAATACATTCACCTCAATATTACTTTTTCTATAAATGGAAAGCAGAAATGTGCCCAGAATTGACTGACTGGAAAAATAAATTAACCGATTATATGACAATGGCAAAGCTAACATCTTACGTGCACAACAAGAATCCGAATTTTAAGAAAAATTGAATGTATTTTTTACATATATTGATCAAAATTACATTGGAAAGCTTTAAAGATTAAAATAAGAATAAAATAATAAAGTCCAGAAGGATCAAGAGACAGAATTGAGCAATTTATGTTTAAAATGTTTATACTTACAATGACCCAAGGTCAAAAATGTTAGAATTATTAGGAATTAAAATGTAATGTAAACCAGACCAATACAAAAGTTAATAAGTACTTTGTACATAAGAAAGTTAGATCTGTTCAACAACTTTATAGATAGAAAAATGTTATTAGTTACAATTTATTAGACAATATTGATTATTATAAATTATTATTTTTCTCTGATTTTTATGCTTTAGTCAACCAGAATATGACTGCTTATGTAAAAATAATTTTAAAAATGCTTTTCGTAGTACTTCCTCAATGCACATTAAGGTTGCCAATCCCAACTTGGGAGCAGGGGATCCACTGGTTTGGAGACCTTCCCCCCACTTCTGGGTTACCAGAAAGAAGGGGGGGGGAAATGTCTGCTGGACACTCCATTATAACCTGTGGAGAACTTCATAGTAGGGGTGTGCGAAAAAAAATTGAAATTAATCGGATTGGGAAATATACAGGGCCAAAATATTTGGAATACCGTATATTTCCAAATATCGGTATTTGGAATAGCTGTATATACAGGAGATATATGTCTATTTCCGAATATACAGCCCAATTATACCCTATGGACCATTGAAATCAATGGCAAAATAGGGTATATTGGAAGCAGTTTGAGGGAGAGCCCCTAAATTTGCAGGGGACTCTCTCCTATGACCCCCCCCCCCCAAGTCCCAAAAAGATTGGGCCAGGGGTTCCCATTCCAGGAGAACCCAAAGAGGGTGCCCCTATCCCACCATTATACCCTATGGACCATTGAACTCAATGGCAACATAGGGCATAATCAGAGGCTACTGGGGGGCAGGTCATTTGAGGGAGAGCCCCCGAAACTGCATGGAACCCTCAGACTCCAAAAATAGCTCTATAAAAACATGAAAGTGACCCACCCCACACAGCCCACACACCAACCAGAGGTAATTAAAAAAACCAAAACATGACAGAAAGAATCTTAACTTTTAAACCACCACCACCACCACCACCCCCCAAAAAAACAGAACCAGGAAAAGGGATAACAGGACAGGATGCAAAACCAGCAACAACAGATCCAAACAAATGCAACTGAGAAAAGGCCAACAAACTCAACTGTTAAAAACTGAACTTTTTAACAATAAAAATTAGGCCAAACAGCCCCCTCCCAGGAACCAGAACAAGAAGAGAAAAGGAACAACAGCAGCACAACACAGCAGCAACAAATCAAACACAGAATCCTTTTAAAACAGTAAAAAAACTTGACTTTTAACAATACAGGAACTTAACCAACCCCTCCCTCCAAAAAAACCTTTACCATAACCCCAAGAAATTCAAGCCACCCAAATCAGGAAAAGTAAAAGGACACTGCACTTTTAAAAGTCCTCTCACTAAAGTTAGATATAGGCAAATTGGCAAAAAAAACCCCACCCAGGCCCCCACCCCCAGGAGAACCTCATAACCCCAAATAAGCTACTCACCCACCCAAATCTGGATAAGTAAAGGGACTTTGAGTCTTAAAAAGTCCTTTTACTTTTATCCTAACTAAAATAAAAACAAGAACCCTAAGACTGTCTTCTCCAGGCAGGTCAGGCAAGTCTGAGAGAAAGCAGCAGCAACTGAGGCCAAGGGCCAGCACAGCACAATCTCTCTCACACACCAACACCAACACTGCAGCAATGGAATGGTGTCCAGCCAGGCAAACTCCTTAAAAAGGTTCTCTGCCCCTACACAGAGCAGTTTCAAAAAATACCACTGCTCTGTGATTGGCCAGAAAACAGTGTTTACTTGGATACCCAAGTAAACAAAAGAACAACAATGTTGCTGATGGCTGGGGGATTAGCCCAGCCATCAGCTACACAACAGTCCTGCAAAGCATGCATTTGCAATGCATTTTGCAAATGCATGCTTTGGATTGGCTGCTGGGGCTCCTCTCCCTCTCCCCCTCCCTCCCTGATCCCAGGAAGGCTATGGGAGAAGCGGGAAAAGGCTTCCAAAGGCAGGAAAGGAGGCAAGCAGCTTCCCTGAGGCTGCAGAAGCTCCTTTCCCGCTTTTTACATTGAGTTCCGTATACTTCTGAATATTGATTCGGAAGTATACGGGGAGCCGTATACTTCCGAATCAGGGTCTATTCGGTTCACCGAACCAAATGCATACCAGAGTTCAATTGTGCTTGTCACACCCTTGCTCTTGGCTCCACCCCCAAAGTCTCCTGACTCCATCTTCAAAGCCCCCAGATATTTCTTGAGTTGAACCTGGCAACCCTAATGCATATTGATGGAAGGGGGCACAATAACTAAAAGAAACAGAAGATGTGTTACATGCAATTGCCCAACTCCAGAATTTATTTTTGAATTTTTTTGCTTAAATCAAAATTGATGAAAAGTGGAGTGGAGTGCAGCGTGAAAATTCAATACAATATAGGAACAAAACAGGTAAAATTGTCTCCTCCCTGTTATCAATGCAGTTATGCAGAGTAATAACAGAGTAATAAAAGAGTAATGCAGAGTCTGGAAGAGAGATATAAATGAACTGAAAGCAAATTGAACAGAAAGCTTTGGCAAACTGTAATCACAACATGGCTGTTGTAGAAATTACTGTAAAAATGTAATTTTTTTGAAAAATGGTAGAAATCAGTTCCAGTTAGGGGATGGGTAGAGCCAAAAGTAACTTGAAACACAAAAATCCATGACTGAGGAGAATTTTAAAAGTGGACAATCCTACTACTAAAAAGCCTATTTATTGGGGCGAACTTCCAGGAAAGTGCTCTAATTCTTTTTTGTTCTTCCTTATTTGTCTTTGTAGCTACATTTTCTGCTATCCATGCTGACAAGAAGCCCAGAACCTTATTCTGACATTTCATAACCCTGAATATCCAGCACATGAATGAATTCCAACTGGCAACTTGTCTTTAGCTAGATTTAGAACTGTGTAAACAAAAAAATTACCCAGCTTGCACAGTAAGTGCTACAGTGGAAACTGAAAATGGACTCTGTGCTCTTTCTTTGACTCTTGAATATGCGATATTCATTACCACTCTATGTTTTTATAAGATGACACAAAACATAGCTGAGCATCACAGATAGTAGAAAATGCTGGGTTTTTTCCAGTCTCAGTAGTTATTGGGAGGTTCATGGTCTTATTCTGTCACACATTATTTGAACACTATATTGCATACAGAATTTTTGAACCACATTCTCAAACTCTAATCAACTCTTGCCATTCAAGAAGTCAAACTGTTTCAGTGTGGATACTTTTCAGATGCCTCTTTGCCAGAAAAAGCAAATTTTCCAACCTTCATAATCTCCTCAAAATTTGGTTCTCCCCTCCTTTTATCGCATATATATATATATATATATATATATATATATATATATATATATATATATATATATATATATATATATATATATATATATATATATATATATATATATATATATATCTTTCTTTCTGACCACTGTTTCTTCAGTAAATGGCTATGCACACTTTCCAAATACTTCAGTTTTCTTAATATGGACAGCGATATGTGGATTCACCCTGCTGCTCACTGCCATTCTGGAGGGCTTGCTGACCACCAGGAACAATATTTCAGGGGGGTCATTAAGCTGCCACATGAAAGTGGGATCAGTGGAAATTGTTTCTTCCTCTTAAGTGTCATTAAGACTTCAAAGTTGTGTGGCTGTATACAGAAATGTTTAATCAATCTGAGCAGTCGGAGAAGAACACCAGGCAGCAATTGGTATCATAGGTTATCTTTTCCTACCAGTTCATTTTTTTGCATAACCCAGCATGGTGCTCAGCCTCATTTTATGCCACTCTGTTTATCCATGGCTTGGTTTTCTTTTTGTAAAAATATCAAGATCATGCTGTTGTGGAGATCACATCCAAAGTAGGGATGTGGAGATCACATCTCAGAGTAGGAAATGGCCTCTTTGAAGTAGGGGGAAGTAAAACCGTAGCCATTTAAAATGAGCAGGTGAACTGTGGACCCATGCTGCTCAACTGTTAGTTTAAATAGCTCAAACAACTGAACAAGACAAAATTCCAGTAAATGTTTGGGGAAGGCGCCTTCCCTGAACATGTTGGGGGAGCTGTGAACCTGGCTCAGTTCATGCTGAATTTTGGCTCATGAACAGGTTCATGCCCATCCCTAATCCAAAGCAATTGCTTCACAAGACTTACAATACACACCATTTTAAGAATCCTATCCATTTCCCTCTCCATCTCTTTCTTTGAGTCCTTTCTGAATCACTGGCTACTTTTGACAGCTGCCTTCTAAGCTGTTGCCACCATATTGCTGTGCATTTACTGCAAGGCAACTGAATACAGAGAGGATGAGATTTGTGCTGTGAGAAAATATGTTGCCAGTTTTGACATCTTGAAGCACAGTGCTGAAATGCATCTTTTTGTTATTAACATTTTATTGAGATGGTTATATAATAATAAGTGCATGAAACTATAAAGCATGATGCAATCTTTGTGTTCTTTCGGGTTTATTCATTGTGGCTAGTTTGACTCGAACAAATGATCTTGCTATTAATACAATGATAAATGTGCCCTGAAACCCCATTTTCTCTTAAAGGTAGCATTTGCCAATAGACCAGTTGGTTATTTCTGCAAGAAGAAATAGATCATCTTGCCAAGTGTATGTTTGAATAGGACATAATACCCCAAAAAGGAGAAAAGGAAAGAAAAATCCACTCTATTTTAATAATAGTAGCTGGAGTGCCAAAAACTCCATCAGAAAGAAGGTACATATTGCAAAAAAACCAAAACAACACAAAACATACAGATCAACAATAAACATTTCTTCAAATACATTAGAAGCAGAAAACCAGCCAGGGAGGCAGTGGTGCCCTTGGATAACAAAGGAGTAAAAAGATTAGTGAAGGATTATAGGAAAATGGCATACAATTATTTTTTTACCTCTGTCTTTTCTGCACTTCATCTTGAATGCATTTTTTACCTGTCTTCACTGTGGAAGATGAAAGGTGCTTACCCACTCCAGAACCACCCATTTTAGGAGGCTATCAGGATTGAAGTGATAAGAGAGGAGGACCTATGACTGATAGATTAAAAACTGAGAGATCACCAGACCCAGATGGCATACATCCAAGAATTCTGAAAGAACTCAAATGTGAACTTGTGGACCTCCTGACAAAAATATGCAATCTATCACTAAAATCTGCTTCCATTCCTGAGGACTGGAAGGTAGCTATGCAATCCCCATCTTTTTTTTTTTTTTAAAGGGGGGTTCCAGGGGAGATTCAGAAATTACAGGCCAGTCAGTCTAATGTCAACATCAGGTAAGTTGGTACTGTTATTAAAGATAGAATTACTAAGCACATTGATGAACAAAAGCTATTGAGTAAGAATCAGCATGGATTCTGTAAAAGAAGATCTTGTCGCACTAATAGGGATGAGCATAGAATGTGACATTTCTCTGAAGAAATCTCCAGTCTTCTGGGTGTGGCTCAGTGCAGTTCAGGAAAATGAAACCCACCCAGAGAAAACTGGTGCAGAAATGCTAGGCAATGGTGGGGGTGGTGTTTACAAGCCTTTGAAACACCAACAGGGCTCCCAAGCTTGATGGGCAGTGCTGCATGCCAATAACAGAACTTCCATTCATTGCAATGGATGTGCTAGAGAAGTCTCAGAGAGAAGCACATGTGTTCTCTGTTGGGTTTTGATTGGAGATGGAGGGGGAGAGAGCGTTGAATGAAGAGTTTTGCTGGGAATGGGGAAGGATTGCACTTAGGAAAAGGGGCTTTGCTTTGCCCTGGGTTCCTTGACCATTCATTTTTGTTTGTTTGTTTATATGCTTGCTTTAGGGTGACCATAATGTCTGAAAGCCAGCCAGGGACACCTTGGGGGGGAAGGGGGGAGGCAGGGGTGTGCGCGCGAAGCGTGCGCGCTGCCGGAAACAGGAAGTGACGTCACTTCCGGTGACGTCACTTCCGGCGATGTCATGCCACCGCCGGAAACAGGAAGTGACACCACTTCCTGTGACATCATTTCCCCGCGTCACCTGCCGGAAACGGGAAGTGACATCACTTCCTGTGACATCACTTCCCCCAAATGACATCATTTCCCCCAATGCCACTGCCGGAAACAGGAAGTGACTTCACAGCACTTCCTGTGATGTCCCCAAAAATCCCCCAAATATCACCGCCGGAAACAATTTTGTTCTCAAATCCTGTATATACTTCATCAGTATATGGGATAAGGCACTTTCTCAACTGTGCTGCATAATGCAGCCTATTTATTTTATCCTGTTGGCTCTGTTGGCTCTATCTGCGCCACCTTCATCACTTTCGGGGTGTGGATCCCCCAGTGGGGTGGTCTCCCGACTCCCTCCGCCGGCTGTTTCTGATAGCCCTGCGCCCCCTCTTTCATTTGATATGTGTCCCGTGCGGGTGCCACCCTCCCGCCGGGAGATGCTGCAAAATGAGCCCCCTTGAGGCTTATGGCGGCAGGGCTCGGGGGAAGCGAGCTAGACTGCTGTTCTTTTGAGGGGTTATAGAGTGTTTCGAGGCCGTCCCTGTGGCATCGGTCCCATCATTGTGGGACCCAGGGGGCCGGCGCAGCGGCCCGCCGAAGCAGCCTGTCACTAATAACACAGGTCGAGATGCAGGACAGGAACCCGGAAGTGACTGACAGGCTGCTTCAGCGGGCCGCTGCGCCGGCCCCCTGGGCCCTACAACGATGGGACCGATGCCACAGGGACGGGCTCGAAACACTCTATAACCCCTCAAAAGAACAGCAGTCTAGCTCGCTTCCCCCGAGCCCTGCCACCATAAGCCTCAAGGGGGCTCATTTTGCGGCATCTCCCGGCGGGAGGGTGGCACCCGCACGGGACACATATCAAATGAAAGAGGGGGCGCAGGGCTATCAGAAACAGCCGGCGGAGGGAGTCGGGAGACCACCCCACTGGGGGATCCACACCCCGAAAGTGATGAAGGTGGCGCAGATAGAGCCAACAGAGCAAACAGGACAAAATAAATAGGCTGCATTATGCAGCACAGTTGAGAAAGTGCCTTATCCCATATACTGATGAAGTAAATACAGGATCTGAGAACAAAATTGCACCAGAAGACACAAACACAAAGCTCCCTTACACTGAATCAGTGCTTGGGTCCACCAAAGTCAGTATTGTCCACTCCAGTCACAAACACAAAGCTCCCTTACACTGAATCAGTGCTTGGGTCCACCAAAGTCAGTATTGTCACATAAGAACATAAGAGAAGCCATGTTGGATCAGGCCAATGGCCCATCCAGTCCAACACTCTGCGTCACATAAGAACATAACAGAAGCCCTGTTGGATCAGGCCAGTGGCCCATCCAGTCCAACACTCTGCGTCACATAAGAACATAAGAGAAGCCCTGTTGGATCAGGCCAGTGGCCCATCCAGTCCAACACTCTGCGTCACATAAGAACATAAGAGAAGCCCTGTTGGATCAGGCCAGTGGCCCATCCAGTCCAACACTCTGCGTCACATAAGAACATAAGAGAAGCCCTGTTGGATCAGGCCAGTGGCCCATCCAGTCCAACACTCTGCGTCACATAAGAACATAAGAGAAGCCCTGTTGCATCAGGCCAGTGGCCCCTCCAGTCCAACACTCTGTGCCACATAAGAATATAAGAGAAGCCCTGTTGCATCAGGCCAGTGACCCCTCCAGTCCAACACTCTGTGCCACATAAAAATATAAGAGAAGCCCTGTTGCATCAGGCCAGTGGCCCCTCCAGTCCAACACTCTGTGCCACATAAGAATATAAGAGAAGCCCTGTTGCATCAGGCCAGTGGCCCCTCCAGTCCAACACTCTGTGCCACATAAAAATATAAGAGAAGCCCTGTTGCATCAGACCAATGGCTCATCCAGTCCACCACTCTGGTCACATAAGAACATAAGAGAAGCCCTGTTGCATCAGGCCAGTGGCCCCTCCAGTCCAACACTCTGTGCCACATAAGAATATAAGAGAAGCCCTGTTGCATCAGGCCAGTGGCCCCTCCAGTCCAACACTCTGTGCCACATAAAAATATAAGAGAAGCCCTGTTGCATCAGACCAATGGCTCATCCAGTCCACCACTCTGGTCACATAAGAACATAAGAGAAGCCCTGTTGCATCAGGCCAGTGGCCCCTCCAGTCCAACACTCTGTGTCACAGAAGAACATAAGAGAAGCCCTGTTGGATCAGGCCAGTGGCCAATTCAGTCCAACACTCTGTGTCACATAAGAACATAAGGAGGGAAGGAAGGGAGGAGGGAAGGGAAGGGAAGGGAAGGGAAGGGAAGGGAAGGGAAGGGAAGGGAAGGGAAGGGAAGGAAGGAAGGAAGGAAGGAAGGAAGGAAGGAAGGAAGGAAGGAAGGAAGGAAGAAAGGAAGGAAGGAAGGAAGGAAGGAAGGAAGGAAGGAAGGAAGGAAGGAAGGAAGGAAGGAAGGAAGGAAGGAGGTGAGGGAGGGGGGGGAGGGAGGGAAGGAAGGGAGGGAAGGAAAAAAGAAAGGAAGGAAGGGAGGGAGGAGGGAGGGAAGGAAGGGAAGGAAGGGAGGGAAGGGAGGGAGGGAAGGAAGGAAGGAAGGAAGGAAGGAAGGAAGGAAGGAAGGAAGGAAGGAAGGAAGGAAGGAAGGAAGGAAGGAAGGAAGGAAGGAAGGAAGGAAGGAAGGAAGGAAGGAAGGAAAGAAGGGAAGAGGGAGGGAAGAAAGGAAGGCCGTCCCCCCCCCCCGCTTTCGGCCCCCTTACCTGCTTCCAGGGTGGCGGTCGGCGGAGAGTCCAGCGGCGGCGGCGAGTCGGGCGGCGGCGGCGAGTCGAGCGGCGGCGGAGAGGCCGGCGCTGGTCGCTGGAGGGCCTCCAACAACCAGCGCCGGACTCTCCGACGCCCTCCCCGGCCTCCACCTGCACTGGAGGGCCCAGCCGCCGAGCAGCTGAGCGGGACGGGGGCGGGCAGCGGCGCAGCAGCCAGGCAAGCCTCCAGCGACCAGCGGAGGCCGCGGAGAGGCCTTCGCTGGTCGGCGCTGGTCCAGAGACTCTGGAAGGCCTTCCGGGACCAGCGCCGGCTGCTCCGCGGCCTCTCCGCGGCCTCCACTGGTCGGCGCTGGTCCTGGAAGGCCTTCCAGAGTCTCTGGAAGGCCTTCCGGGACCAGCGCCGGCTGCTCCGCGGCCTCTCCGCGGCCTCCGCTGGTCGCTGGTGGTCCTCCAGAGTCTCTGGAGGGCCCCCAGCGACCAGCGGAAGCCACGGAGAGGCCTTCGCTGGTCGGCGCTGGTCCCGGAAGGCCTTCCAGAGTCTCTGGAAGGCCTTCCGGGACCAGCGCCGGCTGCTCCGCGGCCTCTCCGCGGCCTCCGCTGGTCGCTGGAGGCCCTCCAGAGTCTCTGGAGGGCCCCCAGCGACCAGCGGAGGCCGCGGAGAGGCCTTCGCTGGTCGGCGCTGGTCCCGGAAGGCCTTCCAGAGTCTCTGGAAGGCCAGCGGAGGCCACGGAGGCCACGGAGAGGCCTTCGCTGGTCGGTGCTGGTCCCAGAAGGCCTTCCAGAGTCTCTGAAAGGCCTTCCGGGACCAGCGCCGGCTGCTCCGCGGCCTCTCCGCGGCCTCCGCTGGTCGCTGGAGGCCCTCCAGAGTCTCTGGAGGGCCCCCAGCGACCAGCGGAGGCCGCGGAGAGGCCTTCGCTGGTCGGCGCTGGTCCCGGAAGGCCTTCCAGAGTCTCTGGAAGGCCTTCCGGGACCAGCGCCGGCTGCTCCGCGGCCTCCGCTGGTTGCTGGAGGCCCTCCAGAGTCTCTGGAGGGCCCCCAGCGACCAGCGGAGGGCGCGGAGAGGCCTTCGCTGGTCGGCGCTGGCCCCGGAAGGCCTTCCAGAGTCTCTGGAAGGCCTTCCGGGACCAGCGCCGGCTGCTCCGCGGCCTCTCCGCGGCCTCCGCTGGTCGCTGGGGGCCCTCCAGAGTCTCTGGAGGGCCCCCAGCGACCAGCGGAGGCTGCGGAGAGGCCTTCGCTGGTCGGCGCTGGTCCCGGAAGGCCTTCCAGAGTCTCTGGAAGGCCTTCCGGGACCAGCGCCGGCTGCTCCGCGGCCTCTCCGCGGCCTCCCCTGGTCGCTGGGGGCCCTCCAGAGTCTCTGGAGGGCCCCCAGCGACCAGCGGAGGCCGCGGAGAGGCCTTCGCTGGTCGGCGCTGGTCCCGGAAGGCCTTCCAGAGTCTCTGGAAGGCCTTCCGGGACCAGCGCCGGCTGCTCCGCGGCCTCTCCGCGACCTCCGCTGGTCCCTGGGGGCCCTCCAGAGTCTCTGGAGGGCCCCCAGCGACCAGCGGAGGCCGCGGAGAGGCCTTCGCTGGTCGGCGCTGGTCCTGGAAGGCCTTCCAGAGTCTCTGGAAGGCCTTCCGGGACCAGCGCCGGCTGCTCCGCGGCCTCTCCGCGGCCTCCGCTGGTCGCTGGAGGCCCTCCAGAGTCTCTGGAGGGCTTCCAGTGACCAGCGGAGGCCACGGAGAGGCCTCCACCACCGCCGCCGGTCCCCGTGCGCGGGCGGGGAAGGCGGCGAGTGAGGGAGGGAGCGTCCCTGCGCTTGCGCAGGGACGCTCCCTCCCTCACTCGCCGCCTTCGCCGCCGGCGCCCGCGGCCCACCGCCTCCGGGGCTGGCTAAACCGGGACCTCTAAATGGTCCCGGTATAGCCAGCCCGGGAGGCGGGAATAGGGGGCCAGAACCGGGACATTCCCGGGCGCCCGGGACGGTCTGGCCACCCTAGCTTGCTTGCTTGCTGTGAAGTGGGAAATAATTGGAAATTTTCTCTCATTTTTGTGCAGGTTCCCTCCCTTTTTTAATTTTACATCATCACACTGCAGCTTCAGCCTTCATGGAAAGGAAGAGGAGCTTTAGAAATGAAGTTGAATAAAGAGCTTTGCTGAGCTTGTGGAGGGATTCATTGAATTCATTCAGTGGGCTTGGCTTTGCCCTGTGTTCTTTGGCCATTTGTCTTTTTGTTGTTGTTCATTTGTTTGCAGTGAAAGGAGAAAAGGATTGTTTTCTCATTTTCTAGTGGTTCACATGATCTCTTCCTTTTCCCCCATATTATTTCATACAGTCACTTTGCAGTTTGAGGGAGAGCTTTGCTGGGGGTGGAAAAAGGATTCAGGAATAAGGGAGCTTTGCTTTGCTTTGCCCTGGGTTCCTTGGCAATTTTTTGTTTGTTTGTTTGCTATGTAGGGTTGCCAAGTCCAATTCAAGAAATATCTGGGGACTTTGGGTGTGAAGCCAGGAGCAAGGATGTGACAAGTGGAACTGAACTCCGAAGGGAGTTCTGGCCATCACATTTAAGGGGACTGCACACCTTTTTAAATGCCTTCTTTCCATAGGAAATAATGAAAGATAGGTGCACATTCTTTTGGGCCCCCTGGTCCAATCTTTTTAACACGTGGTGGATATTTGGGGGGAAGGCACTGGATGCTATACAGAAAATCTGGTGCCTCTACCTCAAAAAACAGCCCCCCCCCCCCCAAGAGCCCCAGATGGATAAATTTTCCATTATTTTCTACAGGAATAAGTCTCCATAGGGGATAATAGAGTTCCCAGCAGACATTTCCCTCCCCTCCCCCACTTTCTGATGACCCTGAAGCAGGGGATAGGGCCTGTCCAGCTCTCCAAACTGATTTCCATCACCACTCCAGCCACACTAAGCTGCTTCTCCATTTGGGATCTGCCTGTCTGCTTTCTCATGTACCCTGCCTTAGGGAAAGCATTCCAGTCTTGGTGAGTAGAGTGAATTTACTGCCCAGTTCTCCACACCAATTTCCACCTGCCAATACACTGTGAGCTGCTTCTCCTTTTGGGATCTGCCTGCACACTCAGTCTACCCTGGAGCTATCATTCCAAACTTGGGGAGCAGGATGACATCACTGCCCAGTTCTCCACTCCAATTCCCCACCCCACTAAGCTGTTTCTCCTTTTGGGGTCATATCTCTGCCTGCCTACCTACCTGCTTTTGCCAAGTTCCCCCTCACCCACTTGATCAACTCTTCTGAGCTGTGGTTGGGTGTTTGGTCTAAGATGTTCAGCACCATAAAAGGGGGTAGAGGGGGTTGCATTGATGAACGCAGGAGGATGTGCCTGCTTTGGTGGGGAGGGTGGGATATAAATCAAATAAAGTATGTGTCACCTTCCCATACACCATGTCATTGTGGGCAACAAACATAGCCTCACCCCCACCATCACAGAATGCCATTAAAACAAAACAATGCAAAGAAACTTGGGCCACAATATTGTCAATAATCAGTGTACTAACTTTCAATTGAGTATTTTCAAAAACAAACTAATCAGACCTCCACTAGGCCCACCTTTAGAACCTATTTTGACACATATAGAATAAAAAGATTATCCTTTAAATGAAATATTTTTAAATGTCCGGGTTTCTTGGGCCAAAATAATATCAAAATTCTTAAAGAAAGAGCGCACAGAAGGATCAGATTGTCTACCAGCCGATTCAGCTATATTCCAGGAAAATAGACATGATAGGCTGTGTCTCAGTCCTGAGCTACTAACTTGACCAGGTGCAGAGATGTGGGAAAGCTCAGCTTGAGAAGAATTTGATAGAACAAGAGTAAATGGTATTTTAAAAGACTTCATAGGGTTATTTTAAGTTGAAAGGTCCCCTAAAGGAGGACTGGATGAAGTCTATGGGCCCAAATATTCAGATTTTATAAATCGATCGGTTGATTCTACCCTTTAAGAGTGTTTATTGCTAAAAATATGAGGGGACTTATTGCTAGGAACTGTTAACTGATATTTTGAAGAATCTGGCTAGGCTACCATATAATCATTCTCGCTTTGAGAAAGATTTCTAACTGGCTTCTTACAGACCACACCAAGCTAAAGTCTTCTAGCACTTGTAACAATTTCTAGACTTAAAAACCTCTTTATCCTGAAATTCCTTGTCTGCTTCAGCAGGAAAAAAACCCTATCATATTATTAAAATTCATCAAAGCATAGCAAACAGCTTAATCCTCAATCCAGACTGAAATCAATGGGGAAGAGAAACAGGTGAGTTGCAGAGAAAACAGTCACTCGTTCATGGTGGGGGTGGGGGAAACCTCCCATTGCTGCTGGGGAAGGAGCATGCACAGTCTACCAGAAACTCTCACCGCTGCAGCTGGCTTTATTCTGGCTTCTCCAGAAATATGCCAAGGTGCAGCTCTGGGTTTGATAACACCTGCCTTCTTTTAATGAGGAGAAGAGAAACAGGTGAGTTGGGAAGAAGGCAGTTGCTCACTGCTGGCAGATTAAAAAAACAAAACCTCCCATTTTCCTTGGGAAGTAGCATGCACAGATCCTAGCCTCCCCAATGACTTCTGGCAGTCTCTTGCCTTGAAAACCATGAGGGGTCACCATAAGTTACCAGTGACTTGAGGGCACTTTACAGAGAGAGAAGAAGAAGAAGAAGAAGAAGAAGAAGAAGAAGAAGAAGAAGAAGAAGAAGAAGAAGAAGAAGAAGAAGAAGAAGAAGAAGAAGAAGAAGAAGAAGAAGAAGATATTGGATTTATATCCCGCCCTCCACTCCGAAGAGTCTCAGAGCGGCTCACAATCTCCTTTACCTTCCTCCCCCACAACAGACACCCTGTGAGGTGGGTGGGGCTGGAGAGGGCTCTCACAGCAGCTGCCCTTTCAAGGACAACCTCTGCCAAAGCTATGGCGGACCCAAGGCCATACTAGCAGGTACAAGTGGAGGAGTGGGGAATCAAACTCTGTTCTCCCAGATAAGAGTCCGCACACTTAACCACTACACCAAACTGGCTCTCCAGAGAGAGAGAGAGATTTTTTTATTGGCGATCAATCATAACTGGAGTTTTT
The DNA here is from genome assembly GCF_032191835.1 of Heteronotia binoei. Taxonomy (NCBI): domain Eukaryota; kingdom Metazoa; phylum Chordata; class Lepidosauria; order Squamata; family Gekkonidae; genus Heteronotia; species Heteronotia binoei. Next base: position 57,397,431 of record NC_083225.1, read on the forward strand.
TAATTGTAACTTTTTATGGGTTTTTATAATTGTTGTATTTATATTTTATTTTGCTTTTAATAACAGTTTTATTTATGTTGTAAGCCACCTTGAGTTCCACAAGGGGAAAAGTTTTAAGTAAATAAATAAAAATAATTGATTGCATGAGCTCCCTTGTCCTAAAACCAGGTGTTCTTATCCCTTTATCACCTTGTTAATAAATAGGTGTTTTAAACACATCCATCTTTCCTGTGTGAATATTAGATCAGGAATTTAAGTGAAAACCCTGACTTCTGATTAAAAGAAAACTTCACAGGTTCCACTACGTTGTGGGGCATAGTAGTTTCTTTTATCTGTATCTCAGTTTCATAGGTCAACCTCAGGTTCTCAAGACACAGTTAGATGCTTTGCCACAGTGCTCCCAACCAGAATTAGTCCCTTGCAGTGCTCTTAAATGGCTTTACCCAGCCCTAGAAAATGGAGGCACATCCCTGAGGTGAACCCAGGGACAGCGTCATGTCTAATTGTGCAGATAGTATTTATGGAACAGGGAGAAAATTTGCTATCCAGTTTGCGTATATAATCTGGAATTTTACGGAAAACCATCGCATCACTCACAAGTTGTTTTTTCTGTAAACTTAAAAAAGCCCAGAAGCTTTTAGCCTTGCCTAAAAAGCAGGCATTCCATTCCCATTATAATCTTGGGTTTTGGTGCTTTTTCCAGGCCCATTATTCTATGCATTTAACAATTCCATCTTTAATAGCATTTTCTTCTGATTTATTCATTTAATTTTAGCTAACCCATCTATTATTTTCCATATTCCTATTGGATACCATTTTTTAACAGATAGACATGACATTGGCTACTTCCAGGCCTCTAGCCAAAGAGGCTAATGTTAATCACAAATTGCATTTTTTTAAAAAGCAAAAGTCAGCAAATTTATTCTTGAGTTCTTCTAGAACATTGGGTGTATATATTGTCCAGAGCCAGTGATTTGTTAATTTTAAATTTGCAAATTAGTCCTTATTTGGCATCAGGACAACATCATTCTTGGATTCAAAGACCTAATTACAACGCATTGTTGTAACTCTCAGGATTAGTCATAGTAAATCTATGAATAAGAAAGTAATCAGTTTAAAAAGATTTAATCTTCTCTGTCACATGTCATATGTCAATCACTATTGTAGAGAATAAAACTGTTTAGGTTTGATTGAGCTGCAAATAGATCCACAGTGACTTTGCCTTTTAAAATTCAGCTGCTTCTCCAGTCACTTAAATTATTCCTCAATTCTTTGTATTGTATCCCAGTTAATTTACCATCAACACTGGAGTGAAAGATATTTAAGTATAATGATAATCTTCACCAAAATGACCTCCTTTTTACTTCTTACTCTCTATGTTTTGTATAACATCACTTTTTTCCAAATCCTCAGAACCATTTTTTTTAGCAACATAATAGCTTTAGTTTTTCTATTTCTATAACTTAATCACCACCCAGCTATTTCTGGCCATCACTGTCACTGATGCTTTAATTTTAAGGCTGAATCCCAAACTGAATCGTTATGGGGGAAGTGTGAATGTTCCCAGTCCATGCCTATACACACAGAGAGATTATCACCCTACTTCTAGTAAAAAAAAAATGTAATATTGAATTCAGCCCTTGTTCCACTACATTGGCAGGAGTCAGGGAAATGCTGTATGTGATGGGATTACATCACAATTATTTTATTTTGCCCAATCCAGCTAGACCCAACAGAATTATGTGCACATATACCTAACTGCATATACCTAATCACTAGTTAAATATTATATATGTAAGACAGCTTTTTAGAGGTGCTACGAGAAGGCTATTAATGTTCTGATAAGTAGCTATACTATTTTATTGCTTGTCCTAAAAACATCAAAACCCTGCAGTATTTGTAGTATTTGTTTGTTTGTTTTTAAAATCAGGATTTCCTTACCAGGATGGGTACAACCCTGTAATATTCAGTGAAATCCCCTCACTCCCTGTGATGGACTGTCAAGGGTTAATGCCTAGCAATGTCTGAGAACCTGTGAGTGACAGCCTGTTTAAACAGAATTCTGTGGTGAGAGTTGTAGCAGGAGGAGCCCGCGTTATCAATTAAAACCGGATCAGAGACAGAGGAGGCCTGAGGCGAAATCAGGAAAACAGCATTCGTTTATTAGCATACACACGTGCGGGCCAGACCCCCCTGGCATCTGCCACAAAGGTGGGAGTCTGAGCAATGGACACAGTGAAACACAAGCCTTTTATATCATTTTCACCCAGCATTACATAGCTGCAATACACAGGTCACCTGGTTACATGTGACCGCAAATTACTAAACATGAACTGATTACAGATCAGTGGTTCCAGGTCCGGTACATTACATACAGCTGCATAGGAGAGTACGGGACTTTCCAGGCCGGCACGGAAGACATACCATTGGTATTACAGTTTCCTATTGGTAAATCGGGGTGCTTTTCCCGGCCACAACCCACTAGTTCAGCTACTGAAGCCTATATGGTAAAGCCCCTACTGATGCGTATGCAGTAATTTACCAGTAGATAGCTTCTTGGCCAGAGGCCTGTTTCTGCCTTGGTTACAATAATGTAGCCCCAAATCCCTTTATATTGATATAGATATAGATATAAATATAGCCCCCCTCAAGCACATCCTAGTATCTACTTTTGGCCTGCTGCCACAGTGTCAGTTAAGAAATGACAGTTGGGAGAAGAAACAGTTAAGTACTGACTGTGGACTGGGAAGGAGGAAAGATCATGAATAAGAAAATATATATGAAGGTTGTTTAGAAGAAAGAATAAGAAAAAGGAAAATCCTGTGTGTGAGGGAGGGAAGAAGGTAAGATCACCACACTTCTCTCAAAGAAGAAGCCTTGCTTTGGCAGAAGTGGACTTGCTCCAGCAAAGCATGGCTCTTCCCTTAGTGAAAGGATGCTTACTGTTTTCAACCAACAATGGCTTGGGAGTTTGTAGCAGAAGCCCCAGGAGGCAGATAATGCCCTGTTTGTCAGCTCTGAATGAATTCATACAACTGATTTTGTCCATCCTTGAAAAACCAGGAAATGCTGACACATAATCTGAAAATAGGCACCAAAGCCCCATTAGATTACAAAACAAACAAAACCTGAGGAAGTGCTCCAGAGAACTGTCACTTTTCATTTAACATGCATCGATATTGTTGTCCTTGGCTTTTAAAAAAAATCTTAAATATTTATATAAAAACAGATCTACATCTATTGTATGTGACTCTTCAGTCTCAGAGACCTGCAAGCCAAAGCAATTCAGAAGCTACTCACATCCTGCTACCTACAAGTATTAAGTACTGACCTGGAATAAACAGTATTCAGTCAGGAACATGATGTGCCTTTGAGGATGCCCTCGTTCAATAATGATGCTGCCAAAATCTAGTTGCAGTAGCCAAGAAAAGCAGAGGAATAGGTCTGAACTCCACAAAGCTTTATTCCTCTTTCAGTTTAAAAACTTGGTCGCACTTCACCCTGCATTATACTATACCTTATGTGGGGAGGAGACAAATCAGCCAACAAAGGCAGATCAAAGAGCGAACTGTTATAACATCACATCTATATCAAGGTGTTCTAAGTGATACATGAAAATAAACTAAATTACTAGAAGAAGAAAAAAAAGGAAGTTCTCCTGACACAATGCAAACCTGGCATCTATTAATTGAGGGCCAAGAAGTCGAACAACTAAACTAGCTCTTCCAAGTAAAGGTAAGAGAGTCTGGGAAGGCCTTCTGCCTGAGGCCAGAGAGAGTTTCTGCCAGTCAAGAGTACCAAGGGCTGGGCAAGAAAAAACAAAGGTCTGATTCAGTATGAGTCAGTGTCATATGTTACAAGCATATGAAGCTCCCATTTTCAGTTACAGAAATGAAATGGTCAACAGTAATAGAATCATAGAGTTCAAAGGGACCTCCAGGGTCATCTATTCCAACCCCCTGCACAATGCAGGAAACTCACAAATACCTCCCCCTTAATTCACAGGATCTTCATTGCTGTCAGATGGCCATCTAGCCTCTGTTTAAAAACCTCCAAGGAAGGAGAGCCCACCACCTCCCGAGGAAGCCTGTTCCACTGAGGAATCGCTCTAACATCCAGGAAGTGCTTCCTAATGTTGAGCCAGAAACTCTTTTGATTTAATTTCAACCTAACTGAAACTCTTTTGATTTAATTTCAACCTAACTGAAACTCTTTTGATTTAATTTCAACACAACTGGTTCTGGTCCTACCTTCTGGGGCCAAAGAAAACAATTCCACACCATCCTCTATATGACTTGCCCTTCAATTACTTGAAGATGGTGATCATATCATCTCTCAGACGCCTCCTCTCTAGGCTAAACATCTCCAGCTCCTTCAACCTTTCTTCATAGGACTTGGTCTCCAGAGCCCTCACCATCTTCATCACCCTCCTCTGGACCCATTCCAGTTTATCTATATCCTTCTTAAAATGTGGTGCCAAAAACTGAACACAATACTCCAGGTGAGGTCTTACCAGAGCAAAAGAAAGCGATACCATCACTTCACATGATCTGGACACTATACTTCTGTTGATACAGCCCAAAATTGCATTTGCCTTTTTAGCCACCACATCACATGTTCAGCGTATGGTCCACTAAGACCCCTAGATCCTTTTCGCACATACTACTGCTAAAACAAGTCTCCCCCATCCTATAATAATGCATTGGATTTTTCCTACCTAAATGCAGAACTTTACATTTATCCCTGTTAAAATTCATTTTATTGGCTTTAGCCCAGTTTTCTAGCCTGTCAAGATCATCCTGTATCCTGTTTCTGTTTTCTACTGTATTTGGAACCTCTCCCAATTTAGTATCATCTGCAAATTTAATAAGCATTCCCTCTATTCCTTCATCCAAATCATTAATAAAAATGTTGAACAAAATCATGCAGTCTTCACCTTCCTGTAAGCCTTCACTCTTCACCTTCACCTCCACCTTCACTCTTTTTTGCTTGTGACTTTTGTGCACTGATATGTTCAAGTTGTGCTTTTGGTGGGTGTGTGGGTGGATGTTTGAAGGGAGTGGCACAGAATCTCCCCATTGCATAAACCTTAATTTAACAATTTTTGACTTTTAACACATTTAATAAATAGTTTAAGAATAGAATTGAAAATGCTCTAAGAAATTAGTTTATTAACACTGAGAATCTTTATTAGATGCTCAATATTGCTACCTCTTACAAAGTAAAAAGATATTGCAGCCTGCTGCTTTGTTACAATTTATCCCCTTAACCTATATAAAGAGTAGCCATTTGCAGTCGATCAATATGCTGTGGAGGTACAAAGTAATTGCTTTTAACTCATGACAAATCAATAAAACTCATCGAATGACACCATTGGCAAACTGTACTCAATTTCAAAAAAGCGTTTCAACAGAGAGCAGATCGTTGCATATTTGAGGTCAAAATAATCCTAAACAAACTCCAGCACGTTACCAGGACAAATGTATTCCCAGAATGTGGTTGGTGCACACGCACAATGAGATGCCAATTTTGATCTGGCAAACTTATGAACCCCCTCATTCAGAATTTCCTACAATGTGTCAATTCCCTCTAATGATATACATGACACACATGACATATGGGAAGAAAGCTCAAGGCACAGTGAGGGCATTAGAAACTGTCTGGACTGATATGATTAAACTGACTGTAGCTATGGGGTGGAGGTAGTACAAATAATGACAGGACAACAGCTCTGCAGTGCATCTCTTCATAGGTACCAAGTAAATTAATAAAAGAGGGAAGAGTTATTCTTTTCTGTTTAAAAAGGAGATGCAGTGAAGGGATGTTTATAAGAAGTAATGTCTGTATGCTGGGTAGAGCTCAGTAGTAGAGAAGAAATGGTAGTGCTAGATGTTCCTGGCCAGAAGAGCATGGATAGTTGGCAGACCTCATTTTGGACAGGAGCTCACAGGAGCAGAGCTCCGGAACCTCTAAATTTTATAGTGCTCTTTCTTTCTTAACCCTCCCCCCTAAAAAAATACTTGCTTCTGGGCTCCATTGTTCAACCCCCCCCCCCTATGAAAATTTGAGGAAATAACCAAAACATATAAAGCAGACAGATGGAAATCTTCATCATGCCACTCTGGCCCCACTGGAGAAAGTAATTTAAAAAGTATGATGGGAGTAAGATTTTAGTATGACATTTATAATTCAAGAAGCATTTTAATGTAGATACTTAGCTGATATAATTCAGGACAGCTTCTGGTGATGTCAGGGGTGTGTGGCATATGCACAGGGCTTTTTGTATCAGAAACTCTTTTGCATATTAGGCCACACCCCTCTTATGTAGCCAATCCTTCAAGAGCTTACAGGGTTCTTCTTAAAGGGCTTACTGTAAACTCTTGGAGGATTGGCTACATAAGGGGTATGTGGGCTAATATGCAAAGGAGTTCCTGCTACAAAAAAGAATGCAGATTTATACCCGGCCCTTCTCTCAAAATCAGAGATTCAGAGCAGCTTTCAATCTCCTATATCTTCTCCCCCCCACAACAGACACCCTGTGAGGTGGATGGGGCTGAGAGGGCTCTCACAGCATCTGCCCTTTCAAGGACAACTCCTGTGATAGCTGTGGCTAACCCAAGGCCATTCCAGCAGCTGCAAGTGGAGGAATGGGGAATCAAACCCGGTTCTCCCAGATATGAATTTGCATACCAAACTGGCTCTCAAAAGCCCTATATATGCAAATGTTATGCAAATGAGCTGTGTTAATGAGCTCCAGCACCTCTTTTTCTAGAAAATGATTCCTGATAGTTGGTAAGAACCCATAGGGATGGGTGCAAACCAGCTCATAAACCTTTGTTCATGACTAATTTGGGGCAGTTTGTGGTTTGTGAACTGAAGTTTGCAAACTTCAGGCCAGCCACACATCTCCATGAACTTTTAAGGCAGTTCATGGAAGTCTGTGGGGAACAGAAAGTTTAAGTTTAAACTCCTGCTTTATCCTCCCTGGGAAAGACACCAAAACAGCTGAGTAACAGGAGCAGGCTGCTCCCATGGCCCAGCTTTTTCAGGCTCTAAACAGGTGAGTCTGTTCCTCCACTCAACTGTTTCTTGGACAACTAGTCTCTGGGCTTCACTGCCAAAGAAAGGCCCTTTAAAATACTGAGCTGTGCTGAGCATGGCTCAGCTGTTTGGTTTAAATGGCTCAGAGCTATTTAAACTCCTGTTTTCTGCTCCCCACAAAAAGTGGTGGGGAGCAGAGAAAGCAGGGGTCATGAAACCATATGAACAGGTTCAATTTGCAATCGAACCTCACAGTTCCTATAGGTTCATGGTTCAGTTTGTGGTTCAACCAAGAACCGTGAACCAAACTGCAAAAATGCAGCTCATGCCCATCCCTAATTACCTACCTATCTTAATGAAGGCTTACAAAACTTGTAAAGCATGGTAGGAAATGCATCATATAAATATTTTAATAAATAAAATAAACAAGCAAAAAGCATCTGTCCTGTAATTTATGGTGGCCTACCAGACTTCAATAAGACTTCTGTTTGAGCTGTCTCCCTAGGACTGCAAAAAGAGAAGTTGTTCATTATTAATCATGTTATAGCAGACAGCTGTTGTTCTGTTTTGGGGATGGTGGGTTACCAGACCTTGCTTAATAATGACTCCAGTATGTTTAGCTGATTTTTTTTGAACAAGAAAGATAAAGGACTGGAAGAAACTATTATGTGATATGGCAGTGCCTGCAGGCCAGTTAAAAAAAACCCTTCATTCTGAACAGGTGTCTTACCTGCCCTTTTGCTAAATATAGCATTTCATTATTCTTTCCTGACAACTTAAGGCCCTTTAGAAGCACTAATTTTACTGGAAGATAGAGCTAGCACTTCTGTAGATTTCCTTTAATGGATTGCTACTTAATGGATCCTCTTAGGTAAATAAATTGTGTACAGCATGTGTTTTCTGAATAAATATTTAAATTTCTTTAAGGTTCAGTTTATAAACCTAGAAAACTTGGAAAAATGAGTATAGAGCATGATTCTGGAGATGCACTTTTTGTAATGGATTCCAGGCAGATCCTCTCAACTAGTTTACATTTCAAAATCCCCCACAGTTAGATACATATTTAACATACTCCAACTCCACTGTTCCTTTGGTAAGCTGTTTAACGTGTTCCATTACACCCTATGATCAAACATGCATTAAAAATAGTACACACATAATTTTAGACAATCAGAATGTAAGGCTCGTCTGGCCATGGTTATCCATGCCCTGATCACATAAGAGGAAGGAGGAGGAGATTGGATTTATACCCCGCCTTCCATTACCTGAAGGAGTCTCAGAGCAGCTTATAGACTTCTTTCCCTTCCCCTCCTCACAATGGACACCCTGTGAGGTAGATGAAGCTGAGAGGTTCTGACAGGAACTGCTCTTGAGAGGAACAGCTCTGTAAGAAATTGTGACTGACTCAAGGTCACATCAGCAGGTGCATGTGAAGGAATGGGGAATCAAACCCGGTTCTCCCAGATAAGAGTCTACGCACTTAACCGCTACACCAAACTGGCTCATAGTTGCCTGTGGCAATACGTTGTACATACTTTTACAGCCTCTAGCAGTTTGGGATCAGAATATCCCATAAGATCTATCACAGAGACTCTGCTCTTTGAGCTCTTACTTTTTGAACCAATTATAAATGAGAGCTTTCTGTTGCATTACACTCTTCTGGGAGGCCCTGCCTGTTTCTATTCACATACCCAGGGCTTTTTTGTAGCAGAAACTGCTTTGCATATTAGGCCACACACCCTTGATGTAGCCAATCCTCCAAGAGCTTACAGGGCTCTTAGTATAGGGCCTACGTTAAACTTCAGGAGAATTGGCTACATCAGGGGTGTGTGGCCTGATATGCAAAGGAGTTCCTGCTACAAAAAAAAAAGCCTTGCACACACATACCTACTCTACTCAATTTTGCTACAAGGTAGAGATATTTTTGTTTAGTGGGTGGATCCAGCTGCAAATTTCAATGGGTACAAGGACTTCTGCCCACTGAATGTAATTTTCACAGCTTCTTCTTCCCATAGCAGCACAAAATGCCCCATAAAGTGTGCTCCTGGGTGAGAAGCAGGGGTGGAATTCTAGCAGGAGCTCTTTTGCATATTAGGCTACACCCCCTGATGTAGTCAATACTTCAAGAACTTACAAGGCTCTTTTTTGTAAGCTCTTGGAGGACTGGCTACATCAGGGGTATGTGGCCTAATATGCAAAGGAGCTCCTGATGGAATTCCACCCCTGGGGAGGAGATCCCAGGAGCAGGATTACAGGGACCATTTGAGGCTGCTACACTCTGTGGGTGGAAGTCCTTACACCTGCAGAAATGTGACACTGGATTCACCCTGATGGTGAATTTTTTTGAAGAAAAAAAGTCTATTCTCCTTGATCAGTTCTGTACTTTTTGATTCAAAGCTATTGTTCCTGGTTTTTTTAATGCTGCCAGTTTAATTCATTGCTTGAAATATGATTTGTTATTACCTTCCCATGATGTTGCCTGCTAGTATTCTGAACGTGGTTTCTTGTACAATACAGCAGGTAATTCAGTTTGACACTCTCAAAACTTCTGCCTTGCTCCAAACCTGCACAGTAATTTCTAGTTCTAAGTAAGAGTGTCTACAGTATCATAGAATATTTAATTTTTCTAAGGGAATCTTCTTGTACTATGTCTTGGAGAAATTTCCCTACTTATGTAAAATATTTCATTAAGTCTAACTATGAGACAGAAAACTGAAACCTTTAAAGGTATTTCACATAGTCCAGTTTAAGTTCAGAGCTACTTTCCGCCTTAAAAAGGTGCAATGAAAAGCAGGCAGCAGTTTTTCAAATCTTGAGATGTGTCATTTAAGAAAACATTGACATTTTACTTGAGTCTATTGGAAATACTAGTGCTCGCCGAAAAGAAATGAAAGTTTACTGCCTGAGGAAGAACAAACAGCTTCAAATGTAAATGACTTGAGACTGACTCATATCATATAATCATCATAGAGCTCCAAGTGAAACAACATTTCTAAATGTCATTCCCCCCCCCCCTTTCCTAATATTATCACCCAAAGGGGGGAATTGTTCTAAAAATAGGACATGCATATTTAAATACAGAAACATTTAAATATTGGCCTGCAATTTTGAGGGCAATTCTGTTCTCTCTGAAGACAATATATATATTTTCACCCATTTTCTGTCATTAAATAAGCTTTTAGCAATATAGGTCCCATCTCGTATGGTTTTATTTGTTCTGACAATTGGTCATAACACAGCATAAAATTACAATACATACGATGAAAATTCAACTGTCATATAGCCAGCAACTTGGGATTCCTAAGAGCCATGATCAGCGGACCACTTTGGCGCTGGGAAAACTACCCTCTCCTCTTGTGTAAATTCTTTATTTGGGTATGAACTTGAATAATGGGGGGACATTTTCACTTCTCTTTCATTACCTTTTTAAAGAAATCAATACACATTTTGGGCCCATAATATGCAAAGCATCTTCTACAAAGGTAGGATCGGGCCATGTCATTGGGGGAATTATTTTGGGGACAAATAGTCTGGTGTATACCTGTGTCTCAGTTTAGCACAGCACCTCAATTAGGAATAAGAAATAAGATAGAAAGAGAGAGTCTTAAAACAAAACAATTTTTGTTTCTCTAACAAGAAACAAGGCTAGAAATATAAAATGCCAGAGGAGACAAAAACATTGCCGGGGGGGGGGGGGTAGATTGCAGTACAGTAATGTAGTCCTAGCAATATATCTCTTTGTTGCTGCCTGATTGGGTTGAAAATAAAATCTAAGGGAAAATAAAGACTTAAAATGAAAACATATCCTGTGTTATCATGAAAAGAAGAGTCTTTGTGGTTGTGATCCATGGCAGAAGAGAAGGAAAGGTGGTCCATGGTTAAGGAAAAATCTGATCTGAAACCAGTTAAGAAGATAAAGATCCAAGGTAAGGGATTATTTGATTCAGCAGAAAGGCAAAGGTCTGTAAAGCAAACCAACTGCAAGGCTGGAGAAGCAGCCTTGGTTACAAAACCAGCTAAAGAATTTGGGGCAGCTTGAGATGCCCTTTTTAAGAATCCTGGGAATGATGAGGTTGGGTTTGCTGCTGGAATAGATCAAGAGTATGGGGTACTAAACTCGGAACATGGTTAGAGAATTTTTAAGTGGGTTGACTGAGTAACTGGGGATTGGTTCTGGCTATATGAAATAGCGCACTGATGATATTTTCCTGTGTTTAGGATTAAATTAGGATTAAATTACCATGTTAGGAGGAGAATGCGATAGCCACAAATTATTATATTTGGAATATCTTCTCCAGAAGAGAAACATAGTGTGTAGACTCTTATCTGGGAGAATTGGTTTTGATTCCCTACTACTCCACTTGCACCTGTCTTGGGTTAGCCATAGCTCTGGCAGAGGTTGTTCTTGAAAGGGCAGCTGCTGTGAGACCCCTTTCAGCCCCAGGGTGTCTGTTGTGGAGGGAGAAGATAAAGGAGATTGTAAGCCGCTCTGAGTCTCTGATTCAGTGAGAAGGGTGGGATATAAATCTGCAATTCTTCTTCTTCTTCATAACATTGTAAATTCCCACAATGCCAGTTTCTCCAGTGCTCATATCTGAGTTCTGTATGGTTTAGATCAGCTAATCCAAAACTGTAGGGAGCTCTTATTTACACAGCACAAAGTCAGTTTGCTTGTTGGAGAACAACATAATATCTTCATACTGCACATGCAATGGGAGTTTTGTACCTCCCAATGAAGGACCAATGAAAGTGTTTTCTGGTCCTTCATTGGAAGGCACAAAACTCCCATTTTATGTGCAATGCAAAGATATTATGTTGTTCTCCAACAAGCAAAACAACTTTGTGCTGTGTAAATAAGAGCTCCCCATCAGATATGAGCACTGGAGAAACTGGCATTGTGGGAATTTACAATGTTATGTCTCTCTTCTGGAGTGGACAAATTATTGACCAGCAAACTTTAGTTCATCAGTCATAGGTGTAAGGGACATCTAGAAGCAGAGAACAATTGGTCTTTAATCCATGTGCTTTTTGGAGCATTTCAACAGGTATCCTACTTCCCTATCAGAGTGTCCAGAGGAATCCATGCTAAACCAGGAACCTCCGTTGATATTAAGATGGCTTGTTTTATCTAAACTTCTGGGAGCTAGGCCTTTTAGGGTGCACTAACACAGGTGTTTTTTTGTGGGTAGTGGCCTTATTTGTGGCCTTTGACAATCTTTCACTAAAGGTATAGAATCTTAAATTATAGGAGATATTTTTGTATTTTTATAAATGGCTCTCACACAAATCATAGAAGGGCAAATCCTCTCCTAATTGGATATTTGGTAAGGATAACAAAATAACTGATGAGGAAACTTGACTATATAAGACAGTGAAACACATTTCACATTGTTTCATTAAAATGTCAATTTAAGTTTTTTTAAAAAAAAAAAAATCCACCTGAGGCATTGTTGGCTTCATGTCATTCATATGTTAATAAAAGAATGCATAGAAACAAATCAGATGTGTTAACTTCTGAGTCCAAGTAGACATTCTCAGAATTCTTTGTGCAATTAATTCCTGAAGGTAAATTTTAGGCAATATATATCAGTTATCATCAATGGCTAGTACTTTAAAACAATAATTAAAATGTTATATCTGCACACCATTACTATTATTGATGATGATATTGTGTGATGACAGGACTATCTGAAATAAGATGTCCATGATTTAGCTGTGAATGACATCAGTTTGGTCTGCTTGGCTGACACCTGGCTGGAAGAAGTTGACAATGTTAATCTGTCCCAGACTCCCCCAGCCAATTATGCTATTATCTATTAATTCTAAACTGGCAGCTGGTAGATAGGGGAGATGGCACAGCCAGGATCCTCCTGGAGTCTTTCTGCTTCAAGCAGATTCCAGTGCAAAGGACTGCCAGTCTTCACTATGTCTGTCATTTGTTGGGTTATGTAAACAACAATCCTAAATAGGTCTGCTCAGAATCATTCTCCTGTCTATTCAGTGGGACTTACTTTCAGGAAAATATTCTTAGGATGATATGATGATAGTCATGTCTTGTCTGTCTGGCTAGCTAATAGGAGATCTGAGCTGTAGTAGGGGTTCTATTTTGGAGGACTCCCCTCCCCAGGATCACCCTGTGGGATCTTAGAATTAATGCAGAAACTGGTTTATGTCCTGTACTGAACAGGTTTCAGGTAGTTTCATAAGTAGGTTGGCTATAGTCACACTATTTCTTGTTAAAGCCTCAGGTGGTATTGGCACTTCCTTCACAAAGATGCAGTGGACCTATTCAGGTGATATTCCTCCCCCACCCCCAAGAACGGTAGACTTATTAGCATTCCAAAATGCTCTGAGAGAATTCAGTTGGTAGTTCTGTTAAAACGTTGCCAAGTGTTCCAAGGTCTATAACCAGTGCAGGGTTCTGGGATCTAGGAGACCTGGGTTCAAATCAATAGTTAGGGAAATTGCTGTGGATCTTCTTTTATATGGGGAAATTAGCAGAGGAGACCATGGCAGAGCATAGGAGAGATCTTTTGCCAATTTGGCTAGTCTCGAATTTACCCTTTTGGGGTAAAATTATTGAGGGCAGTACTGCTACAGTTACAGAGCTTTATGGAGGATGCTTCCATCCTAGACTCACACCAATCCGGCTTTCACCCGGGTCATGGGACAGAGACAGTACTGGTTGCCCTGGTGGATGATCTCCAGCGACATCTGGATCTAGGCGATTCAGCAGTACTGATGTTGTTGGACCTGTCAGCTGCGTTCGACACAGTCGACCCTCAACTGCTGATCCACCGCCTCACCGACACAGGGATTCAGGGGTTGGCTTTGCAATGGCTCTCCTCCTTCCTTTGTGGTGAGGGACAAAGGGTGGTGATTGGGGAACAATTGTACCAGAGACACCCACTTAACTGTGGAGTGCCTCAGAGGGCGGTGCTCTCCCCAATGTTGTTCAACGCCTATATGCGCCCCCTTGCCCAGATTGTCCTGAGATATGGGCTGGGTTGCGTACACTGATGACACCCAGCTCTATCTACTGATGGATGGCCAGCTTGCTTCTGCCCCAGAAAATCTAGACTTGCCATTGCAATCAGGGGCAGGGTGTTTTAGGCTGAGTTGTCTGAAGCTGAATCCAACAAAGACAGAGGTCCTTTTCCTGAGTCACAGCAGTCCAGGAAGGGAAGTCCCCCTACCAGCTTTTGATGGGGTGCCACTAATATCGGCTGCTGGTGCCCACATTGGCAGTGGAGGCCCAGATAGCAGCCACTGCAAAATCCGCCTTCTTCCATCTTAGATGGGTAAGACAGTTGGTCCCCTTCCTCGAGCATAGCAACCTGGCAACTGTGATCCATGCGTCAGTCACCTCGAGATTGGGCTACTGCAATGCCCTCTACATGGGGCTGCCCTTGTCTTGTATCTGGAAACTGCAGTTGGTGCAAAATGTGGTGGCCAGGTTGTTATTGGGTCTCTCTATACAAGAGCACATACAGCCAGGGCTGCGGGAGCGGCACTGGCTGCCAGTAGTATACTGGATTCGCCACAAGGTGCTGATTATTACCTTCAAAGCCCTATATGGCTGAGGACCTGTCTACCTTAGGGACCATCTCTCCACACAGGTTCCCCAGAGGGTACTTAGATCCGGGACACAGAATTTATTGCTTATTCCCAGGCCAAGGGAGGTGAGACTGAAGTCTACTAGAGAGAGAGCCTTCTCAATTGCGCCCCCCTACTGGTGGAACAAACTTCTAGAAGAAGGAAGGCCTTGTGGAACCTTGCCCAGTTCCACAAGGCCTGTAAAGCAACACTATTTTGATTCACCTTCAGTTGAATAATAGTATAAGAGGATGCCCAACATCATTGAACATACTTAAATTAATGATACTAACACCAAAATTATTTTAAATCGTTTTAAGCTATTTAATTGTTATTATTAACGCATTTAAATTGTTAAGCTCTAATGCTTATCTATTGTTTTATTGTTTTTGTTTGATTGTTGTGAGCCACCCTGAGCCTGCTTCGGCAAGGAGGGCAGGATATAAATCCAATAAAAAAAAATATGGAGGTGCAGTTTTCAGAAAGGAAACTCCAACAGTAACATAGTTTTTAAAATAAAAATGTTTACTTAGAAGATATATATAAATACAATCACACATAAACAAACACATACAAACCAGAACTAGGAATAGCAGTAATGAGAAAAAGGGATATTTAGGAATATTGCAGCGAGAGGGGGTTGATACTACCTGGTCCATGGATCCTTGAAGCAGAAGGGATGAAGGTGGAGATTGGCCTAAACAGAGTTTAGGGGTATAAGTCTGTGGTAGGGTAAGACACGACACACTGAACTGCCATGTGCTGGCCTTGATATAACAAGATTTGTGCCCTCAGATAATGAGATCATGTGGTATGTGACCAGTAGGTCAGGTGACCTGTGACACTGCCGTGATTCCAGTACATGTGACTCCTATGGCACCAAAAAGGGGCAAAAGGGGGAGGCTCCCAGAGCTTGATAGGATTAGTGGGCCGTAATGGGCTTACCTACTGAAAAACTACCTTAAATGAAGAAAAGGAATTGGTCAATTTAGAGCCATATATTGTAGTCTACTGTAACACCATAGTTACCGCAATGGGGTTGTCCTGAATGACTGGCTTAAGTCTTTAGCAACAGTTACTTCCTTTGGCTAATTCTTTGTTTCCCGTGATCTTCTCAATGGCTGACAGGAACAAACCTTTGTTATGTGCGGGCATCATAGCAAACTCTTTTGTTTGACTGTGGGCTCCTCCATTTGCATCAACATTGACACACCTGGGGAATGTGACTCTCCTGTTTTATGGCTGAACAAGATGGCTCCAGGGTCCCCTTCATCATGGCTTCTGCTGAAAGCTGTTCTTATAAGCTGTCTTCCTTGGACAGAAGTGCAGTTGTATTCTGCATGGCTTGGCAGCCTCTTGGGGAAGCCTGAACTGGAATCCTTCAATGCAGGTGGATGCTCAGTCACAACAATGGCATGAACAAGCAGGGAGGCCTCTTAGCTAAGCTGTTTGCTGTTTGGCCCCACAGAGTAAAATGTCCATATTGAAGCTGGCACAGTTGCCAAATGCTCAAGATCACACAGGATCCACTGCCTATAGACAGTAGGCAAGTGGGTGTTTGTTATTAACGTCCATATTGAGTTAGTTCTAATACCCAATGTTTTTTGCTTATCACTGAATGTCCATAGAAGCAGTTTGCCTGTGTTCACACAATATAAGTTCACAACAATAAGAGTTCTGTATCTCTGACATCAGAGTAAACTCAGTCCATTTAAAGATGGAGGAGGGGGTTCATGCTTACATACTCTGCAGTGGAAGTTTACTGGGTGACCTGAGCCAGTCAAACTTTTTCAGCCTAATTTGTGATGATGAAATGGAGAAGAGGAGAATTTTGTAAGATACTTTGGGTTTCCACTGAGGAGAAAGGCAAGGTATAAATAAAGTAAGTCAGTAAGTGAATAAGTAAGATAGACAATATTCCCTAGTGACCCCTATTAAACTGAATTAACTAAAAAGAGTTGGGAAACATCTGGAGTGATGTTGGCGCACAACTCAGGAGAAATTTGTCAGAACGTGCTGTAAAGTATATTTGAAAGCCTGTGAATGACAGCAGGTGACATGGCATCAACTGAATCACATCCTGCTCAGTTGTTCAGGATGATTATACTTTTAATGGATCCCAAAAAGATAAAAGATACCTGTGAAATTTTTTGTAGTTCTTTGCTGATTAAATCTGTGAGATCCACTCTGATCTTGATGACAGATTTATGTTAGTTGCTGGTTCAAAAGTGATGAGAGGCAAAGAACATCACAAACATGACCACAGGGTTTTTTTAATTGAATACAATCAAAGGAGCATTGGCATAGCATAAAGGAGCATTGGACAACCTGCCTGCTGCCTGATAACCCCAATCTCCTAGTCTGCCTGCTGGGGGATAAAACCGTGAAGTGGCAGGACCCCAGGATCCACGTAGGTGCCAGCCACTACATGCTCCCATTGCCACCTGGTTATGGAAGCCAGACAGCAGCCCTTGAGCTCATCATGCAGCAGAGTGGTTCCACCCCCAAGATCTCTTATGGGGGGACCGCAAACCCTAGAGAGGCAGACACTGAGGCCTGGCCTCCCCCAAAAAAGAATCTGTCCCAAGGCCCAAATTGCCACAGAGTGAGGTGACCTCCAATATCCTCTGTCAATGCTCCTATGCCTGTAGCCAGCCCAAAAGCCCATCACAAATACCATGGAGCTAGATGTCCATCTCCCACCAGACAGACAGGTGCACATCATCAGTCCTACAGAGAGCTGCTAGCCTGAATGTTATGTCTGGCTGTCCAATAACATGACCCCCAAAAGCCTTAATGAGCTGAGATGCAGCCTTGTAGACCTTCCTTCTGGCTAAGTCCACTTATTTGCCAAGATTACACCATGCTACTCTCAGTATTTCAGCAGCCCCAATCTGAAAAGTGTTGCCTCAGGAAGCCATGAATGAAGGGTTTCAAGATCAGCAGCCATAGTGCTTGCAAGTATAACCCCTTTTTAGGCGGGTAGGTCATTCTCACCAAGCTGGATGATGATTGCATTGGGAGGCCCCACTGGAAACACTGGTCCAAAATGGCCGCTAGAAGGACCAGCCAATGCAGTCCTCTGTGCCCAACCATGTGATGCGAAGTCAGTCTCTGAGTCCCAGGTTATTGTCCCAACCAGAAGATGACATGTAGGCACCCTTCCAGAATACAATGCTATGCCTGACGATTTGCATAGCTTTCCTTGTACCTATAGGAGTTGAAAATAGACAAATTAGCATGTATGGCTATGTCTGGGGATGCACATAAACCTTGTAAGCAAAGAAGCACCATTGACCAATGGCCCTGATCTGGCCTGGTGATAAACCCGGCTCAGAAGCCAAAGTGGCAGTACCAATCTGAAAGGAGTGCACACCAAAATCCTCAGGGGGGGAGGCCCAAGACCGCAATATAGTCTGTATGATGCTGGTAAACTGAAAAAAAGACAAGCACAAACCATTGGCATGCAGGAGAAAGGTACCGAGGGCAACAAGCTGGACTGCAATGTATTCAGCTATGCTCCAGATGGGGCATGGCTGGCCCATGGGGCAGAATACAGAAGGATCTGAGATCCACAGACCCACTGATCTGACTTGGGCCTGCAAAGATGGATATGCAGCTCAGGGCCTTGCACTGAGAAATCCTGAAATAACAAGGCATGGCTGTTGGAATCACAGCGTGAAGCTGCCCAAAAGTTCACTGCTGTGGAAAGCCCTTCCAGGCCAAGGAAAGGTGGTCTGAAATAAAGTACTCTCAAGCAGGGGGGGAGCACAACCAGGGAAGCTGCCAGATCAGACCATGCAAATCTGTAAAGTGATGGGTCTTCAGACATTTGACTTGTGAGAGGAAGACCTCCACTATTCTTTAATGCCCCAATGGGTGAGAAAAAAAAAATGCATGGACTGTGGAACTCCTGTGTGTTATAGAAAATGGCTGAAAAGTGAAGGCACATGGCCCTTGGCGACAGCCCCCATCATCTGATGTATGCAAGGTACTCCAGGATCAAGCCCACAGCCACCACTGCTCACCTGGAACATGAGAGCAGCCCCTACTGCTAGCTAGTTTCCTTCTGTCTTGCCATGTCCCCTGATCAGCAAAACAGCAGTGTCCAGCTGAGTCCGTGGCATGATTCAGGTGCACAGAGGAATCTGAAGCATCTTCATTTTCTGAGGATCATTGCAGTTTTGTAATCCTGAGACGTAGACAGGCTGTTGTGAGGTTGTAGTTTAAATTTGTTCTTTGTGTTTTTTGAAATTTTGCAAGAAAATATCCTTCCTTTTCAGAGAGGAAAACACTTCAAAATGAGGTAGTAATCTGCCACTACTAAAGAAACCTAAAGAAAAAATTTGGCTGATTACAGATCAGTTTCTAATCTTTATTAGCTTAGGCAAATTATTGAGTGAGTGGTAGAAAAGCAACTTCTGGATGAAACATCTGTCCTTGATCCTTTTCAATCTGGCTTCAGGCCTGGTTTTAGACAAATACTGAATGAAATCCTTCTAAATATGGGAAGAAATGCAAGTTTTTAGTAGATAACAGTCTCTTGGTATCTGGAATGCTATGAGTCTCTATCTATGGTTTCATGCCAGACCTTTATTTACTGGTCTGCAGTCCAATTAACAACCTAATCAAACTGAAATACTTCATTAACCCAATATATCCCCACTGAAATAAGTTAGAAATTAGTTGTTCATCAGAATAAACAGCTCAATTCAGTCAGAGTATTTTATCATACACTGTAAATGCTTGCTTTTCCTTTAGATGCTAATTTCTCCCCCCCCCCTTTTTTTGTGAAATAGTGTTAAGTAATAGCCACAATTTTGACACAGCAATCCTTTGCAGAATTACTCTACTCTAAGCCCAGCTGTATCTGTTGATGGCTGGCCAACTGGATACCACCACATCCATCTTGACAGAAAGGTTGAAGGCTGCATTGGGATGGCTGAGGCAGAGCCAGCTGAAAGTGAATCCTTCAAAAGCCTTTGAAGGAGGTTCTGTGGCTGAGTAGATGGATTTCTGGGCTAGGCTGAATACCGGATCAGGTTCAAGGTTTTGGAATTAACCTTCAAAGGCCTAAATGGTCTGGAACCAAGCTATCTATGGGACTGCCTCTCCTGGTATACCTCCCAAAGAACATTAAACTCTAGGGATTGTAGAATCTTTCGGGCTCAAGTGCCGTGTTCTACTGGAGAAAGTTTTTCTTCCAGATGTTTCATTCTCGGCTACGGAGAACATCCTCAGTGGTGTTGCAGCTGGAGCAGGCGCTGTGACCTTCTTGGCTGCTATGCATTGGCTGCTCAATGCACAGCAGCCAAGAAGGTCAGAGCGCCTGCTCTGGCTGCAACGCCACTGAGGATGTTCTCCGTAGCCAAGAACGAAACGTCTGGAAGAAAAACTTCCAGTAGAACACGGCACTTGAGCCCGAAAGATTCTACAATCCCTAATGATGTTACCAGCCGTGAAAACCTGAAATCTTTGATTACACTCTAGGATTGCCAAATCTCCCACGGCCTCTGGCAGGGGATTGTTTTCATGTGTGCTTGCATGCGCGGTGCGATGACTTCACTCAGAAGTAATGTCATCATGCCAGTGATGTCACGTGCTGGCCATTCTAGGAGCGCCCAGAAAAACGCTGGTTTTCCTGGATGGTCTAGCAATTTGAGAGGGAAAACTCTATGGTTTTCCCAGATGCTCCTAGAGCGGCCGGCATGTGACATCACCAGTGCAATAAAGTCACTTCCAAGTGACGGCATCACGCTGGCGATGTCAGGGGAGGCCCAATGTGGGAACCTCCAGGGCAGGAGAACTCCCGCCCAGCCTGGGAACTTGGCAGCCCTATTACACTCTGGAGAGAAGAACCTCCTGATGATCCCAGGCTCAAGGGATATCCACCTATCCTCAATCAGAGCCAGGACCTTTTTGGCCCTGGCACCAGTCTGGTGGAACTCTCTGTCCAATTATATCCATGCCCTCCAGGACCTAACTCAGTTCTGCAGGGCCTGAAAAACAGATGTTCCACCAGGCCTACGGTTGAGGATAGTAATGGTTTAACATCAAGTCTGGCCTCCATCATCTCTGTACCCCTCCAAAGGGTAGGAAATATATAGTATGAATGCCATCTGAAATAGTTGATTGTATTATTGTTTTACATTTTAATTTGTTTATATAACTGTATTTATTGAAATGTTATGATGTATTTATTGAACATTGTAAACTGCCCTGAGTCATATCTGGAAGAAGGTGGTCTAGAAATTGAATAAACAATAATTCAAATCAATGGAATCAGTAATGCTTAGATGGGAGTAATATTGCTAACAACTAGTTACTTAAGTAACTAGCTAATTAAGTGTAACAGCCAGTAAGTTCAAGTATATGTGGTTCTAAGAGTTCAATCCAAAAGAATTTCAGATCCATACCTAGCCATGTTTCTAATCAGTGTTGTTCAATGAGAGGCTTTTTGGAAAAACAGTGGGCTTCTATACCCTTCTGCTAATGCCGTTACAGGATGAGATACCTTTTTCAAAGGGGTGTGAATGTGAGCTAAGCAGCTGCAAGCACTGAAAGCTGCAGGCAGGAAAATTGAAATCTGTTGTATAAAGGGAATGAAACAAGCAGTTATGTTAAAGACTGAACAGACGGAGAATGTGCTTGTAAAAGGAAATGAGAGAATCAGGAAAAATATCCATAAATGCAGTTACTACTTCAGGTTCTTCTTGTAGTCTGAAATTCGCTATTTGTAAGCAATAAAATTTCATTTTAATTTATGTGGGTTTTTCTTTTCTCATTATCTCACATTGGTCTGTATTTGTGACCATGAAAGATAGTTCTATTTGTGTCCATACAGTTATTTTTTCTCTCCTTATCCATCAAAATAACTAGCCAGACCGAAAGTAGGAGAGGGTTTTTTCACACTAGAAATTGGACAGAGAATATATCCCTCCCTACTTCCCAATCTATTTTGCCATTGTTGCTGCATCCACGTTTCTTAACACTCTTTAAGAGCTAGCTGAAATTCATCTTGGATCAACCAACTGTTTTTGCAATCACACTCCTTTCTTTTCGTTCTCTGTCTTTATTTGCCAAACACTGGGTTCTTCCCTTGACTCATATATAAATCCGTACAATGCTTCTGCAAAACCCCTCAGTCGTGTGTTTAAAAACAACTGAACATTTTTTCAAAGTTCAAGGGCACTATTTACAATATGTGATCAAAATGTGATCCTATCATGTTACACTTCTTTGTATCTTGGTTGGAGAATTGGTTTATTACCTTATTTCTGTACTTCTGTTGTGTGTCTTACAAAAACAAAACAAAAACCCTACCCTGCATATTTGGCAAGCATGAATAAACTCACTTTCCTTAGCAATATTATATCCATGTACTTCCAAGTATTAGAGATATATCCCTCTACTCAAACAGTGGTACTGTTGAAATAAATCCCACATTATGTCTGAGCTCAATGTTTAAAGCTGAAGTACTCAAATGATTTATGCCATCACACGCCAATTGAGATAGCTTGTGCTGCTCCAGAGTATGGAGATCTGGATTTTTTAAACTTAAGTTCCCTTATTAAACTTTAATATGTGTTCCAGAAATAATGAAATAAAGCAAAGCTTGTGAGCTTCCTAGAGGCAAGCCAGAATGTAAACTGAATGCTGGATTTCATGGGCCTTTGGTTTGATTCAGTATGGCTCTTCTTATGTTCTTAAAGCTGTCTTACATAAGACTTATATATGCCTTTTAGGAGGCCTGACTGTGGCCCATGGCATCAATATCACACTTAGTGCAAATTCCAGAACCATCTTCACAGACATTATGTCTCCTGAATTTGTGTCCCTGGGACTGGAGAGACCAAGGTTCAGATCTCCACATTGCCATGAGACTCAGCAGGTGACCTTGGACTATTCACTGTCTTTCAGCTTAACCTATCCACAAGGCTGTTCTAAGGATAAAATGTGCAGAAGGGTGCTAGCTAATATGAGCTCCATGGAAACAGGATGGAATACAGTGTGATAAGATGAAGTGCTTTATGTATCTATTTTGATATCTGGCTTTGTATAGCTGATATAAATTCATGTTCAAAGTGGTTATGAACAATCTGACAAAATTGCAGAAAAAATGTTCACTTTATCAGATTTTATATTCTAATTGAGAATTGTGCAGTGAGGTATAGATTTTATAATGCAAAATTGTAAGTGTGATCTCCATGCCTCTGCCAGGGGATGGGTGCGTGGGATGTAGCCCCGCCAGCACATTTGAGCCTGATATCCCTGATATAAAGGCATTTTGTATTCAGGTGACTCTGTGTTAACATTGCAGGTGATTATGCAAATGCTTCCTCGTTTATTAAATCACATGCTTACTAACTTGAGAACAAGCTGGCATAAGCTTCTTTATTAAATGATATGAATTTTTATTGTTGCAGGTGATTATGTAGTCATGACTATATACTTCGATTTAAGTAGAAGAATGGGATACTTTACTATTCAAACATACATTCCCTGTATATTAACAGTTGTCCTATCTTGGGTATCCTTTTGGATTAAAAAAGATGCCACACCAGCAAGAACAGCCCTAGGTAAGTTCTCAGGAAAACTGAGTGTGATTCCTGTGAATCCTGTCAATAGAAATGTCTTCTAATTTCCAATGAACAAGTGTTCTATGGCCACCTGAACATTTGTACCTACGCATTTAGCAAATTTCCTATTTTCATTTGTTTCATATATTGCACTTTAATTCCATTTGTATATGTCCTCTTAATGCCATTTATAGCCAGGGCTTTTTTTTTTTCTGGAAAAAGAGGTGCCAGAACTCTCAGAAGGGAAATGAAGGAGAAACACACATGTGTCCCTCATGAACTCTTGAACTTTTTTTGAGAATTTTGTTTCCATTAAGAGGTTCTGGAACTCCATTCCATTGCATTCTCCTAGGGGGAAAAGATTTGTTTATAGCCCATTCATGTTCAGCTGAATCAAGCACTGGTTTCAGTCTCTTATCAAATGTTGTTAATCTGGTTAAATGTGGAGAACTCAAAAGAAATTTGAACTTTTGTGTTGAATGAGTTGTCACAAATTCAGCTACATCACATCTTGTAACCTTTTATTCTGGTGGCAGGTGTATTTTCCTTTATGTTTCCTATTTCACTTTTAGTCACTGGGATATCTTGGGTCCCTTGAGTGTCTCCATTACCTTTGCAAGGTGGCTCATAGGTGGCTGCTTGGGGAAACAGGACAGGTCCATTTCTGCCAGCTTCTGGCACTGGTGCTCCAGTCCTTTCTGTATTCTGAGAACTTCCTTTCTTAAACTACCATACATTTATAGTAAAACAATATCTTCAGTAGGACCTACTAAAAATCATGAAGTCATGGGCAAGATTGCTTCTAGGTATGGATGCGAAGAAAAGAGAAAAGAATGTTGCTGGGTATGATGGAACCACCGTGCAATTTACAAGACTCTTGGCATGGAATGGAGGCAGCCTTTTGCCAACTTAAGTAACTAACAGAATACCCTAAGTAGAGCAACACCCTTTTAGGTCCTTCAGTCAGTGGGTTTAGAAGAGTATAACTCTGTTTAGGATTGTACTGTAGGATTATGAATGGATACTCCTAAAGGGACATGTGCAACTTCTAGAATGCCATTTCAATTGACACACTATACATTTCATAATATTAATTTTGGCCAATCTACCGAAAAAAACTAGAGAGAAAAAGGTGCCAACAAAATTGGCACTTTCTTAAAAGAAAGAAAACATAAGCATAGCTGTGACTCCCCCCACCTTTGTGGTTCAATGTTGTTTGGTAATTTGCTGAGTCAGCCCTAAAACTTAATCACTGGCCTAAAATATGGCATAGTCATATGTCTCAGTATCAAAATGATGGATAGCCTTTCTCAAGATGGGTGATCTATGTCCTTTCCCCCAGAAGAAAAAAAAATATTTTTCATAAGGTCACTTTGGCAGGTGAAATTTTTCTTTAGGAACTCTAGTCCATCAAAAGATACAGAACAATCTTATCAAATGACACTGTTCCATCCTACATCCCTGGATGAGAACCATTAGTGATTTGCTACAGACTTTTATGCAGCTCTCACTGTTGCTTCAGCAAGGGCTATTTCACAGACCTAAGCCTTTCGCCTCTAGTTTTGTAACTCAAACGGTGCATGGATTGTATATTGTCATATAACTCAGAAATTGATTGGTAAGGTTTATCAGTGCCCGACTGAAACCCATTTCATATTACTTATAAAGCCAGAGAAACTATGTCAGTGTAATGGTTGGAAATATAATATTCAATGACACTGTGAATCAATTCCTAAAAATATATTTCAAGTATAGGTTAACACTGTTCTTCAGCACTGTTCTTTTTTACCGGGTAATGGATCAGAGTTGTCCACTGAGATGGTGACAAACAGTATGGACTGTCTGCCAAAGTCTCAAGGCGGCAGGAGGAAGGTTGCGGGCCTAGCTTGCCTGGGAAATTATAGCTGTTTGTATACAAATGCTAGAAGTTTTGAAGTAAAATTGGTGAGTTGGAATGTTTAGTGTTGGGAGAAAACACGGACATTGTGGGAATTTCAGAAACTTGGTGGAATGAGGAGAATAGGTGGGACACGGAGATTCCTGGATATAAATTATATCGGAAGGATAGGGAGGGAAGGGTTGGAGACGGGGTGGCTCTGTATGTCAGAGAAGGTATACGGTCCAGTAAGACTGAGGTCAGAGAATTAGATTCCCTTCTAGAAATGCTTTGGGTTGAAATAGAGGGCCCAAAAGGAAATTTAACTATGGGAGTTTGTTATCACCCACCAAATCAAAAGATAGAGGACAATTATAATATGATGGAAGGATTAAAGATAGTGGCTAAACGTAAAAACTGTGTCGTAATAGGTGATTTAAACTACCCGCAGATTGATTGGGTCAATATGTGTTCTGGTCGAGAGAAAGAGATTGAGTTTCTTGATGCTCTCAATGACTGTGCTATGGAGCAGATGATTTCAGAACCTACCAGGGGTGGGGTGATCCTGGATTTGGTCCTAAGTAATGTCCAAGACTTGGTGAAAGATGTAAAAGTGATCGCACCGCTTGGAGCAGTGACTATAATGTTATTGATTTCACCATTTGTATAAATAGAGAGTTGCCCCAAAAGACCAGCACAACCACGTTTAACTTTAAAAGGGGTAAATTCTCTGAGATGAGGAGGTATGTGAAGAGGAAACTGAATGGAAAGGTAAATACAGTCCAAACCCTTGGGGAAGCTTGGAGGCTTTTTAAAACTACATTCCTAGAAGCTCAGATAAAATATATACCACAAGTTAGGAAAGGCACAAACAGGTATAAGAGAAGGCCTGCATGGTTAACAAACAAAGTAATGGAAGCTGTAAAAGGTAAGAAGGACTCCTTTAAGCGGTGGAAAGCTAGTCCAAGTGAGTTTAATAAAAGGGAACACAGGCTGTGGCAAATCAAATGCAAGGCTGTGATCAGGCAGGCAAAAAGGGACTATGAGGTCATATTGCAAAAAACATAAAGACCAACAATAAAGATTTCTTCAAATATATTAGAAGCAGGAAACCAGCCAGAGAGGCAGTGGGGCCCTTGGATGACCAAGGGGTAAAAGGATTACTGAAGGAGGATAGGGAAATGGCTGAGAAGCTGAATGCATTTTTTTCCTCTGTCTTCACTGTGGAAGACGAGAAGTGTTTGCCTGCTCCAGAACCACTAATTTTGAAAGGGGTGTTGAAAGACCTGAGTCAGATTAAGGTGACAAGAGAGGAGGTCCTGCAACTGATAGATGAATTAAAAACTAATAAGTCACCAGGTCCGGATGGCATACATCCAAGAGTTCTGAAAGAACTCAAAGTTGAACTTGTAAATCTTCTGACAAAAATATGTAATCTTTCGTTGATATCTGCCTCTGTTCCTGAGGACTGGAAAGTAGCAAATGTCACCCCCATCTTTAAAAAGGGTTCCAGAGGAGATCCGGGAAATTGCAGGCCAGTCAGTCTGACTTCAGTACCGGGAAAGTTGGTAGAAACCATTATCAAGGACAGAATGAGTACGCACATTGATGAACACGGGTTATTGAGGAAGACTCAGCATGGGTTCTGCAAGGGAAGATCTTGCCTCACTAACCTGTTACATTTCTTTGAGGGGGTGAACAAACATGTGGACAAAGGAGACCCAATAGATGTTGTTTACCTTGACTTCCAGAAAGCTTTTGATAAAGTTCCTCATCAAAGGCTCCTTAGAAAGCTCGAGAGTCATGGAGTAAAAGGACAGGTCCTCTTGTGGATCA
The DNA here is from genome assembly GCF_032191835.1 of Heteronotia binoei. NCBI lineage: Eukaryota > Metazoa > Chordata > Lepidosauria > Squamata > Gekkonidae > Heteronotia > Heteronotia binoei. The sequence goes on from NC_083225.1 coordinate 57,424,359, forward strand.
AAAACTGGCTAATTAATAGGAAGCAGAGAGTAAGTATAAATGGGCAGTCTTCACAGTGGAGAATGGTAAGCAGTGAGGGGTCACGGGCTGGGGCCGGGTCAGGCAAAGTCCAGGGGCAGTCCAAGGTCTGTAGCTGGTGAGCAAAGAGGGTCCAAGGCACCAAAACCAAATCACAGTCCAGGTATCGCAGCTCAGAGGTTCAGAAGCCGAAGTCAGGGGGTCCAGAAGTCAAAGCCAAAGTCAGAGCCAAAGTCAAAAGCCGAAGTGGATGCTAGGACGTCAGGTAAGTGACTAGTTGCTTCCACAAAGCCTCCTCCCAAAGCCCACAGCTATATAGCCCTCTGTATGAAGAACCAAAAGCTCTAGTTCAGTAAAGTTTGACAGCTGGCAGACAGAGCTGTGAACTGACTGGAAAGTAAATCACTTTAATGATTTTGGATTTATATCCCGCCCTATACTCTGAATCTCAGAGTCTCAGAGCGGTCACAATCTCCTCTAACTTCCCCACACACACACACACACACACACAACAAATACTCTGTGAGGTAGGTGGGGCTGAGAGTGCTTTTACAGCAGCTGCCCTTTCAAGGACAGCTTCTATGAAAACTATGGGGAGGGATGGTGGCTCAGTGGTAGAGCATCTGCTTGGGAAGCAGAAGGTCCCAGGTTCGATCCCTGGCATCTCCAAAAAAGGGTCCAGGCAAATAGGTGTGAAAAACCTCAGCTTGAGACCCTGGAGAGCCGCTGCCAGTCTGAGAAGACAATACTGACTTTGATGGACCAAGGGTCTGATTCAGTATAAGGCAGCTTCATATGTTCATATGTATGGTTGACCCAAGGCCATCTCAGCAGGTGCAACTGGAGGAGTGGGGAATCAAACCTGGTTCTCCCAGATAAGAGTCCACACACTTAACCACTACACCAAACTTTCTCTCTGAAGATCTGATATAAGGCTGCCTTGTAGGGGTACCCTCTTGCCTCCACCTGTGCTTGACCGATGTGTGTTCATCCAAAGCAAATTTCTACTGCAATCTTAAACAGAGTTACATCCTCCTATGTCCCATGAAGTCAATGAGTTTAAAAGGATGCAATTCTGCTTAGGATTCAGTGTAAGCCTAATAGCATTGCCCCCGGAACTTTTTGCTGCTTGGGAAAATGGGGAGTGCATAATAGTATGACTTGGGACTTATTCTAGACTGAAGAACTGGAGTGCCAAGGATACCTATTTTGCCTGGAGCTACTGACTCAATACATATGCACAAGAAAGAAAGGGAAGAAATGTAATTTATCCTTACAGGTTGTAAAGATGTAAGAAGGAAAAAGAGTTATGATTCTTTTCAAGGATCCTATCTGTGCAGGCTAACAATCCTGAAGGAAAAGTTTTAAATCTGTGTTATTATGCTATTCATATTCCAGCATTTTAAAAGAGGGGAGAGTTACGGTGAGTGAAAAACAGATCCTTCTATACACTCCTGACAAATTTTACCCTTCTTTAAAGTTAGGCATAGTGGTAGAGTCAAGGAAGGATTAGGCACAGCTGTGAATAAGCTTTTCTCCATCAAAAGGGTGATAAAATGGCAGCACACGAGCTTGAATTATAGCCCCACAATGCTTGACTTTTATCGAAGAACAAAGAAGGTGGAAATGTCAAGTAGCTGTAAGCAACCTGCAAAAGCCTCTAGATCTGTCTTTCCAAAAGTAGCCTGCTTAAACCCACAAACCTCTGTTGCCACCAATTTGATTTTAGAAAGGCATAGGTTAGAACTTTAATCACAACATGGTATTATCTTTTAAATGTTTGAATGGCCCACTGGCCAACAGGAAATTAGAAGGTTAAAAAACACTCCATTGTGAAAGTGGTTGATACGAATCAAACCCTTAGAAAGTTTCAATGTGCATGGGAGAGATAAGTGCCTGATGGCCAGTAAAATCCCACAGACTGATTGGAATGGTACAGTTTTCAAGGTTATATCCTTATACAAGAGGTATTCATTAGATTATGCCTCATTCTTTGAAAATTCTCCATGGCATCTCTTATTCCAGAATATCAGCATCATGTATCTATGCTGTGTTTATCAGGTTGCTAATTTTTCCTCAGCAATGTGGTAGTGGGAGAGGGAGCATGGACTCCTCACTCTGTTCACCACTCTCCCACTTAGGGTTGCCAGGTCCAAATCAAGAAATATCTGGAAAATTTGGGAGTGGAGCCAGGATACTTTGGGGTTGTGGGCAGGAAACAATGCGGGTGGAGCCAAGATTAAGGATGTGACAAGCACAACTGAATTCCTAAAAGAGTTGTGGCCATCACATTTAAAGGCACCGCTGTTCTTTTGAATACCTTCTTTGGGGGCTCATAGAATTGGAACCCCTGATCCAATCTTTTTTAAAACTTGGGATGGGTTTTGAGCAGAGGCACAAGATGCTATGCTGCACATTTGGTGCCTCTACCCCCAAAAAACACAGTCACCCCAAGCCCCAAATATTCACAGATCAATTCTCCATTATACCATATGGGAATCGGTCTCTATAGGGAATAATGGAGTGCCCAGCAGACATATCCCTCCCCCCCACTTTCTGATGACCCTGAAGTGGGGGGAAAGGCCTCTTAAACCAGGGATCCCCTACCCCCACCGACTTCCACTCCATTCACTGTAGAGGGAATTAAAAAGTACAATGAAAATCTCAAGCTGATTTCATTTTTTGGTCATTCACTTCCCTTCCATGGGAAACAGAGGGGAGGTAGTAAGAGACTGGGCAAAGGTTCATGTGAACCTGCAGAAACTTTGATCATCATGCCTCTTTGTCCCAGGAAGAACCTTGATGCACAAATTGTAAGGTTTTGCCCAGAATCTATCACAAGACTTCTTGCATGATTGCAGAAGAAGCTTTAATGAAGAAACATATAGCAAACACTTGTAGCATGTGTATGCAAGCTTCTGACCTTGCCAGACTGTCCTAAACTTTACAGTCCAAATATAAGTTATAGGTTAACGGCCCATCACTCTTCCTGCCTAAATATCTCCTGCTCAAAAGTCTTTGAATTAGTTTCCAGATAAAGATGTTACTCTTCTCCAAGGTCTCATTCTATCTTGCAGACATCTTTCATTGATACCATCTTCCCTTACTAGGGAGATGAGATAAGGCCCTTGCTTCCCACATTTGCTTACCCTCCCCTGTGGCCTCCTTTGTTACCAATGCTATTCTGCCTAGAACTTTAAAAGAATACATATGAGGGTTACTGAATACTGATAATGTAATACATGGATTAGTACAGTCATAAATACATGGGTGTAGGTACATGTAACAACACATTAAAATGTAGTTATGGATATATGAATATACGTTGGATAATTGTCTATTCATCAGCAATGACAACACTATTAGGAAAATCAATAGACAGTTTCTGAACTACGAAGTTTGAGACAAATTCCTGTCAGGGACATGTACCTGACACAAATAACATTTTGGCCAGCCTAAAAAATATAGATTTCCTTGCATTGTGCTTCTAATGGAATATAAAAGATGTCCCTTATGTTGTGCTGCCAGTCTTAACTAATATTTAGAAATGAACATTAGGGCTAGAAAATAAACTCTGTTTTAGCTCAGAGAAAATGGGTTGGATACAGCAAAATGTTTCTGCAGACAGAAGAGCTGTCTCTGGAGCAGCACTGAGGGAGATTTCAGGCTGTGGGGAAGTAGAAGATAGGAAATTCACATTTTTCAGATGGGAATCCCTTCCATGAGTGGAAATTCCAGTAGATCCAAGCCAGATAATGTGTCCAACTTGGAACTGAGGGATATGTTCAAAATTTATATCTGCCGTTGACTTTCTGCATTGGTTGTATCACTGTATTTTAATCTCAATTTCCCATCTGTGATGAATTCATGTTTTTGTGGGAAGGCAAATGCATTATTAGCACCAATAACTACTTGTTAGTAATGTGCAAAATCAAACATGTCAGATACAACATATGGAGATCCATCTTTAAAGGTCTTCAGCTAAAGCACTGTCCACAGTAGTCAGCTGAGCTAAACCTTTTTACATAGAATCATTGGTTATGTTTGGTTGATACTAGGACATTTAAATTTGTATTTAAATTAAATTTGGTTGATACTAGGACATTTAAATTTGAAAGAGGGTGCTGAGCAGTGCCAAAAATATTGCAATGAATATTTCCCTGCAGTGCAGCCAAAGGCTACCTGCTGAAAATATCCTTATGTTTTTGTTAAAATGAACAGGAACACTCACTGGACCAACATTCTCTCGGTATAAGTCCATTCACAGCAATAGAGATAATGCAGGGGAGAATTTCACTTACTGAAATTAATTAGTGAAATGTTCATGCTGTTTGCAACTGCTGTTGGTTGCATGAAACAAATGCTTTATCCCCTTCAGTATAGTTAAATAACAAATGCAGTCCAAAAGAGGATACTGAGTAGAGAGTAAGGTAAAACAATTTGTACATGGAAGTCTCAGAACAGTTTATTACAGTATAATTGTGTCCAGAGTGGGGAAGAGCCTGAAGGAGAATGACACGGACACACTAGACTGCTCAGTTTGCCTCCAGCACCTTCTTTTAATTATGCAATGTGGACCAAGTTGGAACCTGACCATCAGGTTGACTGGTCCTCCAACCAGAACATACAACTAGCCAATGTGAAACTGTCCAAATGGGGGTAGGCCACAGAAAGTAGTTTGAGGGTCCCTGGCTGGGCCAATGCTGGGCACTATTGCCCAAGTATCCTGCTCTCTCCCTTCTCTCCACACAGTCACAATGATTGTTCCATTTAAGGTTGGGAGCAAGTCTTCCATTCTGTGTGTTTTGTTGAGGTTTGGGGCTTATGTTAAAAGGGAACAACATAAGACACATAGACAGAATCCAGTGTACAAATGCTTTCCATCAGAAAAGCTCTCCTCCGCACCTACTTCTGTTTTTCCAGATATTTTGCCCATGGGTAATATATGATCTCTTCATAGAAGGGATGGCTGGAAAGCCTCATGATCCAAGATAGCAGGCCTTACTTTGCCTGCATCTAGAACAGAGCATTGCACTGAAATAACAAAAACAGAAGTGGGAAATGAATCATATTTGCACCTAAGAGAGAGGGCTGATTGAGATTCTGAAAAGAGCAAGAAGAATTCTCCCTTTGACTGTGCCATAACTCCAGTTTGAAGGGATGACTGAGATTCTGAAAAGAGCAAGAAGGAAAATTCTCCCTTTAACTGTGCCATAACTCCAGTTTGAATTGGGTCACCATGCAGCTACTATTTGCAGTTTGAAAAAGCGGGATACCAAAAAGCAAAGCAAAAATCACACAATGGGCAGGAAAAATAATTGAATCATATGATGGATCTATTATTTTTATCTTCAGTAACATTAACATACATATTTCTGCCTGTAGGTATCACCACTGTATTAACCATGACAACTCTCAGCACCATTGCAAGGAATTCCTTACCCCGAGTTTCCTATGTCACTGCCATGGATCTGTTTGTGACTGTGTGCTTCTTATTTGTCTTTGCTGCTCTGATGGAGTATGCAACTCTCAACTACTACTCCAGCTGCAAGAAGCTACACTGTACAAAGAAGAAAAAGTCGGTAAGAGAGGAGGAAATTTAACACAGGAGCAAAGTATTTTTCATTAAGACACAGTGCTGGTAAAAAGTAAGGCTTATCCAAATATGATGAATAGGGGCAGAATTTATTTTTATAAAAAACCCACCTTTGTTAGCTGCCCCTCCTCTAAAAATGTATAAACCAGCTCACAACATTAAAATAAGGGAGGGAAAGCTAGAACAAAACAGCCTAAGCTACAATAAAAGTTGCTAGAAAACAACATGGTTTGAAAGCAGCAATAACTGAGCAGGATCTCTCTGACCTTAAGACTGCTGCGATCAGAGCATGGAGGATGGAATCAGAGTAAAGTCAGTGTGATCTAAGGATGGGCAGGCTACCAAAGTTTAGTTCCCTTTAGTGTTTGATCCCTCCAAACTCCCATGGATTCCGTTTGAAGATCTCCTTTCAGTTCATACATTAGGGTAGTGCGGAGCCCCAAGAATGGCAAGATTGGGGTATTTTATCCCCTCTCTTTTTAACCATTTCTCCTTCCATCAGGTGTGGAGACAGAAATAAAAACAAAATCTAATCCAGTTCCCTAACTGGTTCTCTAAATTAATGTATCAAGTCTCAGAGATGCATATTTGAGGGAGGCAGCTGTTGGAGAAGCAGTCCAGATACTTACAAAACCATTTCTAAGTGCCAGGATTTAGCCTCAGACTAGAACTTACTCAGACTTCTTGTCAGGATGTCAGAAATAATTTCTATCTAGATTGTAATCCGCTCCCTCCTTCACCCGTTCTGTATGGTGGCAGGCTTTCTAAGACTGATGAAGAAATGAGAAATAGATGTTAGTTCAGGAAAAGTCATGGGCAGCAAGAATCCATGGAACTGCTGCTCTGTTCAAAATTTATAGTCTTATAAAGTGTGCCACAAGAGTTCAGAGACCTGGTTCCCAATGCAAAAACTGAATGTGTATAAGGGAAAACAAGATGATCAACTTAAGAAGAGCCAGTGTTGAGATACCACTCTGGATTTGGTAACCTTGGACTGCATATATTATGAATGAGGTAGGGCTTCAATCTGCAAGTTCTTGCTGGGAAAATGTACTTGACCCTGAGTGTGCAAGAATGTGCAGTGGGGAAAGAGGAGCAAATATGTTTTCTTCAGTAAGGAGATTGTATTTTACAACCATATCTTCTTCATTCTCCATTTAAGAGGGTGCACCAGAATCTTTAGTGAAGGTCAAGACTCCTCCATCAAAAAGGCTACAGACGCTTTGTAACAGATTGTGCTCTGTTCACTTGTATGGAGAATAAGGCAGGTCTAAATCCAGATACCTCACTGGTGGAAGAGATACTGTCACCCCCAGGAATGACAGCCAAGATTAGTTATAGTTCCCCCATGAAGGCTGCAGTCATTTCAACTCTCATATAAGCCAATTTCAGAACAAAAAAGAGCAAAATGGGCTCATTGCTGCAGCATGTCAAAACACTTATTTGAAGAAATGGATGTGCTGTTTTCCATTTTGCAGTGGATATTCATGAATATCTGTAGCATCCTGGGTGGGTGGAAAGCATTAGGTTTGCTTTGCAACACACCCATCTACTTTAAGACTGGATGCTACAATGGCAGTTGAGAGTTACAATGACACACTTTTGGGGAGCTATCAGGATATGAATGTAATTGTACTACTGTTTAATGTTATAATTTTTTCAACTAATGTGAATGTGCAGGCTTCTTTTCTGTTTATACAGTCTTCACGTACAATTCTATAGCACAAGATTGCTGCCTCAGATCACTTTTCTATTGACTTGTCTAAACTTTTTTAAAAAAATTACATGGGATGGGGTAATATGTGTTATTGCATGTAATTAAGGCACAGACAAGTTAAAGATTCAGCAGTATACACCAAAGTTATGGTCATTGTTTTATCTTCTCACATGACTGAAGCTATTCAAGACAAATGCTTCCAAACCTGAAAGCACAATATGGAGCACAATTCAACATGTTTAAACTCCATTTAAATTTAGCACATTTTTTTTAATAGTTCCACTGAAATTCAAGGGACCACCTTTTGCTGGACTTTACCAATACAAATGAACTGAAGAATTCTATTAAAAATAAAATACAGACATCTTACACATTTTTCTTTTCTTCTCACAATTACTTGAACTTTGCTTTGTATATACAGTATAAAATGGCTGTCTTATAAAATGCTTTTTCTTGTTTTCTCTTATTTCCTTTACATGAGCTACCGGATGTTAGTTTTGGTCACTTGATGGTAAGTTTTGGTTAAATTGTTGCACCCAAGCCAGCACTGGGGAAGTGATTAGTGAATCAGACTAGTATCTGGGAGACCCAGGTGTGAAACCCCTTCCCACACCCTCAGCCAAAATAGCCTGCTGGGTGACCTTGAGCTAGTCAATCTCTCTCTCTCAGCCTAACCTGCCTCACAGGGTTGGTGTTGTTGTGAGGACAAAACAGAGGAGAAGAAAATGATGTAAACTGCTTTGAGTCTCCACTGGGGACAAAAACAGTTAAGTATCTAACCTTAACTAGAAAGTATTTCCCCCCAAAATAGAATGCTTTGTTCTGTGTTTACCTATCCAGAGACTTAAAGATACAAACTGCAATAACTTAGCATATTGAGACACTGAAGTAGGATTACTTTGATGGCTCATAATAAATGTGCCTTTTAAATTAGTATCTAGTAATGCAGTGATGTTCAACTTTTAACTATGCAGGGCTTATTAATTAAAACTAAATATAATCCAGTTAAGCTCCTTGTCCATTGAGGGAGAGGGATAAGCACATATTTAACATTTTCCAATTCAACTTCTGCTAGATTATGTCCTGTATAATTTTTTAAAAGAGAAACACGTAACTGCTCTCAAATGCTCATATCCAACTGCGCAGAAAACTTTAGTATGAATTGGCTATTTAAACAGGGACTGCCAGAATTATTTCTGGCTCCCTTTTTTTGCCAGATGGACCAGTATTTCAGAAGACACAGAGTATTAATCCATGAATGTTGTCCTCCTTGGACACTGCTGTTGTGTTTATATTTTCCATTTAGATAGGATCTGAAAGGTTGTATCTCTGGTTCTGCAGGCATACCAGGTATTTTCCACCCCATTCCAAATACAGCTTCATACCTCCCCACAAGCTGTTCATACCTCCCCACAAAACCATTATTAAAGAGCTACAGTTGGAAAATGAAACTGGGAACCCTTACAAGCAAACAGGGTCCCAGATGTTGGCATTTCCAGCTTCCTTTTGGCCTTGTCATTTGTGACTCTCTTTTTTTTGCCATTTATTGGTTAATACTGTTTTAAGAAAGTGTAATGTGTTTAGTTAGTAACAATACAACACATAGAAACAATAGATACAGAAAGATTGTTCCCTGAGCCTACAGGACTTCAGATCAGAGATTTTAATGTTCAGGGCTCATTGATAGAGCATTTGCCAGCCAAGCAGAAGATCCTGGGTTCAATCCTTAGCAACTCCTTTTAAACGGATCAGGTAGTAAGTGATGTGAAAGACCTACACCTGAGTCTCAGGAGTGCCACAGCCAGCCAGAGTGGACAAAACTATCATTGACAGGCCAAGGGCAGCTTCACGTGTTCATTGTTCCCATTTTAAAAGATTTCCCAACCACAGAATAGTAACAGTTCAGATAATCATTTCATTGTTTTTTGCCTGAAGCCCATAATAATAATTTTTAAAAAGTAGAAACAACACAGGAATGAACTAATGCTTCTTTTCTATTGGCAATTTCTTTTAATGAGGGGATACTCAAACAGCTCCCTCCCCTAGTAATCTGAGTCTAAAGTGGTGCACTTCCAGGAAAGCTGCACCATGTAATTTTTCTGCCTGTCTAGCTCAACATCTATTATTTGTGTGCTAAAATTCAGGTGTTCAGGCAAAGAATTATGGGCAAGTACCATGTAGATTTTCTGGTACATTCCTTTCTGTCTACCTTTTCTCCATAGAATTATTCTGTACTTGAGATGAGACCTCCTCCTACAGTCATCGCATTGAATAATGCCATGTACTGGCAAGAATTTGAAGACAATTGTATCTATGAATGCTTGGATGGGAAGGACTGTCAAAGCTTCTTCTGTTGTTATGAAGAATGTAAATCAGGCTCGTGGAGGAAAGGACGGATACACATAGACATCTTAGAACTAGACTCTTATTCAAGGGTCTTTTTCCCTACATCTTTCCTGCTGTTCAACTTGGTGTACTGGGTTGGATACCTCTATCTCTAGGAGCAGAAAAGGAAACTGTGTTTTCACACTTCTTAGGGAGATGGCAAACATGAAGAACAGGACACAGCCAGTTTCATCTCAAGTCTAAAGGTCACCTTACCTTTTCTCATCAAAGAAGAAGACATTATTTATTCCTTTGCCTGAAAAAAGCAACATTATTGAGTTCAAGTATGTGATTTTTGCTAAGTAAACCAGTCACTGTTGTGTTACACATCATAGTTTGTACATGATGGAGCATTTACTGTTTTCTCTGGGTTACAGATTGCTATGTAGCACTCAGGCAAAGAATTATGGGCAAGTACCATGTAGATTTTCTGTTCTTAAGGTCTTTTCTATTTTATGGGGGCTCAAATCAACCCTTATTGGTGTAGGTTATCCAGGAGGCCATCAACTTTGCCTAGAGCTAAGTTTGATCACCACCACTCTATGAAAAGCCACTGAATTCACTTTTAAGAGTCAACTTCAAGGAGAATTTGCAGATTTCAGCACTTGCTTCTCTCAAGAATAGACACAGATGTTACTTAAAATGCATTTTAATAATTTAGCATTATCCCCTTTTACTGTTCAAATACTGCAGGAAATGAATTGTTTTCTTGAAACCTGACAAGGCTTAGCTTGTTTATGATAGCATAGAAGAATGTAGCTGATAGGACATAGGATTCATTATATAATAGCACTAGGAGGATGTGATTAATTGCAGGCTGCAATTTCTCCCATGCATACTAAAGGTTTTTAATTTGGAGGGTTTTTTAAAAAAACTATAGATCCAACATGTTCTGTTCATCCAGATCCAAATCTCTGTATCAAAATCAGAGTTCTGCCTGAGCTCAAAGATGCACACCAACGTCTTGTACACAAAAAGGTCCACATTCATTCCACGGGAAGACTAGTAATCTGTATGTGCATTATTTTTGCATTCATGGGTTAGATTCCTCTGTTTAAATGAACGTGGAAGTGTTTGAAAGGTAGGAGATCCCATACACATTGGGATACCTGACTGAGAAGTACTTTCTGGACTGAAGAAATAGAGTTTTTTCATAACTGCAGATCAATAGTAGCCTTATGTTTATGTGCATACATGACTGTAGATGTTGTTTTTTTAAAAAAAAACTGCAGTAGAGGTTCAGCTTTGAACAGAGTTTGAGAAGTTCTTTGGTACTGGGAAGTTATTAGGATTTTTTTTAAAAAACAGATTTAAATTAGAAATGTGTTTTGTATTTGGGGAACATGTTGCAGACATTAGATTGCTGAAAAGTGTCATTTTTTTGTGTTGTAAATGATTCATTTTTGGCAAACCCATTCCTTTTCCAGATTATTTTTGCCAAAATAAATGTATCAACAATGTCTGCATTTATTAAAAATAAGGTTTCATCATTTCTTCTTTCAGCTATTTCACAGACTTTGGATAGAATGGCATTTTCAAAAGTGTACTATTAATACCATCATAGGCCTTTTTCTGTCTGTCTAGAGTATTAATAATTTGATTATTCCCAAATGCATATTTTTCTCTCATGTTTGAATACTGTACAGTTTCATATTTTGCATCTTTTAATTTGAAAAAAAGAAACAAAGGCAGAGAGAGTCCCAAGAGCATTATACAAATAGCACAGAAAGTGGAGGGAAATTAATTTCATTTTAATAAAAACTGATCCACAGGTAGTGAATCTCCATAATTTTGGGTTTGTTTGTTTTTTTAAAAAGTCACTACCCAGAGCAAATGTTTATTTTTTAAAACTTTTCATAAATAGTATGTACCATTGTGAAATGGTAACACATAAACAGAGAACATATAGAGGATTCATTTTTTACCAGCACATAACAACCCAAAAGAATGATCATTTTTAGCCATATAATAACACAAAAAGTTCTTTAATGCATTGGCTGGATCAAGATCTTAGTAGCACAGTTCACTAAACCCTGTCTTGAAATATACTGTATTATTATTATTATTATTATTATTATTATTATTATTATTATTATTATTATTATTATTATTATTATTATTATTATTAATTTTAAAAACAAATCCCAAGTTAGTTTGATCTTTTGTCATGTATAGGTATGAGTTCATATAGTTGTGTGAAATACAGAATGTCTACAGAAAGAAAAAAAATGAAAGAATAGGAATCACATAAGCTGGTTGTTACAAATACTAGGAAACTGAGTTAATACAAGTAAGTTTGCAAACTGAATAAGGCAACATATCCTGCAACTACTCTACCCAATGCACCAGACTTTTCTTTAATAAAGTAGAACAAAATATGTTGTTTATTTATAATGCAACCCCCCCCCCCTTCTAAATCCATTTTAGTCAATGAGATTAGAAGAATATACCTCCATTCAGGATGGCACCATAAATTCCTGATTAAATACAATATACACTGTCTTTTTATGTGATAAAACTACTCTCAGCTATCTATTGTGATCTGGTCACAACTCTGTGCCTTATCTGGAAGATTCATTCTGTTAAAAAATCAATCTGTCATTAAGGATGTGGTGGTAAATTATTTGGACTTCAAATCCTCTTTTAACAAAGTATCATGTAGGATTAGGGGTGAGAACAGAAACAACAGAACGCCTAAGTGGCAAAGATTTTATTCCATAGTATGTCTAGATACACATTCATACATTTCTCCTGTCTTGTTATAGAAACTATGTTTTAGAAACTATGGACATAAGGAAGTACAGACCAGTACATCCAGGATTTGAAATATTTTGATTTCAGATTCTTTCTTAAGGAATCATGGCTTGCAAATCTTCCTACTATCTCTACTTAACTTGATTTTAAGAGGACCTCCTGAATTGTCATGCATTGTGAATCTACTAAGTATAAATAAATACAGATGATATTGTGATTTCTCAAATTTAAATAAGCCTTCAAATGTAGACTGCAATTCAACCAAACTTTAATTAGATCTCAATGTCAATTAACATTGGGCTTTTAAATCTATGATTTAAAATGTTTTGAAACTAGAAGTTCCACTGTGTCTGATCTCTTGACTGAGCTAATAATTTAATTTGTGCCAGCATAGATGAAAAATGGGTATTTAGTAGTTTGTTGTTTAGAGCAGTGGGAAACGTGTTATTATTTTTGTCTGACTTATTGTTCCTTTCCATTTTGAATATATGTAGAATTTGTTACGGGTCTCTTTGCTTTGTGTCACAATTGTGGCAACTGACTCAAAACTCATATTTCTGGAAGTTTAATTAATACAAGACTTGGGGTGTTAACTATAAGCCTAGAATAAATTATTCACTTTTATCAATAATACATCTAACAAAATAAATTGGATATCTATGAGTGCGATGCCACCCCATTGTTTCACCAAAGTCTAAACAACTAATATTTTAAATTGTATCATTGTCTATTTGTACAATCTTATGAAACAAGCACAACAGTTGAGTTTGTTGGAGTGTCTATGAAGTGTGTGACAGAGATTTGACTCTCAGGTCCTATGTTCTCACCACAGTGCCATAAGGAGGCCCTCTTTGGACAAAGAAGCTTTCAAAGGGAGATTAAAGTTTCTTGATGCTTCCTTTGAGTGTATCATGGTAGATCTTAGAGATCTTAGATTATCTTACTATGCCTGCATTAGTTCCTGCCAGTCTGCATGTCATGCGAAGTTGTTTTCCTGTGGCCATTTTTATATTTATCAGTGCTGAGACCAAGAAATCACTCTCTCTCTTAGGATGTCTTCTTCTGGTACCTTAAAGGCAGCCATGACGGCATACATTCTTGATCTGTTTGTACACAGTACACAATTCTGTTTTAAGCAGAATCCTTGGCATTTGGTAGGGAAACGTTTGTGGAAGAAATTCATCTGCTGCTCCTTTCCAGCAGATCATGGCCTTTCTCCAGGCATTTGATGCAGGAAGGGGAAAATGTTTTTGCGTTATCCATCTTCCATCCTTAGAGATCTTTGAATACGCTGCAGGTCAAGCACAGTCATCACTGAAGGTCAAAGCCTTCAGATCCAGCAAGGAGAAGGTTTAAAACCCCCACAATCCTTACAAGAGAAGAGAACTTTGGATTTAAGCGTAACATCTAACACAATCCCAGCAGTTTGCTGGACCATCCCTTGCATCCAAAAGTCTATGGAAGCTATTGTTTTATTATTTACCCCTTAACAAATCAGAAATAACTGTAGAAACCATCCTAGCTTTCTCAGTCTATTGCAGAATTTTGATAGATCTGCCTGCCTCCTACCTAAAACCACTAGCACAAATGAAAATTTCTAGGAAAGACATCTCCTCTTCTACTAAGGATAGGCTGGTATCGTTGCATACTTAATTTAACAAGGCTAAGTATAACGAACTTTCAGAATCGCCACTATATTATCAATTAGTTTTGCTGGTTTCTTTAAGGCAAACAAGTGTTAACTCATCCCCTGAAAAGGAGTTCTCATTAATGAAAATACTCATTTTCAGCCTTTAGTATTAGCACTCGAACGAAACTTGTATTTATTTTGCCATGTTAGAAGAGAAACAAAAGATTTAAAACAGAAAAAGGGAAGTAGAATTGCTGTATTGAGTCATAAAGGCAAAACTTAATAGGAATTCTGAACAGGTCTGCTACATATCTCAAAACAAGCAAAAAACCCTCACACATTTTCTTCCTTCCTCTTCCTGCCATTGCTCTCCATTATAGAGTCTGACATCAGTTGCCAACTAATAATCATTTCAGCAGTGCAAAAGGGAGCATTTGCTAAACACTTGGAACCTCATAGAAGCACTCTCCTTATTACAGAATTCACAGGTCTCATTTATCTTAACCTTGGTTCCTAACACCAAAGTCCTCCTTCCTATTTCTAAGGCAAATAAAAAAAATCCTTTACTGCTCACATTTAGACTAATGTTAGTATATTACAGGTTACAATATTCTGACACTCCAACAGTAATTTACAAACCATTTATTCTAGAGCAGCACTCCTTCTACAAGCATTTAGTAAGATGGCAGAAAAGTGACTTGCGTACTGGAGAACTGGACTAGGAGCTAAAACGCTAAACGTTAGCCTTTTGTGCATCTGAATTTGCTTTGCTTCACCTTCGAAATTCTTCATTGTTTATTTAATCAAAAGAAATAAGAGGGCACTGTGATTACTTCAGAGCTGGTCTTCACAAATCTTACAGGAAACTGTGCACCCCTCCCCCTCACCCCACCAATAAAAACAAACTACCGGTAAATAAAATAACTTAGGGGATAACAGAAACATTTTGAACAAATTTCAATGTTGCTACTTTTTCTAACAGCAAACTTGCTACTCAACAGGGCAGCAAAATGGGATCACTAGTACATGGGTCTTTATGTATAATTGGAAAAAAATTCTAGTTATGTGTTAAAATATATAAATAGGAGAACTTTTTAAAAATGATAAGCTTTTGTCATTTATGAAGAGAGCATAAGAAACCTGCAACCTCACTATTAGATCTGGCTGCTTCATATTTGTACAATGCTCAATAATGTCCATGGATGTAAAGGAATATGTAGGCCTATTTTTGAGCAGGAATACAGTTCTGGCTAGCTTGGTGTCAGGGGTGTAGCCTAATATGCAAATGAGTTCCTGCTGGGCTTTTTCTACAAAAAAAGCCCTGTGTGAAATAATGACGGTGTTAGGGCTGTGACCTAATAGGCAAATGAGTTCCTGTTGCATTTTTTTTCTACAAAAAAAGCCCTGGAAATATGTAATGCAGCACATGGTCTAGCAGGGCACATGATAATGTACTATTTCTTACTTGCATGACACAGCTCACCACAGAAAGCAAGCATAATGAGTTCTAGCTTGAAGCTCAGTCCCAACCAGGGTCAGGGCCTATAGTGACTATAGTGACTATATGGCCTAACCTTATGGGAAACATTTTCTGTGTCATGCCTGATCCAATTAGGCTATAAGTGTTAAAGCTAGAGTTTCAGAACAGTCTTCAATGCTACCTACCCAGGTTTCTGTGTCTCCATTTGCTGTAAGGCAAAATATTCTAGAGGCTACGCAGGCCTGCTTTCCTAACCTGTTTCAGTAGCAGCAACAGCATTTTTTCTGTATGCTCCATAGCTGCTGAAGAAAAAGGAACACATTTATCCCATGAGAAAGGCTTTCTAAAAATAGAATTATACTAAATTATCATTTTCATTATTTTTGAACAAAAATCATTTCTAACTATATTAGGGTTGCCAATCCCCAGGTGGGGGCAGGGGATCCCCCGGTTTGGAAACCCTCCCCCCACTTCAGGGTTGTCAGAAAGTGGGGGGAGGGGAGGGAAATGTTTGCTGCGAACTCTGTTATTCCCTATGGAGATTTATTCCCATAGAAAATCATGGAGAGTTGATCTGCGGGTATCTGGGGCTCTGGGGGGGGCTGTTTTTTGGGGTAGAGGCACCAAATTTTCCCTATAGCATCTAGTGCCTCTCCCCAAAATACCCCCAAGTTTCAAAAAGATTGGACCAGGGGGTCCAGAACTCCCTTGGAGTTCAATTATGCTTGCCACACCATTGCTCCTGGCTCCACCCCCAAAGTCCCCAGATATTTCTTGAATTGGACTTGGCAACCCTAAACTATATTCTC
Organism: Heteronotia binoei; assembly: GCF_032191835.1. Taxonomy (NCBI): domain Eukaryota; kingdom Metazoa; phylum Chordata; class Lepidosauria; order Squamata; family Gekkonidae; genus Heteronotia; species Heteronotia binoei. The sequence goes on from NC_083225.1 coordinate 57,440,748, forward strand.
TAAATGTTTAGACCTTAAAAGATCTTTAAGCACTCAAAAAACCTTTCAATTTTTCTTTCAATTAATATGGTTAATTAGGAAAGCTTAGTCTATTCAGATCTTCAGCAGCTACTATTCCCAGTTATGAACACAACTGAAAATGGAGGGAGGCCTTTAAACACTATTAGATAGATAAAGATAAGATAAATAAATTTAAACACTATTATTGAATCCAAAGAAGCATTTCCCTTTATCTTTTGGGTGAAACATACCATATTGTGCTTGCAATTCTGTACTGATCCTTTCTTTTGTTACTGTAGAACAGGCATCACTTATAGTAAGAAACTTTCTACAATGTATGCTGCCTATTCAACTTACTCCTAGTATCTGGCTCATACAGTTTTACAAATTTGCCTTTTACAAGCTCAGATTTTTTTTTTTTTATGGAGCAGATTGCAGGGCAGTGTAATTATCAACCCAACTGCCTTCTTTCTTTTCCTTTTCAGACTTAGTTAGCCTCTCCTCTCCTACAAACAAGATGTATATCCACAAACAATCACATTGCCTCCAGCCCTCATCATTAACCTTATCACTGCTAAAGTCTCAACTAAACAGAGCATTTGCAAAGAAAGAAGGTGGACACCTGACCTTTTCAATTCTGTTTCAGAGGAACATAGATGTCACTTCTCTTTTTTCATTCAAAAAAAATTCAGCATGGTTCTCTAAAACCAAAACAGCAAGATAGAAATGGATAATTTTAAAGTACATCATGGTTAATCAACTTTGAAAATCTGCCAAAAGCAACTAGGGGTGGTCGCCTGTTAGCTAACTTGGCTAGCAATGACAACTAAAGGAAGCCTTCCTAACAGCAAGAATGGGGTGATGGGAATTGGTGATGGTGGCCATTTCTATCATGATCTGCATGTCAGTTTCCAGAGTCATCTTCCAAAGTACCACTGGAAACAAAAAATGTTGAAACAGCATACTGGACTTGATGGCTCTTGCTTGAATCTTCCACAAAGAATTGTTATGTTTCTCACAGGATCACTTAGGAATATGTTGTATCCGTCTTGCAAGTCAGTAGTCTATAAGACTGTGGTGATTTTCTAAAGCTTGTTTCACATTACAATTTTGGTTATTGTTGGTTCTTAAATCTTAATGCTCTTTATCAACATCTACAAAATGAGTAGGAGAGAAAGAATTATTACCATTAGCACTGAGTTTCTTGGACTTTCCATGGTCTTCATGTACTATCTTTCGTCATTCTTGGAACAATATGCAATTTAGACCAATATTATTGTTTTCATAATATGGATTGGTGACTTGGCTAAAGTCACCAAGTAAAGTCATGGCTGACTTTCCAGCTCACATTTTTACAAGACAATCATAAACCCCCTGACTTCAGTGGCCTTAGAGTGGTGTAACCCTGCCCTGTTTATCATTCATCTGTATAATTTTTCATCTACATAGATCAGGAACAAGACATTTTGGTACACTGCTGTGTAATATCCTACAAAGCAACTTTTAGAAATATTTTGGCATCCGGTAGGTTAGGATACATGTTGTTTTATCAGAAAAATAAACTACTAGTATGTTAGATTGCTTCTAAGTTAAGACTATATTCCATTTTACAAGTAGAAGAGATTTCTCAGGCTAATTCTGGTTCCAGTTTTCTGTCTTTTTAAACATACAAGTAGTCAGCAGCATAATTACTACAAGCATTCCTTGTGGTGCTCAGTCTTTGGTGCTTAATCTGGAGTTCACTGTGAGCTCTGTATATCTAAACTAGGGATGCTGCAAATTTCTCCATGAGCATGTTCAACAGCCAAATTTACTGTTCAAAGGCATTTATCAGATGTGAGCTGATCACTCAGCCTGCTTGGTTGTTGTTGAAAAGCCATGAAACCTGCCTGAAGAGGTTTTCATCAAGATTTTGTAAAACTACACGTGTACAAACATACTGACAATTCAAAGGAATCAGCAGCCATTAGTGTTGCTAGGGTCTATTTTGATGGACACAAAAGAGTAGGGTGTTATTAAAGCATAGCATTTATTTATCCCTGATTTATATGATGTATGACTGATTCAGTTGGCTGACCAATGGCCTGCTGAGTGCAGCAGCTTCATAGTAAGGGCAGGGGGTAGTAGAAATCAATTAAGCTACATGTGAACATGCATGTGCAAAATACTAATTGCACTGTAGTGCATGGTTACGAAGGAAAACATTTATGCTGTTCATAAGTTACAGTGAATGCACATGTAAACTGTGTACAGTGTATTTTGTTTGATCTTTATACTTATTCTTCTTACATTACATTCAATACATGTACAGCTGAGCAAGAGATTGAAACATTTATCCAGGTACTGGTCCCCAGTTTTCTTTGTAAAGTGAAAATCATTGGCTCTTTCTTACAAACAAGTGTACGTACAGGTTGTATGTGTGTTTACTTTTTAAGTAAACGTGTGAACAAGGCCAGTGAAACAACCTGCCAAACAGCCACGAACAGAGTTGATGAACCATTGAACTGATCATTGAAAAATTTTCATATTCACAAATGATAAACAGGATGAGAGCTAAACTGATGGGTGTTTGAGTATCCCCAATCTAATCATTTAATATTGGTGTTTTATTATTATGCCAAAGAAAAGAAATAAATTCAAGGATCAGACTATACATTGTGGGGAAATCCTGAGATATTTTTTTAAAGAAAATCTAAGGGCCCCTGATTTGAATCAGCCATAACACTGGGACAAGATGGCATTAACCTTTCAGTGGCTATTAGTCCAGAGGAGGAGGGTGTGATCTAGATTCACCCCATATCCACTTTTTGGTGTTAGAATAAAAATCAACCAATCTGATCATGTTGTTTGAGTGAATCATTTAATTATGTTTCACAGTGCCCAATTCTATGCATATTTACTCAGTCGTAAATCCAAGTGTGTACAAATGGGCTTATTTCTAAATAAATGTGCCTAGGATCTCAGCCTTAATTTGTTCTGTGGCCTCTCTGGGCCAAAATACATGTGACATTACAATTCCATGACTGAAACTTCTGATTTATTATTTGGCCTTAAAAAGCAACCACCAAAGGACAGTTAAGAGGGGTGGGAGTCACCTCTTCCTCCCATAACATTTATCTGATTTAAATGGTTCACAAACTGTTTTTAACCCTAGTAGGGAAAAATACAGGCAGGATATGGATACCTGCCTTTTTTCCTGACCAGAACATAAAGCACACCAGAGCAGAAATGGGAAATGAATCAATTTTCTGTTCCCCAGTGGCCTAAATGTGCTTTTATGTTAGAACCAATCACATAACTTGAAAATCCTCCTTATTTTTTTTAAAGTTTTCAGATTTTTACCTTCGCTTGTGGCACTTGGCCCCATTGTACAGGTTATTTTCTTTAATCTGCTCCATAAATGCCAGGCTCAGCATTAGATATATGACAGGAAATAAAGGACAAAAGAAGCTATGATGAGGAATTGAAATCAGAAGGGTGAGGGCAACAGAGAAAGACAGATGGAGAAACTCAGATGGGAGTTGTTTTCCAGCAGACTAGGGAATGGTCAGTTTTGACAGTTGGTGATACTATGAGGGAATGCAAAGATTAAATTCCTTCTTCCTGATGGTACATTCCTCATTCCAAATGAGACCCCGTGGAACTTCTATTTGACCTTAAAAACCACAGAAAAGATCCATTAGTGAATCTCCTAGAATCTTGTTTACTTAGACACTTAAAAACAAGCACAAACATGGGGAATGAGAGCTGAAGAAAGAATAGGCAGGACCAGAGAAAAACGATGGATGAAATAACAGACAAGTTGGGTGAGTGAAGAAGTCTTAGGAATAAAGATAAGACATTTCTGTGCTCAACATGAAATGGCTTGCATTTTTGCGAGTATTGAGAGCACTTTGCAGAATAACCTGCTAGAGAAATGGGCCTATCTTTCACCTGAAAAGGTCAATTATTCCTTTCCATTCTGAAAAGAAAGGCTCGTGGCTTAGGGAAAGGTTGGCTTTCACTTCTGTTGCCTTCGTTGCCGTTGTCAATTGTTCAAACTTATTTTGCAGTGGTTCAAAGAATTCTACCACTGAACCACCAATGCAAGGTTGGTATCCCAATGGACAGCAGCAGGCATTGGGAGTCCAAGTTCTAAGGGGCCCTGCACAGTTCCAAAAATGGAAGCTTGTTATCAGCATGGGGAGAGGCTTCAATCAGCTTTCACACCCCAGTTCTGATCCTCTTGTGTTTTCTTCCCAATATTATTCTTAATTCTTCACCTTCCTCTGAATGAACTTCAGCCAGTCAAACCCATTATATTCCTCACATTTTAGGACTTTCAGATTCAAAGAAAATTATATGCAGAGAAAAGAATGCATCATTTCCCAGTTGCAATAATAAGAGAAGATAACCTGCCAAAATTCTTGTTTCTGCATAGCTGCTAAAGTCACAGAAGTAAATGAGCATCTGGCTCCTTCACCAGTTTGCATTCCTGCTGCCCAATATACAGTAGGGAGTAGTATTATTTATAAAAATCAAGGAATGTACATTTAAAACAAAATAAATAATTTCTCATTTCTACATAAGTGCTGTTGATGATTACAAAACCTGTTAGTAGGTGATGGTTGAGAAGCTCCTTGGCATATGACATGATTGAAGTTCTCCCAAGTTTAAAAAGTTTCTCAATTACACTGCTATTGAATAAAATAGGAATGTGTCAGAGTGCTTGGCAGGTTGTTACTGTGCTCATTTAGTGACATGGTGGCACCTTTCCAGGTCCAATAGCTGTAGGAAATATCTCTTCATCTTTGACCCCAAATGCACTATTGCAATTTTGCGGGTCAAAGGAAAGAATCTGATATAATAGTAGGAAGAAAATCCTTGGTTTGTATCACTGGGCAAAGTTACACTGTTAGCAGTGTATAATTCAATTCCTCGGAAACTACCTAAACCTGAATATAGAGGACATAAAACTCTAGAAATGCTACAGAAGCATATTTTTAAAATTACAGTGTACCAACCTGAACATTTCCCTTTGATATAGAATTGAAATTTATTAGAAAACCAAAACATGCTTTTTGTGTTTCTGTGATTCAAACAGATTAAACGTATTGAACACACACACTAAAGTTATGTGGCAAAGAAATCAGGCTTGATAATACCCTTGGATGGAGGATTTGCAGGATCTAGCTCTCAGTTTCTTTACTTGTGTTGTCATTCTTTGCAAGGTCTGGTACTGTGTTAAAATTAAAGCTATGATACTAGAGTAAGCTATTCAAAAGCAAGGGCATCTCCAGCACATATAATTGCTCTATATTGTTTCCTTTGTCTTCATTTTAATTTGGAATATCAGTAAACTACCATATGAAAATTTCAAAGTCAATAAAGTTACAGAGTTCTCATTTTAAAACTCAGTTTCCCCCCTCCTTTGTTAGCAGTGCAGCTTGTGATGTTCTAGTGAAATGAAAGTCAAATTCTGTGCCCAATGTGCCTTGATTAATACAGGTAGCACTAGTGCCAGTACGTCATTCTAGTCTAGGTAGCCATTTTAGTAATGTCCACAGACAGACCCAACCAGTCCAATAAATCCAGCCATCTTTGATTTGTTATATATACATTGCCAATAGAAAGCTTCCCCTAGAAGACACATACATGCACTTTTGTGTTAAGAGGTAAGGCTGTGCGTCTAGACCAATATTTATATTTGTATTTTGATTCTAACATTTGTATTTCTGAATACAAATAAAAGTGCATATTACCAGAACTTGGGACTGTGTACAGTGGTTATTGATTAGTGTGCCAAATAAATAATTTCATGATTGCCATAGCTCTCGCTTGGATTTTAAGAATCAGTTGCTTGCATCCCCTGCACTTGTTGCCTTCTCATGCTGTCATCCAAGACAAAAAACCAAACCAGACAGTACTGGAAATTCTGTGAATTGAGCTCTTAGTGTTTTTTCCTTAAACAACAACAGGCCATGGGGGCCCAATTCATATTAGAATGTTAGCACAGTAGGAGAGGCCTACCTTCCTTCTCAAAGAGGTCAGAAAAAGGCAAAGATGACCTCAACCCTAAAATATACCAGCACTGTTCAAAGGGTCATGCTAATCTTAAGTTATACCAGCACACTGTTCAAAGGGTCATGCTAATAAATATTATTAAAATATTTTTAATGTATGGTGTACACAGGAGCAAGTATTAAAAGATTATAAACAAACAGTCTGAAGATCATACTTGAAAGAACATCAGTATTCCTCCTCTCCACATGATTTCCCACATACGATTTTTGGGGGTGGTTAAAATACCACAGATCACTGCTTCTCCCTCACAGTACCTTCGTGGGACAGGTTATGCAGGAAAGTGGACCCATGGAAGTTTTCTACCTTTGTAGCCTGGGAAGAAGGTTGTTCTCCCCACCCCCTCCAATTGCTTCCATTTAAAGTTGTAGGTATTTTCTTAACTAGGAAAGGGGAAGAAAAAAGGGTGTGTGAATTAGGGTTGCCAGGTCCAACTTGGAAAATATCTGGGGACTTTGGGGATGATGCCAGAAGGCTTTGGGGGTGGAGCTAGGAGCAAGGGTGTGACAAGCACAATTGAACTCCAAAGGGAGTTCTGGCAATCACATTTAAAGGGACCTCACACTTTTTAACTGTCTTCCCTCCATTTGGAAATAATGAAGGATATGGGCACCTTCTTTTGGAGCTCATAGAATTGGATCCCCTGGTCCAATCTTTTTGAAACTTGGAAGGTGTTTCGGGGAGAAGCACCAGATGCTATGCTGAAAATTTGGTGCCTTTATACTCTATGGGAATCAGTCTCCATAGAGTATAATGGAGTGCCCAGCAGACATTTCCGTCCCCTGCCCCTGCTTTCTGCTAACCCTGAATTAGGATGAGGGCCTCCAATTCGGGGGACCTCCTGTCCCCAACTGGGGATTGGCAGCTCTAGTGTGAACTGAGGAAAAGTTCAAAACTTTAGAGAAATCTAAAAGGAGAAAAATGACCAGACCATGACTGACAAGAGATGAGGGAAGAAGAGAGGGCACAGCTGCTTACCCAAAGGACCATGCCAGAAAGATCCACAGAGAACTGATGATACAACATGGAGTGTAAACTATTTCTAAAAACTTTGTTACTCTCAAATCTGCTATCTGAGGTTGTCTTCTTATCTTACCTCTTGATAAGGTCATTTATAGCAATCTTACAGGGATAGTAATAAATGTATCTTTATGTTGTGATTTTACACATATATAAATCATTTGTAGGAGTGCCATGAGCCCTACAAACCCAGCTCTTTTTCTGCAAAAAAAAAAAAATAAATTCTCAGGACCTTCCTTTCAGGTCAAGTTTCCATTTAACTCGCTCACTGCCAATATAATACAGATGAGGACTGAACATACATTATTATTATTATTATAAAATCCTTTTTTTTCAAAATAAAAGAAATGGTGTTGAAACATGCATCTTTCATCATCTGTTTCAAGCCTTATCTTTTTTGTGTGTGTGTGTGTGTGTGTGATATTTTATAATTAGCACCACAAACAGAACATGCTAGCCATGGTCAAATTAAAATTCTGTCAGCAGCAAGTACAGTTTGATAGTGAAACTATGATTTGTGGAAAGAAGCCCTGAGAACTTGCATAAAATACCTGAATGCAATTTCCTTTGTGTCACTTATATCTTGTCAAATAATCTAAAAGGCTATCATCATTGTATGGCAGAAACTAATAAGCCCATTGGTGTTTGAAACTATGGAATTAATGTACTGTCTCTTCCTGCCTGAATATTTTGAAAGTTTTGGTCCCCAATGATCTGGGCTGATTAACAGGAAAAAAAGGTATATTGATGTATGCTAGTACAGAAGGCTAAAATGTACTTGGTGTCACAATAACCTTTAATCATCTTATGGGGCAGACAATGCTAATAACAGACATCAACTTCCTTCATACAATTTCATGTGGCTATATGCAGGGCTTTTTTTGTCGAAAAAGCCAGGCAAGAACTCATTTGCATATTAGGCCATACCCCCTGACACCAAGACAGATGGAACTGCATTCCTGTTTAAAAAAAAAAAAAAAGCCCTGTCTGTATGAATGGGGGCCACCAACTTAGTCAGGGTCATTGCCATGCAGTATCACAACTGAGTTGGAGAGCTCCAGGTGGGCAGCGGGTCAACAAAAAATGTGGACTGGTAGGATGTTCCATTCCTTCACATCCCTGTCTCTGCTGGCCCAGCAGCTTCCCTTGTGTCAGTGCAGCAGCAAAACTGTAGGGTGGTCAGAGCAGCCCATCCCAAATCCCAGCTGATTGCCAGTGCCTCCACTTCCCTGTCATCATTGCCTTTGGAGGTATTGTGCATCAGCAAGCAGCACTATGCCAGCTCACAATAGATAATCAGCAGGGAGGCAGAAGGGCTTCCAACCATCTTACAGCTGTTTGATGCAGTGGGAGCCCCACCCCCTGGCACCTGCCTCAAGGAAAGTCATGCCATGAAAGAAGGAAGAGTGAAGTTGTGGCAGCTGTGCAGCCAGTGGCCATGACAGCAGCTGGGAGGCAGCCTCCTGCTCTTACCACCCCACTCCCAGCATGGAAGTCCCATCCAACATGAGGCCTGGGACCCTGGCTGCCCTGCACTGCCCTGTACTTAAGACCCACACACACATACACACTGTGCAAACAAGTGCTATAAAACACTGATCAATAAGATAACATCAACATGGGCAGGGATGAAGAAAATTTACCTGAAAATGATCTACGTAATCTGTGCAAGGCTATTAATGAACTGCAAACTTATAACCTTTTATTTTAAAAAGTAATGTGTGATATAGTGATTATAGTCTTGGAGTAGAACCTGGGAGATGTAGGTTTAAATTAACATTCGCCCTTGAAGCTCAGTGTATGACCTTGTGCCAGTCCCTCTCTCTCACATCAACCAACCTACATAGGGTTGTTTTAAGGATAAACAGTTATCTATTTACACAAAATAATTATACTTTAAACATGTATGTCATTTGTTTTAATTTTAATAGGAAGCACATGCTGTCATTCCATATCTTTTGAAACACGACTTTAACAGAAATAGAGCAAGGAGAAATGCAGATAGAAGTACAGGGGCCAGATCATGTACTAAAATATATTGTTCCTCCTTTGGCAGCTAAATGGAATCATACTGTTCAGAGACAAAAAAAAAAAATGAAACATCAGTTGCTGGGGGCACAGCAGAAGAGAACTATTATGTTCAGCCTTTGCTTGTGGGTATCCCGGGAGCAATGTGTTGGAAACAGTCGACTGGACTAGACGGGTCATTAGCCCAATCCACTACAGCTCTTATGTTCCATACACCAATAGAACAAATCAATCATACACCTGAGGGCCAGCTCACTAACAAGCCTTACTTATATTTGCTCTCGACACTCAGGTACACAACGATTTAGAAAAACGTAGCATAGGTTAGCACTCTTACAGAGATAGCCACATCCTAGCTTAGCTGCAGATATGGTAATAGCGACATCTGTCCTGGTGTAAGCAAAATAAAACAGATATCCAGTGGCACCTTAAAATGAACTGTAACTCATGAAAGGTCATGGGCTATTAGTCTTTAGGGTGCCGCTGGACTTTTGGTTGGTTTTGCTGCAATAGGTGAACGCAGCTACCCTCTTTGCAAGCAAACTGTTCACACTAAAGTTTGTCCTTAGAATCATGTTGCTAAAACAATAACCTCTGTTCTTTGAAGTGAACATCCCTATTTACAGGATATGGTAGCTTAGTTTCTGTATTCAAAGTAACAAAGGGACTTGGATATCTTCAAGCCTAATGCATTCATTACCCCATAAAGTTTTGGAGAGTCACTTTGTCATATGCATGAAAATTTAAGCCACAATAAATAAGTGTATGAGTCTTTAAGGTAATATATCTTGTGTCTCTTTTCCTATACAAATGTTAAGAAGTCTTCAAAAGCAGACTTTTGAATAATACTAGCAATATTTCTCTGTTATCTCCTTCAGTAACCAAAGCAACATGCAAATAATTCATTTTATCAAGCAAATTACAAGCAGATTAGATTGGGGGTGGGGTCTGCTTGATTCTGTAAAGAGAGTGCTCTTTATTAGCAGCCCTGAATTCCTTCTGTGCTTTATCAGGGGTGAGAAGTGGATAGCCATGTTAGCTAGCTGCAGCCAAAATAATAAAGGCTCCTTAGACTACTGGATTTATTGTGGCATAAGCTTTTGTGAGTCAAGTCAGCTTCATCAGATGCATGAGATGTGTTTTGTCTCACAAAAGCATGCACACGGTAAACCTGTTAGTTTCTCTCATTATTTTAACAGCAACAGACACTATCTATTCCTTTTTTAACTTCTTTCAGTTTAGGAAAAAAATAGAATCTGGCCTTTGTCTATGATGGGCTCTTGTAGTCTTGGATTTGCATCCTAAACCCTGCTCCCACTGGTGCTGAGCCCTCTTCCATAGGGGTAGCAGTCTTCTGCTGCAGAACACACCCCTTTAGTACTAGGAGCTTTCACACATGTAAGACCAGCAATGATCCCAAAAGCACCTAGTACCAGGCAAAAATGATGCACAATGGAAGATGGAAACTGAAGCAAGGCTTAGGAGCCAAGCTTTATTTATTTATTTTATTCCATTTGTATCCCGCCCTCCTCACCTAGGCGGACTCAGGGTGGCTCACATAGACATGCATGTGCATGAGTAAACACAGTAATACATTAAAACCATAAACCATAGAAAAATATAAAAATATAAAATACATAAAATATTTCAGTGCTATAATATATAGCACCAATACTTTATTTTAAATTGTTTTATATTTGAAATTGAGATGTTGGTTTTTATATGATTGTTAGCCACCCTGAGTCCATTTGGAATGGGCAGGATATAAATGGAAAGTAAGTAAGTAAGTAAATAAATTAAAATAAAATAAAATAAATCTTAGTTTTGGATTCTCTGTAAGCGATCTTGTCTTTAGTCTTCCCTGCTTGCCACATGAGAGGTGCTAAAACCATTCACTGTTCACTGTTAAGCACTGTTAAGTCTCCTTGATCAGAGTGGGAGAGTTAAGTACGTGCATCCATATTGACAAGTACAGTTATCAGTTCTTTGCTAATATACACTTACAACATACAGGCATATATAAACATACAGGTTTAATGATGCAAAACAAAAACCATGGTTTTTTATATCGTGTTTATATCGTGTCAAAGTCTGTTTCCTAATTCCACAGACAGAACAGTCCCTATAAAGGTGAGTTTTGTCATTGCCCTAAAACTATGACCCTTTTCACACTTACCAGTGGAAACCGGGAGGGAGCCGGTATTGTGCCAGCCTGGAGTAATCTGGGACAGGGATGGGAGTTTTCAGACACATTTTTTCCCCCAGTAGGGTTCTGTGATTGAAGCGAGCCATTTCATATTATTCTGCTTTTATCTCGCTTCCATGAGTGCTGGCTGTTTTCAAGCCCTTTTTTGCCCGCCAGCACACAATCTCTGGCTTTTTTGTTTGTTTGTTTGGAACGTTGGGCTAAGATCGCTATAGCACCACCATAGGATTGCATACAAAGTTCATGTGGGAAGAGAGTTTACAATGACTGGCAATCTGAACATAGTCTGTGGCTCCCCCCCCCCCTAATATTTATACCTGCTGCAGCTTGGCACGTCACTTTCCAGCCAATAGCCTGTGAGCATGGATGGGTGCACATCAGGCTGGGTTAGCAACATCTGTCTGACCAATCACTGGTGGTCTGTTCTCCAGCCAAAACCTGTTGCCCTACGGACAACTCCTCTCCAGGTGGCAACAGCCCCCCCCAAAAAAAAAATGTGCCTCAGTCACCTGCAAACCAATCACATCTCCGTGACTCCTGTGTGGGCATGGAAGTGATAGCAGCAGGTGACAGATCAATGCCTGGTGCCCTGATCTCCCACTTGAACTGTGTATCCAATGGGGCACAGGCATCCCTATGATGATGCCCCAGCGATCTCAGGCATCTCAATGGAGCCCAGGCATCCCTATGATGATGCTATTTTGAAACATCGCTATAGCACTATAGCGCTATAGCGACCTTAGCCCGCCATTCAAAAAAAAAAAAAACCCTGGAGATTGCGTGCAAAAAAGGGCATGAAAACTGCACTCCTGGAATCACTACGGGACATTTCACACAACGTCCCATAGTGATTTCAACCCAGAAGGAGGGGTTGAAAACTGAAAGAAGCTGCTCTTTGTTAATAACAACTCAGGCGTGCCTCACCACCGGGACAGCCATGGGACTATGTGAAAAGGTAACAGTATTCTGGTAGCAGCCAGTTACTGTATCTGGTCTGTCTGAAATGCCAGCAGAAACCCATTACTGTTCAGTAACTGACCAGCTGCCATACCGGAATACTTAGGCTGTGTGAAAAAACTCTATGCTTATTAATACTTACTGGTTTTGTCATTGCCATAAAACTATACTTATTAATAACAAAAGACTGAGTCTGCAAATAGGATTGCCAACCTCCAGGTGGGAGCGGGAGATCTCCTGGAATTACAACTGCTCTCTAGACTACATAAATAGCTTTAAAAAAAAAAACATTTATTCCACTTCCCCTGGAGAAAAATGACTGCTTTGGAAGGTGGATGGCATGTCATTAAACCCCTTAAATCCACTGTCCCCAGCTCCACCCTCAAATCTGCAGGTATTTCCAAACCTGGAGCTGGCAACCCTACTGGATAAATAGTGTGTCATTTTTTCACCTGTATCTTTTTAGAGCTGTCAGCATGGATATAATCAATTTATTTTCAGTGGAAGAGTCTTCTTGAACTGGCTTTAAAGGAAATGAAGAACAAAGTTACAGTATGCAGTTCCAGCTTTATTTCAATTTCTTCATTCTTAATAAGCCTTTTATACCTAATTCACTCTGATCTTTTTTGCCACCGATTCCATTGAACTCTCTTGGTGGCTCTCACTATGTGATTATTCTTCCACATACTTCCACTAGAAGTCCATCTAGTTACCTCAAGGTATATCCGTTTTTTAAGCATTGGAAGCCATCTCCTTTGCCAGCAATCTTCTGCACACTGCATATAATTTACTCTGTTTCAGTGCTATCTTCTCAGTGCCATTTTTCTTCTCCTTTGCCCCCAGCTGTCCAGAGCCTCATTAGCTAACTTTGTTATTTAAGCCTTTTTTACTATTGCAGCTCTCATGATTGTTACTATGGTTACTTTGGTAACCCTCATGATTGTACTGATAACCCTCAGTGGCAGTAATCTAATGAATGCTCAAACAAAACCACATGGGTCACTACAGCCAATGGGGTTAACTAACAGTGCAGGTAAATAAGGCTGAGGACAAAGGAGGAAAATGGCACCTAAAAGCAGCAGTAATCAGGAGAAGAAAGGGACATCAAACAGCACTGAGCAATGCAAATGTTTGATGCTGGGAGCATTTTTAGTGGTAATTTACTCAGCTGTAAACACTTTACTATCCAGTGAATAAATGTAGATAGCCAAGCTGGTAAAGATTTCTTCATGAAATCACCTTAGAAATTACTTTTAAGAAAACCATTGCAGATTCTCTTTTTTTCCACTCCCTGTAGCTCCTTTCACTATTTGACACATATTATACAAATCCTAAATCTCTAGATTTCTGTACAGTTTTGTTTTACAGGATCCCAGTTCACTCCTAATTAGCAAGTACCATCCAATGATAATAAACCCTTCACAGAACACTTCCAATGTCAGACATTTATTGTGGATTGAGGTTGTTTCATGACCTAGCTTTACAGCTTTGGCCTGTAGACCATAATCATATTTGTACTTCAGCACTCTCTATGGATAAATTTCACCAGCTGTTTTGTACTGTTCATTTTCCACAAATAGGCAGTTATAGTGGATGACCCTAACTGGTATTTCAATCATTTTATCTCTAAAGAAATGTCAGGATCTAAGAATATCACTCTGCCGTCAGTAAGCAAGGTGAAATGCTTATGTCTGAGTTATATAAAAGAAAATACAGCAATAGAAAATTAAATTCAATAGGCATCATATGTGATCTTAGCATTCATATAATTTAATGTTTTGTTTCTATAAAGCAGGCCTGCACTTTTTGGACAGACAGCGAACAATTTATAAAGGAACAGCAGAAGATGGTAGGGTTGCCAGCACTATCCTCTTAATCTGCAGAAAACTCACCTGCTCTGGTAGTACCTTGCTGGTGACAAATGATGTTGTTGATGCCACAATGACTTCACTTCCAGGGCAATCAGAACTAGTGTAATTGCAGCACCAGGGACACTCTAGCATTCATCCCAAAGTCCTATGGTTTAACAGTAATGTGTTTTGCTGAATGCTAGAGCATTCTTGGAACCGCAATGACAACCAGAAGTGATGTCATCAAAGCAACCAGAAGTGATGTCATCAAAGCCCCAATGACACCAATGGCTACACTTCCCCCAAATCTCATGAAATGTTTCCCCCCAAACCAAGGCTTTCCCTTGGTTACTGACCCTATTCAATGGATACTTCTGATATGTTCAGAATATTACAGAAGAAGGTTTTTTTTAAATTTCTCCTCACCAGGGCCAAGAAAACTGCAGTTCTCTTAATTCTCACCAGCAAGGGAGATTTTGGGCATGTCCAGATTAGGCTTCCCAACCCCCCGCCCTGCCGGGGGACCCCTGGATTATCAACCTCCTCCCCCGCTCTCCAAAAATCTGGAAGCGGGGGGGTGGGGAAACGGTGCTGTGTCTCTTTCCCTGCCTGCCTCCCTCCCTCGCAGGCTTTCGGCTTCTCCCTTCCTCCAGGTCACAAAGACCCGCCCACCGCCGGCCTGCTATTCGCGCCAGTCCAGCCTCCCTTAGCGAGGTGCATGCTGGGACTCGTAGTCCTTGCATCCTCTCCAGCTGCCACAGGCATCTCCTCAGGCAGTCTGCCCAGCAGAGAGGGGGGAGTTCTGCCCCCAGAGGACCATGTGCGTTTCTACCTCCGGAGGCTTCAGTCGCTGCTTGAAAGGCTTCCTCTTGGGATGGGGTGTCTGTGTTACTTTGAAGAAGTTCGCAGCAACTCTTGAGTAGAGAGACCAATCCCCCTTCAGTGTTGCCAGAAATGGGGGGGGGGGGAGTCTGCTGCGTACTTCATTATTCTCTATGTGGAGATCGATTCTCATAGGGTATAATGGGGAATTGATCTGGAGGTTTCGGGGGCTCTGGGGGTGCTGTTTTTTGAGGTAGAGGCACCAAATTTTAAGTATTGTATCTAGTGACTCTCCCCAAAGTATCCTCCAAGTTCAAAAACGATTGGACCATGGGGTCAAATTCTATGAGCCCCAAAAGAAGGTGCCCTTATCCTTCATTATTTCCTATGGAAGGAAGACATTTTAAAAGGTGTGCGGTCCCTTTAAATGTGATGGCCAGAACTCCCTTGGAGTTCAATTATGCTTGTCGCACCCTTGTTCCTGGCTCTACCCTGATGTTTCCTGGCTCCACCCCCAAAGTCTCCTGGCTCCACCCCCAAAGTCCCCAGATATTTCTTGAATTGGACTTGGCAACCCTAGTCCAGATGTCTTCATTAGATCATTTGGAACCAGGCCTGCCATTTGACCACTGGGAAAGCTCCTGCCCCCAGCTCCTGTTGCCTGCTGGCACTACTGTGACTGGCAGGAGGGGAAAAGTTAAAAATTAGTGTCAGTGTGAGGCAACAGCATTACATCACTTCTGGGGAAAACTCACCCCTCTAGGAATAGTTGTAAACTCTGTAGTAAATCTAGGCTTTCCCTAAATGTAATATAATACTGTTACATGACAGTATTATATTTATACAAAAAAACCTCCTCTGACCCCTCAGCCAACTCATGCCAATTTCCAGCTGTTGTCTGGCAACCTTATCTGGAACTCGGGTACAGTTTTCAGTTTTTGCAAGCTCAGCTGCCTGCCAGTTGGTAATTTTGGGAAAGGGTGGTAAAATTGTCTAAGAGAAAACTGGTAGATGAGAAAGATGATGCTGAGACATTATGAACTCAGCCAAGCCAAATAAGTAAGAAGCTGGTTTTAGCTTGTAGAGGCTTAAGGATTTCCACACTGTGGAGTTTCATTTTTAACCTTTCCAGTTCCCACTTAGAGTCATAGAATCATAGAGTTGGAAGGGACTTGCAGGGTCATCTAAGTCCAACCCCCTGCACAATTCAGGAAACTCATAAATACCTCCCCCACACACACACACACACACATCCCCAGTGACTCTTGCTCCATGCCCAGAAGATGGCAAAAACCTCCAGGATCCCTTGCCAAATTGGCCTGGAAAAAAAATGCTGACTGATCCCAAAGTGGCAATCAGCATTTCCTTGGGCATGTAAGAAACGATCACAAGAACTAAGTACCAATTCAACCCTTCCTGCCCTCCTTCTCATGATCTGCCTAATTCACAGACTCAGCATTGCTGTCAGATGACCATCTAGCCTCTGTTTAAAAACCTCCAAGGAAGGAGTGCCCTCCAACTCCCAAGGAAGCCTGTTCCACTGAGGAACCACTCTGTCAGGAAGTTATTCCTAATGTTTAGCCAGAAACTCTTGATTTAATTTCAATCCATTGGTTCTGGTCAGACCTTCTGGGGCCACAGAAAACAACTGCACGCTATGTATTTGACAGCCCTTCAAGTACTGGAAGATGGTGATCATATCACCTCTCAGTTATCTCCTCTCCAGGCTAAACATGCCCAGTTCTTTCAGCCTCTCCTCATAGGACTGGTCTCCAGACCCCTCACTTGTGATAGCATGGAATTGTTCCATATTCATTGCACTCTTCTCAGGATGGCATTGCAAGTGTATCAAAATGTTACCAGAAGAGAAGGGAAACCTTAAGACAAAACTGTCATTTTCAAGAGCAGCTCCATGGGGAACATCTCATTTTACCACCATTTTACTAAATGTTTTAATCCATTCTAACCTGCCCTTTTCTCACACCAGATTCTTGATTATGGCTTTTTCCTCCTAGTTTCTCTCCTTATTTCCTCCAAGAAACTCCTTATAACAAAGAGGACCCACTGGGGAACAGTACATTCCCTTATCATGCCTCAGCAAATGCCACTTTGATTTCCTTCCTGTTTTCTTCACCTTTCACTTCAACAGAGCTGTTTCAGGATAGTGTCACTACACTATGAACTCATAATGGAGGAGCCCATAGGGCTTCCTAAAACATCTTTTACCATCCTCTATTAAACTGGATTTGTGGTGTTGATTCACGCCTTGATGTTTGATTGTTGCTTTGCCTCCACTGACCTTTCTATTTATACAGCAGTACAGAGCAAGACTCTTAACCAGAGACATTTCTCTCATGGGTTGGAGTGTACTTCTGCTTGTCCTTTATCTTTAGTGAAGAAATCACAGCCACTTAAATCACTCAGTCCATACATTTCTTTTGGCATGTTAACTGGGAGGGAAATAAGAAAAGGTTGCAATGGGACTTCTGGCAAGATTGGTTTAAAGTAATGCAAAAGAAAAGAGGAACAAGGAGGACCATCAACTTGCTTTCGTCTGACACAGTGGACTAAAAACTATGAAATTTCTTACAAATTCAGGAATTCTTCTTTAAAAAGTATCTCTCAGAATTAATAATATTGTAATGTGGAACAGGTATTTTAATATGCACCATAATGTTCATGCAAATCTGTAAAGGCCAAAGAGAAGGGGAAACCAAAAATAAAAAACAGTTTGATGTGTGGCATAGTTTTATTGAATATAGAAATTTCGAGAGCAAAATGCTTTCCTGGGAGTAAACCTCATTGAACAAAACAGCACTTACTTTCAAATAGACTGCTGGGGATTAGTTTGCTTGTTATTTTAAAAAAAAAACTTCTTTATTTTTCTAATTTTCCTGTTTGGAAACAAATACAGTGTTCATTGTTTCTGTCTTAAAGGGCTTTATAGCTAAGTTCTTTGATAAGCCGTTTCTAGCAGCCAGCAGCAACACTGCTAGGCTGTGAGAATGTATTTGCTTCCCTGAAAGGGAAGGAAGGACTTTTGTGGCCCGTTTGGGCATGCTCTGGAGGGGGCGGGGCTTTGCCATACTAACGGCAGGATCATCCGCCCTCTATCTCAGTCCACAGCAGAAGCTCAGCCCTCCCGGCCACGCTGTTTGTTATGTAGGCAAGTGCTGGTCACCTCATGGTTTGGGGGGCCGGGTAGGAATTTTTTGCTCTCCAGCTGATTGGCTATTGCTGGGGTGTTTTTTTGCCTACCCTACATAGCAGGTCAGTGGATTGCAGATTTGACAATCGGGAAGTGCTGTTAAATAGGTTGGTCACTTTAGTTTGGCAGGTTTTTACTGGGTTTATGGTACTATGCGGCTAGGGGAGGACCAGAAAGCATCCCCCTTTCGAGGATTTAAGGGTCTGGCAGAATCAGCCCTTGGGTTTGATGCCCTTGGGTGGGAGAATGCAGACTATCCTGGAGGCTCGGCTAGAGGGTGCCTTCCATTGAGATGTGCGTCTGGTGGTTGGGCCCTCTGGGGCTTGCCTCCTTGGTGGGCTGGCCTGGCAGGAGCTGTGATATACAGCTCCGGCTGGGGGCTGGGTCTCTCACCTGCTAATGGCAGGGGAGCGGTATGTTGAGACCCTGGCTCTGACCAGGCCGCAGTTCTGGTTGCCCTTGCCATTTATTATTATACTTAATGAAGTGGCCCTTAGTTATACCAATACCTTGTGTCCGACTCTTCATTCCAACTTGGGGGGCAAACAATACTAATGCAATAGTTTTCTTTGTATTCACAAATATCTTGAACTTTTAAGAAATGCTTTGCAACTGCAATCTGCAGTGTAACAAAGATTATTACAGCTTAAGGGTCACATCTGAATGGTATGTTTCCAGCTGGATAGGCTGAGACCGTTATATGTCTGATAAGGATGGCACTGCATGTGTTGCAAAACTGTGTTTTAAAATCATTTAACAACTTTTTCTCTCAGCAGTTCTCTCTTGCACTGTATGTTTTCTGCTCTTTTTCTTTCATGGATTCTACATAATAGCCATTCTGTCAAGCTTGGTGAAATTCCATTGATAATTGATTGTTTTAGGGTCCTGCCTAAGCCTGGACTGTGAAGTATCATGGAAGACCCAACTTTGTTAGCTTGTTATTCTTTCCCTTCCCCCCATCTTGCTTCATGGCTTATAATTAGAAGTAGTGAGAACTGAAACCAAGTAATCAGCACCTTCCCATACATTCCTGTAAGGGAGTACGAGACATCTGGGGAAAGCAAGGACGAAGTCCTGATAACACTATGGGAACGTA
The DNA here is from genome assembly GCF_032191835.1 of Heteronotia binoei. Lineage (NCBI taxonomy): Eukaryota > Metazoa > Chordata > Lepidosauria > Squamata > Gekkonidae > Heteronotia > Heteronotia binoei. The sequence continues at coordinate 57,459,995 of NC_083225.1, forward strand.
GACATTTATGATAGTTTATGTGTGAATGCTACCCCGCAACCCCATCCCTTGGAATCCTTTTGAAGTAAGCCTTAAAAGTATTGTATCAATGTATTGGCAGCATTACTCTCAAGAACCTGTTACACCAAAGTATCGGTCTATCAATAAACGTAGTCCTTGTATCAACTTCGACTCGTCATTGAGCCCGCTTGCTTGACACATTCATCTCATGAGAATGGAACTTACCATAGAATCTGTGGAACATCTTCTCAAGAGATGTCTACCAAGTTCTGTTTACTGAAATCTTTAGTAAGTAGAAAACACATCTATGACACCAGGTTTTGAAGTCTACTAAACTAGCTGCTATTATCATGGCAATTTTTATAATGATGGTTGTTTTTTTAATGTAGATTGCACTGTTTTTGTCTTTTATTCCTACTGTTTACTGTGTATTGCTAGATGGAAACAATACTTTGGGCCTTGAAGATCCTCTGAGCAGTAATCTACAATTGTCTCTACTTATCCAGGGCAGACTGATAATTTGTTAAATTGTTATTCTTCAAAAGAAATACCCAGGGTGGGTCACAAAAAAGGCAATTTCTGTAAAAAAAAACCAGTAAAAATTAATCCCTGAAACAACATTCAAAATAACTAAACACTACAGAACTGTAATCATCCCACAGTATCAAGCTAAAATATAAATAATATATAAAAGCAGCAGAGCCAATAAAACATGTATGAAAGCAGCATAACAAAAAGATGGCAGTATGCAATACAAAGTAAAAGAAGCATCAAGGTAAAGGCATAATAAAACATCACAATGGTCTCCATAGCAGCTGTCATTCATCCTTAACATACTGCGCAACTCAGAGCCTTTCTGAAGAGGAGAGTCTTCAGATACCGCTGGGAACCTACCAAAGGAGGAGGGATACACAGACATCTAAAGAACAGAAATTCTGAAATTTGGTATTGAACAGCTTCACCTCTAACAATGCACGTTCCTACAGTAGAGACTCACTGAATGATTTCATGGGCAGATGCCTATAGATGAAGGTAGCCCTTTCAGTTCTTTGAACAGAAACCATTTAGGATTGTAAAGGTCAATACTAGCACCTTAAAGTGTGCCTAGAATCAAACCAGTAGACAATGTGTGCATGGGTGAAATATATTCAAAATGGCAGCCAGTAAGAGAGGCATGTTTAGACAGAGAAGAGACTTTATAAGGACTCTAAAGGAGACACAAACAAGCACATGATTTGAAGAGAGGTGACCTACCAGATAGAGAAAGAAGGTAGAACTGAAATAAATAGAGCACAAACAACAAATTGGAATAATTAAAATATCCCTGCCTATCTTTTTAACATCACAGACTTAGACCTGGAAAAGGAGTTTATAATTATTAGTGTTTTTTTCTTGTACTCAGATGCTTCAGTCTTTTGCTGTTCAACTGCGGGATTTTACTGGCAGTGACCAGTAATTGCTTATATGCTTAAAGTTTTCTTTTCTGAAATTAGTAGAGCCCAGTAGCACCTTTAAAACTAACAAATGTTATTGCAGCATAAGCTTTTGGGAAACACAGCTCTCTTTGTCAGATACTTTTTTTTTTAAATAATAAAAAGCTTTATTAATATAAAGTTCAAGATACAAGTATGAAAATGCATCGGCAGATGTGTAGTATGTACCCATATACAGCGGGAAGATGGATATAAACAAAGTTAGTTATTAAAATACAGGTTACAACAACAGTTGACATGACATCAGTATAGCATGATATGGGTCATTAGGATTTTTGCTGTCCTTTGAGACCTTGTCAATAAAGGGACGCCATTTACACACAAAGTCCAGAGAAGCAGATTGGGAGGTGTTACGAGGATCTAAATCATGAGTGAGTTTATCTAAGACAAAGTAGTCGCACAGCTTTAGCCACCATGCCTGCCTTGATGGAGGATTTTGCTGTTTCCAAACCGAGGCGATTGCAAATTTGGCCGCCACAAACATATGTGAAATTAAATCCTCTGTTTGTGTAGGAATACGCGAAGTGCCTGTATGATTCAGGAGAGCATATTCCGGCGTGAATGGGGGAGAAAATGAGGTGAGGTCATGTACTTCTTGGTAGATTAGTCTCCAGAAATTATTTATGATGGGGCATAGCCACCAGGAGTGAAAAAATGTGCCTCTCTGACCGCAGTTCTTAAAACAAAGGGGAGAAATTGAGCAGGAGTGTGATAACTGTACCGGGGTCTTATACCAACGTGTGAGAACTTTAATGGCTTGAAGTTGTACATTCATTGCGGCTGTTCCTCCAGGGGTCCACAAGGCAGTAAACTGTCCCCATGGTGACCAGGTGCTGGGCAGCAGGAGATACAGATGCAAGGTCTCAGAACTTGGAAGGGAAGCTGGAAGTCCTAACCCTCCCAGCAGGCAATTCTTACAAAGATTTGGTGGTGGGCTACTGCAGAGAAAGAAAAGCTTTTCCCAGGGATGAAAATACCTTGGAGGTGGTGATATCCAGAAAGACACCCCTTGTACTGATTCCCAAGCCATGCACCCCTGGAATGTGATATTGCAATGTAACCCTAGAATATTAATATGACACAGCAATGCCCATTTGAATTGGAATGGTCTTTCTTGCACATAAGGGAGAAAAATCCAATTCCTTCTCGGCCCCAGGCAGGCTGGAATGATGTCAAGTCTGATTCACAAGCTGGACATGGTGGCCAAATGCTGAACGGTTGAGAAGCATCCATCTTTCTGCTCCTGGAAATGAAGAATTCCAGGCCCAGAGAGGGACAAATGGTGGACAGAGCTGTAAAAGTTCCTTCACTCTTTTGGCAACCTTTTAAATCCTGTTATCAAAGCATAAAGAAATAAGGGTGACCAGGAACCCTGCAACACAAATAAATGGCTTGTATATATATATACGTTCTGTTATTCTTCAGGGCAAGACAGCAGAAACACAAAGGTTAAAGGTTAAGTGCTCATCTTGTTGTGAATGTGCGGTATAACTGCAAACTGATCTCACATTTCTGACTATTAACAAAGTTTCTATTTTTCTTTAATCACTGCTAAGGCTATCAAAGTCAACCAGTCTCCTGAACACTTGATGGATGCCTATCCATGTTTGACACTAAGAGAGAAATCTATCACTTTTGGGGAGCTTCAAAGGAATCAGTTTGGGAAAACAGGGCGAGAAAAAGTCATTTGGCCAGTATAATTAAAATTCCTATGTTGGGGTATGGATCTATGACACAATGATCCCTGATTGGATATTCCACATATGACACTCTGATTTTCCATTGGAGTGGCACTCTGCCTCCTCATTGGGTAATTGAATCGATTGATGTGATGTAATTTACCCTAGAAAACAGGCAATCCCACTTGTCAGGTTTAGGGTCAAGAGAGAGAAAAGGAGGAGTCGGAAAAGAAAAGGGAATTCCTCCATCCTCTCCTCCCTCCATCCCTTCCTACCCTCACCCCCCCCCCTTCTTCTCAAGAGAAATCTCCCTCCAGAGGCCTTGCATTTCCTCTGACTGAGCCTACCCTGCAAGATCTAGGTATTGTATAACCTCCCCCCCCCCACCCCAATCCATACCTATTCAGGTAATCTCTGTATTCCTCTTGTATGCTTGAAATTGATTGGGATGTAACTATTTGAAACTCTATACCTATAATAAAATCCATTATTAACCAAAGGATTTTCAGTGGTCTATCTCCGTAGACATTGACAGAGATCCCTGCTAACCTCACCTTTCGTAGACTCACCATTTTGAGCTAAGAAATATTAATATTCCCCAATAAAAATTTAGTTGAGGTGTAACACTGGCAGGATCCAAGACTGGATCTATGTTTTTTGAGCGGGGGGAGCAAAATTTAAAAAAAAATGATATCGCCATGGGCCCATTCTATCTTATGGGCCCATAGAATAGAATGAACATATCCAATTTGGCGCCCCCCCCCCTCCAGTAGTTCCCAGGGCAAGTGCCCCCTCTGCTCCCCCCTAGATCTGGCCCTGATGGGACCTGCAGGTCAGAGCTGACCCATTCCACCTTGATCCCAAGTGGAAGATTTCTACTGTTTCCCCATTTCTAGTTTGGACATGAAATAGGAAAAGAAAGTTTGGGCTTGGGACAGAGTCTAACTGCATGCTCTAAGACTGCATGCAAGTGGCAATGAAGAGTAAACCCTTCTTGTGAAAGGGAATGGTTAGGATATTAAAGAGGAGGATAACTCCACAGTGAGATCTAACAGTTTGAGACTTGGACAAACTGAGTAAATCCCACATTCCTTGTCGTAAAACCAAAGGCCTGCAAGATTGTTTTACCACATTTGACACGTAAATATATCATCACATCATCATTTTCTCAGATTCCTCACTGCACATCACGACAGAGTATAGGGGAAGGAGGTAAATGTTTATTTTTTCATTGGCTCAGTATCATATACAGGGTTGAATCCAGTCAGATTTTTCACTCAGTCCCAACCAATTCTTCCTTACTACAACTCCATCTCTCATAACATATCTCCATGCAGGTCTCTTGAAACCCAGGCATAGCCTTTTAGTGCTGGACCCCTACTCTCAGCAGCAGAAAAAGATGGTCCAACTCATAGTGTAACTGAAATAATGAATTGGCAACCAGGTGGGGGAAGACATCCATTGTTCCAATTACAAAATATCATAGTTTGAGTGCAAGAAGAACTGTAATTCCTTCATAACAATAGAACTATTCTGAGCAAAAATATCTGGGCCCCATGCAATAATATCTGTCCTCCTAGTGGGCAGGGGGAATGGCTGAAACTCTAGAATGGCTCCAGGTGTTATGACTTTAATGCTCTTTGTTCCTTTTGATTAAATGAAAGCCAGCAAACATAAGCAGCTACTCCATCAAAACGAGGCACTAAATACATTCATGTCATTGGGGCTATATTACAAAAACACCTTACATGATTCAGTTCTCATGGAACTGAAACAGAAACCAATATAAAACACCTAGGACTCCTTTGGATTTAAAAAAAAAACATTTTTATGAAGTGATCTGAAAGGGAAGGGAAAACATTATGGCCTTAATTTAAAGGTGTGTTCTTGGCTTTCACCTTTTGGCAGTTTTTTTGGCAGTAGGCTTTGACAGGCAAATATCTCTTGGATTAATAGAGTAATATGAATTGTTGCAGCTTTGACAGTATGTTGATTGAAGCTAATAAAAATATTTCAGCTGTTGTTGTCAATATTATATTGGGTTATTTTCAAACCTTCACCCTTCTCACTCTACCATCCACTATATATTGTGACAATCAGAATTTGCAGGTTCTTTTGTAAGGGGAAATACATGGGTTTGCCAACCTCCAGGTGGGGCCTGGAGGTCTTTCAGAATAACAACTGATCTCCAGACTACAGAAGTCATTCCTCTTGGACCAAATGGCTGCTTTTGATGGTGGATTTTATGGCATTATACCCCACTGGAGTCTGCCCCCCCCCCCAATTCTACCCTCCAAAGGATGCACCACCAAATGTCTAGAAATTTCCTAATCATAGTTGGCAACCCTAGTTGTTGATAAGACCTGAAGGGGTTCAACCTGGGTGTTAGGGTCTGTTTGGACTTGTGAGCACCTAGAGCTTTCCAGATCTGTGTCCCTGAAATCAGAGGCTGTATTGAAAGCAAAGGCTCAGCAAGCAAAATGTACTTCTGCTCTGTTGACCAGACAATATCAGATGTTCAGGCTTCAGTCTACAGCTTCATATGGCTTCTGCAATTGCTCAGCATTATTGCACACATCCGTATTCTCTTTTTCTCCCCAAAAGGTCCCTGGAGTATGTACACTAAACTCAGCTTTACTGTGCATCTTGTGGTTCTAACCATAGACTTCCAAACACTGGTTTCAGTTCTAAACCTGCTCTTCAAACTACTTCATTCTGAACCCATCACTCCTATCTTGTCCTTACACACCAACTGAGCCATCTATCCATTTTCTGTAAAACTCTATCCTGGATGTTCCTCTTTCTTCAGTCTCTCTCCTCCTGTCATAACGGTGATGATGATCTGTTGGATAGAGAATAAAATCAACCACCATCAAGGACCACTACTATAGTACTGATTACTTGTTACTGAGGAGTCCGGAAAATGTCTGAGTTCAGGAGCCTTTCTCACTCCCTAACAAACCCTTGTATGGAAACATTTATCCCAAGGAGTGGTGTCTTCTCAGGTATGATCATCTATAATGGGAGAGGTATCAGTTCAGAAACCCTTTCCCTCCTCCTAAACCCCAGCCTGCCTGATTCTTCAACCTTCTTAAGCTCAGCTTTCAGGTACATTTATATCACTCAGTTTCTCAAGTTTTGATCACTCAGGAGCTAGAGACTTGCAGCTTGAGGAATGAACTGGCACCATTGAAAAGAGTTATGTTTTTAAATGACTGAGGTGAAATGAAAGTTCTATCTAGGTCATTATGGCTTATTCATATGTACAAATCACCCCCTTGATGCTGCAATCTTACGCTTATGTGAACTGTCTATTAATTGGGACTGGAAGGTTGACTGGTCTGACTTGGGTTTACATGACTATCGCTGTTGGAAGTGGCAGCTGAACAGCCACTGAAAATAGTTCTGGGTAATAAATTAGTGGCAATTACAGATTACAAAAATTGGGGTTGGGGCTTCTAAATTCTCATTCACAGGATGCCCAATTCAAACCATGACTGAGGTACATGTGAATAAGGGGCTTTGTTCTTCCCACCAGTGCCATTTTCCAAAGCTGTCTTCCAGACAATGCAGATGTGGTTGAATCAGGCACCACGTGTGTAGGAACTGAGATGAACCGAAAACTGATGTCTGACTATTACATAAGAGTGAGGACCAGATCCAATCTTTGTACTGTGCAGGCCTCAGATTCAGTAGGAGTTCACAGCAGCACAGCTCCTGAACCTTTCTGAGAATTCCACCTCCTCCTTCTGAGAGTTCCACCTCCTTGTCCATTGAATAGTATGTGCATCTGCATAACAATCCTGGATGAGCTCCACCATGTATTTATCTGCAAAATGACCCCTGGTACTGTGTAATATGCACAGAGGCCCCAAAGAACCCCATTGTGCTGATTTTTACAGAGCAGCCATTTTGGCGGTAACTTATAAACAGAACTGTGCCACACTGTCTTCAAGCTGTCAATCAGCAGGCAACAATGTCGGTTCATAACAAACAGTGGAAGGAATTGCAGAGTAAGGGGGGAGCGGAGGAAATGGCAGGGAAGTTAGGGGGCAACAAGGCAAAACCAAAACACAAATAGCACACAAACAAGATTCACATATAGAGATCTCATTTTACACATTTTACAGTCTGAGCCTATCCATATTTACTCAGGAGTAACTCTAATTTCTGGCAGGCCTTATTCCCCAAGTAAGTATGATACAACAGCAGAATAATTTGGTGATTGTAAATATCCCTGACAATGACATTTGTAAGCAATGAGAACATTTTTAGTTTTGCTGTTTTGCTTTTCACATGGGGCTTGTTTGTTTGCTTGTTTGCTATGCTCTTTGGACCAAATTACTGACAGGAAACAATGTTATCGTATTTTGCTCTGTTAACTTTCCCCCCTTCCAGAACTGAAACTACAAAAGGCAAGTATAGAGCCAACTCTATGATCACCAAAATCTTGGGAACTGAGAGCAATTTTCACTTGTTCCTAGGAGTTTCTTGGGAGAACAGGTGAAGTTGTCTACCCAGTTGATGGTAAATAGAGGTAAGACTGCAGGATATTTCCTTTGTGTGCTGCCTTACAATGTAACAGCAGCAATCCCTACATGAAAGCTATGAAAGTGTTTTTAATTTCTCCTCCTTTTCAAACTTCCCTGAAAATGCTAAGAGAGTTGTTGCAAGGGAAGGGTTTCCTTTTTGCATAGAAAGAAATGTTCTTTCAGGGCTCCCCAGAGCTCAAGTTTGTGAATCACATTCCTAGTTGCACCTTCTTTCTTTCACAAATACCCTCTAAGCAGTGTTCCCTCTAAGCTGAGTTAGCATGAGCTAGCTCACATATTTTTAGCCCCCAGCACACACATTTTTGTCTTAGCTCAGGTAAGATGACCCCAGGGCACAATCATTTATGCAGTAGCTCACAACTTTGATGCCGGTAGCTCATCAAGTAGAATTTTTGCTCACAATACTCTGCAGTTTAGAGGGAACATTGCCTCTAAGGCAATCCTACATAATTACAAACAGGCCAATTTCTCACCTTACTCCACCCTCAAGTCCATCTTCTCCACGTGGCATCCTCCCAATTTCCCACTATTTACATCGGAGCTGCAGCAAACATCGCGGTTTTTGCACAGCAAACAGAAACTGGTTTTTAGCGGTTTCAGTTCGTTGCACGAAAACCGCAATGTTTGCTGCAGCCCCGGCACAAATAGTGGGAGATTGGGAGGATGTCATGCAGAGAAGATGAATGTGAGAGTGGCGTAAGGGTGAGTGCAAAATTGGTCACATTCTCGAACCTTTCTGCCCAGTCAATCCAAATGTCCACTTCTAGCCATAGCCTTCACCTATCCTGCTCCCACTTCCTCAAAACCCCTTACACCTCTAATCCCCATTCCTATACTAGCTCCCCCCCCCCTCTGTCTCTCTCTCTCACACACACACACATACAGTTTGAACAACTTGCTTTAAATCTGATATCCCACCTAAAAGTCCCCAAACATTTCCTGAAAGCAATGTGTAAGATAACACAGTATATTTGGTTGCATTAACCTCTGAAAAGAGATTCAAGTATTTAGTCTGAAATGTGTTGCTATGATCAAATCAGCTTACAGTGATATGTTTGGTGCAGTGGCTGATCTTTTCATTGTCTGGATATGTCATGGACATGTGGCAGGAACTGTCAATTGTACATACTTTCCAAGGTGTGGGGGCCTGTCCGTTTTCTGAGGCTATTAACTATGCTCATTCTTATCTCAAAATCACCAAACATTCAATAGTATTAAGCTGGAAAGTTCTTTGCAAACACTGGGAAAGATAAAGAGTGCAAACAGATCAAAGAAAGAATAGTATTATGCACCATAGAGAAGAATGAGGATATCAATTACTCATATTTAATCCTGTCAGATTGACAGCAAAAATAATGCTGAGCAAGTATGAACAAAACTGAGATGTACAGAAAAAATGTTCTCTTTATAAAAAAAAACCCCTAATTCTAAATCAAAAACAGTGTCAGCTCTAAACAAATCTTCAGATATCTGTACATTCTTGCATCCTGGTGTCCCATATATGCTATAATGCTGGAACTCTCTGCCATGTAACATCTGTGCCCTCTGGGACCTGATGCAGTTCTACAGGGCCTGTAAAGCAGAGCGTTTAGTTGAGGAAGGTATCCATCTGGCTGGCATTCTCACCCACTCCCTCTGCAAGGTGGTAGTACTTCTGGGAAATTATTGACTGCCATCTGTCTAAATTGAATTATTTGAATTTTATTGTAATTTTTAATGTTTTCATCTCATATTATATGTTTTAATGCGTTGTTGTACACTGAGTTGAGCCCTATCGCAGGCAATCTGCAGTATAAAACTTGAAAATAACATAAAATAATAATATACTTATTGAGCTACTCTGCATGCATTTACTCACTAACTTCAGTATCACATGTAGATAGATCCAGGTGGGCAGCTGTGCTGGTCTGAAGCAGCAGAACAAAGCAAGAGTCAAGTTGCACCTTTAAGGTCAACAAAGTTTTATTCAGAATGTGCTAGAAACAACAATGAGGAATAATATAAATTGGAATAGCAGATTGATGTCCATGTACTAAATCTGCTGTTCCAACTTATATTACTCTTTGTTGTTGTTTCAGCCCAGTTAACACAAACTAATAAACACCAGACCCCAACTTGTGATTCTTTTAATGTGCTAAAAACATTTCCATGACTCTGCATACTAACTCACTGCCCACTTTCTCTATATTTAGGACTGCTTGCCATTCCATCCATGTCTGATGAAGTGTGCTTCTAGAACATGAAAACTTACATTCTGAATAAAACTTCGTTGGTCTTAAAGATGCACTTGACTCTTGCGTTGTTCTTCAGTCCCACATATAAAGGAATATGCACAAAAAAGCTTTGTTCCATCTGTGAAATATACAGAGCTCTTGAAAACAACATTTTTTAAAAAAATATGCACAACCAGTCAGATTTCCAGTGACCAACAAGTAGGGTGTTAGGGAAACTGCTCTCAAAATAACTTGGGGAATTAGACTGAGAGACAGCTAGCCCCAAAAAGGAATCTTTGTTATCTGTGTATACGAGGCTCAACCGATCAGAGAGTCAATGCTCAATAAAAGGACTCTAATTTAGTAAAATCAATTGTGGTTTATTTGAAACAATAGTTCTTTCACCCAAGGTACAAAAATCAATCACACATTCACACAGGTCTAAGAAATATAGAGAGATTGATAGGGGAACATAAAGGATGGACATACAGGGTAATACTACCTCTCGCAGACTCCAAGGGAAGGCTCCGATGGCGACGAATGAGGGAATGGGGAAAAGGTCCCGAAACTGATCAGGAATCGGGGGTGTAACTACACAGCGGGAATGGGGGTTACTGAGTAGAAGGCACACCTGTGGGTAGCTAGTCCACAGGTTATATAGAGTCGCCTTAGTCCTGAGGGGATGGGAGGTGACTGGGAGTGGTAATGGGAGGTTCTGCTGATGACCAAGAAGGCTGGACATCGGCTGGACCAATGGCGAGTTAATGGCGACACCTGATTGGATGTGTGCTTCAACCAATGAACATCACCTTCATCCTGGGCATCCTGGAAACTTCCAGGTTGCGACAGGGCCTAGGGCGGCTCCGCTGATATCAATATGGGAATGGTTGGGTGATTGGGAACAGATGGGATTAACTGGGAAAGGGACAATAGAGAATCAGATATGAGCCTAGGTATTCCGGTGTAGACAAAAGGGCTTGGATGTGACAGGAGAGATCCTTCCTCTTTCTCATCATCTCATGGGCGAAGCCTGTTGTTCAGGATATTACTTGGCAATCAGGATTGATTGTGGAACCATTAATCCATTTATAAACTAGATAGGTTGCTTGCGGGCTAGGAATGACTCAAGGTGTGTACGTGAGGTTCCCACTTAGAAGGAATGAAATCCAACCAGGCAGGAAGATGGCTACATGTGGTGTAAGCGAAACACAGTGGTTTCCATGCTTAGCGCTTCAACACCGTCCGCCTGGATAGCTCCGTTGCGGCGTAGCCTCCTCCTCGCCATGGCGGCTTCCACGCGGTAGCGGGGAAATGTTTGTGTGCGGCTGCAGACACTCTGTGCCCGTCTCAAGCACTTGTATAATTAGTAATAGGTACACGGGAGTCTTACACAGTCCCTGGATAGCTTTGCTCGCATTCACTGGCCAGGCGGATGCAAGCTTACTCCTCCAGGCGCCCTGGCAACCATGTTTGTGACAGAGGGGTCATTTTCTCACAAGGGTTGCCAGCTCTGAATTGGAAAATTCCTGGTGATTTGGAGATGGGGTCTGGGGAGAGGGTGGAGTTTGGGGAGAGGAGGGTATAATGCCATAGCAGGGTATAATGTCATAGACTCCAATCTCCAAAGCAGCCATTTTCTCCAGAGCAACTGGAGATCATTTGTAATTCTGGGAGATCCCCAGGCCCACCAGCTCATCCAACTGTTGTGTAATGTCTTTTAAAAAGGCATCCTTTGCACCATTAGGTGCATGCAGTCCCAATAACAACATTTTTTTCCCATTTAATATTATCTCCGCTGCTACAAATCTTCCATCCTTATCTTTAAATACTAATTTTGGCTCCAATTCTTGTTTAATATATAAAACCACTCCCCTTTTCTTCTGTTCAGCTAGTGAAAAAAACTCTACTCCCAATTGTTTGTTCCATAAAAATTTATAATCCTTTTGTTTAATGTGTACTTCTTGCAAACAAATTATATTACAATTTTGTTTCTTAATCCAATGAAATGTCGCCCTTCTTTTTGTGGTGAATTTAGTCCATTAACATTTCAAGACAATAATTTGTAATCCATCATGGTGCAAATTCTTTATTTTCTTTAAAAAATCTACGCAACTCCTGAGCATTTGTAATTGTGACTCTTTTCCCCTGGAGTTCAAAGCTCAAACCTTCAGGTATTATCCATCTAAACCTCGTGCCATTGTCTCTCAGTTTTTCTGTCAACTTTTTGTATGTTCCCCTAACATTTATCACTTGCTTTGGCAACTCCTTCATGATTCTCACTTTACTGCCTCCCACTATCAATGCCTTTTCAAAAATTTTATTCACGATCCTTCCCACCATTTCCTTTGTCATATATCTTATAACAACATCTCTTGGTAGATTATTTTTCTTGGCAAAAAGTGAATTCACTCTGTACATATAGTTATACATATTTTTGGTCTCATCAGGATCTTCTTCTAGGAATTCTGCAATTATTTTTATTATATATCCTTTCAGATCACCATCCTCCACTTCAGGTACTCCTCTCAGACGTATCTGAGTTTCCATCAATTTGCAGTCATGAATTGTCACTTTTTCTTGAATTTTCAACAAGGTGGAATCATATACTTTCATTTTTCCTTCTACTTCCTGCACTTTCTTAACTGTTTCCCCAGTTTCCTTTCTGAGATCTTCCCGGTCTTTTTTAATCTCTGCAATAATTTCTTCTTTCGATTCGTCTATCATCTTCCTGACCCCTCTCATCATTCTGGCTTCCATTGCATCCAATTGTTCCTGCATTTTCTCCATTGAAAGAGCCCTTGTTCGGGGCTGCTTGGCTTCAGACATTTAAAAGAAAAAAAAACACCAAAAATTTTAATCTCACAAATTTCGTATTCAGCTATCAGATTCAAGAGGTTTGGGCTTACTTTTTATAATAAACTTTATTTCATCTTTCTCGGAGCTTCCTAGGCCAAGATATGAATTTTTAAAACTTTTAAACCCTTCAAAAAATAACGAATTTTTGACCTCACCATTTTTCAATTTGACTATCAGGTTCAATAGATTAGGACTTGCCCTTTATGGCAAGCCCAATTTCGCCGTCCTCTGAGCCCCCGAAGTCCAGATATTTATTTTTAAAGTCTTTAAATTTTCCAAAATGGCAGCCGCAACTTTTTATTATTTCTTATAATTTCTTTTTCCTTTTAAAAAATTCCGAGGAGGCCACAAATAATATGACCAATAGTACTTATCTTCTTACCCTGTTTTCAGTTGATTCCAACAATTTTTAATGTCCCAAATTCTTTTAAAAACAATGTTTTTAATTTAGCCTCCCAGCAATGGCCGCTGATGTTTCTCAATTGTATATATTCCTAGAGTAGGTTTTATTTCTACTGCTTCCTGTTTTTGTTGCCACCAACTCACAAGGAGATCTCTCGTACTTGACGTATTTCCTGTCTTGCTCAGATGTGCTGCAGGTCTGTTCCAGTATGACGATGTTGCTTTCACTTCCAAACCGCAAGTAGACAAAACAATAAATTCCTTCTCACTTTTTAGCAGTTTTAACACTGTCCTTTATATTTATAAAATCCAAATTTCGCCTCTTCCTTCCCTCTTCTTCCAAGCTTTCTATACTTTCTTTTCCCACCTTTTAATTTTGTCCCTTTAAGCTATAAATAGCTCCGGAATTAAAAAATAATCTTCTGTACCTTTTCTTCCAATTATCCAAGTTTCCACTGGTCTTTCAAAGCTTTAGATGTTTAGCAATGTCCAAGAAGGTTAGGATCCTGATGAGCTTATGTCAAATAAATGACTTTGGGCACTTCTGCAGATGATGACTATGCAACTTCCCCTGAGACCCCTCAAAGCCTCAAAGAAGTCACCCTCTGGGACTCCCTTTAAGCCAAGGTAAATCTCCTTAAAGTTTTCCATGCTTGTCTTGGACTATTCTCTAACTGAGAAAAGTAGGCAGTAGGCATTAATTTGCCTTCCACTACCCCAAACAGAAGTTCCAGCCTGCTCCCGTTATGAGAGACAGCTCAGCTCGGCATTTTCCTCCCCCGGAAGTTCCCCCAGAAATTAGACTCTAAGAAACCACAGTCTCCTGGCCCATTCTTCTGAAGGCAAAATTCCAACCCTTTTACTATTTTTGCCTGTTTTCATTCACATGGCATATTCTGAGACTTCTGAATGTCTGCTGAGATAGTGCCTTTCCAACCTATCACTCCAGAGTTGCAAGTCCTAACTAATAAAAAACTAAGAGAGTCTCCTCTTTCCCTCAACTCCCACTTAACTACTCCAGCCATTCCAGGGGTCCTAATTTGCTGATAGCTGCTTTGCTTACACACTAGACAGGACTAAAGGGGAACTTCACACACACACACACACACACCCATCATATAGTGCTGGAACTTCACAGATACATCTCCCTGATGTGGGAGTTCCAGAGTTTCAACGCAACAACTGAGAAGGCTTCTTCTAGGGTTGCAACTTGACTAGGCTCAGATTGGGGGTGGGGGCACCTGAAACACGGCCTCTGAAGATGACTGGAGTGATTGGGTAGGTTCATATGGGATTAGGTGGTCCAGTGTGTTGTACTGGTTAAGATGCTAATCTGAAGAACTCCTCTTCCATGTAAAGCCAGCTGGGTGACCTTAGGCCAGTCAGTTTTGTCAGAGCTCTCCCAGACCCACTTACCTCACAAGGTGTCTGGTGTGGGGAAGGGAAGGGAAGGAGATTGTAAGCTGCTCTGAGACTCCTTTGAGTAGGAAAGAGTGGGGGTATAAAATCAAGCCTTCTTCTTCTTCCTCCTCCTCCTTGTTGGCCCTTGCAAAATCCAAGAACAAGAAAATCCATATGATATCTTTTATTAGATGAATTTGGTTGCTTCTAATAAAAGACATTGATTTTGTTCTACTCAATAAAAAACACACTAAATAATCTTCTATTGAAATGAACTGTTTCTGAGTGCAGATGAAGCAAGGAACTATCTGCAAAATTTAAATAGAAACACTGTTCTATAGATAGGCTAAATGGAATGATCCTTTGTTTTTCAGCTGTCATCCAATGTATAAAGCCAAGTCACTTCCAAATTGATCATGTTTCATTAGTATTTTCACTGCAACAAGAGAAAATAATTAGCTTCTACTGTATAACAAGATCGTAGGAGTACAAAAGATCAATAAAAGAGTTATTAGCAAGATCTCTCTGTCCCATTTTATTAATGCTACTTCAACAAACTGGGATAAGCTCAAAAAAAATCAGAATAGCCATGTCTTTCTATCAATCAGTTTTCTGTTATCTGGCAAATTTAATTGCCATGACCCATATTCAGACCTCAGTGCCGGTCAGCTGGCAAAAACCACCTGCAGTCTAACATCATTAGACAGATGTGTGTACATTTACTGATCCAAATTTGATTCTTCCTCTTTTACCAGAATCTAGCTGTATTGATTAAACAGAAAATAAAAGAGCAGATTCATTTTTTAAAAACCCAAATCACTACCGGACACCTTTTCAGCGATGACAAACTAGGCAGCATACTTTAACCTAAATATAAGTCTTGAGCAATCAGCAGACTTGCTGAATCAGAAATAGATTTCGCATTTTCATATCCGAGGTCAGATTAAATGCTTTCTTCCTATGTTGATTAATGGTCTCTCTGGCCTTGGTTTTGAGTATGAAAAATCACATTCTCTGGAGTTATATAACATATTAACACAGAAGTTTCCATACAGGTTCTGGCAAAACAAAAGGCAATATTCTATGAAGCTCGCTTGCAAAAAGAGTCTACAGATTTTGGGATAGTTTGTTTAATAGACTACATTCACTTTAGAGCTTTAAAGTAGCCTTAGAGAACCTAGACATTGTCAGGAAATTTCCTACTATGATTGTCTTTCAAATGCTGAAGACACCAACCACCAATATAGCTAATTCGCAACATGGCCTCATTTGTGGATACTTAAATCCAGAGACTGTCACCATGGACAGACAATACATGCCCCAGGTTTGAAGAAAGATCTCCAATCTAAAAATCAAAATAAAATGGGGGGTCATAGCCCCCCAATATAAAAGGAGCACCTGTAGTTTTAATAAATGGATTCACTCAGTGGCCATTTGTGATGGGCTGTGCCATAAAAGTTCATAAGTGCTGAATAAACATGTGATGGACTGTGAAAGGTTAATGCCTCACAGAGCCATAAAGCCTGGAGTAACAGAAGGCTCAAAAGGATTTGATTGACTACTGTCAGATGAGAAGAAAGACTTGGGAACTGACTGCTGAAGAGAACTCAGTTTGAGTTTAGCCCTGACTGAAGAGAGTTTAGGACTGACTTAGAAAAGTCTAGCACTGACTGACTTCTTATTGACTGGGAAGGTTGGTGAGTAGGAATGGGATGATCAGTGAAGCCCATTTGAGCCAGGAAAAGGGATAGATCTTCTAGTAGAGAGAAGAGATTTCCTGCCCAGTTGAAATAGTGCAGTGATCCCTGTTGTGTTTAGAGATAGAATCTGGGTACTAGATATTGTATCCCTGCCTAGGGCTGTCAATTAAAAAAAAAATGGTAATATCCGGATCTGGAAATATTCGGCAATAAATTTTTCAAAATTCTGGATATTTCTGAATAGTAGTATCCGGATATATCCTAATATACTGAGATATCCAGATATATCCGGATATATTCGGCTCCATTATACCCTATGGGCCATTGAAGTCAATGGCAACATAGGGTATAATAGAAGCCGCCTGGAGGGGAGGAGGTTTGGGAGAGAGCCCCCCCCAAAAAAATTGCAGTGGTACTTCAGGGGACTCTCCCCCAAGGAACCCTAAAGTTCCAAAAAGATTGGACCAGGGGGTCCCATTCTAGGGGCACCTGAAGAAGGTGCCTCTACCCCAACATTATACTCTTTGGGCCATTGAAGTCAATGGCACAACATAGGGTATAATGGAAGCCACCTGGAAGGGAGGGGGTTAGGGAGAGAGCCCCCAAAACTGCAGCAGAGCTTCAGAGGACTCTCCCCCAAAGAACCCCCAAGTCCCAAAATGTTTGGACCAGGGGGTCCCATTCAAGGGGCACCCAAAGAGGGTCCCCCTATCCCACCATTATACCCTATGGCTCATTGAAGTCAATGGCACAACATAAGGCATAATGGAAGCCACCTGTAGGGGAGTGGGTTTGAAGGAGAGCCCCCCAAATGGCAGGCAATTCTCTCCCAAGGCCCAAAATGGCTGGACCTTACTGTGGGCACCCCAAAAGGCTTTACAAAGGCACACACATCCCCAACACAACCAGAAAAACAGTAAAACACCACCAGCAGTTCAACAGGTCAGTAAGCCACCACAGCCTGGCCAAGGGAAAAAAGAGGAAGAAATCGTCAGACCCCACACAACCAGGGCAACCAAAGCCTGGCATAATTTTAACAGGCAACTCCGAAAAACAACAAAAAAAATTAACAGGCAATTCCAAAACATTTTTCAGATTCCCAGTAAAGATTATAATAATAACACAGATTAAACACTTTAAACCAGGTCATGCCAGAGCCACACACACACACACCCGCCAAGCAACTCAGCCCCCAACAGAAAACCAACCACCCAAAGCAGGAGGAAAACTAAAGGTTTTCAAAAAGTTAAAAATAAACCTGCTTCTAATCTGAACAGAAATGCCACCCCCCAAACACACAAAAAAGGAGTCATTTTACCAGGTGAAGATCCTCCAGTCTAGCCAGAAACACCAGCAGCTAAGGCCAGGCCACAGAGAACAGCAAATGGCACAGAAGCTCACTCACAGTCTCTCTATGGTAAGTTGGCAACACAGCAGCAACTTTTCTCCATTAAAAAGGCGTTATGTGATCATAGTCAGGTTATTAAGAGTTCATTTAAACCATTACAGTGACACAATATAATCCATGAGGTCAAAGCTTTGGGCTGCTTATTCAAGCTTTAGGTTTAATAGGTTCTATCTGTTTTCTTGATTGAATGTGGTATTAGTCAATACAAGCAGATATAAAATCATATTAGCTATAGCACAAATTAATGACCCACAGAACATAACTCTACTTATTAGTTTGTTGTCAAATCAAATCATGCTAACCCTAGAGTTCCAGTGTTTCATCTAACGATTGTAATATGTGTCAAGTCTGGCTTTAACTCTGGCTCAACCAAAGAGCATGCTGGGTAGAACCAAAGTATAACCAAATGCTGCTAGTACCCCTTCTCCTGTTCCCCCCCTCCCTTCCTTAAAGAATCTCCCTGCTTTGAAATGGTGATGTGTGAAAAGTCTTATCTGAACCTTCTCAGCTCAGGCCCGGGGGGGGGGGGGGGGGAGAGAACGGAGCTTGGAAAACATCAAGGCCAGTACGCCTAATCAACATGAGAATGTAATGGTAACATCTATGTGTGAATGTCCCCTGCACAATTTCCCTGCAAGTAGGAATGTCTTTGAAGCCCTCTTTATATGCAATGTATCTACTGTATGTTTTCAGTCTTTTCAAGCCTTGGCTTAGGCCACAACTATACAGTATCAATAAACTAGCTTCTTTGTATTTACATCGACTCATCATTGAATCTGCAGACTTGACAATATGTCACACTGGTTTCTTAACCCATTATGTGTTTTATATTCTAGTATACAGTCTTATCTACATTAGTGAGTTGGCCATAGGAGTCCCGAATATACAGGTGTTCCTCTTGGGAAGCACAACAACAGGGGCATCTCTGCTTCTGCTTTTTTTTCAGTTTTACAGACCTTCCTACACTTCCCTTTTTTCCAATTGTTAACCTCGAAACCAACTGAAATCTTGGTGTTTAGCACATTAAGTCCCTCATCCACACCAACAAGAAATTCACAAGTATGTTAGAGAGGGGAAAACCTGTTTTCTCTCCCCTGTAGCAACCAAGTGGGAAGGATCTTTGTTTTCTGTAAGACTGAAGAATGCCCACTCCACCAAACTATATGAGATACAATGAGCATCATTACCATTCTGAAGACAAGCTGGTTGTTAGCTTGCAGTGCCTGCCAACATATTTATATCGTAACACCTTGTCCCTGTGGTGGAAACACATTTGTAAAAGTCCCCTTTGCTACTGCTGTTGTCATAACTATGGTTCCTCCCTCTTCTTACAGCTCATCATACTCCTTTCAGTAATAACATTCTTCTCATATTTAGTTTTCATTTATTCCTTCTAAATATTATGACTGTGCGTGGCATGAAACACAACTGTCAGTAATTATACTGTTAATGGGTATAAGTAATAATAACCAGACAATTAGTAGTTAGTGATGCTAATTGAGTTCCTTGGATAATAATATTTCAAATACAATGCCAGATCTTTTTATTGCCATGTCAATAGAAATCTTGCAGTTGTATTCTTATGTTACTTAAGCATATTCTTATGTTACTTAAGCATATTCTTATGTTACTTAAGCATGTTCTAGGATCTACTGTCATCATGATGGGGTATCACTAACTGAAGATGGCCTCTGACAAAGAAAAGATTATCAGAAAATTTTTAACATGTTATGTGGGAGCTTGTTCTTGGACATTATACTAAGACTTCATGGAACATGTGAGACAATTAGAATCAACAATGAACACATAGCAATAGGAATGGATATGTTTGTGTATTCAGCTAATTGAGATCTTTGTTCTTCACTGTCCTCCGCAATAGAGATCCAAAGTGGCTTGCAGCATTGTTTACCCCTTCTTTCTCTAATATTGTTCCACCATCAACTCTGTGAGGCAGAATGACCCTGCAAACTTGCACAGCAGAGCAGGGATCTGCACCTGGATTTACTAGATCCTATTGTCAAGCATTGTCTATTTCTTTATTATTACAGTTACCAAAGTATAGAAATGTTACCAACCATGAATTGAGCCCTAAGCACATCAAAGTAGAAAACCTCCCTTTTGTTCCTTTCGCTTTATTAACAAATGCAGAAATGCGTTCTTTGAAGATAAAGCCTCCTGGGACTAATTCCCATGCCAGCTAAACTGGGACCGAGGAAGAACTGACCACAGGAGAGATAAGGAAGTTACAATGAGAACTTTCACACGTGAATGTAGAATTGTTTAGGGAATGTAGAGTTGTTAATAGAACCTTTGATGTGCCATCTTTAAGTATGCATTCTACTGTTACACTGTATCAGTTCCAATACTTTGCTCGGCTGAGCCACATGGATTATCAATAAACCAAACTTTGTTTCAAAACACAAGGAGGCTCTATCTTCAAAGAACGCATTCCTGCATTTGTTAATAAAGCAGAAGGAACAAAAGGGGGGTTTTTTACTTTGATGTGCCTAGGGCTCAATTCATGGTTAGTAACATTACTATTGGTGGTAGTAGATACTTTTTTCAAAACGGGTGCATTTTATCCCTTGCAGGAAATTACCTACAGCAAAAAAGCTAGCCTATTTGTTTTTCCAACACGTGGTTAAAGTCCACTCCTTCCCAGATAAGGTAATTAGCGACCGCGTCCCACAGTTCGTTGCCAACTTCTGGTGGGAGTTTTGTAACCTAACAGGCATGGAGCAAGGATTAAGCTTCACCTAACACCTGGGCATACGGATCGTGTGAATGCGCTTTTGGAGCAGTACTTGCGATGCTTTGTAAACTATCGACAGATCAACTGGGTGGAGCTATTGCCGTTTGCAGAATATGGGTACAACAATAGCCTTCATAGCTCAACTAAAGCGTCCCCCTTCAAGATCGTGAACAGCTATGAAGGGAAGCCTTTTCCCCTATTAGCCAGTGGAACCAATCCACCTACTTCTTGTCAACAATGGTGGGAAACTTTGGGAAAAGGGTGGGCCATCATCCAGTAAAATGTAGAAGCGGCCAAATGGGACTATAAAGCTCAATATGACAATAAACATGCCCCAGAGCGGAACTTTAAAATAGGAGAAACTGTGTTCCTGTCCACTAAGAACTTACCCTTACCACAAACCTCCAGGAAACTGGCTTATAAATACCTGGGGAGCATTCAAAATCAAAAGAGTAATAAACAAGGTAACAGTTGAGTTGGAGTTACCAAAATTGTTTAGTAAAATTCACCCTGTCTTCCATTGCAGCCTTCTTCGGCAAGATCCTGGGGCTACGAGCTGGCACCCCCGCCCACCAGAGCCCAAACCTATTCAGGTGAAGGGTCAGAGTCACCACGAGGTGCAGGAGATACTGGATGTTAAAGAAAAAGAGGGATGCTGTATTATCTGGTTCACTGGAAGTATTTCCCCCCAGTTGTGATGAATGGGTGAAATCATCGGATCTCCGAGTCCCCCCTCTGCACCACGGGGCTCTTTTTGAATCCAAATTAGCATTTTCCTTGGCCAATTTCATCATCAATTCTCCTGCTGCATCAGGATTATCAATCTGTTTTCTGATTGCTGCCTGAAGACAGTTGATAAGGTCTAAATAGGGCTCTTGTAGCTTTTGACAGACAGTTGCAAAACTATGGGCTGATTTCCCTTCTGTAGGTACCTTGGCAAAGGCCTGTAAATCACATTTAGATATTATAGCAAGGGTTGCAACAGGGAGCACAGCTTGTGCCTCAATAGTGCTGAACTGTCCAGATTCATATAGTTGTTCAGCAGTATAAGCCCTATGGGAGCCACGTCCTCGAACATTAGCAAGATTACAATAGTCACTGTCCCATACCACATATTGTCAAGGAGTTAACATCATTCTCATCATATTTTTCCAATCTTGAGGAATCAGTGTATCCATTAGAGATTCCTTCTAAAAGACTCTGCACATCGGTTCCCCCTATGCCCGTATCTCTGGTAGCCTTTTGAATTTCATTCCAAACAGAGTGGGGCAACACAGTATAGTTAACAGCCTGTTCCCTACTCTCATTCTGTGCATGTGTTACTGGGCATACTGATAAAAGGTCAGGCAACTCTTCCCCTGTCAAACGCACAGGGCAAATAGACAACACTTCTGCCAATTCTGGGACATCTTCCTATTTAGCCTGACCAAGTTCCTTCTCCAAAACTTCACAGACCATGTGTCCCGGGGCGTTAGATGCTGGGCCCAAGGGTGTAGCTGTTGGCAGAGGAGGGGAAAAAGGAGGGGCAGGAGGCACAAGTTGAACACCAGTGCATTTTAGGGGACAATCTTTGGAGAGCTGGCTTGTGTTAGAAACAGGCATAAATTTCTCTACTACATACCAACATTGATGCCAGGCTTGAAGCAGTTTGACAGAAGCTTGAGGCTCTGTATGAAAGGTCTTCCCTATCTTCTCCCAGTCCTGAAGTTTAAGAGAACCTCCCTCTGGGTACCAGGGGGATTGCTTACCAATCTCTTGTAACAGAGTCTCAAGTTGGCAAGAAGTTCCCAACCCCCCCAGACTTTTGGATCAAAAATTTTAACTCGTCTAAATGTTTCTGCTCAGCTTGAGATAATTGTCCTCCCATACTCACCAATGAAGGGGTCGTTTGAGAATGATGGAGTGCACTCAGGGGCCTATGCCAGGTGTTGATGAGTCGGAGCTGAGATGCCCCATGTTGGGCGCCACTGGGATATATTTGTCCAGGGAACAGGGATGTGGTTAAACATGAGTGTGAGAAGCCTTTTGTGTTATCAGAATTTGTGGGATATAGGGAATCAGGTTGATGTGTTAATCGTGCGATTCTCCCACACTCGACTGTGCGACTCAACAACAAAAACTGCAATCTCTATGGGATGTTGAACTAATTGAACTGCACTAGTGACTTTGGCCTGAAGTTTAAGAGAACCTCCCTCTGGGTACCAGGGGGATTGCTTACCGATCTCTTGTAACAGAGTCTCAAGTTGGCCAGAAGTTCCCAACCCCCCCAGACTTTTGGATCAAAAATTTTAACTCGTCTAAATGTTTCTGCTCAGCTTGAGATAATTGTCCTCCCATACTCACCAATGAAGGGGTCGTTTGAGAACGATGGAGTGCACTCAGGGGCCTATGCCAGGTGTTGATGAGTCGGAGCTGAGATGCCCCATGTTGGGCGCCGCTGGGATATATTTGTCCAGGGAACAGGGATGTGGTTAAACATGAGTGTGAGAAGCCTTTTGTGTTATCAGAATTTGTGGGATATAGGGAATCAGGTTGGTGTGTTAATCGTGCGATTCTCCCACACTCGACTGTGCGACTGAACAACAAAAACTGCAATCTCTATGGGATGTTGAACTAATTGAACTGCACTAGTGACTTTGGCCATTTATCACACCCCCAAATATGCAAAGGTTTGGTAGCAATTTCCAGACTACAAAACATTTCTTAAGCCACATTTCCAATAAACATGAACAAGTCTACAATCAGTGTTGCAGTTGTTTGAATGATGTAATGGTACTAATTTATTTATCATGTTTTACAACCTGGTCCTGTGCATTTTTACTCAGGAAGTTCCATCAAACTTGATTCCAAGTAAATGCCCATAAAACTGCAGACTTAATGGGGGCAGTTTATTTTTTTTTAACCTGGTTAAAGCATGGTTCAAGTTGCAGGGCTTGTTTTAAGTTAAATAAACCTAATAAGAGACTGCTTCCTCTAGCAGATCTTGGGTATCATTAAAGAGCAGCAAGCTGTCAGTTACTTAATTTATTTAATATTCATTAGTATATATATTTACTGAGGGAGAAAGTATTGGGGGAGGAGTGTTGTCTCCTATAGCAAAATGTCATCTGGTACAAAACATTTGCTGTAATAATTCAGCAGTTTTGGTAGAAAACTCTTTCTGTTTCCTCTGGAGTTCTGGCTTTATTCCTCATTTTATTTTTCAGCTAAAATTTGGCTAGGATTGAAAATTTTATTGGCAGCCTTATGATATATTTATTAATAATTTTGTTGCTTTCAAAAAAATTGCACATAAATTTTACTGCAAATATTTGATACTGATCCTGTGCAAAAATCTGTATGGAAACATTTGGTTCTCCAGATGAAGCACAGAAGCCAAACTGTATAATCTCCAAGAAAAAAAATAAAACTATGTTCGTCAATACACTCCAGGTCTAGTTTGCATAGAGAATATTTAGGCAGTCAAGAATTCATAGCAATGCATAATTAATAGTTTAATAATAATATGGGTTCAATTAGATTAACTGCGTTTTGATACAGGAATTATTGTCTTAATCTTAATTTTGTTTTCATATGAATATTAATATTAACTTGTATATTTTTAAAAAAATTCAATAAAAATATAAAGAGTAATACACTCCAGGTCCAGATACTCTTGAAAACTGGACCTAGCGCATACTTACTTCATTATATCAGCCCTCTTTGCCAAGTAGATTTACCTTTTGGATGAAGTAGCCAGCAGTGCTTTGTGGGTAGCCTTACCATTTCCCCTCTGGGTATGTATGTGTGTGATTTCCCACCCCATTTCCCATTTTCCTTCTGCCACCCAGCTGCACAATGGGAGAAAATGCCTGACAAAATGGAGGGGGTCTCAAATGTGTCTCCAAGACAGTGTCATCACTTCCCCCCCCCCCCAGTCGGAATGATGAAACAGAGACAGGTCTTTGGAATTAAAGGGCCACTTTATTAAATTTTAAATCAATGGCAAGGGCAAACTATGGTTCAGGTCAAGCCGGGGATAGTCCCTTGTCAACCCCTTTGACCTGGATTGGGCGAGCACCTAGCCCTGGGTATGCGCCAAACTACTGGCTCCCACCCTGCCGGCAGGGCCCAACTGATCCCCACCTAACGGAGCCCCAACTCTCCCCAAACCATATAGCCTGGGACATGGAGCCCCCATTGTGCGGGGATCCCCGGGCCATCTGTACTCTGGACCCAAGCCATGAAACTTGATGGCCAATCCAGATAGTCCATTACCCCCAAGAAGGGGTGTCCCAGGTGCTCACCAAATACCCATGCTAAATGTGCCCAACTGTCCAACTAGTGACTAACCTATTTAACAGCACCACCCTATCCAATGCCAGCACCCAAATGTGCAGTGTAGGGTAGGCAAAAACACTCCCAATCAGGCCAAAGCATTAAGAGTGAAAAATTCCTACCCAGCCCCTTTCAAATTAGACAACCAGCCTCTGCTTACACTGAACACAAGACGAGCGAGTGGGCCAAGAGCAGCGTCTAAACTGCGCCACAGGAGGAAGGGCTGGCTCTAATAAGCCTGTACCCACCCCCTGGACACCCAGATGAACCGGGAATGTACCATGCCTCCTTTCCTTCTGGGGGAGGCAAATGATGGCCCCCAGCCTTAGCGGCTGATAGCCACTCGGCTGGGGAGGGGCCGAATTCCAGCAGGACCTGGAAGTGACATCATCACATCCAGCAATGATCAAGCTCTAGTTTAACTATACAGTTCTGGGTGAATGCTAGAGCATTACCTTCTTGAATTGGAAATAGGGTTGCAGCTGGCAGGAGATGGAGGATGCAAGGACTTATGTTTGAATGGAAGCAATCAGCTTTCCCTATACAAAGACATTACTTCTAGTAGTATACAGAAGTAATGTCATTGTGCTGTGGGTGACGCTGTAGCATGTCATGACATCTGAGTCATGCTGGAAGTGAAATCATCACACCAGGAATGCTGATTTCCCCCCCAGTTCTCCTGGAAGTTTCCTCCCAGTGGCCATCTGGCTATCCTATACTGGGATAACTGGAAGTGATGTCATTGTGCCATGGATGCTGATGCTGTCCTTGGTGGGGGGCGTGGACTTCCCCATTCAGGTTGGGAAGTCTATGCCCCCACCAGTTGACAGGCCATGCTTGAACAAATGCATAGTGAGCTACATTTTATACCATTGGTTTTTATACCATTTGGAAGAAGTTGGTCCCATTTTACAGCTGAGGCTCTGCAATAAGTTGTGGCTGGGTTTTACCTCATTGCTGCCTTTCTGGGTTTTGAGGCTGGGGAGAGCAATAAGCAGCCATGAGGTCCGGCTACCTGGCTTCATGGACCATTGCAGCAGGGGGCCCTGTGGCACCAGAAGAATGGACCATGTGCGTGGACTTGCATCAGGTGGGGTGGGGTTGCAGGCAGTGCCAGGGCCTTACCTGCCCATTCCTCCACTATAAAGCAGCACCATCACCAGCACCATCCCAGATTTTCCACAGCTTTTTTGTACACCATAACATCAGTCTTTACCTGCAGCCTACTTACCATGTAGTCATTTGGCTAGGATACCAAAAA
The DNA here is from genome assembly GCF_032191835.1 of Heteronotia binoei. NCBI lineage: Eukaryota > Metazoa > Chordata > Lepidosauria > Squamata > Gekkonidae > Heteronotia > Heteronotia binoei. The sequence continues at coordinate 57,486,030 of NC_083225.1, forward strand.
AGCAGCCAACTCATTGCCCAGCAGTTCCGTTCATCCTCACCCCACCAGCTGCCCTGTTTTGGACATGGCCCTCAGAGTGCCATATGGTATACAGGGCCTCTCACATCAGGGTTATGAGTCAGGGGTCATGACATCCATCACCATACAGTAAGCATCCTCCCAAGTGCTACCCCCAGTAGCACCACCCACCACAAAGGCTCCTGACCATATAACTGTTTTACAGGGGCTCTCAGAGAGTTTTGACCAACAAGGTACCATCTCAGCAGCACCAGTGGCAATGACTGCCACCTGTTCTCAAGACTGACAAGTCCAGTGCCTCCAGGGACAGCTCTCAATTTTCACAACTTTGTCCCATCTTTCCTTTTGTTGTTACATCCAATCTCTACTTGCCCATTCTCCCTTCCTTTTGACTTCAAAAACTTCATCAGAATTTAGGTCAAATGTCTGTTTTCAATAACAGAAATGAGTGCTACAATGGGGGAAGGGGATACTTCTGAGAATGTGCAGAAAACTCCTCCTTGTCCACACATGCTGGAGCTCTAATTCTGAGTGCATGGGAAGTTAAAATAAAGTACCATCAAGTGGCAGGTGACTTACAGAGACTCCAGTGAGGGGCTGTCAAGACAAGTGATAAGCAGAGGTGGTTTGCCATTGCCTTCCTCTCCAGAGTCTTTTTTGGTGCTTTCCCTTCCAATTACTGATACATCTTAGCTTCCAAGATATAATAAGATTGGGCTATACTATGCTTAGGCAGGCTGAATGCATCATCTCTTCCCTCTACGAAAAACAGAACAAAAATCTATCCATCAGTTCTTGGTATTCTCTCTCTCTTCCCCCCTTTTTCTTCATTCCAGCAATACTGCACAAAATAAAGATGTGCTTTTAAAAAATAACTTACTAGGTCCTTATATTTTTAGTCTTCATCTTGATGCGTTATCAATAAATTAAGATGTTGTGTAATGCTGAACACAGCTCTTTCCTTGCCAAACTCTCTGGTTCTCCTTCCCCCCACCTTGTAGACTTCCACAATATTTCTACCTCGCCTCTGGTCTGATCAGCCTACCCTGTGAAGGAAGTAGCCAACAGTAAAAACATCTAATTGACATTAATCATTGAGGTTTGGAGGAGGAAATCTCAAGGGGGGAAGGACAAAAATAAAAAAAAGAATATATTTTGTACCAGTGTCTTTGCATGTTTCAAGAAAATTGGCAATTAGTTTGGAGACAGTGGCTTGTATCCTATCATTCTAGTCAGCAAAGCATGAAGCCTTTCTCCAATCTAAGGAAGCCTTCCTCCAGAAAAAATAGCTCTTCCTTCTGCCAAAGGAAGGCTCTTTCGACTGGAGAAAGACCATGCCAGACTGGCTGTAACCACTAATTCCAGGCCTGATTTACAGTAGGACTGATACCAAATGTTCTGACTCTTATGATCCATATCATAAGTTGAAAATTCATTTATTGTTTCATACTACTAGGGTAGAAAATAGCAAATAATTGTATAAAGCTGCTGTTAAAACTGACATCTGGTTTTGCAAACATGGCAAATGGTGTTCAAATGCTGTAACAATGACAAAAAAACAACAATGTAAAAACCAGCAAAGAACACAGATAGGACAAAAATGCTCACACTGAACACAAATGACACTTTGGCAGGTTGTGAGAGACAGGTTTTCTCATTTATTTAATTAGAACATTTTACCCCACGTCTCCAGGAACCTGTGCAAAGTGGTTTACAAAATAACATAAAATAGTAAGTACAAAACTTTGAAAGGTATTAGTTAAAATCTGGCATCAAAAAAGCTTAAACCAAGCATTAAAATGCAAATAATAAAAACAGACAACAGACCAAATTAGTTTCCTACCCAAAACAGTTTTTTTTTTGGGGGGGGGGGGAATTAAAAGCAGAAACATTTTGGTCTGGCAATTAAAAGAAAGAAATGAAGGCACCAGGTGTGCCTCAAGGGGAAAGGTACTCCACAAATGAGATGCCACCACTAAAAATGCTTGTCTCTGATTGCCACCCACCTTTGAAGATGGCAACATAAAGAGCAGGATTTGTGAGGCAGGTCTTAACTGGTAGACTGGACAATATGGGAGAAGGCAGTCCTTTCTGAGGTCTTTGCATATGAGTCCTATAGGCAGGGCTTTTTTTTTTAAGCAGGAATGCAGTTCCAGTTGGCTTGGCATCAGGGGATGTGCCTAATATGCAAATGAGTTTCTGCCTATAGGAAGCGCTATAAGGGATTTTCTATGATAACACCTAAACAATTTCTGTTCTTGGAATTATGAACAAATGCCAGTAGCAACTAAATAAATCTAATATAATTGAGCCATACAGGGAATCCTAGTCCTGTGTTTTTAGATTTTATCAATCACGTTTTTATCTGCCAGAATGATGCCTTAGCCATTCAGTTTGGTGATATTCACCAGCATTGCTAAATGATTCATGCTGCAGGTCAATTTTTCCCCCATTCTAGGTCTAAATTATAGAATTACATCAGCTGCAGAGATTAAAAAGTAGATTTTATTTAACATACTATATTCCCTAGACATTGACTGGATATTTCTGTGGCTTTCAAAAGGCCCGCAGAGAAACCTATGTTGCAGTAGTAAATAAAGGATGCTTTAATACACACAGCTGTGGTTCATGCACAATTGTTAACAGACACAGTTGGAGTGCATGAGAGTAGGGATGTGCAAAAAAAAAAAAAATTTGGTAGTACACGGATTCGGAAATATACGGGGGGGGGGAGGGAGAATACGGAATCCCGTATATTTCTGAATTCCATAGTCGGAATAGCCGCATATACGGTAGATGCGCAGCTATTTCCGAATATACGGACCCATTATACCCTATGGGCCATTGAAATCAATGGCAAATAGGGTATATTTGAAGCCACTTGGAGGGGAGGGGGTTTGAGGGAGAGCCCCCAAATTTGCAGGGGACCTGCAGGGGACTCTGCCCTACAAACCCCCCAAGTCCCAAAAAGATTGGGCCAGGGGGTCCAATTCCTGGGGCACCCAAACCCAAACCTAACTTCACACCAGAGAATCTCTATAGGACCCAAATGCACTATATAGATCTATCTACTCTATCAACCCTGCCACACAAAACACAATCTGCTCAAGGTCTGCTCTGCAGACCTGGCTGCAGCAAACCCAGATGCCAGGTCTCCAGCTGTGCCCCAAAGAACGCGGGGAGAGCTGGCCAAGCACAACAAGCCTGCTGGTTCTGGGTCTCTCACCCAGATGCCAGCTTCCCTGCCACAGAACACACAATCTACAGATGCCAGCTCTCCAGCCCGGCCCCAAACAACATGGGGAGAGCTGGCCAAGCACAACAAGCCTGCTGGTTCTGGGTTTCTCACCCAGGTGCCAGCTTCCCCCCCCCAAAAAAAAAACCCAGAACCAGGAAAAGGGACAACAGGAGAAGGCCAAGAAACTCAACTGTTAAAAAAGTGGCCTTTTAAACAATGAAAATTAGGCTAAACAGCCCCCCCAAGAACCAGAACCAGAAGAGGAAAGGAACAACAGCAGCACAACACAGCAGCAACAAATCAAACACAGTAAAAAAAAGCAGTAAACAGTAAAACAGTAAAAAAAAATTAACTTTTAACAATACACAAACTTTACCAACCCCTCCCCCCCCAAAAAAACCCTTCACCCTAACCCCAAGAAATCCAAGCCACCCAAATCAGGAAAAGTAAAAGGACACTGCACTTTTAAAAGTCCTCTCTAAAGTAAGATATGGGCAAATTGGCAAAAAAAACCCACCTCAGGCCCCCTCCCCCAGCAGAACCCCCTAACCCTAACCCCAAATAAGCTACCCACCACCCAAATCTGGATAAGTAAAGGGACTCTGAGTCTTAAAAAGTCCTTTTACCAACTGAAATAAAAACAAGAACCCCAAGACTGTCTTACCTTAGACATCTTCTCTACTCCAGGCAAGTCTGGTAAGGCTGAGATAGAGCAGCAGCTGCTGAGGCCAAGGGCCAGCATAGCACAATCTCTCTAACACACCAACACACACCAACACAGCAGCAATGGAGGAGTCCAGCCAGGCAGACTCCTTAAAAAGGTTCTCTGGCCCTACAGAGAGCAGTTTCAAAAAATAGCACTGCTCTGTGATTGGCCAGAAAACAGTGCTTATTTGGATACCCAAGTAAGCAAAAGATCAAAAGAACAACAATGTTGCTGATGTCTGGGGGATCAGCTACACAACAGCCCTGCAAAGCATGCATTTGCAATGCATTTTGCAAATGCATGCTTCAGAATGGCTGCTGGGGCTCCTCTTCCCCCTCCCCCCCTGATCCCAGAGAGGCTATGGGAGAGGCGGAAAAAGGCTACCAAAGGTGGGAAAGGAGGCAAGCAGCTCCCCTGAGGCTGCAGAAGCCCCTTTCCTGCCTTTTCCATGGATTTCTGTATACTTCCAAATATCTATATGGAAGTATACAGGGAGCCATACTCGGCTCCCGCATAATGGGCCCCAATTGGATTCAGCTGTATGCGATTCTGTATACAGCTAAATCAGGGGTGATTCAGTGGTTGATTTGGTTCGGCCGAACCGAATGCACACCCCTACATGAGAGATGGCACTGAAATGACTGTAACACTCTGAGCAGGCTGGAACAACAAATCCAAAGAATAGGATTACTTAACTGGCAATTTGAAAGAACCAGGTCTTTTCTTGTAGCAGGAGCTCCTTTGCATATTAGGTCACTCACCCCTGATGAAGCCAATCTTTTATGAAGAACTCTGTAAGCTTTTGAAGGATTGGCTACATCAGGGGTGTGTGGCCTAATAGGCAAAAAAGTTCCTGCTACAAAAAAAGCCCTGGAAAGAACTGAGATAAGGTATAAGAACAACATTAACAATTGAAGGAGCCTGGTGACCAAAGTGCAGATTACGAATCGTTATGATAAGCTCGTTCCATTTATTGAATTTCTATCCCTCCCTCCCCCTCAAGCAGACTCAGGGTGAGTTACAGTGAAGAATTAAACAATTCAAACAATTTCTGTTTAGTCCAATTAAGATCCCAGTAACATACTTCATAAAATGGCAAAACAAACAGTTTAACAAAAGCTCCCAGAGGAACCCTGTATGTGTGCCCAAGATGAAGCAGAGTGTTGGCCGATGAGTATCAGACACCTCCGAAGGGACAAGTTGACATAATACAAATAAAAGGTGCTGTGGGGAGCAGGGAAGGCCGATGTAGCTGGACACCCACTGCCCCAACCAAAGGACGGATGGAACAATTCTGTCTACAGATCCTGAGGAACTTTAATAAGTCCCACAAGTCAGTGATCTCACTTAGAAGCATGTTCCACCAGGCAGAAGCCAGAGTTGAAAAGGTTCTGGCCCTGGTCGAGGCTAAGCAGATGTCTTGGTCAAGGCTTGGTGGATAATTACTACTATTGCTACTGCTATTGTTAAAACATTTATATACTAGGGTTGCCAGCTTCCAAGTGATACCTGGAAATGTCTTGCTACTACAGATGATCTCCTGATGATTAAGATCCTGAAGATCCTGGGGGAAAATGGGTGCTTTGGAAAGAGGACTGTATAGCATTATACTCTGACAAGGTCCCTTCCCTTCCCAAACCCTGCCCTCTCCATGCTTCACACTGCCCCCCACAAAAAAAAACCTCTCCAGGTATTTTCTGAATCAGAGCTCTACATTATGGTGCAACACAGGTCCCTAATATTTAGAGGATCTCATAGGATAAAGTTTTAACATCTGTGAACATTCCCACACAATTTTGTTGTTTATTGTGTATGTTATGCTGTTGTTATTCAATGTGTATTCTATGTATTAAATTATTTTATTGCATTTAAAATACATCTCAATGAGAAAGACATATTATAAATGAAGCAAACAAATATGTTAAATGCAACAAGTTATTAATGAGCAAGGATCCAGGTATATTTCTAATCATGATGCTACATTGGATGTGTACATTCATTTATTTGAAATATTCATATCCTTTCCTTCCAACAAGCTCAGGGCAGCTTACAACAGCAATCCCTACTGCAATTAAGGTTACCATACACCAAGAACAAACTAGGAGTTTTGGGCTCTTCCCCTCTGTGATAAGTTAAACCCACCCCCCACCCCCAACATTTCTTTGAATTCAATGGCTCCTGTTTATACAGCAGCACAGCTTAAGATGCATAAGTAGGTACAGATGACCTTATGTTGTCAAGCAAGTATGGTACAGTCTCTACCAGTCCATGTGAAGAAAAATCAAAGAAATAAAATGCTGAGGCACAACAAATAATATTAGCATTTTGTTTTTGGTGCAGAACCCCCAAGCATCAGCTGAGAGAGAAAGAAGGTTCCTTTCCTATCTCTTCTAACACTGCAGAGTGCCTGGGGGGGAGAGTGAATAGGGCAATCTTGGCTTTCAAGTAGAATGCAGCTGTAATGCTTGCTGCAGCAGAGATTGCGGTGTGTGGAACAGAAGTGGAGAAACTTATTAATTTGGGTGCATGAATAATTCAGTCATTCGGAGGATGTCTACTTACTTCCAGCTGCTGTTAAAGATAGTCGCTGCTTTTACAAAAGATGCTTACATTGTTTTTGAAACTTTATGCAATGGCTTTTCTTGGGCCTGCATTGTGCTTGTTCATGCTGTTAGCAACACCGCCTGTTTTCATGGAGTGCCTTCCCCACAAAAGACATAAGAGCCTGGATGCCATCCCCAGGGTTCTACGTGTAATCTTCTCACAGCATGAAAGGGATTTATTTGATGTTCTGTTTCATTGCACTAATTCCATTTAAAAGGGATGAACAGAGTGGGATGAAGGTCTGTCTTTCTCACTTCTTGTTGCAAAGAGTTAATTTGTTAGGGCAAAAAAATGGACATCATATTCAACTGTATATTATTTATCATACATCTATGATAATTTCCAGTTGAGATCTCACAGATCTTTTCTAGAACCTGAGGATCTATACTATCTTACACATATTCCGGAAGTCATTCAAATCAACACTAAATTGATGGTTAACAGTTGTTGGGGGTTGTTTAATTATGAAATTTTAGAAAAAGGACAGAAATTGAATGTTTATGGGTATATATGTAAAAAGGAAAGGGGGGAGAGAGAAAGAAGCTGTATGTTATGCCATATCTGGCTCCCAGCAGGGATGATGGATCTCTTCCATGGGTGTTTCTTCACACACACACAGCATGATGATATTACCCAGAAGTGACATGGTTGTGCCTGGCATGTCATGCATATGAAGCTCTAGCATTTGAGGAAAAACCCTATGGAACACCACGAAAGAAGGCTGCAGTGAATAATTAATCAAGGCCTGGTTTATTTGAGAGTTCTTCTAAGGGAAAAATTCTTGTTAACATAGGTGGAAATCCTGCTTACCCAGCCTCTTGCATAGCCTAGGTCTCCTAGCTAATTCAACCAACGAACTCAAGAGATCCTCACAACCACATAAGGTAACAGATTAGGCTTGCCAATCTCCAGGTCCCAGTGGGGGTTCTTCTGCTTCGTCAGCTGCCCAGCAAGGGGAAGCCCTGCCCCCAGAGGATCATGTGAGTTTCCACCTCCGGAGGCTTCAATCTCCGATTGAAAGGCTTCCTCTTGGGATGGTGTGTCTGTGTTACTTTGAAGAAGTTGGCAGCAACTCATGAGTAGAAGAAGAAGAAGATATTGGATTTATATCCCGCCCTCCACTCCAAAGAGTCTCAGAGCGGCTCACAATCTCCTTTACCTTCCTCCCCCACAACAGACACCCTGTGAGGTGGGTGGGGCTGGAGAGGGCTCTCACAGCAGCTGCCCTTTCAAGGACAACCTCTGTCAAAGCTATGGCTGACCCAAGGCCATGCCAGCAGGTGCAAGTGGAGGAGTGCGGAAACAAACCCAGATCTCCCAGATAAGAGTCTGCACACTTAACCACTACACCAAACTGGCTCTCCCTCGCTTCAGAGTCGCCAGAAACGGGGTGGGGCGGGGAGGAGGGAAACGTCTGCTGAGCACTTCATTATTCCCTATGTGGAGATCGATTCTCATAGGGTATAATGGGGAATTGATCTGGAGGTTTCAGGGGCTCTGGGGGAGCTGTTTTTTGAGGTAGAGGCACCAAATTTTCAGTATAGTATCCAGTGCCTCTCCCCAAAGTACCCCCAAGTTTCAAAATGATTGGACCAGTGGGTCCAATTCTATGAGCCCCAAAAGAAGGTGCCCCTATCTTTCATTATTTCCTATGGAAGGAAGACATTTTAAAAGGTATGCTGTCCCTTTAAATGTGATGGCCAGAACTCCCTTGGAGTTCAATTATGCTTGTCACACCCTTGTTACTGGCTCCTCCCCCAATGTCTCCTGGCTCCACCCCCAAAGTCCCCAGATATTTCTTGAATTGAACTGGGCAACCCTATAACAGATTAATAGTTATAATAGAGGTTTTTTCCTGAACACTATAGCATCGCCCACACAACATGCCTGGTGTAACAACATCACTTCCAGGTGACATGATCACGCTGGGCACATCGAGCACTCTTTGAGGGTGGGGCTCCCTGACTGGCCAGTTCCCTGGCAGTAGGTTGGAGGCCCCAAAATTTGGGAAGCTCCCACCAGGAGTGGGTGAATGGGAACCCTAGTGCTAGAAAGAGGGGTAGTCAGAATCTCTGCTTCCAGGAATGCTGCTGAATGGACAAGAAGAAAGTCTGTCTGTAAAATTGTTTAAGAAAAAGGAGAACGGAAAAGAAAGGAAAGAAAGAAGGCTGAAATGAGTAGTTTCTTTATTTCAGCTAGCACATTTCCTTGAAGCCATTGTTTTGTTAACCCACCTTAAGCTGCAACAAAAAAACCAAGTAACTAATGCTGTTATGATTATTGGAGAGTGCCTTGGAATCAAAATTGTAGCTATGTTACTCCAAATGGCACATTGGAGTACATGATCAAAACAGTTCTTCACAAAATAAAGGGTAATTTTGTCGCCCAATATAGCTTTATTCTGCTTCTCCACTGTTTTCAATCTACTTGTTAAAAAACAGAGTCATTGACTTTCTATGATCTTTTTGGAGAGACAACTGGGATCCATTTGGGAAGACACAAGTTCAAATCCTCATTGTGCCATGAAGCTCAATAGAACAGTCTCTCTCTCTCTTAGCCTAACCTACCTCACAGTGTTGGTGTAAGGGGAAAAGGAAGACAAATGTGGACTGTGCTCAGTGGAGGAAGAGTGGGATAGAAATGTAATATTTTTTAAAAAAAATGTCAAGACACTGTAGAATTTTTGGTTGGAGCAAATACATGCTGAAACATTAGTTGCTTCAACTAAATGCTTGCTTAATCAACCTCCATTATAACCAGCTGGAATAACTAAAATACCACTAGCAACAAAGCAGAACATTTCTGTCATGCAATAGCTCAGGACCACTGTTCCCTCTGAGCTGAATTATTGTGAGCTAGCTTATAGTTTTCTAGCCTCTGGCTTACATAGTTTTGTCTTAGCTCAGAAAAAAATGGCCCAAGAGTAAACTAATTTTTGCAGTAGCTCACAATTTTAATGTCAGTAGCTCACAAAATAGAATTTTTACTCACAAGACTCCAGCACTTAAAGGGAGTATTGCTTGGGACCAATGTAAATGTGATAAAGAACTTCCCCTTCCCCCATGAAACATGGCAAAGACTCAGCATCCCATTTAAACTCTGCTGCAATTTGTGCTGCAACAAGTGTTTAGTTAGCACACCACAATGGCTATGGGTCTCTAAACTGGCTACACATGACTATTTCACACAGATCATAGCACACTTTCAGTGATGCCCTGAGTCCAGGCAAAGCCAAATAGAAGTCCTTTAGGCTTCTTATTGTATTTTACTCTTCTGTAAAATAAAGAAGCAATCAGATTGAACACAGGGCCCTTTGTTGAAGGCTCTGTTCTTGCATTTTTGTTTTCACATTCATTGCTGGTATATAACACTTGCCAGGCTATGCAAACAGGTGCTTCCATTTGTGTATCCAAGCATTGAAAAGTCATTAATCTCACACAGCTATTTAGTAATTTTCTACAAATACAATCATACCAGAAATAGCAACATGAGAAAATGGATTACAGTATGGAGTTCTCAAAGTTTTCATTCTCTAATTAATAGTACATTGGCAAGGCTTCAGACACATGTTTAGGCAGAGGTTAATATGTGCAAATTATATTTCCACATGCAAATATGCTTGCACTATGTTGAGATAGACATATGAAAGTGAACTGCACTGGCTTCATATAATTCAAACAAATAACTCAAATGACTGAATAATCTGGGCAAAGGTCTACAAGAACCAATATCTTGCAAACATTTCCAAGAGTCAATGTGGTCTAGAGGTGCTGAACTAAAACTAGGAGAGCAAGGATCAAAGCACCATTTAGCTAGTAATCACACTGGATAAAGTTGCACCAGTTCCAATATCTTAGCATGACCAATCTCAAAAAGTTGTGAGGAAGCATGAAGGAAGGGAGGACCCTATAAATCCTTGCCTCTTGAACTCCTTGCTAGAAGGATGAAATGCTATAGATACATAGACTTCCTGAGCTCTAAACATACATATAGTCCTGTTAGCAGGATTGGAATATGAACAATCGGACTGTTCGTATTTTGATATTTAAACAACTATGTCACAATTAGAAATGGGCATGAACTGGAAAAAAAGTGGTTTGGTTAATGGTAAATCCCATTCATAAACCATGGACCATCACAAACTTTTAGCCACCTCACAAACCAGTTTGGGTCATGAGGTTTATGAAGTGGCAAAATGGCTCCCCAGTGTGCTAGAGACACCAAGCTCATAGGGGGTCTCTAACTGACTCCTCTACTTGCCTCTTCTATCTCTACTTGCCTTCCAAGTTTGGTGAGGACTGGGTGTATAGGGTCCTAGTTACAGCCCCCAAAGAAGACACCAAACTTGGAAGGCATGTAGAGAAGCATCCAGAGGAAGTCTGGTGTGAGTTGTATGTTCCTAGCTTGCACAGGATCCATTCTATACACCTGTGCATGTCCAAATGATTGAGGTTCAGGAGTGTATAGAATGGATCCTTTGCAAGCTAGAGACATCAAAGTTGCAAGGGGACTCCCCCGCAGATGCTCTTCTACATGCTCCCTCAAGTTGTTGTTTTGAAGTTCTGTAAACATTTCAATTGAGTGGATACAGTTGCCTGGAAATGTCTCAACTCACCAACCACCACTATCCTCTATAAACAGCTTGAAAGCTCAGGGAAAGTTCATGCTAGTTGACCTGCCATGAACTTGACTTCACAAACCATGAACTGGCCAAAATTCGTCACGAACTTTAGTTCTTGAGCTGGTTCATGCCCATCCCTAGGCACAGTCTCCCCTACTTCAAATACATTCCATCACAAACAAAATAATCTGTGATTATAACACAAAAAATTATATCCAAGTGCACAATAAACGTGAAAAAAATAATAATGGATTGTAGCTGTATGAAGGCCAAGGTCTAGTGATATACAAACACACTTCACACAGTGTATTTAACAATGATAATGATGATGTCTGGTCACCAGACACTCAGTGTAAGGTCAGTCATCTCACTCATTTCATATGAAAATAACTCATAAGCTTGTACATTCCAACATGTCATACTACTTACCCATAGTTTTTTAATAGTAATCATAGAAATGTAATAAAAAGGTCAACACTATTATTAGGAAGGGAATTGAAAACAAACCAGCCAGTACCAGTACCATATTGCCCCTGAATAAATTGATGGTGCAGCCTCATTTGGAGTACTGTGTACAGTTCTGGTCACCACACCTCAAAAAACATATTACAGCATTGGAAAAAGTGCAGAAAAGAGCAACTAGAATGATTAAAAGGTTGGAACACTTTCCCTATGAAGAAAGATTAAAGTGCTTGGGGTTCTTTAGCTTGGAGAAACGATGACTGAGTGGTGACATGATAGAGGTTTACAAGATTATGTATGGGATAGAAAAAGAAAGAGACAGAAGTACTTTTCTCCCTTTCTCACAATACAAGAACTCATGAACACGCAATGAAATTGCTGAGAAGTTTGGTTAGACCTGAAAAAAGGAAGTATTTCATAACTGAAACAGTGATTAACACATGGAATTCACTGCCACAGGAGGTGGTGGCAGCTACAAACATAGATGGCTTCAAGAGCAGATTAGATAAACATATGGAGCAGAGATCCGTCAGTGGCTATTAGCCACAAGGTATAGATGGAATTCTCTGTTTGGGGCAAGTGATGCTCTGTGTTGTTGGTGTTTTGGGGGGGGGGGCGGAGACAGTAGGAGGGCTTCTAGTATCCTGGCCCCACTGGTGGTCCTCCTGATGGCACCTGGGTTTTTTTTTTTGTTACTGTGTAACAGAGTGTTGGACTGGATGGGCCATTGGCCTAATCCAACATGGCTTCTCTCATGTTCTTAAGACTGTTGCATACAACACTTTTCTCTTCCTTCCATCTTGGTCATGCTTTATTTGGACTTTAACAGTTACCTTACTATTCATTTATAGTGGCTGAAGTTTCATTAGGTTTTACTGCACTCATTAATGGCATGGAAGAGATTTGGATTTTTTGCCATCTCTTAGCAAGGTGTTTCCTGCAGTTAATACTTGGCAGAATGGACGTTCAGTGTATTTGTCCAAATTGATGTGTAGTCATTGGCAGGAGGAAACCATGGCAGGGAAATTATCAGGGATATGGCATCAGTTCATTCTTTCTCCCTGCCCTGGCTTTCCTACAGCAGACAACTGAAGATGACCAGTGACTTAATATTTGTTCTTTGCATTTTTGCTTTTGAGTTACTAGCCCCCTGTTTTTGATGGGGCTTCACACCATCTTGCTTAACATGAATCTTTAAAGCTAACTAGTACTAAATCCTGGCAATGGGTTTAATGCAGCAGTATTAGCATTTAATATATCAGTATTTACAGTCCTTACAATGAAGAAATTGTTCTTTGTGCTATCCAGTAGAACAAGATAAATGCCAATGTACATAGAAATGTGGGGTGTTTGACAACATTTCTTATAGTTTTGTGAAATAAGTGGATTGAATACAGTAATATTTACAATGAAAAAGCTTGCTCTACAGGGAATGGTGGGTTTTCAAAAAGAACCTTCAGTAAATGTCTTTATTCACCTTGCAGAATTGTCTCATACATAGCAAGAAGTGGCATGCCACTCTATTACAGTAATTAGTTGAATTTCCACTGCCTTGTGATCCACATACCACTGGGCAGCCACCATTAATACATGCATGGCACTGAGCAGTTTACAAAGATCATTTGTCTTCCTCACAAAGTAATTAACGTCAAAGAGGCATTGTGCCAGGATTAATGTTGCTGTAAATGCAAACACAGTCTAGCAGAGTAAATCACTTCAAGGACGCTCCCCCTAGAATTAAACCAGTCTACTTTCTAATCCTTGCAGGAATATAGGCAATACTTGGGGGAGGGGGAGGATGGAAACAAAAATTAGCCTGGGAATAAAAGAAAAATCTGTACTCCAATGTAACAGAAAAAATTGTTCTAGCTAACAGCAGAGTTGGGATCCAAAGGGCATCTATTTGCACAAAGGAAAAATTTCAATATCCCCAACTCCAGACTTTCCCATTGCAGGCCAGAAAGTCATCCAATCCCCGGAAGCAGCATTTTGTGAGGGTAAGAAGCAGCAGCAGGAAGGAGGAATTATAAAAACCGCATTACAAAGGCAAAATTCTGTCCACACTGCTCTGGATTCTCCCCATTAGTAATTCTCCTTTTGCATCTTTTTTCACTATTGCCAAGCAGATGACCTTGGAGCTGTCATGCTCACATGACCCACCAGCATTGGATTCTCTCAACTGAAGACAATTTAAAAGCTTGCATTATTTGCATCTACAGAAGCTACTCCAGTGCAAGGGCTTTTCCACATTCTCATTTTACTTGCTTTTAAGTTCCTATTTGGGAGGGAGGATGTCTTGTTCCATGTTGCCTCTAGTGGTTGATTCAATATCAAATAACTGTATTATCTGCTTATCTCCCTGAAGTTTAAAAGTGCAGGGAGATAAACTGGAACTAAATCTGTCTGATATCTAATCAATCACTAGAGGAAGCAGAACATGTGTGGAAGGGTGGGGGGGGGGGAGAATCCAAAGAAACAGGAACTTAGCAGTGAGTAAAATGAGAATATGAAAAAGGCCTAAAACACCACAGAATCATCATACTCCTTTCACTAGTCTGCTATTCAAATTCCAAAAGTGGCCTAGAAATAGGAACACCCGAAAGTGACGGCATCACACCGGCCGCTCTAGGTGTTTCCGGGAAAACTCTATGTTTTTCTTGGATGCTCTAGCAATTTGGGAGAGAAAACTCTATGGTACAATGGCATCGCCTGCGGGATAACATCACTTCTGGGTGACGTCATCATGCCAGTGATGTCGGGGGAGGTTCCTCTCGCTGGCCCAATGTGGGCCGGTGGATTGGGAACCTCCAGGCCGGGAGAACCCCCACCAGCCTTGGGGCTTGGCAGCCCTACCTAGAAACCACCTTAGGGAAGTGGTACTAGTTAAAACTAGGATTACAAAAAGTGGGGGTTTCATTCCTGACTCTTATCTAGTTCATTTTTAAATGAGTTACTTTATTGGAGCCTCAATACGTATCAAAACTGCCCTTATCATGGCATTAATTCTATCTTAATTCATCAGAGCCTGAAGGTAAGGAGAGTAGGAACTATATCTATAGTTCATTTGCTGAGAGTCACTCTTGATGTCTGTCTACTACACTCACTGGGAGGCCAGTCTACCTTGCTGATATGAAGCTGTTGCCAGATATTTATTCTAATATATACAAAATGATTTTTTTTTCAGGTAATTTGTAAATAAATGGATGTCTTTCACAAAATGTCCAAGGCACCACGCACTTGAACCTGCTAAATATCTGTAAAGTCAATGAGGGACTAACTGGGATCATCAAACTGATACTGCAAATAATTGTTGATATCTGACATTCAACAGGCATAGCTAAATAGCATAGGAAATCTTCACAATGTTACATGTGCCACTGTAGGACTAGTCTTGCAATTGTGAGACTAGTCCTACAAAGGTATCTTAAGTAACTGAAATATGCAAGGGGTGTGAAGAAGACATAGCAGCAGTCAAGGCAGTCAGGATTGTTCCACAGTAATAAATATAGCTCTCCATAAATGAAGTTGCTCCAACTAAGGTCACAGGGGTTTTTTTGCTGACTAGTCAGCAATCAAGCCAATTGATTAAAATGTTAAAAGATTACTATGAAATATGGAGCCAACTACTGCAAATACTTGAAGAAAAAAGAAAATAAGATTGCAATATTTCTCCCCAAAGTGCCTGAAATCAAAAGACTTAAGCCTAGACTTCAGTCTAGAATGTTTTTGGGAGGGCAGGGGCTTATGAATAGTTTATTTATTGTTCCTTTTTTTGTATAAATAATCTTTATTTGTTAATCTTTTTAATCCATTACAACAAATATTTTTTATATTTCCAACACGCCCTTCCTTCCTCCCCCCCACCCCACCCTTTACTCCTAGTCTCTTCCCCGCAGCCATGGGCACAAAGTCTTAATCTTCCACTGAATGTCCGTCCTTCCTTCTATCGCTGTCCATTCTAGGTAGGTCTTCCATCTGGTCATAACTTCCTTGGTTTTCTCATTCCATGATGTCATCTTGTTAAATACCGCCACGATGTCTGACTGTATAAATTCGAACAAATAATTGTGCCAGATTTCTACTGTCCATTTACTTTTGTCCTTCCAACCCAAAGCAATGACCGCCTTACCCACCAATATTATAGCCTTGACTAAATTTTGCATACTTCTATTATCAGGCCACCCATTGTACTTACAAACATCAGATTAAACTCTATAGTTAATGTTATATTGCATACTTTTCTGATTATTTTGATAATTTTGTTCCAAAAAATCTTTACTTCTGGGCATTCCCACCACATATGAGCATAGCACCCTTTAGAAAGTTTACAATGCCAGCATAGTGGACTCAATCCTGGAATCATATTAGCTAATTGTGCTGGGGTCTTATACCATTTTGTAAGAAATTTATATTCAAGTTCTTTAAATTTGGTTACTTTGATTTCTTCTATTCCTTTCTTAATTTTTTCCACTGACCTCTCTGATATCCTGCCCTCCTGGCTCCATCTCCTCTGTAAATACTCTACTATTTTTTCTGTATTTATTATCATTCTATATATCTTCCTTACCAAATCCTTTTTCTGTTTTGCCATTTCTTTGTATAATACTTCCATTGGCATGTCTATCCAAAAATCCTCATTTTCACTAATCCTTTTTACTGTCTTGTATAGGCCAGCTACTTTTAACCAGTATTGTTTTCCTATTTCTTCTGTTATTTCCTGTAAGGGTTTAAGAATTCCACTTCGAAACATGTCTTCCACTCTGCAATAACCTTTAAGATTTAACCTTTCCCACCACTTAGTTTCTTGCACTTCCTCATTGACAGTTTCCAGGGGTGCCTTTCTAGAAACTCTTCCTAACCACTGTGGCTGCCATTTCTTCCAAACCTCTAATGAAGCTCTTCTAGGACCTATTGTTAATTGTAAGTCTTTGTTCGTGACTTTAGAAAAAATGCCTGATCTCCCAATATTATTATTTATTTCATTCTCAAAATTGACCCACTTCTGAGTCTTTTCCTCACCTATTTCCAATAGTGGTTTTAGTTGGAAGGCTTCATAATAAATATTTAGGTCCGAAATTCCCCAACCAAATTCTGATTTATGATTATATATTATTCGCTTATGGAATCTGCAATTTTTACTGTTGAATATCCATTCTCTTAATGCTCTATTCCATTGTTCAATTTTATTTTTCCTTGTTCCCAAAGGCAACGTTTGAAATAGGTATGCTAACTTTGGTACCCAAAACATTTTAGCACTTCTTATTCTAGATGATATTCCTAACATTTTATTTTTCCATCTTTTCATGTCTCTCTATTTTTTCCATATTTTATCATAGCTATGCTTTATCATTTTATCAATATTTTTATGCAGAACTATACCTAAATATTTATATTTCTTAACCCCCAATCCTATTTTCATAGACCTATTTATCTCTTGCCTTTCTTTTCTATTGACATTGAAACAAATAATTTCTGATTTTACCAAACTAACCCCTAGCCCCGAACACTTTTCAAAGTCTTCTAGGATAATTTCTTTAACCCCCTCTTTAGGATTAGTCATAATTACAGTAATATCATCTGCAAAAAGGTTAAGCTTCATCTCTTCGTTTCCTATTTTATAGCCCTCTATTCTACCCGAATTTCTAATCTGTTCCGCTAGTTGTTCCATTGCTATTATGAATAAGAGAGGAGATAGAGGACAACCCTGTCTTACTCCTCCTTGTATAGTAAATAATAATAATAATAATAATAATAATAATAATAATAATAATAAATTTATTTATACCCCGCCCTCCCCGCCAAGGCAGGCTCAGGGCGGCTTACAGGCATGGCAAAGCCATTGAACAATAAAACAGTTATACAATTCAATAAAATTACAATTTACTATTAAATTTTTTACATAGTCTAAAACAATCTAAAAACAGTCTAAAATATCTCTATTCGATGTTATCTCAGTTATTAATATTTGTGATGGCGTGATGTTTATTTCAAGCTCCATCTTGAAAGGCTAGCCGGAAGAGGGCGGTTTTGCACGCCCTACAGAATTGACTAAGGTCCCGTAGGGCCCGCACCTCTTCCGGCAGCTGGTTCCACCATTGGGGTGCTTTTATAGAGAAGGCCTGTTCTCTAGGTATTTTTAGTTTGGCCTCCTTTGGCCCAGGTACTTCTAGGAGGTTTTGTGAGCTAGATCGTAGTGCTCTCTGGGGAACATATGGGGAGAGGCGGTCCCTAAGGTAGACAGGTCCTCGGCCATATAGGGCTTTAAAGGGCAAATATTTGTGTAAGGTTGTTATTTACCCTTTCGCCTTTCCTCTTTTATAGATCTCCTGAAGTGCCTGTAGGAACCTTTTCCCTATCCCAATTTTCCTCAATATTTGCCATAGAAATTCATGAGATAGAGTATCAAAAGCTTTGTAAATGTCTAGTTTTAATAATCCTATTTTTTCCTTCTGACCATGATATAGGACATTAAGTATATTTCTAATGGGGTGTGTGATGTTTCTACCTTAATGAATCCATATTGGTCCTCTTTGATGATTGTCGAAATGACCTTCTGAAGTCTATTAGCCAATATTTTTGTGAAAATCTTAGTCTTGATTTAATAGACTTATTGGTCTATAGGACCCTACCTCTTCCAGGTCCTTTTGAGGTTTTAGGATTAATATTATTTCTGTTTCCCTCCACGTATCTGGGGCATTCTTTCCTCCTAACACTTCATTGAAAACTGCTTGCATTTCAGGTGCAATAATTTCAATCATTTCTTTATAGAATTCATCCGTAAAACCATCTAGCCCTGGTGATTTGCCTTTTTAAAAACCTTTTATTACATCCTTTACTTCCTGGACTGAAATATCGCCTTCTAATGCTTCGATCCTCTCTTTCTCAAAAGAAAGACTAATTGATTCCTGGAACTCCTTTATGGGCTTTTCCTTATACAAATTTTTATAAAAATTCTCAAAGGCCTTAATAATTTCCTTGGGGCTTTGTGTTGAGTTTTTGTTAATTTTTATACTTCTAACCTTCTGTTTTGCTTTTTTAATCTTCAAATAATTCACCAATCATTTCGCCGTGTTAATACTATTTCTCTGAAAATCATTCCTTACCATAATTTCCTTTTTCCATATTGTAGCTATGTCTAATGCCTCAGCTGTTTTTGGATCTCTTTTATTTTGTTCTGTTTTGCAGGGCAATATTTTATCATTTGTTCCTTTTGTAACTTCTCCAATTCCTGAAATTTGGCTTGTCTTTTGTCGTACCATTCTCTTTTTATCCTCTTTTCGCTCTTTATACAATGCCCCCTTATTATCGCTTTGGCAGCATCCCATAATATATTAGTGGGAACCGTTCCTCTATTTTCCTTAAAATATAAATTTATCTGTGTTTTCATAAAGTTCCTATCCTCTTCTTTTGCCATTATTAAATTATTATATCTCCAGGGTCTATTTGTTATTGGAAAATTTAACTCTAACTCAATACTTATAGGTGCGTGGTCAGATATCCAGATTGGAAAGGTTATAATTTCTTTTATAGACATAGTGTTATTCTTTTCCAGGATTATGTAATCTATGCATGACGCTGTTTTATGCCTACTAGAAATGTGGGTGGGTTTAAGTCTAGAACTTGTAAATTCATGTGCCTCTTTCAATCCCCATTCTCCCAACTTAATATTTTTATTCTTTGTTTTGTCCATGTTAAATATTCACTAGGTTAACTCATTTACCTTCCATTTTAAATTTAGCTAATAGGTACCTACCTTCCTTATCCGTTAATGTTTCGGTATCCTCTATTGTTAAGTTCTTATGGATCAAGGTTGCCACCCCCCCTGGCCTTGGAAGTCCCTCTAGCTTCTGCTAAGACCTGCCAATACGGATATTTTATTAACGGTGTTCTATCTTTTTTTTTATGTGTCTCTTGCAGACACAACAAATGTATCTTTTGTTCTCTAGCTAATTTAGTTAACCTATACCTCTTCAGATTTGATATTAACCCATTTACATTCAGTGAAAGTATTCTTAATGACCTATCCATTTTCTTTATTTTTTTCCTCATTAGCCTCCCTGGCTGTGGGTGTTTATCTATATATATTAGAAGATGCCTTCCCTTCACCCCGCTCCCCTGTGGATGAGACAAAAATGTGGACGAAAGCATCATCTCATCTCCCACCTTCCAGAGTGTATGCATCCCTAATCTCCCCCTACAAATCATTCCATATAATTAGCTCATTAAACTCTTGTATACTTCCCTTTATGAGATATCCTCAAGAGAAGCCGTCCTTCGCCTTTTATAGCCTGCTTGATGCTCCTTCTCCTGGATCGTCAGGTGACGCCATGGTTTCCTCTTCTCTATGTACACTCAAGTCGTCTGTGGCAAGTCCCAAGCTTCTCAAAAGTTCTTCTGCCTCCTTGGGGTTTCTAGCTATCATCCTCTTCCCATCTTTAAATATTATTATTGTAGCCGGATACCCCAATGAAAATTTTACTTTGTTGTCATATAGGGTCTCATTAGGCTTTTCTGTTTAATAGTCTCTTGGCAGAAGTCTTCTCTCACCCAGACCTTATTGCCTCTGAAGGACAAATACTTCTTCTTTTTCAAAGTTTTATAAACTTCTTGCTGTAGCTTCTCTCTTGTAAATTTAATAATAATCCCTTGGAGCCCCTCCCTCTCCTCTCCTCTCTGTAGTCTATGGGCTCTTTCAATTTCTTGAGGCTGAAACTTAACTCCTTCTTCTTCGATCCACTCTCCCAGCACTCCCTCTAGAAGCATATTATTTATCTCTTCAGTAATTCCTGAAAATATGAGGTTAACTCTCCTGTTCCTGTCTGAAATCATTGCCAGCTGGCTAGATAACTGATCTATTTTTTGTTTATTTTTGCTTGCAAGCTCCTTGGCTGAATTAGCCGTCTGAGTTGTAATTCTAAGCTCTTCAGCAATACTCGACACTGTTTCATTTACTGATTTAATTTCTTCCGATAGCTGACCCAGTGAGGCTGTTACTATATTTTGAAAAGCAGCCAGTTGCTCAGATAACTCCCTAATTGTCTTTGCCATCCTCACACTTTACTAGGCCTAATGAGAGCTTGTATTCGCTCAGAGCGTTGCCTCCTTAGAAGAGTAAAAAAAAATTGTTTTCTTACCCTTGGAACTCTCAGATAAGACTTCTTTCAGTCACCAAATACTCTTACAGCAATTTCTTCTTACTATTAGCCTTGAGGACAGAGTTATCTCAATTTATTTGAGCTTTTAGCAAATTACGCTGAGGAGAGAACGGGCCAGCTGTCGGCTTTCTTCAGCTCATGCGTACAACTCCAGTTTATTTATTGTTCCTAGCAGATTGCATAGGATGGTGATCTGTGTATATATAGCAAAACTGCACTGAAAAAACTTGGAGTAAAGTGTGGAGCAATGGCTTAAAATCCTATATGAAGCTTATTAAAAGTACCAAATAGGTGTGAATAATGGTTTTGCATAAAACTAGGGCTGTTTTAAGAAAAATTATTAGTTAAATTATATGGCAAAAGTGATTTTATATCCAGGATAGATTTACAAGGCTACAAAGTTAGAGCCTTTTCTAATGAAATGTAGACTCACTTGCTCATATCGTGACAGAGAAAAATTCAGAGTGAAATAATCATTGAAGTGGTAGAAAATCAACAGAGAGAAACAGAAAAATAAATGGCCATCTAATGGGAACAATGGAAACATCTACCATCCTTCTTATGACATCAGACTGCTTTCCTTCTCACCCTGGCAGATTCAAAATGTTTTAGCAATCCACATGACAAGCAGCAGCATTATGAGAATTGCCCTATTTTTCCAAGTGAGATATCATCATAAATGACTGCAGAAGAAGTATATTTCAGTGTAAGTTATGAAAGCCCCATTGCTCAGCACAGCTGAGACTTTACAGGAAAATATCACTAATAGATTAATGTTCGCAGGAAACTATTGGTCTAGCAAGCCAGATTAATTTGAAGTCAAAGGAAGTGCTTTTCCTCTGTAGGTTTTATTATTTTTGTGTTAGAAAAAAATCACACCTGAGTAACTGGTCAATGATGAAAATTTCAGATATCCTGACTGACAGATTGACATAATCTAGGAACCTTCTTGAAGGGGGGGGGGATCAGTATGTTACAATACCAACATTCAGACTTCATACATTTTGGAACAAATCCTAACAGGCTGGACTGTTTTGAAATAAAAACATTCTTACACAGCTTGCCACATAACTTTCTTTATTGTAAGTGACAACAGCTAGATTAGATTGATGAAATCACTCTGCTATCTTTCCATTATTAGAACAAATAGAAGAATTCCATGTTTACTTTCCATACCCAATGCAATGCTGTAAGACTGCAAAGCATTATTTGAGACAGGACAATGTTGGCTGTCTAGGATAACTGGTTGGCTGCTGTAGATTAGACTGATGAAGTCACTCTCTTATCTTTCCATTATTAGAACAAATGGAAGAATTCCATGTTTACTTTCCATACCCAATGCAACACTGTAAGACTGCAGAGCATTATTTGAAACAGGACCATGTTGGCTCTCTAGGATAACTGGTTAGCTGCTGTACAAAACGGGTTGCTGGATTAGATGGAGCACTCGTCTGATTCAGCAGGGCTCTTCCTATGTTCTTAATGTGCCTGAAATCACTACCAATGCTGATAGTGCTGCATACTGCTATTATGTGGTGAGAACTGGTCAGACTGTGGTAAGAAAGATGGCTGACCTACATGCCATTCTAAGGCATCCCAAACAGGGAGGCAGTCATATCAGCAAAATGATCACCTATTTTAATATATTTAATAGATTAACTACATCATAATTATGTAGGATCGTAAACAGAACAGACACGTATCATCTTTCTTGCATAAGATGCAGGTCCATACAAACTTTCCTGCCATAGCAATGTATACCTCTAAACAAATTAAGCCAAATACCATGTAAATTATATTAATATTAATAAAAATTCTAATACATTTTGTATACAAAATAGTCTATTCAATACAAAACTGTAAATGTGCAATCATCCATCATGTCAATAATTGGTTTTATTATGATTTTATTGTGATTTTATTTCTATTTGCTGTACTCCACTCTGAGCCCCCAATGGGGGAATGGGTGGAATATAAATTAATAATAATAATAAATTCAACTCTCATATAGTCTCTGCAGTCTTTATCTCCAATATTAAGTTCATGAAATAAATTCCACAAGATGATGCTCACTTTGTGATACAATCCTACAGCGGACTAATTCTCCATCTGTTTAAATTATTCTTTCTCAAGAACCATTCACCATTGTTGTAGAGTAAATCCACAATCCTTCCTAATGCAAGTTATATTTGTGTTCTATAGCTGTGTATGCATTGTTGCTACACACAACCCTGGATCTCGTCTAATAGAGTCGGAACACAGTTAAATTTCACATCTCTCTGGGCAATTGCTCCTATCCTCAGTTAGAAAATGTGTTTTATAGCAATGTATACCTGCAAGAGCAACTTGTCAATTTGCCCAGGTTTTTTTGTATCTATAATATTCAAAGAAAGGAGCTGTGTAGTGAAAACAACAAATCTGGTGGCCCTTTAGAGACTAAGATATATTGTAGCATAAGCTTTCATAGACTAAAGCCCACCTTGTTAGATACAGAGTTATCATAATTTGCTGTATCATACACATACCTTTCTTTATAGAGGAAAAATGTAAACATTGGCACTGAAATGCAGGAGTCACAGTCTGAGATATCCTACATATGTAAAAGACAAACTGTACTGGTGACGATTCACCTACCCTCCCTTTGGCTAAGCCGTGTGTCATTCAATCTCTCTAGCCTTAGGACAGGCAAGGATTGGGCCACTGGGGAAGCTGCCTTCATGTCCTATTTGCCCATCCCACTGGGTCCTCTGTTTATAGAATCATAGAGTTGGAAGGGACCTCCAGGGTCATCTAGTCCAACCCCCTGCACAATGCAGGAAATTCACAAATACCGGGTGCCCCCACCCTAAATTAACAGTGTTCTTACACTGCATTCACTTTCTCTTCAGTGGCTGCTGCTATGTACTGCTTGGTATTCCAAGCTTTGTTCTGTCAGTAAAAGGCAGAGGGAGAAGGCCCTCTCCAGATCTATTCTGGCCTGACTAGGATTGCCAGCTCCAAGTTGGTGGGAAATTCCTGGAGATTTTGTGATGGAGTCTATGGAAGCCAGAGTTTGGGAAGAGGAGAGGCCTCAGATGATTATAATACCCGAGAATCCACCCTATAAAGCAGTTATTTTCTCCGGGGGAGAGTTATATGTTGTCTGGAGTTCAGCTGTGATGATACCAGGAAATCTTCAGGCTCCACCTGGAGCTTAGCTGCCCTAAGCCTGGCAGCACCCTCTAGGTGACTTCACACCACCTGACTGACATGACTTAACTAGGCCTGGCTGTTTGCTCCTTTTTTAGCAGCAGCCCCACAAAGACAGCCACTGTGGCATAGCAGTTAACGCTTCAAGCAGGGTCTGTCAGACCCAGGTTCTTGCTGTGGAAGCTGACTGGGCGATTTTGGTCCAGTCACAGACTTTCAGCTTAGCTTACCCCACAGGGTTGTTGTGCAGATCAAAAGGGGGAGAGGATGATGATGTCATAACCTTTAAATCCCTATATGGCCTGGGACCTGTCTACCTTCGACCACTCCCTATACATACCCCAGAGAGCACTACACTTAGCATCCCAAATTATTCTTAAGATTCCCAGACCAAAAGAAGCTTGATTGTCAACCATCAGAGCCAGAGCATTCTCAGTAATAGCCCCCGCTCTGTGGAATGCCCTCCCTGGAAACATCAGGACTCTGCAGGACCTGCCACAGTTCTGTAGGGCCTGTAAGACCGAACTTTTCAAACTTGCTTTTAACGGTTAAGGGGAGGTGGCTATTATTCCACAGTACTGACAATCTCACTGAATTAACATAACTGAAACAAGAAACATCAGAATAACTAGAACATTAACGTGCATCTTGGACTTTTTATGACTATATAATGGAAATGATTTTATTGTATATTTGTTTTTTTATATTTGATGTTGTTTTTATTTGTTGTTAGCTGCCCTGAGCCTGTCAGGGGAGGGCAGGATATAAATTAGATTAAATAAATAAATAAAATGTAAGCTGCTTTGGTCCCCACCCCACTGTGGAGAAAGATTATCCTTTTCCTAGGTAGAGGCTGTAGGGACAGGGGAAGAGGTGGAAAGCTGAAGTTAGATCACTTCCCCTACAGAAAATGACCACCTTGAAGTGCATATTCTATGGTATACCATAACACAACCATGCCAGGTTAAAAAAGACACCACAAGCACACACTGATGCTAAAAGCTTCAAGACCAAATATGACAGAAAAAGGCAGCAACAACGCACTGCAGATTAAAGGAATGCTGAGCTTCAGTGTCTGTGTGATCATTGTCATGCTATGATGCTACAGCAAATTGACACTGAGTATCCAAGGTCAGGTCACTTGCTCAGAGCCTCTTTCTAGAGCCCGTTCTTCTTATTTTCACAATGAGCCTTGTTCCTAGTTTCTGTAGAAATCTCAAAAGTGCCACTACCACCATAAAAGTATTGACAAGACTCTCAAAACCAGGTTTCTTCACATAAATACTTGTTTCTATGTACATTTTGCTAAAATCTGACAGGTTATGGAGCATTCCTGGCAATTTTCCACACCTGAACACAAAATTGAGTGCCATGTTACCTCTGTTAAGCCTGCAAGTTTGGGTTTGTTTTTTTTAGTGACTAACAGACTTCATTTTAACTTTCTCTTTTGAATGCAAAGTTTCTAGTCACTGAAGCTGTGGGAAAGGGTTTCATTTCATGCATGTTGGGTGCTTTCACACACACTAAATAACACACTTTCAATCAACTTTCACTTTGCAACTGGATTTTACTGTGTGAAATTGAAAAATCACTAAAGTGGATTGAAACTGCATTATTTAACATGTGTGAAAGCACCCATAGAGAGTCCATTATTCAGTCTTATAGTTTGTCTTCTGTTTCTCTGACAGGTTATTCAAGAACTAGACAAATCATAATGTTAAATTATGTTCAAAGTACATGCAGACATACTAACATCCTTTCATTATCAGATTATATACAGCCTTGTTAATTTTCCTATTCATCGTAATGAATACAAATTAATTGTAATGAATTTACAAGGTTCTGATCAATCCTACCTGTTCTCCTTCCAGCTCTGAATAGTATTTTATATTTAGGCTTGCTTTAGTTCAGCACTCTCTTCTTGTCTGTTCTCTATCAAAACTCATATATCTTTTTATTTATTTTTATTTCATACATCTTTTTATTTTTAAAAAATATGCATAATAGATACTATAAATATACAGTATCAAAACTCAACACACAGAAAATATGTATAATAGATAATATAAATGTACAATACCAAAACTCACACAATGCTATTGGCCAAATCACATTGATCACAATACATTGAACCCAACCCTTAACAATGTACCTCTAACACCAGTGCTGACTGTCAAGAAGCTGGGTGTGCTTCTGGATATTTCCTATCAATGGAGAAGAATCTCCGGGTGATCCCTGGCCTGAAAGATATCCAGCTGTCCTCATCCAGAGCCAGGACCTTTTTAGCCCTGCACTGACCTAGTGGAGCTCTCTGCCTATTGACATCTGTGCCCTGCCCTGAGGGACCTACTGCATTTCCACAGAGCCTGTAAGATGGAGATGTTCTATCAGGCCTATGGTTCAGGACAACAACGTTGTTTTTTGCTTTTACCAAGCTGATCTCCCTCATCTCCCCGCTCCACTTCATGGTAAGGATGTAAATTGGTCCTCTAAGCGCCATCTGGAATATGGAACAAATTTTTAAAACTGTTTTAATCTGACTGTAATTGTATTTATACAAACAAACAAATACTAGAATTCAACTAATTCTGCATCATGTACCTACTCTTAAACTTTTTGAAAACTTCCATCTGAATGTACACTGAAGCTTTCACAGGACATTTAACATCCATAGGAAATTCACAACAGAAGCCAAGTCGGGCTGATTGCACTGCATATTCTTATATTCCAGTACATTGAAGCATTTGTCAATTTGGTGTAGTGGTTAAGTGCATGGACTCTTATTGGGAGAACTGGATTTGATTCCTCACTCATCCAGTTGCAGCTGCAGGGTCAGTCTTGCAGAGCTGACCTTGAAAGGGCAGCAATTGTGAGAGCTCTTTCAGCCCCACCTACCACATGCATTTTGCTATGATAGCCATACATTTTACTATTAAATTCACCTGCAAAAGCTTACTCTAAACAAGTAATAATCCTTATAGTGAATAAAATACTTCAGATCACTGGCTTTACTAACATGAAACTGACTTAATGTTTTCTACCTAATTTATACAAGTCAACCATAGTTTCTCCAGCTGTGTCAGCTGCATCACATAGTGAGCAATCCTGCTGTTGAAATGGAAACACATTTGTTCAAATGCAGTTGCTGTATATTTCAACTGGTACTGTTGCTGATAGATTAGAAAAAGAAGATTGGCTTTTTGGATTAATGCCCACAGTACTGAAAGGGAATAAAGAAATACATATAGAGACTTAATTACTGTTGTGAAGTTAAAAGGGCCAATTGCTATTTCCAAAATAAAACTCATACTTATACAATCTCCTTGGTAACAATGGAGTAAAGAATTCAGCAGCTTCTTCAGAAAAAGAACACATTGCAAAGTGTTCTTTCTTTCTTTCTTTCTTTCTTTCTTTCTTTCTTTCTTTCTTTCTTTCTTTCTTTCTTTCTTTCTTTCTTTCTTTCTTTCTTTCTGAATCCCACCCTCCCCTTATGGGCTAAGGGTGGTTAACAACATTTTAAAATCAACAATTCAGCTTAAAAATAAGACAATATAATAAAACATCCAACATCCGTTTACCATCACTACTAGTGCTGCTGACATTATTACTGCTATTTTATCATTTATGAGAGATTTTATAATAATAATAATAAATTTATTTTTGTATCCCGCCCTCCCCCGCCAAAGGCAGGCTCAGGGCGGCTAACACGACACGGTATATACCATGATAATAAATACAATATTACAACAAACAATTGAGCGATTAAAACAAATACAATTACATTCATAAGTTAAGTTAAGTTAAAATTAAATAAACAGTTAAACCATTGTAAATTATACATTTCAGTGCTACAGTTCAACTAAGAAGGCTAGATGTCATTTCCCGCGTTTCATCTTAATGCAAGCTGAAAGAGGGCAGTTTTACAGGCCCTGCGAAACTGGTTTAAGTCTCGCAGGGCTCGCACCTCTTCTGGTAGTTGATTCCACCATTGGGGAGCCATAGTTGAGAAGGCTTGCTCCCTTGTTGATTTCAATCTAACCTCTCTTGGTCCAGGGACTTTTAAAAGGTTTTGAGAGCTAGATCTCAGTGCTCTCTGAGGGACATATGGGGAGAGGCGGTCCCTGAGGTAGGCAAGTCCTCGACCATATAGGGCTTTAAAGGTAATAACCAGCACCTTATAGCGAACGCGGTACACAATCGGCAGCCAGTGCAGGTCCCGCAGCCTAGGCTGCACATGTTCCCACCGAGGCACTCCCACTAACAGCCTGGCCGCTGCATTCTGCACTAGCTGCTGTTTCCGCGTTTGGTATAAGAGCAGCCCCATGTAGAGGGCATTACAGTAGTCTAGCCTCAAGGTGACCGTTGCATGGATCACAGTTGCCAGGTCTCTATGTTCCAGGAAGGGGGCCAACTGCCTCGCCCTCCTAAGATGGAAGAAGGCGGATTTAGCAATGGCAGCTATCTGGGCCTCCATTGTCAAGGAAGGCTCCAGTAGCACTCCCAAACTCTTGACCCTGCGCACTGGAATCAGTGACGCACCATCAAAGGTTGGTAGGGAGATCTCCCCTCCCGGCCCGCTGCGACCTACGCAAAGGACCTCAGTCTTCGCTGGATTCAGCTTCAGCCCACTCAGCCTGAGCCAGTCCGCCACAGCTTGCAGCGCCCGGTCCAAATTTATAGGGACATCGTCAGTCCGGCCGTCCATCAATAGATAAAGCTGGGTGTCATCAGCGTACTGGTGGCAACCCAGCCCATACCTCCGGGCAATCTGGGCAAGGGGGCGCATGTAGATGTTAAATAACATCAGGGAGAGAACTGCCCCCTGCGGCACCCCACAGTTAAGTGGGTGTCTCTGGGACAGCTCTCCTCCAATCGCCACCCTTTGTCCCCGATCTTCAAGGAAGGAGGAGAGCCACTGTAAGGCTAGCCCCCGAATTCCTGCATCGGTGAGGTGGCGGGTCAGCAGCCGGTGGTCGACCATATCGAACGCTGCCGACAGGTCTAACAACAGCAGTACTGCCGAGCCGCCTCAGTCCAGATGTCGCCGGAGGTCATCCATGAGGGCGACCAGAACTGTCTCCGTCCCATGGCCCGGGCGGAAGCCGGACTGGTATGGATCTAAGGTGGAAGCGTCATCCAGAAAATCCTGCAACTGCAACGCCACAGCCCTCTCTATAATTTTGCCCAAAAAGGGCAAATTTGAGACCGGCCGGTAATGAGCCAATTCGGCCGGGTCTGATGTGGCCTTTTTCAGGAGAGGGCAGACCACTGCCTCTTTCAGGGGTGTTGGAAAGAGACCCTCTGAAAGAGATCTATTTACGATGTCCCGTATAGGGCATCTTAGCTCCTCTTGGCAAGCTTTAATTAGCCAGGAGGGGCATGGGTCCAAATCACAAGTCGTTGGGCGTGCTGTGACAAGAATTCTGTCGACTTCCTCCAAGCTGAGTGGGTCAAAGCAATCCAAGATCAAACTAGAAGACATGCATTGGGTCTCGAGTTCACTTACTGTGTCTAAATTGGCAGGGCAGTCGTGGCGGAGCGACTGGATCTTATCTGTAAAAAATTTCGCGAAAGCCTCACAGCCTATCTCCAATTCCTTAGCTTTTGGATTGCCTTGTGGCAATGTAGTGAAATTCCGAATTACCCTAAATAATTGTGCCGGGCGCGAGTTTGCAGACGTAATCTTGGCCGCAAAGTATGTTTCTTTGCGGCCTTGACTGCCATCTCATAGGACTTCATAAACTTCCTATAAGATGTTCTAGACGCTTTGTCACGGGTACACCGCCATTGCCTCTCTAGCCGTCTGAAACCTTGTTTCAGCTGGCGTAACTCCGGGGTATACCACGGGGCCAGCCTAATCCGAGGTCGTAGAGGGCATCGAGGAGCGATCTCATCGATGGCCCTAGAGAGCCGGGTGTTCCAGGTCTCAACCAGGCCATTGAGGGAATCGCCAGTGGGCCAGGAATCCCGCAGAGCCATTTGGAACCGTTCCGGGTCCATCTGGCTCCGTGGGCGAGCCATAATACGCTCGTCACCTAAACAGGTTTGGGGTGGCATATCTACACGAGCCCTGAGGGCGAAGTGGTCCAACCACGGCACCGCTTCAGCGGTTATATCGTCCACTGTAACCCCGGCCGCAAAGATCAGGTCTAACATGTGCCCGGCCTGGTGAGTGGGGGTTGTAACAAATTGAGAGAGGCCTAGCGTCGCCATGGAAGACACTAGGTCCGTCGCCTGACTGGAGGCCGGGTCATCAGCATGGACGTTGAAGTCACCCAGGATCACCAGCCTTGGGTGCTCCAGTGCCCAGCCTGTCGCCACCTTGAGCAGGGATGGTAAGGCGCTAGCTGGTGCGTTAGGCGTACGGTACTCCAGCCAGATCGCCAACCCCTCCCCAGCCTCCCACGCCAGACCGGCACATTCAATACCCTCGATCCTTGGGGCCGGGAGCGCCCTAAAGGAGTAAGCCTCTCGTATAAATAATGCCACTCCTCCCCCCCACCCGCTAGTCCGCGATTGGTGGAAGACTGAATAACCCAGGGGAGCTGTTTGTGAGAGGGCTACTGTATCACCCTCTCGATTCCAGGTTTCAGTCACGCAAGCCAGGTCCATGTCCTGCTCGAGTAAAAACTCTCGAAGGACTGAGGTCTTGTTGTTAATGGACCTGGCGTTGCATAGCACCAATGACGGAGGCGGGTTATTCAACCTGGCCCTGCTACTTGTCACCCTTGGGATGGGACACAGATTGGAGGAGGATCGAGCACTATCCTGTCTCAGTCTTCCTCCCTTACTCCATCTGTTCCCACCGCCATACCTCCCCCTCCCCACAGCGCTGGTGGCAGCCGCTGTCTTAGCCACCCTTAAGCACTACAAACACTACTGCCCCCCCAAACCACTCTGCCCTACTAGGACCCGGTGTCCAATTAACCCAATTAGTACCCCCAACTCTCAATCTCCTATGTATATTAATTGATAAAAATACAAGTCGAGTAGCCTAATCAATTAATTATAGTCCCACCCTGTTGGTCATCTTTAAATTGATTAGCTAAAAATTTTATACAATTCTAACCAATATACACAATAAATAAGTCAAATGAGTTAATTAGTAGAAAATTTATAGATCCAGGCGAGTAGCCATGTTGGTCTGAACAAAGTTAGAGTCCAGTGGCACCTTTAAGACCAACAAAGTTTTATTCAAGGTATTTTTTTCAGGGTGATTCTATAGTCAGTATTACAAAAAGTAAATTAGAGATTCTTAAAGTAAAATTGCTGAACTACTAATATTATCAGCTAAGGAAGTAAATTGCCATTGGGAACAATAAGAATGAAGAGGCCTATTTAATTTAACTTTTGGGATGTTCTTTTATCATTTTTACTATGGCTTTATTAATGCTTCCAGGTTTTAAAGCCAGTTTTGGATGGAAGGTTTTTAACTATGACTATTTTACTATAATGTTTATTTTCTTATGCCCTTTTTATTTTTGTTAAATTAATTCATTTCATTTATTTGATAGTATTTTATTCTTTTTTAAGTTTCCTTAAGCACTTTTTATGTAGAAAGATGTGATAGTAATCATACAAACAACCATTTAAAAAAAAAAGGTCTATACACTTTCTACATTATTGCCAATTCCATCTACACAGAGTCAAGCTGTTACAGTGAACATATGTACTTCCTACATGTATGTGCACACATCAGTTTGTAAGAAAGGGTGAAAATGGCTGCTTACAGATGGGTGGTTTAAGCTGCCCTGGGAAGAGCAGGTGAGTGCCCCCCAAAAGTTTGTCTACACGTGCACATCTGCCTGCCATCCCCATCCCACCCTCGAGCTATCCCCGACTTATCAAGAGCCGGCTTTAAAAGGCACCACTTTCAAAGTGGTGCTTTTCATTGGGGTGCCTCTGAGGCGCCTCCCCGGCCATATAGATGGCTGGGAAATGCCTGGAAAGTACCCAGGGAGCTGTGGACAGGGCACATGAGTGCTCTACACACTCCCCGGGGTGCCCGTGGTCTGTCCCTCTCCCACGGGCCATCTGGATGCTACTGGGCACTCCTTTTCCAGCTGGCTCATTTCTGGGTCAACTTGATGCCACCCTGAGCCAGTCATCTGTTAGCGGCCAATGTGTTCACTTTTCAAATGAAACCAGGAAAATTACTCAATGAACATATAAGCAATAACTGTGCACCATATGTGGATTGTACAAGTGTTCACTGTGAACAGGGTTAACGTTTGATGAAGATGAAAATTAGAAGATATTGGATTTATACCCCACTTTTCACTTTGAATCTCAGAGTCTCAGAGTGAGGTAGGTGGGGCTGAAAGAGCTCTCACAAAAGCAGCCCTTTCAAGGACAGCTCTGCGAGACGTATGGCTGACCCAAGGCCATTCCTGCAGCTGCAAGCGGATGAGTGGGGAATCAAATCCGGTTCTACCAGATCCTCTCTGGTTCTCAACACCCTGAACAATTTAGTGTCATCTGCAAACCTGGCCACTTCATGCTTACTCCCAACTCCAAATCATTAATGAACAAGTTAAACAAGCATGGGACCCAATACTGAGCCCTGCAGCACCCCACTGCTTACCGTCCTCCACTGAGAAGACTGCCCATTTATACTCACTCTCTGCTTCCTATTAATTAGCCAGTTTTTGATCCACAAAAGCACAATATTCTGCTGTTGGTTTTGTAACTTTGTATCATTTAGCATTCCAAACCTCACCAGCTATATGTGGTTCTGTTTACTGTACCTCATTCCTTGTCTGAAGAAGTGTGCATGCACACGAAAGCTTATGTTCTGAATAAAACTAAGTTGGTCTTAAAGGTGCAATTGACTCCTATTTTGTTCTAGAGATTTAAAAGTTCATACTTGCAGCTCAGTTGGAAGAGTACTTTTTAATCTTGTCTTCCTCTATATACTTTGCAACTACAATCAGCTTGGTGTAAACTTTAATTATCTTACAAATACATAATGAATCTTTAAGACACTGTTTTGAAAACTGATAATTAAAAATGTTAAGCTAAAACAGCCTACTCTTTTAAAAAAAACCGATGGTAATGTCAAGCGTTGATATTTCTCAATAAGCAGTCTTTTGTTTTAAATCAAAGCTGTTTTATTGTTAGAAACTCAGAAGCTGTACCAAGGATACAAGCCTTGGGAGTAATGGCGTATACATGGTTACACAGTTGCTATATAGGATATCTTCAAAGATTACATTACAGATGCATACTTGAGTCACGGGTTCAAAGGTTACTAAACACTTTCTCTTTTATTACTAAGGAATTTAGGCTATTAAAAACATCTCGCAGTCTCACACTTCTCCAGCAGTAGATAAGAGTTGTCTGTGTGAACCTGTGGGAGAGGCAACTTGAAAGTGGTACCAGCCAGGCTGTAGCATAAACATCCTTGGGTCAGATGGATTTATTACTTGCCCAATGGTTGTAAATAAGGGGGGGGGGGAGCAGTAGAGAGCTGATGACCTGCTCTTTGTCTAAGAACCCATTATGTTACAGAAATAAGCGCGCTTGACAGGTAATTTATGATAGGGTTTTCAAAATTAAGGGGTACAATGGCAAAAGGGTCCATAACATGTGAGCTTACCAAAGAAACGTAACATAGCACAAATATTAAAATTAAGGGTTTTTTCCCCTCAACACCATTCACTTTTTAAGAATTAGACATTTCATAGAAAAATCAATTTTGCATTTTAAATCTGAAATGTTTAACTTGAAATTCGAACACTTACAGTTGGGACTTTTTCAGTTTTGATAAGTGTAAACAATGACATTCATAAACTCTCACATATCATAGGATTTGTTTTGTATCCTTCAGTTTGCGCATCAAGCACACACCAATGCATGCTGTCTAATGCTATGATTTAACAAACATACAATTTCATGTCAATTATCATAAGCTAATATTTAGAAA
This sequence comes from Heteronotia binoei, assembly GCF_032191835.1. NCBI lineage: Eukaryota > Metazoa > Chordata > Lepidosauria > Squamata > Gekkonidae > Heteronotia > Heteronotia binoei. The sequence goes on from NC_083225.1 coordinate 57,519,948, forward strand.
TTATATCAACCATCGAAAATAGCAGAAAGGGGGGGAAAACAGAATTCTTCTTCTTAATTACTGTTTTCACAACAAAAATCATAAACAGTGAGCCATTACACACTAAAAAGGAAGCCTAAGATTTTAGCTGACTAAGTTCCCATCTGCTCATTGTTTCTATCATATCATTAGTGATGCCCAGATGTAATAATTGAAATTCCAGGTATTTTGTCCCTGTCACTCATATGATTATCCAGCATAACTAATCCAGGAAGACCGGATTGTAAATTTGATTTCACCACCCTAATTTTCAAATTAAACATTCTCCACCAAGCCTCTGTTTCAAAAGGCAGCTCCCCACTCTTGCCTCTCAAAATAAATAAATAGCAATGCTCCTCAAACTATTTTCTTTGAAATCCTGTGATTTTTCAAAAATTACAAGGCATTTCAACTGAACAACAGTTGGACACCATCAATTATCTTTGTTCACCTGTGGAGGAACACTATGTATTCTAGGACACATGTCACTGTAGTTGATGGAGAGATCCCACATTGCATTTATGTGCTGAGTACATGCCATATGCAGCATAAGGGGGTTCTATAGCAAAAATACCAAGGTTATTTGCAAATCTGGAAAGTGTTCCCATGTAGAAACTCTGAAAATCACTATGCATATCAATATAGTTAACTGCTAAATACCATTTTAATCAAATATCAATTGTTTTATATCAAATCACATAGCACCAGGGTTTTTTTAAAGCAGGAATGAACAGTAACGCAGTTCCAGCTGGCTTGGTGTTAGGGTGTGTGGCCTAATATGCAAATGAGTTCCTGCTGGGCTTTTTATACAAAAAAAATTAGATAGATAGATAGATAGATAGATAGATAGATAGATAGATAGATAGATAGATAGATAGATAGATAGATAGATAGATAGATAGATAATCTAAATCTTTGGAGTAAATCTGAAATATTTAGATCCCACCTCCTCATAAAGGTTTACAACAATCAAAAACATAAAACACAATAATTAAATAAAACTTTTAAAAAGGGTTCTAGTCTACCATTGTGCTTAGCTCTTATTATAATGGAAGAAGGCTTCACACTTAGCTGAGAAATATAGCCCAAAGATTACAACCAAACAACCAAAGCTATTGCCCACATACTATTCAGGGACTCAATCAACTTCAAGCTCAGTCAGCTGATTAAAACAGAAACCAGAACTTGAAAAGCTTGAAAACTCAACCCAAAGAGCACAGAAATAATATGACTTTGCATAGCCATTATAGCCATACTAGATAAAATCCTCTTCTCATCTCCTCTTATGATACTATTACAAAGAGTGAATGAAAGAAAAGGCTGAAGAGCCTAGTTCTGTTCACATGATTTAGTGAATGCATGTACAACCTGCATGTACATGCTAGTGTGACAGGGAGCAATAACTGATCTAATATTTATATTTGGGTTTTTTTACATGCTACTGCCCCTTTAAGACATAACCAAATAGCAACGAACAGAAGAAGCGGTGGTAGAAAATGTTGTCAAGTCACAGCTGACTTATGGATGGGTTTTCAAAGAAAGACATTTAGGGGTAGTTTGTCATGGCTCTGCATAATAACCCTGATATTCCTTGGAAGTTGCCCTTCCAAACACTAGCCAGGGCAGAACCTACTTAGCTTCTGAGATCTGACAGGATTTGGGCTGAAATGACAGTGTTGTAGTTTGTGTTTGGTGTGTTTTAAGAAATAAATGTTGATATTCATTACACTTCCTGCCTTTCCCTCTGTTTGGAGTATAACATACCTGTTCATAAGAAAGAACCAATACCTGTTCATTTTACAAATGAAACTGGGATCCACTAGCTGGATAAATGTGGTTTAAATTATATGTTTAGCTGTATATGTGTTGATTGTAACATGAGAATTACTCAGTGCGTGTATAAAGAAAAATCAAGTGTACACATACATGGATTGTATATGCATCCACTGTAACTTTTGGACAGAGTTCTTATGGAGGCAAAATGCATCTTAAAACATAAAAATATAAGAAGATACCAGTGGGCCATCTAATTCAGCATCCTTTTTCATACATAGCCAACTAGTCAGGGCCATAGCCAGGATTTGGAAGATCGGGGGGCATTTACATTTTTTGGGGGGCACTGATGCTCCCCAGCACCCCACACAACCTTCCCTCTAGTTGTTCTCCCTCTCTGACACCCTCCCTTCTCCCCTCCCCCCCCCAAGGAAGGGAGAGTGGTGATGAAAGTGACAGGCAGGAGAATGGGCAACCATTGGGGCTGGGAGAGTGGGAAAGGAAGCGAGAAGGCGGTGATCAGGGCTGGGAGGGAGGGGAAGAGGCCAGAAGAAGCTGGATCGGGGCTGGGACTGGGAGGGAAAAGAAGGAGGTGGGGAGAAGGCGGCAATCGGGACTTGGAAGGGAGAGAGGGGAACTGGGAAAGAGGCTAGGAGAAGCCGGCGATCCAAGCAGAAGCAGCTCCCCATCTCCCCGCCAGTTAAAGGACCCGATGATCAGCTGTTTCATGGGCCATTTAACTAGCACACTGGGGCTGCTTCTGCCTCCAGCCCCGCAGTGCTATTTTAATGGCAGGGAAGGCGAGGGACAGGCAAGGAAAAGCTTCCCTTCCCTCCTCTCCTCTCCCTGCCACTACCCTCCCTTCCTTCCCACCATTAAAATAGTGCGCAGGGCTGGAGGCAGAAGCAGCCCCAGCCCCTGTGCTAGTTAAAGGGCCTGCGAAACAGCTGATCGGGGGCCCTTTAACTCCAGTGGGAGGCTGGAACGGCTTCTGCCCTCGCCTACCAAATGCTCACAGGGCCAGCAGCAGTCTCCAGAACCATGGCAGAGGCCCCGGGGACTGCTTGGGGCCTCCAGTCAGGGGGCCTCGCCCAGAAGTCGAGGGGGCTGTGTGCCCCCAGGCCCCCTCATAGCTACGGGCCTGCAACTAGTTGATATGGAGGGACAATTAAAAAAACCAACCCTGATTGTGCCTCCTAGAACTGATATTTAGCAGTTTAATGCTTCTAAATATGGAGGTTCTCTATAACCATGACTAGTAGTCACTGACTGAACATCTTCCATGAATCTTTTTAATTTTCCCCTTTAAAGCCATCTTGCTAGTGGACATCACTACATACACTGACAGTAAATTCCACAACTGAATAACTCTCTGAATGAAGAAGTACTTTTTTTTGTCTGTATTTTGGATGAGAGAGAGAAAATTCTCTCTATCCACTTTCTCCACTCCATGAACTAACTACATGCCAGGTGATGACAGCTTCCACAAGAAATGTGGCAGCCATTTTTATATACTTCCCCTAATATCAAAGTAAAGGCAGCATAAGTCATAAAAGGGATGTACTTTAATGGGAAACTGCCGATTTCACTCAACCCTGGATGAACAAAGTTCTTCAAAGCAAACTTTTGTTAAGGTGCGAAAGAGATAGATTGTTGGAAGTAGTATGGTTTACAAAGGAGGGCTTTGATATGCAAGATGGTGCAGGGGAAGATGCTGCCACACCATTGAAATACAGTGACAGTATCTTCCCATGATAATGGGTCACATTCATTCTGACAAATGCAACTTCATGGCCATTTTCTCAACTTTCAGTTGAAACTGTTCAAAATTATATTTGAAATCTCTCCTAATATGGGGGTGGAGGGGAGGGACTGTTTGTGCTCTCTGGTTGACAAGGAGTAAGTGTTTGGTGGGGGGAGGGGGTTCAAACTTTTGCAAGCAAAATCTTTTTGCTTGAAAATGCACACTCCACATCTGAGAAAGTTCAAAGCAACCCTATTAAACAATATGGTGTGAGTTTAGTTTTATAAAACCAAATTAGTTCACTATCAAACACACATCCATTGTACATTCTGAGATGAAGTCATAAAACTTCTGCTTTGCTTGCTGTTGATGTTCTGTTGCTCTGGTAGTGATGAAAACTGAATGCTCATTTCTAAGTGGAACAACATCTATTTGCCTGCACATAGAAGACCAGTATGTATATTTCTTTTGCCCTGAAATATCAGAATCTGCTAATAACATAAAGAGTAAGAGCAGCTGTTCCAGTTAATTAGCATTTCTCGATTGACTACGCTATATAGTTTCCACTGAAATGGGATAAAAAATCTATAGAACCAAAATGTATAAAATGCATGGCCCAATCTAGAAAAGAGCATGGTCTGCAAGTGGAGTTCAGCAGTCGGCCTTCCTCTTCCGCTGATCCCCATTAGTCCCCAAAGATTTTGTTCCTGGAGGGTCAAGAGACCCTTGTGATCAGAATAGGGGACAAACAACAGGATTACAGCAGAAAGTGGAATCAGTGAGTGTCCTTCCACTGGATGCAAACAAATCATGATAATCAAATGTGCACTAATCATCAATCTGTTCCACAAACTACAATTGATCTCTCCCCTACCTCAAAACAGCTTCTGGCTTTTCTTATGTGGAAGCAGTCAGTTTGCGCATAGATTTCCTGACAAATAGTTACTCCATTCAAATGACAGTAAGGTACATATGCATTTATGAGCACACATGGAATTCTTGACAGGGATAATTATTATAACACAGTAGTTGAAAATAGTTACTAAGTTATTCATAAGGGTTTAAAGAATGAGATTTCAGTAAGCATGACCAAATCATTTCCCCCCCTGCATGTTTTCAGCATGTTTGTATTAATATTTCCTTTAGGGAAAATGTACTGCACATAATGAAAGAAAAATATATTAAGAATCGTATGTTCAGCTTACTCTGATAGTGTTCTGTACAGCAAGTTAATAGTTTTCCTAATTTAAATGTCTCCGATTCCAGAGGAGCAGACAAATGCTTGCCTGACAGAAGATTTTAATGCTTGTATATTACAGCAATCAATACAAAATAATAACAGGCTAACATGCTTAATTATATTCAGTTGTCATGCTTCCATATATTGGTGACTCAAATAGCCTACTACTCTTGGGAAATGAAATTATGGCACATTAAGGAAAGACTTCTCTCTACTGAAACTAATGTTTACAAGTCATTCTTGACAGTTAATTCATTTTACCATTTCTAAAGCTACATTTTCATAGTTCCACATTTTAGATCCTTATGACATTGAACACTTTCTTCATGGTAAATGGGGCCTACTTTTGGCATCGTTTTTGAAAACCAGAAGTACATCAGCCTCACAGCTCAGCTCATAGCAATGTGTATGGAGAGGAACAGTTCTCCAAATGAGTTTATTAAAAAAATGTATTTCTTATATGGTCATCTGACAGAACAGAACTTCTGGTAACTGTGAGGACCAAATTCTATGACTACATAAATGTTGTGCTTTAGAACACAGAACATAGGCCTATATCCAATTACACTGTTCAGCAAATTTAATCACTTAAGATGGCAGCGATTTCTGCTAATTTCTCCCTTGCACAGCAGCCAACTGAGCGCCTCTGAAAGATTGTTCCTGCAGGTGTTGGTTTTTTTTGGGGGGGGGGCTCTTGTAAACACAACATAGGAATTCTGTAGGATAGAGGAATTGGCAGAAATCACCACCACCCTCGGGGCTTTTTTTGTAGCAGGGACTCCTTTGCATATTAGGCCACACACCCCATGATGTAGCCAATCCTCCAAGAGCTTAGAAGGCTCTTAGTACAGGGCCTACTGCAAATTCCAGGAGGATTGGCTACATCAGGGGTGTGTGGCCTAATATGCAAAGGAGTCCCTGCTACAAAAAAAAGCCCTGCCACCTCCTTAAGAAAATATTAGGTGTCCTTAACTCTTCAGTATGTGTTTGGATACAGGCTAAAAAGCAAAGGTCTTGATGTGAAGTTCGCTAGACAGAACTACAGTGATTCCATAGTGGTTGCTGATTTCAAATTCTACTTCACTTAGTCTCCCCTGCCATGACTGCAGAGAAGAAAACTTACGGGGGAAAAGTAAGAAAACTGAGAACTTCAAGGTTGAACTAGATGACCCTGGAGGTCCCTTCCAACTCTATGATTCTATGAAAGGCCTTCTTAGTCCCACTAGGTCTTTGGTTAAACTATTTTGCTCTTTAGGATTTGGTATGGGGTTCAGTTTTAATCTGCTGGATTTATTTGCTTTGGTTTTTTAATGCATTTTAATAACTTTTTTCTTTTTATTGTCAGTTGTTTTATTGATATGCATTGAATGCCATTTGCAGCTTTAAGTGATTTATTTTTTAAATATCAGTAAAGCTATATTTTAGTTAATTATAAATGCACTGCTCCATCAAAAGAGAAAACAGAAAGCATTTCCTATTTTTATCTGCATGGAATCTTCTCCCCAAAAAAGTCTGTAAACATATCTTATTAGAGCAAAGTTTATGTCCAGTGGTACCTTTAAGACCAACAAAGTTTTATTCAAAGTGTGAGCTTTCACATGCCAAGCACAGTTCCTCACAACAAATGAAACAGAAACAGAATCTTACATATAGAGGATGAGTAATAAATACATATATTATTCTGTATGCTAATTTACTACCCATCCTCTATATGTAAGCTATGTAAGATTCTATTTCTGTTTCAGCATGCTTGGCACAAAAAAAGCTCACACTTTGAATGAAACGTTGTTGGTCTTAAAGGTGCCCTTGGACTCCATTTTATTGCTTCAGACCAACATGGCTCTCCACCTGGATGTATCTTATTGGAATGGTCAGCATTGTCTGCCCCTCTCTCATTTGCTTATATTCCATTAATCAATATCAAATGGAATATAAATAGATTATAAAAATCCATCTCAAGGAGAATCATTTTAATAACTTTAAAAGTTAACTGGTTGTGTGGCAGAATACATAAAGTTCATTCTTTATATGTGTCCTTTCCCACAAACACCCAGGCTTCAGATGTAAAATATTTTTTTTAATAAGAGGCTCTGATGACATTATCAACTCTACTCTCCATAAAAAAAATATTCTGAAATCAACACCCTCTTATCTGATGTCATTTCTTCTGCCTTACTAGCCATAAATTAATAAATCTGACTGACATCCCACTTTTCAGTATACTCACAATCCAGCAAAGAGTTAGACTCAATATAAGAATTGCGTGTATTCAATCGTCATTGCAGATTTTAATGAGAATTATGAGAATATGTGCATTAATTTCAGTGCTTGCTCACTCTGGGCAGTTGGTCACATACATCCAACATAAACTTCTGTGTGTCATTACAACAATGAGTGGTGATTGTCTATTATTTCATATTTTAGCTTTAGGCACAAAATGTCTCCTAGTGTTGTGCAAAGGTCTTTGTTTTGGAAATAAACTGCCACCACACTGCATAGAAACCTCCAACTGAGACTGGCACAATAGTCTTGCCATTACCCTGGGTGAACCTATTCAGTTACCTGGTTTTGATTTGCAGCTTTTCCCCTTGGAACTACAGTAAATCCAATTCTGTTCTTAATTGTCCCATTTGGCTCATCATCTTCAGCACCAATTGCAGATGACAGGTTCAAGTTCTCAGAGGTGAGTGATTCCTACTGTGATGAAACTCCTGGGCTACATATCACCAAGACTGACAGATGAACTTTGTACTTGTGAAGATGAATTGTATTCAGTTCCACAGACTCATTTCTGGTATAACGCCTGACATTGTTTTACAGATGTCTATGGTGAAGTGTGCCAACAAAATCAGAAACCAGTTGGATTAGGCCCATTATAAAACAAGATAGTGAACAAAAAATTCATTTATTTGAATATTTATACCCCACTTTTCTTCCTTATGTGGACTCAAAGTAACAAATTTGTTCTCCTCACTTCCTTTTTCTCTACACTACACTTCCTTTTTCCTTTTTCACTACAATTATCCTAAATTAGGATAGCTAAATTAGGCAGAGACAGTAGGGTTGCCAGGTCCCCCTGCCACCAGCAGGGAATGGGTGGTGGTGGCAAGGTTGCCAGATCCAGGTTGGGAAACTCCTGGATATTTAAGAATGGAACCAGGAAAGAACAGTGGGGTACACTGCCATAGAGTCCATCCTTCAAAACATCCATTTCCATCAGAGGAATTGATCTCTATAGTCTAGAAATCAGCTGTAATTCCAGGGAATCCCCAGGTCCCACCTGGAGGCTAGCATCCCTAGCAAAGAGAGAAAGACTAGTTTCAAACTCACTCAGCAAGGTTCCCTGGTAGACTGGGAATTTGAATTTGAGCCTCCCAGATCCTAATATGGCACTCTGATCACTATATTATGCTAGTGTGAGGACTCTTATCTTGGAGAACTGGGTTTGATGCACCTGCTGGAATGGCCTTGGGTCAGCCATAGCTCCGGCAGAGGTTGTCCTTGAAAGGGCAGCTGCTGTGAGAGTCCTCTCAGTCCCACCCACCTCACAGGGTGTCTGTTGTGGGGGAGGAAGATTAAAGAGATTGTAAACCACTCTGAGACTCTGAGATTTGGAGTGGAGGGCGGGACATAAATCCAATATCTTCTTCTTCTTCGTCTTCTTTGTCAGACTCCACAACAGCCATTATGCAGCAAAGATGAGGGTAGAAGAACTCAACTGGGCTTTGTGAACATGTGCATGCGCAAAAAACCAATTGCACTGTACTGAAATACTGATTCTGTGAATTAGGCAGATCATGAGAAGGAGGGCAGGAAGGGTTGCATCAGTGCTTAGTTCTTGTGGCCCTTTCTTACATGCACAGGAAAATGCTGCTTGACACTTTGGGGTCTGTCAGCAAATTTTTCTCCAGGCCAGTTTGGCAAGGAATCCTGGAGATTTTTGCCACCTTCTGGGCATGGAACAGGAGTCATTGGGGATGTATTTGTGTGAGGGAGGTATTTGTGAGTTTCCTGCATTGTGCAGGGAGTTGGATTAGATGACCCTGGAGGTCCCTTCCAACTCTGATTCTATGACTCTATAGTTAGGAAGGAATATAGTGAAGCAACCTGTCATACAGTCAAACAGGTCGATAAACTGCCAAATTGATCACCAAAATATCAGTTCACCGGTCATGAACAGTATGTGACCCAAGCTAGCAAATGTTTGAGCATCCTAACTCCAGGGGACATGCAAGGTTCTTCCTTTCCCATTTTATCCTGACAATAACCCACTGAGATAGGTTAGGCTAAGTGAGAATATGAACAGCCCAAAGTCACCCAGTGAAATTCTTGGCCAAGTAGGGTATTGAACTTGGGTCTCCTTTTCTTAATTTGATGCTCTATGCCAGGGGTGGGAAACCTTTTTTCTGCCAAGGGCCATATGGATATTTATAACATCATTTGCGGGCCATAAAAAATTATCAACTTAAAAAACAGTGCTCTGCCAACAGAGAATGATTCAGGCCAGCAAAATTAGTACAAATAATTGCTTTTCTGTTTGAAGTCACGTGGGGAGAGTCTAATCTGACACACACACACACAGCCCACTGCTCTAGGCAAATGCATAGGTAGAAAAAGCCCAGCAGGAACTCAGTAGCATATTAGACCACATCCCCTAATATTAGCATTTTAGGTAACACACTCATTAGCATATTAGGCCGCACCATCTGGGATAATCAAGTCCAAACTGAACTGTGACAGTAACTTTTCCAGGCCCTGCAGCAACTCTGGCCAGCCAGCCAGGCCCCAGGGAGGCTGCTGCACAGTACATCTGGGCCCTGTGATCCCTGCCTGGCCCTGGGGAGGCTGCTGCACAGCGCGGCTGGCCCCACAATCCTTGCTGGCCAGAGGGGCTGCCACATGGCTTGATTCAGCCCAGCAATTCCCAAGGGCCACACCAAGTGACCTTGAGGGCCACATATGACCCTTGGGACAGAGGTTCCCCACCCCTGCTCTATGCTATTGCAGATGTAGGTGATATTTTAAATGGTATTTTAAACATGATATTATCTACCAGGACCTACAGAATTATGATTTCATTTCCCTTTTTCTTCTTACATGCTGGAGTGGCTTTCAAACCAGACTATTTATAGAGAATTAGAATACAGAATTATAGAAGCATCTCTTAATAAGAGCAAGGCCAAATGCACATTTGATTTATATTGGATGTGACAGTTTCCATATCATAATGATTAGCAAAATAATAGTTGCTATTAAATTTCACATGTACCATGTTACTTTTTGAATATATATTTGACACCAGCACTACAGAGTGAAAAGTGAGGTTACCTCATCAAGGACCTTTTATCAAACAGCATTAGCCTCATTCTATGGGGTTATTTTCAGCACTGTGTATATCAAAGCCCTCTTTGTGTTAGCCATCACAGCATTACTCCCACAGTTGTTCTGAAAGCACCAACCAGTGCTGACATGTTTGGCAAAACAGATTTCTACTCTTTAATCTTTAGGGTGTATTTGTGTGGGATTACCATAACTGGTGCTTCTAGGATTAGGAATTAAAGGGTATGTAAAACCCTTGTGCTAATATGGATCTTATTCCTTTTTGGATTGCAATTTTGGCAGTGGCAGATGGGCAGAGAACTAGTGTAGCCAACGAACAGGTGTATAATAGAACCCCATGATTTGATGAGTTGCCATGTTGGCAGCTTGAAATATATATTTAAAAATGCAATATATGGCTCTTAGCAGCAGTTTGTTCAACCCTTATTTTACAGAGAAGTACATATGCTAAGGTTATGATAGACTTCACAGAGTAATTTGGTGATGAGATTTAATTAATTGGCCCCAAGCAGCAGATTTCTATACAATGAACAGGTTTACCAGGCATAATCTACCACCCAGAAAAGAGGAAAGGAAGAGATTGCTCATCATTTAGTAGCAGAGTAATAAATTTCAGAGGAACATCTATTTTATCGATGTCATAACACCAGCAAAGAGTTTTGTGGACTTTTAAAGATGTAATGATATATTGTGGCCAATAATTTCACGCTCATGTTTCCCTTTGTGTGTTACTGGAACCAAAGAGGAAAATATAGCAGGCCTCTCATGTATCAGCAGATCTCCTGGTGCTGCAATGCAATGGTTCAGACCAGGGCTTTTTTTGTAGCAGGAACTCCTTTGCATATTAGGCTACACCCTCCTCATGTAGCTAATCCTCCAAGAACTTACATTAGGCCCTGTAAGAAGAGCCCTGTGAACTCTTGGAGGATTAGCTACATTGCGGGGGAGGGGTGTGCAGCCTAATATGCAAAGTAGCTCCTGCTACAAAAAAAGCCCTGGTTCAGACTCTTTAACATGGCAGCAGTCTAAGATGGCAGCAATAGTGCTTTCACTCACTAAATAGTAGAATCTGACCCACCATTCAAAAATCACTTTCTTGTAAAATCCAGAGGACATACCTTGACCACTGAATCTTTGTACCAGTGTATCTGACTAAAAATGTTGTTTTTATTTTCGCACATGTATACATTGCTGCATGCATGAAGATATCTTGCTAAGGCAGATGGTTGGGAGTGTGCTGATGGTGCCACTCTCTTGCCAGAAGGATGATAAAAGGGGTGTCCGATATCACAATCCTACTCCCTACCAGTCACTGCCCTTTCACAGATAACAGTACCAACTAGCAGTTACCCAGGGAGAGTGAGTGAATCTACATGTTTCCAAACAAAGAAATTCTTCCATATTCAATTAACAAAGTGCATGTATAGTCAAGAACACCAAGGATGTACTCCTGAATGATATCTGTTAGTCCCTTTCCCTGTGCAGCAGCCAGTGGCAAATCATCTAGAATGAAAGTGACTAATTACTATAAAATAACTCACAATGCGATCCTAAAAAATATTACTCTAGTCTACAGCCATTAATTTCAAAGGGTTTAGACTGGAGTAACTATGTTTAAGATTACACTGTCAGCCTTTTTAGTAATAGAACTGGGCTTGTAAACTATAAAAACTGCTCCCTGACATATTTTCATTAAATTAGAAGTAAACACTGTTCTAAAAATAACAAGAGTAAACATGATAGATTAGCTCTAATTCATAGAAAACATGCCAGGTTTCTAAAAGGCTTTTGGCAAACAAACCAAACTTTTGACTTTTATGGTAATTCATGATAAATATTCTATCAACATCATTAAAAAGTGTACACATTATTTAAGAAGAACAGGCAAACAATCAAGCTTTCTAACCACCATCTGGCAAATCTTTCTACCCAATACATTAAGTGAATTATCCAAAGTGGTCATATGCTAGTAACATGGCTTATTTTATTAGGAATTGTGTTGCTTCTGAAGACATGGATTTTTAATTGCTCTTCATAATCAATAGTCAAGTTAAGGTTAGATATGGTTGCCAATCCCCAGGTGAGTAATTAGGAGATGCCTGTGTTCAAAATTTTACTCACAAGGTATTTTTAATTTTTTTTTATCACAATAAACTATTTTCAAAAATTTATGCTTGTTCAGTTGATATTGGTTTATGAAATTCCTCATACATTTACACAAAGTGAGAAAAATATTCTTAAGGTACTAAGACCCAAACTTTACACAAAAGTAGTGTGTCAATTACAAAACAATATTTAAAAAAATAAAGAGAACATAAAGAGTCCACTTAAGCCAAAAAGCCTATAACAAAGTTCTTGCTTGCTACGTAGACCTCTTGTTTAATCTGTTAATGTTGCTATGTAGACAATTCCCTCAGCAACAATGTTGCGATGCAGTATTCTCAGCTGAAACAAAGTTCCAATGTTCTCCAAAATAGTCAACAATGTTGCAAGGTAGGCAGGACTCAAGGACTGTATTGAAGTATGTAAGATAACATGTATCCTAGGTGTTTCAACATCAACTTCTTCTCGGTCATAATACTTCAATTATTGGAACTACAACAAAATTTATACAAAGATGAATAACAACATTATACAAAAATATGCTTGGAGAGAAAACAAGACGGAATGGAGTAAACTCAAACGACTATTCATACAGTTAGTCAATCTCTCTAGCTGCATTAGCGGTTCTCAGAATACTGGGCGCCAAACCCAAGCATTAAAAAGCTCCAGGTGTTAAAATCCTAATTCTTAAAGGGAACTACTTCATATTCCATTTTATAAGAAAGGTGTTAGGTCGAAAGCAGAATTCAGACCATAAGGAGTGACAGTATTAAATTTCTGCATGAAGTAAGATTCCTTTTGCAGTAGCAATTTATGCAATGTGGGCTAGTGGGTTTGGGACCTCCAGAGTGGGAGAACTACTGCCCCACTCAGGAGCTTAACAGTCCTACTTCAAGTCACCCAAATTATTTCCCAGAAAGCTTTCCATCAATGCAGCTTCCAGCATCAGCTTCAGCAATGACACTGCATCATGTATCTTTAAAAGACAAAAATTGTTTCATCTGATTTCTTTCTGTATGTCTAGCTAATGAGCTGTAATAGTATCAGCAAATCTGTATTTGTTATGGTACTGTTTAGCTATATATATATATATATATATATATATATATATATATATATATATATATATATATATATATATATATATGAAAAACCCACCAAGTCTCACAAATCTAAGTAATCATATCCATAAGTGCTGAAGATCAGCAAAAATGAAACCAAATAGCCAACAGAACATGAACAAAACACAGCAAGAAAAAGACAAATGGAATATGTACTATATCCCGTTCGGAGATTAATCACCATGAAGAAGCACAAAGAAAGGAAACAGAAAGTCTTGGTCCGCACTGAGACAATTTATTTGAAAACAATCAATAATATAATGTACCCACGTCCATAAGTTACAACTTCATTCACTGGAAAGAGACAGATGTTTTCCATTCTTTGAATGCTTCACCAAACTGAATTCAATACAAGGGCCTCCTGAGTTTGTTATTAAATTGACATTTGCAAATGTCAAGCATTTGTTTCCCATATGGGCAACCAAACATAGAGCTTATCAATTTAACAGAAAAAAGAAGCATGAAATAAACAGTGAACAGCATGATACTTACAGTCAGTAGCTCATGAAATTTGGTGTTAAGGCCCTGGAATTTAGGGTTTAAGGTACTTAAACTGGTGTTTTTCATGTCTAATCTGTGACAAAGTTCTGATGGGTGCACAGAATGTATTTTGTATATTAGAGCTGTGGAAGTCAGTGCAAACTAAAGGAGAGAAAGGAAACTAAGGAGCTGTGGAAGTCAGTGCAAACTAAGGGAAAGAGAAGGGGAAGTCAGTGCAAACTAAGGAAAAGAGTTTTGGGCAAAAGATGAGGAGGAGGAGGAGATCTCCATGAAAGCTATAGCTAACCCAAGGCCATTCCAGCAGCTGCAAGAGGAGGAGTGGGGAATCAACCTGGTTCTCCCAGATAAGTGTCCATGAACTTTAACAGTATACCAAAGACCAGAATAAGTAGCTCTTTAAATGCAGTGCCTCATTGAAGCTTCAGCAGATATTGCAGTTCCAAGCTGTAAGGGATATCGTCCTAAATTCAAAGATTTGGAAATAAAATGAATAGAAGTGTTTTAATTCCTTTCTGGGATTTTTGTTTTCTGTTTCAGTGGATGTATGGAGCTATTTTAAATATTGATATCTCACACTCAGCATCTGTAGGGCTGCTAGGTCCAACTCAGAAAATACCTGGGGACTTTGGGGGTGGAACCAGGAGACTTTTCCCATTCCCTAAAATAAATAAAAATACAGTAATGCAGTTTCACTGAATACAGTCTTCATTTCCTTGTCCCCAGCAGCTAACTACACTTCCACTAAATGAAAGGGAACACACACACAAAGCAGCAGCCAAAATAAACGCAGTTTTCAAGCACACACTTTTGTTATCTATGGGGTAATTTACTCACAAGTTGCTGAATGTGACCATCTGCTTTATGTCCACCAACTTCTGCAGACTAACATGGGGGGGGGGGGGAGATTTTTGTTTACCCTTTACTATGCAACCAACTTCTGAAAGGAATGTAAAACAAATGGGGGGGACAGGGCTGGCTTTATTTCCTTTCTCACAGCTTCACAGACTCTGGAAACAGCCACATAGCTCTGCCTGCTCACCCTGCCCCCATCCAGCCTTACTTTTAGTGAGATTTAAAGGCACACACACCTTCCAAGTTCCCAAGCTCATCCTAAGCATTCCCAGGTGGAAAGACACATTGCTGCTGTTGGAGGGATGGGGCTTTGCCTGCTGGCCAGCTGCCTGGCAGGAGTCTGCAAAATCCAAGATCTCTCAGTGGGACCTGGGGTTCTTTCGAATCAACTACTAATAGCAAAACTACATAAATATCAACCTTAATTATACATACAAAATTAATAAGCACAGGGCCAGTATAAAAATAAAGGGGGGAAGGATAAAATCAGTAGTTTGTAAAAAACCTTAACATTTGTAAGGTTTGTAAAAAACCTTAACATTTAAAACCAGCAGCATTCTACAAATAAGAGTGGGGGGGATGTAGTGTAGAATTCAAACACTTCACAGAATATTACCAGAATTACTTACAATTCTATATCTCTGAAGTTTTATTCTATACGTTCAAACAGACTGTTGGAAAGTTCCTACACAAGTTTCTAGAGTGAGAGTATATAATTAACTGCCATTGTACTGGTACTGATATTTTAATGCCAATTAACAAGTGTTCTCATCTTCTTATATATGCCCTAGCAGGGCTTTTTTTTTTTTTTGTAGCAGGAACTCCTTTGCCTATTAGGCCACACCCTCTTCTGTAGCCAATCCTCCAAAAGCTTACAGAGCTCTTATTACAAGGGCTACTGCAAACTCTTGGAGGACTGGCTACATCAGGGGGTGTGGCCTAATAGGCAGAGGAATTCCTGCTACAAAAAAACCCTCCTGTGACCTAGAATCAATAAACATACCCCATGCTCAGTTATTTAATTTCAGTTTTCAGAGATAAGGGTGGGGGAAAACCTCAGCTGGTCACTGTGAACCAGCTGTCCTCTCTCAGCCTATTTACTTCACAAAATTGTAACTTTTTATTAGAGAGAGAAACTCCATGGAGGGTACCCCTTGGTCACCAGTGGGATCTGGAAGGGTAGGGTTGCCAGATCCAGGCTGGGAAACTCCTGGAGATATGGGAATAGAGCCTGGGGAGGAGAGGGATCCCAATGAGGTATAACACCAGAGAGTCCACCCTCCGAAGCATAGATTTTCTCCAGGGGAACAGATCTCTGCAGTCTGGGGATGAATGTAAGGCCCCACCTGGAGGCTGGCATTCTAATCCCAAATTACTTGAGGAAGTATGGGAAGTATGAAATAGAAATGTGAACAGTAAAACATGTTGCTGCAGTGTGTTTTTTTTAATGAGACATCTTCAAAAATCTCATCAAAGGTAAAACAGGGGAAATGACAGGTAACTGGAACTGGCAAACAGGAACCACTGGACTATGATATCATCAGTACATTCAAGGTTTAATAGTAAGTGGTCAGCAGCCAGTCTAGGACATTGGCTCAGTGCTCCAAACTTGCATGTGACACTTTCTACCTCCATTTTAGCTGTGCTGTGCTCCTCAGGGTCTGATTTCTTTTCACATTATAGCTGTAAGGTGGTGTTGCTTAGCAACACCACAGTTACAAGCTCTCTAGACTGAAGCATGTTTCTTCAGAGACACATATATACAAATATCCCTTTACTATTAATTAGGGATCTCAGGGCTGTTTTCTCCCCAGCCATTTGGGGAGAGGATTTTTTAAAAAGATTGATTAGGTAAAATCTGATCTTTAAATTTTGTGTCAACTTCCAGAACTTTTATTCTAGAACGACCAAACAAAACAACAAAGAAAGTACTAGTAACTTTCCAAAAGCATAGCTATTAACAGAAAGACCACATCCCCATGAGACATTTTCAATTAAGAACATGTGCTTGCCTGCTATTAGTCTCTGGATGGGTGTTAGCCAGAACTTTAATCTCTATTGTTTCTATAATTTACTTCAAGAAGAGAATACTTTATTTGTAACAAAAGACATTTCCTCACATTTTAAACCTTTACAATATAAAATGTAGTTATAATCACTTCTTTGCATTATTTGAAAATGAATGTGATGTCATTCCCTCACCCTCAGTTTTACAATGATTATCAGGAGTCTGAGCTCACCCCAGCAAGCTGATAGCAACATCTTTTCTAGAGTCATACTACTGGGAAGAAATTATTATTCTCTCAATCCTGCAGGAGCTAGATCGTCTTAAATTCAAGACACTCCATAAACAGGTACACCTAGTACAGTTTCTTTCAGTAGTCGTGGACAATTAAAGCCACCTTCAGCTATCCTGGTGCAGCAGTGTAAAAGCACCCCCACATCAGCAGCAGAGACTGCAAGTATACAGAGCAACCAAACTAGGTGGATTCCCACACATGAGACTGTCTGTCTGGGATGACTTGATTGCAAGGGTACATTAGAAGCAGGCTTGAGCTGAATAAATCAGGGTTTCCCAAACTTTTCTTTCCCGTGGCCAGGTTATTTTTACACTTCTCCTTGGTGGCCCACTAAAATTTGGGGGTGGAGCCAGGAGACTTTGGGGGTGGAGCCGGGAGACAGGAATTATATCATTTCCTATGGTGTCAAGGACCAAGTGATGTCACTTCTGGGGCACTGAACCAAAAACTACACCTTTTCCTTTTCACTTCCAGGGCACTCCCCCAAACCTGCCTCTTCTTCAGAAGTAAATTCATTTTCAGAAAAATCTCTCTGAAACTCATGCTGAGCCAAAATGGGGGTGGAAAGTGGGTGGTCCTCTCTTTTCACCCCCACACCTACATGCACCTATCTGTTTGTGTATTCTTCTCCAGCTTGCAAACACTCCTAATGCCCATGTTCAATTGCCTGCACCACATCCCTTCCTGTAAGAAAAAGCCCCTATTTTTCATACACATGGACATCCTGATCACTAATATGGTTGCCAGGGTGCCTGGAGTTTTGACTCGCACACATCTGCTCTAAGAAGTGGACTTTGCCCACAGTTTCTAAGGCTTATGTGGATACTATAAGCCTCAGCTTTGCAGCAGCATTCTACATCTCTGGATGGGTGTTAGCCAGAACTACAGATGAGCTTCCAGCTGCTCCTTGTGTGCCCAGTCTTGGCCGCTGCTGTGGAAGAAGCCACGCCACCATGAACTGTACAGGCAAACAGTTTCCAGCCTGTTTCCATGAACTAAAGGCTAACACCACCAGAATCCATCTTGTTTTCCTGACTCCATATCCAACAGCTGCTTCAACTTCTGCATAAGGCAATCAAGCTTATCTTAGTCATGGATCCTGCCAGACCGCCTAAGCCTTTGTCTAACAGAACTCAAGACAAAGACTGGTGCCAAGAAGAAGACTGAACAAGAGGAAGACCATCTTCAGCCAGAGCCAAGTTCCTTTGTGTAAACCGGGTGTTACCTTAGGTAGCAATTTGGCCATCTAATTGTCACCTTTTTAGATAAGTTTGGTAAACTCAAGCACACCTCCACCCAGTAATTTCCCCCATTCTTTCCCCCATTTTGGAGCCTCACCCTGGTCCATTGCAACCTGAAAGTCCAACCAGGTACCCCTGGACCAAGCTTGTTCATTGGTCAGTCATGGGCACCCAATTAGGTGCCACCAATTAACTTGCTATTGGCTACTGCAGAAGTCCAGCCCTTATGGTCACTGCAGAGCCTCCCCTTTTTTGAGGTACCAGCTGACCACCTTCCTTCTCCCTCATACCTCCCATCCCGTAAGGGCTCAAGATAGTCCTTATAACCTGTGGACTAGCTACCCACAGGTGTGCATTTAGCAGTACCCCAGTTCCGCTGTCTAGATCCATCCCCGATTCTGGCCACAGTTGAGGGTCCCATTTCCCCTGTCCTCTATCATCGCCATTGGAGCCTTCTTGAAGACTACGATCGGTAATTATCACCGTGTTTGTCTACCCATATGTTGTCTCGATATATCTCTCTATATTTCCTAGGAGTGTATGAATGATTTTATGAGTATTTTATCTTGTATGCAAGCCTATATTTTTTCTGGAATAAATTGTAATTGTTTTACTTAATTAGAGTCCCTAATATTTTTAAGCATTAATTTCTGGATGTGGAATCCTGTATACATGGGTAAAAGATCCTGATTAAGCCAGGTGCCCACCTGACAATTCTCCAACCTCGTTTTGAGGGCATTTTGGCTTACATTCCTCAACAAAACGGGCCAGTGTATGCAGTTGGGAGTGCTGTTGCCATTGCCATCAGGAATGCCAGCACTGTGTACCACCCACACTGGGCCCTGGCAGTTGCTCTACCTCAAAATATGCTGACACATTTAGTAGGCCCTTCCTTCAGCTGCTACTACTGGAATCTTGGCTTAAGCTACAACCAAGCTTGCTTGGTTTCAAGAAAATCTTTCAACAACTATTTTTCATACTTTTCTTTGGTTGAAACACTGGGAAATTGCTGTGAAAGGCAGCAGAGAATTGTACTGCAATTAATGAATTAATTTCAAGTTATATGAAGTTCATACAACGATATTTATGAGGGGCTTGCAGCTTTTTACTGGCTGTGTTTCCCATGCCTTTAAAAACAACCTGTTGTGCAGATACTTAGCCAGTGAACTACTTTCATGCTTTTAAATATCTACAGGAGGAGTTTAATTTTGGCGTCAGACAGCTGTTAAAAGCAAGACAAGTAAAATGGTGCCAAGTTCATAGTACCATCTCTTCCAGTGCTGTTGAGATATATCACAGTAATCTCCAGTAATCTCTTTCTGCCCCACACCTCTTACTCTCACTCACTTACACAGAAATCTCATAGAAGACCACCTGGCTACAACTGGGGGTGCCAACTTTTTATTGGCAGAGCTCCTATGTCTGCAACAACAGTATGATGAACAGAAAAGTTTTATCCAGCAAAAATGGAAGGAAAGAAAGAGAAAGGGGAAAATGAAATGGAAGGAAAGGAAAGGAAAGGAAAGGAAAGGAAAGGAAAGGAAAGGAAAGGAAAGGAAAGGAAAGGAAAGGAAAGGAAAGGAAAAGAAAAGAAAAGAAAAGAAAAGAAAAGAAAAGAAAAGAAAAGAAAAGAAAAGAAAAGAAAAGAAAAGAAAAGACATGGAAAGAAACAATATAAATATAAGAGGAGCCATGTTGGATCAGGCCAATGGACTATCCAGTCCAAAATTCCCTCATAACATGCCCAAAAAGCACCAGAATGTCCACCAGTGGGGTCAGGGCACTAAAAGCCCTCCCACTGCTGCTTCCCCCCCACACACACACACCAGCACCAAGAATACAGACAAAGCATCACTTGCAGGGAAAGAAAGAAAGAAAGAAAGAAAGAAAGAAAGAAAGAAAGAAAGAAAGAAAGAAAGAAAGAAAGAAAGAAAGAAAGAAAGAAAGAAAGAAAGAAAGAAAGAAAGAAAGAAAGAAAGAAAGAAAGAAAGAAAGAAAGAGGCGGCCAAAGGGGGGGGGAAAGCCTTCCTCACCATCTGATGACCCTAGCCAGCAAAAATTCTGCCCAGGGGTCATTCGGTAAAAAAAAACACCAACTGGAATGCCCAAATTGGGTATGGAGTCCATTTTATTCTAGAGGGGGCATCAGTCTATAAGAGGACACCATTTTTTAATTTTGTCCCCGCTCAAAAAACATGTAGATCTGGTCCAGAAAGATATTTATTTGATCAATTTTCTATTAACTGATTAATCATTTACTTTTAAACATTCTTACTATAAAACTTCAGTTCAAATATCTTTTTGAGATATTGAAAGATGTATGAGGTCTTTACAGTTCAGTAAAAACTTCCATTCACTGTTGAAAGCAAAGGCCAGCTTTAATATTTTCTTTTTATGTATGACTTCAGTAACACATCAGAACCAAATTAGTGTCAAAAGCAAACAAGTGTGTGCTTTAATCTTTTCCCTACCAATTAAAATGCCTCCCATTGAGTAATCAACTAAACTTGCAATTGATTACTCTACAAAACTGATTTTTCTTTAATGCAATCCAGTCAAAACTGAGCACTCACCCGGTACTTTTGAATAAGACAGCTAGAAAAAGGTGACAAATGAAAAAGAAATCACTGTTCTCATTAGAGACAAAATTACTTATTCCCACCTTTATCTAGGAAATGCTTAAAAGAAAAGAGATTCTTCTCAAGTGAGCAATTTTATACTGCATCATACATGAATGGCTAAAATTAAATTGTGCTTTCAACCGTAGCCACCCCATATTATTCCTACCTCAATAATAGGTAGATTTATTTTTAAAAAATGAAGAGAATTAACTTTCATTTGCTCGTATTCAAATAGTCCAAGCCATCTGCCCCCCCCCCCCCCCAAAAAAGTGACCAATTGCTTATTAGAGAAGATTTTTAAGGTCTAACCAGCAAACTATGCTGTGGTAATCATGGGCAAAGATGTAACTGAATACAACTCATTTTTAGTTGAGGGGAGGTGTTCCCTCAAGACCACTGAACTATATTTTTCCTATTCTTAACTGCCATGCATATGCCTATGAATGGCATGTAAGGCTGTCATGCAGTCTCCTGTATTATTGGGACAGTCATTGGAACATGGGGTCAGTAGTGTCTAATATTTGTCTCTAAAGACATTAGAAAAATCCACATGCATTGCATAACATATCTGTCACATTTGTAGAGTGATAACATGGCGAAATGTGTCAAAATGATGTATTATGGCTTCCAAAATGGCATGAGACAAATAGATCTATCAATGTACTGGTTGTTCAGCTACATGCACTTCAAGAAGGAGACCACGTCATCCACTTTGAAAGAACTGAAATCCTTTCTACGGTCTCACATTATCATACCCACCTGAACAGCTGAGAATGAAAGGTCTGGAAGGAAAACCCACCTGAACAGAGAAGCTATTGAGATTTACAAACTCCAGCACAATTTTAACAGAAAGGAAGAAGGTATTTTCATCCACCAATCTTGGTACCCAGCTGTGCAAAACACCCTACAGACTATAAATTGCAGAAAGTCACAGAACAACCAGTACATTCCACAGAACAATCAGCACAGTCAACAACCATCTTCCTTATCTTCACACCCCTTCCAACCCTCCCAGCAATTAACACAGAACAATGGTCACATTCAACAGCCAGTTTCCTTATCACTACCCTTCCAGGAAGCCCCACCAAACAATGGGCACATCCACAAACCAATTGCCCTTTCACCACACCCCCTCCAGCCTAGAAATAGCAGCTCTCCAGCAGCCCTGGCCCCACTCAATTCACAGCAGCCAAGAAGGTCAGAACGCCTGCTCCAGCTGCAACGCCACTGAGGATGTTCTCCGCAGCTGAGAATGAAACGTCTGGAAGGAAAACTTTCTCCAGTAGAACACGGCACTTGAGCCTGAAAGATTCTACAAACCCTAATAAAACAAATGTCAGACATGACCATAGCAGTAGACAAAGAGAAACTGAGTCACAGGAAGAACCAAGGAGATGGCTGATTGATCAGTAGCTGAGGATTAGGGTGTGAGCAATACTTACCAGGAGTTCCCATGTTATTATGCATCCTGTTTGGGCGGAGGTGTTGGGGGGAGATAGGTGAGACTACACTGAGAGGCAGAATTCAGGCGCCAACCAGAACAAGCTCTCTGTGGGGTCCACTCCACCTTTTTTGATGGAATGTTTTCTTGGCCTGTTTTTGGTCAGACTCCATTTTTTTAACAGAAATAGGAGACCCACTCTCTCTCTAGGCACTGGGGTACTCCATTTTATCAGGCAGTGCCTCTCAGGAACATATCTCCCTCTCCTCCTCAGCAAGTTCATTCCACAGAGTTGGAGGGATAGTGGAGAAGGCATGGGCTTTGGTTGATGCTAGGCCAGTTACCTTAAGCAAGGACCTAGGTCACAAAGTCTGCATATTCACTGCAAATTAAGCCCACCTGAATACTTGTGTTCAGTATGCCATCTTGGGAATTTAGGTTGAAAAATAAGATGGAAATTCCTTAAGGAAACAAATACAAACAAAGGCATGATTTTGATTACTTAAGCCTAAGAAAGCTCATCACAAGGTTACTTTTAAATTAGGTTGTCATAAGTTACCTTGATTTGACAGCAAAAAAACGAAGCATTTTCAGGTAATACCTGACTCAATATTTTTAAACTGACTTTGATCTTAACAGAGCTAGTACTTACAAAGTATTTTGCCACAGCTGACAGGAAGATACAGGTGGAAGACCCCATGAGCAGAGTAGGCATTGTATGAACAGCAACTCTTATCATTAACTTACTTTACCATCTTAAATGTACCAATAATTGGTTTTCCTCCCAGTTAATTGGGTTTCCTGTCAAGGAATATTCCAGAATCATTCAAAATCATTCTGGGTAATTATTTACTCCAACATGAACTAGCCTTCTTGCTGCAGATGGTCATATTACAAATTCCTCTACCTCTGTTTTTGGCCTCACAGAGAATAAAAAAGTTCAAAACTGGCTAAAGGTTAAAATAACAGTGTGAGAAAAGCCCAGTTCTGCATGTTAAATTTTGAAGGCTCCTCTGTCAAAAGGAGGAAAGATCTTAAATGCCCAGGGAAGGAGGAGCCTCGCGTTTCCAATCTTAAATGGGAACAACTAATCTCTAGACTACAGAGATCTGGAGGAAATGGTAGCTTCAGAGGACAAATTGTATGGCATCAAATCTCCCTGAGCTTTCTCCACCCAAACTGCACATCCCCAGGCACCACCTGAGCTGGCAACATTAGAGAAGCCCGACTTTTTGGTTGATCGGGTTTAGTTATTTTTGTCATTCCCAATTTATTGTTGTTTTGGGGAGTGGGGGGAGCACAAAAAATTAGTTGCTAAGCAGAGGTGACCAACAGATATGTTAGAAGATGCTCCAACCCTATCCGTGTGATCAAAGTCAACTGGAAGCCTCAGATTGCAAAACTAGCACTATTGATCATAGGATGAAGATGAAGAGTTGGTATTTATACCCCACTACTCTCTACCTTAGAAAGAGCCCCATGGTGCAGAGTAGTAAGTTGCAGTATTGCAGTCCAAGCTGTGCTCACGACCTGAGTTCAATCTGGGCGGAAGCTGGGTTCAGTAGCCGGCTCAGGTTGACTCAGCCTTCCATCCTCCCAAGGTCACTAAAATGAGTACCCAGCTTTCTGGGAGTAAAGTTTAGATGACTGGGGAATGCGATGGCAAACCACCCCATAAAAAGTCTGCTGTGAAAATGCAATGTCACCCCAGAGTCAGAAACAACTGGTGCTAGCACAGGGGACCATCTTTACCTTTATGCTCTACCTTAAGGAGTCTCAAAGCAGCTTATAATTACATCCCCTTCCTTGCCCCACAACAAGCACCTTGTGAGGTAGGTGGGAGAATTCTGAGAAATTGTGACTGGTTCAAGGTCACCCAACAGGCTTAATGAAGAGGAGTGAGGAATCAAACCCAGACGTTTTGGAGGTCATTAATTTGTAGGGTCATCATACATCAGAAGTAACTTGACAGCACTTAACACACACACACACACGGCTCAGGTGATTTTAATCACACTACACAAAAGCATCACTAAATTATGCACGAAGCCATTTCAGGTGAATAGGTAGTGTGTTCCAAACAGCTTTCTACTCTGCTAGATTCATGAGTGTTTTGTAAGGTTGCCAGGTCTGTTTTGGAAAATACCTGGAAACTTTGGGGGTGGATCTAGGAAGTGGTGGAGTTTGGGGAGCGGAGGGACAATGCCATTCAATCCACCCTTCAAAGCAGCCATTTTCTCAGGGGACCTGATCTCTGCCAGCTGGAGATTAGTTGTAAAAGTGGGAGATCTCCAGGCCCCATCTAAAGGCTGGCAACCCTGGTTTGGACCCAGTTTTTAAAATGAGACCTATTTCTGAGTATACCTGCTTAGGATTGCTTCCCATTTTTTTCAGGCAAATCAGAATTCATATAGTAAAGATTGAAAGATATATTACTTGTATTTAAATAACAGAAACCATGAATGTGTGTGGTTATGTGTGACTTTCCTCTTGAAATTACTGGCTATGCAGAATCTGTGGCTCTGCACAAAAGAGAAGGTACCATTTTCAGGGCCAGCCCAAGATATTTAAGTACCTGGAGTGGAAAATCACATTGTAACACAAACCGCCAAAATATAATACATTATGTAATAAATATTGATGCCTTTCAAATCTAATGTTTCTTTAAACTCCTATCATATTTATTTCCTGCAGGGCTCTGTGTTTGAAAAGCAAAGAGCAGAATCATCTCATTCAGTACTGATACTGTGCTAGCAGTTACAGCTAAACCTGCCAGGCTCTTACATAAACATGCATGGAAAAGGAGTCCATGTGACTCTTGTAAAAATCTGGAAAATGAAGTTAAGACAGTAGTTTTTTCTGAACAGGAATTATGTATCATTTAATGAATATGTCATCATATTCACAAGCAGCAAGAACTATCTGTCCATTTCTCATTCGAGGCTCTGTAACCACTGACCTGATCTATACCAAGCAACAAGGAATAATTTGATAGCTCATGATGTACTGTCACGGATGAAAGGGTATAATTTGTCAAAAGCTGCTCGACCTTGGAATTCAGATTTTAAGCTCTTCTGTAGCTACCTAAACAGTTACCTGCCAGAGCTGCCCGCCCTCTGGTTGCCCAGTCCTTTGCAGTGTCTTTCTAAGCAGTTACACCTTTCCAAATCCATGACTTAAAAGTGTGTACGTCTGTTTTGGATGGCACTGTAAGTGAAATTGGATCATCTAAGCTAGGAGGGCTGTGTCATCCTCCCCTCCCTCCAAAAAAACCTCACTGTGATATCAAAGCGTTGAGCCTTAGAGCAGGCATGGAGGTCAGAGATTACACAACCTGTGTGGGAGGCAGGTCTTAGCATGTGTTCTATATTTGGGTTCCTACTAATCAGAAATAATCCCCTGATATGTCCCAGGAAGAAACATTTTTATGCCCCCTGGTGATAGGGAAAAAGAAGGCGATTAGGCTTTTGGTGTGCTAAAAGGGATTTAGCTAAGAGACTTCCATTAATAATAATAGAAGGCACATTGCTGAATTCTTGTGCTTGAGTAGAAAAAAATTCCCACCATCAGGCCAGATTCTCTGCTAGAAAATTTAGCTCTGCATAGTCAGGCCAGGGAAGCAGAAGGGATGTGAAGAGTCAATAGAATACATTAATAATCACTGACTTGAGGATTAATTTGATTGTGATGTATGCATGACCCAGATGGCCCAGGGTAGCCCAAGCTCATCAGATCTCAGAAACTAAGTAGGTTTGGCCCTTGTTAGTGTTTTGAATGGGAGACCACCAAGGAACTCCAGGGTCACCAAACAGAGGTTTTTAAACAGAGGTAGATGGCCATTTGACAGCAATGCTGATTCTGTGAACTTTCCTGCATTGTGCTAGATGACCCTGGAGGAACCTTCGCTCTCTTATCATTCTATTATTCTATGATTCTATGACTCTATTACACAGAAGCAGGCAATGGCAAACCACCTCTGGAATATCTCTTGAATTGAAAAACCTATGAGTTTGCCATAAATCTGCTAGTTTGACAGCACTTTACACACATATGCATAATTAAATTCCCTTTTGACAAATAATGCATGTTTCTCCAGTACAAAGATATTCTAGGATAAAAAAAATCATCTGTTTAAAAGTTACGACATTTGCACTAAAAATAATGGACATTTTAAGATAGGGATTAGTGAATATGCCATTTTTCATTTCTTTCTGATTTTACAAGTTGTTGCATGGGATCTTTTCATTCTCTTCCACATTCATTGCTGATCTTCCTAATTTGTTTATTATAATGACGTTTTTATACCACTGATGTGATCTTTCATTTATATGCCAAAATGCCAAAAATAATGTTGATTTTAGACTGAATTTCTATGAGAAATTTAACAGAAGGGAACCAAAAATTTCACAGTAATAAAGACTCACACATAGCACTGGAACAAATCAGAAAGCAATTCGAAACAAGGTTTTTTATAGTAAAACAGAAGAGGCCTGTTCAGAAATGCTCTACACAATTCACAGTAAATAGCCTTCAGAGCACCACAGTACTTTACGTTGCCACAGCAATATTTTCCTGCAAAGACAGGCTCTGTTATCAAAATATGCCTGCTATTTTTTTTAAAAAAATACTATGGATAGCTGTTATTTATATAGAGTGGAAGAGAGTTGTTTCTGCATCCTTTCTTTTACAAAGAACACAAGTTTTTCTTCTTTGACTGTATCATTAGTAGAAGACCAGAATACCTGCCCTTAATTTGCAGATTTAGAGCACTTTCAAATGTTGAAGAAGGCATATATTCCAAATCTGACAGGACTGTACCGGTGTGTAGTTTGGAGAATTTGCTATGATTCAATGGACAATTGTTTCAATGGACAAGTGATGAAGACTACTAGGAAATCCTTTAAGTACTAAAACTGGTTGACCATAGTCATGTAACATCCTGATTTAAACTACGTAATGTGCTCTATGATGGTGCAACCACTGAAGAAACTAATTAAAAAAAAAAAAAGCAACTGGATTAATGTGTGGAAATGAGAGTTCTAATTGGACCTTTAGTAACGAACATATAAAAACTTTTTAGCTGTACTTCCTTCTGATCTATTAATTTCCAAGGCTATTTATTTATTAGCTAGCTTCAGTTTATATAGCCTGCCTTCCCTTGCACAGCAGGGCTCAGAGCAGGTAACAACAGATAGGAAGAACAATATTAAAACAACAAATTAAATAATCATTAAACCCAGTTTACAACAACAGTTTATAACAACTATTTGAATCCAGTCAATCAAATGGCAGCACATGGTTTGACACAACTTAGAGCTTCTTCCCTCACAGGAGATTGTACTTCAAGTGTATCTGTGGATGTTAAGATGCTACTATAACAGATGGACAGCCAGAGACAGAGCAACAAAGCAAGGGAAGGCCACCCAGACTTGCCAGTCCCCAGGTTTGGGTGGAGGATCCCCTGGTTTTGCAGGTTCCTCCCTGCCACCAGCCAACTGGCCAGTGAGGGAAGCTCTGCCCCAACAGCATAATGTGTTATTAGATCTCAGGCAGGTTCAGAAGCTTGCAACTGCTTCTGTTTTGGAAGTTGTGTGTGTGCCTTTAAATCTCAGCTATACTGGAGCTGCAAGGAGGGGCAAGCAGGAAGAGCCAAGTGTGTGAGAGAGAGGAAGTGAGAGAGCCTAGTCCCTCTGTTCATTTTGCATTCCTTTAAGAAGCTGTTTTAGTAAATGGGATAATAATCTGAGTATGGGATAGAGAAAGACTCCACCTCCTAGACCTCTCTCACCATACATTGGTTGAAATACAACAGATTGTTACATTGAGCAACCCCAGTGAATAAAGCTATCTATACCATTGCCTCAGGGAGATCACAAAAGTGTGGGCATGCAAACTGTTTATTTTGCTGCTTTGTGAGTGTGTGTGTGAGTTCACTTTCACATTAGTGAAAGTGCAGCTGCTGTGGAACCATTTGAATACACAAAAGAGGAGGAGGAAATGAAGACTGTATTCAAAGAACTGCACTGCTGAATTTTTATTTATTTATTTTTAGGGAATGGGGAAGTCTCCACCTCAAAGTCTCCTGACTCCACCCCCAAAATCCCCAGATATTTCCTGAGTTGGACCTGGCATCCCTAAGACCAAAACAGATGAAATTGCCACTACCTCAACCATAAGCCTGGTGCAACATCTCCATTTTGCAGGCCCTGCAGAACTGCATTATGTCCTCACTTCGGAGAGCTCTGGTTGACGTTAAGCAGATACCTTTCAGGCCAGGGATCATGACAAGATCTTGATCCACTTAGGGTAACTAGGGTTGCCAGGTCCAGCTCAGGAAATATCTGGGGATTTTAGGGATGAAGCCAGGAGCAAGGTGGTGATAAGCACCATTGAACTGCAAAGGGAGTTCTGGCCATCACATTTAAAGGCACCATGCTCCTTTTTAATTCCTTCCTTCCGTTGGAAATAATGAATGATGGGAGCACTTTCTTTGGGAGCTTATAGAATTGGACCCCCAGGTCCAATCTTTTTTAAACTTGGAGGGGGGGCATTGAGGAGAGGCACCAGATGCTATGCTAAAAGTTTGGTGCATCTACCTTAAAAAAACAGCCCCCCAGAGCCCCAGATACCCACAGAATTCTCCATTATAGCCTATGGAGACTGTTCCCTCCCCTCGCTTTCTGATAACCCTGAAGCAGGTGGGCACCCAAACTAGGTCCCCCAACTGGGGATTGGCAACACTAAGTGTCATGCTCTTTGGAGGACATACCGGGAGAGAGGCAAACACAACCCATGCCAAAATCTCTCTGGTATGCCAAGGCAGCTCCTTACCAGGGCAACTCCTCATCTGTGGTGAAGCTTCTAGCTTAGCTTGCCAAGGTATTAACTTTGCATGAATATAAAGATTATCATGAGCCAGTACATTCAAATTCAATCTTTAATCTGTATATTTCAGTGGTACATTGCAGTTTATTGTGCTAATATTCATTACCAGAAATATTTGCTATCTGTTAGTTTAGTTTAAAACAAGATGGACATTGTTGGTGTTCCCCATTCACTTGGACATTTTTTGGTCATTGGTACATTATTTGGAGTTTTTACAGTTTATATGCAGTTGATGCAAAAGCAGGCATCACTTTTATCATGAATAATTCTACTGAATTTTCTTTTTGTGATTGTAAAAAAGTTGACTAAAGTTTCTTTGTCACATGGGTTTTTTCATTGGGTCTAATCTCCCACTGTTTCAGTTTATCCCCTGATTTCTGCACACATTTTTGTGTCTTTAGTTTTCACTTTGGAGTTGTTGGTAGTTTTGTTTTGTTTTTTCTTTTTTCCTGGTTCTTTTGAGACCACTTTTATATCAACCTTTTCCGGAATCCAATTTTGAATCGGCTATTTCCTTGTGCAGAATGTTTCTGTCATGTCTGTGTGCCACCCACCCCCATTCATCTGCATTGAACAGTTCAATGATTGGATGTTGTGACTGAACAACAAGTCAAACCACTATCTTTTCTCCCCCCTCCACCCTGAAGATGAGAGATTTATTTTTCTTTTATTTTAGAGTCCCTAAAATATAATTATATTGCTGGAGTTTTGTAACAATACGCTTAGATTGTTCTCTGAATTCCCAGTTTTTACTATTTTTTAAAAGTAAATCTCTAGCTTTCTCCCTTGTGGAGATATAAGGAAAGAGGCATATCTCCATGAGGGAAGGGGTTAGACTCACTGTTTTTTTAAATGAAAGCTGGAAATTCAAATATTATTGTGCCTTTTTAAAAAGTGGGGGCTGCTGTGACACCACTGATGACACCACCAATGAAGATAGCACCCTCTTATAAAAATCCTCATTATTGAAGTCACATGCAGTTAAAAATACACTGGCTCCACAACTGTGAGGGCAGAAATGTGGAAGCAACATACCCAAACTGATTCCAATGCTTGTGGATAAACCCCTAAGATAATCAAGAGTAAGTGAAGTGTACAGGAAAGCCCACATTTCTGTCAGAGGAACTCATATTCCAGATTGCTTGATTGCCCGTATCTAGGGGTGTGCATTTGGTTCGGCCAAATTGAAGAAACCTCCAAATCACCCCTGATTCGGAAGTATACGGCGCCATATACTTCCGAATTCAATTGGAAGCCATTATATGGGAGTCATATACGGCTCCCCGTATACTTCCAAATCAATATTCAGAAGTATACGGAAGTCCATAGAAAAGGCAAGAAAGGAGTTTCTGCAGACTCAGGGGAACTGCTTGCCTCCTTTCCTGCCTTTGGAAGCCTTTTCATGGCTCTCCCATAGCCTCTCTGGGATCAGGGAGGGAGGGGGAGGGGAGAGGAGCCCCAGCCAATCCAAAGCAAGCATTTGCAAAATGCATTGCAAATGCATGCTTTGCAGGGCTGTTGTGTAGCTGATGGCTGGGCTAATCCCTTAGCCATCAGCAACATTGTTGTTCTTTTGTTTATTTGGGTATCCAAGTTCACAGTGTTCTCTGGCCAATCACAGAGCAGTGGTATTTTTTGAAACTGCTCTGTGTAGGGCCATAGAACCTTTTTAAGGAGTCTGCCTGGCTGGACTCCATTCCATTGCTGCTGTGTTGGCGTTGGTGTGTGAGAGAGATTGTGCTGCGCTGGCCCTTGGCCTCACCTGCTGCTGCTCTCTCTCAGTCTTGCCTGACCTGCCTGGAGAAGAGAAGACATCTAAGGTAAGACAGTCTTGGGGTTCTTGTTTTTATTTTAGTTACGATAAAAGTAAAAGGACTTTTTAAGACTCAGAGTGCCTTTACTTATCCAAATTTGGGTGGGTGTTTGGCCTAATTTTCATTGTTAGAAAGGAGACCCAGAACCAGCATGCTTGTTGTGCTAAGTCAACTCTCCCCACATGGTTTGGGGGAGGGCTGGAGAGCTGGCATCTGGGTTTGCTGCAGCGAGGTCTGCAGAGAAGACCTTGAGCAGATTGTGTTTTGTGTGGCAGTGACATTGGCAACTGGGTTTATATTGGTTCCAGGCCCGCAGGGTTCATAGAGCAGATAGATGGATGTAGTGCATTTGGGTCCTATAGAGATTATCTGGTGTGAAGTTAGGTTTGGCTTTGGGTGCCCCAGGAATTGGACTCCCTGCTCCAATTTTTTTTTTTTGTCTTGTGGGTTTTGTGTGGGACAGTGTCCTGAAGCTGCACAGCAGTTTGGGGGGCTCTCCTCAAAAACCCCTGCTCCCCAGAGCCACTTTTCCCATGATAATTACAGTGGGGGAAGTGGCTCTAATTGGTTTTTTCTCACCATTGAGAACAGTGTTCCTTTTGGGGTGCCCACAGATGGGTGCAGTCTTTTTGGGCCAGGGGGGTTTTATGTGGGGGAGTCCCTTGAAGCTGCCCTACAGTTTTGGGGCCTCTCCCTCAAACCCCCCTCTGGTCAGAGCCACTTTCCCCACAGCAATTATAGTGGAGGAAGTGGCTAATTGGGCTTTCCCCAGCATTGGTGGCAATGGGCCTTTTGGGGATCCCAAAGACAGGGACCCCCTGGCCGAATCGTTTTGGGACTTGGGGAATTGTAGGGGAGAGTCCCCTGCAGGTTCCCTGCAGTTTTGGGGGCTCTCCCTCAAATCCCCTGTCCCCCAGTAGCCTCTAATTATGCCCTATGTTGCCATTGATTTGGTGGGATATAATGGTGGGATAGGGGCACCTTCTTTGGGTGCCCCTAGAATGGGACCCCCTGGCCCAATCTTTTTGGGACTAGGGGGATTTGTAGGGGAGAATCCCCTGCAGGTCCCATGCAAATTTGGGGGCTCTCCCTCAAACCCCTCCCCTCCAGGTGGCTTCCAATATACCCTATTTTGCCATTGATTTCAATTACCATAGGGTATAATGGGGCCATATATTCGGAAATAGTCATACATCTACCATATATATGGCTATTCCGAGTACCGGTATTTGGAAATATACAGTATTTTGAATATTTGGGCCCCGTATATTTCCGAATCTGATTAATTAAAAAAAAAAATTTTGCACACTCCTACCCATGTCCAAATTCACATTCCACACTTCAGCACTGAAACAGTCAACACTCAGGTCTGTGGAGTTTCTGTATTAGCCCTGCATTTTATTTTTCTTTCACAGCATTCTGTTTCTTCTCATACGGTAATTATGGATTAAAGTGTTCAATTTAAACTGAGTAAAATCCAGACAAATGAAGCATCAAAAGGATTAGCTAAGAAAATCTATGAGTACAAAGCTTCAGAAACTATTCTCAACGGATGTCTGTCCGTTGCCATCAACAGATGGGAAAATGTTCCACATTAATAGGTTGAGTACTGCTTGTTATACACTTGTTGTAAAGGAAAAAAAGAAAGTAGTGTTAAATCTACATAGCAGAACATTTATTTTTCAATTGTGAATATTGCTTTAGTTACAGGAATATTAATTTTGGCACCTAAATAAAGCCTTATGATATTTAACCTGATAAGAGTTCCTTTCCATTGAACTATTTGGTTTACAGGCATCTTTAGGATTGGATTATTTTTAAAATATACAATGGCTGGCGATTAGCAAACTAACTACAATATGGAAATTTATGATGCAGCCATTTCTAGTATGTTTCCCATCTCTGTAGTACCAATTATGAAGTGTTAGTTGCAATTTTCCCTTGCCAGATGTTTTCAAGTTTGGATGCTGTTGATTAAGCTACAGGCACTGGCAGCATTTGTGATGTTATCCAAAGAGGATTAGGAGGCAAGCACTAGTGTAAAGATTCTCTTGTCCAACAAGCACCTGAAGATGATGCATATTTGGATGGGCACTGGCTGTTACTGGACTAATCTGCTGTGTGTTTTTCTTTGAACATACACAGCTTCTTTAAGAAAGTGTCTTGTCTTTTGAGATTAAAGTTCTTCATTGTCTCTGATCTCTTGGGTGCCATTTCTAAAAACAGTCATCTTCACTTCCTGCTTCGCCCCACCCAATAGGACCTTCAGTGCTAGTCTAGAGATTCTCTTTCCCTTTCCACACACACCAAGAGACAACCATGTACTATTTCTGTAGCCTGTGCCTGACAAAGATTAGGCAATCTATTCATCTGTTTCTTCTGCCTACAATACCTTTCAAGGCAATCTTTTAGCTTGTTATTTTCAGACTAATGTAATTTTTCCTGAGTGCTGCAAGAATAAGTACCTTTTTAATACTGAGGATGAGATTAAGTTATTACAAAGAACAGCTCCCTGTTTTTTGTAATTTTCAGAAAACTAGAAATAGTACAGAGAGCTTTGGTATTGGCTAGGGCCTGGAACTTCCCATCATTTTAGAGGTATAATAGAAGAAAATATGGCATTTTAACTATTAATTGGTTTTCTGTGAATGCAGGAGTTGTGTGAGAATGTAGAATTAATCACTGCAATGAATTAAATGGGAATGCGCATTCATGGGAGATTGAGGTATGCATATGGATCTCTGGATAAAGGCACTGGCTAATCAGTGGTAGTAAAAATTGCACTTCTCAAAGAATAAATCCCATTG
Organism: Heteronotia binoei; assembly: GCF_032191835.1. Taxonomy (NCBI): domain Eukaryota; kingdom Metazoa; phylum Chordata; class Lepidosauria; order Squamata; family Gekkonidae; genus Heteronotia; species Heteronotia binoei. The sequence continues at coordinate 57,553,749 of NC_083225.1, forward strand.
TATTTTAATCACATCAACATTTGTAGAGAAAAAAAATCCTTGTGTGCATTCACTTAAATTGAAAAAAATAAAGTTTAAAGGGACTGCACAAGGAAGCTGGAAACAGCTGAGCAGCAGGCAGGAAGTGGCTCCCTGCCACTCACCTGTTTTATCAGCTTTTGCAGGAAACAGAAAGCACAGCCCCTTTAAACCCTTTGTATTCTCTCCACAATCCATAGGATGTTCCCCACTGCTCAAGTGTTTTTTGGGCTTTCTGCAAACCTCATTTAAAAGGACTGCAGTCTCTTTCAATGAGGTTTGTGGGACCACAAACTGATTCCATCCGCAGATAACTTCCCAATTTGATTGTGTTCATGGTTGGGCCATGAATCACAAACTGCATTTTTCTGTTTCATACCCATGACTATTTACCTTTGGCTACTTTGTGTGAACTGGAGGGGGTATCACTTCTGTTGCTAGTTTTTAAGATGCTGGTTGTGTTGAACGCCATTTTAATGAGTAGTAATCAGGTTTTATTGCATGGTAGATTTATGCTTTGCTTTAGAAGTCTCTCTGAGGCAGGATAGGATTTTTAAATAATAAACAACTCCCCTCCTTTTGCTACATGCACACACTTTCATTTTTTTCCCCATTCCTGCCTTTTTCCACATAGCCTGAAATATTTAACCTGTTCTATCAAGCCATCATGCACAGTTCTTTCAAATGGGTTCTCCCGAAACACTCACCTATAGCAAAGCCCTTAATGAATCACCATAATATCGACTTGTTAGATGCTATCCACTATCTGGTCTGCCTTTTTAATCAGGCTCATACAGTGACCCCTCTTTCCACAGAATATATCATTTTTATTTTTGTTAACATATGTTTGCCTTGTTTAGTATTGACAATTATATTATGAAGCAGAGGATTCAGAAGAGTTTCTGCAAACCCCATTTAAAAGGACTTATTATTTATTATTATGATTAAGTAATATTAACTATGACGCAGGAGTAAATAAGATAGAAAAAATGGTCCAGACAGAGGCAAGGAGAGGTTATGATACTTTTTAAAGAATGACACATCATGTATAAAGAGTGTTAATTACACAGTCCCCACTACACACATACTCAAGACTCATGTAATAAAGAATAAGGTGGAAATATTCAATCTGCATGTCAGAAATGTGCTTGGAAACCAGTGTATTGGATTGAAAAACAATTGTTTCTTTGCCATGACAGCATTTCAAATATAAAGTCTTGTAGGAACATATGTTGTACTGACATATTATGTCATAGAAACTCACAGGCTAGAAATAAAAAGGTAAGAGCAGGTTACTGAAGGTCTACTGTTGTGCAAATGGAAAGATGTCCAATAAAAGTAAATCTCATTTTCTAGTAGCAAAGTCCAGATATCTTTGGGTACTTAAATCCAGTGACTGGAGCTGTGAATGGGCAAAACAGATCTTTCTATAAATCTGAAAGGGCCTTAGGTTTGCAGGAAAAAATTGAAATCTAAAAAAATATACACTGGGCAGCTTTTTAAAAAACCAAAAATTATAGCAGGAGCACCTATAGCTTTAAGCAAAGGATCCCCTCAGTGGCTGTTGTAAGGCAAACTATTCCAGATGTCAGTTTCCCTGAGCAGAAAGATGAGGGGCAGGGCCTTTTCCAGTCCTATCTTGACCTTTGAGGGAGAACTCATTGGGGCCAAGCCTGGTCAGGGTTGCTAGCTTCAGCTTAGAAAATTCCTGGATATTTTGGGGTAGAGTCTGAGGAGCACAAGGTTTGGAGAGAGGAAAGGCCTCAACTGAATATAATGCCATAGAGTCTCCAAAAATAATTCAATTTTCTCCAGGAGACCTGGTCTCTGTTGTCAGGAGTTCAATTGTAATTCTGGTCACACCTGGAGGTTTGCAACCTTAGGCCTGGAAGCAACCTCTTGGTGACTTCAAACCATCTGACTTGCATGACTGAACTAGGCTTGGCTGCTTGCTACTGTTCAACAGCAGTCACCCTATGAAAGCCAGTGTGGTGTAGTGATCAGTTTCAGAGTAGGGTCTGAGAGACCCAGGTTTGAATCCCCATCTTGCTGTGGAAACTCACTGGGTGATTTTGGACCAGTCACAAACTTCCAGACTAATCTATCTCACAGGGTTGTTGTATGGAGAAAAGGGAGAAGAAGAGAATAATTAAGCTGCTTTGATCGCCACTGTGTAGAAAGGTGGAATACAAATGAAATAAATAAAGAATAAATATAGCTTAAGACAGGAGACAGATAAACAGTAAGTTGGCTAATGGCTAAGGAGAGAATGCACCAGGGAGAGGATATGCAGGTTGCCAAGAGGAGTGAAAGAGGTAAAGAAATTCCTAGAAATTTAGTGGCAGAGCCTGGAGAAGGGGGGCTGAGGAGGGGAAGGACCTCAGAGGAATATAATGCAATAGACTTCACCATCCAATGCAGTCTTTCCATTCAAGGGAACAAGGTTTGTCAACCTTCAGGTGAAAGCTGGGGATCATCCAGAATTATAACTGCTCTCCAGATAACAGAGATCAGTTTCCATGGAGAAAATTGCTAATTTGGAGAGTGAACTTTATGGAATTATATCCTGCTGAGGTTGCATCCTGTCCCAACTCTCACCCTCCCAAGACTCCCGCCTAAAATCTCCAGGGATTTTCCAACCTCCGTCTGGCAACCCTAAAGAGAACTGATCTCTGTAGCTAGGGGGTCTAGGGGGAATTGAGATTCCAGGAGATCTTCATCCTCCATTAGGAGGCTGGCAACCTAGAGAAGAAAGAAGAAAATGGGGAGAGATTATGGTGGCTTCCAGGAAAAGAAAACAGAAAATAGTGGAAGAGAGGAAAGTGAGATGCCTCTTTCAAGTCCTTATGGGTTTCCACTTGTGTCATATTATTCAGCTTGCAAAAAGCTTTCAAGCCTTAGGAATGTTCTGTTATTACCATTTCTAGTTCTGCTGTCAAAAATTACTGTAATGGTGAGTGATTAATGTTTTAACCCAATCTGAAAACCTTGAGTGACAGAGGATTCAACTAGAATTCTACAGTTGAAAGCGGCAGTTAAGAGTGGCAGTTAGAAGAGTTAGGTGGGTTAAGGAGACTGAAAGAATCAATGAAGATCCTGAATTAGGAATATAGGATCAGTAGTCCTTCTCTGAGGGAAACAGCTTGTTTAAGCAAAACTGAAATTTGTTTGTGTTTTCCTGCCTTCACAAACATAAGTACTTTTGAGACAAAGGAGCTTATGCCTGTTAATTTAAGCAATAACTTCCAAGAGATCTCTCTCCACAGTTTTAACGACCTGTCTGTAGACCAAAACAGCTACATTTTTATGACAAACTGTCTGATATATACAGTTATATAAAGTTACCTCATTCCTATTGATTGTTCACCTGTCAAGTTTAAAATCTAAAACCTGCCTGACAGTCTGACCTGACCCTTTCCCCACAAAAGTGAAATAGAGCAGTTTATTTGTTGTGAATTACTATCAGCCTCTCTTGTACCATAATCTGACATACACGAATAAATGATTTTTGTTGGCTCCTCAGTTCCCTAGGCTGGATCAGCATCTCTCTTTGTTTGTATAAATGGCTGGCAGACAGGCAGAAAAACAAAGGAGGAAAAGGACTGCTCAGACATGGATGAGGAGAGGAAGTGGATCTAAAATTGAAATGAAACCAATACCAAAAAGTGAATTACTTACCTTTAACTACATAGAACAACTCAGAAACATTCTTTTACTGAAAAAAAATCACTTATTTTAAATTACATTTAATACATTCTTCTTTGTTTCTTAACCTGACCAATGAAAAAGTTGGGAAAATTCCTTGCTTTTATTTATTTATTTATTTAGAATTTATATCCCGCCCTTCCCACAAGTGGCTCAGGGCGGCTTCCAACAGTAAATAAAAATTAAACAATATTTAAATATGAAAGAATTAAACATTTAAAACAGATAAAACCTTAAAAATTAATAAATATTCTAAATATAAAAGAGGAAAACTGGCAAGTTGCATTAAATTCTCAAGCTAGGTATAAGCTAGCCGGAAGAGGGTCGTCTTACAGGCCCTGCGGAACTGAACAAGGTCCCGCAGGGCCCTCACCTCCTCCGGCAGCTGATTCCACCATGTAGGGGCCATAACAGAGAAGGCCCTTTCTCTGGTGGCTTTCAAGAGGGCTTCTTTTGGCCCAGGGATAGTAAGGAGATTTTGTGTTCCCGACCTCAGTACTCTCTGGGGAACGTGTGGGGAGAGACAGTCCTTCAGGTAGACAGGTCCCAAGCCATATAGGGCTTTAAAGGTAATAACCAGCACCTTGTACCGGACTCGGTATATCACTGGAAGCCAGTGCAGGGTCCGAAGACCCGGCTGAATGTGTCCCCACTTTGGGAGACCCAGTAACAGCCGGGCCGTGGCATTCTGCACCAGCTGCAATTTCCGGGTTCGGGACAAGGGCAGCCCCATGTAGAGGGCATTACAGTAGTCCAACCTCGAGGTGACCGTGGCACGGATCACTGTTGCTAGGTCGTCGCGCTCCAGGAAGGGGGCCAACTGTCTTCTTTCTTCAGCATCTCAAAGGAGTAACAGTAGAGGTACCCATTCTTCTCTCTGTTGAAAAGGAAATAATTTTTATCAAAAACTCTTTAGAAAAATTGTGGGAAAGTCCCATTTTAGGACTATTGATTAGGTTAGACAAAGAGTGCAAATGTGATGTACCTGAGTTTACAGTACTAAGGAATCATAAAAAGTCGATCTCCAAAACCGATTGTGAAATATTCTAGACAGATCTCTCCAAAGTAGATCTCCAGAACAGATTGTGAAATATTCTAGACAGATCTCTCCAAAGTGTATTAGTGGGAGTGAAAACATCAGTGATAATAAGTGAAGAGGACTATACTTACACAATAATTGGCTCCAAGCTGGCTATTAGCTAAGAAATCCTGGGTCAAAGTAAAAAGATCGCAGAAAATGTCAGTTCATTATGCTGTGGCCATAGAAAGGAAAACTATTGGAAATAGTGCAAAATGACCATAATGTCACACTATACAAATCTATCATACATGTATGGAGATCTGCAGTGCTTTTTTCTCTTTTTAAAAACAGGGTATATCCCAATAGGAGAGGGCAATATTTATTGTAAATCTGGATTATTAATAAAAGACTTTGAGGTTGCACAGTTGTAAACTGATAAATCTGTCAGCAATCTCAAATTAACAATAAGATAAGAGCCTATTGGGTCCCTAGGTAGCTTGCAAAAATAAAAGAATTATATATAGGACATTAAAATGGAGCAGGAGCCCGCTTTGGGCAGGGGATTCTGTTAAGGCAGAAAGATGCCTGTCTAGTTCCTTTCCGCCTCCTGATAAGCCCTCGTAGTTGGAAGCTAGAGGGAAAAGTTGCTGCTAGAGTAGAATTTACAAAGCGAATGAGGAATGAGTCAATCAGAAGGAAGGATTTTAAAAGTACTTCCTTCTGTTTGCCTCATGGATGGTAATTAGGTGCTGGGATGGGTTTATGTAACAAATCCAGTATTCTGACTCTATAATATAGTGGGTTCAATGCATGGACGAGATGAGGTAGTAGTGATCATAGCTCTTTATTCAGTACAGCATGATATAGGGCTTCACTAATTCAAGACTAAAGACTGGGCTAATGGGGCCAACTTATATACATTCAAACTTCCCGTGCTAGCACACCATTAGATCATTCAAATCAGCAAGGGGCCAGTGATTGGAGTAGGTCAGTGGGTATTTGGATCCTACTGCCCATTGTACCTGAGTCCCCAAGCTCAGTCCTTAGTCCAGTGAGTCAGGCAGGAACACTCATAGTAGTCTTCACTTGGGTCCACATACATAACATCCCTCCCCCCAGTTCACAAGCTTCAGCAGACATAGTCCCGTAGGCAGGCTTGCGATGCTCTCACATGGACCGCATACATAACAGACTCAGGGCCACAGACATGGGCTAATAACCATGAGCTAAGAGCAATCATGTAGCTATAACAGAAATGCTTAAAGGTTTGTAGGAAGGCAGTCAATGTAGCTGAATTCCTACCTCTTATCCATTAAAAACTACATGGCTTGGGTCAAGATCAAGAACAAATAATTATTTGCAAGTAGTGGCCTGCCTGACAAGTTTACAAAGGTTCCTGCTCTCCTGGCTTTCTGCAAACTATGCAAAACAATTATTCAGGAAGGTTTTTTTACACAGGCAATAGGGTTTGGCTATAATGAAAAAGTTCAGAAAGATGCTTTGATACACAACTATAGGAACTCTGGAAAATACTGCTGTGTTCTATCTGTTACTGTAAGTATGCTCCTGCTATGTAATTTCTACATTGCTTAATGTGTCATGTTAAACACTTATGCTTCGTTTAATGTTTGTTTCAGATTTTTGCAGTTCCTCCTCCTGTGCCGTTTATCAAGTGTCCCACTCTGTCGGCTACACTTGACTTACACATTCACTGCTCACAGACAAGCAGTTTGGGGCACATGGAAGGCATCCCAAATTGGGCAGGTTCAAAAAGAAGCTTCTCAAACCATCCACACACTCCAGCACAAGGTGCTCCTATCCCACCCGCAGGGCGCCTTGGCATGGTCAAATGGCTGTAGTGCACAATTGGTGCGGTTTGGATTTCTTTTTTTCATACATTTTTAGTGGTCATGTGCATATGCACATATGCACTCATGTGCTCTGGGCAGTTTTTTTTTTTTTTTTTAAATATCATGAGCACCTATAGTGGATTGTGGGTTCATACCACCAATCCACCACACTTGCACGCTTCCGCATGCAGATGCCAAAGAGACAACTGCATGCAGCTCAGATATTTGGTACCACTTCGAAAGTGGTAGTTTTTTTAGCTGCTCTGAGGACGCTGGTGGATTGGGTGAGTATGGGATGGGGCAGGCGGCAGATGTGCGCACTTGGATGGATTTTTCTTGTTGGTTTCTAAGGTATCTATGGGTCACCTTAAATTGCCCATCTGTAAGCAGCCTATGTAATCCTTCTTGAGTCTCAATGAAAAAGGCAGACTATCAACGGCATAAATCATGAAATGACATCAATAATAATGTAAAATTTAAAACAATGTCAACCAGTTTCAGAGTTCAAATCATGAAGTACTCAAGATCAGAGAGTGTCGAATCATGAAGTACTCAGGATCAGGGGTCATTTTGTAGAAAAATAGATGGCAGAGCTCATTAGCATAACTCATAAGCATATGCCCTCCCCCCGCCAAAAGCAACCCGACTCAAGAAAGGAGAGCCCCGGGCAAGCAAAGCCTGCTTGAGCTAGCTAGACATCCAGCCAGACCAAGAAGGCCTCACTCACCTGGGGCTCTCCTGGGCTGCCCCCCCCCCCAGTCAAAAGGTTTGCAAGCCACCTGCTGCCCAAAATCACATAAGAAGTGGAGAAAAGGTGGAGTGAGCTTCTCCAGGGGTTTATGAAGGCTGCTGGGGCATGGCAAAGCTCCTGGTGGCTGGCTGGCTGCCTGCTCTCCTAATCCAGGGATTTTATGTAGCTGCACCTACTATTCAATGGACAAGGTAGGTGGGGAGGAAGAGGAGGAACCATAAAGGTTTGGGAGCTGCACTATGAGCTCCTGCTGAATCTGAGACCTGCTCAGGATCATAGCCAATTTATTTCAAAAACAATTACCCTTCCCCACCCCCTAATCTGAATTTGTAATCAGTGACACTGTTGTAATTTGGAACCCATATACAATAGCAATAGTTAGCATTTATGTAGCACTCTGAGTGTTCAAAATGTGCTACACATTCAAGATCATAGTAATCCAACATATCTGTAAGACAGTCCAGTGCCACTACCCTGCAGATAGAGGAAAACAGCTTGAGAAAAAGATATCCAGTGTGTTTGAGGCAAAGATTTGGTCTTCCAGATATCAGCTCACAGGCCAGCCACATGAGCTTGTATTGTAATAAATACAAGCTGAAAGACTAAGAAAACATTTTTTGCAACTCTTTACTAACAAGGCAGTGAGAAAATATCAATTTGAGTCACGTCAGAGAATTTACCACAAGTGTGTAGCATCTTTCTCCAATCATCTTTGAGTAGCATCTTTCTCCAATTCATCTTTGAGCACAGAAATAATTACACCTTGGAATGGGTTCCTATAAGGAACAGAAAGTAGAAATTACAAAGTGGCATATTTTTGGCAGCACAGACACCAGTTAATTGTCTTTTACTGTACCTACATGAGTCAGTGGCCATAGTGCTGGGTTTGGATTTGCAAAATGCATGCTCAGGTCTCCACTTAGCTAAAGTGTTCAAGTCATTGTATCAGAGATTTGTTATTGTGCTGAAATATCTCTTGAGGTCCTTGGAGGAAAGCGGCTTACAGATGTAACCAGGGCTTTTTTTTCTGGGGGAGCATGGCAGAACAGAGTTTTGGAACTTCTTCATGGAAACAAAATTGCGAAAAAAAGTTTTAAAAGTTCATAAGAGGCACCAATGTGTTTCTCCTTTCTTTCCCTCTTGAGAATTCTGGTACCTCTTTTTCCAGATAAAAAGTCCTAGATGTAACAAAAAAACACATTAGTGATGGTCTATGTGCTTTTGTAACTGCAGACGTTACACTGAAATGCCCCATACCCATTTTCACTGCTTTTGTCAGACATCTTCAAGGTAAACTGGGATAGAGTTTCTCTTCACAATGTAGGAACAGTGCTTTGATTTCCTAAATATATACCATCAGGACTGAAGAAAAGGAGAAAAAGGAAAGCAACACAAATATAAATCATTCCTAATTGCATAACGTTTCTGGGACATATGCTTAATATTCATAATATCATCCTTAATTATCCAAATTGGATTTTTAAAATAACAGCAATTTGGCTGAATTTTTAAATTTGCTTCAACAGTTTCATTTTATAAGTATAAATTACCTAATTTGCTGTTTTTGGGTAGAAAATAACACCAAAATGAAAGAGTTTCACCATGTTAATGCATTGTAAAATAATTTTTTTACAATAATTATTTTGTAAAATAATTTTTTGTTCAGCCCTCCGTGCTGCCCGGGGTCTGAACCCAAGTCTTTTTCCCTCGCCATCCATCTACAAATGTCTTGAGTTCTAGAGCAACCATATCGACAAAGAGATTGCAACTCCTCTCCCCCCCCCCCCCGTGGGAGGTGTGTGTATGTGTGTGTGCATGTTGGGAAGCCCATAACCGGGCTTTCTCCTCCATGGCTCCAAGCCTATGGAACCAACTTCCAGAGGAAATGTGGGCCCTGCGGGACCTTGAACAGTTCCGCAGGGCCTGCAAGACCATCCTCTTCCGACTGGCTTTCGCTGAAGAAGAATGAAATTGTTAAGAAAACCGCCATCATAAAAGTAAACATAGCACTAGCACTTTTATTAGTTTTAAATTTAATCAGAATTTTAATTAAATTGTTAAATGTAGTTTTATTCCATTTGTCTAATTAATGTATGAATTATGTTGTTAGCCGCCCTGAGCCTGCTTTGGCGGGGAGGGCGGGATACAAATAAAAGTTGTTGTTGTTGTTGGGGGAAGAAAAAGGGAATTTGGGGATGCTGCTTTTAGCTGAGGGTGCGACGTGCAATCCAACTAATGGTTCCTAGAGAAAGAGACAATTGGGATCTCTTCATCCCCCCACCCTCCAAGTGTGTGTGCATATTTGCTTCTCTCTCCACTCCAGGTTTTGCCAGAATACAAAATTGGGCGGTTCAAATTGGAGCGTGATGCATCTGCTTTTAGTGTAATGTCTGACCGCACCCAAAGAGAAGAAATTATATGCATAAGACTTATTTGTATGCAAAACTCCTTCTCCAGGTATACAGGAGTACAGGCATATTTCTGCATATAATCACCTTTTATATAGCTTCAAAAGGATAGCCAGGTTGGTCTGCAGTAAAAGAGTACCTTAAACACCAACCAGATTTTCAAGGCATACATTTTCAAGAATAGAAGCTCCCTTCCTGCTTGCATCTGATAAAGGACTCTTTGAAAACTTTACCTTGAAACCCTGGTTGGTGTTTGTTACTGGACTTAAATCTACCATTTCTACATATGTACACCAGTGGACTAAGTTTAATATGAAGAGAATTTGTATAAGAGAGGTAGTGTGGCATAGTGACAAGAGTTGTCACTGCTGTAGTAGTTTACTCATGCCTTCCAACTCAAATGATTTAAAATTACCAACACAACAGTATGAAACATTAAATGAAATAATGAGATCAAATTGTTGTATATTTAATACAATGCAAAAGAAACCTTTATATACCTAGAAATGTGTGAAGTGGTAAAATCAGACAAGTAAATAAGTCCTATGTATCCAATTACTATTTTCTAAGGACATTTAATGTTTAATTCCTATCAACATGCAGGGCTGCACATAAGTAAAGAATATGAGTTCTGCATTTATTCGAGATTTATTCGAGATTTATATCCCGCCCTTCCCACAAGTGGTTCTGCATGGGTTCTGCAAGGGAAGATCTTGCCTGACTAACCTGTTACATTTCTTTGAGGGGGTGAACAAACATGTGGACAAAGGAGACCCAATAGATGTTGTTTACCTTGACTTCCAGAAAGCTTTTGATAAAGTTCCTCATCAAAGGCTCCTTAGAAAGCTTGAGAGTCATGGAGTAAAAGGACAGGTCCTCTTGTGGATCAAAAACTGGCTGAGTAATAGGAAGCAGAGAGTGAGTATAAATGGGCAGTCTTTGCAGTGGAGGATGGTAAGCAGTGGGGTGCCACAGGGCTCGGTACTGGGTCCCATGCTCTTTAACTTGTTCATAAATGATTTAGAGTTGGGAGTGAGAAGTGAAGTGGCCAAGTTTGCGGATGACACTAAATTGTTCAGGGTGGTGAGAACCAGAGAGGATTGTGAGGAACTCCAAAGGGATCTGTTGAGGCTGGGTGAGTGGGCGTCAATGTGGCAGATGCGGTTCAATGTGGCCAAGTGCAAAGTAATGCACATTGGGGCCAAGAATCCCAGCTACAAATACAAGTTGATGGGGTGTGAACTGGCAGAGACTGACCAAGAGAGAGATCTTGGGGTCGTGGTGGATAACTCACTGAAAATGTCAAGACAGTGTGCGTTTGCAATAAAAAAGGCCAACGCCATGCTGGGAATTATTAGGAAGGGAACTGAAAACAAATCAGCCAGTATCATAATGCCCCTGTATAAATCGATGGTGCGGTCTCATTTGGAGTACTGTGTGCAGTTCTGGTAGCCGCACCTCAAAAAGGATATTATAGCATTGGAGAAAGTCCAGAGAAGGGCAACTAGAATGATTAAAGGGCTGGAACACTTTCCCTATGAAGAAAGGTTGAAACGCTTGGGACCCTTTAGCTTGGAGAAACGTCGACTGCGGGGTGACATGATAGAGGTTTACAAGATAATGCATGGGATGGAGAAAGTAGAGAAAGAAGTACTTTTCTCCCTTTCTCACAATACAAGAACTCATGGGCATTCGATGAAATTGCTGAGCAGACAGGTTAAAACGGATAAAAGGAAGTACTTCTTCACCCAAAGGGTGATTAACATGTGGAATTCACTGCCACAGGAGGTGGTGGCGGCCACAAGTATAGCCACCTTCAAGAAGGGTTTAGATAAAAATATGGAGCACAGGTCCATCAGTGGCTATTAGCCACAGTGTATGTGTGTATATAAAATTTTTTGCCACTGTGTGACACAGAGTGTTGGACTTGATGGGCCGTTGGCCTGATCCAACATGGCTTCTCTTATGTTCTTATGTTCTTATGAGAACTGTCGAAAAACAACAATATCTCATCACTTCATGTGTCTTGGATTCCTGTGCATTTATGAATGGGAAAGTCCAATTGCAATAAATGAGACTCTTACGCCTTTGAAAATGTGACCAGTAATGCAGATAAAATGAGAAGAGATGTCAAAGCATACTGTAACAGATTTGATAACATCATGGTAGCGACAAGTATAATTCAGTAATTAATTCTGACAATCAAGCAGAGAACTGGTCTAAGCCCAAATGTTATAGATACTGTTTGACTTCTTTCTTTCTTCCCCCATCTTAGAGGAAGAAAGTACTGTTGACTCCAGCTACAGTGCTGCTCATGTAGTTACAATCCACTCTAAATTTATCAAACTGGGCACAGCTTGAAGTGATACCATTTGACTTGAGCATTGCTCACCTCATGTAAATTGCTGGAGGCCTTACAGGATTCCAACCTCAGAGAGGTAAGTATTAACCATCTTTAAAATTGCTTTCATGCCACATCTGCTTTGCAGCTCAATTTAGAAACATGATATTTCTAAGTGCTAATGGGAGCAGCTAGGGGAAAATATGCTGGAAGCTTTTCCTGAGAAGAATGCAAGAGGACACTGCACAGAAATTGAATGATCACTCATTCTGCAGACTAACATACAGAAACCATATGCTTTTAAACTAGAACAATATAAAGTATTTCTAAGCACATTTGAAGTCTGATTTCCAATTGTGAAACCCTAATTGGATTGGAGATCTTTAAAGGGTTTAACATGAATACTATAAAAGTGTCTCCAGATCCTCAGACTGAAATTAGAGTAGATTCAGAGTAATTTTTATATAGTAAAAGCCACCCTAGGTTGACCTTTACCCCATACTTTGAACACAGTAGCTGCATTCACCTACCGTTACATACTGCAAACCACAACTGAGTTTTCCTCCAGGGACAAGTTGATCCAAGAGCAAATGATTGCTGTAGTGCAATGATACTACTAGAAGTTTGGACAGTATGGGAGAATACCATGGCTCCAAGCCATTAAAGAGCTTGAAAGGTAACAACTAGGGGTGTGCATTTGGTTCAGCCGAACCGAATCAACCGCCGAATCACCCCTGATTCGGCTGTATACGGAATCGCATACAGCCGAATCCAATTGGGGCCCATTATGTGGGAGCCGAGTATGGCTCCCCGTATACTTCCGTATAGATATTCTGAAGTATACGGAAATCCATGGAAAAGGCGGGAAAGGGGATTCTGCAGCCTCAGGGGAGCTGCTTGCCTCCTTTCCTGCCTTTGGTAGCCTTTTTCCGCCTCTCCCATAGCCTCCCTGGGATCAGGGGGGAGGGGGAAGAGGAGCCCCAGCAGCCAATCCAAAGCATGCATTTGCAAAATGCATTGCAAATGCATGCTTTGCAGGGCTGTTGTGTAGCTGATCCCCCAGCCATCAGCAACTTGGGTATCCAAGTAAGCACTGTTGTCTGGCCAATCACAGAGCAGTGCTATTTTTTTGAAACTGCTCTCTGTAGGGCCAGAGAACCTTTTTAAGGAGTCTGCCTGGCTGGACTCCTCCATTGCTGCTGTTGTGGTGTGTGTAGCTTATTTGGGGTTAGGGGGTTCTGCTGGGGGAGGGGGCCTGGGGTGGGGTTTTTTTGCCAATTTGCCCATATCGTACTTTAGTGAGAAGACTTTTAAAAGTGCAGTGTCCTTTTACTTTCCTGATTTGGGTGGCTTGGATTTCTTGGGGTTAGGGTGAAGGTTTATTTTTTGGGGGGGAGGGGTTGGTAAAGTTCCTGTATTGTTAAAAGTTAAGTTTTTTACTGTTTTAAAAGGATTCTGTGTTCGATTTGTTTGTGCTGTGTTGTGTTGCTGTTGTTCCTTTTCTCTTCTGGTTCTGGTTCTTGTGTGTGGGCGGGTGCTGTTTGGCCTAATTTTCATTGTTTAAAAGGCCACTTTTTTAACAGCTGAGTTTGTGTTGGCCTTCTGTTTGGATCTATTCTCTATTGCTGCAGGTTTTGCATCCTCCTGTCCTGTTGTCCCCCTTTTCCTGGTTCTGGTTTTAGTGGGGCGGGGTGTTGTTGACTGATTTGGCCTGAGGTTTCTTATTGGTGAAAAGGCCATTTTTTTAACAGTTGAGTTTCTTGGCCTTCTCCTGTTGTCCCTTTTCCTGGTTCTGGTTTTTTTTGAGGGGGGGAGCTGGCACCTGGGTGAGAGACCCAGAACCAGAAGGGTTGTTGTGCTTGAGAGACCCAGAACCAGCAGGCGTGTTGTTTGGGGCAGGGCTGGAGAGCTGGCATCTGTAGATTGTGTGTTCTGTGGCAGGGAAGCTGGCACCTGGGTGAGAGACCCAGAACCAGCAGGCTTGTTATGCTTGGCCAGCTCTCCCTGTGTTGTTTGGGGCAGAGCTGGAGAGCTGGCATCTGTAGATTGAGTGTTCTATGGCAGGGAAGCTGGCATCTGGGTGAGAGATCCAGAACCAACAGGCTTGTTGTGCTTGGCCAGCTCTCCCCGTGTTGTTTGGGGCAGGGCTGGAGAGCTGGCATCTGTAGATTGTGTGTTCTGTTGCAGGGAAGCTGGCACCTGTGTGAGAGACCCAGAACCAGCAGGCTTGTTGTGTTTGGCCAGCTCTCCCCATGTTGTTTGGGGCAGGGCTGGAGAGCTGGCATCTGGGTTTGCTGCAGCCAGGTCTGCAGAGCAGACTTTGAGTAGATTGTGTTTTGTGTGGCAAGGTTCATAGAGCAGATAGATGTATATAGTGCATTTGGGTCCTATAGAGATTCTCTGGTGTGAAGTTAGGTTTGGCTTTGGGTGCCCCAGGAATTGGACCCCCTGGTCCAATCTTTTTGGGACTTGAGGGGTTTGTAGGGGAGAGTCCCTTGCAGGCCCCCTGCAAATTTGGGGGCTCTCCCTCAGACCCCCTCCCCTCCAGGTGGCTTCAAATATACCCTATTTGCCATTGATTTCAATGGCCCATAGGGTATAATGGGGCCGTATATTTGGAAATAGCCGTACATCTACTGTATATGCGGCTATTCCGACTACAGAATTCAGAAATATACAGGATTCCGTATTTTTTCCCCCGTATATTTCCGAATCCGTGTACTACCAAATTTTTTTTTGCACATCCCTAGTAACAACCAGCACTCTGAATTGCACCCAAAAAACAATGGGGCACTACTGTGCATCCTTCATGTTCCCAGCCACCAGTAAGAGCCTGCCTGCTGCATTTTGGACCAGTTGATGTTTCTGTTTTCAGAGGGATGTCCACATATTGTACATAATGGTTACTTAACCTGGATTTGATCAGAGCATGGATCATTGTTGGCCATACCTAGTGTATCAGCTGAAGCTAATAAAGGCGATATGTGCCACAGAGAAGACCTGAGTCTCCAACCATCTTTTACATATAAATCCTTTTTTGTCTTGGCAAATCTGAGCTCCCTCATTGGTTGGGACTGGGTGGAACTGTGGTGCATCAACCTCTGGCCTTCAAACCATCAATCAACTTCTCTTGTGTCACATTGGCTGACTCTGCTCTCCCCTACCCAATGGTGGCCCCAGGACAGACAAGGATTAGCCTTCTGGAAAAACTGCTAGGCAGTGGCTGCTGCTAGGCAACCAATTTTGCTTCTCTCAGTAAAAAGCAACCAGCTTGGTTCTCTCAGTAGAAACTGAGTGGGGGGCTTTCAAGTCCTATTCAAGTCATTGGTTGACTCCACTCCTCTCTCCCACCAATGTGGCTGTTGCTAGTCAGCCAAGCTGATTCTGTCAGTAAAAGGCAACCAACCTTGGTTCTGAGTTGATGCCTCTCCCTACTCTCCCATTGGCTTAGCAACCTTCCCTCAACTGGCTGAGGAACAGAGAAGGAGGGAAAGCCATAGAGAAAACCTTCCCATGATTGGCTGAGGGAGGGAGGATGCTTTCTCTCAATTGACTGAGGACTCCTCCCTATCCTCCTCTGGGAAGAAAACACCCAGTGACAGTGGGGGAAATGGTGTCCTGTTGCAGTAGACCAGATACAGAAAGAGAGAGATAGGGAGGGAAAGGGAGAGACAGAGAGAGATTGAAGTCAGAGAGAGAGTGTGTTATTCTGAAATGAGGGAGAAGTCAATGGAGCCAATCCTGACTAGGGCTGCCAGTTCCAGGTTGGTGGGAAATCCTAGAGATTCTGTGGTGGAGTTTGAGAAGGGCATAGGAGTTAGGGTTTCAGAGCTGGGTCTGCAAGAGCCACATTCTTGCTGTGGAAGCTGACTGGATTATTTCAGACCAGTCATACACTTCCAGCATCACCTACCTTGCAGGGTTGTGATGCAGATCAAAACTTTTTTGTCCCCCTGCCACTGTGGAGAAACACTGTCCTTTTCCTAGGTAGAGGCTGCAGGGAGGAGGGAGACAATATAAAGCTGAAGTCAGAGGGGCAGATAAAGGGAAGGAGATAGGATTGCAACCTCCAAGTTAGGAAATACCTGGAGATTTAAGTGGTGGAGCCTAGAGAGGGTGGGGTTTGAGGAAGGGTGGGACCACAGACAAGTACAATGCCATACATTGTACCCTCCAAACTAGCCTTTTCCTCAAGAACCACTGTTACCAATCTCCAGTTGGTGGCTGGAAATCACTCAGAATTACAGCTGCTCTCAAGATAGCAGAGATCAGCTCCCTTGAGGTAGGGGGGAGTGAATGCCTTCACTTGAGTAGACAAGGGGGCAGCACTTACTCAGAGCATCTTTCTAGAGCCCGTTGTATTTTTCTTCACAACAGGCCTTATCCTAGTAGGACATAATCCATAATCCAGGAGCTCCCCCCCCCTCCAAGCTATGAACCAACTCCCTCAGGGGGAAGCACCACCTTCTACAAGACAGTTTGACTCCTCAGTCCTAGAGCAGTTTTGTAACTGATCAACAGAGCCTCAGTCTTGCATGAAATGCACTTCGGTTTCCTGTAATCCACCCTCCCAAATGATTCAACACAGGAGTTCACAAATGAGAATCACTTTTACTTCTTAATATGTGCTTCTGAATGTAGTAAAAAGTCATGGGTCTCAATCACAGTAAAGTCTGTTCATCTCATGGGATTCATAAATTCATGCATTCACATTACATTAGGCTTCAGAATCATGAATCCTCTTGAAATCCTCTTTTGTTCTGAACATCTTAATCAGCTCTGAATGTGTGATTTCAAACAAGGCAGAGCTATTAACTTTCTAAAGGACAGGATTAATAGTAAAAGAGCTACTACCTCTCACTTGGGGAATACTGTAAAGGCTAATGAAACACTGATAAGGAAGCCCTTGGCATATCTAAATACTCTATGAATGATAATGAATAAACAATAGTAAGTGGTCAATTACATTGTTATTGTCTCGCCAGAGATCTGCAGCTATGAAATCCTGCAGGAAACGTTTAAGGCTGCAAAAAATCTGAAAGTATAATTTGTATTAGGAGACATTTGAATGCAGTGAGGCAAAGGGGCAACTGCAGTAAAAGAGGATGACGCAAATTTAAATCTCAAGATACAGAAAGAGCTTCATGAGAGGCAGCAATTACTGTGAAGCAGGTATACTGAGACGAAAAAGCCTGACAAGGCAGGCAAACCTCATCAAATCAGGAATATTCATAAAAGTCATACTAATCTAATTTTATTTATACATGATAGACTTCATTTGGAGCACCATTAGGAAAAATGGGTATGTAAATTAGTCCAAACCTAGAGTTATTCTGTATTTTCCCTCAATTACGGAATGTCTGTATACAAATATTGTGATGCAAAAACATATACTATACTTCTAATAATTTGTATAACCAATAATTGAGTTGACTCTCAATTGATAATTAAAACCCCTCTAGGATTATATATACGAAAATTATTAAACCTGACAAAGTTGACTAACAGTGCAATCCTAAACAGAGTCAATGGATTTAGAAGGCTGTAACCCTATTTAGAATTGCCCCTTGAATATCTCAACCAAGAAGTCTAAATGATGAGAAGGAAGGGGAAGGGAGATTTGGTGCCAAGTATTTATGTGCTAAATAAATTACATTAAAATATTAATTTCAAATGTATTAAATTTTTATCAGAAATATGCAGGCATTCATAATGTTACCATTCATAATGTTAACAAACTTTACATTCCTCAGTCTTGAGAATCAAGTTCAGTGCTTATAAAATGGTTGTGGGAGAAGTCCACCTTGCAGCCCTCAGCTAGAGCAACTATTTGTCGACATGTAAAGGGAAGGGCAGGGGGAGGCAGTTCTGAGCAATTATGTACACTATTGGCTCAGTAAGAGGCTAACACACTGTTGTCAGGATCCAATTTGATCCATACTACATCTTTTAAAAGAAGGAGCTGGAGGCAGGCTGGGCATTTGGAGCTAACTACCAGCAAAGTCTGCACAGAGTGTAGAAAGATGAGCATCAACAGTTACAGAGGGTAAAGAGTGAGCCACCCAGCTCAGAGAGATGGATGCAAATGTCAATAACTTTAATGAAAATTCAACAGCTGAAAATCACCCGTTCTGCAGCTGTCTCCTGATAAAGGAGAAATCGTGTATGTATGGTTTCAATGCTAATAAAAATGAAGTATAATCTATCAGGCAATAGTTCTCTTAAATCAGGGTTTAAAAATATTTGCATAATTATTTATTATAATTAGACTACATGCATCACCCTAAGATCAATATATCTAATTCTCAGTGGAGCCAAATCTGAGGATACTTAAATCTAGAGTCAGGAATAGGCAAGACAGGTCTTTCCACAAACGTGAGAAAAGTCCCAGGTTTCTATAAAAATCTGAAAATACCCAGGGGGGGATTAAGCCTTCTCCCCCAATAACAGAAGCAGCACCTATAGCTTTAGGAAACAAATGCCTTTGGTTGCTGTTTCTAGGCAACCCAAAAGTATTGCCAATTGAAGCCTTGGCTTACGTCAGTAAAAGGCAGGAAGAGGGGGCAGGGTTTTTTCCACGGCTGATTTGGCCTTTAAGGGAGGACTAACTGGAATCAGGCACAACAGCAACCACCAAGCAACTTGATTCCACATGATTCACCCAGGTCCAGCTATTTGTTTCTGATCAACAGCACCATCTCACAAAAGCCAGCGTGATGTAGAGGTTAGAGTTTCAGCCTAGGATCTGGGAGACCCAGGTTCAAATATCCATTCTACCATGGTTTTCACTGAATGACTTTGGGGAAGCCACACGTTCTCAGCCTAACCTACCTCACAGGGTTGTTGTGATGATAACATGGAGGAGAGAAGAATGATGTAAGCTTCTTTCTGGAGAATGGATAGGTATTGTTGAAGAAAATAAATAATAAAGATGAGAGGCAGATAAAATGTGGTGAATTGATGGGAAGAAGAGAAGGAAACAGAAAGCTGAGAATATGAGAGTTGACTGGTGAAAGGTAGGAGGAAATAGTGTAGGAAGGTGGACACAGGGGTAAGTGAGGTGCCCCTCCACAAGCCCTTGCAGGTTTACCTCTGTGCAACTGAGCCTAGTTTGGACTTGCAGCAGACACCACACAATCTCAATTTTTCCAAAGAAGAGGCTGCCAGAGGGAGGGAAAAGTGAAGACAGGAGGGCAAATAAGGTACTTTGGAAAGAATCACTGGGGATGTATGTGTGTGGGAAGGTATTTGTGAAGTTCCTACATTGTGCAGGGGGTTGGATTACATGACCCTGGAGGTCCCTTACAACTCTATGAATGGAGCACAAAAGGGGGGAGAAAATATGGGGGCTTTCAGGTACTTTGAAGACAACTCCATGGGGGGGGGGCACAAAACGATGACCTTATAACAAAATGGTAACATGTGATTATGTATTTTGAGAACAGCATAAATTCTACTGGTCCTTATATATACATTACATATATAATGAGACAGGGTCAGTTGTGTACACATCCAATAAATTTAAATTATAACATTTTATTGTTATATAGAGGTTAAAACAGACAAACACTGACATGTATATGAAGAAGGAAGGCTGGAAATTACCAGGTGGGTTCGTGTTTTCTCTCATAGACTACATCCATTGACCCCACTTAAGAGTTATTGAACTGAGTTCTTTTGTGACCCTCTTTTCCGGAAGGGATTATACTTGGCAATTACAGATCCAAGTTGGCAACCATCTGCAGCAGTAGAACAAAGCAGGAGTCAAGTGTCACCTTTAAGACCAACAATGTTTTATTCAGAATGTAAGCTTTCATATGCATGCATACTTCAGACGAGGGGATAGGGTACAGTGGTACAATAGGGCCCACTGTACCATATCCCCTCGTCTGAAGAAGTATGCATGCATACAAAAGCTTACATTCTGAATAAAACTTTGTTGGCCTTAAAGGTGCCACTTGACTCCTCCTTGACAATTGTATTACAAATACAAATTCCTGTAACAATTTATTTACACATAGGCTCTTCAGACTCACTTTCTTCTCGCTCTTTGATCAACAAAGATGTGACTTGGTTCTTCCAGGGGGCTTATGTTTTTGATATGAGAGCCACTACATACAGACATCAATAAAACTAGTATCAAAACAGCTAGTGATTTTACACAAGGCTAGAACACATTATTTGAATCCTGACAATGGCTGAGGGAATGTTAAAACACATTTATAGCAAGGTATAGTGATACAAACCAAACTATACAGGGATATCTCTGTAGTCTAAGTCAATATGACAGATTCTTCTATAGAATTTAAAAGCATTTTGGGCAGCACAGAAGAGGAAACTAAATGAAGCAAATGAAAGTTCCACAAAAATAACAAGGAAAATGTTCATTCTGCTTACATTTTAGGATCTGTTGTAAAACCAAAGCTTTGTATACAGTAGGAATGTATGAGATCAAACAAGCAGTGAAATTATCTCCTCCATAACAATAAAATAGCAAAGAAATCACACGGCACTTTAAAACCAAACAAAGCTGGCATGTCATGTATCATCAAACATTTTATTCCTGATCTGTATTGACTCTTGTTGAGAACAACATAGAACAAGCTTGGTTGAGCAAGCAATCACCTGCTGTTAGACTCCACAGGACATTTCTGATTTTTCTAGTTTATCCAAAGAACCCTGGCTGTAGGATTCAGTGTATTGGGACTCTATTGGGAAAATGAGGGATGCAGGAACTTTTGCAAACACTCCCATATCCATTGTGAAAAGCTGGGTTATGCAAGGCCGACTTAGATAAAATTACAGGGCACTCCAATTGGGGCTTTTAAGTAATTTGATTAATTCTGTATGCTGCATACCTGAGTCTTATATGTTTTAATAAATTTACATTTGGGGATGAAGTTAAGTAAGAGGGTTTTTTGGAACAACTGTCTCTCTTTCTTGATGCAGTTGGGAAACCAGCTTCTCCCCAAATGAACACAACAGAAATGGGAATGCATGCAAAAGTTCCTGCACCCCTTCTTTTCCCAACAAATTCTCACCACAAAGTTAGGATTCCCAACCCCACCCCCCCCAGGTCCCAGCAGGGGTTTCCCCATTTTTCAGGGCTTCAGGGACCACCTCCAAACAGACATTGCCTAGAAATGATGTCATTCTAGTTTTGGGGCAAATGTATGGTTTTGTGGTGCTGGAGAAAAATCTTGAGAGTCCCTTGGACTGCAAGAAGATCAAATTAGTCAGTCCCAAGGGAAATCAGCATTACTGATGTAACAAACATGAATTTGAGCAAACTTTGGAGGATGGTGGAAGACAGGAGGGCCTGGTGTGACTTTGTCCATGGGGTCGCAAAGAGTCAGACTCAACTGTGCGACTGAACAACAACAAGGGAAATCAACCCAGACTGTTCCCTGGAAGGTCAGATGCTGAAGCTCAAGCTCAAATACTTTGGCCACCAAATGAGAAGGGAGCACTCACTGGAGAAGATCTTGATGCTGGGAAAGACAGAAAGCAAAAGAAGAAGGGGACGGCAAAAGATGAGATGGCTGGACAGTGTTACTGATGTAATAAACACAAATTTGAGCAGACTTCGGAGGATGGTGGAAGACAGGAGGGCCTGGCATGACTTTGTCCATGGGGTCACAAAGAGTCAGACTTGACTGTGCGACTGAACAACAACAACATGATTTTGAAGGCAAAAAAATAGAGTTTGCCCAAAAATTAGAGCATCATCTCCCAACGTCAGCAATTTGGTGATATCACTTCTAGGAGATGTCTTGGCACTGTGCACACTTCACACATGTGGCAGAAGACCCTGGGGAGAACCCAGGAGTCCCTTGCTGGATATCCTTTGCTACACAAAGGAGTCCTTTGCTACACAAAGTAGATGTACTTTGCTTCTTAAGAACACAAGATATAACTGTATGTCAGTTGTTTTATTGTGTTGTAACTTGCCCTAAGCCTGAAATCAAATGAATAAATTGCAGAAGTCAGGATATTTAATTTTCCTAGATATGAAAATAGCTCTTGTCACAGTCTGTCATGGAATCCAAAACTAAACCCTGTGGGTCTCCAGAGCTGTTGTTCTTGTGGAATGGTATCCCTATCAAGAGACCAATTAGTAACACCTGCAGGATGGAACAAGCTTCTTACCATTCACATCAAACTTCAAGGCAGGGCCAGGGATGTGTTGCCTCACACAGTCTTAGAAACATTTCTCTGCAGACAGCATCCTCTGTCTTTAGCAGACATGGACTACAATGTAAGGAACAGTTGCTGACTTTGTCCTCTGCTTCCTATCTCAGCAGTGCTGAAGACGTCCCTTTATTCCTCACCTACATGCATTCTCCATCTTCTCCATCTTTTACTCCTTAATCCAGACTTGGCCAGTATTTCTCAATTTGTTTGAAAATTTATGAATAAAACTATTGATAGGTTCCATCCATTAGGATTTAAATTATAAACAAATGCAGTTAAATGCATATGTCATTGTGGGTACAATAGGGATCATATTAACAGTGACAATGTTATCACAAGAAAGTTCTGCACATAAGAAGGGCTGGTTTAAGATTCCATGTTTCATTATCTTGTTTATGAGTGTGATGATTCACAGTTGCTATGAATTATTGTTCCCAAGACCCTGTGGAATATCTGTGCCAATTTCAATAAAAAACCCAACCACCCTCAAAATTTATGTGGAGGCTTTTTTTTCATTTTCTTAAGTGATTTATACCTTCAGCTCAAGAACTGTGTTATTATTAGGTGTCCATTCTAGTAAGATACTTGTTCATATTGATATATTAACTTTATAAGCATAGCTTTCTCTGATGCTTTGGGACAAAGTTTCTAAAGCTGGAGGAAATCTCTGGGATGCAAAGACTGATGCGTGACACATTTCACATTGTGTCTGGAATTGTTCTACAATCTGCATTAGGAGCATGCTAGTTATTATTCTGAAGCACACCGGTATCATGAAAAAAACTACTGACCACAATCTATCCAAAGTAAAGAACTAAGTCCATCTGATTTCAGTGAGAAATTATTTGCACATCTGCTTTGCTGTCCCATAAGAATCCATGGGATTTGTACCTGGCTTTCCCATGCAGGAGACTGAAATGGGGTATGCAGGGCTAGTAGAACAGACTGTACCACTACAGGAAATAGGGTGAAGACAATATTTTGGAATACTTTCCTCCACTAAATGCTATCTGCGAATAGAAAACAAACACTGTAAAAAAGAGAGAGGGAGTCAAAACTTTCTCTGTGTTGTATCTCCCCCCACAACCTTTGCAAATATTTTAATGCAAATATGTGTTCAAACTGTGGTGTTTGGTGCCAATTAGGGCTGACAGGCTGTTGAGATCCCGTGTTGCTGAACTACAGAACAAAAGTGAAAGCAAATTGCATATTGTCTCAGATTATGCTCCTATGCACTCACTTCATACCCTGCAAATTTGCAGTTAATGCACTTCCAGATATAACCTTAACAAATCAATACTAAATTGCTGTAGAGGCTGAGTGAGCAAAATAACAGCAGCACCAACTAAATAGAACAAGGGAACAAGGCACACATTTGTCCCTTGGTCACCATATAGCTTTTGAACTATTTTCTGAATGGAAAGCTCCTCTTGGCAGGAGCAGCAGCAACAGCAGCCTAGTTAGCTTAAGTCACAGCCACCCAGCTCAGGCACCAGTGTTAAATTATTGGCCAATAGGGTTGCAAACTGGTTGAAAGGGAAATGTTGCGTTCTTTATTAAAATGCTTAACCTGTGGAAATGGGCAGTTGAACCTTTTCACTGCATAGTAGTGAGTCACATTCCATTAAACCCCTATTAAAGGGGCACGGCAATTTTCTCCAGGCCAGTTGGAAACCTTACTGGCTAATATGAATGCCTCATTCACTAATTTGAACCCTTGATGGACCAATGCACTTCATAAGAATTTTGACTAGACCTGTAAATCTTTCCTTACTCCCAGGCCTCAGATTCAGTGGGAGCTCACAGAAGCACAGCTCTTGAACCTTTCTGAGAGTTCCATCTCCTTCTTCTGAGAGTTCCACTTCCTAGTCCATTGAATAGTATGTGCAGCTGCATAACAATCGCTGGATGAGCTCCACCACCTATTTTTCTACAAAGCAACCCCTGTTTACTCCCCTTGAGAACTACCTCTGTGTCTTCAAAGGAATTACCTTTTCCCATGAAGAGCCTTTAAGAAAATGTGTGCTTTGTAGGGAGGGACTTCCCTGTTGAGTTCCACAAAGATAAGAATTACCAGATTGGAGGCTTGCAAGCTGCCACCCCCTGGACTACTGCTAGATAAGGCGGCAGTGCCTTATTTGTCCTAATGAGCCAGCCTTCTTATATTACAATTATCCCACATGCAGACTCAAGTGGTGCAGTTCATTCTATCACCTCACAGCTCTGCCACCATGTTACCACCTCATTCTTTTGTATGTATGAATCAGGCCTCAAATGTCCTTCATTTTTGCAGCACTGGTACTTAGCTTTTTGCTTAGTTTTTAGGGAGAGGGGAGAATATTTATAAGGCTTTTTATATTTCCCCATCAAAAAGTGTTTTGTTCCACAGGAAAAAATAATTTCAGATATCTATTGTAAATATGCCCAAAGTATAATGTGTAATCACAAAAAGAATTTTGACACTTTGTTTACAACATCCAGCTTATTAATGTGATTTTTTTAAAAGGAGGAAGCTATTTGCATTCTACACATTCTCTTGATTTCAACTTATCTTCTGTCCTCAGCTACACTTGGATGCTCTTTTTGACCTGCACAGTTTTTTTCAGAAAGAACTTCTGGTCACAGTTCAATCCCCCACCCAGATTCTCTCCCTTTTACCCATCTAGAATGAGACTTCAGAATATCCTTTTGTGAAACAGATGGCATTCTTATGCTAATATTGCTTGAATGATTAAAAACAAACTCATTTCAATCAACAGTTTTTTTTTTCCATATCTTCCTCCCACATGATTTTCTGTGTCTTCAGAATCACATTTGCATCACCTGGATTCTGCAGTTGCATCCATATATGAGGAAATGCTATGGCGTGCCACTCCTTTGAGCTAGTAAATGTCTTTTTGCAAAAGGAAAATTTTGCAAATCTTCCCTAAATCTAAAATTACTTCTGAAAATGGAAAAATCAAAGGTTGGCATAAACCTGTGGGTCCAGCCCCCCCCTTCATCTCATAGTCATAGAGTAAATATTATTTTTCCTCTCCTTACAGATTCTAAAATTCTTCCTCCAAACAGCCTATCCTTCAGCGTTCGGGAGGCGTTCTGGGGTTGCGGCGGCGTCCAAGCGTCCCTGGAGGCTTCGGAGAGCAGACGGAGGTTTGACTTCGGCGGCTATCTTTTCTTGCGTGGCTGAGTGGTTTCCTGGGGCTTGGCTGTAGTGGCGGTCTTTCTTTCACGTGGCTGAGGGGTTTCCTTGGGCTGGGGGGAGTCTGCTGGGGACCCTGGTTTGTTTTTTGTTTGTTTGTGGGTCAAGCCTGGGGTGGTCTGCCCTCTCCCTTCTTAGTGAAGGGGATTTGGGTGGTAGGTCGGAGCCCCAGGGGAGTATAGGGTGGCTTCAGTTGCTGGGGCTGCTTTTTTAGTGGAGTCGGCCATTTTAAGCTCCTTCCTTGTAGGAGGGGAGGCAGCCATTTTAGTTAGCACCTGTGAGTGGCCATCTTGTGGGTATTAGTGTGCCTGTGAAAATGTCAGGTGGTAAGGGGTCTGGTAGGTCCAAGGGCAAGAAGCCAGCGCCCAAGGCACCCAAGGCTCCTGCTAAGAGGCCCCCACCCCCGTTATCCTCATTTGATGAGGAGGGCGATGTAGTGGTTGACACCAATATTATGCGGGCTTTGGAGCAGGCATCAGGCATTCCCTCTCCAGGAGGGGTTGAAGGGGATAGGGCCTCTAGGAGGGGGCTGCAAGCTAATATACTAACCAGGCTGTCTATTCTTGAGGGCAGGTCTGGTGGAGTTGTAGCTGACAAGGATGTTGGTCCCAGCGATCCTGATGTGGGTGCTGTGTCAGCGGCTGGAACATCTGAAGTTGATTCGTCATTGGTTCCTGCTGGATTTGTAGGTAAGTCTGGAGACAATTGGCAGGCTTGTGCTGGGCAGGCTTGGCCATGAGGACCATGGAGTTCTGCCTTGCTGGCCAGGTAGGGTATTCCTGCTGTGAGTTCGGGGGTGCCTGCTTCCTCAGGGTCGGGGTCCCTCTCAAATTGGGTTTGGCCAAGTGGGCAATGTGGCCCTTGCGGAGCTTGCCAGGGTGTGGGGCACCTGGGTATGGCAGGTTCTCTTATGGGCGCACCTTCTTCTTATGGGATTGTGCCTTTTACATCTTTGCCCTTTGGGGATGTTGCCTTGCCGTTAGGGGACCACTTGCTGCCCACAACCAGGGAAGAAATCCTGAAAGGGGAGTAGACATTTTTTCTCTTCTCTTTTGAGAGTTGGAGAAAAAAGATAAGGAGGAGTTGGATGAGAAGGAGAAGGAGAAATTAAAAAAGCGTAAGGTGGATCAGACCTGGTCCAATTGGCTTCTGGGGTTTTGTATTTATGCCAGGGTGATTGCCCGGGCACAGCCTTGGCGGTCAACTGCCGTTTTCCAATATTTAGATATAATTTACAAGGGCTACACGGCCTTCAGTGGCCCCACCTGGCTGCAGTATGATGAGGAATTTCGGATGAGGGCCACCCTGTATCTGTCTCTTCATTGGGACCGTATCCATCAGCAGCTGTGGCTGTAGGTCATGTCTCCAGCTAGGCCTAACTTGGGTGACTGCTCTGATAGCGGTCACCTGGTGAACAGGTCATCTACAACCTCTTCGTCATCATCAGGCTCTCCCCGCGGTTCAGTGGAGCAGGCGGTTCAACCCCGTCGCTCTGCTGGGAATTTGGCTCTTTGGGAGTGTGTAGCAGGAAGGCTTGCCAGTTCAAGCACAAATACCCTATGTGTGGTGGGTCCCACTCCTTTAACAGCTGCCCCAGAGCTCAGGGATGTAAGAATGCAAAGAAGTTGGGTGGGGTGGAGGATCGTATCAAGTTGGAAAAGGGGCCCAGCCTGATAAGGGTGGGGCCTCTTGAGCATTGGCTGTTGAGGTACCCTCGAAGGGCAGACAGTTTTTATTTGTTGGAAGGTTTCAAAGTTGGTTTTAGGATCCCTTTTCAGGGGCCTCGAGTCCCATTTATGTCTGGGAACCTTAAGTCAGTTAAGGGCTTAGAGCAGGTCATTAGAGACAAGATTGCCAAGGAGTTGGCGGAGGGTAAGATCTTGGGTCCTTTTTCACAACCTCCAGTGTGCGCTGTTAGGGTTTCACCTTTGGGCATAGTGCCAAAAAAGGCGCCTGGTGGATTTCAATTGATTCACCATCTCTCCTTCACCAGGGGGAAGTCTGTGAATGATGGGATTCCTGAGCACTTATGCTCAGTTAGGTATACCAGCTTCAACCAGGCTGTAGCCGTGGTGAGACACTGCGGGGTGGGCGCAGAGTTGGCAAAATGTGATATTAAATCTGCATTTCACCTTCTTCCAGTCCATCCTGATGATTTTGAGCTTTTGGGGTTTTCTTTTGAGGGTCACTTTTACATGGATAGAGCATTGCCTATGGGCTGCTCTGTATCATGTTCTGCTTTCGAGTGTTTCAGCACATTCTTGGAATGGGCTGTGTGGGAGAAAGTGGGTTTACAGGACGTCGTTCATTATTTGGACTACTACCTTTTTGTGGGTCCCAAGGGGACTGGGCGTTGTAAACAGCTGCTGTTGGGCTTTATTGAGCTGGATGCAGAGCTTGGGGTCCCTTTGGCTCCAGAGAAAATGGAAGGTCCGACCCAAAAGCTGACGTTTTTGGGGATTGAGATCGATACCGTGGTGCAGCTGTCCAGGGTACCTCTTCAAAAAATAGTTGAATTGAGGAATAGGATTTTTGCCTTTCTTCGTAAAAAGAAGGTTATCTTGTTAGAGTTGCAACAGCTAGTGGGGCACCTCAAATTTGTGTGCAAAGTGGTTGCTCCTGGGAGGGCATTTCTTAGAAGGCCCTGTGATGCTATGGCAGGGTTACACTTGCCTCAGCATAGAGCACGGGTTACCTGCAGCATGAGGGATGATTTGAGGGTTTGGCAGGAATTTTTGGAGTCTTTCAATGGAGTCTCTTTCTGGAGAGAGGACATGAGGCTCGAAGCTGAGCTCCAGGTCATGTCTGATGCTGCGAGGTCCTTGGGTTTTGGAGTCTATTTTCGTGGACATTGGTGCATGGATAGTTGGCCAGACTCTTGGAAGCAGGTAGGAGTGAACCGAGATCTTACGTTTCTCGAGTTCTTTCCCATTTTAGTCGCGGTTTGGCTGTAGGGTAAGTAACCTGGGGTGAGTAACGGGGTGGCTGACACTCTCTCTTGTAAACAGATGGAGAGGTTTCAGCAGCTGGCCCCAGATGTCGACAGAGAGGCGGTGCCAATGTCCCAGGAGCTATGGCTGATTGGAGAGCTGAGGCCTGCAGAGCGATAAGCCTAGCCATTGCGCCTAGCACCAAGAAATCTTACGAACGGGCTTTGCGGCAGTTTGAAGACTTTAGGGCTGAGGTAGGGTATTGCATTGTTTGGCCCCTCCCGGTGGAGCAGTTGCTCCATTACTGTGTTTCGCTTCGAGGTAAGGGATTGGCCTTGTGATCCATTAGGGGGCGCCTATCAGCACTGGCTTTTGCCAGTAATGCACTGGGTTATAGGGAGAAAAAAGCTGATTTTCGTATTCAAAAGATGCTGGAGGGGTGGGCCAGGGAGGCCAGACCCAGGGTAGATATGCGGAATCCTATGTCTCCATCAATTCTGCGTGGCTTGAAGGGGATTTGGGATGTGGTGTGTGCTTCTTCTTTTGAAGCATGTTTGTTTCATTCCGCGTCTTTAGTAGCCTTTTGGGGGGCCCTTAGACTCAGCGAGCTGGTGGCACAGTCCAGAAACAATGTTTCTGGTAAGGCTCTGTTGTTAAGGGATCTGAAGTTATCTGAGGGTAAGGCGGTGATTACTGTCCATCGCTCTAAGATGGATCAGTTGCAAAAAGGTATCATGTTTGAGTTGGGTAGTTGTCAGAGCTTGAGCTGTGTCCCGTTACTGCATTGGCTGCTTATTTGGCAGTCTGGGGGCCCAAGGAGGGGGTTTTGTTTTGCCATTATGATGGTAGCCCGTTGACGAAGCATCAGTTTTGGGCGGTGATGTCATGGGCTTTAGGTGAGCTGGGGTTGGCTGGGGTGCGGTTTGAGACCCACTCCTTTAGAATTGGGGCAGCCTCAACAGCTGTCGCCATGGGGTATCCTTCCTCCTCCATTCAGCGCTTGGGCCATTGGCGTTCATCGGCTTACAAGTCTTATGTTCGACCTTTCCTCAGGCCTTAAGTAGCTTGTTTGTTGGGTTGTTATTGGTTATGTTCTCGTTTAACTGTTTTTTCTCTTTAGATGCTGTTGTTCCTGGCCAGAGGAGCCGAGTTCTCGTCTGTGGCCATAGCCACATGTTTTGGGCCGCTCATCAGGCATGGAGAACTTTGGTTGGCTCTCAGCTGGGACTCAGCCAACATGTTTGTATTGAGTGGTGGGGGCGCCGGGGCCTTCAGTGGCCGGGCCTGCTGCCTTTGTTATTTCAAGATAGTGTGGGTCCTCCTCCTCAGGTTTTAATCATTCACCTGGGAGGTAATGATCTGGGGCTTTTAAAGGGCAAGGCCTTAGTTTGGCAGGCCTGCGATGATTTTCAGAATATTAAGGAGTGATGGCCTGGGACCACCATAATTTGGTCAGCCATGCTGCCCCGCCTTGTTTGGCGCTGTGCTTGGGACCCTGCAGCTATTGAGAGGGCCCAGTATAAGGCTAATAAGGAATTTAAGAAAGTGTTGGAAGGGGGGTTGGGCCATCTGTACATTTCGTCGAAGTTTCCTGACCTCTACAGAGGGGATGGGGTACATCTCTCAGAAAAGCGTAATATGCTTTTCTTGAGAGATTTGCGGCAAGGGTTGCGGGTGGCTTTGGGCCTCCCAGTGGGCGCTAAGCCCTAAGTAGAGACTTGGCCTTAGTGGTGGCAGGTTTTGGGGATTTAGGGCACTATGCAGCTAGGGGAGGACTGTGAAGCATCCCCCTTTTGGGGAATTAGGAGTCTGGCATCATCAACCTTGGGGTTTGGTGACCCAGGGTGTGGAGAATGCAGACTGTCCTGGAGGCTCAACTAGAGGTGCCTTCCATCGAGACGTGCATCTGGGTTTGGCCCTCTGGTGCATGCCTCCCTGCTGGGCCTGCCTGGTGGGAGCTGAGTCACATAGCTCTGGCTGGGGGGCTGGGTCTCTCGCCCGTTAATGGCAGGGGAGCGGTTTTGGTGACCCCTAGCCCTGGCCAGGCTGCTGGTCGGGTGCCCTTGCCATTTATTATGATGTTTAATAAAGTGGCCCAATTATTATACCAATGCATTGTATCTGGCTCTTTATTCCGACCTTGGGGGGCAAACTACATTATCTTGTTTCCACAAAATCCACCTTCTGACAAGAAAAGCAGCCCAAGCTTTAAACATTTCTTACTCAAAGAGACAGAAGTGAAATAAAGACTTTTCTCTTATAAAAATCAAAAGGAAGAAAAATTATTAATGTGCAGTTTGCCCACTTAAGGATTCTTGTAATTGTATAAATTTTGTGGCTGTAGCTCACAGCACTCTTTGTTATAAAAGTAAACACAAGAAGGAGCACAAAGAAAGAAAACATCCCAGAGCCTTAACTCTCCTGAATCTACTCTCAGAGAAAATGTTCCTTTCAATTTATAGCCACAAGCAAAAGTTGACACTAGACTTGCTTTGGATTTAAATCTTCACATCTCCTACTGTGACTTTGTAGCCATCAAACTGAATAATAGATTGGTAGACAAAGAGAAAGCAACAGCCCTGGACTTACCTGGGGCCACATTTGCAGCCATAGGAGCTAGAAGTGAGCCAAGGGAGGGATTCTTGTGGGCTCTGAGCTGACCAATGAACTTGGTGGATGCACTCCTACAGCAGACTTGGGCTGGTCCATCAGCCTCTTTTGGGGCCAGCCTGGGAAGAGAAGAGCTCCAGGCATACCTGGAGTTCAGAGGTTTCCTTCTGATCCACACCTTCCCTGTTCAGCCAGGCTGCTGTGGGGGCCTTGCTCTCAAAGAAAAAAGGCCAAAGAAGAAATGCCATCATTCATAAGGTGACTTTTCAAGCCACTTCTGTAGAATGACTTTTGCTGCTGGAATCTAATACAGCCAAAACACCCCATTTGGAAGGTTTCCTATGTTCTTTTGCCATGTCTGCTAAAATTAGTCCACACTAATGAGAAAATAGACAATCTTATTTAATGATAAGAAAATAGATAATCTTAGGGGTGATAACAGACTGGCAGTTTGGAGTGGATGGGAGGCATTCCAAATCCAGCCAGCTCAAAAAGAGCTGCCCTGAAGCCTCCACACACTCCCCGGTGAGGCAGCCCCATCCTGTCTCCAAGGTGACTTGGTGCGTCCAGACAGGAAGGCGCCTTAGAAGCCAGATTGCTCTTTTTCTCCCCCCAAGAGTCAAGCACTGATGTGCTCATGCACTCAAGTGCTCTGGCAAGGTTTTAAAAAAAGAAGCTGGGAACAGTTGCACACCACCAAGGCACCTCACTTGCGCCCTTCCACTTCCAGATTCCAAGGAGGCAACTGGTGTGAGGCTCAAATATTTGCTACCACTTTGTCAGTGGTAGCTTTTTGAGCTGCTTTGAGGCCATGGGTGGATGGCATGAGTGTGGGATGGGGATGGGCAGCAGATGTTTGTGTGTTGAAGGTTTTTTTCCGATTGATTTCAGAGCCATCTCTGAGTTTGCCAAAAGTGCCAGTCTGTAATCACCTTTAGCTTAACAATAAGGGTTAGATTAGAAAATTGACATAAAGAAGCACTGCTGCCACTTGTCAAATGGCTAAGAAGAATGAGTAAGATGAATAGTAAAGGAATTCTAGACCAGCAAGTAGCTTGATTTGGAATGGCTATAATAACTGAGATAAAATTGGCAGATAACTGAAGGCAGATACATAGAAAATTTAAGTGGAATATATGAAATTTGAGAGGAAAGAGAAGTATGGCTGAGATGGACCTACAAAGAAAGGCAGGGAAGAGATGGAACTGTAAGATCTTTTTCTTCCATATGTGGATGACATATATAGGCTACTAGTGCACTCATGGCACATCACCCAAGATCCTGAGAGGCAGTCAAACCAGCATTGAAGCCCATACAAAAGACTACTACATTTATTTAAAAGGTAAAGGTAGTCCCTCTGTGCAAGCACTGAGTCATTACCGACCCATGAGGTGACGTCACATCATATTTTCTTGGCAGACTTTTTGTTACGGGGTGGTTTGCCATTGCCTTCCCAAGTCATCTACACTTTACTCCCACAGCAAGCTGGGTACTCATTTTACTCACTTCAGAAGGATGGAAGGTTGAGTTATCCTTGAGCCGGCTACCTGAACCCAACTTCCTCCAGGATTGAACTCAGGGCATGAGCAGAGCTTGGACTGCAGTATTGCATCTTACCACTCTGTGCCACAGGGCTCTCTATTTATTAACTTCACCAAATTCATAACATAATGATAGTAAAGATAAATAATCCAATCAAAATTAAGCCAACACTTAAGAAACTTCCTGTGTACTTCCTAGTCATTCACATACCCAAATTAACAGAATATTCAGTCTGACAACCAGAAGGAGAGGTTTACATCACCAAGCTGGTAGGTTACAACAGTGCTTGAAATAAGTGCAATTTTGATTGCTTTGGGCAATTGATCAAAAAGAGACAGGTAAAATAATTTCCAGTACAGTATGCTGATGAAGAAGAAGAAAAAGAAGAAAAATTGCAGATTTATACTCCACCCTTCTCTCTGAATCAGAGCCTCAGAGCAGCTTACACTCTCCTTTATGTTCTTCCCCCACAACAGACACCCTGTGAGGTGGGTGGAGCTGAGAGAGCTTTCACAGAAGCTGCCCTTTCAAGGACAACTCTGCGAGAGCTATGGCTAACCCAAGGCCATTCCAGCAACTGCAAGTGGAGGAGTGGGGAATCAAACCCGGTTCTCCCAGATAAGAGTCCACCCATTTAACCACTGCACCAAACTGGCTCTCCCAACCTAACTTTGATTAGAAACGTATTTGATTAGAAACATAACTTAACCTAGTTTTAATTAGAAACATATCTGCTCATTCATAGCATTTTTTCCTTTCCCCTTTTTTATCAGTGGTGTACATTTCTATCTCCCCCCACAAATTACAATGATTTAGGCCAACCAATGTGTGCTTTACAAATTTTTAAGATGACAATACGTTGCTTTGTGAACTGATAGCATCAAGGCTAGAATTTTTTCTTTCTTCATTCTCTGAAGCTATACAACTCTTTCTTTCTTTGGCTAGGAAATAGGGCTTGACCGGAATGATTCTCAAGGATATAATGCAGCCATTTTCTTGACAAATTGGCAGCAGGTCTACTGCTCTGGCTGTGAAAATGGCCCGGATGACCAGGCATGAGAACGGAAAATAATTCCTTCCCATTACTGATTCATCAGGTAAACTGCTGATTGAAACTCTACTGTTAAATTGCTGCTGCCTGTCACAACCACAATAGCAACCTGCAGAATCATTATAATCAACTTGAGGCTTAGAGAACTCAAGCCTGTTTCCCTTTGTATCTTCACAAGAAATGACAAGGAATTGCCAAGTTTGTATGATTTTCCTCACAGAGGGGCTCTTTGTAAGGGAACAATCCAATCCTTATCTTCGTCTTAGGAACTGGAAGAAAAATGTTTTCCACTTTTCTCATAACTATCAATCATGTGAACTGCAGAGGACCCTTAGGCCATGCCTATACCTCTTGTTAATGCCACTCCACCACAGAAGGAAAGTATGTGGAGGGTACAGACCCTAAAAATCAGAGTTGTGCAGCACAATGTGCAGAATGCTTTGGTGTTCTGCAGGTGTTCAGATCGTGGGGATGTGATTGTTTCTACCTGCCATACTAGTCCTATAGCTTTGGATGGCCATGAGGGGTGAATCGCAAGAGAAAACTGTAAATCTGCCAGATGTCAGAGCACAGTCAACTCAGGGGAGAACTACCAGTGACAAGACAGCTCTGGTAAATGCTTTAGTTTAATTCAAAACACATAGGCCTCATTTTGGGCAGGAGCTCACAGGAACAGAGCTCTGAAACCTCTAAATTTTATTGTTCTGTTTCTTTCTGTCCTCCTCCCCCCAAAAAACTTGTGAGAATTTTGCTGAACTCATAAGATTTGAAAAGCTTTCTAATATTTTTACCCATCAGAAAATGGAAAAATAACCAAAACTTATAGAGCAGGCAGATGGAAATCTTCATCATGACACTGTGGCCGCATAGGAGAAAGTAATTTTAAAAGTATGATGGGGGTAAGATTTTGTTATGACAATTATAATTCAAGAAGCATTTTAAGGTAAATGCTGAGTTGATGTAATTTAGTACACCTTCTGGTGATGTCAGAGGTGTGTGGCATATGCAAATGAATTATGCTAATGAGCTCCAGCATCTCTTCTTCTACAAAATGACCTCTGAAAACATCAATGATGGCAGTTGACACTAGGTAAACCTTTTTTTTGTAAGTTCATTGAAGAGATATTAATTTATTGCCTTGGTGGTTTCATTATCTTGTGAACCATAGCTCTTCCATTTTTTTATTATTTGAATATACAGCACCATTCTGATTTAGGGTTTTTCATTTTGATGAAAGTGCTTACTTCATCATGCATCCTTTTAGAACTGGGAATAATGACACTCACTTGCATATAGCCATGCTGGGAAGAAGCAGCTACTGTTTTCCTGTAACCATGGGTGGGGGAAGCTCTGTGAGCTAGTAAATGCAGGTGCAGTACTCGTCCTTGGATTAAATGAAGAGCTGCCTGTACTACATTCAGTTGTCATGCAGCCAAGTATATGCTTGTAGAAATTTGCTGTTGGACTTTATTGCTTCCTAGCTAGATTAGGTCAAGGAATTATTCTCCTTGCCTGTAGGTAAATGGACAGTACAAAGTGGAATCCTGAACCAGATCTTAAGGCTTGGATCCTATGAACTTTTTCCTGTGTACTTCATTCCACCCACAACCCAGCTCACTGCCTTTAGAGCTTGTGCTTCCAGTGTGCAGGGGCTCATTGAAAACCACTGATTTTGTACAATGAGGAATGCTAGTAGCAGATGAAGCAAGCCATGCTGTGACCAGCGTGGGGCCCATGTGGAATGCAGTCATAGGATCCAAGACTTGGTCTTTTCCTTTATTAAACAATTGGTGTGGAAGGGGGGTCCCTCTGGAAACTAATGAGTTTTGTCATATTTCTCTGGTATCTTGTTTGCTCAGTGAAGCTAGCAAATCTGGATTGTTACAATAATTTTCTGTTTATAAATTCCCTGCATTTTAAAAAAAATAAGTAATTGGTGGTTTTATTCTGTTTTCTTTCTTTAGGCAGCAGTTTGTGCAAGATTGTTGTTTAATTGTTAAGTCTTTAATCATTTTGGATAACCTTGAGAAAATAGGATTTTAAATGGCTCTCCTCAGATTCAAT
Organism: Heteronotia binoei; assembly: GCF_032191835.1. Taxonomy (NCBI): domain Eukaryota; kingdom Metazoa; phylum Chordata; class Lepidosauria; order Squamata; family Gekkonidae; genus Heteronotia; species Heteronotia binoei. The sequence goes on from NC_083225.1 coordinate 57,589,433, forward strand.
TATGCCTTATATTTCACAAGCTATTTAGTGTAATGGTTTAGCTTGATAAATCCTTTTATCATGGCCAGTCTGATTCACAAACTGTGTGTACCATGGCTGCAATCCAATGCAAAGCTGTGTGAAATCAATGGGCTTCAGTGTCTTCAATGGGCTTCAGTGTTTTAAAAATGTCTGTGGTCTGTGCTCAAAGACCACAATCCTGAGATGCTGGGATACCACAGAAGGCTGCAAGGCTACTGCTGTGTTCAGAAACCATTCATATTTTGCCCACGGCAATAATATATAACAAATTAGATACTTTGATAATGCCTGCTAGTGCAGTACTCTAGTAATGCTTGAAGATACACTGGATTAACAAAAAAGATAAAGCTGATGCAAACTAATGGATGTCTCCATCTGTTAACCAAATGGTACAGAGCAGTATGGGATCAATCCACAGGGATGGCCTATTGGACTTACCATAAAGTTTCTTTCTGCCCTGAGGCAGCATGGCTGATTCCTCAAATTGTGCCAGGGGGCATGATTTGTCTTCAGCTTTATGGCTTCACTAGTGGGGGAATCCTTTAATCTTTTCCAAGCCTTCATTGCGCTCCAGCTTCTAAATGATTGTAATTATTCTTTTAAAAATTGACATGCATGAGCCATCAGATTTGGAACTCTGAAGATAAAATGTACAACAGAATAGACAGGAAAAATCTCACTTAAATCAGGGATAAGATGCCCTTCCTACCTCAGAGCAGAAGATTCATGTTCCTTTCTGAATCTTAAAATGGGATGTCCAATAACTCCATTTCAGGTGAGTAAGGTTACACACAATTGATCAGAAGGCAGCTGAAGTGCAATTCAACCACTGGCTGCGTCCGTTAAAGCAAAAGACTTATCAATGGAAGGAATTAACCATGCTAAGATACCACAGAAGTTGCAGTTGTATCACTCTAATAGCCTAAAGGTTTCAACTGTGGGCCCTAACACAGGTGCAGATAATGAGTTGTACTAATGCATTACATGAAGAATCAGCAGTTTATGGGATTTAATAGATATAATTTTGAAATCTTTTTTAAAAAAATTGATGCAAAAAACCATGTATTTGACATTTTTGTAAAAAAAATTGAGACATTGCAGCATTTTATGATACTGACACCACAAAAATGCAAATTCAAATTTAATTTTCAAAAGGAATCTTCCATTAGTAACTACCCACAGTGCAACCCAATTTACCATTGAATTTCATTTATGCATAAAGCAGCTCAAATGCTGAGTGTTCAAAGAAGCTAATTTTTAAAAAATCTTTGAAGAGGATTATCCTTGATGTTTAAGAATTTGTAGGTCAAGTGAAGGGAGACCTTCCAGCCTTTGGCCCTTTCTGTGTGACTTAAAATGCCAACACAAATCAAGTAATACTTGTAGGAAGAATAAAGAGATTCTTCCTGACACATTAAGCTATTTTTAAGTACTGCTTTTGTGAAATTAGCAACAAACCTTTGAGAAATTATGGCGATTGCTATGAGTATATCTACTCAAGAATTCATGTTTTGGATCCTGCTAGAGAAGTAAAGAATCCCCTTGGGAAATGTTGTAATCCTTCAAAAGTTTCACCCAAGCAGAACCTTCATATTCCCTTGTAATTTAGAAGTGGAGGGGGGTTGAAGTGGGAGAAATCAGCCACAGAGCCCCTTCCCTGGTCTGCTGACTGCTCTGCTCCCCTTGCCACTGCCAAAGACCAGGATTTGGAAGGTTTGCTTTACCGAAAGTCCTCCCCCTTTACCCTTTGATTTCCTTGGCATATTACAAGAGGAACTAACCTAATTTAGCTTCCAAGCCTGAGGTGTACAGAAAACTTCCAATAAAGTGTGAAAAGCTTTTATTAACAGATTACATTTAATGTAGAAAAGTACAAAAGAAATATATGCTTTAATAGAAATAGGTTATCAAGCAAAGACAAACAAATACAAGTTCCTCTTTCATCTGAGTTTAATTGTCCTTGTCTAAAACAAACTAGTTCAGATCACTCACAAATCACACAAATCAATCATCAATAAATGCTGTGTTTCAATAAAATCCTACCCTTTTGCACCTGGATAGGTAGTTGTCAGTGATGCTAATAGCTGCTGGTCAGCAGTGTTCTCATGCATGCACAGTTTTGGAAAACCCAATACAAACCAGTCTGGCAGGCATTCACAAGCTAATTGGCATGAATTGAACAAACTATGTGATCAGCTCATAGCTGACTGCTGCCTTCAAACATAGTAAGGTCAACCACACACCCAGAAAACTAGAGTTTTTGTCGCAGGAACTCCTTTCCATATTAGGCCACACACTCTGATGTAGCCAATCCTCCAAGAGCTTGCAGGACTCTTAGTACAGGACCTACTGTAAGCTCCAGGAAGATTGGCTACATCACAGGTCTGTGGCCTAATATGCAAAGAAGTTCCTGCTACAAAAAAAGCTACGTGGAACCCTTATGGAAGACTGACCATGGAATGTTTTCCTGTGAGCTTTGCTGGAGCTTGAAGTAGTTTTCAATCCATCAACCCTGGACAACCTAGGAGGAATGGAAATGAGTCATACTATTTACTCTGGTTCTAGTTTTCCCTAGAAAGTAACTTTCAGAAGATAGTGCAGGGGGACTACTGTATAAATACACACACACACACATACAGGGGTCATTTCATAGAAAAGGCTTTCCAGGAACTCATTAGAACAACTTATTTGCATAAGCCACACCCCCTGACATCACCGGAAGTGTAACAGAAGGCAACACCCACCGCTCATGCTCCACCCCAAAATCTCCAGGTATTTCCCATCCCAACTCAGAGCTGGCAATCTGGAGAAAAATTATTTCAAAAGCACAAAGAAAACAGCCAAGATGTTAAATTATTTCAATATCACAAACATTTATCAGAGGGCATGCATGGCCTATCAAGTCACTTTTGTGACAAACAAAGATGGGGGACAGATAGCAGGGAGAGATAGAGAAAGGAAGGAGAGATGCGGGGGTGAGAGAGAGAAAGGAGGGGAGGCTTCTCATTCTGCACTCCACACACAGGGAAATTATCTGGCTGCTAAGATTGCAACAGTTCTTGAAACCAACCCTTTTCTGGACAGTTTTTTAAGTAGTGACTGGGACTTACCACTTCTTTCTAACTTATACCATTTTTCTTTCATGGTTAAATTTATTTTGCACTAATTTGATTAGTCCAGTAAAAGGCCTTACATTGATTTTATTCTTGTTTCTGTAATTTTATTTTTCCAGAAACAAGACTGGGCTTTTTTGATCTGCCTTTTTCTCATACTTTTTCTCATCACAGTGGGTATTTTGTCCTGCTCCTTTTATTGTTTCTGCTTTACCATTTCACATTGCTTCCACAGTTGTCTTGTAAGCTTTGGGTACCCTGTGCTGAAGGGCACTATATGCTCTTCCCATCCTATCTCTTGAAGAGACAGGGCAGCCCACTTCCTCCATAAAGGAGGGGGGGAAGCCCTCCATCCTATCTCCTGGGGAACTGAACCTGATTTGTGAGGAAATCTCCAGGAAAGTCCTGGAGACTGCCTCCTAGGGTGCAGGGGAAAGAGACCTATCTCTTGGAGAGAAAGGGCAGCCCACTTCCTCCAAAAAGTGTGTGAGGGGAAAGCCCTCAGTCCTCTCCCCTGGGGAACTGACCTGATTTGTGGAAAAATCTCTAGGAAAGACCTGGAGGCTGGCTCCTTTGCTGAGAGAGAGGGGGGGGAGAAGATATAGAATCCCCCACCCCCTCCAACAGAAGACTCCCACTCACCCAGTAGCCCAGGATGGCTGGGCAGGCCTTGCATGGCCGGGGAACTCCCCTGCGCACCCCCACCTGAAAGGTGAAAGACCTCCGCCTGAGAGCTCTGCTCACTTGGCAAGGTGTAGGCTGAAGGTGCCCACCCCCAATGCTGCCTCCGCCAATGCCTGCTTGACAGGGCAGGCCCCAACCTTGTTCTGCTGTGGTGGCACAATGCACTTGCCTTCAGTAGAGGAGTGCTCCTCCCCCAAAGACAAGTGCATCCAGCCAAGCAAGGCAAGGAAGGCCAGGCCTGCAATGGAGGCCAGAGATCACCCCCCTTCCTAGGCTTGCCAATCCCCAGGTCCCAGCGGGGTTCTCCTGCTTTCCCAGGTTCCTTCCCACTCCCAGTCAGCTGGTTGGTGTGGGGACGCCCCGTCCCCACAGCCACCATGTGCCTTTCCACTTCCAGAGGCTTCAGACTCCACTTGGGAAAACTTCCTCTTGGGATGGTGTGTCTGTGTCTTTAAGGCTGAATGCAGGCGGGGGGAGCAGGCTGTGAAAGCAGCCCAGATTCTCCATTGGTTGCACAGTCTTTTCAGAGGTCATTTGCATAGGAAAGGTAAACTTGAACCTTTGGCTGCTCTGCATTACTTTGAAGAAGCTGGAAGTTCAGCAACTCATGAGTAGAGATGACAATCCCCCACTTCAGAGTCATCAGAAACTGGGGCGGGGGAGGAAAATCAATTCCCATAGGGCAGTGTTTTTCAATTGTAGTGTCAGGACCCGGCACTGGGGCACACAGGGCTCAGTGCCGGGCCCCGTCCCTGGCCGCTGCCCCCACACCTGCCCCCCATGGCGTCACAACCCTCCGCCTCCTCCTCCCTCCCTTCCCCACCGCTGGTAGATTTCAGGCTTTGTAAAGCTCCCCCTTCCCCTCCTCGGTGAGGAAAATGGGGCTGAGCTAACTCAGCGCTGGAGCAGGCTGCCAGCACTTCAAACAGACCTTGAAGTGTGGGAGAGGGATCAGCCACCTGCCTATTCCAGACACGGTCCATTCAAAGTGCCAGCAGCCTGCCCCAGCGCTTAGCTCAGCCCCATTTTCCTAGACGAGGAGAGGAAGGGGAGGAGGAGCCTGAAATTTACCAGCGGTGGGGAAGGGAGGGAGGAGGAGGCACTTGCGCAGCAAGAGTAAGCAGTTTTAAAGGTGACCTGCTCCCATCCCGTTTTTTTTTCTGTTTTTCTTTTCATTCTTTTCTTTCTTCCTTCCTTTTGTCCCTCCTTTCTTTCACTCCTTCTCTCCCTTTTCCTTCCTTCATATTTCTTTTCTCTTTTCCCCTTCTATTTGTTTCCAACTCTCTCTCCCTCCCTCTCTCCCTCCCTCCCTTCCTTCCTTTTTGTCAGTCTTTTCCCATCTTCTCTCTTTCTCTGTGTCAGTCACTCTTTTCCCCTGTCTTCCTCTCTTCTTCTCTCTCTCTCTTCCTGTCAGGTCGTTTTCGCACTCACCTCCAGCCGGCGCGACCCCCCTCTTCACCGCGCAGGATCTGCGCGGATTTCGCACTAAATGCCGCGAAGCAGCCTTTTGCGCCGGAAACTCCCGTCGCAAAAGCTGCGCAAACGCCAAACTGCTTTTTGGCGATTTACATTTGAGCGGCTTTTGCGCCGGGAGTTTCCGGCGCAAAAGGCTGCTCCGCGGCATTTAGTGCGAAATCCGCGCAGATCCTGCGCGGTGAAGAGGGGGGTCGCGCCGGCTGGAGGTGAGTGCGAAAACGACCTCAGTCTTTTCTCCTGTTTCCTTCTGTCCTTCCTTCCTTCCTTTCCATTGCTAATCTGAGTAGACCTGAGGGGAGGAGATGCCCTGCCATTCCATGTATTTCTTTCTTTCTTTTTTTCTTTTCTTCTCTCTCTCTGTCAGACTTTTTCCCTGTCTCTCTCCTTCCTTTCTTCCTTGCCATTGCTAATATGAGTAGACCTGGGGGGGAGGGGCGGGAAGAGAAACTTGAAATTCCCTGCTATTTCATGTTTTCCCAGGCTGTCATTTCATGTTTTCCCAGGATGAGAACATTTTATATTTTTAGTTTTCTGTTGTGTGATCCTCGTGTTTTTTCCTGATGTTTTATTTTTCATTGCAAAATAGCACCATTCTCCTCCCTTTCCTCAACAAAATATTGCGAGAGTTTTAGGCTTTTTTGTACATCATTTTCTCTCTCCCGGCTCCACTCCCAAAGTCTCCTGGCTCCATCCCCAAATTTTAGTGGGCCACAAAGGAGAAGTGTAAAAATATCCAGGCCATGGGTGGAGGGGAGTTTGGGAAATCCTGTCATAGGGTATAGTGGAGAATTGATCTGAGGGTAACTGGAGGGGCTGTTCTTTGAGATAAAGGCACTACATATTCAGCTTAGCATCTGATGACTCTCCTCAAAATGCTTTCCAAGTTTCAAAAAGATTGGACCAGGGGGTCCAATTCTATGAGCATCAAAGGAAGGTGCCCCTATCCTTCATTATTTCTAATGTAGGGAAGGCATTTAAAAGGTGTGCGGTTCCTTTAAATGGGATGGCCAGAACTCCCTTTGGAGTTCAATTGGCCTTGTCACAACTTTGCTTATGGCTCCACCCCCAATGTCTCCTGGCTCAACCCCCAAAGTCCCCAGATATTTCTTGAATTGGATTTGGCAATTCAAGAAATTGCCCTGCCACCACCCTTCCTTCGAGGGCAAGTGCGCCCAGCTGAGCAAGGCAAGGAAGGCCAGGCCTGCAATGGAGGCCGGAGATCACCCCACCCCTGCCACCACCCTTTCCTCAAGGTCAAGTGCACCCAGCCAAGCGGGGCAAGCAAGACCAAGGCTTGCCTTTTAGTGTGGGCTGAAGACCACCCTCCCCCATCCAAAAAAGTCCATCCCCCCTCCTCACAACTTACTGAGCAGTAGCCAATCCAGCAGAATTGCCAGATAGGCAGTAACTCCAAGCAAGGCCTTAACTTCTCCCCTTGCAGGGCTGAGGGAGTGGGGCCTATACTGTCTTTGAAGAGCTGATACTGTAGCCTTTGAAGCTCCAGCTGACTGCAAGAGCAGCAAAGCTGGAGCAGAGACAGGCACATTATTTTGGAAATAATATGCTTGTAGACTTATGTTTGGACCTTAGTGGGTTGGATCCAGACTAAATCCCTCCCACTGCAGCCCACTGATCCCTAAAGGGACAGGGGACTCTGAAGAATGCCATGAGGGGGTTCTGCAGTGAGAAGAGGGAATCAGGGGGAAATGCCCATTTAGTTTGGATCCAGCCCAGTGACTCTACATGAACAGAAGATAGCTTTATATTACAGGCTGGATGAGGAGCTGTGTGGGGGAAAGGATACTGTGCACAAATCTATGAAACGGTGCACATTAGAGGCAGTTTGAAAAGGAATGTGAGAGCTCAGTTCAGTCCCTCAAGATGTTCCCTCCCTGTCCAACAATTGATTGGCTGGACTTCAGCTTTGTCTGCTCTGCACTTGCTCTGCTGGTTCCAAAAAAATCACATGAAGGCCCTGCACAGACCAGATATGTAGGGAATAACCAAAATATCCCAGCCAGCCTGATCCTATAAGCTGAACTAGCCCATTCTGTAGAGTTACATGATTCTGTGCATTAAGAAGGAATAATTCCCAAGTCATCTTTTTGTGTTACAGTGGAGAGCTGAGTTAAAATGAGTAAATATGCTATGTAATTTATCTTTTCCCCCACATCACTGTGTACTGGCATTTCATTTTCTGATTCACTTCCTATTGACTAGCCTCCAAAAGTTAATTTTATATTACCAGTGTGTAAGAAAGTATGAAACATTATGGTAATGAACACCCTGGTCACACTTAGGGCTCAGTTTCATTTAATGGGCACATTATTGTCATAACGGAATGCAGTTGAATGTACAACAATATCTTGAATTATTCTGAAGTACATGGCAACTTTTGAAATACATAGCAATTTTAGTGTCCTGTGAGTAAGAAACCACCAGGACAGGTGGAAAGTATTGGGGGGAGGCACATTTATCCATCTCTGTGCTTCCCATAGTGATGGACACTATATTACAATAGCAAAAAATAAAACTCAAATCACCCTGGTAAACAAACAACTTTGTCTTATGTTTCCATTAGTGCTGACATCTATATTTCCAATAAGCCTGCTTTTATAGCACAAATGAAGCAGCAAGAATGCTTCAGGAAAGCCATCAGTTTTTCCTCTGAATATTTCCCTTGGAAATAAAGGGAAATATTCAGAGGAAAAACAGTTAATTGACAAATTGACTCAATTTATGTCTAAGACTTTGCCTCCAAACAGACCATTCCTTCAGCATGATATTGCAGTCCTTATGCGTATTCCACCTTGCTCCAAAAAAGGCAAACTCTTCAAGTATATAACAAAGCCTCTTCAACTGAAGGCTGGATCACATAACTGTGAGAGCTGCAGTAAATTCAGAGGACATATGACCCTCACTGGCTCTATTTTGGATACTGAACCTCCCAATCTGCCAAGAGGGGAAAAATAGGACCATATCTAATATAATCATACTGGCTGAGAATGCTCTAGAAGCTAATCTGAGGCAAAGTCTCACCCAAAGACAAGTATTCAGAGATGTTCAGGCCACAGTTAGGAACATCCAGTCATCTCTCATCAAGGGGCATGTTGCTCTAAAAGATCCACTACGTTGTCATTAGCATCTCTTCTTGTCTACTGCTTGTATTGGACCTCAGCTATCATAATTAACGTAACCTTTAGTGCTCGCAGAAGTCATGCCCAACCAGTTTGGGCCACCCACTTCTAACCCCGAATTTTCCTCCTTCTGTAGAATATGAATTTTAGTGCGTGTTTTGATCCATGTTACAAATTATCATCCCAACTGTTAGCATCTGAACTGCATGCTATGGCCACCATTTTTTAGTTTGTGAAGTTAATATTATGCACAATTGAATTGGTGCCATATCCATTTCTATAATTTTGGTGGTATTCCTGACGTCATGATATAATTGTGCTGATTGATTTTTGGCTATTTTGCATTATGGATTATGTAAATTATGCATTATGTAGAACATTATGCCGAACATGATCTTTATTTGAATGAACATCATGCCCATTTCAAAAATATCTACATACTGATTTTGCAAGTGTCTCCTAATTACAGATATCTAAATCCATGGACCAGGGCTACACTTACTCAAAATAGATTTTCCTGCAAACTTGGGTGACCCCTCAAGTTTACAGAAAAAACCTGAAATTATATGTGTGTGTGTATGCAGAATATTAATGAACCGTAAGGTAAAACAGTTTTTGTGCATACTCAGACAATGCACTTACCTTTCAGGGTCTGGCTGCTGCTCATGTAAAGAGGCTCCAGGAGTAGAGAATGCCAGGAGAAGCTCCAGACCTAGCCATGTGACAGTGAACACTGGGAGAGGTTCCTCCAGTCCCAGCCATGGCAGCAGCCAATGCCAGGAGCCACTCAGAGTGGAGCCTGGAGCAGCTCCCAGGCACCACAACCACTGGCTAGCTCAAAGGTAGGGAAAAAGAATGATGGGAAGAAAGAAAAAGGGGGATTGGCTTGGAAAAAGGGAAAGAAGGGAATTTTGGTGGGGAGAAAGAAAGAGGAAGAAGGAGGAACTTGCTTGATGGGGGGAAAAGGAAAGAGAAAGAGAAAAGGGGAAATTGTCTTGGGGGAGAGGAAGAGAAAGAAGAATTGTCTGAGGGAGGGGAAACATAAAAGGTGGGGAGACTGGTGGAAGGAAATAGGGGGAGAAAGGCACAAACTGAGAATGGGGAAAGAAAGGGGGACATTGAGAAGGACTGGATTGAGAGCAAACGGTAGATACATAGTTGCTCCCACCGCCAACCTATACTTTCTTGAATCTCACAACACTGGAAAAGCCTTTACTTTAGCTAGGAGTATGTCCCTGCCATCTGTGGTAGTACAGGGGAGGTATAAAGGGACTTAGGTTCTGTTCCTGTTCCCAGCCTGAAATAGATTCTCTGGAACATATATATTTTTAATTGTTCTTTTCATATGGCGAGCCAAACGGAAATTATTAGCCTCTTGTTGGAAAGGTTCCCTGGCAGATCACATAGACTCAAATTAGATTATCTTCTATCAGATAGGAACCACCAAACAACAAGACAGGTGGCTAGGTTCCAGGTTTATAAAGAATGCAAAAAGTGAGGCACTTAGGCAAAACTGTAAATCTTTTTTAAAAAATTTAAGTGACTTTTAAAAATGGTTTAAAGGGTTAAATAACAATCTTTTAAAATCTTTTTTACTGTTATAACCCTAAAGTCATCAAATTTTAACATGCAGATTCTTTACAGGACTTCTTATAAGGCACTTTTAAGGTTGTTATAGATTACTAAAATGTTCTGGGCAATGACTGTAATAAGCTGAGCTGAACATATATATGTGGGGGAGAAAAAGTGTAAGAGGAATGCTAGAGTAAACAGTGGAGTACAAAGAAGGGAAGAGGGTTGTCAAGTCTGATTCAAGAAATATCTGGGGATTTTAGGGGTGGAGCCAGAATCAAGGGTGTGATAAGCACAACTGGACTTCAAAGGGAGTTCTGGCCATCACATTAAAAGGGACCATACTCCTTTTAAATGCCTTCCCTTCATTTGGAATAATGAAGGATAGGGGCGCCTTCTTTGGGGGCTCATAGAATTGGACCCCCTGGTCCAATCCCTTTAAAACTTGGGGGTATATTTGGAGAGGCACCAGATGCTATGCTGAAAATGTGGTGCTTCTACTTCAAAAAATAGCACCCCCAGAGCTCCAGATACTCACATATCAATTTTCTATTATATCCTATAGGAATCAGTCTCCATAAGGAAATAATCAGACATTTCCACCCCCACCCCTGCTTTCTGAAGACCCTCAAGTGGGGGGAGGGCCTCCAACTGGGGGATCCCCTGCTCCCACCTGGGGATTGGCAGCCCTAGAGGGAAAGCATGAGGGAAGAAGGGAAATAAAGGAAGTTTGATAGATAAGGGATGGTGAGAAAGAGGGAACTTTCACAAAGAAGTGGGAATAGGGAAGAAAGCAAAGGCAGCAAAATGGCCTGCCTTGCAATGCTTCCTCCAAAGTTTTTTGTGGGTCCCCACTTGTGTTTCTTTAATGATATAGTTGAATGGGAAAAGTAACATGATAACATTGCTTTCTATTGTTACCCTTTGACCACAACTGTGTTTGATGTGGTGATTTTAAAAGAAATATTTTTAGGCATATGCACGATGTATATTAGTATAAAGCAATTATTTTGATAATGATGAAGGGCATGGTTATATTGATAGGCTGAAAATGGATAATTAATTTGCAATGTTTTGAAAAAACATTAAGAGATCACTTACATGGAGAATAGCAAGAACGCTTGGTGTATATATTTAACATATGTTTGGTCTCTTCAGCTGATAAATGTAACATTTATTATACTGCTAGGCCCTATGTACCACAGATAAAAGTGTTGCACATGCACCACACAACTGCTTGTAAGACTACAGGAGCAACAGCATATTTGCCCTTCATCCCTAGACCGAAAGAAACAGCGGAGAAGGCAACAGTGATATTACAGCCATTAAGTACCAGCAGGTTGGATTCTGTGACTCTCCTCAGCTTAAAACAAAACTTCTGGTATTCAGAAAGTTGTTTGTACATGCTGGAGAGAACTCCATTATTAACAGAATACTCAAAGGCTCCAACTCAATATATTTTAGTCTGTCAGTAAAGCATCATAACGCAAAATACTGTAAAGTTTATCTAATCCAGTAAATATTTCAGTCATTCAGAATGACCTGATCTTTGTCAGAAATTTCAAAAAGAAGTGTGAAAATTGGTTGGAGATCCTTAGTTGAACTTATCAGATACAGTAAACTAATGGACCTTCTCTAATAGCCAGTGTGTCACTAAATACATGCCCAGAACATGATAATAATATAAAAGCATGGACATATCTTGAAGTATTATTCAAAGTTTATTTATCAAATAATAACCAAGGAATGCACTTGCAATATAATCCTCATTAGCCAAAACAAACAAAAAATATTGCTAGTTCCTTATCTTCCATACATGGTACTGTAGTGATAGAGGATACAGGCACATTTTGGGTTTCCTCTAAGTTGTTAAAAGCCTCTGGATAATTGTCCAGTGATGTATTATGTGAATACAAGAAGGAACCATACTGGTAGCAACATTTTATAGTGTTATAAGTATTGTCGGCTGAAGAGAAAATGTATTTAAATCTGAACTAACAGTTGTCTCTTTGATGGTGGCAGCTACTGAAGCAGTAATTGGATAACATTAGTTAGGAAAGGAGATAACAACACAAACTTCAATTCCAGATCCATTCATTCTGTATAGTCATTACTCCTTGGTTCTGTAATTGCAATCACTGAATAATTCTCTCTTCTCAAAGGAATGTACAGAAATGGTGAAGATTTTGTTATTTTGGCCCTAGCAATAGCAACACATGTATGCATGCATGGCTAGCTTAAATACTGCAAATACTATATACCCCCAACATTAAGTCCTAGCTAAACTGCCGTGGTATTTTTCTGACATGCTAATTACCCCAAATGTTTTATTTAGATAAATCTCTATGTGCAGAATAATACTTCCGGTTGAAAACACATATCTGTAGAAAGCCATTAGCCAGTTAAAAAGGGACGACTGTTTTTATTTCAAATCCCATTTTAATGTCTTTATTTTAAAAATACAGTGTTATATATTTCATGATGCGCAGCACAGCTTGCCTATTTACATATCTACCACACCAAGCAGGGTTGAATATCAGATGCCTTAATATAAATAGCTAAATTGCATTGACAAAGACAAAGCAAGTTCTAATGAGAAACTACTGAACATCTGCCTTTGCAAGTGAGCTTTTCATCTATGACTATCTCACAGACTATAGCAGTACATTATTTCAGGAGAAGATATAGTCCCTTGTGATATTAATGTTTCAGTTAGTGTTTATATACATAGCAATTAAGGCTGAGCTTTACAAAGATTTTACAATCTGTAAAAACGAATGAGGCCTTTCTCTTTCAATAATTTGCAGCGTTCATTGAGAACAGGCTGTGAAAGTGTTTTTTTTGTTTTAGAGTAATCCCTGAATGGCTGTGATTGCCTATGTGATTTTATATTCCCATGTATATGCAAAGTGCTGTGCTCCCTCTAAACATGTTACATTTGCCATTAGTGACACCAGCATCTGATTGGCTACATAGTATATACTATTTTGTCCCCAACTGGCTGGCATCACTTAAGAACTGAACATTTTTTTAAAAAGTCCCCAAAGCAGCAGCAGAGGGGAGGAAATGACACGAAACAATAGTAAATAGTAAAATAATGGAAGAATTAAAAGACTTTTTGAGGAAGCCCTCCAATCACAATTTTGGGCTGAATACCACACTCCTGGAAAGCATATGCTCAGACTTTATTCAGGGTGCTCAAATCATATGATTCTACTGTGGAAAAAACAATGAGGGACATTGCTAAGAGCTGAAACATGTGAATCATGATAGCATTTGTTTGTTCATCATTTTTAGACTGCAAGTTAGCAATCACATTTGTCAACTGTATTGCATACACAAAAATAGGGAAAGGCCTTTAAGGTTAGTTTTTATCCATGCCATGCTAGCTTCTATTTTTTAGAGCAGCCACATCATAGTTTTCCCCATGCACTCTAAAACTGTAAAACTTTCAGAAAACTTTCAAAACTGTAAAACTTTTGACCATGTGTCTCAGTCTTTTTTGTTGTCAGTCTTTAAACCCAGTAGCACTGATCTAGATATCCATATGCAATCAGATAATGAACATATATTTTCTTCCATTCATAATGGCATCTATTTAATTTAGTAGGATGCAATTCTAGACCAAATGGGGATCCTCTTCATGCACTGAAATGTAAGACAATGTTTTTCCATGTAGAAACTTCCATGCAGAAAATGGTATTTCTGTACATGAAACAGAAGCATGATATTGGAATAATGTGAGAGCTTTCTTTGTGTGTGTTTCAGGGTTTTTGCTTTCATTTGGCCTTTGGAAAGTATAGAAAAGATTTAAAAGTCTCTTTTGGTCATCAATATACACACATACTGAATATGCTATATTAATACGAGCATTCTTAGGTCCAACCCAATACAACATGGGAAACAAGGAGGTAGCACATTCCAATGGTACAGGACATGATCATCATTGGGAAACCCAACCTGAAACAATAAAAAGGAACAGAGATCAGTTGGACACATTCTCTTCCTGAAGATTTAAATGTCAGGAACATGTAAGTTAACTTTCAGTCTCAAAACAACACTTGCAGATACGTAAACTTAGAACTACAGGCTACAAAGGCATTATAGATCCAGTTAAAGTGGAATATCTGGTTTGCTGGTTACTTTTTATGCACATTTATACATCTGTATCCCCATCAAAGAAATACACACACACATGCACACAGTGGAAACAATCTGACACAAAGGTAGCCATGATTCATTCCCATTAAGAGCAATGGAATGGGATTTGACTAAGGCTGCAGTATTAAGAACGCTTTTCTTAGAGTAATCTCCTAAAAATAAAACGGGGCTTACTTCTGAGAAGAACTGTTTAGGGTTGATAAATATTACTAATCTCATTGGCGTTTAGGGCTAAACTGGAATTCTGGGTTTTAGGCCTTAAAAAGCAGAGACCAAATCTGGGTTGTTGCTGTACACTGGGGGAAAAGGACAAGTTAATTCTCCTTCTTCAGTGCCAATTCCCTATTAAAAATAATTTGCCTGGGTTGTATAGATCCTACTGGGGTGGAGAGTTATCCAAACTGTGCCAATTAGGGAAGTATTATGGAAGAAATTAACTCCTCCTTCCTCAGGGCCATGGCACTAAACCAGTTAGCCCCATTCACCTGCTCTTTAGAGCCAAATAATGTGAAGCATTCACTCATAGAACTCCATTGTCACACATAACAAGATTTTGCTGGATTCTGCCCACAATTTGCAAAGCAGCAACAACTCACAGATTTCATAGTTCATTGCAGTTCATTAACTACTGGTTTCATTTTAGTTTATGGACTAGATTTCTATGCTACTATTTCATAATATGGCTTTTCCAGATGTGGAGAAAGGAACTGTGACTATTAGCCCACATTAAAACTTATTTCATCATACTTTTATATAATTAAGCCACTAGAGTGATTTACAAAATACAGAAAACAATACCACTTGAAACAAGATAACATGAGCAAGCTCACCTTGCCTCTGTACACCAGGAGCATTATTCTAATTAATGGCTATATTGGTTGACATGTTAATGATATATAGAAACTATTTTTGTCATTATGAACATTAAGCTGTTCATAAAGTATATTTGTATATATACAGGTACTCTGGACATCACATTAAAACAACAGGAATTTGAAAAGTTTTTCTGAACAGTCACCATGTGCCATCCTTACAACAAGGTTTAACTTTATTAGGGTAAATATTAATTGATATTGCTGTTTTGAACCATAATTGAGAAAACAAGAGCAAAAAAGTTTTACAGTCACGTAAGACCTGAGCTTCACTTTGGCCAGGAAGGATTAGTCCTGTGCAAGTCAAAAGAGTACAGAAGAAGGAATTAGCTTTTTTTTTTTTTAAAGTCAATTCACAGGCTAGAGATATAGCTCTTGAATTATGGATTTGCCCAGTGTTGCCCAATGAATTTATATGCTGCTGCATCCATTTTGGTACTGGCTTGACCCTATTTTTCATGTCTCGTGCTGATCACCCAGTATCAGTTCCCTATGTGCTTGAAATGATAGCAAATCTACTTAGAAAGCTAACCACAGAACTGAAGTGACAAAGAGCTGCAGACAACAAACAATTTCCTTAATAAGAAAATCCCTTTGGCTAGTCTGGGAAGCATTAAAGAGATTGCTTTGCTTATAAAAATCCTTCTTTGCAGACAGCTATTTTAAAGAGAGCAATTATCACATAACTTGTAAAGCCTCCTCGGACACTCCAAAATGGCAAAAAGCAGCGATGCGTGGCCAAGGTTTTTGTATATTACATTCTACCTCTCCAGATTTCACTGAAGTTTAAATTTCTTCAAACTAAAAAGAACTTTTAAAAACTGGAAGAAACAATACATAGCTTTTGGAATACATAGCTTCCATATCATATTACACCAGAGACAACCCACTTAATGCGACCCAAACATTGGTGTTCACATTTAGTGTTCATATCTGCTTCTGCAGTCACTTAGCATAAGCATTCATCACAGGAAAACAAAACTTAACAGTCTAGAGACTCCAGAGCACAGGACTATGTATTCCGTACATTCATGAGATGGCTGTAAAAGCATGGAATCTGATATGTAGTGCAAAATCTGGCATGCTGCAAGTTTTGTTAATTCTGTGGTGGCTTTTAAAAAATAAGTTGATCTTTTACCTCTGTGGACAAAAATTTTGAATATTTATTAGTACAATCTAAGTCCGTATAACAAATGAAGATATACAGAGATAATGGAAATTTGAAGGCAGTACTTTATGCCAGTATGACCTGCAGCTTGTCCTCATTCTCCCTCTACTCCATGTAATAGGACATCTTGCTAAAATGCTCAGTGTCATAGTATAGAAAGTCCCTCTACAGTTTCTCCAGCAACTTCTGTTAATGCTATCCAGTATATTCCTTGCCAATGGTACTTCGGTTGCAATCCATGTCCATAGCATGGGGCTAGGTGAAGCTCCCTTACATAATGGCCTATATATTTTAAAGCGGCTTCCAATGAAACAATAATGAAATTTCCATCAATACTCAAGAACATAGCAAAAAAAACCCACTCTTTGCAACTCGTTTTGCATTCCAAAAAAGGATTTCCCCCATTTGAACAGGTTTTTCAAGGGAAATATGAAAGACAGGGGTTTTTAAATTTCACATATTTATAACACTTGTTATAACTGTTTCAAATACGGAATATACATGGCAAAGGGGTTTAAAGAGTTGGGTAACCCAATCCAGACATACGTGGCAGCCGGCCGCTCGTGCATGGGCGGATCTACGGCGCCACTCGTTAGCTTCCAAAGTGGTTTGAGGTGCTGGAGCACAACGCACCCAAGCCCAGGCCGCTGCCTGTAGATGTGTAAAATACTATGGAGCGTGGGCTCCCAGAGCGGTGCGAGGACGGGGACAGGAAGGGGAGCTTCCACAGGGACGCCACATGACATTCAGCAGCAGAGAGAGCGCTCCCCAGTTATAGGCTGCCCTCATGCTTCACCCCCCTCACGCGCACACATGGTGTGGCTGTGTAATCCTTGGGGAAGCATCCATTCAGCACTTACTGCTAGCTCCATGGAGCAGCCTACCTGCTAGCCTCCATGGAGCAGAGCCCCTGTCAGTGTCCCTCCCTTGGGCTGCATGGCTGGATGGCATCCCAGATGCCGCGGGGGCCCCCTGCCAGGACACAGTAGGCCACCCGCTGCAGCCGCCCATAAACCAAAGGTGCCAGCAACAGTTGCAGCGATGGCTTGCACTCGTGCCCACCCGCAAAGAATTGGGACACCCATGAGGGGCGCGAGGCGGTTTCAAAGTGGCCGTATGCAGGACTCACCTCCCCCCACCCCCAGATCCCCCTTGAATAAGGACTCAATGCAATGTTCAGGGATAAGATTTATTAAAGCGCCGGGCTGCAGAGGGGCTGCCGCCCAGCCATCTTGCAGGAACCTGCCTTGAGCCACGGTGGGCAGAGACGGCCGCCCAAGGGGCGGAGCCATGAGGCAGCTGGTCCCATCAGGGGTAGGCACGGTGTCCTGGACGTCCCCGACAGTGCCCATGTGCAGTGTCTCCCTGCCCACCTCACCAGGGGGGCCACCTCAGGAGCGGCAGGAGCAGCCCCTCCACCAGCTACCAGGGACTGGTCGATATTGGTGAGCAGCTGCTCCACCCTCATGCCCCACTCCTGCGACTGCCTCGCTATGGCCAGGAAACTGGATGGGCGGCCAGTGGCCATGGACATGGTCCCCTCCATCCCCGCCATCCAGTGTTGGCCTGTGGCCTCCTGCAAATCCCGGTGCCCCTCCAGCTGCCCACGTGAAGGACAGGGTGGCGGGGATTCTTTGAGCTGGATGAGGTCCTCGCACCCTGGGTCCTGGTTCCCCACCACCTGCACAGCCTTCTGCATCGCTGCCACCTTCTTGATCTCCCAACAGCTCTCCCTGGTTAGGGGCGGGGGGCCGCCCCTCACACAAGTCTGCCATGCCCGGCCCCTCTGCATTTCCAGCCTCTGGGGCATGGGGAGGAGATGTGGGCAGATCCAGAGTCCACAGCATGAGGGAGGCAGCTAGGGCCGACCATCTGCGTGGGGATGCCCTCCGTAGGTTCTCCACCACGTCGGCCCTCAATGTCACAGTGTGGCTACCAGCAGAATGGGATAGGGGTCAGATGCTGGCACGAGCAGCCAGTTGTGGATACCCCACACCCCACGCTCATTGTTGCACCTTGAGAGAACTCAGGCCACTCATCATCTGTGGACAGATGGAGGTCACCCACCACGGCATCCATGACCTCACTCGATGCATCCTCCCAATTTGGCGCCTCCTGATGGCTGTCCGGACATCCTGGGGCCATTGGGGGGCACTGGACCTGCTGACCTCCTGTCGCGCAGGTGCTGGGCGGCCAGCTCGAGTCCTCGGCAGTCTCGCTAGAGCAGCCTCCCGCCTCCAAATTCACAGTGGAGCTCATGGCAGCCTGTGACAATTCCTGGGAGTCACCTGGGGGGGCAAAGGGTGTTGCCATCAGAATCTGGCAGTCCCACGGTGGTGAGGCTGCTAACCTACCATGGATCACCTCAATGCCGTGGCCACCTACAGCCACCAGGTGGATGAGGGGTCCCATGATTGCCACAGAGCCGGTCAGGACCCGGGCCATCGCCTCCTTGTAGGTTGAGCCCTCAGCGATGAGACGCTGGACTTGCTTCTTGGCAGGGCTGAATGTGTCATTCCAATGCTTCAGGGTGGACTGCTCTGTGCGGGGGACCTGGCTCACAGTGGACACTCGTTCTGCTGCCATATGACAGAAACCCCACCGACAGGAGTTCGCCCCACCGGCTTTAGTGGCAGCGAGCACCACCGCAGTGTTCCTGGCCACCAAGCCAAAGAGGAGCACCTTCTCTGCCTCAGTCCAGTTCGGTTGGCAGTGAATCTCAGTTGATGCCTATCTGTCTGCTGCCATTCCTCCCATGGGCAATGGAATGCGGGGGCTGCTGATTGCAGCTGGCTGACAGTGGTCACTCTCACGCCGCCCTGCTCAGCTTTCCTATGGGACACCAGCAGGGCATCTGTTGGCCTCGACGGCCCCACGCCACCACTCATGCAGGGCCCCTCACAGCTCCAGCGGTGTCTGGAAGCTGTGGTGGAGCACCTCGGGGCGGCTGCAGAGCCACCGCAGCCCACGCCACAGCACGCAAACCATGGGGACCCATGGCAGGTGGTGCCCCCTCATCCCACAACCAGAGCCCCCCCCAGGTGCAGCTGTTGCACATCCTCCCCACTCTCTATGTGTGGGTAGCATGGTGGTGGCGGAGACGCTGTTGGGCGCACAGATACGGGGAACATCTGAGCATTTTGCCTCTTGAGGATGCCACCTGCCTGGACCACTTTTGCCTGGACTATCCAGGACCTGTGTGAGCAGCTCGGAGTGAGCCTCTGCAGCTAAGTGACTGGCCCCCACCCCATCCCCGTCCTGCAGTGGGGCCTCATCTCCCTGCGCTTCCTGGTGACTGGCTCCTTCCAGGGTGTGGTGGCTGAGGTCCTGGAGGTCTCCCAGTACTTGGCCAGCTGCTGCCTTCACTCCTTTCTAGACGCCATGCTTCAGCACCTCCAGCAGCATGTGTGGTTCCCAACAAGTGAGGAGGAGCTGTGGACTGCCAGAGCTGGCTTCGCGGCGGTCGCAGGGCTCCCCAATATCATGGGGGCTGTGGATTGCCCACACGTTGCCCTGGTGTCCCCGCAGGAGGATCCCATGGTGTACCGGAACAGGCAGCACTTGTACAACCTCAACGTGCAGGCATCCTGGGACCACCAGGGACTCTTCACAGATCTGGTGGTGAAGTTCGCAGGGAGTATACACGATGCCCAGATCTTCATGTACTCAAGCCTCAATCGCCTCGTGGCAGTCTGGCCGGATGGGCAGGGGTGGTTGCTAGGTGAGGCCACCAGGTGGCGGCATGAGGCACCCCTCTCATCCTGTCCTCACCTCCCTGTCCTCCACAGGTGACTGAAGGTACCCGTTGCTGCCCTACCTGCTGACGTCGTACCAGGAGGACACGCCCGAGGACTGGGCAGAATACAACCAGGCACACAGGGCCACTTGCATGGTCATCAAGCGTGCCTTCAGGCAGCTGAAGATGAGGTTCCACTGCCTGCACCACACAGGTAGCTGACGCAGCATGCAGCCCCTGCCTGCAGCTAAGCTAGTCGCTGTGTGTGTCATGCGACACAATATCGCCACCCGTCAATGCCTGCTGGCCCCCCAGGACCTTCCCCTTCATGCACTTGTTGGAAAAGGCACAGGGAAGATGATGAAATGGCAGGCAGAGCTGAAGTCCTGGGGGGAGACACAAAAAAGAAAGACAAGGTAGAAAAACCTAGGGAGGGGACCCGGGAACCCCTGTGCAATGCCAGCGTGCCTCAGCAGGGTTCCCGCATGCCATGGCCGTAGGACTGTCAGACAGGGTACCACGGCAGGCATTCTGTGAGGTGTGAGTGGCCACAGACTCAACTCCCAGCTGAAGCCGTCCCTCGGCAAACAGCAACCAATGGAGACAATAGCTGCCATTCACACCTCCCCACATGCTCTCTGGGCAGAGCAGGAGCACCTTCAAGTCCACAGGTTTATCTCATTTGCATATCCAGAAGCCCCCGCGATGGCCCTCGCCACCCTCTGCTTGTGGCCCCTGCGTGACCCCACCGAGCCTGCTCCAAAGGGGGCTGGGAGGAGCCGATCATGCCGACACTCTCAGCCAGGACCAACCCCACCCGCGGCATGTAGCAGCTGTAAGCCACCGCAGAACACAGCAGAGGTGGCCTGCCTTAGCGAGCTGGTCCCCCGCCTCATAATGCTGGGTCTGTGGGTTCGAGGCCGCCCTGCAGCAGGACTGCTCACATGGCCAGCTTCCCTCTTTATTGAACTTGCCATACAACCGCCATTATTTTGGGGTGGCCAAGTCAACTACCTGGGCCACCCCCGTTTCCTGTGAGCACCCACCCTGAACTCAGCCCCCCTATCAGCTGCATCGCAGACTCAGGCAGTGTGGACACATGGTGCAGCCCTGGACAAGTGTCTGTTTTGCCACCTATCAACCTCCGCCCTTCACCGCTATCACCCACTGCATCTCCCACACAATTGCACTAAGTGGGTGCCCAAGAGTCCCCCCAGCCACAGAGCCATGCCCTTGGGATGGCCATGAACAGAGTTTGCGGGGGATACAGGGGGCCGGGGCAAGGTGGGAAAAGTGAAAGACACAGAAGACGAGATGGGCATGCTGGGCTAAGTTTATTGATCTGCAAGCAGAGATAGCAAGCTTGCGTGTGGAGGTTCCTGGCTTCCGCAGTCCAAAATGCCATTGTCAGAGGATGCACCAACAGCTGCGGGGCTGATGAGACTGGCCAGCTGTGCTCTGGTGGCCACAGAGGCTGAAGTGCAGCGCACACACCTGAAAGACAGAGAGATGGGGGGGAGACTTGCCAGTTGCAAGCATAGGACTCCACCCCTGGGCAAGCCTGTGGGGAGCAGGGCGAGTGTCCTGGCTGCCTCCAGTGGAGCCATCTCACACAATTCCAGCTGTCCTGCATAATGGGCCAGCTAAATCACATGCAAATCCGCAATCATGGCAGCCGCGGAGGGGGCTGGTTCAAGCGGCAGGACCTGCACTAGATGGTAAGTTGCTGGCTGGGCTGCGGAAAGCTGGGACACGTGTCACACCCCCTTCACCTCAGCACGGAGATGCCTGAGACATCCGCAAATGTGCACCCGGCCGAAGCCGCAACCATGCTGGACGATCCTGGGGGCCACGGGGACTCCTAGCCGGACTTACCTGTCCATACAGGGGGCTTTCGTAGTGAGACCTGTTAGGACTGGGAAGCACAAGTGGTTAAGCAGGCAGCCCAAAATTAGCCAACCTCCCCCCAAGTCCAACTGCTCTAACTTAACTAACTGCTCTAACTTAACTAACTGCTCTAACTTAACTAACATCCTTCTCTGTGCCGTTTCCTCCACCAAGTGCACCCCTCCTCTCGCTAAGTCCGCATGGCATGGCCCTCCAGTGCAGAGTGTTGTGCCGTGTGCCCTGACCTCTCTGAGTTGTGCATGGCAGGAGTTGAAACCTTTGTAGGGAGGGGGGGCACTGATTGGGTGTGGGAGGGGGCCCATGCCCAGCCCAGAGCAGGAGGAGATTGGTGGGGCAATAACACGGCTCCCAAACGGAGCCGTGTGCTTTCTGCTTCCACTAGTGCGTACGGGGTATGCCAGCATTTTGTGTGGTGCAAGTTTGTGCCTGGTGAGGGGGGTGTTCCTGCACCAAAAGTTCTCTGGGAGCCGACCAGCAGTGGATACAGCCCTGGGTCAGCCCCCTTCTATGCCGAAGTGCTGCCCCACACCTCTGCTGCGCCCCAAGTGCAGCACCGCAGTGCTCCACCATCAGCCCACGGCAGCATGCTGTGGCAGCCAGAGAGTGGTGCACGCCCCATTTTCGCTGGCGTGGAGGAGTATTTGCCGGCGTAGCGGTAAGTCCGTTTCCACAGTGCTTTCAGCCCCCCCCCCATTGCACTGTGAATCACACAAATGATTTTTTTGTCTTCTTCCCCCCTCAATTTTAGACCAAAGTCTTGAACAATTAAAACCAAACCCATGACAAATGATTTTTAAAATTCACACACATCAGTCGACAGGACAAGTTAATTTTTTTTAGTGAGCATGAGAATACACAATAGTTATTTACCTCATTTATATATCCTGCCTTTCTCTCCATGGGTATTTTACAAGAGATGGGCACAAACAAAAATGTGATTTGTGTTGGTTCAGTTGTTTGTGGCCGAACCACAAACTAAACTGGGAACTGTGTTCATGAACCAAAACAGTTTGTGGACCTACAAACCTCATTGAAAGGAACCACAATCCCTTTAAAAAGCGTTTGCAGAAAGCCTGAAAAGTAGCCAAATTTTAAAGAGACTGCAGAAGACAGCCCCAAACAGCTGAGTGGTGGGAAGCAGGCTGCTCCCACTGCTCAGCTGTTTTTGAGGCTTTCACAGGGAACAGAAAGTAGGGGTTTAAAAAACTCAGAGTCCCTTTAAACCCCTGATTTCTGCTCTATACATAAACTGTCATGAACCCCATGGACTGCTTCAAAAGTTTATGAAAGTTTGTAAGGTTAGACTCATCACAAACTTTGGTTCATGAACCATGAAACTTTCTCATAAATTTTGCTTTGTGGTTCGGTTTGTACCCATCCCTTTGGCTTACATAATTCCTTTCTTCTTCATTTTATCTGCACAACAACCCTGTGAGAGAAGTCAAGCTGAGCATTTATGACGGGCCCAATGTCACCCAGCAAGCTTCTCAGATCTAACTCTGACCCTCTGATCACTATACCATGCTGACTTTCTCAGTCACCAGCAGAAAATTTCAAATTGGAAATGAGAGTGAAGAAAATTTTCAGATTAAAAAAATAGTGCCACAGCAGCTCATGAACACATAACCCTGCCTTATACTATGGCAGACCATGGGTATCAAAGGTCAGTATTCTCTACCTTGGCTAGTGCCTCTCTAAAATCCCAAGCAGAAGTCATTCACATCACACACTACCTGATTCATTTTCGTCAAAGATTATGAAGTCTTCAGGACTAGAGAAATGTATGATCTGATTAATTTGGATGAATCAGGTTACATAAAATATGTCACAGATCATATTTCCCTAAAATCCAAAATGAGCTTTGCAATATAATTTTATTGCCCACCCACCCCTCGAATGAAAACACCACACAAGTTATGGGATAAACTGGGTCTTTATTTACACTTAAGCTGATCTGCACCATTACATGCATCATAAAGCACGGGTTGCACTGAGCTTGCAAAACAAGCTCCCTGACAGGACAAACCCACTCCGGCTCAGGGCAAGGTCTGGAATGCTCCATACCTTAGCCATAACGGCCTGCATGCTAGTGCATAGAGGGGATGGGAGCACACACCCTGGCCCATGACTGTGAAGCCCTAAGGCTGGTAATATGCTCCGCCATCCCCGAAGGGGCCCCCAACTAGGCCACCTGTACTGCCAAGTCTCTAGGTAGCCCTATTGTGGATCCCATTTCCGCTGTCTCAGGGTGCTTGCCATTTCAAAAACCCCTTTAACCCATGCTTTTCTGCCACAGAGGGGGCTAGCCTCGGCTTAACTCCCCTCCTGCCAACCAGGGACCACCAGGTCATGCAGACCACCCTGCAGATCAGCCAAGAAAATGTCAGCCCCAGCTTCCAAGAGATGCACTCCATCAGATCTGAAGAGATGCGGCAACAAGAACTGGATCCCGAGGTGTGGAATGATGTGTCCACCACCACCCCTTCCCCACCGAGACCACTGACCCACCTATGACATTGTTCAGCCACCATTGTGCCTTGTCCACCCGGGCTGGGCAATACATCCCCCTCCAAACCCTCTGGGGAAACATGTTAGACCTGACCCACAGTGTGTCAGGGAGCCACTGTCACAGAGTCTTGAAACCTCTGCCAACAACGAGACTGCTGTTCTAGTGCCCAGATTGTTTTCACCCAAATGCACGACCATGACCCGGGGAGGCACTCCTGTTGAGAGATGAGTATGGAGAAGAGGCAACAGCTGGCTCCAGCGCATGCCTCGCTTCCCCAGCCACTCAATGGCAGCACCGTTTCCAATGCTTAGCTGGGTACTGATGCTGGAGCTTCTGGCCCTCTTGCCTGCCTAATACATGATTGAGTGCCCACAAAATCAATATACTAGTAGTCTTTGTCCTTGTGCCACATCCTGCAAAGAAACACAGTGTCAGCCTTTACTATTTCCTCACATACACCCGCCGGTATGCCTGGGAGTGTCCTTTTGGCGCAGCACCACATTGCGCCAAATATTCCTTACAGATATCCTCAGATGCTGCAGATAGCCTGGGGTTCAGGGTCTTTTTCCAAAGAACAAGCCCGCTTGAGCAGTGTTACCAGCCCTGCCACCTTATTCGCCAGCAAGGTGCAAAGCTCCCTCTCGGAGTCAATTAAAATGCCTAGATAGGACAATCTAGTGGTAGGTCCCTCCATCTTCTCCTGCGCCAGGGGGACCCCCAGCTCTACAGCCATGTACTGAAAAATATCCATGCAACTGTGACACTCATTAGTCCCCACCCTCCCTGCAAACAAAAAATCATCTAAGTAGTGAGTGACTCGATCAGTGCCCGCCCTGTACTTGAAGGCCCATTCCAGAAAGGAGCTAAACTTCTCAAAGGCTGAACATGAAATGGCACATACCATGGGCAGAGCCATGTCATAGAAGAACTGTCCCCCAAATGCAAAATCCAGCAGCTCAACATCATCTGGGTGTATCAGCAACAGGCAGAAAGCCGATTTAATATTGCACTTTCCGATAAGCGCTCCCTTCCCACAGCGGGCCACTATCTTCACTGCACTATCAAATGATGCATAGCGCACAATGGCCAGGGCATCCAGGATCCCATCATTCACTGAGCTCCCGTGTGGGTGGAATATTTGATGAATCAGCCCATACTCCCCAGGGGACTTATTAGGCACCACCCCCAGGGGTGATATGGCAGCATAGCCATGGGTAATTCCCTGAAGGGCCCAGCCACCCTCCCTTCCTTATCAATTTTCTTTGCACTATGTGTTCCAACCCTTTAACAGACCATAGATTATTAGCCATGTAGTGTTTGCTTTCCCCTTAGAAAGGGATTCGGAACACCACCCAGAACCTCTCTTCTAGGTAAACCACATCCCTCCTACCGGGTACTCCTGTAACCAGTCCTGTAAAATCTCAAGCCTGATTGGACTGCATGTCCTTCCCCGGAGCACCTCCCTTGGACTTCTTGGGGCCACCTTCATCCCCCACACCAGTTTGCTGGCCCTCACCTCTCCTGCAGGAAGTTGCTAGGTGATAGCCTCCGCATGTGCTGCAAGTGTGCTTAAATTTGCACTGCTTCATGGAGCATTTTGCCACATTGAAGTCCCAACAGACAAGGTGGGGTTGAACCCACGACTTGTTGCCAGCTCCTTGCCCTACCTCAGTACGCGACCATGCCACCAGGTGCCCACTGTCTGCATACCTCCCCTGCACTGCTGCTGTGGAGCCCAGGCATTGGGACCAGAGCTGTTGGTGCTCCCTATCCCAAGGCAAGGCTGGATTCAATGCTGCATGTGAGTGGAACATTTCATCATAACACAGCCAGGCAGCCCCAGCGTATTCTTTGTATGCTCTATGAATGAGGTCCAGGTATTTCACCAACACAGACCCCAGATGGGGATAGACCTCCAAGACCACACCCATGTAAATGGTATAGGCTGACAGCCAATTGTCAAAGTTTTTGTCTATCTGCATGTGCTTAATTTTTTCTAATTTCCTGGGGTCATCCCTTAAGCTTGCTTTAAGCTCAACGTCCCTGAATAGGAGCCTGAAGATCTCCACATACTCCCCCCTCCAAATCTTAGCATTTGTGTTGGGCAGCAGGTGGTCCCCCAGGGGGAGCGACCATTCCATGATGGGAAAGCAAACACTACATGGGATGGTCTGCTGCCATATAGTGTGGTGGCCCATCTGCTCAGTCATCTCACTTGAGGTTCCTGGTCTCTCCACACTTATCCCACTGAGCCACCACCCCCTGCCCTTGACCAGGCTCCCGATAGCCCAGTGGCAGGTTGATAATGACCCCATGGTTGCCCCCCAGGTATGGGTGTGGCAAGAGTCATAGCTGGTGACAGTCCATTGCCCCCCATGCCAGCTGACTCACCTTTCCATGCCTGGTTAGTTGTTGCAGCCCCTGTGTCTGTCTCATCTTCTGACTCTTCCAGCTGTGCCAACCTGGCATAGAGGACTTGCAGCTCCTGCCTGTGTGCTGCAGACCTGATGCACTTAGACCGGGCATCTGTCCTAGACCTGCCAGTGTCATCCCTCTTTTGTTTTTCAGCCTTGGCCTTCTCCATTGCTTCAATCTTGGCTGCCAGGTCCCTTAAAGAGAGCCCCTCCTCATCTTCAGAGGATATGGCTAACGGCGCCTGCTTGGATGCTTTCTTAGCCTGGCCACCCTTCTTCTGTAATGCCTTCTTGGCTGGCATATTTGCATTTTCACTCCAATGAATTCCACATGGTCTGATCAGCTCTGCTTCCATGTGCACGTCCACCTCCAAGCTCGCACTGGGCCAGATTGCTCAGGGGATGGCAGCCGCTGCCAGACATGGCCAGCCAGCCACCCCGATTGTCCAAATTTCCCATGGTGAGCCTGCATAGACTCATTCCACTCCGTGATTTCCTCTGAGGAAGTGGGGAAGCGGGCAACTGTGGCGGCTGCTCCAACCGGCTGTACTGGTTATGTACAAATTAGAATGAACTACAAATTTAACCGTCTTTTACTTGGTTGATCATTAGTAGCTTTACCATTCATTTCTTTTATATTTCTAAGTAAAGTAAAGTTTCTTTGTTCATTTAGTTAAAACATGTATTGTTTTTCAATGGAATGTTATCAAATTCTCTTACAGGTCACTTCCTAGTTTCTGAATAGTTACCTCCTCTAGTTTTGCACATAATTATAACTAAAATCATGAACAGTATTTTGAATTTTACAGTGGTGTTTTATGAAATAAAAGATTAATTTAGTGCTTACTGCTATTCACATAATGAAAATCCTTTTCCTCACATTTCATTGCACACAATCTTCCTCAGGTCTGCTATCTCACCTTTAAGCAAATGGGATGGAAGAGAAAACTTAACAAACCTTTCCATTACTGAAACACATCATTCCAAATTGTTGAAATGGACTTATTTGAGGGCAGTAGCTTCATCAGCATTCTACACTATTTCAGTAAGAAACAAAATTATCAATAAAATCATTTTGAACAATCAACACCAAAAGTGCTTGTGGAAAAAGGCTGAATTTCATTTTCTGCGATTTCATTTTCTATAACATTTTAGAGTTGAACAAGCCATGGCAAAAAGTACTGATATATTCACTTTGCATTTCTGAAAAATCACTCAACATTTTTTCAGTGCTTTTTTGCATGGAATTACACAACTAAGAATTTAAAATGTTCATACACATTTTATCTACCTGTCATTACCTCATAATTTCAGATTCTAAATGTTAATTATTAATTCCCAAATCCTGAATGAAATACATCAGTTTGAATATCTGGCTTTTTTCCTCCTGACAGTCCACCTGCAACGACCATTACAGGACCCATTATATTTGCTCTTTTAAAATACTGTTCTGTTAGCCACCTTCATTTTATGGGGATAAGGAACAGTATAAATCTTTTAAATAAATACTGTCCACAGTATAATGTGCAGGATAGGTTAAGTCGCCTCCCAGTAGCATTTTCACAACCTGAAGCTGTCCTGCAGAGGTACTGTTTGCTCAATTAATGAAAACACAACTACTGATATGAACACTTTTTATGTTCACTCCACTGATGCAAATAGTAAATTCAGTAAGGAAAATGGCACAGTGGAGAGCTCTACTTCCCCTCCACTACAAACACATCATGATCTTAATATGAATCAGTGTTTTAAAGACTGCTGCTTTTAAATAAAAAAATGCTGAGAGCCCCATTCACAGAATTTACAGCATTATTTCTAGTTTGGCCCTGAATCAAACATGTTTGGCAACAGCAATTTCATCTATCAGCATAAAAGAATCGTTCAAACTAAAGTTCAAGTCAGCAAATGTTCAAAATCATTTTACATCTCTAATTTATTGCAAAATAGCTTGAACATAAGCCAGAGGTTATTCATAACAGGCAAGTGAAAAATTTTTGAGGAACCATTTAGGGAAGATTATGGCTTTAACCCACTTGTGATTTCTGCACAAGTAAAGAACCTCCATATATGTACTTCAGCTTTCTCTCCTTGCCCCTTCTGCTGTAGCTCCTAATACCTACCAAAATGCTGCTCCAGGGGATGAGGGGTTCCCCAGGAAAAGCATGATGGGGGATTTCTGAAAACGGCTTGCCCTTCCATTTGTAGAAATCATCCGTGGATCCAAGCTAGTAATATACAAAACCTGTTCCTTTCATTCCACAGTTTTCTGCTTCTGCCTCGCTGTGCTCTTGACTATCCAAGAAAATTATATCCTTGCTTTCCTGAACAAGTTCTACGCATGTATGTTTCTTGTGCTACCTGTAGTGCAACCTGATGTACCATAGCGCAACCTGATGTACACTACAACAGAGGGGACAACAGGTATATGTTGATATTTTATATGCATATTACAGTTCAGTTGATGTGTGAAACATATGTAACATTTGAGAAGAGCAAACAAATCTTCAAAAGCAAATGGCTTAGGCCATCCTGGCAAGTGTCATTTACAGACAAACACACACACACACGTTTTGCTTGTTTATGTTGTTTTGTCATCTGATCCATCAGTAATCTCACTTATGGTTAATACAGCAATATGTGTTCAAGTGTTAACAGAAACAACCATCTACAGACTTTAAACATGAGCTATAACATCATGTAATCATAAGCAGAATCACTGCATATTATCAACTTAAATGCTTGAAAGGATGTTACAGAACTGAATTATTTTGGGTTTAAACACTAGATTTATCGGCAGGAATCAATTGGAGATATCTTTGAATATAAACAGCTTCATATGACACCAAATCTTTTTACGTTAAAAGGCTCATTTTGTTTTCCTTGTCTGCTAGTTCTCTATAGGAACATTTAACGCTATTTTCTGATGAGTTAACCATGCTGCAATTCTTTGCTTCCAGAGCAAAGAGCACTATGGGAGAGGGATAGCTGATGAAGTGTGCATACGCACAAAAGCGTATATCCAGAATTAAACTTTGTTGGTCAGAGGTCCCTCTGGGCTCAAACTTTGTTCTGTTACTTCAGACAAACATGACTATCCACCTGAATCTAATTTCACAATTTGTAAGCTTGTTACTGCTGAAACAATGCATACAAGTTAAACTCATAAACCATCTAAAATTTGTCCCATAAAGGAATATTCCTATCTTTCCTGCTATCAATTTCCCTTTTCTCCCTTGTGCCTTGCTCGGCAGTCAAGAGCTACCATGGGCCTCTGGACAAAGTGGCCACCTGGGCCCTCCATATGACCTTGATCCAAACCAAATATTATAACAAATCACTTTGCTTGCTATTACCACGAATCTAGAGTAACAAAAAGAATCAGCCTGTCTATCCATCTGTACATTTATACTAGACATAACTCAGAGAATAAAGCTGCGAGATTCAGAATTAGCCACCAACTTCAGGTTGATTGTGGGAGTTCTAGGGCCAAAACTGAAAAGCATGGGAATATCCTGACCCCACCCAGGGCAAGCCCTATGGCGCATGGTGCCCAAGGCAGCCTTGGTGCCCACCACCCCCCTGCATTGTGCCCCGCCACCCTTCCTCCCTTCAAGGTACCTCCTACCTCTCCCTCCCTTCCTCACAATTTTATGCCTGAGAACGGGTGGTGAAGTGCCACGCTTGCAGGCTCTTTAAAGGTCACCCCCACCCATGGTGGCCCTCAAGCATGCTCACAACCAGCACAGGGGCAGCAGCAGCAGGAAGGACGAGCGAGCAGCTGGAAGAGCGAGCTGCCACTGCTGCTTCCTCCCCATTTCCTTCCTGGATTGCATGGGAAGGAAGTGGGGAGAAGGCAGCGACTCACTCGTCTGGTGGCTCGCTAGTCCTTCCCATCACTGCTGCCCCACCCTGATCATGAGCGCACCTGAGGGCCAGCATAGGAGCTGCTGGTGGCCTCTGGTGTGGTTTTACCCAATGATCAGCTGATCGACAGGGGGCAACCGTTAAAGAGCCAGAGGAGCATGGCACTTTAATGCACTTCTGGGCATTAAAATTGTAAGGAAGAAGACAATGACTGCAGATTTATACCCCACCCTTCTCTCTGAACCAGAAACTCAGAGTGGCTTACAATCTTCTATATCTTCTCCCCCCACAACAGTCACCCTGTGAGGTGAGTGGGGCTGAGAGGGCTCTTACAGCTGCTGCCCTTTCAAGGACAACTTTTACAAAGGCCATTCCAACAGCTGCAAGTGGAGGAGTGGGGAATCAAACCCAGTTCTTCCAGATAAGTCTGCACATTTAACCACTACACCAAACTGGCTCTTCAGGGAAGGAAGGGAGGGGGAGGCAAATAGGGATCTGTCTAGAAGATGGGGTGGGGTGAGGGCCGAATTTGGCACCCCCACCCTGCCGGCACACTAGGCAAATGTCTAGTTTGCCTAGGAGACAGGCCAGCCCTGGCCCCACCCATGGTGCTATTTGCAATGGAAGCTAAGAGTCTGTTTGTGGCATTATAAAATAATACCCTACATTTGAAAACTGGCCACCAGTTCTAGAATAATAATGGGAAAATGAAGGGAAAACTGGCTGCCAATACCAGAATGATGATGGGAAAATAAAGGGGAAAATGAAGGGAATTAGAAACAGGTTATCTTCACAATAGGCACAAGAGCCTTTAAGCAACCTGGCGCAGAGTGGTAAAGCAGCAGTACTGTGATCTGAACTCTCTGCTCACGACCTGAGTTCGATTCCAGCAGAAGCTGAATTCAGGTAGCTGGCCCAAGGTTGATTCAGCCTTCCATCCTTCCGAGGTCAGTCAAATGAGTACCCAACTTGCTGGGGAGAAAGTGTAAAAGACCGGGGGAGGCAAAGGCCACCCCGTAAAAAGTCTGCCATGAAAATGTCACCTCAGAGTAAAAAACGACTGGTGCTTGCACAGGGGACCTTTCCTTTTCCACATGCCTCTTAATACTCAGTACCTAACCCACCATAGAAGGCTGCTGGGTGGTTTGCTTTGAGGATAAAATGGGGAACAGGGGAACAATCAGGTGGAAGGAGAAAGAAATTAATGAGAAAAGAGTGGGAAAGAGGGTCAGAAATTATGAGAAAAAGAGGGAAAGGTTGTTTTATCTTGCTGCAACACGCTACCACTTTGCTTCAGTTTTGCAGAAAGGCAATCTAGTCATAGGGGAGGGACGGTAGCTCAGTGGTAGAGCATCTGCTTGGGAAGCAGAAGGTCCTAGGTTCAATCCCTGGCATCTCCAAAAAAGGGTCCAGGCAAATAGGTGTGAAAAACCTCAGCTTGAGACCCTGGAGAGCCGCTGCCAGTCTGAGAAGACAATACTGACTTTGCTGGACCAAGGGTCTGATTCAGTATAAGGCAGCTTCATATGTTCATAGTCAGAATAAATTTTACTGTGCTCCTAGTAGCTGCTGAGTACGGCTGACTTGAGCTACCTGAATTTTGTCCCCCCAGTTCCTCCCCAACAGCAGCCCTGGTGCTTTGCCTGGAATGAATACTCACTCTCTTTCCTTAAGGCACTTCTTTGCAATATCTATACTCTATAGCATCATGCAACTATAAACTGAATCAATGGCAGTTACCTATTGAAATTATTACGAGTATTTTAAAAAAGAAAAAAGTTGGTTTATTTCTGGTTTTTCTGGTTAAGTTTTATTTTTTACTTATTTCTGATTTATTGTTTATCTGAAAAATCCTACAAGCAACTCCAATGTGTTCATCCAAAATATTCCCTTTCCTACCACCCCCTTCTTCCTTTACAGTTCAATTGGTTTTGACATTTTTGATGAAACTGTATCATCATCAAACTTTAGACACCTGTTCTGCCAGATATTGCTAGTGGCTGAAGCTCTTTTGTGATCATTAATGTAACATCAAAATTGCTATGGATGCCAGAAAGCAGAGATTTGCATTAGAATACTGTGTGCTTACCTACTAGTTACATACATAATGCTTACCAAGGAAGAAGAAGATGATATTGGATTTATATCCCACCCTCCACTCCGAATCTCAGAGCGACTCACAATCTCCTTTACCTTCCTCCCCCACAACAGACACCCTGTGAGGTGGGTGGGGCTGAGAGGACTCTCACAGCAACTGCCTTTTCAAGGACAACCTCTGCCAGAGCTATGGCGGACCCAAGGCCATTCCAGCAGGTGCAAGTGGAGGAGTGGGGAATCAAACCTGGTTCTCCCAGATAAGAATCCACACACTTAACCACTACACCAGTGAATTGAAATCACTGAATAAAATCTATAATCCTATTTTGTTAGAGAAAATTATAAGACTTGCTTTTCTTGGTTTTCTGTCTTTTGAGACTGTGCTCACATTTTTTCTATGCAACTGCTGTCAGCGATAACCTTTCTAGGGTTGCCAGATCTGTATTGGGAAATACTTGGAGACTTTGGGGGGTGGATCCAGCAGAGGACAGGGACATCAACATGATACAGTGCCATAGAGTCTACCCATTAGAGCAGCCAGGGGAGCTGATCTCTGCTATCTGGAGATCAGTTGTAAAAACAGGAGATCTCCAGGCCTCACCTGAAAACTGGCGGGTCTATTTACATAATGAGTTGAGGGGGACAGATTTCAAGAAACACAAAGGTCGTTTTCGCACTTAGCGTTTGCTCCCCTTATTCCGCGGCGCAATTATGTCCGGATCATTTTTCTCGTTTTCCCACTAGTGACTCTTTGCGGAGTCGCCTTCCCTGAAGCCCTGGCTCAAATCGTTTTCCCACTGGCATCGACTTGAGTTTGATGCCCTGTCAATCATTTTTTTTTTAAGCGGAAGTCTGGTTGCGTAATGACGTACTAACATACTAACGTAACATCGAGCTGTTCCCTCCCCTTCTTTTCGTGGACAAACCGCATCACGTGTGCTGCTGCTGCTTATGGATTGGCTGCAGCTGTAGAATCCTCCACAGCCCTTTATGTATTAACAGAAGCATTCACAGTGGAGAATCCTAGCACTAGATCCCCCCCCAAATTCTGAAGCACTAGATTCCCCCCCCAAATTTCCTCCGCTCTCTTTCCCCTCCCCGGCTGGCGCTTGCAACGGGGACCTGACTGATTCCTGCTGCCAGAGCTCCCCCCCCCCGCCCCATTCTCTCCTTCCCCTTCTGTGGCGCGTGTGAAGAGCGAGCTCGCGTCTATTTTCTAACCGAGCGGAATGTAGCCAGGGAGAAGAATGCAGGACTCCAACTTCCCATTTTATACATGGCGATTTTGTGCAGGTCCAGAAATCCTGGTGGCACAGCTGAGGGAGGCATTCCCTTTTTAAAACACACACACATGAACGCTTTGGCCCGCACCGGCACGAGATTCCCCCCCCCAACAATGGTCGTTTTCGCATTATCGAGATAACGAAACAGC
This sequence comes from Heteronotia binoei, assembly GCF_032191835.1. Lineage (NCBI taxonomy): Eukaryota > Metazoa > Chordata > Lepidosauria > Squamata > Gekkonidae > Heteronotia > Heteronotia binoei. The sequence continues at coordinate 57,623,597 of NC_083225.1, forward strand.
GAAATAACGCAACTAAAGTCAATAATAATAAAAAAAAATTCTAACGAAACCAATTGAAGTGGCAATTGAGGCTATTCCAGGAGGGTTTTTTTTTTCCTATTTGTTAATTTCGAAATATCGCTATTACGCAAAACTGTGAAGTTTAAAAAAAAATGGCCGTGCCGGCACTTTGGGGAAGCGCCGCGAAAGGCTGATGATTGGCCAAGGGGGTGGATGGGGTGGGAGGACGGAAAGGGAGAGGGTGCCGCCCACACAGCAGTCGATCCGGCGTGGATGGATTTCCCACAGAAAACTCCGCGGAGTGGATCCGGAGTGGATCCGGAGGTTTTCAAAAACTCCGGAAGGAGGTGGATCTAGATACTCCGGCGTGAAACCCCTGCAGCGCCGGAGCAAACCGCAGCGCCGGAGCAACAGGTGGGAAAACCAGGAAAAGATCCGGAGGTAAATGGGGTGCTACGCCGGAGTAAACGCTAGTGCGAAAACGGCCAAATTAAAAGCTAGTTTTTACTCTTGGCATTTGCAGAATCCTTTGGGATTTATTTTGTTGAAATCTGTACTTTTTTCTAGACAACAGGTGTACTAAATATTGTACAGGCCTTCCAGAGAAAGCAATAGAAGGACCTCTCTATTTACCACTGCAATTTAATTTTGGGGCTAAGAATTCATAAGGCCATTTTCTATCCAGGGAATTCATTTCTAGCAGCCAGCAGCATGCTGCTAGGCTGCTGGAACGTCTTTGCCTCCCTGGGAGGAAAGGGAGGACTTTTGCAGCCCATTTGGGTGTGCTTTTTGAAGGGGCGGGGCTTGCAGCAGCACCATCTGCCCCCTACCTCAGTCTCCAGGCTGAGATCGGGGCAGATGGAGCTCCTTTGGCAGCTCTGCTGTGTTTGTCAGTTTCAGGGCTGGGAGGCTGAGCAGCGCATTTGCTTGCTCCTCTACTGGCTGATCGGATCATAGATAAGGCACACTCCTGAAGAGCGGCCTGGACGGAGGCTGTAGGGGCTTGTCTCAAGTTCAGCTGCTGTGATCAGGCCTCTGATAAGGCCCCGCGGCTGGCTGTTTCTCAGTGTTGGACTGGTGGCATTTTGGAAGAGGAGCTCCATTTCATGGCCTGTTGTTTCTTCCCCTTCTCCTCCCCCCCCCCCACTGAGGGTTCTCAGGGTGGTGGTGTTTTTCTGCGCACCTTTCCCTTTTAGTTTGGCCAAGGGGGGGGATTTTGTACGGGGACAAAATTTTGTTTTCTGAGCTGCTTCAGGCTGGGTCGGCCATATTTGTTCTTCTTCATAAGGACAGCAACCATTTTGGAGGCAGTGAAGTGGAGGCCATTTTGGGAGTCTGTTTCAGTATAAGGCAGCTTCATATAGGCATCCAGGATCAGTTTCTGGTGGTTGTTCTTTGTGAAGGTGTAGGCAGTCATTTTAAGTGGTGCCTGGCAGCAGCCATTTTAGATCAGTTTTAGTTAATTCAAGGGCAACCATTTTTATGGGCATTTTATTAGTTTTTATTTTTATCTCGGTTTGCAAAATGCCTGGGAAGAAAGGGTCTGGGAAGCCTAAAGGCAAGCAGCCAGCACCCAAGGCCCCTAAGGCCCTGCCAAAAAGGCCAGCCCCCCTTTCATCTTCTTTCGATGTGGAGGGCAATGAGGGGGTTAATACAGCTATTCTGCAAAGGCTTTCAGCATTGGAAAAGGTGGTGGGCATTCCTTCCTCGCAGAGGTCAGGTTTGGGCCTGGGAAAAACCTCTAAGGTGGCATTTCAGGCTGATATATTAACTAGGTTGTCCATCCTTGAGGGCAGGTCTGCAGGACTCGGCGCTGGAAGAGTCGAGGCACCGGCAGTGCAGATGGAGGTGCAGCTTTGTTTCCAGTGGATGCTGGAGCAGGGTCAGCACTGGTGTCGATTGGATCCAGGGGTAAGGCTGGGAGCACTACACAGTCATACTCGGGCATAGCTTGGCCATGGGTCCTTGGGCCCTTGCTTCTCAAGCGGTGCCAGGTGCTGCTGCTGGGGCTTCAGGTACCTCTCCGTCCATGGGCACTGTTCCGCAGCAAGCTTGGTCATGGCCAACAGGCCAGTTTGGCCCCTATGGACCCTGGCCTGCAGCCTCCGCTCCACTTTCGGGGGGATGGGGCTGTTCCCCTCAGTTCGGTGCTGCATATGGGTCGGTCCCATTTATTGCCATGCCTTTTGGGGACGTAGTGTTATCTTTAGGCGATCATTTGTTGCCTGCAACAAAGGATAAGATCCTAAAGGGTGAGTATGTTGACATTTTCTCCCTCCTCTTCTGTGAGTTGGAGAAGAAAGATAAAGAGGAGTTGGATGACAAAGAAAAAGAGAAACTGAAGAAGCGCAAAGTGGACCAGACTTGGGCCAATTGGCTGCCTAGGTTTTTTATATATGCTGACGTGATTGCACGCGCCCAGCCTTGGCGGGTGGCTGTGCTCATCCAGTATATGGATATCATTTATAAAGGGTACACGATGTTTAGTGGGCCTTCCTGGATTCAATATGATGAAGAATTCAGGATGAGGGCCGCTTTGTACCCTTACCTTCAGTGGGATCGCATCTACCAGCAGTTGTGGCTTCAGGTCATGTCTCCGGCACGACCAAATTTGGGTAAGTGTTCTGACAGTGGTCATTTGGTTGCTAGGACATCGGCTACTTCTTCTGCTTCGTCATCCTCTTCTGGCAGTTCTGCAGGGCAGGTGGTTCAACCCTGCTCGCTTTGCTGGGAGTTTGGCTCCCAAGGAGTGTGCAGCAGGAAAGCTTGTCAGTTCAAGCATGAATGCCCCATGTGTGATGGCCCGCACTCCTTTAGTAACTGCCCCAGAGCCCAGCCACGTAAGGGCCAAAAGAGACAAGGTGGGGGTGGAAGTACTGGAAAGGGGCCCAGTCCGATAAAGGTGGGACCTCTTGAGCAGTGGTTGAATAGGTACCCGCGAAGGGCTGATAGGGTTTACTTGTTAAATGGTTTCACATTTGATTTTAGAATTCCTTTTAAGGGTCCCCGGGTTGCATTTCGGTCTGGGAACCTTAGTTCTCTTAAAGGTTTAGAGCATGTAGTTAAGGATAAGATTGCCAAGGAGTTAGCAGAGGGCAGGATTTTGGGCCCATTTCTTAATCCTCCAGTGCCTAACCTGAGGGTTTCCCCCTTGGGAGTGGTGCCAAAGAAGGCACCTGGTGAATTTCGTTTGATTCACCACCTTTCCTACCCCAAGGGTGCGTCAGTTAATGATGGGATTCCTGAGCATTTATGCTAAGTTAGGTATACCAACTTTGATCAGGCCGTGGGCGTTGTACGACGCTGTGGAAAGGGGGCAGAGATGGCTAAATGCAATATTAAGTCTGCGTTTCGCCTTCTACCTGTCCATCCAGCTGATTTTGAGCTTTTAGGATTTTCCTTTAAGGGGCAATTTTACATGGACAGAGCTTTGCCAATGGGCTGTTCTGTCTCATGTGCAGCTTTTGAGTGTTTCAGCATGTTCTCAGAATGGGCTGTTCATGAAAAAGTTGGATCTCAGGATGTTGTTCATTATTTGGATGACTTCCTCTTTGTGAGTCCTGCAGGGACTGGGCATTGCGCATGGCTGCTGTCTGGCTTCATTGAGCTGACTGCAGAACTGGGGGTTCCATTGGTGCAGGAAAAAATGGAAGGTCTGGCCCAAAAATTTATTTTTTTAGGGATTAAACTGGCTACCCTGGCGCAATTGTCCAGAATTCCTATTCAAAAAGTGAAAGATTTACAGGCTTCTGGTTTTGAGTCATGGAGGATTGAGGTGCATCTCAGTAGAGAAGCAGACCAGAGCCTCTGTTCTGGGCAGAGAAGGTGATTCTAACACCTGCTGCCTACTTCTTCCAGGCAGGGAAAAGGCCAAGACATGCATTTTAAATTCTGAGGGGATTTACTTTGACTGACAAGGAATCCCAGTGGGGTTCCTTTTTGGCTTTGAAGAGTCCCCGGAGAAGGATTGCATTCCAACGTCTACAGAGGATCTCTGAGCTCATTAAATTGAATTAAATTCACCAGGATTCAAAGCTTCTTTGGAACCGAATAACATCTATTTTTGAAGAGAACGGTGTTTAAAAGGATCGCAATTCTAAAGGTAAAAGATCTTTATCTATCACTCCGGGACTAAAATAAGACTTATTTGAAATAAAGATAAAGGTCTGGATCCAACTATGTTATGTTAAAGTAAGGAAGATAAAGGAGGGGGTAAATTTGGGAGTAATGAACTTGGAGAAATAAGGTTAAAAGAAGGAAAACAACTGTTGTTTTGATTACCTGTGGTTGGGCTAGACAACCCCCTCCGAAACAGATCTGCTGACTTGTGGGATGTCACAGGAAATGACATTATAGAACTAACGCGAGATTTCTCAACCATTGAAAATGAGACTTCGTGGCAAGGAAGGAAGGAAGTGGCCATTAAGAAAAGGGAAAACTGCAAGCCTCCTAGCCCTCTCTTGGACTATAAATCATAGAGAAGTACCGGTGGCCATTAAAAGAAGGTCAAAAACTTAAAAAAGATTTAAAAGTAGACGGGACTTTAAAAAATAGTGGAGCCAGCAGATATCATCATTAAAAGGTGAGATCTATTGGACTATATGTTTTGAATTAATTTTGAAGCACTCCAGGAGAAAAAGGAAACATTTTTTTAAAACGGAACAGAAAAGCCGCGAATGCCATTTTGAAGAAAATAAAACTTAAAAAAAAATAATATCTCGACTTAGGAGCTTCTGAGAACGGCCATTTTAGGCTCATCTAAAAGGGCATGCCTTAATCTATAAGACTGATATTGAAAATTAATTTGATTAGGTCAACTTCAGAGCCTATTTCAGCAATGGGCAGGCAGTGATGTCTGTGTATAAATCAGAAGCAAAGCAGATACGTACGAGGGTTAAAACACTTGAAGAAGCAAAAATGTCTAAATGGCAGGAGGCAATAGAGGCCATGGAGGCAAGATTGGTAAAAGTAATAAAGGATTCAATAACAGAGAGTAAGAAAGAATTTAAAAAAAGACACTGAAACCACTGCAGAGGTGATTAAAAAAGAATTTAAAAAAGAAATTGACGATCTCAGAAAAGACTCCCAAGCACCGTTAAAGAAAGTGCAGGAGGTTGAAGAAAAGGTGAAAGACCAAGACTCAAGAATTGACATAGTGGATTCCACTATAAAAAAAATGCAGGAGAAAGCAGTGCTAAAAGACTGTAAACTAATAAAATTTCCAAAACAAGATAGAGTGATGGTTTGGTACATGCTTTCAGCTGCACAAACATTATATGCGCAGATGTGGAAGCAAGATAAAATACCAGAAAAGTGGGACTGGACTTTAAAAGTTATGCATTGGAGTGAAATGGACAAGCTTACAAGAATCTTGAGAGAATATAATCTAGAGAGGTTTGGAAATGAGTGGGGAAAATTTCAAAAATATGTTGAAAAACAATGGAAGATTAAAGGATATTTGGCGATTTTTGACAATGGTTGAACTTTAGAGGAATAATAAATGGATTACAGTCAAAAAGCAAGACTACGTGAACATATTTTTTCCCCGATAAGGACTAAAGGATTATAATGAAGAGAGATTATAACATATGGTTTTTTCTTTCCTTTTTCTTAAGATTTTTTTATGAAGATTCTTTAATTGATAAAATTACCTTTCATTTTTAGCAATTTAATTAAAATACACCGTCGGGGGTCATGAAAAGGGGGGAGGGAAGAGAAAAATGTAATGTATTTGTATTAACTTTTTAATAATAAATGATAAATATTATTACAATATATTGCAGTAAATAAAATTGGTTTAAACAAAAAAAAAGAGTGAAAGATTTGAAGAGTAGGATTAATTCCTTCCTTATTTATTTATTCGATTGATTTATATCCCGCCCTACCCCACCAAAGCGGGCTCAGGGCGGCTTACAATACAGAATGCTAACAGTAAATCAGTTTAAAATACATTAATGATTATACAATAAAATATATAAAATACATAAATATACATAAAACTCACATCTAAGGAAAAGGTCACATTGCTTGACCTCCAGCAGCTAGCTAATGGCAGGGGAGCGGTCTGTTGAGACCCCTGGCCCCAACCAGGCCGCAGTTCTTGTTGCCCTTGCCGTTTATTATTATACTTAATAAAGTGGCCCTTAGTTATACAATACTTTGTGTCCGACTCTTCCTTCCGACTTGGGGGGCAAATAATCACCCACTTCACTTCTACATAGATCTTGAAAGTGTATTCACATGGCAATCTTTCCAGGATGTGACACTGAGCATGGATTGTTTTCCATTACTATGTACAGTTTCTCTGGTTCCTGCAGCACCAAGACAACTGATGTGAGGAACCCTTTTCACCACTTTCATCTCATTTGTAGACTTCAAGTGGTGGGCATGCATAGAAAGCAAGGGTGCAAGATCAACTGCTTCTTTGCATGCACATTAACAGATCAGCCACATAACGAATAAAGTCACTGAACAGTGACTTTATTCATCACATATGAATATTCACAGGATTTTTTTTTGTGAGCTTGAGTTTACAATTGTTAGAATCCTGTTGAGGATTTCTAACAAAATATGCATGTTAGATGTCAGACATCTTCAAAATAATTACTCTTAAAGCTATTCTAAAGACTGGAGAAGGAAGAAAAATAAAACCATGTACAATTTCTGTGACATATACAAGAATGCCCAGCTGAAGAATTGCAAGTAATGCAGAGTAAGCAGAAATGATGATGAAATAGCAACCGCAGCTGGTGACTCCTGTGACCTTGCTGTCAAAATTAAAATCCACAGTTCTATGCAAAGTAAATAATTTCAGCTGACATCTATGAGGTCAGAAAATTTACAGAAATTTGCAAGCCAAGAGGTATAAAGAACAAGAATTTGATTGCACAAAAGATATAGTTAGATTGTATGTCATTCTGGCCACTGAATCAGTTTTTTGTCATGTTATCAGAGATGCACACCCAAGGACTACAGAACTAGAAGCAGAAGTCTGTGCATACAAACAAAAATAGATAAATCATATGTGATGGTTATTTCATGGTATAGGTTTGCTACATCAGTATATATGGTGATTTCATAATATAGTTCAGTGTTCAGCATCAACAAAACAAGAATTGTTTAAGAAGGACCAGATCATGGGCACGATCCCTACTTCCCTTTCCATGGCACAATACTAGTTAAAAGTCATTTCTGGCAAACTATCCAAAGCAGCAGACTTGTCTGGCAAACTATCCAAAGCAGCAGACTTTTGGAAACCAGGATTCCAAACCAGGATCAAACCACTGTTTGAAATTCTGGTGCAGAGAAAACACAAACTATAGTTTGCTGGATTGTATCCAGTTCCTTCAGTACTTTACTTTCTCTAGTTCCACAAAGAACTATTTAGAATTCTGCAAATCAAGAATAGTGCCCAGGCTTGCAGAAAGAAAATCTTAGTTTAAAAAAACAAATGAGCAAGATGTTAAGAGCCATGGGTCTAACATACTTACAAAAACAAAAAGATTGGAGTTCAAGTAGTATTTTGGATTACTGATATTTACTATAATAAAAAACATGTCAAATTTGTTGATTAAAAAAAGCTTGGAAGGCTAAACTTGTTGACTTTTCTAGTTGTCAGTATATTTATGACAAAGCAGAAAGAAAACAAACATATATCCTTAGATTTTGAAGAGTTCAAGTCTTTACAATGGATTTTAAACTCCTACATTATGTCATAATATAGCTGATTCTTTGAAAACATTGTTAACTATAAACAAAGTAATTCTAGCCATAGAACTAGGGGAGTCTCACAGAGGTTGGCAGAGTTCACCACCCAGAGCCTTCTCTCTATGGGACTTCATAGTATCATAGAGTTGGATGAGACCTCAAGCATCATTTAGTCCAACCCCCTGCACAATGCAGGAAATTCACAAGTACCTCTACCCCCCCCCCCCCACATAGTGACCCCTGCTCCAATGACAAAAAAAAAAAAAACAACCCTCTCCAGAATCCCTGGCAAAACTTGCCTGGAGAAAAATAGCTGCCTGACCCCAAAGTGGCAATCAGCATTTCCCTGGGCATGTAAGAGAGGGCCATGAGAACAAAGCACTGATGCAACCCTTCCTGTCCTCCTCCTCATAATCTGTCTAAGTTCAAAGAATCAACATTGCTGTCAGATGTTTAAAAACCTCCAAAGGAGAGGTGTAAAAACCTCCAAAAGAGAGGTGTAAAAACCTCCAAAAGAGAGGTGTAAAAACCTCCAAAAGAGAGGTGTAAAAACCTCCAAAGGAGAGCCCACCATCTCTCACTGTTGGCCCACTGTTCCACTGAGGAACCACTCTGTCAGGAAGTTCTTCCTAATGTTTATTCAAAAACTTTTGATTTAATTTCAGGTCATTGGTTTTGGTCCGACCTTCTGGGGCAAGAGAAAACAACTCTGCACCATCCTCAATATGACAGCCTTTCAAGTACTTGAAGTACATATCACCTCTCAGTCATATCCTCTCCAGGCTAAATATATCCAGCTCTTTCAACCTCTCCTCATAGACCCCTCAACATCTTCCTTGCCCTCCTCTGGACATGTTCCAATTTGCTTATACCCTTCTTAAATTGTGGTGCCCAAAACTGAACACAATACTCTGTCAGGTATAACCAGAGCAAAGCAATAACATCACTTCACTTGATCGGGACACTATACTTCTGTTGATATAGCCCAAAACTGAATTTGCCTTTTTAGCTACCACATCTGTGATGGACTGAAAGCAGTTTGCCTGGGTGAGTGTGTAACAACTCACTCTGATTGGCTGAGCAGCTTCCATGGATATGAATGTATCAAGTGGAAGAAGGCTGTTGGTGGGGGTGGGGAATCTCTCCTCAGAGTTAGTTCAGTGAGAGATCAACTGAGGAAAGAAGCTAAGGGGCAGTCTATCAGCTCAGTTCCTTGAGACAGAAACTATAGACTGCCCTTAGCTCATTAACTGACTGCCCTTAGCTTCTTTCTTCAGTAGATTTCCCTCTGAACTAACCCTGAAGAGAGATTTCTCCCCCGCCAGACTCCTTCCACTCTATACATTCATATCCATGGAAATGGCTCAGCCAATCAGAGTGAGTTGTTACACACTCACCCAGGCAAACTGCTTTCAGTCAACATGACTCATGTTCAGTGTATGGTTCACTAAGACCGCTAGATCCTTTTCACACATACTACTGCCAAGACAAGTCTCACCCATCCTATAATTATGCATTGGATTTTTCCTACCTTTTTATACTTATCCCCATTAAAATTCATTTTAGTTGTGTTAGCCTAGTTTTTCAGCCTGTCTCTGTCTTATACTGTATTTGCTACCCCTCCCAATTTAGTATCATCTGCAAATTTAATAAGCATTCCCTCTATTCCTTCATCCAAATAATTTATAAAGATGTTGAACAAAACAGGCACTCCACTTGTCACTCCTCTCCAAGAGGATGAAAAACCATTAACAAGCAGTCTTTGGGTGAGAACTGTCCAAATCCAAATAGTACATTTCAGTATGTGACCAGTACAAATCAGTTTAAATAGGTTGTGGTTATCAACCAATTATAGATTCACCTAACACTAATAGGATCCAAACCACATTTTACCAAATTGCCAACAAGAATATTATGTGAAACCTTATCAAAAGCCTTACTGAAATCAAATAAACTATGTCTACAGCATTCCCCTAATCCAGTAAGGTAATAACTTTCTAGAAAAAAAGAGATAAGGTTAGTCTGACATGACTTGTTCTTGAGAAAACCATGCTGGCTCTTAGTAATCACAGTCATCCTTTCTAAATGCTCAAGGGCTGACTGTTTGATTATTTGTTCTGAAACTTTTCCAGGAATAGACATCAAGCTGATGGGTTGGTAGTTATCCAGATCTTCCTTCTTCCCCTTCTTGAAGATGAGGACAACATTTGGTCATTTCCAGTCTTCTAGCACCTCACCTGTTCTCCTAGAATTCTCAAAAATAATGGCCAGAGGCTCAGAAATTACATCTGCAAGTTCTTTAAGTACCCTTGGATGCAGTTCATCCAGCCTAGAGGACTATATTTCATTTAAAGAAACTAGGTTTTGCCACTGGATTCTAACTTTGTACTATTTTTCATGCATAACCACTACCCACAGGCTACGTGTAGCACTGCTAACTGTACCCCATTTCATTGTCTGATGGAAGTGCACATGTGCATGAAAGCTTACATTCTCAATAAAACTTTGTTGGTCTTAAAGGTGCTACTGGACTACAACTTTGTTCTCAGTTTTTATGTACTACCCCTACGCCAATCCTAGCTGCCTTCCCTCATCATGTATTCTGTTTTTGCCATGTTGAGCACTTTTTCCCTCACAAGAGAAGACTTAGGAAAAGTAGCAATTGAGCAGTTTAGCTCTCTCTTATCACCTGTTATAATTTCACCTTCCTGTCCTTGCAATGGGCTTATAATGTCCTTACTCTTTTTCTTACTTTGAACATAAGAAAATAACTTTTTTGTTTTTAGCATTTTTTGCTAGCCTAAGCTCATACTGAGCTTTAGCTTTCTATCTTTCTTTCTACAAGAACTGCTTATTTGTTTATATTATTCCTTGGTTATAAGGCCCTCATTCCATTTCCTAAATGAGTCTTTTTTTATTTCTCAAGTCCTTAGAAAGTTGTTTATGGAGCCACCTTGGCTTCTTTAGGCTCCTCCCATTTTTCCTTCTCATAGAAATCATTTGTGATTGTGCCTTCAATATTTTACTTTGAAGAAACTCCCACCCCTCTTGAACCTTCTTCTCCTTAAGTATTTCTGACCATGGGATTCTACCTAGCATAACTTTAAGTTTGTCAAAATGCTTTCCTGAAGTCCAACCTATATGTCTGACTATGTTAAGCTTTTCCCTTCCCCAAGACTGTAAATTCCAAAATTACATGGTCGCTACTACCCATAGTGCCCACTACTTTTACCTCATCAACCAGTTCTTCCCTTTTGGTGATAATCAAGTCCAAGATAACAGATCCCCTGGTTTCCCTATCTGCTTTCTGGAAAATGAAGCTGTCAGCAAGACAGATCAGGTCTCAGTCCAAAGAGGGGAAGGAGTTAAAAGTTAGGGTCTCTAGCTTTAGGAATTTTAAAGGAATGTTACTAGGCATTTTTTTTTTTGTTAGAAGTTGCTTTTGCTGAGTTTCATTTTGCAAAAAAATCTATGTTATCCTCTAAAACAGCATTGCTTTATATCTAGTTGTTTCTAGATCTTCATTCAGTTGAATGTTCTAAAAAAACAAGTTTTCCCACTTTTGCGAAATACAAAAACAAAAATGGGGGTCTTTCTCTCCATTGTTCCCTCCTGATGCTACCTGGAGCAGCTCTTCCTTAATCTGTGTCCCAGGTGTTTATGAAGCTAGTGTTCTGAGATGCACCCACTCTGTCTGCTTCCTCTGCCCTTTACAAGGGTTGCCAGTCCCACAAGTGCACAAAAGAAAGGTGTTGCTTTTCTTCAAGCCCAGTGACAGCCTTGGAAGATCCAGAGTGAAGGTGGCAGTGTTGCCTGCCCAACCCTGACAGCAGCACTGACACCCTGGGACTTGCTTGCTGGTTGGATTTTCCTCAATAGTTGGGACCAGGAGAGATTCCCCCACTTTTTCTCAGAAAAAAATTGGCATTTTGGGAAACAATGAAACATATGCAACACTTGCTTTCCCACCAAACAGTATGAACTGCATGTTTTGTAATTTAACATATAAAACTGTACCATTTGGTGTATTTATGGAATTTAGAAGTACAAATAACTTCATCTTCTATAATAAAAATCACAATTATACCCAGTACTTGAATTGCAAACTACCGCAATACATGTATCTTAATTTTTGGAATCTGAGAGGCAGAAAGAAAAAGTTGAATGGAGAAAGTATACTGAAAGTTTATTGTTTGTACAGAAATGCTCTCATAGAGTTACAATAGGTCAAAATGCCAACCCGGTTGAACATTAATCTAAACTTTAAAACATCAAGAACACAAAACTCTTTAATAATGCATTATTCTTCAGGAGACATGTACAATATTTTCCTTTTTTGTTGTTATTTAAATGTAAATAGTTATGGAACAATTAATATACTATAATGTGCACATTAGTATTAATTGTAATATTGTTTGTAATTGTAATATTAATTAGATCCAAGTGGGCAGTCGTGTTGGTCTGAAGCAGTTGAACAGAGGAGGAGTCAATTCGCACCTTTAAGACCAACCAAGTTTTATTCAGAACGTAAACTTTCGTGTGCTCTCTAAGCACACTTCGTCAGATGAGGGGATCAGGTATAGCCCACTACACCTGATCCCCTCGTCTGATGAAGTGTGCTTAGAGAGCGCACAAAAGCTTACGTTCTGAATAAAACTTGGTTGGTCTTAAAGGTGCAAATTGACTCCTGTAATATTAATTGTCGCCAGAACTATTTACATTTAAACAAAAAAAATGAGGTTTTAAAAATAGCCAATGCTCATTGGAATTTCCCTATTTTTTCACAGGAAAAAATGAGAAAGTGCTCCAACTTTTCATGCTATACACTTCTGGAATGAGTGGAATGCATTGTAAGACAACATTTTTCTTTTCTCAAAAAGAGAACATATTTCATAGGAGGTTATTTTCAGTGCTACTCACATTAACCAATTTTTCTGTTGGGGAATTTTCATGCCATGCATTTTGAATGTGACAAACCTTGCCTTAAGAAGCACTAAGCTCATTCTAAAAGAGAAAATATTGCATAGCGGTTTCTTTTCAGCATTCTCCAAAGTGTTCCAATTTTTCCCATCAGAAAAACGGAATAAAAGACCTCAGGGGAAAAAACAGTGGCTTTTTAAACAGGTTTCCAGGGACAGTACCACTCATGCACCCGCATTCTGGCTCCTGCTTTTGCCCACCTGGATCCCTTAAGTGAGTCTGAGAGTGTTGGGACTGCGCCCCTGGACAACAGGCTACTTCTGCTGAAGAAGATGGCCATTTGCTTGGCTCAGTAGTAAAAGGCAGGGGTAGGTGGCAACATGAATTAAAAAGGGAATGAAATAAAAATACTGTTAGAGGAATTCAGTGATAAAGCACATTGCTAAAATGAATGCTGAAGTCCAACAATCAGATAGAAGAAGCTAAAAATAGGCAGACATTTTAATGATACATAAAGGTTGGTCAATCCAACAACAGTACTAGGAAGCAGCCAAGAAATATACAAGAGCAATGAGAATAAGTGTTTGGAATAGTTGAAAGAGAAAGAACATGTACATTTGTAATTTGTATATACTGAAAATATGCTGTCCTGGTTGTGAACTGAAGATCTGAATCAAATGCCTTGAATAGGTTCCAGTAGACTTGCATTTAAAAAGCATAATTGTTGCTGGAAGGTTATGGAAATGTAAAATCTACCATTTGATACAAACCAGCCACATTCTTTCCTTTTATTTATTATATTTTTGTTACATTCCATTATATGAATAAACTGTACTTCTGTAATGTGAGGTTTCTTGCACAGGTTCAAATCCCACCACAACCTTGGTCTCTAACTAAGGACAATAATCCTTGCACTGTTTCTACCTGACAGATGGTATAATGCTTTCTTGGGGAGGCATTATAGATAAATTCAAGTAATAATAGTAGTAGCAGCAGCAGCAGCAATGTAGTAGTAGTGAGGGTGTGGTCACATGTCACATTAAAAGCGGGCATGCAACACTCAAATTTGAACTGCTGAATATTGATTCGATGTGGGGCCGATCAGATGAGCATCCAAGAATGAGACTTATCCCGATCTCGTCCTGTTGTTGAATGATCAGGCATTGAATGCTATCATGCTTTTTTCTTGGAGCATGTGCACAACTGATCAAGCATATCCAAAGTCATCACTTTCAGTTGTTAAGCAATCAAACGGTGATTCCTGCTGTGGGGTTTTCATTGAACATGCACCCAACCATTGGGAGATGGAAAATCAAACATTGCTTCAGAGGTCGGGGGGGGTTAACATTGCCGATTCAAATTAGGGGGCTGCCAGGAACTACTTTCCTAGAACTGGGCAATGATAATGATATCTGGAAGGAGCTTTATTCTACCCAAAATTGCAATCCTATGCAGAGTTACTCTAAATTAAATTCATTGATTTCCAAGGGCTTGGACTGGAAAAAGCAGGGGACCAAAAAGAACTTGTGGAATTTTTCTCATTTCCCCTCTATCTCCTGCCACACTATTTCTTCTTTCCCTTTCTTGACAAGCCCCATAGATTCTCCCCTTTTCCTGCTTCCTTTCCCACTTTCCACCCACAAGGCAACCTGCCTTTATCTGCTCTCCAACTTCCTTTCTCAGGCTGGTCACCTAATAAAAACACTCAGTAAACTACATATATTATAAATATATAACAAAATAAAATATATAAATATTTTGCTTGGTGCCAAACTAATATGTTAAGGTGCACATACAACCTTCCCCTAAACATTTTCCTCTTTTTTAACTTTTGTTTGAAGGCAACCTAACTATTGCATCACACTATTCTGAAAAGATAAAACAACAAAGTTTACAAGCTTTCCCTTGTTTATTTGGCATGCTTTTTATGGTCTCCTAATAACTGTTTCTTAGATACACTCAGGCTAAGATTGGTGTGATTATGTAATTATAATTCTGGCATATAGCAGCTATTATATGTACATTTGAAGCTTCATCTGAGGAAGAAGTTTCTAAATTTGAACTGCAAAAAGAACCACAGTACAGGATGTTATTATGCATCTGCTCTCTATGTCTTTAAAACTTTGCAAATTAACAAAATGCTGTATCTGGTTAAGCATAGCTGGAAAAGTATTTGTTTCATCTAAATTAAAAACTTTTGTTTAACAGCAATAATAGATGCAGCTGCCATGTGATTTTGCAAAAAATGAATTCCAGGCTAAAACTATTAACATTGGTGGAAATAGAACAAATGCTATAAATCTATATTGATGGGGGAAAGCACCATCAAGTCACAGCCAATTTATGGTGACCCTGTAGGATTTTCAAGGCAAGAGATGAACACAGGTAGTTTACCATTGCCCACCTCTACATAGCAACACTGGACTAGACTTCTTTGAGGGGTCTTCCATCCAAATACTAATCAGGGCTGATTCTGTTTAGCTGCTAAGATCTGAAGAGATCAGGTAACTCTGGACATAAGAACATAAGAACATAAGAGAAGCCATGTTGGATCAGGCCAACGGCCCATCAAGTCCAACACTCTGTGTCACACAGTGGCAAAAAATGTTATATACACACATACACTGTGGCTAATAGCCACTGATGGACCTGTGCTCCATACACTGTGGCTAATAGCCACTGATGGACCTGTGCTCCATATTTTTATCTAAACCCCTCTTGAAGGTGGCTATACTTGTGGCCGCCACCACCTCCTGTGGCAGTGAATTCCACATGTTAATCACCCTTTGGGTGAAGAAGTACTTCCTTTTATCCGTCTTAACCTGTCTGCTCAGCAATTTCATCGAATGCCCACGAGTTCTTGTATTGTGAGAAAGGGAGAAAAGTACTTCTTTCTCTGCTTTCTCCATTCCATGCATTATCTTGTAAACCATCCAGGTCAGGTCTATGAAGATGAAAAAGTCAAAAGAGCACAGCAAAAAACCCCATGGGATGCAAATACATGGCATGCTATTATTATGTAGAATTCACATATAGTTAAGAGAAATACAGTGACATTTTACAATAGCAGTAAATGCTATTCTATTGACTAAAGTCTATTGCTAGTCTTCCAAGGTTGGGTAAGCTGGTTAACACTTGCAATGGCTAAGGAATCCCAAATCTTTATTAAAATTTCAGGGAATGTAATCACATTGCTTGATAAATTCTAATTCTGGAGTGTCACACTGCAGTGTCCCAATGAAATTATTCTGTTGGGCAATGGTGACTTTCAGGTCATAACAGAATATCTTAGAAGATTAAAATGTTTTCCCTCTGTTTTCTGAATATTGCCATTATATGAGAATCATTGGACAGAAACATATCATTAAAATACTAATATTCAGAAGACAGAATGAGAATATTCCTTCCCTGTATATTGTACCCAGCTCTTTGTAGGCCAGCCTTACCTAAACTCCTTTCAAAAAACCCAGAGAACTGTTCCAAAATGTCATGAAAATTTCCAGTGCTTTACGCAATAAAAATGCAAGCAGTTTGCTCCTTCCTACTGTTGTGCACTGGATCATTTAAGGTTTCTCTGTTTTTAGAAACAGTTGAAAACCTCTAGACTAGGGGTGTCAAACTTATGGCCCACGGGCCACAACTGCCCCTCCCAAGCCTTTAATCAGGCCCATGGCTCTTTTCTTCCTGCTTCTCCCCCTCCTGTCCAAACCTTTTGAAGCTCCAAGTCTGCCAAAGTTCCCAGCTCCTTCTACCTTGTCTTTGCCTGATTCAACAGGAGGCTCTTCTGGGCTTGCAAAGAAAATACGAAATGGATTTTCCATTCAGGTCTCTTGGCCCAGAAAGATTACTCTGGGAGTAGTCTATCTGGGCCCAGAGACCATAATGAAAATCCATTCCACATTTTCCTTGCAACTTTGTGCTGCAATGTAGTGGATGCAGAGCTCAAGTAGTTTCAACTGAGTGGCACTCAAGTAGGGTTTTTTTCCCAGTGTCTGTATGGCCAGCTGAAGCTATTGCTTGCTGAAGTTGTCTCCTTGCAAATAAAGGGTTGATGATTTGAGCCAGCTTGTCTCTGCTGAATGGACCTGAGAACTGGTACCTAGTGAGTACTCTAACCTGGGAACCCACAGCTGAAGGGGGATATTACACTGGAGACCCATTGCCAATCTGAGTAGATCCAGGGGTGGGGGAGAAGCTTGCAATGCCCAGCCATTTCATGTTTTCCTAGGCTCAGAACATTTTATATTTTTAGTTTCTGCTGTGATTCTTGTACTTTTCTTTATGTTTTCTTTTAAAAATTACATCGCCAGATCCTGCTATTCCTCCACCTTTCCATGTTAAACAAAATACTGCAAGAGTTTAAAGCATGTTTGTATTTTAAATTTAAAAATCTTTAATTGTGTTTGTCTGTATAATTTTTAAAGTTTATATCTCCACTGCCTGGCATTATAGTTTATGGCATTTTATGTCAGATCCATCCCTCATAACAAATGAACTTGACACCCTGCTCTAGACCTCTGCAAAAGACACAAAGTTCACGTTTCTGCTCTTGAGACCATACATTTGTGTTTCAGTAACTAATATCATCTCCTGAGTCTATATCCTATTGAGTCTTAAGAGTCTCTTCCTGTTTTGTTATCTGGCAGCCTCTGCATGCTTCCTTTTGCTAATATGTACATCTTGGGAGAATTCAGACTAAACAATGTTATATTGATTGGATAGCAATTCACTATGTGAAGCCACATCTAAGATATTTGATACACAAAAGGCACCTTCAAAAGTGAACAAAATCAGAAGCAAGTATTTTTGAAGCAAATGGAAGGATGGATTTGTTTTGTAGATAGAGAAAATAAAAATGAGAAATCTCTTACCAAAGAATTAAAAGATTGTCAGGTTTCAGACTCTCTGAGGTTATTTTTTAAAAACTACGTAACATGTTCTTTGTTGTTTCTGGATTCTGAAAAAGCCTTTGATCAAATTCACTGGGACTACTTGTGGTAGTTAATGGAGTCTTTTGGTATAGGAGTCTGATTTTAAAACTGGTTAAAATTGATAAAACTTCAACAAGTGACCCAGTGGATAGTTGCTTATTTGAAAGAATATTAATTAAAAGAGGCACTAGACAAGGTTGGCCATTATTTCCTTTCTTGTTTGCATTGGTTACTGTGCCCCTTGCTATTGCCACTAGAAACAATAGTATTATTAAAAGTATGCAGTTCATTTACATTTTTTAAAAAAAATTACCATTATGTGCATCTAATATATACTTGTATTTTAAATCAGCTGTTTTTATCAGATAAAGAAGTTATTCAGACTCTTCAAGTGTTTAGTAAATTAGCAGATTATAGAATAAATCTTTAAAAATCCAAAGGGACCAGCTTTCACTTATTATCCCCTCAGTAAGAACTATCAGTGGTATTACATGCTGAATTTAAAGCAACCAGATACATTATCTAGAGAATTAGATCACACACCCCCAAGGAATTAAAGCAATGTCAGATTACAACAATGTTAAAATGCAGTCTGAGATTCTTATTATCCTTTTAGTTGTCTCTCCCTATTTCACAGCTAGGCAAAATAGCTATCAGATAAATGGTTTATTACCTTAAAAAACTATTTTATTTTGAAATATTCTTCTTCATGTGAAGATTGATACTTTAAGGAAGTGGCAGCAAATTATTTTAAATTTTATGTGCAATGAAAAGCTTCTAGAGTTGCTGCAAACATTACATATACAGTTATTTCTCAAGGAAGCCTAGGGGCTCTAAATGTTAGACTATAATATAAAATAACAAGGTTAACTTCTTTTAAAGAACAGCTTACCCAAAGGAAGCATTCTTTAGCTATCTCTAAAAAGCTAAAATGTGGAGTTATGGATTTGCTGTGGTATGAACAAAGAAATTTTAGCTGGGATATTTCCTCCTTTAGTGAAGATTTAAAGATACAATATAAATTAAAGACACATGTAAATCCTGGACTTTCCCTATTTACCAACCCTTAAGAACAAGAAAATGACCAATCTTTTATATGCATGCATAGAATTGCAGAATAGAGGTGAAATATTACCTTATGAAGAGATAACTCACCTAATGAATAGTTTACGACTCCCATTTTCTGCAAATTAGATGTGTAATAACTTAATTGTTAAAGGAATATAAGGAAGCTGAAATAAAACAGAGCTTGAAGTACTGATAACTAGTGGTTCCCTCAAGGGCTGTTTTCAGGATTCTATAAATTATTGATGAAAATGAAGATAATAGCCTAGAAAACTGAGAGCTGGAATAAACTAATCTTTAGAGTTATCAAAAGACATTTGGGGAATGGTTTTGGACATAGGTGTATCAAACACTTATTTAAACTGATTTAAAAAAACATATTGTGACAACTATCTTTCTCCACAGATTTTGTATATATCTTGGATACCACAACTTATGTTGGGCATGTCAGACAAGTCAGGAAAACATAATACATGCTCTTTGGCACTGTTCCAAATTGGAATCATTTTAGCACCTGATCTTTTTTTGTATTTTTGAATCAACAGGCTGTGATTTACTGTTTGATCCTGTGGTTGCTTTATTATGGCATTTAAAAGGCCATGTACCTGCCTCAGATAGTTTTAAATAAACTTGTTAACTACCGCAAAACAATGTGACATTGAAGTGCTGCTGGAAATCCTAGGTTCCCAATATGAGTGGATTCTGATAGCATGGACATTGCTCTTACCACGTCCAAAATTACATACTGAAGTGCAAATCAAGAAGATTTAACATTCGATAAAGCTACAGAAAGATGGGATTTCTTTATAAAGTCAAGGAATGATACGATTAATTATGTTGTTTTTGTGTTTTTGATACTGTAATGAATATTCCTTTTTGTATTTGATCTTTCTTTTGTATTTGTTCTTCCTTTCTTTTCTCTTTTCTTTTTTTAAAAAACCAATGTTTTTGATGCTATATCCTAAAGCCAACATCAATGTGTTCCGGAGGGGGGGGGGGCACAGCTCATAATTTTGGACACTCCAAATTGGCAAAGACAAAAATTTTATCCTACAGCTCTGTTCTACAAATGTCAGAGCCAGTGAAAGAGTCTCTTGCACTGGCATAGGAATCTTTCGATAAAGGAAAGAGGAATGGTTCATAGGATACATCCCAGCATGTATAAAGCACTGCACAAAATCTAAAAGACCAAATTCAATTCCACACTCTGCCTTGGAAGCTCAATAGGTGACCAAGTCACTCCCTCTCTCAGCCTAACCTATTTCACTAGGTTATTGTTGTAGAGATCAAAGGAAGGAGGAGAAAATGCTACTGTAAATTGCTTTGGGTCTCTATTAGGGAGAAAAGTTTTGTGATTATGAATAAATAAATTTTCTGTCTCCTTCCATCCTCTCATGCCTCCCTAATTTATCCACAAATTAAAAACTAATTTAAAGAAATACTTATTGGAATGACAGATGAAGGGAAGCCTTGACTAACTGATCAGGAAAGCAACACAAACCGTCAGTCTGGGACAGTCTTTCTGGCAGGGAAAAGCCCACTGCTGGATAAACAGAAGTTCAGATATAATTAGAACAGATGCCAAGGCCTACAAATGACTGCATTATAAATATGAATGGTGGTAAGCGATGGGGCATGCCACCCTTGCACACGTAATGTTCTAGTGTCTTTCTAAACAAAACATTTGTCAAGTGCCAGCTGTGAACAAAGCAGTGTTAATACTGCCACTACAATACTGCTGAGCTAGACAACAGCTCCTGGACAGCTGCCCAGGAGACCTGCCTGCTGAATTTTAAGCAGCTCAGGCAATTTGCTACTAATGAAGTTCTGCTTCCTCTGGCAGAAAAGAATTTCTTCTCTTAAACTGATGGCCGTAGCTCCTGGGTTATGTGATTCTATTAAACTGACACAGAGTGACAGAATACAGTCCTCCAGTGGATGAAAAAGTCCAACCATAAAGGGAGAATGCTCTCTTACTCATGAGTTAATGGAATGCACAACACTGCAAAAAGACTACAAAACTTTAAAGTTATAAGTGCAGGAAATATGTTTGGCAAAATAAAACAAATAAGTGACCCAGAAGTGCTAGTGATCCTCGAATAACAGCTTTTTACCACCGTACATATTATACTTCCTTTAGCTGCCTATGCTGAATGATATGCTGTTGGGGGAGGCAAGTGGCGATTTTAGAACCTTTTCGCCCCGTCTTCCCCTCGGAAAAAAGTAAGTATTTACCAGCTGTGCCTGGGTCGGAGCAGAGGACAGCATGGTTTGCTACTAGCCATGCTTTGAGCCATGCTTGCGTTGGGAGTGCGGGCTGGGTGTGACCGAGGATGGGGGAGCCGAGCGAGTGCCGAGAGTTGAGGAGAGCTTGTCCGGAGTCTAAGAACCACAGCTGAGAAGCTGGAGGACACCAGTGGGAGGCGGAGGCAGCGGTGTCGGCCGAGCTGGTGGGAGCGGCGACGGTCGAGTGCAGGGAGAGGCAACGGGGCGAAGTACCAAGGTGGCTGAGGCTGCCGATGGGACAACTGCCTCTATCTCTCTCTCCTGTTTCATGACAGTGCTCGACCCCCTTCCAGCCTGTGTCTCATCCCAACAGTGGCAGTTAGTGGAACCAGGTTAAATTACTCACCGCCGTCACTGGTGTTATTCAATGGCAGGTCCATAAATAATAAGACCTCTACCCTTCGGGAGTTCCTGCTTGAACAGGATATGGACCTGGCATGTGTGACCGAGACCTGGGTGCACGATGGGGAGACTGTAGCTCTCTCCCAGTTGGCGCCCCCAGGATACTCAGTCTTTCACCAGTCTTGGACTAGCGGGCAGGGGGGAGGTTTGGCTCTATTCATACAAGAGGTTTACTCCTTCTGGGCTTTCCTGGCCCCGGAGATCAATGGCATTGAATGTACCGGTCTGGCGTGGGACGTTGGGGATGGGTTGGCGGTCTGGCTGGTGTACCGACTGCCTAATGCACCAGCTGGCGCCTTACCATCCCTGATGGAGGCCGTAGCAGGTTGGATATTGGAGTACCCAAGGCTTTTGATCCTGTGTGACTTCAATGTCCATGCTGATGACGCGACCTCCAGGTGACAGACCTGGTGTCATCCATGGCAATGCTAGGACTCTCCCAAATTGTTACAATGCCCACTCACCAGGCAGGGCACATGTTAGACTTGATCTTCGTGGTGGGAATTTTAGTGGACGATATTACTGCTGAAGCAGTGCCATGGTCGGACCACTATGCCCTCAAGGCTCATGTGGATGCTCCACCCCAAGCCCGTTTAAGCGGCGAGCGTATTTTAGCTCGCCCGCGGAGCCAGATGGACCCTGAATGGTTCCAGATGGCTCTACGGGATTCCTGGCCCTCTGGCAATTCCCTGGATGACCTGGTGGAGTCTTGGAATGATGGACTCTCCAGGGCCATCGACGAGATCGCACCTAGGCATCCTCGTCTAAAGCTAGCACCTTGGTACAACCAGGAGTTGTGGCAATTAAAGCGTGGACTCAGACAACTAGAGAGGCAATGGTGGCGTACTCGAGATGAAATGACTAGTACATCTTATAGAGAATTTATGAAGTCCTATGAGATGGCAGTCAAAGCCGCAAAGAAAACATACTTTGCGGCTAAGATTGCGTCTGCAATTTTGCGCCCGGCACAACTATTCAACACAATTCGGACTCTTATAACGCTGCCACAGGGCAGTCCAAATTTTAATCAATTGGAGACTGGCTGTGAGGCTTTTGCGAACTTTATTGCAAATAAGGTCACGTCACTCCGCCGCGACTTCCCCACCACATTGGAGACAGTATGTGAACCTGAGGCTCTGTTCGGATTGTATTCTGGATGGTTTCAATGCTCTCAGTCTGGAGGAAGTTGACAGGATCCTCTTGTCTGCACGCCCTACAACTTGTAATTTGGACCCTTGCCCCTCCTGGCTCATTAAAACCTGCCAGAGGGAGCTTAGGTATCCTGTACAGGATATCATAAATAGATCCCTGATGGAAGGGCATTTTCCAGCACCTCTTAAAGAGGCGGTGGTCCGCCCCCTCTTGAAAAAACCGATCTGGCCGAATTGGCACATTATCGGCCAGTCTCGAATTTACCCTTTTGGGGTAAACTTATTGAGAGGGCAGTGGCGTTGCAGTTGCAGAGTTTCCTGGAGGATGCTTCCGTTCTTGATCCCCATCAGCAAGGCTTTCGTCCGGGTCATGGGACAGAGACAGTGCTGGTTGCTCTGGTGGATGATCTTCAGCGGCATCTGGATTGAGGCGGCTCGGCGGTACTGATGTTGTTAGACCTATCGGTCGACCATCGGTTGCTGACCTGCCGTCTCACTGATGCAGGGATTCAGGGGTTGGCCTTACAATGGCTTTCCTCTTTCCTTGATGGTCGGGGACAAAGGGTGGTGATTGGGGGTAAATTGTCCCAGAGGCGCACGCTTGATTGCGGGGTGCCTCAAGAGGCAGTGCTCTCTCCGATGTTGTTCAACATCTACATGCGCCCCCTTGCCCAGATTGCCCAGAGGTATGGGCTGGGTTGCCACCAGTACGCTGATGACACCCAGCTCTATCTACTCATGGACAGCCGGCCTGGCTGTGCCCCAGAAAATCTGGACCTGGCATTACAAGCCGTGGCTAGATGGCTCAGGCTGAGTGGATTGAAACTAAATCCAGCGAAGACAAAGGTCCTTTGCTTGGATCGGCATTGTCCGGGAGGGGAAATTCCCTTACCAGCCTTTGACGGTGTGCCCCTGACAGCGGCACACAGGGTCAGGAGCTTGGGGGTACTATTGGAGCCTGCCCTAACTATGGAGGCCCAAATAGCAGCCACTGCCAAGTCCGCATTTTTTCATCTCAGGTGGGCAAGGCAGTTGGCCCCTTTCCTGGAACATGACGATCTGGCAACAGTGATCCATGCAACGGTCACCTCAAGGTTGGATTACTATAATGCCCTCTACATGGGGCTGCCCCTGTGCTGAACCTGGAAGTTGCAGCTAGTGCAGAACGCCACCGCCCAGCTGTTATTAGGGCTCCCTAGATGGGAGCACATTCAGCCGGGGCTTCGGGAACTGCACTGGCTGCCAATAATATACCGAGTTTGGTACAAGGTGCTGGTTATTACCTTTAAAGCCCTATATGGCCTAGGACCTTAGGGACCATCTCTCCCCATCTGTTCCCAGAGAGTACTGAGATCGGGTTCTCAAAATCTCCTTACAATCCCCGGGCCAAAGGAGGCCCATCTGAAGTCAACTAGGGACAGGGCTTTTTTGATCACAGCCCCTTGCTGGTGGAACCAGCTGCCGGAAGAGGTGAGGGCCCTGCGGAACCTTGGGCAGTTCCACAGGGCCTGTAAGACAGTCCTCTTCCGGTTGGCATACAACTGACCAGCATCTGAATATTTTAAGGAAGACTGTGGGATAGCACACTGATGAATTGCATTTATTTTATTGTGTAAATTATTAATGTATTTTAATTCTTAATTTTATTTTTAGAATTTTTATGTTGTGAGCCGGCCTGAGCCCGCTTCGGTGGGGTAGGACAGGATATAAATCTAAATAAATAAATAAATTCTGTGAATGGACAAGGGAGGCAATTTTCACCAATTCTCTCCTCATGCTGTTCATAAACATCTCCTGTCCTCCAGGAGCACCATTTCAGAGGAGGCATTTTGGCTTTGCAGTGTGTAAAAGGGAAGTGCAAAAATCCTGCTTTGTCAATGGAAATCTCTTCCATCTGCAGAAATTACCACTGGATCCAGGCCACTGTTTGTTGCTTATGTTACAGTTCTAGTTGCTGAACAACTTTTGAGAAATATAAATCAATGAAAGCATACTATGGAACTGCCTGCCAGATCAGTCAAATTAAAGCTAAATTGGTAAGGATTAACTAAAAGAAAAAATATTATATCAACTCTCTTCCCATTATTAGATTAGTAATACAATCCACTTTAACCCATGGGTTCACAGAAAAACCATTGGCATGTTCCTTTAGCTAATGATGGTTGTAAAGGCAAGGTCTTTCACTCATCTCTCCAAAAATTTGCATTCACTTATTTTGGTCAAAGACCATTTGGAGGAAGAGGGGTGGGCAAGCACCCCATGCATATTCTAGGCATCATGCTTTTCTGTCTTTATAAAAAAATATATTTTCAATCCCTCTGGAAACCATATGCTGAAACAGCTACTATACTAATTTCTATCCTGTAGACGTGTAAGTCTTTGTTTCCTGCATCTCAGACTGCTACTGGAAGACAAAATTGACCAAAGCTGGACAGAAACACACTCAGTGTTGGTTTCTCTGTGACCCGGGATTTCCCTTCAGCTACCTGGATGTTCAACTGTACCAGCTGGAAATATACAGCTATTAAGATACACAATAGCACATTAAAGTAAGCAAAACACATTTGATTTGCAAAGGCATTAATCACTCTATTAGATGCTCCAGTATTCTCACTTTTTCAAAGCCTGTCTCATAAACAAGATAAATGATCACTGTCAACCAATTCAGAAACAAGACTTCTTTTTCTCCTTTTTAAAGATATATTAGATAATCTGACACCTTGATGCCAATTGAGCAAAACAACATTTCAAAATTTGCACTTCCTACACATTGATATTATTAAGCATTTCCAGGCAGAGAAAGCATTAAAGAAAAAGCTTGAAGAAAGCCTTATCAAGATAGACTCTTTTTTTCCCCATTTTCAAGTATGTCTTTTGTCACTGTTCAGTTTACTGATATCTAGAAAAGATTGGGGTTAGCAAAAAAAGTTGAGAGAGCAAAATCGACAAGTATTTCAGTATGTCTTATTTTGGTGAGACAAGGATGGCTTCAGATAATAGGCTATATTTTATTTTGCTTACTCGGCATGCATAGAAATTGTACCCTGTTGGATTTGCTGAAATATTCTTTATTTCAGTTTCTGCAGTTGATTTTATGTTGTTAATCTTAATGTTTTGCTAATTTACTGTTCTAAGCCACCTTGCCAAAATTCATAGGGAAAAGCAAGACGTAAATACTTTGAATAAATATCCAAGAGTTTATCCAAATGTATGAACTTCTAGAGCAGGAGTGTCAAACTCATTTGTTATGAGGGCTGGATCTGACATAAATGAGACCTTGTTGGGCCGAGCCATGTCAGGCCAGGCCATTTGTATACCTATGTAAGATTAGGTAGCAGAGATATAAACTTTTTAAAGGACACAGACAAACACAATTTTAAAAAAAACTGATTAAAACATTAGCACTTATTGGGCTTTCTTTGTATCTCTCCCATGGGATCCAGGAAACTGGGCAAAGGAAGCTTGGGCTCTTTTCTTCCTTCCCCAGGGAACCAGGAGGGGGAGGAACCTCAGCCAATAGAAGGAAGAGAGGCTTGGCTCAGTAGCTTTGCTGTGCAATTGAGAGAGCCTGGCAAAGCAAACTCTCCCTCCCCCCCCCCCTTCCCCAAGGGAAGAGCCTAAGCCAATGGAGAAAATAGAGGCTTTGTTCTGTAGCTCCTGTGTGATTGAGCAAGCCTTGCAAAGCAAGCTATGATGCAGAAGGATGGCAAAAAATACACAATCCAAGTAGCACATATAAACTCTATTGTGATAAAAATCACACTATAAAGACACAGCATCACATAAATTTCCAAAATTTTTCCAAAAGTCCCAGTACACTAAATATACTATTCAGTCCAAATTCTTGTGCTTGTGTCTTTATAGTGTGATTTTTATCGCAATAGAGTTTGTATGTGCTACTCAGATTGTATATTTTTTGCCATATACTAACCGGGTATCCTCTGTGATGCAGAAGGAAGCAAGAGAGAGGGAGAAGGAAGCAAACAAGAGCCAGTTGCTCGGGAGCCTGATAGGAGCCCCCCAAGGGCCTGATTCAGCCCAGGGTTGCTTGTTTGACACCCCTGTTTTAGAGGATGCAGATACTTTTGAGTCCAGTGCAGGATGTCACGTTCTCGGGGCGCAGGCAGGCAGGAGTCCAAAGCTGGTCTGAGGTCAAAGTCCAGGAAGTCAAACAGGAGCCGAGTCACCAAAGCAAAATCGCAAACCAGAAGCAGAAGTCAAAGCCAAAGGGTCAGGACACCAAGGAATTCAAACCAGTCAGGAGCTGGAATCAGGAAAGAGCACGGATGCAAGCCAGGGAATTGACTTGCTGCTTCCATGAGGTTGCCAAGTCCCAGGTATGAGTTATATGGGGGTCTCAATCAGCCTGCTCCCTGGGTGGCCGTAATTCTCCTAGAACTCGAGGCTAAGAGATCGGAAGCACTGGTGCGCCTCATGCCTGCATTCTGAGAGTGTTTTCCGAAGTTGGCTCCACATTCTTGAAACGGGAGGGGGAAAGCTTGGAGGAGATCGTCAACAGCCTGCACTGATGCCTGGAATGTGAGGAGAGTGAATGATGGGCCAGCTGTTGGTTGTTCGGCTGAGGCCCTGGAAGGCCATTCTTCCTGGTCTGTTAACCTTTGCAGCTCCCCCTTCTCAGGGCTCATGACACAGGAGAGCAGCAGAAGTGGCACACAGGATTGCAACTATGCAAACCTTAGGCAGCATCTGCAAGTTCAACTTGGCCATTTAAAACCAGTAATTGAAAAAAAAAATCAGTATCTGCTCACACCCAAACTTTCTCTGTTGGGGCCACCACCTGATGAAATAGCCTGCCTTATGAGGCTGGGAAGATGCTTCTATGAGTCTGGGAAGATGCTTCTATCAGTCAACAGAATGTTTAAGATGGAAAGCTCATGAGGGCATTTTTATAAAGCATTTTAATGTATGGGGGGATTTCTGACCGTTTTTATTCCTCTGTTTTCTGTGCTGTCCTGTCTTCGTTGTATTTTTTCCAAATTTTGCACCCCAGTTTATTCCACTGCTTGCTATTTTTACATTGAATTCTAATTTTGTAAATCAGCTCTTACTGTGTTGTTTATTGTATGTATTACATGTTTTAATTGCAGATATCATTCCCAGATTCCTTTCCCACACTCTTATGATCACAACACAGATGGACAGAAGATGGCATGTCAGAGAAAGTTAGAAAAAGATTGTGCAGATGATGGGCTTTTTATGATGGAGGATGGGATAAATGTGGGCTGAACATAAGCCTCTCCCTTTATCCCCCCCCCATATGCCACTGTATGCAAGCAAAGCCCCAGCCTAGCAGGTGCAGCCCTAGATAATGAAACGGCTCACACACACACAAGACCTGTACTTAGGTGGCATCAGGAAACCACCAAGTGGCAGTGCAATAATTGGCAGAAACTGGAAACATTGTGCACAGAAATGCCTATTGGAATGAGCCTGTTCAGGGGGAAGATGGGAATTCTGGATGGCGATGTCCTTGAGAGGCACTTTCCTCCTGAGTCATTTTCTCCCACTGATGTCCCTTCTCTGGGCTTGGGGGGGAAACACTGTCAGACACTATGTTAAACGTCAGTTCAGAAGATTTCCAACCACTCCTGTGTGTCATAAATAATTCTATTTTGATTCAGAGTAATTGCTATATTTATGAATGACATTGTTCAGGACAGATCTTAAGTGATACACTTTTCAGTGAATATCTGTGAATCCTACTGCCTATGAATTTTAATCAACTAAGCAGAGACTCTACAACAACTAGTAATCTGAACAGAAAGACCTCTAGAAACAGAATTATTTTAGACACACTGTAAACTGCTGAAGGACTGAATTCATTTTAGGAGACTTCTGGTCTGCAAAAAGTTTATTATAGAAAATATTTTGGTTTTAGCCTTTTTTTGCAAAACAGGCTACTTCGAATGTTTCCCTTTTATGTGATTGTGTGTAGATTTGCTTTAGACAACTCATCTTTATCATGATCCCATAAACCTCTCTCGGGTAAATTTATCCCACAGAACAAAAGCAGGCAGCTAGCTCGCTACAGAAATGGATCTTTCATTCTCTTGGTCCTCCATTTGATAAAAGCTGCTTTCCCCTTTGATCTCAATTTAGGTTCCTAAGTTTTCTCTCTGGGAACATTTGTACCAAATATAGGAAAGAAAAAGCTTACCATTCACAGCAGGAAGAGCGTTTGAACAAGAACCATACCTGAAGCATTATTCCTCAGCACCAAGAGTGTTTCTGACATGGCCATACAATTAATCAAACTTATGACAGATTTGCAATGCATATACACAGCTGGATGTGTGTAAAAACAGTTATTCTCATTGTACAGGCTTCTGTGTGCCACATTCTTCAGACAAGTATTGGCATATATACTGTGGAAAATCTCTTCCCATAAAAAGCTTTCACTTGTATTTAAAACAATTGATTACCATTGTCAGAAAAAGAATCAGCTGCCAACCATTTGTAAACATATGAAGTTATATAGTGAAACTTTGGTGTTCTAAAAATTCAAAATAGGTTTCCAGGAACTCAGCCATCTTACACCTATGCATAAATTATTTTCCCTGACTAAGATGCACCCTACTAAATTTTTTGAAGTTTAGAGGGAAATATATAGCCATTCAGTTCCATTAAGATCTAAACAGCACGGCAAGCTATTAAATGGCTCTTATACTAATTGTGATATTGATTAATTATATTATCTAGAAAACTATTAAAGAAGAATAGAGGTGGCTGTCTCATTTAGATGCATTTAATTTGTAGTTTCCTGTTATGTTTAAATATTTTAGAAGATGAATTTCATATCTAAAGTTATTTTAAGACAGATGTGGGTTGGATTAGCTTTCCTTCAAAGTAATTAAAACTCTGTTTTAATGAACTTCAGCTCAATCATTCATCAAAAGTACCATTATATATATTTGCTGTCTTTTGTTAATACATGTAACATAGTCAGGTTTTTTAATTACTTTGATCAATGTGATATATTGCATCCCATAAGGTACTCTTGCTGTTTCCTCAAACCAAGATACACTGGTAAACTTGCATCTATGTCATTGGGTATTGTGCTAATACCACATTATAGAAATCACTTGTAACTGGATTTTCCTGTATTGGCAAGTTGATCCAGTAGCAAATAATTGATAATAAAATGGCTATACAATATGCATCAATGTGCAGATGCAGCTTTTGTTTAGTCTGATTAATGTGAATGGCTGACCTGAAAGGACTAGGATCATGACAAAGGATTGGTAATGCTGTGGATGTTTTCTCAATGGGACCTAACCTTTAAAATTAGGAGATGATCTGTGAACATATGAAGCTTAATTAAATCAGATCACTAGCCTATCTAGCCCTATATTGTCACTAGCAGCAGCACAGGCTGTTCCCAAGACTTGCTACCTGAGTATCTTTAACTGAACTTGGGATGCCTGAACTTCTGTGGCTAGGATCACCTCATAATCACCAGGTGCAAATACACTGCTGATTTTTTCAACAGCTGGATCAGCTAATCAGTGCATCATTCACTGGAGTTTGCTGGTTGCAGTGACTGCACAACAGTGCTTACAAACACTCAGTTTTCAGGCATGTCTGTTGCCTCTTACAGCTTTATGGTGTTACCTCATAATTCTTTTCCCTGTAACATTTAAAGCAATCTCAATGTCTTCTACAATGAACTTATTTTAAAACAGATCTCAGCTGACTACCTGGCATGCTTTTCCAGCGTGGTTGCAGTTTTGCAAAGTAGTACACAGCCAAGATTAACCTGCAAAGGCTGGACTGCTGTGTGGGCAGGAGAGATCCACAGCAATGCTCCCTCTGCGCTGTGGAGTCTTGTGAGCAAAAATTCTACTTTGTGAGCTACTAGCATTAAAGTTGTGAGCTACTGCATAAATTAATTTGCTCTGAGCTAAGACAAAAATGTGTGATCTGGAGGCTAAAAAACTGTGAGCTAACTCACACTAATTCAGCTTAGAGGGAACACTGGTCCCGAGGAGGAGGCCTTCTCACACACACCCCAGCAGGCTGGCAGCAGACAGAAGCAGGAGCCTGGGGCAAGCATGCTTGCTGCTTCAACTGGATTGGGCATTTTGAATTCTGGTGGGCTCTATGCTGCTGGCTGCAATTCTATTGTATACTTCCTTGAGAGCAAAACCTACTGGGGCCCTTTGTATTCAACAAGACTTACTCCCAGAAAAGAGGACTGCAGTTCATTCAACTGTCAGGGACAGTTTGACTCATTCCTCATTTTATTTGCTCCTTTGCAGTTCTTCAGTGGAGCTCATCTTCAGCTGGTGCTGCTAAAGGAGGTTCCAGTTTACTATATAACTGCAACATTGCAGCTAAGAAGATAAGAGTGAGAATGATATAACTGTAACAAGAATATGATAGGGGTTCTAGTTTCCTCTATAACAAGAATTGTACAAGAAAATCATGGGAATGAGTCTAATAAAGTGTCTACGAGTAGAATAAGGAACTCACTGAATACCAGGAGACATATATGAACAGACCAGCTTAAGGGTGGACTGGGAGGCCAAAGCAGTCCTGAAAAAGCACTCATTCCAGGCCCAGCGACTATAATTCTACTCTGTGGATTGTGATTCCAGTTTCTGGGGACTAAGAGTGCTGTCCTAAGCTGATCTACTCGAAATTAAGCCCCATCTTGTTCAATTGGGCTTACTCTTAGGAAAGAGGATTGCAGTTCATTCTGCTTTCAGACACGGTGTTAAAGCTGCTTTCTCTCCACCTCTTTCCCCCATCTATTTGCCTGCCTTCTGCTCTCAAACATCTGAGAGTTATTCTATGAGGCACTTACATTAACCAAGTTTGGCCACCCCTGGTCAATTCTCTCTGACATCAAAATTCTTCTGCTTGCTACATGGCCAGCCTAATTAGAAACCCATGTGTATGCCTGCAATTCCAGTGTAAAACCTCCATAACACAATTGTAAGGGGCTCAGAGTGCAGTACATCATAAATAATAAAATCACAACGTCATAATGAAAACCAATTACAATATTTAGTGCAACAGGATAGTCCAAGCAGTACAGTAAATCAGTGCAGTAGGATAGTACAGTAGGAGAGGTCAACCGATCTAATGGATAGATGCCCACTGCCTCACCTGAAAACCTGGCAGAACAGCTCCATTTTACAGGCCCTATGGAAGGCTAACAAGCCAGGTAGGGCCCAGATCTCCATAGGGAGCTGAATCCACCAGGTTGGGGCCAGGATCGAAAAGGACCTGGCCCTGGTAGAGGCAAGACGGTCATCTCTTGGGCTGGGGGATGGTCAACTTATCTTGGGAGGCCAAATGAAGCAACCTCCTGGGCATATATGGGAAGAGACAGTCCCACAGGCCGTCTAAGGCTTTAAAAGTCAAAACTAACACCTTGAAATGGATCCAGTACTCTATAGGCAGCAGTGTAGGCCGCGGAGCACCAGCCGTATGCTCACTCATATAGGTGATGCCACCAGCAGGCGAGCTGCCGCATTCTGCACCCGCTGCAGTTTCCAGATCAGTTTCAAGGGCAAGCCAGCACAGAGCGAGTTCTAGCCTGAAAGTGACCATTGCATGGGTCACTGTGGCCAGGTCTTGGGGGAATAGATATGGTGCTAGCTGTCTGATCTGCCATAGGTGGTTAAAAGGCAGACCTGGCAGCCGCCGTGACCTGGGCCTCCACAGAAAGTAAGGCATCCAGGACCACTCTCAAACTCTTCACCTGTTGCGTCAGCACTAAAACAGGTGTCCGTCCAAGGCTGGGAGTTGGGTGCACACACCTACCCACCCCCCTCAACTAAGGCACAGGACCTCTGTCTTAGTTGGATTTAACTTCAATCGGCTTTGCTGCAGCCATCCTGCCACGGCACCTAATGCCTTGGACAGACATTCAGGGACGGAAGACGGTCTGCTATCCATCAGCAGATAGAGCTGGGTGTCATCAGCATTCTGGTGGCAACCCAGTCCAAAACCTCAGGCAACCTGGGCAAGTGGGCACATATAGATGTTATATAATATGGGTGAGAGAATAGCTCCCTGCTGCACTCCACACATAAGTGGCTGTTGCAGGGAGGTTTGCTCAGCAAACATCACCCTTTGTCCCCATCCCTGGAGAAAGGAGAATAACCATTGCAAGGCTACCCGCTGTATTCCAGTGACGGCAAGGCGGTGGGTCAATAGATCATATTCAACCATGTCAAATGCTGCTGATAGGCCAAGAAGAACCAGCAGCGCCCACCCACCTACATCTCAACCCTACATCTCATCTCAGCCCTACATCAATGAAAAATAATGCTTTACAACAAGTCCGTTTCATGACTTATTTATATTAAACACATTTTATAGTAATTATTTAAGTGTATTCCACTAGACTGATGGTATATGTGTCAATTAATGCCTCAATTAATGGCTTTTGGTTGAGGACAGCAACAGTTTTCTATCATTGCTGGCACCCTGCCTCTTTCTCCCTCCTCAATTCTGCCATCTTGAACTTCTTTTTAATCTGTTCTTTTAAAACTTTTGTTCTAATCTTGTCACATTGGAATGTTAATGTTTTTGTATATTTATTTTATGGCTCTATGCCTCTTGCTGTACATCGCCTAGAGCCCTGCATAAGCAAGGATAAGACAATTAACAACAACAATAACGCAACCATGTAACGTTATGGTAGAATTGATCCAGATTGCCAACATACAGTCACATACATGCATTGATAGCAAACGTTTCTTGAAAACCACTTGATGGAACCTAGATTATCTAAAAGATGTCCTTTAGCTAAAAGCAAACACCCCTCTTTCAACTATGTTTTCTCTGAATTTCCTTACTACAGTAATGACAAGTATCTCAACATAATGATCCACATGACCTTTACTGCTTGACTCTAAAGCATTTAGCAAAAACATGTTTACTCAAAATCAGGGATCACTGGAAAGGCTCTGCCTTTTACAGCATAATGCTTTTCTTCTTGGGAGTGCTTACAGAAAGACTCCCATGGAGTCTTGTGGAAAAGGTTACAACAGAATTCACTTTCTGCACAGATTTTATTATTCATTTAGGAAGGGCATTTAGCAGAGACTAGCCATGATCTACTACACTTTCCTGTCTTTTTTAAAAAAATGTTCATGGAAAAACAATATTAAACTATAATGTCACAGCTTCCATGTAAATACCTCTATAGAAATCACAGAAATGTCTCTAAAAAACATATAAGATAATTAAGGCATTAGCCTAGAACAGAATGTTACCCTATTCAATTAGTTTCAATGCAATCCTGAGAACACTTTCCTGGGAATAAGCCCCAATTTTGAGTAGATCTCCTTAGGATTGCTCCCATTGTTTGCTAAAATAGATGATATATGACAAACCAGAAATCAACAGTATGGTCATCCTCAGTGAATGTGAACTCAATGACTCTGAAATCACTTTCTGGACGTCATGTCCACCCTGTGCATTTTATAATGGAGAATGAAACCTGCAAAAGCTCATGATACAATTAATTGTTAAGTCTTTATGAAGTCTAACTTTTCTGCCCAATTATTACCGTTTTCACATACAGGGAAGTTTAAAAGTCAGCAAAGTATCATGATTAATAAACTCTTATTACAAAACTCCAGCATAACAAAACAATAAATGTGATAGTAGAAAGAACAAAGGAAAGACAGATACTTATTGCTTCCCCAAAAAAGAGTGTTTCTAGAAATGATGAATGTAATGTCAAAATCATTTTCCCTGGTGAAGGGTATTCAGGAAGGATGATGTGGTAAATGTGTCAACATTAGCATGGGACAGCTTTCCATTACCAACTGATTCATTTAGGAGTCACGTTGAATGAACAAATGAATGTATAAAAGAAATTGTATTGTTCAACTTGTTGGGGGGGGGGAAGCATCATATTAAAATACTGGTAATTGCACATATCACATGCTGTGTCACAGATTTTATTATAAATGCTGTTTGGCACACTTCAGCATACATCTACAGATGAATGTTTTTCATAAAGGAGTATGATGTAGTACATCTTTGTGTGACACATTTGTGATTTTCTGTTCTACTCTACTCCTAGGTTTTTGAAATTCTAAACACAAAATCAGCAAAATTTATCTGACCACTGATCACTGCAGAACCCCCTCCCCCCCCCAAAAAAGTGTACTTTGGAAAAAGTTGGTTGCATATTTGACCTTAGAAAAGTTGTTGTCTGTTCACAGACTAAACATCCTAACTGAGCACTGCACTAAATTTTCTGTAACCATCTGTACTTATATCTGTTGTACAGCCTTTGAGATTACAGCCTTTCCTACTTCCTGTTCCATCAACATGCGGATGACACCCAGCACTATCTATTGATGGGTGGCCAATCCAGCTGCGCCCCGGACAACTTGGATCTGGCATTACAAGCCGTGACATCTTGGCTCAGACTAAGTTGACTGAAGTTGAATCCAATGAAGATGGAGGTTCTTTATCTGAGCCATGGTGACCCAGGAAGGGAGGTCCCCTTGCCAACTTTTGACGGGGTGCCACTTATTCTGGCCCTGAAGGCCAAGAGCCTGGGAGTGCTCCTGGGGCCCTCCTTGTCTATGGAGGCCCAGGTAGCAACCACTGCCAAGTCCACCTTTTTCCATCTGCGGCAGGTACAGCAATTGGCCTCTTTCCTGGAGCACTGCAACTTTGCAATGGTGGTCCATGCTACAGGCACCTTGAGAATAGACTACTGTAATGCCCTCTACATGGGGCTGCCCTTGACTCTGACTCAGAGACTGCAGCTAGTGCAGAATGCTGCAGCTCAGTTGATAATGGGACTCCCTCGATTGGAGCACATTCAACCAGTGTTGAAAGAGCTGCACTGGCTGCCTATTGTGTACTGAGTCCATTTCAAAGAGCTAGTATTGACCTTTAAAGCCCTATATGGTTGAGGACCTGTCTATCTAAGGGACCGCCTTTCCCCATATGTTCCCCAGGGAGAACTGCGTTTGGGAACTCAAAATCTACTATCCATCCCCAGACCAGGGAGGCCAGACTGGGCGCTACACAGGCCAGGGCCTTCTCAGTGGCAGCACCAATGCTGTGGAATGCTCACCTTGAGGCCATAAGAGCCCTGCAGGGCTTGTAAAACTGAACTTTTTAAACAGGCCTATAACAACTAGGGGAGAAAGCTGCTGCTTTTATGCTGTTTGGCAATTCTACCATAAGGATAAATGGAAGGTTTAGTATGACCTGATTGCCTATGTTTTAACATTCTGTATAGCACCAATATTTTGTTTTAAATTGTTTTAAATTGAAAATTGTTTATGTCTTGTTTTATACTTGAAATTGAGATGTTGGTTTTATTCTGATTGTTAGCCGCCCTGAATCCGTTTGGAATGGGCGGGATATAAATTGAAAGTAAATAAATAAATTAGTAGAAGAGAACAAGAGTCCAGTAGTCCCTTAATGACTAACAAAATTTGTGGCAGGGCATGAGCTTTCATAAGTCACTGCTCACTTCTTCAGATACAGTTAGAATGTGAGTCCATCTATACTTATATCTTGAAGTGATTTCAGATGTTGAATGACAATAGCAGGCATTGGTAATGAGAAAAGAAACCTTGCAATTCAGCAGTCTCTCTAATCTCCCTTTGAAATTCCTATGTAAGAGAGCTGCTACTCTTAGGTCAACAACTTAATGTCCTGAAAGATTAAAATTCCCCCCACTAGTTTTTGAATGTTGCAGTTTCTAATAGCAGTAGAAAAAGTAAGACTCCATTAGCACCTTAAATACTAACAAAATTTGTGATAGGGTATGTGTTTTTTTTTTAGTCACTGCTCACTTGCTTAGGTTTATTTCCATTTTTCTTTGCATCTTCCTGCCCATAATCTTCCTGGAGCAAATTGAGACCTAGGTTTCCTGTGTCATTACCAATGCTGATATCTCCAGGCCTACTACCCCTCTGCATATCGCACCTAATCCCAATCAAGCCTGCTACAGTCATTCAGCATCTGAAATCATATTTATAAAGTTTATATCTCTGGTACCTCATTGTTACTTTTTATGGAACACATGACCCAGCCAGACAAAGTGACATTTATGTTGGATCTGGCCCTCGTAACAAGTGAGTTTGACACCTCTACTCTAGTCTAAACCTTTCAGCTTAGTTTAGTGTAATTTAGCTTAGAGTAGCTTTCAATTATCTTATCTTAGAGTAACCCTGGATAGAATAGCATTGTTAGAACGTTCTCCTCTAGTAATAGTTTTCCTCTGCCTTCCAAGACCACAGGGGAGTTTCATAATTATCTTGATGGGCAGATATTTAAAGCAGGGGAGGGGATTAAAAAGTTGGCTTCAAAACAGTAGCTCCCTTGCATGTCAGCCTAGATGTCAGTCTTTGAGTCACACTCACAAAGCAGTATGATAAGAATCTGGTAAAGGAAATCCATATTGCTGATTTAACTGTTGATTTAATACATGTTATTAGCTAGATTAGGCTGTTTTCAGCATCTCTCTCCAGTGCTGAAAGTTTTGAAAAGGCTGCCAGTATGTTTCTCTGCACATTCTAGGTATGGGCATTGAACTATAGAGCCCTACAAAGTGCCTGGAATCATAAAGTACCACCTTGTCCTTTATGAACTTGATCAGTCTACAAATTTGTTATCTGAAAGTCTTTTCAGGGTCCCTGATATCAAATAGGTAGAAACCCATCAGATAGCCTTTTTATGGAGATTCTCCACCCTCTGCAGACATATTAATAAGATTCCTATTTTAAATTACTTGGGGCATCAAGTTAAGCCTTTACTTTCCCCCCATGGTTTTTGCTATTAATTTATGCTTTGCTAGTCTATTGTATTTTAATCTTCTATGAATTTTCTGCTTTTTTGTTTTTAATTTTGATTTTCCTATGCAGCCCTTGATAGATCTTAAGTACACAAACAACCTATACGTTTGCTAAATAACAATTTAATGAATAAATGTGGTTGAAGTAGTCTAATTATTATGACTTTCCCCCAGAAGAACTGTAGGACATTTCATTTTAGTGAAAGAACTGAGCTTTTTTTAAAATCAGCATTCCCAGCTTTTTCACAGAACTGTGACTCCTTCAATCAAATCACTGAATGGCAAACATGACAGTGAAGCATGCTTGGATCTATTTTAGATCTGCAACACAGACACATCCTGTCCCAGATGAAGACTTTCCTAGAAGATAGGGAAATAACTTAATCTGAACAGGGTAGATTTGAAAATTCTGTTCCTTTGAGCCAAATCCATTAAATAAAGCCATTATTTGTGCCACTAAAGCTGAATTATATCTCTTCAATATTCTTTCAAATACCAGATAGACCTGTTGCTTTATTTGTTTTGGTTAATATCACAAATGAGCTTTCATACTACAAAGGCTAATTAAAATAACTGTAAAATGTACCTGAAAAATTCCATGAAGGAGAAGCCATAACCATGTTGCTCAGCAATTCCCGCACAGACGACATTTGCAGATGCTCCAATCAATGTCCCATTACCTACAATTCAAAAAACAAATTCCAACTGATATTTTTGCTTTTTGCCACTCTATTAGATCAGCTTGCAGAAATGACACAAACGGAGGGGGGAAATCAATCATTTTACATACACCTGAAAGAAATAGCCTGAACACAATAACCTCCCTGTCTATAAATAGCTGGACATTTTCAAAGGCAAAGCAATCTCAGTGAGAAAAAAGAAATATAGTATCGTGTTGTCAAAATAACACTTTCCATCTGTATTCAGAGAAATTTGCTGATTATTTTATTTCATGTACAAAAAAGGTGGCAGAAAGCCAAATGAAACCAAGGTGAGGAAATATAGAAGTAGTAAAAATGTGTTGGGCTACTGATTGAGTGAACAATAAAAACAGATGGGTTTTTATTTCCTGAAATGCATGCAAGACCAATACAAGTTGCTTTCTGAATGTGTCCTTGATGTATATGTACAATCACTATCCTTCCCCACTCCCACTCCCACACCCACACCCACTAAATACAAAATGCTATAGCATAGGCATTGTTCAGAACAGAACTTTTTGCATTTAGGAATATCTGAGGAGAGATCACTCTTGTTTATGTCTTGTATTTCAATCCTATGCACATGTGTAGCATAAAGCACATATCTCTGCATGAGTAATATGGCTAAAGCACTCAGATGTATTGTTTGTCAAGAACAATTCACAAGTTACTGAAGCATTTCTTTACAGAACTGAAACACACTAGCATGGCTGCTGTTGGGAGTGGGGACTTAAGCATCCCCTGTCCCAGGGATCCCATAGGAGATTTTGAAAAAAAAAATCACATAATAAAAATTAATGGAAATTATCCTAATGCTTAGTTACAATATCTACATACATCATCCTCTCCTTACTGGTGGAAAACTCCTGTTCCCATCAGTGAAATTATGTGTCATTTGTTCAAAGCTTTTTTTAAAATCAGCTTTTAATTAGGTTCAAATCAATTCCACAAAAACTGCGAGACCTGCGATAAATGGCATCCTGACACAAACAAGGCGGACTTGGATCACAAACCTGCAGTTTATAGCATAGGACAGGAGACCTAGAAAGACAGGCAGCAACAGCATCTCATTTTGCACAAGTTCATGATTGGAACATTGTGGCCAACAAAAGGTTAGCATGGCATGCTGTACTTGAGGAAAGTCTGACAGTTCCTGAATGGCACTAATCCCAGTAGTAATTGAAAACTGATTACATCCAATTTGGTTTTTTTCCTCCTTCTGCAGTAACCTCTGTCAAGAATGCGAACATTTCTTGCTTATATATATATATTTTTTTATTTAAACATTTATTGAAGTTCAAACAAAAAGTACAAACAAAACAAACAAAACAAAGACACCAAAGACACCACCAAGAAATAACATTACAAAAAAAAAATATGAGAAAATACAAAAAATACATATATCCCCTACCCACCCATCAACCACCACCACATGTGAAAGGAGCTTTAGGAGCATATAGAAATATTAAATCTACTGTCTCATATCATATCCCATACTTTTCGCCCATATATACACTGGTTCCCAAGTTTTTATACATTCTTGCCAATTTCCGTCTCTCAACCTTATGGTTAAGACATCCATTTCGGCAGACTCCAGTAATTTAAACAAAAATTCTTCCTTACACGGGATTTGGGGGGATTTCCAATATTTTGCAAAGAGAATTCTGGCAGTTGTAATCATATATATTACCAGTTTTTTCTCACCCTGAGTTAAGTTTTCTCTACATACACTCAACAAATATAGTTCGGGGGAGTGTTTCAGCCTTTTCTTTAATACCTTTTGGACCCATATACTTATTTGTGTCCAAAATTTTCTAGCAATCTCACAGTTCCACCAAATGTGATAGAGTGTCCCTTTAACTTTTTTACATTTCCAACATTTGTCATTATAGGTTGGGTTCATTCTGGCTAATCTCGCAGGAGTCAGATACCACCTATACATCATTTTGTATAAGTTTTCTTTAAAGACTATCGATTTAGTCAATTTGATGTTATATTTCCAAATCTTTTCCCATTCCTCCAGTTCGATCGAATAGCCAAAGTCCTGTAGCCATCTTATCCAGCTCTCTTTAACCGTTTCCGACTGCATTTCCATCTCTAATAACCAGCTATAAATTTTGGAAATAAGATTTTTGGGTTCATGTATCATAGTATCAAATTCATTTACTTTGGCGTCTTTAGGAAAGCCCACGCTTTTGTCAGATTGGTACGTCGACTTGATTTGACACCTGACCCACCAGTCCGGGATTATGTTTACTTCCAGATTTAGGTTGTTTTTGGTATCTAGCAGTGTTGCATAATTTTGAGGAGTTTTCCAGTCATATAAGTTAGGGTGGGTAGCTGCTTCCACTGGTGAAACCCACAATGGAGTATATGTGTAAATTTTCTTTTTAGTCTCCAACCAAATCTTATAAATTGCCTTGCGAACTTCATGCGTCTGGAAATTGGTACTTTTTGGCGAAGTCTGGTACCAAATGTATGCATGCCAGCCTTTAGTCAGTCCTGCCCCCTCTAATACTAGTAATCTTTTGTTTTCTAACAGACACCAATCTCTCGCCCAGGCTAGACAAGAGGCTTTATAGTATAAATACCGGAGCGAGGCAGCATGGCGGAAGATGGCGCTGAGTGGTGAGTGAAGGGGAGAGCGGTGATAGAGAGCGGGCCAAGAGCCAAAGAATAGTAACTGGAAATATAGACGGTGGCTGGAAAGAGAAGAACGGATAATAAGACGGAAAGAGAAGGAGAAGTAGAACTAAGGCTTAATAAAGAGAGGGAGAGACAGTTCTTAGCAGGGAAGTCTGCGGCTGTCCCTCCCTTGAAGAAGGGGTGAGAAACAAAAGGATGTAAAAATCAGTGAAATAGAGACAGAGACTAAGACTATATACAGAAATTCTCCTGGGACAGACCGTAGGCGGTTAAATAAAAAGGGAGAAAGAAGACAGAAGAAAGAAAGAAGAAGAAAGAAGTTAATAAGAAGAAAGAAGAAAGAAAGCAAAGTAAAATTAATAAGACTGAGCCTTAAAATAATTGTGGGTCCTAACTGTAATGATTATATTGAATTCAGAGTTGTGTCTTATGAATTTAGAGTAATATCAGTGCCAAAGAATGAATTGTTAACGTGAAGAAAGGTTGGGGGAAGAGATATTGATTTATTATTTATTATTTGTTTAGGTATTGATGAAATGTGGAATTGATTTACCAAGGGATTGATCTATTGATTGTGGGGGAGATACAACAAAATGAAATGGTGGGGTTTGATTCAGGTAATTACTAGTAGTAATAGTTAAAGTGGCTTATAACTTCTGAGTGGTCAATACCTATTAATACGCTGAAGTAAGTGGTGTGTGTTGTGGGTAATAACTGAAATAGAAACAATATAAAGCCAAGAGAAAGTTATTCTACATTGTCTTAGTGATTAGAAGTATCAAGGGTATGGGAGACAAAGAGAAAAAAGAAAGACAGATGGAGGCCAAAGTCAAAAAAGTGGGCCAGGGCACCTCACCGGGAGGTCAAAGACCCATACCACCAACAGATAATCAGGAAGCTATAGAGAAACTGCAAGCGATAATGGTGGCAAGCTTTAAGCAAAACCAAGAAGCCCTGGCAGGGATGAAAATGGAACTGATGGGGGAGATTAAAAAAACAAATGATAAAATGGACGATTTTCAAAAACAATTATTAGCAAACACACAGCAAGTGCATAGTTTGGTTGCCAAAGTTGAAAGACTGGAAGATCAAAGTAAAGTCACCACAGTGACGGTGCGGGAGAATCAAACTGAACTAGTGGATTTGGAAGACAAAGTAGCGAAATTAGAAATGGAAAAAGCGGCATATGTACTAAGGTTCCAGAATATCCCAGAAGTTAGGGGAGAGAACTTAGAGGACAAAAGTATCCTGGAGATACTAAATACAGAGGAAGAGAAATTACTGGAGGGAGGAAAGAGTGAGATTGACTGGGTTAGGAGAATATCTTCCTCCTACTCCAGAAGACATAATCTGCCAAGAGAAGTTTTAGTAAGGTTTGTTCGAATAGCGATCTGCGAAAAGATTCAAAAAAAGGCAAGAGATGAAGGTTTATCTTGGCAAAATACCAACATCAAAGTTTTGAAAGATGATCCCTGGACAATTCGCCAAAGAAGACAGGGATATAAGAAGTTGACCAGTTGGCTATTAAAGCAGTCAATTCAATTTAGATGGCTGGTGCCAGAAGGAGTCTTTTTTACTTACCAAGCAAAGAGGTACAATATTACTACCCTGGGAAAAATGGAAGACT
Source organism: Heteronotia binoei (assembly GCF_032191835.1). Classification (NCBI taxonomy): domain Eukaryota; kingdom Metazoa; phylum Chordata; class Lepidosauria; order Squamata; family Gekkonidae; genus Heteronotia; species Heteronotia binoei. Next base: position 57,665,845 of record NC_083225.1, read on the forward strand.
TCTGGGACAGTTTTGCAGCTTCAAGCAACCAGAGTTCTGATGTAGGGGAAGATCAAGAGGAAGAAACAGACTTGTATGGAAAGGAAGTAGAGGATACCTGCAAGCTCAGAAGAGAAGGAGTCAGGACAAGACAATTCACTAAAAGGAACCAAAGAACAATAGAAGAAAGTAAAACGATATTAGGATGAACAAAAAGACGGGATTGCAGATTATATCGGTAAATGTGAACGGTTTAAATGAACCGAAGAAGAGAAGGAAGACCTTTCTACTGCTTCAGAAAACTAAAGCCCAAATAATTTGTCTTCAAGAAACGCATATAAAGGAAAGTGATACTAAGTTTCTACAAAATAAGAAATTGGGGCAGTTATATTGTTCGTGTGATGAAGGGAAGAGAAGAGGAGTAGCCATATATGTTCACCATAATATAGAGGCTAAACTGATCTATAGAGATGAATTGGGAAGGATCCTGATAATAGAAATAACAATCAACAAAAAAAAGATTTTGCTTGTAAACATATACGCCCTGAATGACAAACAAGAAAATTTCTATAAAAATGTACATGAGAAATTAGTGGAGTTACAGACGGAAACTTGTTGCATTGTAGGAGATTTCAATGCGGTATTTGATGCTCAAAAAGATAAAAAAATTCGAAAAGCTAAAGAAAAATCCATCACGCAATGTCTTGCCTAAGACTTTTCTCAAGATGGCAGAGGAATTAAGTCTTATTGATATCTGGAGGGTTAAGAACCCACAAACAGAAGATTTTACACATTTCTCACAAGCTCACAGGTGTTGGTCTAGAATCGACATGTGTTGGATGACGATAAGCTTGATTCCGCAAGTTAATCAAGCCAATATTCTCCCGAAAACATTTGCTGACCATAATCCATTGCAAGTGATGATACATCATCCATCAAGGAATAGTCGTTGGACTTTGAATACCCAAATTTTAAAAGAGACAGCATTTCTGGAAGGGGCGAAAAAAGAAATAAAAGAATTTTTTCAGCGTAATGTGGAAGAAGATACTAGCATCCAGAATATTTGGGATACTTTCAAAGCCTTTTTTAGAGGTATGGCTATTAGCTATTCGGCGAAAAGAAACCGGGAACGTATGAAGCTATTTAATGATTTAGTGAAAGATCTAAAAGAGCAAGAGAAGCAGCAGAAAATTAGTAATACGAAAGAGATAAAAGTAAAAATACAAGCTACGCAACATAGAATTAACTTATGGCTAACAGAAGAATTGGAAAGGAAAATGAAATGGACTAAACAAAACTTTTTTGAAAATGCCAATAAAACAAGTAGATGGTTAGCCTACAAACTTAAAAAGGAGAGGGGGAAAAAAATTATAAGATCACTTAAGAATCAAGAAGGTGAAGAGACCACACAAGAAGATCAAATGGAACGAATTGTCAAAAGCTTTTATCAAAATCTATACAAAAAACAGGAAATTGAAGAGCAAAGGCAAGAAGAATATATCCAAAGCGTTAATGTGAAACAAATTACGAAAGAACAACAGGATTCATTAGATAGCTCTATCACAATCCATGAGATAATTGAAGCAATTAAGCAACAGAAACCTAACAAAACGCCCGGTTTGGATGGTCTTCCGGTGGAAGTATATAAATCTCTTGAAGATGTACTTTTAATTCCCTATAAAAAATTGTTGGAGAAAATTCAGGAATCAGCTATAATACCAACTTCTTGGAGAGAGGCGTTGATTACATTAATTCATAAAGAAAGAACGGAGTTAACGGAAATTAAGAATTATAGACCAATTTCTCTCCTAAACGCAGACTACAAAATTTTTGCAACGATACTGACAAATAGATTTAAGAAAGTAGTAACCAATATAGTACAGGAAGATCAAACTGGATTCATACCGGGAAGAATGATGCGGCAGAACTTAAGATATTTTTTGAACATCTTAGAATACTATAAGGATCATCCTAATAAACAATTTGCAGGAATCTCATTGGATGCCGAAAAAGCATTCGACAATGTGAATTGGAATTTTATGAGCAAAGCATTGGAGGCTATTGGTTGTGGCAAGAATTTTAGGAAGCTCATTGAGGCTATATATACCAAACAAAATGCAAGAATTAATATTAATGGGAACAACTCAGAATTTGTGGAAATAGAACAGGGGACCAGACAAGGGTGTCCTCTTTCCCCTCTTCTTTTTGTGACTATAATAGAATTCTTGATTCAAAAAATAAGAGAGGATACTGAAATTAGAGGCTTGAAGATAAAGAACGAAGAATTTAAGATTCAAGCATTTGCAGATGACCTGTTGTTCTTTCTGGAGGATCCTATCTCTTCGATTGATAAACTAAAAATGAATCTGCAACAATTTGGAGAAGTCTCTGGATTTAAAGTTAACACACAGAAAACTAAATTCCTAGCTAAAAATATGACCAAAGAGCAAATTAAGCAATTAGCAGATAAGTCGGGCTTTAAAAATGAGAAAAGAATTCGATATTTGGGAATTTACTTAACAAATGATGTGAAATCTCTCTATTGTGACAACTATGAGAAGATTTTAAAGGAAATTGAAATGGATTTGGAGAAATGGCGAGACCTGCAAATTTCCCTTCTGGGAAGAGTAGCCACAACTAAGATGAACATTCTGCCCAGAATCCTATTCTTATTTCAGATGATTCCAGTCCAACTACCCAACTTGTTCTTTCAAAAGCTTAATAAAATGATTATGACTTTTGTATGGCAAAATAAGAAGCCAAGGATTAAGTTAAAAGTTCTTCAAGAGAGTAAATTAAGAGGGGGTATGGCCTTACCAAACTGGTATTTACATTTCTTGCTTATAAACTGATTTTTTTTTTTATCAAGTTAAAACATTCTGCCCATTGTTCTCCTCAGAATTTGAGAGATCGATTAGAAAAACATTAGCTTGTTCAAAAGAAGTGAAGCCTGACCTATTCAAAATGCATGATCTAGCTGAGATAACCACATCTAGACCAATGAGTTGGCTCTTTCAGCTGAAGCCATGCTGGGCTATGACCAGATTTCTGGATAGGAGGCTGAAGTGGGTGCAGATTGCTTCCACTTTCAGATCCTTTAGGTCAGAGGTAAGGAACCTTTTTTCTGCCAAGAGCCATATGGATATTTATAACATCATTCGCAGGCCATAAAAATTATCAGCTTAAAAAACAGTGCTCCATCAAGGAAGAATGATTCAAGCCAGCAAAATTAATGCAAATAATTGTTTTTCTATTTGAAGTAATGTGGGAAGAGCCTAATCTGGCACACACACACACATGGACTGCCGCCCTAGGCAAATGCATAGGTCCAGGGCTTTTTTGTAGAAAAAGCCCAGCAGGAACTCAGTAGCATATTAGACCACATCCCCTAATATTAGCATATTAAGTCACACACTCAATAGCATATTAGGTCACACCATCTGGGATAATCAAGTGCAAACTGAACTGTGACATTAACTTTTCCAGGCCCTGCAGCAATTCTGGCCAGCCAGCCAGGCCCCAGGGAGGCTGCTGCACAGCACGGCTGGGCCCCACGAGCCTCACTGGCCAGCCAGGCCCCAGGGAGATGGCCACATGGCTCTATTCAGCCCAGCAATCCCCGAGGGCCACACCAAGTGACCTCAGGATGGAGGTTCCCCACCTCTGCTTTAGGTGGTTTCTGCCTATTCTTAGGTTCTGTAATCCTGATACACGTGTGGGTTGGTGAAATGCTGCACAAGAAATGTGTGCATACATACCTGACTGCATAAAGACTTTTTTTTTTTTACTGAAGTACTCCCACACACACTTTGATACATTGGTATGTACAAGCTACATTTTTGTAGCTTTAACAGTGTGCATATGATTAGCAAATTAGTCACATACCTGAGTAGTTTTGTTTTTTATGGAAGTCACAAGATCAGTGATATCTATCACACAAACTCAGTTCTGTACCTAAAGCATAAGGCATTCTCTGTCCTTTTCAAAATGGATGCATCTCCCAACAATTGAACTTGCCTCCTAAGAAGTCCCCAGTTGCAAAGTCCCTACCTAATTTTTAAATCACACAAGTCATTTGTACTTTGCCTGAGAAATTAAATTGGTCCAATTCAAGAAAGAAGCAGGCTTGTCCATAAAATAAAGTAAAGGAGTTTTCGCATCATGAATTAGAACTAGGGTTGCCAAGTCCAATTAAAGAAAAATCTGGGGACTTTGGGGGTGGAGCCAGGAGACTTTGGGGTGGAGCCAAGAACAAGGATGTGACAAGCATAATTGAACTCCAAGGGAGTTCTTGCCATCACATTTAAAGAGACAGCACACCTTTTAAAATGCCTTTCTTCCATAGGAAATAATTAAGGATAGGGGCACCATATTTTGGGGCTCATAGAATTGGACCCTCTGGTCCAATCGTTTTGAAACTTGGGGGGTATTTTGGGGAGAGGCACTAGATGCTATACTAAAAATTTGGTGCCTCTACCTCAAAATATAGCCCCCCCAGAGCCCCCAATACCCACAGATCAATTTCCTATTATTCCCTATGGGAATTGTTCTCCATAGGGAATAATAGAGTGCCTAGTAGACATTTCCCTCCCCCCACCCACGCTTTCTAAAGGGGGGGATGGCCTCCAAACTAGGGAATCCTCTGCCCCCTCCCTCTCACACACACACACTTACCAGATCTTCCTCCGGACAACTCTACTTCCTGTGAAAACGAAAGCAAAAGAAAGGGAGGGGACGTTCTCAGAAGCCCTTTCTGCTTCCTGCCCAGCCTTAAAGGGGCAGACATTTTGCAAACGGCTCAGGAGCTCTACAACATGAAGCCTAAAGGTATGTTCTCCCCCCCTCCACCCCCACCCCCGCTTCCAGAGTTTTGAAGAGCGGGAGATGAGGCTGCGAATCCAGAAGTCTCCCGCCAGAGTAGGAGGTTTGGGAAGCCTAATTAGAACAAACACTTCAGTTTCAGGAACTGGAACAAAACACCTCCTTGGATTTCATTAACAAGGCAGGAAACATTTATTTCATTGATTAGGCAATGATGTTTATAATATACAAATGAGGAAATAATTTGCTTATTTCACAAATGCAGCCCAATGTGTGCTTCCCTCAGGAGGAAATTTACTTCAGGATTGTAGCTGGTTTCTTTGGCATAAGTAGCAGGAAAGCCAGCCCAATAAGAGTCTGATTTTCTACCAAAATAGGGCTAGGCATATGAAGAAAAATAAAGTAACAAACAAATTCCAAGCCTCCTGTGGTTATAATGCACAAGCACTGACTGCCAAGGCAGCTGATAAAAGCTGAGGTGTTTAGCAGGGGCTCAGATCTTCTTGCTATCTGTTGGAGGTACAGCTGTGCAGGTGAAGCATCAAAATTAAATGGGTGGTAATAATAAACTGACTGCAAACATCTTTATATCATTAATACCCAGGGATTACACTTCAAACAGCACAACAAACTGCAAACTACTGGCAAGAGATTTGTACTTCTTGCTTGGACAATGGGAAAAAAAACCCTTTGTTTTTTTCCCACCAAGTTTTGTTTGTTGTAATTTATTCATAGTCAATATTTGTGGAATATAGAACAGAATAATCAGCGTACAGATGAATTAAAGAGGTCAGCTGGCTGTTCTAATAAATTGAAAATAAAACTACAACACTCTTTTGTAGAACTTCTTGAATAATAAATTTGGCAATATGTAAATCCCACTCAGTCCTTATAAAGAATGAGCTAGAGCCTTGTGAGGAAGAAACAGGATTTTGGGGTTCCACTTAAAAGTCATCAGTCTTGAAAAAGGCAACGAAACGTTTGACCCCAGCTAACGTGGACTTTATGTGGATTAACTAATTCTTTATCCTACACCTCAGAAAACAGCGAACTGAACAAGCAAGACTGTGAAGTGGAATAATTTGTTTCTTTACGTTTCTGTGTGCAATCTGGATGGTAGAATTCATTACAGACTGTTCTCTTATGATTTTGGTTTATGAGTCAACCGCAGACTCTTAACTTTCTAAAAGTGCCTGTGTGCACTTTAAAAGTACCTGTGTGCACTTGGATTTATTATTCTGCAGACTGTTTTGAATTCATTATGGTGCAGGTGTGAGAAAAATACCCCTAATTCCAGAACATCGTAGTCACCCGCTTGGTTGCCAGAGTGCCTGGAGACTCAACTCACACACATCTGCCTGGAGAATGGGGGTTTTGTTTACCAAACTGGAAGGGACTTATGAGTACTAACAGCCACAACGTTGCAGTAGCACTCCGTGTCTCTGGAGGAGTGCTAACCAGGAGAACAGATGGTTTCCAGTCGCTTCGTGCAATCCTCATCTTGGCCTTAGAAGCGGAAGAAGGTGCACCGCCAGGAACTGTCCAGGCAAACGGTTTCCAGCCTCAACCATAGAATCCATCTTGGGAGGCTAACACAACAAGCAGCTATCTTCCTGCAGTGCCAGACTCCATCACAGCGAAGCGGGAGGCTCACGTACTCAACAGATGTCACCCATGCATAAGGGCCATCAAGCTTATCTTAGGCATGGATCCTGTCAGACCGCCTAAGCCTTAGTCCAACAGAACTCAAGACAAAGACTGGTGCCAGTAGAAGATCGAAGAGGAGGAAGAACATCTTCACCCAGAGCCAAGTTTCGTTGTATAGACCGAGAGTTACCTAGGTAGCAATTTGGCCATCTATTGTCATCTTTTTAGATAAGTTTGATAGACTTAAATACCCCCCACCTTAACAATTTTCCCATTCTTTCCTTTAATGGTCATCCTGGAGCCTCCCCCTTGACCCATTGTTACCTGGTAGTCCAATCAGGTAACTAAGGCCAAGTCTGATCATTGGCTAGCTATGAGCATCCAATCAGGGAACGCCAATTAACTGGCTATTGGCTACTGCATAAGTCCAGACCTTATGGTCATTGCAGAGCCTCCCCTTTTTCTGAGGTCATGTACCAGCTGACCACTGTCATCCGCCCCTGTACCTCCATCCCCTAAGGGCTCAAGGTAGTCCCTATAACCTGTGACCCAGCTCCTCACAGGTGTGCATCTAGCAGTACCCCAGTTCCACTGTCTAGATACATCCCCAATTCTTGGCCAGTTGAGGTTCCCCTCCCCCTAGTCCTCGTTCGTCACCATTGGAGCCCTCCTTGAAGACTACGATCGGTAATTATCACCCTGTTTGTCCATCCTTGTGTTGTCTCTGAATCTCTCTCTATTTTTCTTAGGACTGTATGTATGTTTTATGAGTTTATTATCTTGTATGTGTGCCTATATTTTTATGGAATACATTTTAATTGTTGTTACTTAATTAAAATAAGAACATAAGAGAAGCCATGTTAGATCAGGCCAATGGCCCATCCAGTCCAACACTCTGTGTCACACAGTGGCAAAAAAATTATATAATACACACACACACACACACTGTGGCTAATAGCCACTGATGGACCTCTGCTCCATATTTTTATCTAAACCCCTCTTGAAGGGGTGTCCCTGGTAATTTTAAGAATTAGTGTCCCTGGTAATTTTAAGAAATAATTTCTGGATGTGTGTCCTGTATACATAGATTAAAAGATCCTTTTTAAGCCAGGTGCCCACCTGTCAATTCCCTAACCTCATTTTGAGGGCATTTTGAGAATAGAGGTGATGTCCAAGTGCCTGCATGCACTCTTGTGTTTCATACTGCAGTCTATTTAAGGTAGAAGCTTTGGATTATTAAAGTGCCTTTTGTGCACATTTATATTGTTCATCTTAGATTGTCCCTGCTCTCCATATTCTCCAACCAGCATTCCAGCTAGGGCTTATGCATACTGCCTCTTCAATTTTATTAATTTCCAGATAGTAAGAATCTTTCTGCACAACTGTCCCAAGAGGCTGTTTGAGTAACATCAAGTTGTGGGCTAGTGCAGCCATTTTTTCTACTGACCCAGAAGCAATATGTAAAGTAAAAGAAAGAAGTGGTTTGATTATCTTCACAGCATTTTCACAGGGTATTTTAATAGCAAGTGAAACTAAACCTCATTGACAAATATGGCATTGTGGAGCAGCAACCAGTTCCCTTTAATTTAATGGCAGATTTCTAACATAGCACTGACATGTGACATGATTCTGGCAAAAACCTGGAAGTGGCATTGTTTTGTCAGGATGACTTTCTAGGATTCACTCAAAACTCTATGGTTTAACCATATACTGTATTGTGCACTCAGCTGGGTCTGCAGCATGTGCCCAAGTATAACTCTTAGCAGTAGGCAGACCATGTGGTAGTACACTGAGATTAAGGGTTCATAAGAAGCAAAATGATGAGTTAGAAATATCCACCAAATTGAAGCAATTTAAAGCAGCTAACCAACACAAGCAGACAACATCGTATTTCTGGATCTCAAAACATCAGAGAAATCAATTCCTATAGAGTCAGAACATAATAAGATGAGCAATGGCACAACAAAACTTGAGCTATATAGCAGTAAATAAGACAGGAAACAGAAAATGTGTGAAAAACAACATGTCTGAGAAACAACGTAAGTCTGGGAAGCAGCCCTGTTGCACAGATAGTGGCTTGCCTAAGACCACATAGTAAATCTATGAGGCCAGATCAACAACTTTGGCACTCAGCCTTAGTGCCCTGTCACTTCAATACGGTGGCAGGAGGGAATGGGGGTTCAGTATCCCATGCCACCGCAACATCACATCTATCAGCATAACTCTAACTGAAATCACTGTATAGTGGGATGCTCTACAATTCCTCTGAAATAATATGTTTTTACCAGAGTTTCAGGGTTATCCTAGAGGTTCCCACAATATGGTAAAATCTTTCAGCTATGCAGTCGGAATTGACATCACAGAGTCATGGGACACCATTTGGGTTAAGTCTACGTGCCCTCCAGTCTCCAGTCCTATTTTAGACCAATGTTAGAGGAATCTCTCTCTCTCTCTCGGCTTGACTTCACGAACGAAGATTTAAGAAGGGTGCAGTAGTCCACGTCTGCTGCAGGCTCGCTGGTGGCTGACAAGACCAATGCGGGACAGGCAGATCCGGCCACAGTGGCTGCAGGGGAAAGTCTGATTTGGGGTTGGTGCTGTAGCAGTGCAATTCTTCCTCAATCTCCTTTTGTCCTCAAGACCAGCTATGCGTGCGTTCTCAAAGGAAGAGACAGCCTGGTGGATGGTGTGCCTCCATGCTTTGCGATCTGAAGCTAGGTCAGACCACTGGTGATGGTTGATGTGACAGGTGCCAAGGGATTTCTTCAAGGAGTCCTTGTACCTCTTCTTTGGTGCCCCTCTATTTCGATGGCCGGTGGAAAGTTCGCCATACACAGCAATCTTAGGAAGGCGGTGGTTTTCCATCCTAGAAATATGCCCTGCCCAGTGCAGCTGCGTCTTCAACAGCAGTGCTTCGATGCTTGTAACCTCCGCCCTCTTGAGGACTTCAGTGTTGGTCACAAAGTCACTCCAGTGGATGTTGAGGATGGTGCGAAGGCAGCGCAGATGAAAGCGCTCAAGGAGTCGCAGGTGATGACGGTATAAAACCCACGTTTCGGAGCCGTAGATGAGGGTTGTCATCACAACCGCTTTGTAAACATTGATCTTTGTGCCTTTTTTCAGATGCTTGTTGCTCCACACTCTTTTGTGCAGTCGGCCAAATGCACGGTTTGCCTTTGCCAGCCTGTTGTCAATCTCCTTGTCGATCTTGGCATCTGAGGAGATGATGCACCCCAGGTAGCTGGACTGCTGAACTGTCTTCAGAACTGATTCACCCACAGTGATGCAGGGAGGGTGATAATCTTCCTGGGGTGCAGGCTGATGGAGAACTTCTGTCTTCTTCAGACTAACTTCTAGGCCGAATAGCTTGGCAGCCTCTGCAAAGCAGGACGTCATATGCTGCAGAGCTGATACCGAGTGGGAGACGAGTGCAGCATCATCAGCAAATAGTAGCTCTTGGATGAGTTTTTCCATTGTCTTGGAGTGAGCCTTTAGTCGCCTCAGGTTGAACAGGCTGCCATCAGTGTGATAGCGGATGTAGACACCATCATCATCATCTAGATCTACTGCGGCTCTTTGAAGCATCATGCTAAAGAAGATCGTAAAGAGAGTTGGTGCGAGTACGCAGCCTTGCTTTACACCTGTGCCTATTGGTAAGGGCTTTGAGAGGTCGTTGCAGTGTCTGACTTGGCCTCGCTGGTCTTCATGTAGCTGGATGATCATGCTGAGGAACCTTGGGGGACATCCTAAACGTTCCAAGATTTGCCACAGGCCTTTCCTGCTAACAGTATCGAAAGCTTTGGTAAGGTCGACAAAAGTCACATATAGACCCTTGTTCTGTTCCCTGCATTTCTCTTGGAGCTGCCTGAGAACAAATACCATGTCGGTGGTGCTCCTGTTAGCTCTGAAGCCGCACTGGCTCTCTGGGAGGAGTTCTTCTGCAATGGTGGGCACCAGTCTGTTCAGGAGTATTCTGGCAAGGATTTTGCCTGCGATGGAGAGCAGGGTTATCCCCCGGTAGTTGGAGCAGTCTGACTTTTCTCCTTTGTTCTTGTGTAGAGTGATGATGATTGCATCGCGAAAGTCCTGTGGTAGTTTGCCTTGTTCCCAGCAGGTGACAAGTACTTTGTGAAGTGTGCTATGTAGTACTGTGCCCCCATGCTTCCAGATCTCTGGTGGGATTCCATCAACTCCCGCTGCCTTGCCACTTTTCAGTTGCTTGATGGCTTTAACAGTCTCTTCTAGGGTGGGGATCTCATCCAACTCTGTTTTCACTGGTTGAAGTGGGGTGAGGTGGATTGCTGAATCTTGAACTACGCGGTTGGCACTGAAGAGAGCCTGAAAATACCCCGACCACCGGTTCAGTATGGATGCCTTGTCTGTGAGGAGCACTTGGCTGTCTGCACTATGCAAGGGACTCTGAGCCTGATATGATGGGCCATATACTGCCTTCAGGGCTTCGTAGAACCCTCTTAAATCACCAGTGTCCGCACACAGCTGGGTTCTCTCTGCAAGCTTGGTCCACCACTCGTTCTGAATGTCTCGAAGCTTGCGCTGGAGGTTGCTACATGCAGCGCGAAAGATTGCTTTTTTCCCAGAACAGGAGGGCTAAGCAAGATGTGCTTGGTAGGCAGATCTCTTTTTCGCTAGTAATTCTTGGATCTCTTGATTGTTCTCGTCAAACCAGTCCTTGTTTTTCCTTGTGGAGAACCCGAGGACTTCTTCAGAGATCAACAGGATGGTAGTTTTTAGGTGTTCCCAGAGTGCTTCTGGAGAAGGGTCTGTGGGGCAACTGGGGTCCTCAATTCTTGACTGGAGTTTTGCCTGGAAGGCAGCTTTAACTTCGGCTGACTGAAGGCTGCCAACCTGAAGCTTCCTCCGAGGGCTACCTCCTCTCCTGGGTGTGGGTTTAAAGTGAAGACGGAGATTGCAGCGTACAAGACAATGATCCGTATGACATTCCGCACTGGGCATTACTCGGGTGTGTAAGACATCTCGAAGGTCTCTCTGGCGCACCAGAATGTAGTCGATAAGGTGCCAGTGCTTGGACCGTGGGTGCATCCAGGTTGTCTTCAGGCTGTTCTTCTGCTGAAAGATAGTGTTGTTGATGGTGAGCTGGTGCTCCGTGCAGAATTCTAGCAGAAGGCGCCCGTTATCATTGCAGTTACCAATGCCGTGTTTGCCAAGTACTCCTTTCCAGGCTTCCAAGTCTTTACCTACTCTGGCATTGAAATCGCCAAGGATGATCACCTTGTCCTCTGTAGGGGTCTTCCGTACAAGGTTGTGTAGATCAGCATAGAACTTGTTCTTTTCTGCAGGATCTGCTTGAAGGGTTGGGGCATACACACTGAAGAGTGTTGCATGCTGCTTGTTTTGAAGTGGGAGGCGCATGGACATGATGCGATCTGAGTGACCTGTTGGCAGGTTTTCGAGTTTGGAGGCAATGGAGTTCCTGACCATGAAGCCAACGCCAGAAAGGCGGCTCTCAGCCTTTGACTTACCCGACCAGTAGAGGGTATAGCCAGCACCATGTTCTTGAAGACTACCTTCCTCAGGGAAACGGACCTCACTGAGAGCTGCTATGTCAATATTCAACCTGAGAAGTTCGTGGGCAACTAGAGCAGAGCGTCGTTCAGGGCGACCACTGTCTACTGTGTCAAGCATGGTTCTGATGTTCCAACATGCAAGCTTAGGTCTTTGCACACTTTGTGAGGCAGGTGCATGCCTTTTCTTTGTTGTTATTTTTTGACCGCAAGTAAGGATGCCCGTTGACCGCGGCTAGCCAACTGGGGTGGGGGAGACGAGCTTTGTTTAGGCCACCTTTTCTAGGCCCCTCTCTGTGTGGAGCAAGCAGCGCTGACCCTAGATAAGGCTGCTTGGTCATTCAGGGTGCTGCCGAAAGATGCTTTCATCTCCGGGTCAGCATCAGGCGACCAATACCCTGAACCGCCTACATGCAGGATCGGGACTGCGGCTTCCAGTGGCATCTTCCACCTGCCATTTTGCCCCTTGCCCATCGCTGCAGGACTTGGTGTGTTGTGGGTTGTGGATGTGGATATGCCCTTCAGGCCTGCGCAGAGGAATTTTTAGGTGAAGCACAGTGTGCGCGGTATTGACTCCACCCTTTCACCTTGGGGTCATCTGCCATGGCCCAGTAAGCCGGGACGCCGGCAGCGAGTCCTCCAGGTGGTAGGTGTTACATTAACGAGCTCTATCTGCCCGGGTTTGATGTTGGAGTTTTCCTTCTCTTGGCTGGCGTGGTTGGTGAGCCCAGCCTGCCCATCCGGTTATACCGCCGGACATTCGGTCGCACCATGACGTGGCAAACTCTATGAGAAACAGGGGGGACCAGCGGGAAGGTGTTGCCACGGATGCAGTAATGCAGGAGAGGCCATTGCAGTGACCATCTGCCAGGCATAGCCGGACAGTGACCACGCGGCGTTCACTACACCGGGAAGGAGAGGCTATGTATTGCGCATACACTTTCCCTGGGGGGCAGGATACCCCAGAGGGAGCCCACCCCTCCCCCCCGTTAGAGGAATATGTTTTGTGAATCAGTCTTTCCTGTTCACAGCTCATGCTTTCAACCATAACATTATAATAGCTCCAAAACCAAAGAATAAACCAAAATATTTGGGTAACTTATGTATCTCTGGTGCAGTTGTACCTTCTGTTAATAATTTAATTCTAGTATTTTACTAATCCAACAGTACCATCCTAAGCAGGTCTACTCAGAAGCCTACTCAAGTCTATATAATAAATTTTATGCCCACTCCATGAATCTGAAAAAAGATTCAACCTCTTTTAATGGATATAGTTTAGAATGTCTGTTACAACTACAATTTATATGTTTTAAATATGGCACTTTCCACTACAATTACTGATGCATACTTTTAAAGCAGCCACTGAAATAAATAATATTATCCCTTACCTCCAAGACAAGCACCCATGGCCAGTGAAAAAACCAGAGGCTTCACAGGTAAGTTAACATCAGGGTCTTGACTCAAGTTAAGAAGAACAGGAATCTGTAAAAACAAATTAATAGAAATAGCACTTTTAAAGTAGTCAAGTCTCAAAGTTATTGAAGCATGGATTACAGTAGCTGGATCAGGCAAGCCAAGAAATTTTCCATGCCAAGCACAAACGTATTCACAAACATAAGGGTGATATCCAAAAGAGTTCTGAGTTGAGACTACCAAATAAAATATTCACCAATTCTACAATAGGTAATGTGCCCACCTAACCAAAACTTTATTCTTACTGATCAGGATTATGTTTGTGTTATCAGGATTTTTTATCAGCTTGTTCTGGATCAGCCACTGGATCACAGCAGCCATATGCAACTGGTTCAGAACAGAAGCCACTGCATCTGAAGGCATATTCATACATATAACAGCTAGTGCCATCAACATATTGTTAACACAAAATACTAAAAAGGACAGGAGATAACAATGAATCCTGGTGAAGAGCTTTGTATAAATTTCAGCTTGCAGATTCTTCCTCCCCATCACTTGACCTATATTTTTCTTTATCTGTCTTTATAAAGATCAGAATGTGGGACAGGTTCAACACTGATAACAGGATTTTCTTGACTGATAGCTATTATATAAAAATGCAGGTAAAGGAAATCACAAAGAAGAACCTAGGACTATCATAAGTCTACCTGTTTGATTGCATTAAAACAGGCCTTTGCTGGGACTAAACAATACGGTAAACCTTACAAAGAGACAAAATAATCATTTAATGAAAATAATAAATAATAATATACTTGATGTAAAGGGAGCGCTCTGTTTTAAAATGAAGTTGAAATGCCCTATTTTTACAATTTGTTCTTGTAAGACAGAAAATTTACTTCTATATGAATTTATCAACCTCAATCCAGCAAACTGACTTTCCTCTGAGTCACAAAAGCTCTGTGTTCTCTGCTCTAACAATGCCACACTGTAATTATGTGGGTACTTTATCAATAGAATATTAGTTTTGTCTGGCACTACTAGCCTTTAATGCCTCCCCCTTCTGTAGTAACAGCACTGTGCAGATTCTGCATTATGAGTTTATATTTGTCTTCTATCCCATTTTCTCTGTTTAAAAGCAATACAAAAAACATAGTTACACTGTCTCAGTACTGCAGTTTCTACCTTGCAACCATTCAGGTGAAATACAACCATAATCTGAAACTGCAGGTTTCTCTACTATAGGTATGCAATCATGATTTAGATCTAAAGTGGAAATGCAGGAAAACAGAAAGAAGAAGCCACTTAGCCAAAGAATATGTACTGCACAGTGCTGTTTGCCACAATGCTTTCTTACACAGTGTTAAGGAGAAAGCATGAAACATTAATTTATTATGACTCAATTGCTAGGCCCTAGTAATGAAAAGGGGGGAGGAGACAGATGGCTCAGCATATGCAGCCCATAACAGTGTTCTATTAAAATGAAGAACGTGATGAAAATAAAATTTTGTCACCTAACATTTTTAAGGCAGCACTATTTGACAATTAAGCTTTTACTGTCAAGAACCCATAATTTAAAATGAATTAATACAATATTTAAGCTAGGTTCAGGGCCTCTCCAGCATTAAAAAAATTATAAAGTGGAAATCTCAAACACATTCAGGAAATTACTTAAATACATGATAACATTTCATAACCTAAAATGCTAATTGTAAAAGCAAAAGTTGTAAATATAGAAATACAAGAGGCACCTTTACAAAGGAGACCTAACTATGCCCACATAATCCACTTCATTGGCAGTTTGATGCTGAAAAACTAGTAGAATAATCCATGGCAGGGTTCCCACTTCATTAATGGTAGTTTGGTGTTCAATCAAATTGAGTTACACTGAAAAATTCAACAATCACTTAACATAAGAGAATCCATGTTGGATCAGGCCAATGGCCCATCCAGTCCAACGCTCTATGTCACACAGTGGCCAAAAAAACCAAGTGCCATCAGGAGGTCCACCAGGACACTAGAAACCCTCCCACTGTCCCCCCCCCCACCCCAAACACCAAGAATACAGAGCATCACTGCCCCAGACAGAGAGTTGCAATGATAAACTGTGGCTGATAGACCTCTGCTCCATATGCTTATTTCATTTCATTTATATCCCGCCCTACCCCACCGAGGTGGGCTCAGGGCAGCTTACAACATAGAAGTTTTAACAATAGAATTTAAGAATTAAAATACATAATAATTTACATAATTAAAACAACTAAAATATCAATCGATCAATGTCAGTGTGCTATCCAATCCCCTCTTGAAGCTGTCTATGCTTGTTGCCGCCACCACCTCCTGTGGCAGTGAATTCCATGTGTTAATCACACTTCCAGCATATCCATATAAATATTATTTTAAAAGAGTAGACAAAAGGATCCTTAAAACAGAATACCACTTTGGGAGCTTTTTCTACCACAGCCATTGCTGAAGCAGCAAGCTTAATTTTAAACTGAACAGCATCATCCCTCTTCCACAGTGGGATCCACTTTGGGACGTAGGGATGCTAGCCTCCAGGTGGGACCTAGGGATCCCCCGGAAATACAATTCATCTCCAGATTACGGAGATCAGTTCCCATGGAGAAAATGGATGCATTGGAAGATGGCCTCCATGGCATTGTACCTCACAGTGGTCCCCTGTCTTGCCCAGCATCCACCCTCAAATCTCCAGGAGTTTCCCAACTTGGCAACCTTGCCCCATCCCCCACTGGCAGCCAGACAACCCTGTTTGGCAGATACCATAACAAACGCTTCAGCTGCATTTACAGTGGTCCCTTGAATGCATAACTCTTCTTACAGTTAGAAACAATACGACTAGTTTCCAGATTCAGAGCAACAACTTTTCTCCTCCATAAAATAAATGTTCAATTAGCATCCTCCATGCTTTTGTTCCATGTAAAGAAGTGTTTCTGGGCATTGTATTTAGAAGAACAATCTCACACCTTTGTGAGGAAAAACCCCCTTACTGAACATCGTGATTACCAGCTTGGTTGCCAGAACACCTGGGAAGTGACTCACACACGTCTGGCCAGAGAGTGTGGGTAAACCTATCCAGGGGCAAAAGGGACTTATGCAGTACTAGCAGCCATAACGCTACAAAGGCACTCTAGACCAGTACAAGAGTGCCCACCAGGAGAACGGAGACTTCCTGTCGTTCCGTATGATGTCCATCTCAGCCATGGAACGGAAGGGACTGCGCCGCCAGGAGCTATCCAGGAGAACGGTTTTGAAGTTCTGACCATGGAATCCACCGTGGAGGGCTAACACCACAAGCAGCCATCTTCCTGCCATCTTCCTACCATCTTCCTACCAGGCTTGACTCCCTTCCAGCGAAGTGGACAGCTCATGTACACACCAAATGTCACCTATGCCTGCAAGCAACCTACCCACCCCAGTAGTGGTTAATCATCCAACCACCACTTTCTTTGTTTGACGGAACTCAAGACAAAGACTAGTGCCAAGGAGAAGACAGAAAAAGAGGCATACCATCTTCAGCCAGAGCCAAGTTCCTTTGTACAAACTGGGTGTTACCTAGGCCATGATTTGACTCTCTATTGTCACCCTTTTAGATAAGTCCATTAGTAATAATCATCTCCCCACCCAGTAATCTCTCTATTCTTCTTCCCAACTGTCATTTTGGAGCCTCCCCCTGGTCCATTTCAACCTGAAAGTTCACTCAGGTATGCATGATCCAGGCCAGTCCATTGGTCAAGAGCAAGCACCCAATTAGGTGCCACCAATGAACTTTCTATTGGTTGTTGCAGTAGTCCAGCCCTTATTGTCACTGTGAAACCTCCCCTTTTCGTGAGATCATGCACCAGCTGACCCCCTTTCTCCTCCCTCGTACCTCCCATCCTCTAAGGGCTCAAGAGAGTCCTTACAACCTGTAGACTAGCTACCCACAGGTGTGCTTCTATCAGTATCCCAACTTCCACTGCATAGATCCATCCCCGATTCCTGATCAGTTTTGGGTCCCTTCTCCCACTTCCTTGCTCGTCACCATTGGAGCCTTCCTCAAAGACTACGATAGGTAAATATCACCCTGTTCGTCTACCCATGTGTTCCCCTATCTCTCTATCTATGTTTCCTAGGATTAAATGTGTGTTTTTATGAGTATTTTATCTTGTATGGAAGCCTATATTGTTCTTTATAAATTATAATTGTTTTACTTAATTAGAGTCCCTAATATTTTAAGCATTACTTTTCTGGACATGGAATCCTGTATACATAGGTAAAAAGATCCTGAGTGAGCCAGGTGCCCACCTGACAATTCTCCCAACCTCGTTTTGAGGGCATTTTGGCTTACATCTTTCATAGCTGACTTTTTGTTACTAAGTTGTATGAAACCATATGTAAATTGTATGAAACCAGAGCAAGTATTTCCCACTTCCTCCTCCCACCCCAGATCTTTGAGCCACCCATGCATTTGTTCCTGGGGCAACATCAGTATCAGAGTGAAGGTCTGCAGTGAGAGGGAGGAATCAGTAGACATCACATACACACCCACAGAAGACTCCGGTTCAATGTTCTCAGAATTGCACTGTTGATACATGACTGCATATCTGACTCTAATTACCATATGAATAGGTATAACCTCTGATTTCCTTGTTCTGATCTACAGTGCTTTTTATTTCTATTCCATTCTACTTGAACCAATCCCTTATTCTAACCTGTGCTCTAGTACAGGGTAGGGCAGACTTTATCTTCTGGGAACAACTTTTTAAGAGCCTTTGGAGCTACCAATTACAAAACTGGAGCCAATAGGTGGAGCCAATAATAAGAAGGCAGCTTGTACAAAAAATTCCATGTTTCAGGGCAGATCTACAGTGCTTAAATGGGAAAACCTTTCTTCTGCTGCTATATTACCAAGCAATCCACCACTATTACCCCAAACTGTAACTTTCCCTGAAGGTGAACAATCACACTGGTACATCTGTGTTTTCCTCGGAAGAGGCAAATAGCAATTTTGATGCAGTGGAAGAAGTGTCAATAGCACACACCTCTCCTGTCCATTGCAAGGGTACATGTGTGCATGTGAAAGAGGTGGAGGAGAGGCAGGTAGGGAAGGGTGCTGTCATTTCCCCATCCCAAACACAAATTCATGTGTCTTCTCATTTCCACAAAGACAGAAACTCCTGTGATAGTTTAAATAAAAGGATAAGAAAGAGACTACAGCAGCACTGGAGGAGGGGTGGAGAGCTACTTTTAATTGCTTGGAGAGTGGTTCATCACTCCTGAGTGGCCTTCTACCCACTGCTGCTCTAGTGGCAGTTGGCAGTTCATCCATTATTAACACTGAACAGAGACAGTGCTTCTCTTATGAACTCTAACACTAATTCCTTTTTTAAAAAAAAAACTAAGCCAACTTTCTATATATAATACGAATGATAATTTTGTGGCCTTTCCAATGGGCTTTAGAGAGACACTGTCCAAAGTTCATAATTTAAAAAAAAAACCCAAAGTATATAAAAATACAATACAGTATAAGACATTATCAGTGATCCCTTTCCTGGACTTGTTCTGTCAGTTCCTACTCCATCTTGGCAACCATTTTAAGAGTTCCAATGCGTCGCTTTGTAGACAGTGAAATCATGGCTCTCCTTAATCAGGCTATGCATGCTATCTCCCCTCCGTTACACTAATGAGTAGCCAAAATCTCTGGACCCACTGATAGGGCATTTACATGCCTATTTGTAGTTTCAAGGGCTTGGAAATCTGGATGCCCTCCTCAGTTCCCCAAATCTTGTTGGTTTCTAAAGTTCTACTGGACTTGAATCACCCTGAATGTCTTTATTTTCCCAATGATTTCTTGTGCTGGCTCCTATAATTATTGCTTCTCTGCCAGTCAAAAGTTTGGTAGTCTCATTCCTCCACTAAATCAGAAATTACCAGCATTGTTTTTGAAAGTCTGTTTGGTGGAGTGGTTAAGAGTGCGGAATCTAATTCAAGAGAACCAGGTTTGATTCCTCACTCTTCCACATGCAGCTGCTGAGTCAGTCACAAGTTCTTATTAGAGCTGTTTTCTCAAAAGCAGTTTTCTCCAGAGCTCTCTGAGCCCCAACTACCTCACAGGATATCTGTTGTGGAGAGGGGAAGGAAAAGGAGATTGTAAACCACTCTGAGACTGAGTGAAGGGCAGGGTATAAACCCAAACTCTTCCTCCTCATCATCTTCCTTTTGGAACACTGGAATGTCTCCTTGGAACAAAAGAGTAACTCTCCATGGCCTTATTTTTCGTTGTTTTCTTTCAGAGCTCTGCTTAAGTTCCCTATTACTCCACCATTTTATCCTCAGACATCAGCACTATCCTCAGGGCGGTTTATGACAGACTTACTGTGTTCAGTTAGAGCTCACTTAAATCTTAATTTCTGGATCATCAGCCTTGGATTAAATGGATCCAGTCAGGGCTTTTTTTCTAGCAGAAACTCCTTTGCATATTAGGCCACATATCCCTGATGTAGTCAACCCTCCAAAAACTTACAGGGCTCTTAGTACAGGGCCTACTGTAAGCTCCAGGAGGATTGGCTACCTCGGGGTATGTGGCAAAGGAGTTCCTGCCACAAAAAAAAAAAAAAACCTGAATCGAGCTCAGCAAAGAGTTCCTGCTACAACCCCCCCCCCCCCCCCCCCCCGCATAGCACTAATGATAACTGTGCCTTCTAAAGAGCTAGATTTGAGTCCAGTAGCATCTTAGAGATCAACAATAATTTTGGGGTATAAGGTTTCAAGATTCAAATCTCCCTTCATCAAACTCTTAGAAGCTTATATTCTGAAAAACATGTTGGTCTCTAAGGTGCTGAAGTCCATCAGTGGCTATTAGCCACAGCATACTGTTGGAACTCTCTGTCTGGGGCAGTGATGCTCTGTATTCTTGGTCCTTGGGGGTGCAACAATGGGAGGGCTTCGAGTGTCCTGACCTCACTGATGGACCTCCTGATGGCACCTGGGTTTTTTGGCCACCGTGTGACACAGAGTGTTGGACTGGATGGGCCACTGGCCTGATCCAACATGGATTCTCTTATGTTCTTATGTCGAAGGTGCTTCTGGGACTTCTATTGCAGCTCTTCCACTTCAGACCACCACAGCTACCTTCCTGTTCCTTCCACGGAGAAGAAAGAGCCTTCTTGATGGCAAAGCAACTGTAGGAGGTCTGGAAGAGGGAATTTTTGGTAGCTAGGACTGTGAAAATACTGTGGGGTCACATTTTTTTTATCCATAACAAAAGGAAACAACAGCACAGCAACTTACCATTGTAGCAGTGAATGGAATATTGTCAATTAGAGATGATGCTAGAGCAGAGACCCAGAGTACTAAAATAATAGCAACTGTCAAGCGTTGTTCCTCAGGTACCACCTAGCATTAAAAACAAATAAATAAGAGTCCTCTCTGTCCTGGAAGCTGTCTTTTTTCCCAAGTAAAATTATCATGTTGATTGCTAGTTTTATTTGCTGGGATGAAAACTGTGTGGATTCTCCATATAAGCTAACCCCAGTGTTTCAAATACCAATTGAAAATCCAAATGAATAAAAAGCAAAAATAATATAATGTATAAAAAGTAAAAGCAGCACAATAACTGTCTCTCAGCTGAAATATTTAAATAAGAAACAAACCTGTTAGAAATGTTGTTATATGAATCCTTAATACATGAGTGTTATAATTATATAACACACTTATCAGCCATTATTATCTCCTAGTATTTTCCATCCCAGACCTGGCAACTTATGCCTGTGATGAGATTTCATTATTAAAAACATACCTTTATTAACGAAGCAGTCTGTTCTCCTATATATTCTATTAAGTGAAGGTGCGCCAAAGCCTAAAAAAAAAAGTTTAGTTAAAATAAGTCCCCTAAAATTAGTCTCCTAAAAATGTTCTTCAGTATCTCCCCACCACCACCACCACCACACACACACACTATTACTTATCAAGATAAACTGGTTCACTGAAAGACATAAATTTGCACATATCATGTGAGAATAACCCTCTCATATCCACATTTCCTTATGGAGGGGCTTGTTTCCATTATCATCCAAAGATAGCAATCATTAGCTTAAAAAAAAAAAACCCTGCAGTTCAGGAGCCACAGAGTACTACTAAATCAGATCTTTAGCTAGAGTCAAAGACATACAAAAAAAGGTCTGTCCATCCTTCCTTCTTGAAAAATAAAAATAGTTGATGGTACAAGTTTATGCATCTGCATCAGACTCTGCAGTAGGAGCCTCTAGGAAAGGAAGATATTGATCTGACAAAGAATTGAGCTCCAGAGTTCTGATGGCTGCCAGAGTTCCTCTTCTCAAACAGAGCAGCAAAGAACTCAAGTTTTCATCCCTGAACGGGGTCAAATTGCATATTTTGCCCCCCTGACAGGGAATCTCTCAGGGAAAACCACTTGAGTGATGAAGGTTCAATTCAGGTCTGAAATGCGCCCATCCATGTCCAGTTTTTAATAACATCTTCAGAGAGGCTCAGGGCAGAGGGTTCTGCCTCAAAATGTACATCCAGTAGGTTAAAGGGCTATAAAATCTGGTTACATTTCAGAATGGTAAGAGTCTAAACAAAACATGCAGTTCACAAGTGACATTGAACAAAGCCATTAACTCTGACTGATTTCGCACTGGACTTTTAATACTAGTTTAGTGCTGTCCCAAACTGACATTCTGCACTGAAAACTTAGAATCGTACAGTCATAGAGTTGGTTTCTCTCATTCTGGTGTAGAATGTCAGTTTGGGGAGAGAGCTAAAACCAGGATTAAAGGTCTAGTGTGAAATTGGTATTTGGTTTTGAGCATAAATTAGAAATTATAAAATCAGGTTAATGATTTGCCATAAAGCAGAAAGAAATTTACAACCACTTATGGAATAATCTTGGCTATCACAGTTCACAGAAGGAAAGAAAACCTCACAGAGGACAACATCAAGAATTTTGAATCACCAGGAAAGTTCATTAGACCAGAAATTACAGTAGTAAATACATTGGTTGGCAACTGCTACACTAGAAACCACATTTTATAAAAAAATGTAATAATGCAAGTATTTTATTCCCATTTAGGGCAGCATTCTAAAGTCTAAAAATCAAGTCTTTTCTAGGACTAAATATATTTTTCCAAGTCACAGCTTGAAACTTAATCAGGGGAAACACCAATTTATGTCCAGTATAAAAACCTACATTTTAAATCTATAGGGAACTATGCTGGACTTAAACCAGTGAAATAGTGGTATAATATCAAATCAAATCAAGGGAACAAAACAGGTGCAGAATAAAGAAACAAGAACTTACAAGTGAAGAAAATAGGAATGCAGAACAGCCTATTTAAAAGGTTTAATAGCCTTAGCTCAACATTAAATCAAGGCTATTAAATTAAATTTTAAAATTAAATTGAGGCTATTAAATAACCTTAACTCAAAATTTCCATTTTATAAGGTAAACTAATGTTTGACAGTCAAAAATCTGGCTACCTCTCCTGAAGTAGTATTCAGTTCTTCTCACAGAACACATATAACATCTTTTGTCTTCAAGGCCTTATGTGAATTTTCCTTACTCCAGAAGCAACTTTCAAGCTGCACTGATTCCCAGGTTTATCATACTTAGCCTTTTTTTCCACCTGAAGCAGAATATATTTGATCATTCTGTAACACTTCAGAAGCTCAGACAATTCCTGTTACATAGTTAAAACTGGCCTTTTAATCTCTGTAAATATAAACTGCTAATGTTTAAATGTGGTAGTCACATGTAGTCAATAACTGGTTCTCTACCCAAGACTTTCGGTGAGAATTAGCATGGATCTTTTCCTGCACTGAACTGTCCACAGTCATTTACTTCGTATTTTATGTGGCAACCTAGAGCCACTAATGTTTGCCTCCAAACATTCAAGGATAGGCAGGTAGCCCAATTCCAAGGCACACATTCACCAACATTTTTGAAATGTAAATTTCTCATTGATACTTTGTGTGTTCTTTGCTAAAAATATCAGTGGAACGCCAATGGACCAGCTTGCCACCTACAATGAAGACCCACACAGTGTATCCTTATATATTCTCAAATATTATATTTTTTGGTAGATGGTCCAAACCCAACTATCATTTTGTATCTATTAACTGCTCCAGTGGGTAACTGAAAGAGCACAGAAAGCAAAAAAGCAAACATCATACCAGCAGTGATATAAAAGACAGAGGGAATATGCTTCTGACAGAACAGTAAACTCAAACATAACCTTAATTCCCAACAGCTCTAACCTGTTGAAGCTTTTTTCTCAGTTTCCCCCATTAAATCAGGATAGTGAATACTCAACAACGCATAACTTTAAGAACACCATCACAACTGGAAGCCACAATCAGTCAAGCCTATGCAACACAACCTGAGAAATACAACTCAACTGGAAGGTATTTGTGTGGCTCAGCTGGTAATAAAATCCCTACAGAGACAAGAGGTTGAATGTTCAATTTTCCAGATGGAAATTGAACTTGGCAAACATGCTGACATGCAAGAATTACTACAAAAATGGGCAGAGTCAATCCGAAGATGTTATTTCATGCTGTCACTCCAGGAATCTTGGTGGCCTAACTCTGATGACTATATTTCATTTGAAGCTACCTCACAGAGGCTCCATTACTGTCTGATTTCTTCAAATTATATTCTCACTCCGTTTGATCTATATTTCTTCTACTTTCTGCCACAAAGCACCAAAGGAAGTGTTGTAATCAACCCACTGACATTATTAAAAGGAAAATTTCTAATAACAACAAAACAGTTTACTGGTTTGCAAATATTACAAGTATATTAGCACTGGCAATTTCCTACTAAAACTGCTACTTGATGTGCTCCTGTTGTAGTAGAGCTAATTCCTAGCCAGAAATAAGTGATATGGGTGTTCAGTATTTTAGTGCCTGTGTAAAGGAATGCTGTTTTGAAAGATAAGGGCAAATGAATTCTGTGGTACAAGGCACTCACTAATTAGAATGTTTCACAGACATGTACCAATTTCACATCTTAATCCCATATAAATCTTAGGATAGAAATGAGACCTTACAAGTAGAGATTTCTAGATAAAAATTTACTAATTAAAGTTTGGCCCAAGTAAAATTCATTAATAAATATTGTATGTACCCTAAACTGGGGGCTGGGGGGAGTGATTTCTGACATTCAGGAGTGCTCTGAAATCTTCTGATCTGAATTATTGTTCTGGTGTCTCAACGTCTGGCTTTATTTTCCTAGGCAATGGAAGGACATACAACAGGATCTTGCCAACTCCTGTTTCTGAGTTCAGCTTTCCAGTTTCTACCAATCATTATACTGGCTCATTGTCTTAGTTATGCTCTTTTTAATCCTATACAAGGATTATAGCTTTAGCTGTTCTATCTGGGCCTGCATATGAACTAGAAAGGTAGGTGAAAGACTGGCAGCTAGGCTTCCCAATCCCCAGGTCCCAGCAGGGGATCCCGTGGTTTTACAGGCTTCCTCCAGCCCCCAGCCAGCTGGCTGGCGAGGGAAGCCCCACCCCTACAGCCAGCATGCAGCTCTAGATCTTGGGCAGGCTTAGAAACCTGCAAACAGGTCCCTTTCAAAATGTGTGTGTGTGTCTCTGTGCCTTTAAAGTTGAGCAGGAAGTACTTTATGGGCAACACAGTCCCTAGGTTTGTTTTGCTTTCGTTT
The DNA here is from genome assembly GCF_032191835.1 of Heteronotia binoei. NCBI lineage: Eukaryota > Metazoa > Chordata > Lepidosauria > Squamata > Gekkonidae > Heteronotia > Heteronotia binoei. Next base: position 57,690,937 of record NC_083225.1, read on the forward strand.
CAGAGCAACTGTGTGTGTGTGTGTGTGTGTGTGTGTGAGAGAGAGAGAGAGAGAGAGAGAGAGAGAGAAGGAGAGAGCAGTGTAGCCCCTGTTCTTTTCAGATGTCATTGTGGAAGAACCAGACCTAGTAAGTTTGTGTGTGAGAGAGGGTTGCCAATCCCCAGGTTTGGAGGCCCTCCCCCCCCACACACACACACACTTTAGGGTCATCAGAAAGCAGCAGAGAGGGGGGAGGGAAATGTCTACCGGGCAATTATTCCCTGTGGAGAATGATTCCCTTAGGGAATAATGGGAAATTGATCCGCAGGTATCGGGGGCTTGGGTGTGTTTTGAGGTAGATGCACCAAATTTTCAGTATAGCATCCAGTGCCTCTCCCCAAAATACCCCCCACGTTTCAAAACAATTGGACCAGGGGGTCCAATTCTATGAGCCCCAAAAGAAGGTGCCCCTACTCTTCATTATTTCCTATGGAAGGAAGGTATTTTAAAAGGTGTGCTGTCCCTTTAAATGTGATGGCCGGAACTCCCTTGGAGGTCAATTATGCTTGTCACACCCTTGCTCCTGGCTCTGCCCCAATGTCTCCTGGCTCCACCCCCAAAGTCCCCAGATATTTCTTGAATTGGATTTGGCAATCCTAGTGGCAGCCCTTCTTATCCAAGCTGGGGGTGTCAATTTTAAAACAAAACTGAAGTGTTTGCAGTTAGGGGAGCCAAAGTTCACCACGGCATTCACTCTGAAATGAGAAATATTTTTCTCCTGGCCAGAGGCTTCCCAGGAAATATCTGGGGACTTTGGGGAAGGAGCCAGGAGACTATGGGGGGTGGAGCCAAATCTTCTCATACTTTAAGGTGTTACTGGACTCATGCTCTTTTCTACTGCTACTGATGGGCAGGGAAGTGGCACGACTGCCCCAAGGATGCCCACCCCACCATGCCACAACCATTGAGAAACCTCTCCAAGTTGCCCCTATGAGTCGCAGGCCATGCTCCTTTCAGGTGCTCTGGGTGTCTTCCGGCCAGTTAGCTGCCCTTCCTAGTGGACCCTCCTTTGCTTGCCTGCTAGCCCATCTTTTTTGGTCAGGAGGCCTTTTTTAAAAAAAATTGAGTGCCCCCCAACCCAAAAAATCCTAACTACATCCCTGGTGAGGGCCTCCAAACCAGAGGATCCTCTGCCCCCAACTAGGGATTGGCAACCCTACCTGGACAAGTTCTAGTAAAGGAGAATAGCTGGGCTTGAAGAAAAAAGCTGAATGAAAGAAAGTAGTGGGACATAAAGGCAGTATTCAGTCCTCCTCATCCAAATAAATGCTGAAGTTTTGTAAAAAAAAAAAAATTGAAAAAAAAACTCTATAGTTGAGGATCCCAGCAAAGAAAGGGAAATGTATCCTGCCAATTCTTGCCTGATTGAACTCACTGAACAATGGATGCTTTCTGCCTGCCTGAAATTTGAGAGGAAGGATAGCTTGGATGGGAGTGCTACAATTCCTGAGTATTTTAGTATAATGGGATAAATTCTGCACCTAGAAATGCATTTATTGTTACTACTACTAGCTCTAAATCCATTCATAAGAATCAGATTCAATTTTTTAAAATGACATATGATCAGATCTCAAACCAGTTTTTATTTTACTTTTTACATATTTCTAGTTATGAAGGGAATATGGATATTAGCATAGTGTTCATCTTCTACTGTCAAGGCAAGAACTGAAGAGGGGCAAATTAAAGGATAAAATGCAGGTGGGAAAATTAAACCGCTGATTCTCACCTGCAAGCAACCATCATGCCATTTCAATCTTTCCCCTTAACTAGGCTTCACAGTTGGAAAGAAGTGAAAGTAAGAAAAGATGAACTGGAATGGAGAATTGGAAGGCAGGGCCGGCCCTGCCACTAGGCAAACTAGGTGATTGCCAGGGGCACCAGCCTTCTGGAGGCACAAAATTGGGTGCCCCCCATGTGACTTGGTGCTGTTAACAGTGGGGGGGGGGGGAGTTAACCTTGCCTAGGGTGCCAGACACTCTAGGGCTGGCCCTGTTGGCAGGCTGGTACCAGAGGGATTAAGCACTACTCCTACCTGCCCATAAATGTTCCTCTCTGCATGTCTCAACCTCTCCCTCTTTATATCAGTTCAATAGGGTTTCTGTGCACCACAAAGGAGCTGAAGAGGCAGAGTCATTGAAAGGGGGTACTAAATGAGGGAGTCCTAATTAGGAGGGAGTCCATCAGATGTTCTTCATTAAAGACTGCAGGGTGCTACATACCCCTGTTTGATAAATAAGAGAGTAATGACAAGACATATCAAAGGAAACAGTTTTCTGGTAATTAAAAATATAAAGCTTTCCATTTAGAAAACATTAAAAGGAAAACTGCTCTGAACTACCCAAGTAGTTATGTCAGAGATTCATATTGCATAAGGACTACTGCTAAGTAACATTCAGTTAATGGATGCAGAGCCTCTCCTCTCTTAACGGCTTTCCACCTTTCTGTGACTTGCCTCTCAGGCTCATATTGTGAGAAACAAAGGCAACCAATAGAGCTCATTGAAGAGTGCCTTCCATTAATGTTACTGTTCTGTTAACATTAATTAATTAATGTTAATTCTGTTTTCTTTTACTATAGCCAATATCACTTGTCTCTAAAGTCTGGCATTTTCCAAGTTGCCTTAATGTTCCATTTTCATTTCCCAGCGTTACTGTTGTTTTTTGTGTACAGACAACCTCATTAACATCCCCGTGATGTCCCAGCCTTTCCTTGTTTTTTTCCCATACTTTTCTAGACTAGTTTTTCCTGTACTTTTCTTTTTAAATTAAGGAATGAATTCACAAGATAGCCTCTTGCTTGGATTTTTTTTTCCAGCCTCATGGATTGCCACCCAAAGCTTGCAGAGAAAGGAAGGGGTTGGGCAGCAATTTGTGTGTATGTGACTCAGCCTTCCATCCTTCCAAGGTCAGTAAAATGAGGACCAGGCATGCTGGGGGTAAAATGTAGATGACTGGGGAAAACAATGGCAAACCACCCCATAAAAAAAGTCTTCCATGAAAACGTTGTGATGTGATGTCACCCCAGAGTCAGAAACGACTGGTGCTTGCACAGGGGACTACCTGTATCTTTATTTGCAAACCAGCAATGAAACATTTCAGAGCTGGAGGGCACCTGTGCTGAAACAAATGGTCAGTCCCACTGGGAAGCCTGACACCAGCAGCCAATCATTGCCTATTTATTTTCTTCGCAGCCCGATCTATCTTATGTATGCATTGGCGGTAGCAGATTTCAAGGTGTTCAGTGGGACTATTCTGCATCAAAAGCCTGGAGGTCCTTGGCCCTCATGGAAGCATGAAAGAATCTTGTTTGGCCACAGACCCATCCAGAGGGGTGCATGTTTGTGTGCATAAATGCAGAGTTTCTCTTGGGAGGTCAGTCACTGCTCCATGCAAAAACAGCTAGGTAGAGCAAAGTGAGGAGGGGGCTTCATGGAGCCTCTCATCCAAGAAAGGGCACACAGGCTGGAGACCAGGGCAAGCTCATCCTGAAAGCGCCTTTCTCCACACATGCTTACTTAAGCATAAGCCCCATTGAGAGTAAGTCCACGAGCCCGGATCTGGACAATTTGGTTGTAGAGAGAAAGGTGTGCTTGTATGTATGAAAAATGATTTACTCTGGGTGTCAAATACACTACATACACCACTAGAGCTGTATACCTGATTCAAGTCAGATAAAGAAATACAGAATTTTGAGGGGGGTGCTAATCAGAGAAACTACTCAAACATGGGAAAAGAGGCAACTAATAAGGGGTGAGACACATATACCAGGAACAGCCCTCAGTTGTAGTGTGATGGGAAGGGAACATATTTTAACAGGGCTTGCTCAGCCCCATTGCAGCATTTCAGCAGCCTCAATGCTTCAATACATGTGCAAACAAACAAAAAACCTAGAAAATCAAATCCTTAATGTGAACAGGTGGGTCTGTGACAGGGGGAAAAAAACTACACACACACTTATACAGTATGTCACAGAAGTGAGTACACCCCCCCACATTTTGTAAATATTTAAGTATATCTTTTCATGTGACAACACTGAAAAAATGACACTTGGCTACAATGTAAAGTAGTGAGTCTACAGCTTGCATAACAGTGTAAATGTGCTGCCCCCTCAAAATTATGCAACACACAGCCATTAATGTCTAAACTGCTGGCAACAAAAGTGAGTACACCCCTAAGTGATAATGTTCAAATGGGGCTCAAAGTGTCAATATTTTGTGTGGCCACCATTATTTTCCAGCACTGCCTTAACCCTCTTGGGCATAGAGTTCACCAGAGCTTCACAGGTTGCCACTGGAGTCCACTTCCACTCCTCCATGATGACGTCACGTAACTGGTGGATGTTAGAGACCTTGCACACCTCCATCTTCCATTTCAGGATGCCCCACAGATGCTCAATAGGGTTTAGGTCTGGAGACATGCTTGGCCAGTCCATCACCTTTACCCTCAGCTTCTTTAGCAACACAGTGGTTGTTTTGGAGGTGTGTTTGGGGTCATTATCATGTTGGAATACTGCCCTGCGGCCCAGTCTCTGAAGGGAGGGGATCATGCTGTGCTTCAGTATGTTATAGTACATGTTGGCATTAATGGTTCCCTCAATGAACTGTAACTCCCCAGTGCCGGGGACAGCACATTTACACTGTTATATAAGCTACAGACTCACTACTTTACATTGTAGCCAAGTGTCACTTCTTAGTGTTGTCACATGAAAAGATATACTTAAATATTTACAAAATGTGACAGGGTGTACTCACTTCTGTGACATACTGGAGAGAGAGAGAACACAAACTGACTGCACCAATAACATGATCATCAGAACCAGCACAACATCCACAAAAACCCTAAAGGCGACTGCAGTCGGGAAAACGCCTCTATGTTGTAAGCCAGATATTTTTAAAAGGTAAAGGTAGTCCCCTGTGCAAACACCAGTCTTTTCCAACTCTGGGGTGACGTTGCTTTCACGTTTTCACGGCAGACTTTTTACGGGGTGGCTCGCCATTGCCTTCCCCAGTCATCTACACTTTCCCCCCAGAAAGCTGGGTACTCATTTTACCGACCTCAGAAGGATGGAAGGCTGAGTTGACCTAGAGCCAGCTATCTGAACCCAGCTTCTGCCAGGATCTAACTCAGGTCGTGAGCAAAGCTTAGGACTGCAGTACTGCAGCTTTACCACTCTGCGCCACGGGGCTCCTAAGCCAGATATAAAACTAGGTAAATAACATTCACTAGGACAGGTGAATCTATTCTGACCAAACCAATCTTTGAAGGCTAAAGAGAGGTAGCAGTCATGCTGCAGTTATCCCAGTTTAGTTGGGCTGCTGTCACTAGGAAAAGTACTCTATTTCTCCCAAGGGACAATGCCCTAATACCCAAGACAGGAGACATTTATGCAATTCATTTAAGTTTATTATCTCACCTTCTTGAGTAAGCTTTGAACCATGCAATCCTATACAATCAATAGGCTTAGATTATCTAAAACTCTGTTTAGGACTGCACTGTAGGACAGCTAAGAGCAAAAGTTAAATAAGCATTTAAAAACATTGCTTAAAACAATAGAAAAGAGCAAGAATCCAGTAGTACCTTTAAGACTAAAAATGTGAGGCTTTCATGAATCATTGCTCAAATGGAAGCTCATGTCTTGCTGAAAATTCTGTTATTCTTTAAGATACTTGGACTCTTGCTCTTTTCTACTACTACAGACAGATTTATACAGCTACCCATCTTGCTTAAAACATGCAGTCTACATCCCTAACCACATAGTCAAAAATGCTGTTTAAAATATATATCTGCTTGACTAAGGGGAACTGATTTTCAGTATGCACGAAACCACCAATCCAGATGCTCAGAAGGTAATGCTGCTGCACACTCCAGCTTCATTCACTACATTGGAGGGTGTGATGGTTGCTTCCCCTGGTCAAGGCTGCATTGTCCTTGCTCTGGTACAACCTCCCCTGAAGTAGTCTTCCCTGCAAGGCCTCTTATTGGAAAAGGGGTTGCACCACTTGATTATCATCAGTATTATTATTCCTCTCCATACCCTCTACTCTTACACACTAAGTAGGAATAATCTGTAATCTGCTACAGATCCTCCTTAAATAGGCCACCCTTCCAATCCCCTCCCTGGCTTACTCCTTCACTTCACCTTCTTATCCAACCAGGAGTCTCTGTCTCATCTGCAGCTGTATCCTAGATTGTTTCCTGTCCCAGACAGGGCTTGATAATGTGAGTGATTCTATCTGGCCCCAAACTCCATTACTTAACCTAAAGTCTGCAGCCCTGTCATCCTGCTGCAGCTGCCAGCTGTGTATGGTTATCTCAGCCAAGGCAAGTTGCCCCCACAAGTCTGAAACAAATCCCATTGCTGGACAGAGCAGCCAGTTTTACAATCCATTGATCATAAGGGGCTAACTCATCCAATGAAATTTGTGGAGAGTCTTATATGGATAAAAGCTATTCGGTTCTAATCTGATAAGAATAAAAAGTCTACATATCTATTGTAAATATAGCTTTGTATTCCATCCTTGTATATCTACTTTTATTCTTGGTAGAAGCCTATTTCTACAGTCAGGATATGAATCTTTGCTTTTTATCTATTGCATGCTAAATCATGTCTGAGAGTCAAAAAATTACAAGATTGTATTTTATCTTCTATAAAAATGCCTAAACAATTTCCCTTTATAGTTATATCATCCAGAAGAAAAAAGTTATGGCATCCAGAAGACAAGGGAAATTTCTTGCAGGTATTCTAAGGTCAGTTTTGAAGATTATGCATACATAAATTCTTCAGTTTGTATTCTGTCTCACTATGTTCAATTCTATTTTGTAAGGAGGAGGTCAGGTCCAGTACAACAAAGGTCTAGTACAACAAAGACATCCCCCCATGTTGACTATTTTCTCCTAGAAACAATTTCAGAACACTGCAAGAAGCTAATCATTTTAGGCAGAATGAAGGGGCAATAAGAGACAAAATAGCTTTCATCTAATTTTACAACAGTGCAATCACAACATACTAAAAACTGCTAAGCTGAACTTAAAGCAATACATTAAAACACTATCTCATTATGTTCCATACTGAGAAACTGTCTTCAAGCCACAGCTAATAAATGTCAGGATATCTTGTGCTAATAACTGGAACTCTGCATCAGAAGAAGCACTGTGGCACTGATACCCCAGAAGTAAACAGATAATGGAGAAAAATGTCTAAGAATCATTGTTTCTAAACTAGGTTTGCGACTTGCCTGGAATCTGAGAGGCCTATACAGATTTTTAAATTGCCAAGTTAGCTGTTGGTGCAAACAATACAAATGCCACTTAAAGAACTCTTCCTCCCATTGTGCCTAGCAGAAAGTTGGAGCTGCAATATTGTTACCAATTAAAGGTGGACTCAGAGGCCAAAACAGCCTCAGCCCCCACTCAGCTTCAACATTCCCTCACCAGATGGAGGGCCAAAGAACTGGCTCCTCCTCACTGGTCACACTGTCTAGAGTGGCAGGACAAAGCCAGGCTTTTCTGGACTCTTCTTCATTGGCTGCTTTGTGTCCAGCAAAGCAAGTACTACTGTGCTTTTCTTTGTCAGCTGCACCGCAGTGCACAGTGAAGTCTATGGAACAAGTAGCCCTCCAGGGCAATTGCTCACTGGGATATATCCGGGTAAAATATATAGTCAATCTATGTCTCTGCTCCTGTTCTGCAGAATGAAGTCTATAAATGGTGGCCAAATTCCAACCTGGAGAGGGTTTCTGTCTCTTTTTCCAGAATATTCAATATACAGCTAGAAGGAATAGGGTTCCACTGTGCAGAAAGGTTAATCTGAATCTTATAGATTTTGTGAGCATTCTGGGTTATGGAATCCTGCTCCCCCTCCCCCAAGAAACAAGACATGGCTTTGTAAAAAAAAGGAAAATAATTACAGGATGCAAAAATATGCCTGCACCACAGCAGCAGCAAGTGGTGCAGGGACAAGTAGGAATTCCTTTGTTGCTCATTTCGGCTGTCATCTCCCTCTGCCACTCCTTCCCTTTTTTCACTGCAACATCCCACAGCAAAGGAACCTTCCCTTTCCCCCTCTTTTGAAATATGACACACTATATCAGCAGAGTTGGCAGTTATCTGCTGGGAGTACAGAAGCTCCAGCCTCCAACTCTCCTTTCCTGCCATCACTGAGCAAAGGTGTGATGTCACTTCCAGGAGAAACTTTGAAGTATACTAGTTTTTTCCATGAATTGCTAGAAACTTTATGGTTTTACCTTAGAATTCATGGTGACTCCTAGAAAAGAATGACATAACTTCTGAGTATTCCCCGGAAATGATGTCATGTCAGTGTTGACTGTACCTCCATGTCCCTGCCTTCCCATTCTCTCAATGGGTGCAGGAGCTCTACACTGCAGCCCAGAAAAAAAAGTGACTGAGCCCTTTAAAAAGTAAATGGGAAGAGTTGGCTGCCATTTCAGTTCCACCTCTTCTCCTCAGCGTTCATTTTCCCTGCAACCACTCTGCATCATTCCCTTTGAGCTCTACTTGTTTTTTCTCCAGTTTAAATGGGTTTTATTTCACTACAACAGACTAACATGATTACCCCTGTATAGTTAAAGGAGAAAGCCCTGGGAATTGCATGAATCATGTATTCAATTAATGTGTAATGTGGACATTCCCTTTAACGCAAGAACTTTTTGCATCCCATACTGGCCAAAACCCTGTGTATCTTGTAGAGGCAGCTAAAAACTCACTTTTATTTATGTGTGTGAAGTGCCATCAAGTTGCAGATGACCTATGGTGACTTCACAACACTAACAGAGGTTAGAGAGTTTAGAGTCTTAAAAAGGTGGACTTCTGTAATCTTCCTCTGCAGAGTGACCCTGGAATTCCTTGGTGGTCTCTCATCAAAATACTTCCTTCGTTTCCAAGATCTGACAAGATGAGGCCAGCCTTGGCTATCCAGACCAGGGCCACTTTTATTTAGATATAAGCTGATTCTCTCAAATATCCACAGCTTCTAAAGGCAAAGGCAGTTGAAAGTCTGGACTAATTATATGCCAATCTATCCAATTTTACTCCTTTTGGCCTACAAATGGGCCATCTAAAATTATTTTCCAGTTTGAAAACATAAAGATCTGCTACTTTAAGACTTATAGGTAGACCTGGAAAAAGGACTGACACATTGCCTCTATATTTTACGAAAGGAGAGGCTCAATTTTTATTACATTTCTTTTTTTGGGGGGGGGGGGGAGCTTGTTTGTGTTGCTTGTTTTCTTCTTCTCTCTTGCAATATTTGGAAATTCACAAGGAGACTGTTTTCCTTAGACTTTCTTACTTTTAAGAAGCCAGTTAAAGCCAAAGAAGCAGAAAACACAGACAGAGCTGCAGGCCTTCTACCAGCTCAGATGTAGTAGCTCCTGGCAATAGGAAAAGCATTCCTTTGAGCTTTCTATATCTGTAAATCACAGCTGCGACTTCCCTCACTGGCTAGAACAAAGGGGAGGCAAAATGGGTCTGTTTCCAGTGCACAAATCAGGTAGAAAACTTACTTTTTCGGAAAGAATGAGAAATCTTGGCTGGATAAGAGGCAAATTGTTACTAGACGAAATGCCCACATTCAAAATAAAACAGCCACTCTAAGCACAGGATAGACTGAAATAGGGCTGCCAATGCTGGGTTGGAAAACTCTGGAGATTTGGGGGTGGAGCCTGGGAAGTTGGGGTTTGAGGATGGGAGGGATCTCAGTGGGGTACAATGCCACAGAGTCCACCTTCCAAAGCAGCCATTTTCTCCAGGGGAACTGATCTCTGAAGTCTGGAGATCAGTTGTAATTCTGGGTGATCTCCAGACCCCGCCTGAAGGTTGGCAACTCTATATGCCAACAGAATATCCTTTGATTCTATTACTACTGAGTGTGTACAAAGGCTTCTATCTCATCCACATAACTATTTTTGAGTCTTAGTTTAAATTACCAAAATTTAGGATGCAAGATTTTAATATGCTTTTTTCTTCATTCTCCTTACCTCCATTAAAACAAACAATGCTGCAAAGAAAAGGAGTGTTGCCCATTCCACTCTGTTCAAAATCATCTCAAAATCATGGATGTTGGCTAATACAAGAAGCCATATAGCCCCCAACATAGCAATCCACCCTGCACAAAAGGAGGGAAAAAACAGCATCAGTACAGCCTTGTCTACTTTTTACACCTGTTTGCATCTTATTAACATAGACAACTTGCTCATTGCCTACACAGTACATGCTTAGAAGTAATATCAGCCTATGCTTGATGCAGTATTTTCCTGACAAGGTTCTAGTGGCTTTAGTAACTAACATTACAACAAGTAGAAGTTCTGCATCTTTAGGAAGAAACTGCACTCGTTGAATGTTGCCTGTCATCTGCTACCAAAACATGAAAAAAGCAGCAGCCCTACATTTGTTCTAACTTTGTATTTCATCCAACACTAAATTTCTCAGATGTAAGCCAAAAATGAACATGGAGCTGCTTCAATTAGGCAGCACTTCCACAAAGATGCTCAGATTTCGCCATCACTATCAATCTTTGCACTGGAACTAGTGAAGCAAGAGAAGGCAAACTGAGCAGCTTGGGATAAATTCAACATCTCAAAGGAAACATCCTTATCCTGAAGTTTGGTTCACAAATAAAAACTCCAGATGTGCAGAATATATGTTAAACAGACCTGAAGGAAACTTTGTGGCAAGACAGCTGTCTTTAATAAACAGTGCTAAGTATACATAATAATTTCAAGTCTGCATCCAGCTGGGAAAAAAGATAGCAGAGATATCTTGCACATATTATGTTGTCTGTAACATATTTATTGTCCGCAAAGCCTTAGACTCGTATCTTGCATTCCCAAAAATTAGTCCTTAGACATGCTGAAAGGCTTTGAAACCAATTCCAAGTGTTGCATGAATTCCCAGTGGAGTCCAATGTGGTTTAATTTCATTTGAGAGAAAACTGAGGTATTTTGAGCATGATCTGAATCCAGTAGCACTTTAAAGATCAAAAAGAACTCCAGGATATAAGCTTCCAGGAGTTAAAGTGCCTTTCATCAGCTTTGACTCTCATCAAACCTTATACTCTGGAAATCTTGTTGGTGTTTAAGATGCCACAGGACTTGGATCTTGCTCTTCTACTGCAGACCAACATGGCTACCCATCTGAAACTACAGTCCTTATAGTAAGTGGAGTTTAAGCGGAAGCGAAGAGGGATTCCTTCAGGGTAGACATTCCCTATAAGTGCTTTACCTTCAGCAAATTCACAGTGCTGTCTTTCTGCTTTCTCTATGTCAAACCTGATGAAATGGTGGAAAAATCTGTGAATGGGCCCCTCTAATATAATTTTACTACTAAGGCAGGTAGCTACGGGGGGATTCTAACTTACAGGATTGCAGTGTAGGATGGCATGCCTTTTTCTCACACCCAAACTAGTATTTGTTCCATTGAGTAAAACACTGAAGCCAATCCCTGTACTGTAAACATTAGCTCTAGGGATTGTTTGAGGTTGGTAAAACAACAGAGGCGAAGTGTTAAGTAGGGCTGCCAAGCCCTCGGTCCAGGCAGGGATTCCCCCACCCAGCCTTCAGCCAAATCCATGCTCTGACCACCACCACATTGGGCCAGCGGGGAGGAACCTCCCCTGATGTCGTTAGCACGACGACATAACCAAGAAGTAACATCATCGCACCAGCGATGCTGCTCACAGCCGCTCTAGGCATTTTGGATTTTTTTTCCTTCTGAATGGCTAGAGCGTCTGGGGAAACCATAGAGTTTTCCCAGAAATGCCTAGAGTGGCTGCAAGTGATGTTGCTGGCACGATGATGTCACTTCTGGGTGACGACATTGCAGTGTGTGTGCACAAAAGTCCCCCACCATGGAACACTTGGAACTTGGCAACCCTAGTGTTAAGGTTATTTGAACTTGTGCTATCACCCTGATTGGAATTAAGCCCCATCACAGAGCTAGGTTTAGGCACAAGCTAAGAAAGCTGCAGCTACTCATATTAAGAGAGGCCTCTACAAACCAAAAAAATGTTGAATTACTATTTGGGAATTAATGGTATAGGGCTCCTTAAATCTGATAAACTTAAACTATCAGTACACATTAATCCCCCCTGGCCCCATAACCCCTATTTTTGATCTATTCCAAACTACTTTTTCTCAAGCAATGTTTATCTTGAACACCAGCCTTACCAGTGAAAATCCTATTCAGGAACTATCCACACCCACAAAGAACTCTGACAAGAAAACTTTAGAGAACCTGTTTATCACCTAGGGCCACTTTAGGCAAAACTGCAGTGATAGACCCACTCACAGTGATGGTAGCAGATTGATGACAATATATTGATACCCTTCAGCCAAATTCATGCCCTGACCACCACCACCCCAAATTATGTTGCTGTATTACTTCTTCGTATGCTGTTGCTGATATGGTTTCTCATGAGACTAGAGTGCAAATATCTCTTTTGTTCAGTGACAATTTATAATGAGCACTAGATGCAGAGGGATTCCATGAAAATTTATTATGTTGTGCCTTTCTGTGAATTTTAAAATATCTCCAGTGCAGATAGTTTGTATATTTTATTGCAGGCTCAAAGGAAATATATATGTAACAAAAATAACAGCTGTGCTATGATTTTGTTGGGGAGGAGCTGTCGTGTTCTTACCCAGAAGAAAAAGAAATTGACAGATTTCTCAAGATAAGATATAAAATTATTGTAGCCAGCATCAACAATTTCTAAAGGGAATATTCAAACATTGGTCTATGAAAGCAGGAAAGGATAAAATACAGAAGAAAAATGGAACAACAGATTATACTAACAGCTGGAGTCTTTCAAAATGACTAATTAAGAAAAGGCTGCCTTCTTTAATATACCAACTCTTCTTTGGTTTACATCGAAATTGAACAGCTGAAAAAAGAAATCAATCTAAATCTCAAACCCTTAGAAACCACTACAATTTGAAATTAATTTTTGATGTGAATATTTAAAAGGCATGCCATTTCTATTGCTTGTTGCCAGGGCTTTTTTTTGTAGAAGGAACTCCTTTGCATATTAGGCCACACACCCCTGATGTAGCCAATCCTCCAATCCTTACAGGGCCTACTGTAAGCTCCAGTGTGGTCTAATATGCAAAGGAGTTTCTCCTACAAAAAATCCCTGCTTGTTGCCATCCTTGATGACATTAACAGCAAGGTCAGATTATTTCACATGCCATCAGGACACTCTTGGAAAATAGGAAATTATTAGGAACCTTATATCAGAGTGGTCATTTGGGGACATTAGCTTTACCAATGCAAATGAAAATATTTCAATACAAATATTCCAGAATGCATTGCAGCCACAGCTTTTAGGTATAGAGAGAGTTGTCCTGCCGGCATGTAACAGACCCCCAGAAAAATAAATAAGACTCACACCAGATTTGTAAAATTTTGTGGAATAAAATAAAACTTTATTGGTAACAGTTGTAAGAAGCATTGGCACATCATGGGCCCCCCAGATCTAGAACATCAGCTGGCTCATACCAGTCGATGTACATCGTCACACCCAGCCAGCCAGCTTGAGTAGAGAACCATGGGATGGCAGGTTCCAGGAGCCCACATGGACAAGTGCCCCTCAGTGATCTCTCCTGCCATCTGCTTGTGAGGGCAATCACTGACAGTCCCAGAGCAAGCCTGCACACTGCCCTCACACCAAGACCCTGTAAGGGGGCCCCCATAACCAGAAAATGGCACACAGGCCAATTTCCATAAATGTATGCTGTTACAAAAGGTTTCCATGCTGTTACCACCAAAAGGTGTCACAAGGAATAAAGCAGAGAAAAGCATCAAACAATGTCATTCGGCTAACAATATCAAACTAACTATGATTAAATCAAATTGCCCTAGATCACTTTACAGACTGGCAGTATCGTAAAGCTAGAGCTCTAGGGAGGGATGGGTGGATGAACCTCACCACAGCAGGAGCCACCTTTCACAGCCCACCTGCAGGGACCCTGAGACCTAGCAATTGGACCCTGGGAGAGAGAGAAGGCTCAATTTCCCCATCTCTCTATGCCCTGCCCCCAGTCTCCAGCCAACTCTCTCCTCTACTTCCTTGTGTGCAAAAGTTGGGCTGCAGTAAAGTCAAGCCCTCCCCGCTTCTAATGTCAAAGAGGATACTGAGGCAAAACATTCTCAGCAAATAATCCATCTTGTCTACTTTATTCAGAGAGGGAGAATCCACTTTTAAGAATAAAATATGTGGGTGTTGCTCAATTTACTTTCTCTTTGCTTGTTCCCTTACACAGTTCCTGCAAAATGATCTCCCAGCTCCTCCTCATATACACACACATATTATTTCTTTTGCCTTTAAAATTAGATGCTTCCCACTCACCACTTTATATCTGATTGGGGTTGTCCAAGTAGGGTTGCCAGCCCCCAGGTCCCAACATGAGGAGAGTCATCACAACCAAGCTTGTAGAAAGTAAATAACACTGTGACTGTATTGACTAAGAACTGATACTATAACTCTCTACAACAAGAAAGTACTACCTGCAAAGTACATAAAAATATGCAAAAATTTTACATATAATACCAATCATTTAAGAGAATCCAATTTTCAAAGTTTTCAATAGCAATTACACAGAAGAATCCAAAAAACAGGTACAAAATCCTTGTTTCTTCCAAAATAATCAATATTCCATTGGATAATGTATTCTTAAATAGTTCAATTTCATGATTTTCATTCCAAATAGCTTATAATCCCAAATTAGTTGTAACGACCATTGACTTGACTCTTCTTTCATCAGGCAAGGGATTACTAAAGCAATTAAACTATACATTCATTCCAGGTTGAACTGGGATCAAATGTACTTTACAGAAGGCAACTTATGCAAAATTGATTTGAAACAAGATTCAAATACTGCTGCAGTGTTTCTACAAGCCCCCAGGTCGATTGGGGAGGCATGGTGGCTCAGTGGTAGAGCATCTGCTTGGGTAAGCAGAAGGTCCCAGGTTCAATCCCTGGCATCTCCACTAAAATAGGGTCCAGGCAAATAAGCGTGAAAAAGCTCAGCTTGAGACCATGGAGAGCCGCTGCCACTCTGAGTAGACAATAGTGACTTTGATGGACCGAGGGTCTGATTCAGTAGAAGGCAGCTTCATATGTTCATATATGTCCCAGCAGGGGACCAGCTAGCTGGCGGGGGGGAAACCCTCCCCAATACAGGGATGTTGCTGCTTAACATCCTCAACATGACAGCATCACCCTTTCAGGAACATTGCTTGTGGTGCTCTGGTTTTGGGGCAAACTCTATGGCTGAACCCCAGTTTAACCATAGAGTCGGCCCAAGAACCTGCAAGGGGACCTGCCAACCCTATGCCCAGGCCATGGTAGGCTCCTTAACAGTTCTTTCCTAGCACACAAATTAGCTGTTCCTGTTCCAAGATTTGTGAAGTCTACTTTTCTACATTTTTTTATTTAAATCATTTATACCTCACTTTTCTCTCCAGTGGGGAAAGTGGCTTACATTGTTCTCGTCTTCATTTTACCCTCACCACAACCCTTTGAGCAAGGTTAGCCTACAAGAGTATGACCTGTCCAAGAACACCCAGAAGATTTCATGGTGTGAGTGAAGAGTTGAACCTGAGTCTCCCAAATACTATTCCACCACTCTTAATCATTATTCACTACACAATACTGGCACAAGCTCTGTCTTAGGTAGCTGATTATTAAAATACATAAATCAAAATTCCAGTTCCCTCCCACCCACCCAAAGGGCGCCCAATTTCTCCTTGGACCAGTCATGATCTTTCAGAACAAGGTTATCATGCCTCTTATAAAGACAAAAGGATGGGGACCATATACACCCCCATGACCTCATGACCTCTTGGAAGACGGGGAAAAAATAACTGTTCAGAGCCTTGTGCATCTCTAAGGTGGCCAGGCCTCCTGTTAGAATGGGAGACTTCCTGCCCTGGCCAATTTTTTTTTGTGGGGGGGATCCCAGTGTTACAGTGAACCCACTTAAGGCACAAATGTAGAAATGACATCACCACCATGAGGCAGTGTCCTACGGTTCACCAAAAAATCAAAAAGATGCAAAGCTACTTTCATTATCTCTGCTCCCCAACATCTCTGGCCAGCACTCAGTTGGCGGCCCTACAACTCGTTACCCATTGAAGACTGTGGTAGATTCTGTGACCTGTCCCTGGAAGCTACTTCTGGATGAATAAGTTTCTCAGACATTATACTCTTCATGCATGTAGAACAAACACACAATGGCAATTATTTATAATAATTATTCTGACAGGGGCTGGTTAGAGGGACTGTATCACTCCTGTGATGAAAAATCTGCACTGGCCACCCATCTGTTTCTAGGTACAAATCAAAGTGCTAGTTCTTACCTTTAAGACTGTAATCAGCTTGAGACCAGGGTACCTGAAGAACCATCTCGTCCTATACTATCTCACCTGCAGGTTAAGATCTGCCTCTCAAGCCCTGATCTCTGTGACCTTACCCTTCAGAGATGAGGTATGTGACAACTTAGAGACAGGGCATTTTTTGTCATGATACTTTGCCTTTGAGTGCCCTCCCTTTGAGGCTTGCCTGGTGCCTACAGTACTTTCTTTAAAAAGGTAAAGCACCAGTCATTTCTGACTCTGGGGTGACATCACATCATGATGTTTTAATGGCAGACTTTTTACACAGTGGTTTGCCATTGCCTTCCCCAGTCATCTACACTTTAGTCCCAGCAAGCTGGGTACTCATTTTATCAGGGGGTTTTTTGTAGACAAAGCCTATTTGCATATTAGGCCACACACCCTGAAGCCAAGCTAGCCAGCCCAGAACTGCATTCCTGTGCATTCCTGTTCAAAAAAGGCCCTGCCTTTAGGTACCAGGCTAAACACATCTTTTTACCTAGGCTTTTAATTAGGAACTGTATTTTATAAGCTTTCGAATCTTATCAGATTTTTAATGCTCTGCTGTGTTTTATAGACAGTTTTTATGCTGCATATGTCTTGTTTTTATACTATAGTTTTTAATTGTAAGCCACCTTGAACATGAGACTGAAGAGGCAAAATAAAAATATCATACATAAATATTAGAAAATAAGTTTATTTATGACATTAACTGTCTGTTCCTGTCTAAAGGTCTTGAAAAATGCTAGTCAGCCAATACATATAATATGCCCAGTATTTCCCAAAACAAATGTAGCTGAATTACTTGGAAAATATTCTAAGGTATAATGCATTTCTTTTTTTAATGATGTATGCAACTTTGAACTGAGTTTGTGGAATTTCAGTAGTTTTGTAATTTTAAACACAAATGTTATTTCCAAGCTTAGAAAATTCTTAAGGTAATAAAAAAATAACAAAAAGGATTGCGCCAGCCTGTATTTCGTTCTCTAAAATGTTTAGCAAGAAGTCTGAAATAAATTATTTAAACTTGTGGAAGGTAGGATAGGATGGGTTTTCATCAAATATTCTGTAAAAGCTTGTAGTGATTCTTACAGTTTGACATGGGTTAAAGAAGGTGAGGGCTTTTTGCCGAAGTGAAAAATCCTCTGGGTTCATTCAGTATTCATATCCTATTTCCAATATACAGGTTACATACAAAGTGATATACTCTCTTTAATCTTTTACATAATATAAGACTTTCTTTTTGAGGTATCAAGGGGTATAATAGGTATGATCTCCAACAGAAGTGAATTTACAGAGTTTCACTGTAAAGTAACTTTTCAAAAAGGACTGAATCCTCAATGGGATGTGAATTGTTAAGTACTGATATTCCATTTGGCACCATCTTTCTTGCTAATATATTCCCATGGAACTTGGTAAATTAGAGAACTGGACAGGAGCTTATTTAGTAAATATCTACAGACAGGTTTCCACATATTCTAGAGAGTTGTAGCACAAAGCATAATAGTATTTAAACTTGCTCCATAGCGACTCTCATTTTCTCTCCTCACACTTACAACATGCTTGCTAAATAAAAATTGGTTGGTCTTAAAGGTAAAACTTGACTCCTGCTTTGTTTAATTGCAAATTGTAATTGCTTCTGCTTACAAGCACAAAGACCAGGTAAAAGCAGGGATCATTTTGTAGAAAAATAGGTGGTGGAGCTCATCCAGGGATTGTTATGCAGCTGCAATACTATTCAATGGATAAGGATGTGGAACTCTCAGAAGGAAGAGGTGGAGCTCAGAAAGGTTCGGGAGCTGTGCTCCTGTGAGCTCCCACTGAATCTGAGGCCTGGGTAAAAGAAATGTTATTGTAACAAGAGTATGGATTTTATCTCAAGTACTTTGATGTTGATCACATTTGCGCAAAATACACCTTGTAAGCCAACCCATAGGAATCCTACAAAGAACAGAAACAGAGCCACACACTACAAAAACACAGACCTACCGCTGAAAATGACAGTCCATGCCAAGTTCTCCTTATCCCACTCCATAATATTATCTTCAATTCACCTCATATCCCTATCATCATGATCGCTCTGAAGACTGTTGTGAAAATATTCAGTATGATGGTGTCAAAACAAAAGATCAGTTGGCTGCTGGACAAAATGGACCAAAACTCTGATATAAAGTTAATTTCATGTGTCCAACTATTTCTATACTGGGTTCAGTGCGTCCAGGCTGCAATCACATTATTAGCTCATTCTTTGACAGTATGACTGGACATAAAAACCTGTATCAGTCACAGAATCAGAAGGTAATGTGAATGAGGTTTCTTTCTTCTCACAAAAGTGTTCTCAGTTAATTACCAACAGAAGGGAAACATGTGGCAAGCACTCTAACCCTACAGCATACATAGCAATACAGTTCATTGAGTCCTGGTTTCTAAAAGAACACTGCTACTACCAAGAGTTGTAAAACAAATTAAATGCTACAGCTGAATATTTTGCTAGGAATTTACAATCAAAATCCAATTCCTCCAGCTGCAGTCCACCTCTTTATAGTCAGTGACCCAGAGTTTCACAAATTTTGTTTTGAGTGTTGAAGCCTTAGACTACAGTTGCCAGAACAAATGAATTCTTTAATGGTGAGGAAGTACAAGGTACTACATGCCCAGAGGGGGAAAGGAAAGATTTGTGGCAAGAATCATCAATCCCAAAATAAGTAACATTCTGACTGTACTGCACACGCTTATTTAGAGTGAAGTCCTGCTAAGTTCAATGGAGCTCTATTGATCTCAGTGGTCTACTAAGCTCAATGATGTTCTACTGATCTCAATGGCCTTGTTCTCCTATCTATTAGCTAGCTATTAATAACATTGCATGGAATAAGGCACAACTATTTGTGTACTGAGAAGAATGCTTGGCTATTCATCTGGAAGGAGAATAAGATGGTGTTTCTGACACACCCACAAGTGGGACACATTGTCTCACTATCCCTCAAGGGCTACAGTTGGAAATTGAAAGGGTTCAAGCTAATCTCTGCTGTGGGAAGTATAAGCATTCTGTAAGCTTTATCCGTAGTACCCTGTGACCTAGGCTAGTTCTTCCGCTTCACTTGCTCACCTGTTAGTCACTTCCAGTGGCCCTCCTCCACCTATAGCTAGGAATGGCATAAGAGACATCTTAGATAACTCACTGAAAATGTCAAGACAGTGTGCAACTGCAATAAAAAAGGCCAATGCTATGTTGGGGATTTTTAGGAAGGGAACTGAAAACAAATCAGCCAGTATCATAATGCCTCTGTATAAATTGATGGTGCGGCCTCATTTGGAGTACTGTGTACAATTCTGGTCACCACACTTAAAAAAACATATTATAGCATTGGAAAAAGTCCAGAAAAGGACAACTAGAATGATTAAATGGTTGGAATAGTTTCCCTATGAAGAAAGGTTAAAGCACTTGGGACTCTTTAGCCTGGAAAAACATCAGCTGAGAGGTAACATGATAGAGGTTTACAAGGTTACGTATGCGATAGAGAAGGTAGGGAAAGAAGTACTTTTCTCCCTTTCTCACAATACAAGAACTCATGGACACTCAATGAAATTGCTGAGCAGTCAGGTTAGAATGGCTAAAAGGAAGTACTTCTTCATCCAAACAGTAATTAACACATGACATTCACTTGCCACAGGCGGTGGTGGCAGCTACAAGCATAGATGGCTTTCAAGAGGAGATTGGATAAACATATGAAACAGAGGCCCATCAGTGGCTATTAGTCACAGGGTATAGATGGAACTCTCTGTCTGAGGCAGTGATGCTCTGTATTCTTGGTGCTTGGGAGGGCAATAGTGGGAGGGCTTCTAGTGTCCTGGCCCCACTAATGGACAGCCTGATGGCAACTGGGGGTTTTTTTCCACCGTGTGACAGAGTGTTGAACTGGATGGGCCATTGGCCTGATCCAACATGGCTTCTCTTATGTTCTTAGAAGCCTTTCCCCCACAAGCTAAAGGTAGACGAGGCTGATGAAGCCTTTTGCTTTGCACAGATGAGTAAGAAGAGAAGGTGCTTTCACTGCAAAGCACAAGGTTATCAGTATCCTTCTCTAAGACATGCAAGGGAGCTGAAGAGAGCAGTTTGAGTATTTTCACTGTATCCAGGATACAACCTTCCTCATAGAGGAAGTGAAAGGGTCACATTTTTGCTGCACTTTCTTTCCACTATTCCCAGCTGGAGGCATCTAGCCTTGGTCATGTACACACAATTTATAGGTAGGCTTCAAGGCCCCATGGCAAAGAGTGGTAAAGCAGCAATACTGCAAAACTGAGGTCTGAACTCTCTGCTCACAACCTGAGTTAGATTCTGGCAGAAGCTGGATTCAGGTAGTCAGCCCAAGGTTGACTCAGCCTTCCATCCTTTCGAGATTGGTAAAATGAGTACCCAGCATGCTGGGGGGAAAGCGTAAAAGACTGGAGAAGACAATGGCAAACCACCCCGTAAAAAGTCTGCCATAAAAGCAACATCACCCCAGAGTCGGAAACGACTGGTGCTTGCACAGGGAACCTTTCCTTTTCCTTCAAAGCCACATTACAATATAGATTGTGGGAGTGAACTAATTCTAAACTTGAAAAGTTCTGCTGCAGATTACAACTAAACCCCATTTCAAATCTTCAGAAATAATTTCTAGTCAGGAGTATGATGCACCCCAGAGTAAACACTTTATCATTACTCAGCACTGCTCCTGCTGCCATGGGTTGCACAAGACTACTTAGCTACCTGCTAGTATGTTTATTCAACTAAGCATGGAATGCGGCTCCCAACCAGAGGCAGGCTGCACAGCCTTGTCTCCAGAGGCTGTTTTGCCCCTTCGTAAGGAGGAGGAGCAGGCAGGGCATTATGGGAGGTGAGGGTGGAGCAGGCATGCCTTCTGCCTCCCAGTCTTCGCCTCGTGCTTGGGGAGCGAGAGCTTGGATGAGCTCCTTCTGTCCTGCCCGGCATGAGGCCTTTTCGTGCCATGGCAGCGATTCCTCGGCTGAGCTTCAGAGGAGGGGCCTGTAGCTTAGTGATGGCAGTTTCCTGGTGGCCACAGCCACTTTTCGGTGTTAAGGGACAGAGAGCACCCGGTTTTCAGCTGCGTGGAGGCGGCGGGAGCACTTTTTGGCATGGCGGTTTGCTGCTGGCTGGGTCTTTTAGCTCAGCCAATGTTTTTTCTCTGCCTTTTCCCAGGGGTTTTTCCCCCTGTGTAGCTGGAAATATTGGGTCTAGCTTTGGGGCCCTCTTAGGTCCCCCCAACCTATTGTTGGGGTGGTCTGCACTGTTTCTGGGAGGGGCAGTGGCCATTTTCCCTGTTTATTACTTCCCTGTTGCTGGGCGAGGCGGTGGCCATTTTTGCTGCTTATTACTTCCCTGTTGCTGGGCAGGGCGGTGGCCATTTTCTCTGCTTATTACTTCCCTGTTGCTAGACAGGGCAGCAACCATTTTTTTGTTTGTCTCTGCTTAGAGCCACCCTCCCCCTCCATTTTTTGCAGGCTAGATATTGGGTTTGCTAGCCATGTCTAAGGGGCAAAGAAAATCAAAGGGCAAGAGCCCAGCACCAAAATCCCAGCCTCGCCGGCCAGTTTCTTATAAGCTTCTGGCACCTCAGCCTATGTCATCTGAGGACAATGACTCCTTTGAGCAGTCTGTATTAGCTAGGTTGGCTGCTTTGGAGGGTTCTAGTGGCAAGCCCCATATCACAAAGGTTGGGGGTAAGAAGGGCATTTCATCCAAAGCTGTCAAGGCTGATAGGAAACGGTTGCAAGAAGAGATTCTTAACCGCTTGTATTCTCTTGAGAGCAGGTTCAGCCCTGTTGAGATGGATGGAGCATCACCTCTCCCGTGGAAGTTCCTGATGTGGACGCCCGGCAAGGTGTGCAGTTTGGTAGGGGTGAGTCTGTACACCGCACTAATGTAGCTTGGCCCTGGGGGCCGTGGGGGCAGTCAGATACATTTGGGCCTGTGGCCAATAGCCAGTCTGCAGTGTTTACTAATCCTCAGCCTTGGTCTTGGGGTTTTAATTCAGCTAGTGTCTTGGGTTGGCCTGCCTGGCCAGTTTCCTGGACTGTCCTCGGCCCCTTACTCTTTGGTTCCTGCTACAGCCTTACCTTTTGGTGATCTGGTTCTTCCCTTAGGGGATCACTTGTTGCCAGCCACCAAGGATAAAATATTAAAGTGTGAATTTGTGGACCTTTTTTCTCTGCTCTATGGGGAGCTTGAGAAAAAAAGATAAGGAGGACCTTGATGATAGGGAAAAGGAGAAAATCAAACAGCATAAAGTTGATAGGACTTGGGCAAATTGGGTGCCCGTTTTCATTATTTATGCCGGAATAATTTCCAGGTCTCATCCATGGAGGGTCACTTCCCTTTTCCAGTATTTTGATATCATATGCAAGAACTACACCAGCTTTAGTTGCCCTGCCTGGCTTCAGTACGACGAGGAATTCAGGATGAGGGCCACCTTGAACCCATCCCTTCAATGGGATCAAATTCAGCCACAGTTGTGGCTGCAGGTTATGTCTCCAGAGAGACCTAATCTCGGAGATAGGTCAGACAGCGGCCATGTTGTGCAGCACACATCCGCTGCTTCCGGCTCCCGCAGTAATGCGGGGCAGGCGTGTCAACCCTGCTTGCTCTGCTGGGAGTTTGCATCACAGGGGGTGTGTGGAAGGAAAAACTGCCCATTTAAGCACAAGTGCCCTCTGTGCGGAGGGTCTCACTCCTTTACGAATTGTTCCCGGGGTAAACCCAGGAGGGGGCTGCGCAGGCAGGGCTCAGGTGGGACAAATAAGCCTTTTGGAAAAGGGCCCCAGCCCAATAAGGGTGACAGTGCTTGAGGCCTGGCTCCGTAATTATCCTAAGGTTGAGGATAGAGTTTACTTGTTCAACGATTTTAAGTTCGGTTTCAGAATTCCTTGTCAGGGACCCAGAAGGCCAATAACCTGAAGTCAGTTACAGGTATGGAGCATATAGTTCAACAAAAAATAGGGAAAGAATTGGCTGAGGGCAGGGTGATTGGTCTGTTTCCTGCACCTCCTGTGAGGTCTCTCCTTTGGGCATTGTGCCTACCCAGCAACTGACATTCTTAGGTGTTGAACTAGATTCCTTGCAGCAAACCTCTCGCCTCCGGGGGGGGGGGGGATTTGAGGCTCCAGGGGCTGGTTGCCCAGGTTTTGTTGTGGCAGAAAGCAACCTTGAAGGAGTTGCAGCAGTTAGTGGGACACCTAAACTTTGCTTGTAAGGTGGTCACTCCTGGTCATCCTTTCTTGAGGCGACTGTGTGATGCAATGGCTGGTCTACGTCAGCCACATCACCGAATTAGGATTTCCAGCTGCATACGGGAGGACCTCTTCTTGTGGCAGAAGTTTTTGACCTCATTTAATGGTGTCTCCTTTTGGAGGGAGGATTTGAGGTTGGAAGCCAAGCTTCAAATTACATCCGATGCTGCAGGGTCCTTGGGATTTGGTGTCTATTTTCAAGGCCACTGGTGCGCGGAGGACTGGCCTATGGAATGGGTAAATGCCAGGTGGACCAGGGACTTGGCCTTCTTAAAGTTCTTCCCGATCTTGATGGCCATTTGGTTGTGGGGAAATGAGTTGGCGGACCATACAGTCCACTTTTGGTGTGACAATTTAGCTGTGGTGCATGTCATCAATTCCCTTACTTCTAAACCACCCAGGGTTATGAGGTTAGTTCAGGCTTTCACACTGCAATGCCTGCGGCGAAATATTTTAATTTTTTGCCAGGCATGTGCCTGGGGTGGATAATGGGATGGCTGATGCTCTCTCTCACAAACAGATGCAGAGGTTTAGTCAACTCGCCCCAGACGCAGATCTTCTTCCTACAAGGATGCCCCTGGAGATTTGGACGATTGGCAGGTCGAGGCTGGCAGAGCAATAAGTATCGCTATTGCTCCTAGCACTATAAAATCATACACAAGGGCAGTGAGCCAGTTTGAGAACTTTAGGAGCACCGTAGGTTACAGCATGGAATGGCCTCTTCCAGTGGAGCATTTACTCCACTATTGCATATCATTGCAGCGCAGGGGCCTGGCAGTTCAATCCATTCGGGGCTGGCCAGTTATCAGCTTTGGCTTTTGCCAGTACAGCCATGGGGTTACAGAAACTAACTAGTGATTTCCGCATTCGGAAGATGCTCCAATGGTGGGCCAGATAGGCTGGGGTTAGGTCGGATGCAAGGCAGCCGATTTCACCCATAATTCTTAGGGGTTTACAGTCAGTCTGGGGCCAGGTATGTTGGTTGGAGTATGAAACACTTCTCTTTCATGCTGCCTCCCTGGTGGCATTTTTGGGGCTCTTCAGGTGAGTGAGCTGGTAACTCAGTCCAGAGGGGATGTTTCTGGAAGGGCTTTATTGGTCCAAGATATTCGTATTGCTGATGGAGCAGCATATACCACAGTGTGTCATTCTAAGACTGACCAGTTGCAGCGGGGGAAACACTATTAGTTTGTGTGCCCGTTCAAAGGGGGAACTGTGTCCTGTAGCAGCTTTAATGTGCTATCTAGCTGCCCGTGGTTGTAGGGCTGGCTGTTGTTCTGGCATTCATTTGTGTATTGACAAAATACCACCTCACTCCTTATTTTTAACATAAAGTATTCAACATCATTTGTTTAATGAGGGAGAAATTGCTGCCAAACAGGTCTGTTGGTGTCCTTTGCAATTACAGTGTTTAATTTCTCTGGTGAATTTTCTCCAAAAAATCTTGGGGATTATGCAAATGAATCAATAAACATACCAATTGGTTTCCAAACAAGTAACAATATAAGCCAGGGACATCCTAATCATAGTACTTCAGCCCATTTCTAATTGAATCTATTTCTAATTGAAACACAGATACCTATATAATATATTTTACCAGATTAAGTACCATAAAGACATCTTACAGTGCTTAGGGCACATATTAGAAATGCAGTCTACAAGTACAAAATGTTTCAGAAAATGTAAGGTCATCAAATATGACCGGTTGTAGTAAGATGTTATATGCAGAGGATTGTTTACAACTGGTATAAATACACATTAGTTACCAATTAACAAACTCCCTTGAGGCCTGCTCTCCTCTATCCAAAGAAAACTTGTTTTGCTATCTCTGCTTTTTAAAAATTCCATCACCTGGGTGTCAGTTTCATAATTAATCATTTTTCTCCTACCTCTTTTGAAGAATGTCCATGGCATAATCAGTTCATATATAAAGGTTTGCTTCTCTGTTTTTATAAATCAAACAAATCCAAGTGAAACACTTGTAGATCACAGATCAAATACTTCAGGAAGAGTTTTCATACCTCCTAATATCATCTCTAAAATGGTTTTCAATCAACACAGATAATCAGGTTTGGCTACTTTTATTTTGCTTATTTGAAAAACCAGGGATGACAGTAAGTCAGTACAGGCCAGTATGAAGTTCCAGAAGGAAAGAAGC
Organism: Heteronotia binoei; assembly: GCF_032191835.1. Lineage (NCBI taxonomy): Eukaryota > Metazoa > Chordata > Lepidosauria > Squamata > Gekkonidae > Heteronotia > Heteronotia binoei. Next base: position 57,716,812 of record NC_083225.1, read on the forward strand.
TTTAGTGTTGCCTCCTATCATCTGTGTTGAGCACCCTGAGAAAGACAGTCTAGTAAGAAATTTTCACCTCTGTTTCACATGTATCCATCCTGCCTTTCTTCTTAATAAAATCAGTCCTCAGAATATCTCACAATGTGACCAGTAAAATAATAAAAACATTTTAAAAACAACAACAACCTTGAACAGGCCCAGGCAAGCCTGATCTCATCAGATCCTGGAAGCTAAGCAGGGTCAACCCTGGCAAGTATTTGGATGGGACACCTCCAGAAAATACTAGGGTTGGGAGGCAATGGCAGGCTATCAAAGCCCCAATAGGAGTTGCCAAACACAAAAATGCAAAATACAAATGGAAAAAACCCACACAAAATAAAATAACAATTAAAAAAGAATTAAAAAACAGCAACAACCGTAACATTAGCTGCAACTACTAAGCAAATACTGAACTAAATCTAAGCAAGTGGAACCAAAAAGACGTCATTAATAAAAATAATCACCAATAAGAAGCATCCAAACCAGGAACTGAAACAACTCCAAAAAGACATCAGAAAACAGCACAGTAAAATAATAAGGCACAATCACAAAACTATCAGCTACATTATTCAACACATCTAATGATGTGCATGCATTGTGAAGGACACCTAAAGTTATACTTCAGATGGTGCTATATCCCATTCTTACACAAGGAATATGTCAACGATAAGATCATATTATGGGTTTGCAAACTGGTTGGAATATAGCCTGATTTTGTCAGATCTTAGACGCTAAGCGAAATCAGTTCCTGGATGGGAGACTACCAGGAAGGCTTTTCAGAGGAAGGCAGTGGCAACCCAGATCTGCTTCTCACTTGCCTTGAAAGGCCCTTGCTGGAGTTTTCATAAGTCAACTATTAACTTGACGGTACATACATACATAGAGAACAATTTTACTTGTAACCCACAAAGACAAAAGCAACCTTCCAGACAGGTCTAATGGCCCACCCATGGTCTTATGCCATCATCAGGCAGGCTGGGAAATTTGTTGAATTCCAATGGGCTACTAAAAGTGATGGATAGTTTACATTCAGAATGGTGAGTGATGGATTGTACATGCAGTGATGGCTCAAGCCTGTTAGCCACTTCGGTGCAGCATGCTCTGCATGGATTCAAGTTGCATCCCTCCTCTCTTGCTGCAGTTGCATTAGCAAAATCCAAGGAAGGTTTGCAGAGGAAGCCCCTTGGATCCTAGAAGGCAGTCCAACCAGTGGCAGGCAATGGCAGGCAGAAGTCACATCTTCCTTGTCACTCTGGTAGCCTAAGCAGTCCCTTAGGCAGTGAAAACACTCATGTGTGCAGGTCTGAACTGGATCTAGGATTCCCAAATCCCCAATCCAGGTGGGAGATCCCCTGATTTTCAGGGCTTTTGTCTGCTACCAGCTGCTTGCCAGAGGGGGAAGCCCCACCCCAAACAGCAGTATTGGTGCATGATGTCTCTCATGCGATGACTCCTGGACTGCCACCCAAATCCCCCTGCTGGCACAAAAATCATGCCTGGCAACCCTAACTGAAGCAGCCAGAAGCAAACCTAGCACTGTAACCTAGTACAATGAAATATCTAGGCACTTTATTTATTTTATCATAACTATATCCCGCCCTCCCCTAACGGACTCAGGGCAGCTAACAACAATTAAAATCGGCTTTCCCCACCAGTCCCATCCAGTGTCATATTCTGAAGTCTGAAGAAATCTCACCAGCTATTAGAAAGGGTGTCAGAAGGCAAAGATGGAATGCATAGGCTCTCATGCTAAATCTAACTATTCTGGGTTACTATACCACACTGGCATATGAATGCATGTTTCATTTCCTTTTTCTAACCTGATGCATCCCACCATAGTCAGCAGTCTACCAACTACAGGAAACAAGTTTTCGAATTCTCTCTATGCCTCTTCTAGGCAGCTCAGAGCAGTTTTTGCGATTTTCTCAGTGTTCCAAAGTCATGGGTGACATGAAGGTCTGCTCTGGTTGCCAAGGTGGGATGTTATTTTAAGAGGATAGACATATGAAATCTGTCTTTCCTGATAAGTCTACCTGATGCCTACAAGACATATAGCTTAGTTGGAACTCTTTAGTGCCGTGAGTAGTAAAACTAAGCAGTCACTTCCATTTTGGTCTCTTTGATATGCCCTATACAAATGACTTTGACACTGCACATTTTGAGCCTTTCTTAGTGATCATATCAAAGCAGAGAAGAAATGCATCGACCTAAAGAAGCCTTTAGTTTTGCTGTTTACTCAGGCTTTTCTCTATAACAAAACATGTGTCTAAAGGATATCATGCTTACACTCACATTTAACTCATGAGATTGCCTATATTTATTGGTAGCTTGGTTAGATTAGCATGGGGGAAGCAGAATTTTGGCTGGATTAAACATGGATATCCCAGGCCTTCAGAGCTATTTTTCCTCATCAGCTGCATTCAGAGTTTTTTGCCAGCCAGCAACTGGCAACCAGAGGAGGGGCTCTATCAGCATAATGGTGTTACCTCACTTCTGGGTGAAAACTCAGAAGTGACATCATGCCTCTCTTTAAGCCACTGGAAATGTTATGTTGTAACCTAGAGAGGCTTTACCATAGTGATTCCTAAAGAGGCTCACTTCCCTGTTTTTCCCCTTAATTTTTTCTCCACTGGGTGATACACTAGTGACAGGCAGCAAAGGTTGCCAGGGAGATGTTGATTAGCAAGCAAAACTGTATGTTTGTTGTTATCCCTTAGTTTCAGCCCCTATAATGATCAAGAAAGCTGCTATTTAGTTACAATCGCTTTGCATAGAGACTACATGTGGCAGAAAGACCACATTGGGTTGGGAAAAGTTTCCAGGAGAATTTCAGCACTCTCCTTTAACTAAAGACACATGTCTTCCTCTGTAAATTCATTCTAAACTCACTGAAATCACTGGTCTAAGATGGGTACCACTTTGCATAGGATGGCAAGGCACTGTTAGTAACTTCAGACCCATCACATGCATACACCCACTCTTGCTCTCTGCCTAGCTTATCAAACTAGGGGTGTGCATTTGATTCGGCCGAACCGAATCAACCACCGAATCACCCCTGGTTCGGCTGTATACGGAACCGCATACAGCCAAATCCAATTGGGGCCCATTATGTGGGAGCCGAGTATGGCTCCCCGTATACTTCCGTATAGATATTCGGAAGTATACGGAAGTCAATGGAAAAGGCGGGAAAGGGGCTTCTGCAGCCTCAGGGAAGCTGCTTGCCTACTTTCCCGCCTTTGGTAGCCTTTTCCCGCCTCTCCCATAGCCTCCCTGGGATCAGGGAGGGGGGGAGGGGGAAGAGAAGCCCCAGCAGCTAATCCAAAGCATACATTTGCAAAATGAATTGCATATGCATGCTTTGCAGGGCTGCTGTGTAGCTGATCCCCCTGTGTAGCTGATTTAAGGAGTCTGCCTGGCTGGACTCCTCCATTGCTGCTGTGTTGGTGTGTGTTGGTGTGAGAGTGTGTGCTGTGCTGGCCCTTGGCCTCAGCTGCTGCTGCTCTCTCTCAGCCTTACCAGACTTGCCTGGAGTAGAGAAGACGTCTAAGGTAAGACAGTCTTGGGGTTCTTGTTTTTATTTTAGTTGGTAAAAGGACTTTTTAAGACTCAGAGTCCCTTTACTTATCCAGATTTGGGTGGTGGGTAGCTTATTTGGGGTTAGGGGGTTCTGCTGGGGGAGGGGGCCTGGGGTGGGGTTTTTTTGCCAATTTGCCCATATCTGACTTTAGTGAGAGGACTTTTAAAAGTGCAGTGTCCTTTTACTTTTCCTGATTTGGGTGGCTTGGATTTCTTGGGGTTAGGGTGAAGGGTTTTTTTGGGGGGTAGGGGTTGGTAAAGTTCCTGTATTGTTAAAAATTAAGTTTTTTACTGTTTTAAAAGGATTCTGTGTTTGATTTGTTGCTGCTGTGTTGTGCTGCTGTTGTTCCTTTTCTCTCCTGGTTCTGGTTCTTGTGGGGGGGGGGGTGCTGTTTGGCCTAATTTTCATTGTTTAAAAGGCCACTTTTTTAACAGTTGAGTTTGTGTTGGCCTTCTGTTTGGATCTATTCTCTATTGCTGAAGGTTTTGCATCCTCCTGTCCTGTTGTCCCCCTTTTCCTGGTTCTGTTTTTAGGGGGGGGGGGGGGTGTTGTCGACTGATTTGGCCTGAGGTTTCTTAATGGTGAAAAGGCCACTTTTTTAACAGTTGAGTTGCTTGGTCTTTTTTGATTGTGCTGGGGTTTTTTTTTTTGGGGGGGGGGGTTAGGTTAAAAGTTAAGTTTCTTTCTGTCATGTTTTGGTTTTTTTAAATTACCTCTGGTTGGTGTGGGGGTTGGTGAGGGTGTGTGTGTGTGTAGTGCATTTGGGTCCTATAGAGATTCTCTGGTTTGAAGTTAGGTTTGGCTTTGGGTGCCCCAGGAATTGGACCCCCTGGTCCAATTTTTTTTTTTTTTGGCCTTGTGGGTTTTGTGTGGGACAGTGCCCTTAAGCTGCACAGCAGTTTGGGGGGCTCTCCTCAAAACCTCCTGCTCCCCAGAGCCACTTTTCCCATGACAATTACAGTGAGGAAGTGGCTCTAATTGTTTTTTTCTCACCATTGGGAGCAGTGTTCCTTTTGGGGTGCCCACAGATGGGTGCAGTCTTTTTGGGCCAGGGGGGTTTCATGCTGGGGAGTTCCCTGAAGCTGCCCTGCAGTTTTCGGGCCACTCCCTCAAACTCCCCTCTGGCCAGAGCCACTTTCCCCACAGCAATTATAGTGGAAGAAGTGGCTAATTGGGCTTTCCCCTTCATTGTTGGCAATGGGCCTTTTGGGGAGCCCAAAGACAGGGACCCCCTGGCCCAATCTTTTTGGGACTTGGGGGTTTTGTAGGGGAGAGTCCCCTGCGGGTTCCCTGCAGTTTTGGGGGCTCTCCCTCAAACCCCCTGCCCCCCAGTAGCCTCTAATTATGCCCTATGTTGCAATTGATTTCAATGGTCCATAGGGTATAATGGTGGAATAGGGGCACCCTCTTTGGGTGTCCCTGGAATGGGACCCCCTGGCTCAATCTTTTTGGGACTTCGCGGGTTCGTAGGGAAGAGTCCCCTGCAGGTCCCCTGCAAATTTGGGGGCTCTCCCTCAAACCCCCTCCCCTCCAGGTGGCTTCAAATATACCCTATTTGCCATTGATTTCAATGGCCCATAGGGTATAATGGGGCCATATAATCGGAAATTTGGGGGCTCTCCCTCAAACCCCCTCCCCTCCAGGCGGCTTCAAATATACCCTATTTGCCATTGATTTCAATGGCCCATAGGGTATAATGGGGCCGTATAATCGGAAATAGCCGTGCATCTACCGTATATGCGGCTATTCCGACTACAGAATTCAGAAATATACGGGATTCCGTATTTTTTTCCCTCATATACTTCCGAATCCGTGTACTACCGAATTTTTTTTTTTTTTTGGCACATCCCTATATCAAACATTACTTTAGAAACAGACTGGGGGGAGACTCACTCTGTGCTAATTGCAGAAAGGGTGGAATAAAATGTGACAAACAGAAAGACAGACAGAAGAATGGAGCACTGTGAATTACGGAATGAGTCAAAAAGTACTGTGATACATCTCTGATGGGCGATTCCTGAATATAAGATGTCATATTATGCCACAGTCAACAAGTGATGAATGTGTATGGCCTAGGATTATGAGAATGGGGTTCTGAATGCAGGGCTCCATTTTTAAAAATCTGCATAGCAATGAATAATACATGGCATTCTTTTTCTTTGAATGTAATTGAAGTTGTTTTTTCATTAAGTTGCTGACTGTAAGAACAGCACTCTGACATCTGGGAATCTGTTTACCAGTATGCAAAAAACACTGAAGCAGCGGACTGCATGCATTTGAGTTGTCTAGTACTGCAGCACTGTGCCAGTAGAGCCCTCAAATCAGACTGCAACTAATTGGTTAAGTCTTTGATTTGTCATGTTGGAGTCTGGGCTCTGTTCCCAACAAATACCTATGGGATGGCTCTCTCTGTGTGAGAGGAAGGCAGTTCCAATTGCATATGATCATTCATTCACACATATTTTCCACCTCTCATACACAGGTAGAGAATAATGAAAAATGCTTCTGACTTTTCCCTTTTTTATTTTCATTCCTACAATGACTCTTTGCAATGGCTGAAGCATTTGCTCAATCTAAGTACAGAAAAAACCAACCCAAGTTTGGAAAGACATTGTGTAGGGTAGCATAGGCAAAGCTATTCAAGGTTGCTTTTCAATCAGATACATGGACGTTTTCTGATTTCAGTATTTCACTGAGAGTGCAGCAATGTGAGGTGTACTCAAGGACTCCTTGCACTCCCAGGCTCTCTCCCCCAGAAGCCATTTCTGACACCAAGAAAGTTTATTCCTAGGGGTGTGGGATCCTCATGGAATAACAGCCTTATAGGTCAGGAAACTGAAGTGGGGATGGGGAAGGAGGCCCTAATGTCTTTAATTAGTGTTCCCTTCTCCAACCTGCCTCTAGCCCCACACGCTCCCCTAATGGGCCCACAAGCCCAAGAATAAATTTTCATAGTGTCAAAAATGGCTGCTGGGGTGGGAAGAACAAAGAACACTTTAGAATCCAACCCAGTATACAGCATCACTACCTAACTACATATTTCCAAACCCTCTGTGTAACAGTCCATTAAATACTGTATTTCTAATATACAACCACAACAAAGACAAACTGAGCTTACCAAGATCCAAGTGAATGCCTGGAACAAATGAATTGAGAAAGAACATGAGAATGACAAATCCCAAAACAGTCAGGCATTTGATGAGAAGCATCTTGTCTGTTATTCTGTGCTGTTGAGGAGAACAAATATATGGCTCATGTTAACAGAAGAAAATATATTGTATATCAATTATATTTTTATCTTGCCTTCTTTTAGGGAGCCCAAGATGATGTATGGGACTGGAAGGATCCAAGTTCAAATTCTTACCCTGCCATGAAGTATATTGACTGACCTTGTGCCAATCACTTTTTCTCAGTATAACATATATAAGGGATTTCTGAAGGAGGGGGGTGTACAATGCCCTGAGTTCCACAAAAAAAAAATGATTTAAAAAAACATCTTATGATGGGCATATGCCTGATTCCATTTGTTAATTCCCAGCTGCCTCTTCATTTACTGAATATTAAGTAGAAACAACAAACGGCAGTCATGCAAGGACTTGAGGGGCATCTCATTTTCCCCTCCCCTCCTATTTTTTTCTTTCCCTTTCAGGAAAGTCCCAATAGCCTGTTCCCCTTTCCTGCTCTCCTTCCCACCCAACAGCCAACCTACCTTTATCTACTGCCATCCAGCTTTCTCTCCACTCCACCCTGCCAGCCTCTCCCAGAGAAAACTATGACCCAGTCATTCAATTTCAGCTGCCAGGCTTGGCCCAGATGTGCAGTGGGGAACCTGTAAAGTCTTGTGGAGAGCACCTCATTTCCCTCCTGTATCCTCCATGCTCCTCCATGCATTGCCCTCCTCTTGACAAACTTCTTATCATCACCTTTCCCTGCTTCCTTGTCTCCTTCCTACCACCAGCAAATCTATCTTTTACCTGCCACCCCATCTTCAGCTATATTTATTATTTCATTTATATCCCACCTTCCTCCACAATCATTACACAAAACAGCTTCCATCTGTCTTGCCTATTTTATCCTCTCAACAACCCCAGAAGATAAATTAGACTGAGAATGTGTAACTGGCCCAAGGTCAACCAGTGATGGTAGAGAGATTTCAAACTTGGGTCTCCCAGACCCTTTTGTAGGGTAGTTGCTGTTCAACAGTAGCAGACAGCTGGTCCTGGGTGAGTCATGCAAGTCAGGTGGTAGCAAATCACTTAGGGCGTTTTCGCACTCACCTTCAGCCGGCGCGACCCCCCTCTTCACCGCGCAGGATCTGCGCGGATTTCGCACTAAAAGCCGCGGAGCAGCCTTTTGCACCGGAAACTCCCGGCGCAAAAGCCGCTCAAATGGAAACCGCCAAAAAGCAGTTTCTGTTTGAGCGGCTTTTGCGCCAGGAGTTTCCGGCGCAAAAGGCTGCTCCGCGGCGTTTAGTGCGAAATCCGCGCAGATCCTGCGCAGTGAAGAGGGGGGTCGCGCTGGCTGAAGGTGAGTGCGAAAACGCTCCTAGTGATTGCCAGTGAGCCTGGCCCCCTAGTACTGACCCTAAAAGGACCAAACAGGCCTGAAACGGGCTTCCTCCTGCCTTTCAAAATGGAAGATTATGCTTAAATCATGAATTCGAGTAACATTCAACCTAAACTACTAGAACAGTTCTGATTGTAAGAACTGTGCAGCACTTTGTGACAGAAACGTAGCGTGAAGAATAATCAATTAGAGTGGGCTGCTTCTCAGAAATGTGAAAAGAATTCATTTACCTTTTTTTGAAGCTCCTGGATGTTTGTTTCCCAGTTTTTATCTTCTTGTGATATTTGTCTGAAAGAAAAGTCCACATATGCACAAATAAAAAGACAGCTCTGTCAAAGTTGTCATGGAACAATAATGCTAGAGATGTCTGCATTCCTTTTGTTTCATTCTCTTAGGGCTTGTGTTCCACTACAACTGTATTCCATCAAGAAAGACGAATTTCAGGATGGTGATAACAGACTTCCCACAAGAAAAAAAAGATACTGATATGACCTTAATATATAAAATTATATAAAATTTCCTTGAATATATGATATATAAAATTAAATAAATGGCTTCCCTGAGAGAAAATGTATTTATTTGTTTATATTTTATTAGATTTATGTCCTGTCCACCCTGTAATGGGCTCAGGGGCAGCTAACAACCAATAAAAACACAACATCAGATCATAAAACTTAAAACAATCGACAAAATACTATACAATAAATAATCAATTAAAATTACAAAGTCAGTAAACAATAGCATCGTCAGTACTATCCGAGATCTTGTCAGATATGGCACTCATGATGTTAATACAGTAATGTTGGCCGAGATTGACTGTTCTTTTTGTTTTGTTCTTATTTCTTTTGTTGTTGCCTCTCTGAAGAGATATACTCCCTAAGATGTCTTGCATTTAGCCCACTGAAAATTCTGTTAGCCTGTTTCTCTCACCATCTGTTCCAACTGTTTTCTTCTCTCTTTGTCATACAAACATGCATACACACAAAACATGTTTCCTCACCTAAGCTGAAGGGTGACACCTGCTTAAGGTTCTGATGAGTATTTCATTTAAGAAAACTATCTGTTAATAATTAATTCTTATTGAAGTAAAATCCACAGCTATTAAAGAACATTAAGCAAGGCTCTCAAGACTTACTTGGAGGGTGTCTTGAAGCATGGGACAGGGAGTGGGACATGAGGAGCTGGAGATACCTCTCCTGTCTTCCTCATAACAATAGATGGCACTGCAAACTTGGAGCAGGGTTAGTCAGGTGGACTAGAAGAACAAGGTTCCCCCTCTAGTTTACCTGGTCCCCTTTTAGCCCTCCCCACCGTGGGGCCCACAGTCATTTCTCTCAGCTTCCCCATCCTTCCTTCTAAATTTGTGGACGTTGCAGGGCATTTTTGCTGATTATACAGTTTTTATGTTCTCATCACAACTCTGTAGTAGACTTTTTGGATATGGGGCCAGCTTCATTGTGGGGGGGGGGGAATACTGTCTGCATGCCCATCTCCCTCCACCTGGGGATCCTGGGGATGGTGCCATTAGGGGGCATGCTGAGTTCAGGGTTTTTCTCCTGCTTCACTCCCTGATAGCAGGGGAACCACACAGTGGCTTGTATCCATGTGGAATATCAAGACCAGACATTCACCTAGCAGCTAGGCTGGGGGAGGGGAGGGTTTGCTATCAAACAGCAGGTGGGTTGCCTGATGCATGATTTGTCCTTCATGACTTGCCAATGCTCCAGTGGCTTTAATCAATAAAGCTGTGGCCATTGTTTACTCTAGCACTGTGTCAATGTTACGTTGTTCTCCCCTTGCTACCTCTTGCCTCTGGATCCACAATATTCTTTTATCAAAGACCTGGACATCCAGCAGGTAAGAGTATTTCATTAAAGAAAATCATCTCTTAATCATTCCCAGTGAAGTAAAATCTACAGCCATTAAAGAACATTAGTATTCTTATGTCAATGGCCCAGATATCCAACCAGTGACATCTGAGACAAAAATCACACTGTTAAAAAGTGATCCATTAACAGTAATCAGGTGGCAGACAATATCATTACAAAAAAGGAAGCTCAGTTCTCCCCATTTCTCCAACTGAGAATTTCCAGAGATGGTGTTGGGTGTTTGATTCAGAGGACTGTTAAAACAGAACACAGTGCTAATTTTGGTAATAGTTCCCAAGAAGCAAAAACATGCCCAGGAGGCATCATAACCAGCTGGCCTAAAGCTAGCATTAATTTTCATTAATCCAAAACGCACTCACATAAGCAACACGCAGGTAGAATATATGTTGTGAGGATAAAATGGAGAACAGACATTTGGCTGAAAATTGAAATATTCAGGAAAATATCTCTTAACCATTAGATCACTTGAAACCATAACATAACAACTGGAACACTCTTCTTAACCAAGTAGGCAGCATTCTCACATTCTGACATGTTACTGTTTTTATGGTTTCCCCTCGGTAATGCAACCCAGATCAAAGGTTTTCTGAATTTGTTAATTTTACTATTCTGCTATTGGATTTTAACTTTGTACCACTATTCCAAACCCCACCAGCTATATGTGGCTCTGCTTACTGTACCTCATTCCACGTCTGAAGAAGTGTGCATGCACACGAAAGCTTATGTTCTGAATAAAACTAAGTTGGTCTTAAAGGTGCCATCAACTCCTATTTTGTTCTACTCTTCTTATCCAGTTTGCAAAAGGGGGGAGGGGACTCTCAGGAATTCAAAAGACCACAAACCAGAAAATATGGACTGGTTGTTAATTGACAGTTATTGAAGGGGGACCCCTGAATAATTAATAAATACCCCTATAATAAAGAATAAAAGCATGCTTATGCCTTTAAAAAGAGGATGTCTGATGCAACCCTTCATTAGAAGCACAGACAGCCCCAAGAGGGTGTGAATTCAAGATTTCATATTAGATAAAGAGACAGTGACTTCATTGAGGCTCTGGATATGTATTAGATAACAAAGGGGTCTCAGAGAAGCTTCTTGCTGGAGCTGATAACGCATGGAGACAGGAGGTATGGAAAAGTATTAGAAAGAGTTACAAGGGAGTGGAGAATGTTGAATCAGATAAGCCTGGGGGGGCTGCCTGCTTGTTTTGGATGTGGATAAAACTGGCTGCATGTGGGATAATTGTAATTTAGTCATTTTGGGGGCTTATGGCCGGCTAAGTTCTTCTTTGGTACCAAAGTAAATCTCGTTTCATACCAGTAATGTGTGCGGACCTCGTTATTTCTCTGCTTCATTATCAAAATGCATTTTCTTTTTGCTCACTTGCAGAAATTATTTAGAATTCCAGACTAAGAATAACATGAGTCAGAACATGGAGATAGGAAGGAGTTTGCTGGGTGGGAAAAGGATTGCAGCTGGCTTCCACCTGGGATCCAATAAGAAGGAAAGATTGAAAGGAGCCCCCAAACTGAACTATCAGTAGAAAGCATTTGATATAATACTATCATTAAGATGTTCAGCGCCGAAATACAAGCAACAGAAAGCAGCAGAGGCTATGGACAAAGGCAGAACCAGGCTAGTAATTAGCCATAGACGAATAACACATTCTTTTAACTCCAGGTTGCTAGGCACAATACCTTTTTAAACTATCCTGAAAACTTCAACAGAGGGGAGGCACCTCAGGAATATGGCAATTGCCACCACCGCCACCACCACCCCGCCCCGGGTAGCTACATGGATCAGCAGGAAAGGATTCGGAAACTTTAACTGCATATATTACGCAATGGCCTCTGTTCAATACTTCCACCTTCTTTTAATCATGTATATACCCCAATCTGTGGATACCAAAATCTGTGGATCAGGGCCATTTATGCAGAAGTAAAACTTTTCAGCAAACCTGGGGGACACCCCAGGCTTGCAAAAAACTCTTTAAATAGGGGCAAGATAAAACAAACGAACACTGTGCCCAAAGCAAACCATAATAAAAGGGGAAAGGTAGAGATCAGCTCTAGGCTTTACTGCTTTTCCCTTGCTCTCCATCCATAAGGCTCTTACAGTGCTGCCTCCTTCCTCCAGTCACAGAATCTGGGAACAATTTAAAGAAAGAATCTCCATCTCTCGTCCTTCCCTCCTATCTGACTGAATTAGCAGCAACAGTAAGACACTAGAGCCAGGAAAAACCCTTTCTAAAACCTGTATACAGTTATGTCAAAATTAATTAAGCAGGACTCTAAAACATAACAATGCAAAAGTAGCACAGAAAAGAGGAACACCCCGCCCCAAAATTATAGTACTAACTAACCACAACAGAACATAATAACATTTTATTATGGGTCCTCATTTGTGTATTTTAATAGAAAAGTCAGTCAGATCTGAGGATACTTAAATCTGGTGTTGTAGCTGTGAATAAAGCAGATAGATAAAGCAGATCTTCCTATAAACCTGAGAAACACTGCAGGTTTGCAGAAAAATCTGAACTCTACCTCCCCCCCCCCCTCAAAAAAACCCCCACTGGGGGTTAAAAAAAAACCCAAAATGATAAAAGGACTACCTGTAACTTTACGAAATTGAAGCCCTGAGTGTCCTTTGCTAGGCAACCATAGCATTCTAGGCTTGGTTTCTGTCAGTAAAAGGCAGTGGGAAGAAACAGAGCCCTTTCAGGACTATTTCAGACTCTGAAGAAGCACTCAACAGAGCCAGGTCTGGCAGCAGCCACTGGATAACTTAATACCACCTGACTTGCTTGACTCATCTAGGCCTAGGTGCTTGCTACTATTCAACAGTAGCTATCCTATGAAACCTAGTGTGGTGTAGCAGTTAGAGTGTTAGAGAACCAGGTTCAAATCACCAGTCTGCCATGAAAGCTCATTAGGTGATGTTGTGCCAGTTTCATATATTCAGCCTAACCTATTTCACATGGTTGTTGTCAAGAAAAAAAGGATGTAAACTGCTATAGTCCCTGCTGTGAAGAAAGACAGGAAATAAATTAAGTAAATAAATAATAAATCTAGATGAAGATGGGAGGCAAATAAACAGGAGGTTGGTGAATGGCTTAGAAGGAGAGAATAAGGCTGGGAAAGGGGAGATAATGAAGATTGCCAGGAGAAGGGGGAATGGGAATAATGTGGGGAGAGGATACAGAGGAAAGTGATATCCCCCACCACAATTCCTTTAAGGTTCCCTACCATTACGTGGGCTGGCCTAGCAGCAAGAACCACACAACTGGGCCACAGTTTTCCTAGGTAGAGGCTATAGGGGGAGAGAAAATTGAAGATAAAAGTATCTGTATAATGGTCAGTTAGGTGCTGGATGGCAAGGAAAGAAGGAAGGAGGAAAAGGGAAGAGGCTATTGGGGCTTTTTAAGGGAAGGGAAAGAGGAAACAGTGGGGAAAGGAGGATGATATTCCCCTAGGAATTCATAGAGGTTCCCACTTGTCCTGTATAGTTCAAACTCATCCACCCATTTTAAATTGAACATGATTTTTAAGGTCCTTAACTCAGGGCCATTCCACATAATGCACATGCAACAATGGCTAGTTTGACACTGGGTGCTTCATTCAGCATAATCTTGGATACCTGCTCTATTTCAATATATCTAATTCTCAACATGGCTCCATCTGTGGATACTTTATTAGAACCATGAACAGACAAGACAGATCTTTCTGCAAACCTGAATGACACATGAGTTTCCAGAGGAGAAACTGAAATCTAGCTGGATAGCTAAGCTGATTGCCACTATTCAAAAACAGCCACCACACAAAAGTCATTGCGATGTAGTCATTAGAGTTTGAGACTAGGATCAGGGAGGCTTACATTTAAATCCCCATGCTACCATGGAAGCTCACTGTATGATATTGGGCAAGCCACACAGTCCCAGCCTAACCTACCTCTTGGGTGATTGTGCGGGTTAAATGTACTACAAGAGAACAATGTAAGCTTCTTTGAGTTCCCACTGAGGAGACAGATGGGGACAGATAAAAGGTGGGTTAGTTGGTGGGTGGAAAAGAGAAAAGGAAACAAAAAAAAGGGGAAATAATGTGGGGAAAGGGGAAAGAATATGGGGCTGCCAGGAGGAAGGAAAATAGTGGAAGAGGGGACACAAGAGGAAATGCATGCACCCACAAGTCATTGAGGACCAATATGTACTTTTAAATTCCTTTTTGTTTGATAGTAAATTATACACTAACCATTTCACAAAATGCAATTCATATTATATTTGGTGTACTTAATCAAATGTAAATACAACAAAATTTATACTAAAACCAAACTAAAAAGAAATCAGGGGTGTGTGTTGGTGAACACAAGCATAACATCTTGCATTAAAAACTGGGGTACCATTTTTTTTAACAGAACAATACTCCCTCCAATTTTTCCTTTTGGGCAGTTTATAGATCACACAGCCATAAAGATAGGGCCCTCCCTAGAAAGAAGGCTAAGTGGATTTTTCAGGTGACAACTATGGCACCCCATGGGTTAATTGAGAGCATTACTTGGCCTGCCCTGACATAAATAAATGTGTACAATGACAGAAAGATTTTTTTGTTTACACCTGGCTGATTGGGAATAATAGTGACACTTCAAAACTGTGCAGGTTAGTTTTGCTAACTTTTCTGTTAGTCTTGGATGACTGTACTCAGTCAGATGTAATTTGAGTGATCTATTGTTCCTAATTTTTTTCCTTTGCTTAGTGTACAAGTTTTCAAGACATCATAATGCACTTTGTACATGCTCAAGAGCCTTGTCTTTATTAAATATATTTACAATTTAAAAATTCTGTACACATATAATCTTTTAACATGTCTTTTAGTATTAGGAAATCTTATGTCTTTGTTTGTTTATTTATTTATTTATTTATTTTAGTATATTTCTATTCCGCCCATTCCCTGTAGGGCTCAGGGCAAAAGTACAACATATGATAAAACAATAAAATACAATAAAAACATTTTATAAACAAACAATTCAATAGCACTCAGAATATTTTCCATATCGTCGCATATTGTCCAGCCTGGCCGTCTCACATCATGATAAGATGTTATCCCATAGAAATGTTTATATCAATTCCTCTGAGGAAGCACTGAGCGAAACACTTTAGGGTACATAGAGTGAATACAATGTATTCCTTTTTGTTTTGTGAATACAATGTATTCCTTTTTGTCCACTGTTCTGTTTCTTCATTCTGCGTGCCTTCCTCGTCTCCGGCCAGGTCAGCGAAGTCCTGCTTGGGGAGTTACCTGGCTAGGATTCCACCTTCGTCGCCAATGTAATGTACTGAGTGACGAGACGTTTTGAAGGCAACATGCTTTGTTAGCGAGTACATCACAAGAAAGAGAAACGCGGGCTGGGTCCCGATTATATACATACCCCGGAACAACCCTCAGCCTGGCCAGGTCCAATCCTGGCCAGTTAAACTTCCCGCCACAGATCTTGATTGGCGGAGCGTATTTGCAAGCTACATTCAGGGACCAGAGGACTCCCACTGGTCACCTCTGTAGCGTTCACTGCGTTGTAACTTCAGGACTGAAATGCAAGACACAACAGCAGGAAAGGGGGAAAGGAAGATAGAAGGGAATTTAAGGTGGGAGGGAAAAAAACAAAAAAGGAAGAAGCAGAAAGAGATGAAGTTCTGTAAGAAAAGTAGCAGATGGGGGACTGAGAAAGGGAAAGCAAGGAAAGGACAGAAGATAAGGATGGGCATGAACCAGAAAAGTGGAGGTTTGTCTCTATTTGTGGGGTCACACAAACCACAAACTTTCATGAGCCTCCTCCTTAACCAAACTGGTTCATTTCATGAGGTGTGTGATACAGTGGTGGGAAAGATCTGAGATATTTCCTCCCTGCTTTCTGCTGGCAGCAGCTCCCTGAGGCCAACAGAATTAAAGGAGAGAAGATCTTGCAAAAGCCATTTAAGAGAACATTTCCCCTAAATAGCTTCTATATGCCACACCACGCATGAGTGAAGTCCAGGCAGTAATTTCACTTTCTTCTGTACTTCACCAACTGCTTGGACTTCACTCGCGCATGAATTGCCAACATGAACCTTCGTTTCTGTGAAAATCATGAAGATTCATTGTTCACAGGAACAATTGCACGATGCTTGTCTCCCAAACCGCAAACCAGGCAATTTTTGACACAAAATTCGGTTTGAGAGCCAGTTCATTCCTATCCCTAGTAGAAGGGGCTGTGAGGAAGATGGATTTATTTGTTTAGTTTTATTTATATCCCGATCTCCCTGCCAAAGCAAGCTCAGGCAAATTTAAATACATAAAATGAATTAAAACTATAGCTACAGTTACAATTTTAAAACATTTAAAACAATTAATAAAATAATATTAACATATTCATAATGGCAGTGCACCAATCATTCCATTCTGATTTCCATCAGATGAAGAGAATGTGTAGGTAGCACAGGAAGGTATTGGGGGGAATTATATTTTTACCATACAAAAGTTTTCACAGGTACCTCACTCTTAACTTCTATCTATCTAGTACGGCTCATACAGCTATCACCTTAAGCAGAAGTCACTCTTAACTTTATAATACATGCTTCCAATGTATTTACATATTACATTTCAGGGCTAGTAAAACATTATAAGTGAACTAGGCTTTTTACATAGCTCTAAACGCTAAACTTTTATTCACATTTATTATTTAAATTATGTACATGGCTTTATATAAAAGATAGTTTGAATGGAACTGAGAAAAGTCCTACCTATGAAATGTTGTCAATTTTTTCCTCAGCAAGATATCTAGTGCAAGAACTTTTTGCATTAAAAGACACTTAACAGCAGTTTCTTCTCTGCTGGCAGGGTTAATTCGTTGTGCTGTCAGTCTCCATACATGGATTTCATGTTTCAGTTCTAAAATGAAATATAATTATTTAGGCTGGAGATGAAGATATGACACATAAATATGTTTCTCTAGGCACAGCAAATTTAAACAATAGCATATATAGTTTCCAGTGGAAAAGTAGTACCATTAAAATAGAAGTAATATAGAAATACTACTAAAATAAATAATTTCTGCATTGTCAATGCCACGTTAATATTTATGCTTTGTTTTACCCTTGCCTCAGATTTCTGCTTGATTTCTGTAATCCTAACCTACTTATATTGTTTATTGGATGGATGTCCCACCCTGTTGACTGTACTGACTTACACTACAGACCAAAGTCTGAGTCTAGATGTCATTTTTAAGACCAACAAAGTTTTATTCAAGTTTTATTATTATCTGCCTATTATTATCAAAGTTTTATTATTATCTGCTTATGTGCATGGACTACTAACTTCCATTTCAATGGATCTGAGGAACTGTATGTGCACATGAAAGCTCATACCATGAATAAAACTTTGTTGGTGTTAAAGGTGCCACTGGAATCAAACTTTGTTCTACTGCCTCAGACCAACATGGCTGCCCTTGATCTGACTAACACTATGTAATCCGCCATGAGTGTCAGGGGGAAATGCAGACTATAATGGATATAGTGGATATAATGGATAGTGGATATGGTCTTCTATGAGATGTTTTATATATATTAGCAATGTTTCTTCTCTGCATTTAATTTTTTGAAAAATCAGAAGTCTTTAAGCAGATTTGTGTTCAGCAATGTTGACAGGCAAATATTTCCTGGTGAATTTTAAGTAACCTCTGTTTTAAAAATTAACCATTTCCAAATTTTTGTAAAGTCCACAAGTTTTCCCACATCCAAATTTATGGAGGTTAAAGTTAAAGGCCACAGGAATAGCGAAAGGCATTTTGGGAGGGCAAAGATGCCAGCCTCCTGGTGGGACCTGGAGATCCCCCCAGAATTACAGCTCATCTCCAGACTATAGAGATCAGTTCCCCTGGAGAAAATGGATGCTTAGGAGGGTGAACTCTATGGCATTGTACCCTAGTGAGGTGACCCCTGGGCTCCATCCCCAAATTCCCAAGAGTTTCCCAACCTGGATCTGGCAACCCTACCCACCTTAGTCCCCCGACAGTGGCCAGAGGGGACCTTGGCAACTCTATTGAAAGGGTCAAATTTTGTGCCATGTAGATTTTTGAAAAAGAAATTATAGTATCACTGTGATGTAGAGGTTGTGTTTAGAGTGTTAGACTAGGATGCCTACACTGCCATGAAAGCTTGCTAGGTGACCTTGGGTCGTTCACACATTCTCAGCCTAAGCTACTGTGACAGGCAGCAATCAGATGCATGCTGAAAGGCAGTGCATATGAGTGACAGCTAATGGAACTGCAAGGGAGTGACAGTTAATGGAACTCACTCTGACTGGTGATCTGCTTCTAACTGCCAAAAGAGGGTGGCAGTTAGACAGTTGGGAGAAAGCAGTTACAGACTGAGGGAGTTGGAGAGCGACTTGAAAAGAGTGGTGGTCTTTGTGATGCTCTCTAGTGTGTGACAAGAAAAACAAAGCAGACTCTCATTCAGAGCCCATTTGGGGTGGCTTTGAATAGTAGAGACTCTGGTAGAAGGCTGTTCCCAGGAGTTAAGAACAGTCTCTGTATTTGTAAAGCAAAATATCACATCTTGAAAAGGAAAACAGTTTCCTGTATTGCTTAGTGTCCAAATGGGGGGGGGGGAAGACTGAAAGTATGGAAGATCAGACTTTGGCAAAGGGGTTTGAGGTGGCAGTGAAAGGTCCTCAAACAGTGCTAAAGGCCCAGGTTATTTATCTTAAAGAGAAGATAGTAACAATCTTGCCAGAGAAAGAGGTCTAATGGGGAGGCTTTAGTCTTATAACTCAAGGGACAAAGCAGGGTACACTCAAGATTGTGTGATCAGAAAGTGGGAAAGTTATCCAGAAATCTAGAACAGCTATAAAAAGAGAAACCTTTAACATCAAGTTAAACCAACTGAAGGGTTACACTGTACCTTTTGAAGTCAGTTACCTCAGAAGTAGTTCTGTGTTCAGTTTTAACTGTCTGCCTACATCTTCTAAATTCCGAAAATATGTAAATATCCCATCCTAGTCTGTTTAAATAAACCAAAACTTGTTTTAAATTGCTACCTGTGCCTACTGTGCCATTTTCTGAAAGGTAAATTTTGACACCTGAAGCAACGACAAGGTGATCATTCCAGTGACAAATATCCCTTCCAAAAGCTCTGCTCAATTCCCAATAACAATTATCATTTCCTCCCCCCTCAATTAACTCTATGGTTTAACTTGATCTGATCATGGCTCCCTACAGTGAGTTTCCCAGATGAGCAGGTTTCTTATTGCACAACTTATCCAGATTTTTGCTTAACCAACATACAGAGAAGGAAAACAAAGATCTTAACAAAAAAATTAACTAAGCTGCCAACTTTTTCACAGAGCCTTTCATCTTGTTGTGGATAATCACATTTGCACAGAAATCCATTTTTAATTGTAAGTAATATACTTTTCCCTTTAATGAAGGGTTTTAAAAAACCACACAAATGATCCCATCTAATATTTCAGCTCGATACACAATTTCATCACTTCTTTGCCTACCTCTTACTTGCACAATGTAATATATATTTTGTGTCCCTTAACATCACAAGCAGAGCAAGTTCAGACTCATAAATTACTATATTCTTCACTCAACTGAAATCCTCAAAATGTAATTCATTGCTCAGAAAATTGAATAAGCTTTGAAATCTATCAAAACAATTCCCATTTACTCCCTACCAAGAAATTGTAACTCAAAGTGTCAGGCTTCTAGGTCACAGCATTTAGAAATCAAGTTAGCTAACATTTTTCATTCAACTATAAGGTTACAGTTTGACAACTAGCTAAAGGGGGAGGGGTCACTGCAATTCCTTACACTCCTTTCAGAAATGGCTATATATTTTTCACCATAGAAAAAATATTTGTATCTACTGAGGTCAAGAAAAGAATAACAGAAGCAATCAGCTATCTAAACTCAATATGCTTCCTATTAGCAAGTATGTACGTGCTGGGGGAAAGGAAGATTCAAAAATGGTTTCAGTAATAACTCATGAAATGAATAATTTTACCTAATGCCAGTCATTTGAGGTTGCTAAAAACAACATTCATTCAGGATTTTTTTTAAAATCCAGTAATTAATAATATTGCATGAACAGTTTCAAAATATGCTGATTAAACAAGCTGGCAAAATCAAGAAAGTGCTCGAGTGTATCTGATTAAAGTCAATTTTTTTCATTCATAACCCTGTTCAGATCAATAAGAATCATCCACTGAATGTGTAGAGCTGAGGAACAGAATCACCTGCCTTTCCCTTTACCAGCCCATCCCAACAAGCCAGTATCCACAACCAGTAACTCACAACTTTAATGCCGGTAGCTCACAAAGTAGAATTTTTGCTCACAAGACTCCACAGCTTAGAGGAAGTATTGCCCACAACCTAAGCACATAAAATATGTATGCCCACATCATATGGTCTCTGCACAAGTAAACTATCCCCTCCATTCAGTTGCAGAAATTAATTGCCTCCATTTTGCCTCTATTTTATCATCCTTACTTTACATCTGAGTATTTATTTTATTTAATCAAATTTATATCCTGCCCTCCCCTAACGGGCTCAGGGCAGCTCACAACAGTTAAAAACAAACTTAAAATTTTAAAACAAGATATACAGTATAATCATTTTCATAAATTTTACAATCCTTACATTCAAGATGCACATTGAAATTTTGATTATTCTGATGTTTCTGGTTTCGGTTCTTTCAATTCAGTCTTACAGGCCTTGCGAAACTGTGGCAGGTCCCGCAGGGCCGATGTCTTTGGGGAGGGCATTCCACAAAGCAGGGGCTATTACCGAGAATGCTTTGGCTCTGGTGACAGATAATCGAGCTTCTTTTGGTCTGGCGATCTTAAGAAGATTTTGGGACCCCGAACATAGTACTCTCTGAGGTATGTATGGAGAAAGGCAGTCCTGAAGATAGACAGGTCCCAGGCCATATAGGGCTTTAATGGTTATAACCAGAACCTTGAAACGAATCTGGAACGCCACAGGCAGCCAGTGTAATGTTTCCTGCACAGGTTGAAGCTTTTTATTAGAGCTGAAATCCAAGAACTCAGGTAGCTCCATTGACAACCTGGCTAATGCGTTTTGCACCAGCTGCAGCCTCTGAATTTGAGTCAGGGGCAGCCCCATGCAGAGGGCATTGCAGTAGTCTATTCTTGCGGTGGCTGTCACATGGATCACTGTTGCCAAGTCATTGTACTCCAGGTACAGAACCAACTGCCTTATCTGCCTGAGAAGGTAAAATGCAGATTTGGCAGTGACTGCTACCCGGGCCTGCATTGTCAGCGAAGGCTCCAGGCGCACCCCTAAGCTCTTGACCTTTGAAACTGGCACTAATGGCATCCCATCAAAGGCCAGCAGAGGGCTCTCCCTACCCAGGCCACTGAGACTTAGGCACAGGACCTCCGTCTTTGCTGGATTCAATTTCAGTCGACTCTGCCTGAGCCATTTCACTATGGCTCCCAAGTATCCCAGGTAATATTTTATTTTACTGTATTTCTTGCTATATGGTTTAATTTGCTGCTGAGGAGGATGAGGAGATTGGATTTATGCTCCACCCTTCACTACCCAAAGGAGTCTCAGAGCATCTTACAATCTCCCTTCCCCTCCCCGCAACACACACCCTGTAAGGTGGGTGGAGTTGAAAGAACTCTGACTGCTCTTGGGAGGAACAGCTCTTCAAGAACTTGTGACTGACTCAAGGTCACATCAGCAGGTGCATGTGGAGGAATGGCGAATCAAACCCGGTTCTACAAAGGAAAAAATATTTGCACCTACAGAGGTCAAGAAAGAAAAACTGACGCAATCAGCTATCTAAACTCAATCTACTTCCTATCAGCAAGGATTTGCTGAACTGTGTTACCGAAATTTTCAGCCAGTACTCTTCTTTTACTATTTGAGAGGGCATTTTTGCTGACCTAAATGGTAACAGTCTTTGTATTCTGTATGAGATGGAAACAGCAGCCTCTCCATATTTACCAAATTTATATTTGTATAAAGTACAGACAATAGCCAACTGAGATGTTATTTAATTATTCTGAATGTTTGCCAGTTTATTATTTTATTAGGGAATACAGTTAAAGTAACTTGAAATCACTGTCACAGCTACATTATAACCAACTGTTCATCCAATGTTATCCCTATGGACTAGGTTGTGTGTGTGTGTGTGTGTGTGTGTGTTATCTTGCAATTTAATTTCTGAAGTAATGTTTCTATCATCTTGGCTGACTGGATTTTTCAGGGTACTGAATCACACAAAGAGAGGATATATGCACACAGCCTATACTGGATAGCTTCTGTGTACAGGTTTAGCTCAATGTAGAAATGTCAAGATGGGGCCAGGAGAGGTAATCTTATTCTGTCTCTCATATGTTCACAAACATGATTTTTCATTTAAATTGGGTTTTGACAGCATAGAAAGTAGTTATATTATTTGCTGACCTATTTTTCACATTTCCAGTATAATGTTTGAAAACAGATGAGAACTTTGGTGTATAGAGCTCCTGGTTTGTTTGCTTTTCTTTTAAACACTTTTAAGATTTTACAACATACATGTAAAACTTAAAAGTGCAAATGAATGTCAGTCATTTGTTTTCTCCAGTTCAGCAGAGATTAATTTCTTTCCAGTGAAAAAGCACCTTTTCCAAACATTTAAGACTCTTCTGGGTCTCACAACTTTTGGATGATGAACCTGTAAATCCATACTCTGATAGCCCATAAATTACAGAAACAAAGAGAGGGGTTCCCCATTTTTATAGTCAGTTTCCTAGTTCACTGTACATACATTCAGCAGGGTCTGTGCCTGGACAGCTATAGCAGCCAAAATATTCTGCTACCAGAACTACCTCTTTATATGAAATATTTCCTTTTGGGTTTTCTATTCATAAGGTTGAAATTTGGAGGTGATTTTAGCACACCACTGTCTAATCCATGGGGGAAAAATACCCTACAGACACTGATCACATACAATCTGGTGTATCAACTCCAATCTCTATCTAGAGAATAAATTGTCTGTGTCACATAATAAGCTTTCATGTGTATCCAACATCAAAATTGCTTTGACGATATAGAGTGAGTGCAATTTAAAAGCACCTCTAGCAGTTTTATCAACTTCATTAGATTTGCCATTCTAGGGAAACAAATTATATATATAGTGTTCAATGTATTACTGAGATATACCTCTAGATACAAGACATAAGCAGCTGTCTGACACAGAAAAGTAGTGTGGATGTTACTGCAGCAGACTTGCCACTGAGCTGTGAAAATCGCTACTCATGCAAATGAGGTCAACAACATATGGATCCTCCTCCATGTTACAGTTTTTTTTTCTAATCTTTGATTAATCTTCCATGCATTTTCTTCTCTAGACATTACATTGTGCATGTGCTACTTATACACAACAGATACTTGCAGAAATGTGCATATTCACCCAGTTAACCTTGGATTCAAACTTGAAACAAATTTAGTTTTCTGAGAAGAAATTGTTTTTAAAAGCTTTTCATTAGAGCTGAAATCCAAGAACTCAGAACACTTGGGAATGCCTAGTGAAGTGATCAGGGGTACCAATGGGTTCTAGATACCCCCATGATTCACCTTTTTCTCTTGGTTCCCATCCAACTTACCTTCCTTGTTAATGGGAATCAATGGATTGGCAACATGAAGGAGCTGAAGAGCCAAAATTTCAAAGATGATACAGACCCTCTTCATACATTATAGTGGTGTTCCAGTTCACACTCAGAAGACCACCAATCATGTGTATCAGAAACACATGGGTCCCCATAATGCACCCAATACATGAGTTCTCATAACCTATGAACTGGGAAATGCATGGATTTTTCTTGCATGTACAGTGTGTATTCACATAAAACAGAAATCCAGAAAATCAGAAGTCTGGTTCACATGAATGGAAGATATACATGTAGAAAATCCACTTGTTGCCCTTTTTTTCACCATATGGCAGGCAACCACATATTACATGTTTCCAAAATGCATGACTGGTAAGCTCTTGTTCACATGAGTGGAATTGAACATCACCATAAAGTCTGCATAATTGCCATGGAAGCTTACTGACTGACCTTGGGCCAGTCACACACTTGTCAATCTACCCTACCTCAGAGTTGTTGTGAGGATAAAATGGAGAAAAAGAGACTGAAGTAAGCTATTTTCAGTCCCTATTGGAAAGAAAGGCAAGGTATAAATGAGGCAATTAAATAATTAAATAAATTTAGAAGAGAGTCTCTGGACCCTGAAATTATTGGATCCAAACCATAGTTGTGTTCAGGGCTTTTTTTCTGGAAAAAGAGGTGCTGGAACTCTCAAGAGGAAAATGACGATGAAACAAACAGGTGCCTCTCATTAACTTTTAAACATTTTTTTTGAGAATTTTGTTTTCACAAAGACGTTCTGAAACTCTGTTCTGCCACATTCTCCAGAAAAAAAAACTACCCTGATTTGCAGTCTTCTGTCACTAAATTATTATCTATGCAATTTCAAAATAGAGTCTAGTGTCACTTTAAAAACTAAAAAAGATGTTATTCCAGTCTTCATGGACTGGAACATCTGACAAAGTGAGTTATTCATGGAAAGTTATACTAGAATAGAATCCTGTTAAAGATGCATCTAGACTCCTGTTCATTTTTGTTGCAATAAACTGCCTTCGTTAGCCCCCTGGAATCATGTGCACTTTAAAACACTGATAATTATGCAATAAGAATTCGGTTTCTAACTTATTTACTGGAAGTCTCTCCTTAATATACTAAAGGATCTATTTAAATAGCAATGATAGTGTAGAGGAGGATCTTTAGTGTTTATACCCCTAATAATGCTGTAAGAGTAGATACCTCCTACTCTTGCAGAAATATAGCAGTGGTCAGAACGAGCCCTGCCTCTTCCCAAACCCACAAAATTGGTTTAACATTCTGTTGAATTCTAATTCTTGTTCTGCCAAGGAATATTTCTGGTACCATACAGCATATGTTCCAGCCTTCAGTCAACTCGGTCTGGGAGAAAGATTCTCTTGTTAGGATAAGCACCCTTTGCTACCCTGAAGGGAACTAAGGAATTGTGTTGGGATGACATGTTCACTTTATGCATTCACTCCCTTTCGTGGCAAATTTTTAATGTTCCCCTGGGCAACTATTTTTACTCAGAATTGTTGGAGTGAGTTATTCAGGATGCCTGGACGAGGTTGGGGGGTATGTTACATCATTTTTAAGTGTTTATAGGTATCAGTTCTTTTAATGGAATGCCTCTCTTTGTCTTAACCTGGGAGCTGCCCTCTAACCTCTCTCTTCTCTCTTTTTGTTCTCTCATTTCAGATGGCCTTCCATGGAGGCTGTTGTGTATGTGGACTAATGTATCTGTTATTAGTAGTGTTCCTGCCTGGCTCATTGGAACCTTGAAGACTGAGCTTGGGGACTCAGGAACAATGGGCAGTAGGATCCAAATCCCTGCTCCAATCATGAGCCCCCTGCTGGTTTGAATGATCAATGGTGCCTGACTTCCAGAGTTGGAAGATGGTGAATTGACCCGCTTCTTTTAGGAGGAACAGACTGGAGCCTTTGTTTTGGGCATAAAAGGTGATCTTAACACCTGCTGCCTACATTTTCCAGAAAGGAAACTGTCTAAGACGTGCTTGAAGAATTTTGAGGGGATTTACTTTGGCTGGCGAGGAGTCCCAGTGGGGTTTCTTTCCAGTTCTGAAGAGTCCCTGATGAAAAATTGCATTCCATCATCTACAAAGGGTCTCTGGGGTCATTAAATTGGCTTAAATTCATCAAGACTCCAACTTTCTATGGATTACAATAACATCTGAAAATGAACGGAACGGTGTACAGCAGAATAGACTGTCATTAAGGTAAAAGATCTTTATCTATCACTCCGGGACTAAAATAAGACTTTTAAAATAAAAAGATTAAGATCTGGAACTAACTGCAAGTGAAGAAGAAGAAGAAGAAGAAGAAGAAGAAGAAGAAGAAGAAGAAGAAGAAGAAGAAGAAGAAGAAGAAGAAGAAGAAGAAGAAGAAGAAGAAGAAGAAGAAGAAGAAAAAGAAAAAGAATAAGAAAAAGAAAAAGAAGAAGAAAAAGAAAAAGAAAAAGAAAAAGAAAAAGAAGAAGAAAAAGAAGAAAAAGAAGAAGAAGAAGAAAAAGAAGAAGAAGAAGAAAAAGAAGAAGAAGAAGAAGAAGAAAAAGAGAAAGAAAAAGAAGAAGAAGAAGAAGAAGAAAAAGAAGAAGAAGAAGAAGAAGAAGAAAAAGAAGAAAAAGAAGAAAAAGAAGAAAAAGAAGAAAAAGAAGAAAAAGAAGAAAAAGAAGAAAAAGAAGAAAAAGAAGAAGAAGAAGAAGAAGAAGAAGAAGAAGAAGAAGAAGAAGAAGAAGAAGAAGAAGAAGAAGAAGAAGAAGAAGAAGAAGAAGAGGGTAAATTTGGAACTTTTGGGAATTAAGCTAAGCAGGAAAGTGCAGAAAAATAATTGATGTTTGAAATACCTGTGGCTTTGGAAAAAAAAACCCCGACATAACAGAGTTGCTGATCTTCAAGACAACACAGGAAGTGACGTTTACAACTATCATGGGATTACCAACCATTGAGAATGAGACTTCACAGCCAGAAAGTCAGGAAGTGAATATTGAAAGAAGGGAAGTCTTTAAGCCTCTTGGACACCTCTACAACCAAAAACCATAGACAAACAGCGGCGGCCATTAAAGAAGGGTCAAAGGTTTTAAACTTTTTTAAATAGAACGGGACTTTAAACATTTATAAAACCGGCAGAAGTTATCCCAAAAAGATGAAATATTTTGGACCATATGTTTGAAATTAAAATTTAAGGGTATTGGAAAAAGGAAAACTTTTTTTAAAAGGGGCTTGGAAAAGTCGTGGCTGCCATTTTGGAAAAATTAAGAACTTTAAAAATTAATATCTTAAGCTAGGAAGCTCAGAGGACAGTGATTTTAGGCTTGTTGGAAAGGGCATGCTCTAATCTATTGAACTCTGTCATCAGATTGCTGATTGGTGAAGTCAACTCAAGAACCCATTTTATGCAATGGGAGGACAGTGATGTCTGACCAGAAGTTGGGACCAAGGCTTACACGTCTGAGAGCAGCCTCTGTGGGGGAAGGAAAAATGCTCAAACAAGTGCAAGAACAACTGGATGCTATGGAGGCAGGACTGGTGAAGGTGATGAAAGATTTAATAACTGGAAGTGAGAAGAAACTTACTAAAGAAATAAACTCCAGTGCTGAGGAAGTCAAGAAAGAGATTAAAAAAGAGATTGATGATCTCAGAAAAGAGTCACAAGCAACAGCACAGAAGACATAGGAGACAGAAGCTAAAGTTAAGGACCAAGATGCTACTATTAAAAAGATGCAGGAGAAAGCAATATTACAAGACTGTAAGCTAATGGAAAACATGATTCGCTTAAGAGGTGTGCCTGAAAAAGATCAAGAGGACTTAAAGAAGTACATTTCAACAATCACTGCTGAGTTTATGGGAGACAACCCTGAGGTGATGGGACATTTGTATGACTAGTATCAGACAAGTCGGGAAAGTGTCTAATACATGGAAGGAAGCGGTTATTTCATTGATACCAAAAGAAGATAGAGATGCCACAAATGTTAAGAATTATAGACCGATTCTGCTACTTAACAATGACTATAAAATATATGCTAGGATACCAGCAAAATGACTCAAACAGCATTTGAATATTTTTATACAAGAGGAGCAAGCAGGTTTCCTCCCCAGAAGGCAAATAAGAGACAATATCAGAACAGTAATAGATACTGTAGAATACTATGAAAAGCATCTGGAAAAAGAGGTTGCATTATTCTTTACTGATGCAGAGAAAGCTTTTGATAATCTGAATTGGGACTTTATGTTTGCAGTGATGGAGAAATTGAAATTGGGAGATGATTTTATAAGAATGGTCAAGGCAATTTATACAGAACAACAAGCTAAACTTTGTGTAAATGCAGACTTGACAGAACAAATGACAATTAGCAAAGGAACAAGACAAGGTTGCCCTCTATCTCTGTTGTTATTCATAATGACTTTAGAGATTTTGCTGATGCAAATCAAAGAGGACAAAGAAATAGAGGGACTAAAATTGAAAGGCTTTTCTTACAAATATAGACAATGTGATGTTCATTAATGAAAACCCATTACAAGTGACGCCCTTGTTAAAGGACCTAGCATTGCAAGCCGTGGCAGGTTGGCTCAGACTGAGCGAGCTGAAGTTGAATCCAACGAAGACAGAGGTCCTTTGCTTGGGTCGCGGTCCCCTGGGAAGGGAAATCCCCTTACCAGTCCTTGACGGTGTGCAGCTTAAAGCGGCACATAGGGTCAGGAGCCTGGGGGTTCTTCTGGAGCCTTCATTATCGATGGAGGCACAGATAGCGGCTGCTGCCAAGTCCGCGTTCTTTCATCTTCGACGGGCGAAGCAGTTGGCCCCCTTCCTGGAGCGCCGTGACCTAGCAATGGTGATCCATGCTACGGTCACCTCGAGACTGGACTACTGCAACGCCCTCTACATGGGGCTGCCCTTGTGTCGAACTCGGCGGCTGCAGCTGGTGCAGAACGCGGCGGCTAGGCTGTTGTTGGGGCTCCCAAGATGGGAGCACATACAGCCGGGGCTGCGCGGGCTGCACTGGCTGCCAGTGGTATACCGAGTTCGGTACAAGGTGCTGGTAATTACCTTTAAAGCCCTATATGGCCGAGGACCTACCTACCTGAGGGACCGTCTCTCCCCACACGAGCCCCAGAGGGCACTGAGGTCATCTGGGAAAAACCAGTTGAATATCCCTGGGCCAAGGGAGGCCAGACTGAAGGCCACCCGGGATCGGGCCTTCTCTATCGCCGCTCCAATGCTATGGAACCAACTCCCTGAGGAGGTGAGGGCCCTAAAATGTTTAGATCAATTTCGTAGGGCCTGTAAGACCCACCTTTTCAGGATGGCCTTCAACTAGTGACAGAATCAGTGACAAAGCTAGTTATGCTGCTGGAAATGTTCTATAACGCCACTCTGTTATGTTAATTTTAATAATTTATAACTGTTTTAATTATGCTTTTATGTTTTTATTATGTAAAACCGATGTAATGTATCATTATGTTGTGAGCCGCCCTGAGCCCGCTCCGGCGGGGAGGGCGGGATAGAAATAAAAAATTATTATTATTATTATTATTATTAAATAAAATTAAAGAGTATGGAGAGTTGGCAAGCTTTCATATTAATAAAGAAAAATCGAAAATTTTAAGTAAGAATCTGTCCTTGAGCAAGCAGAAAGAATTACAAAGCTTAACTGGATGTGAAATTACCTCAAAAGTAAAATATTTAGGTTTAGAGGTTACGATGAGAAATATTGGTTTGTATAAAAATAACTATGAAAAGCTTTGGCGTAAAATTGAAGAAGATATGTTAAAATGGAACAAACTGACTATGTCTATGCTGGGTAGGATCTCTGCAATCGAAATGAATGTTCTACCAAGAATGATGTTTCCTTTCCAAACAATCCAATAGTGAAAGACAATAAACAATTTAATTTTTGGCAAAAAAAGATTTCAGAATTTGTATGGGCGGGTAAAAAACCAAGAATAAAAATGAAAATTCTGACAGATGCGAAAGAAAGGGGTGGTTTCCAATTGCCTGACTTTAAGTTATATCATGATGCAATTTGTTTGGTTTGGATTAAGGACTGGATAACTGTGCTTAATAGAAAATTATTGGCTTTAGAAGGCCATGGAAATATTTTTGGTTGGCATGCTTATATATATTATGGAAAGGAGAAGATGGATGGATTTTTCTCACATCATTATATAAGAAACTTGTTGAATACTTGGAAAAAATATAATAAATATGGCGACGAGAGAAAACCATTATGGATTGTGCCAACAGAAGTTATAAAGTTGTCTTCAGATCCACAGGAAGATAAATGGTTATCATATAAACAACTGCTAAAAATACAGGGAGGCAAGGTAGAACTAAAATCGGTGAAAGAATTGCAGGATAAATTTAATTGGTACCAATTGCGACAAATTAAAAGCTTGGTGGAGCATGATATTAGAACTACAGGGATAAGGCAAGATCAAACAGAACTGGAAAAAATGCTGTTGGGCGAGGATTAAAAATTGATTTTGAGGATGTATGTTACTATTGAAATGGTCTACAGAATATGAAGTAGTGAAACCTCAAATGATAAAATGGGCAATAAATATGATGAAATACAAATGGAGACATGGGAACACCTATGGAAGAACTCTATGAAAATATCGATGTGTTACAATATAAATGAGAACTGTTTGAAAATGCTGTATAGGTGGTACATGACACCTAAGAAATTAGCAAAAATGAATAACCAAGTATCAGACAGGTGTTGGAAGTGCAAAATACATGAAGGTTCTTTCTACCATATGTGGTGGACTTGCAAAAAAGCAAAGCAATTTTGGCAAATGATTAAACAAGAGACTTCAAAAAATCTTGGGTTATAACATCAAGAGAGCACCAGAGATCTTTCTGGTGGGATTACAAATGGAAAGTTTTCTGAAGAGAGATAGAACATTGGTGTGGTATTTGCTTTCAGCTGCGAGGGCATTATATGCACAAATGTGAAAGTGAGATAAAACACCAGAGAAATGGGGACTGGATCTTAAAAGTACTACACTGGAGTGAAATGGATAAGGTTACTAGAATCTTAAAAGACTAATTCAGAAAAATTTAAAGATGACTGGGAGAAATTTCAAAAATATACTGAAAAACAATGGAAAGTGAAGAGACACTTAGTGATTTTTGATAACATTAATTGATTTTTTTATTGAGAAGATAAAGCTGCAAGATATATTGACTCTTGTTTTAATATGTTATTTAGCAGAAGGCTAGATTATGAGATAAATAGAGGGTTAATTATAGTAATAATTATTACATAGTCTTGGTTCATCTTGTGTTAAGGTAACTGCAATTTTTAGTAAAGATTCTATAATTGTGAATTTTACCTTTATTTTCTTTTTTAATTGTTTTGAACACCGGCGGAGGTCATGAAAAAGAGGAGGTGGGAGGAGGGGGGAACTTTGTAGTGTATTGGTTAATACTTTTAAGTATATGTTTGATTAATATTTTTCAATTTATTGCAAAACAATAAAATTGGTTTACACAGTGAATGATAAATGGTGCCCTAGCGCAGGAACTTTGATCTGTATATAGTTGGCTCCATTGGCCCAGTAAAGCAGTCTTCTCGTTCACCCATTACCATGCTGTAACTAATAAAGAGAGCTATCATCACTGCAACCACATCTTCTCTTTGCACTGAACCCACTATATTATAGAGACACAAGTCTCTCCTTTAGATACAGTGCCCTCATACTCTCACAAACATGATGCAGGACAAGCTGGCCATTTGTGATAGGAAAAGTACTCTTTAGATTAGGCTTTTTACTCTTCTTTTGACTGTAACCTGAATGTAAATTGGATCTACCTGAATAAGTGTAAACTGACTTTTTTTTGGGGGGGGGGGGGGAGGATAGATTTCTTAGGAAATTTATTTACTGCACAGTATCAAGCTTCTAGGACTAGGTAAACTCTGCTATATTAAGCAAATATTCCAATAATGATGACATTTAAAAGATCCTGAAAGCTTTTCTGTTGTCTTTTTGCAAAAGGCATGTAGTTATTTTTCAAAAGATGACTTTGTATTCCCTGGTGGAATCTGAAAACATCACAGGAAAAAGATGTACAAGAGAGACCTAATCATTATACATTCACTAAGGCGGCTGAAGCATATAGCAAGTTTAAAAACTCTGATTTACTAGGAAAGCACCAGCTGCCCAGTTTTCTAGACAATTGCAAGGCTATTACTTTTAGTTCAGCAAAGAAAAATAATCAGGTTAGGAAATCAGAACATTTATTTGAAGCTTATTAATTTTAAGAGCTGTGTGTGTGTGTGTAAGATACCCAGCTTCATGATTTAATGGCTAAAGTGTTGATTAGGATCTGCGAGGCCCACATTTAAATCTCTACTGTATCAAGAAAACTCACTGGGAGAAGGAGAGAGCCTCCTTCTCTCCCCCTAGACAGCACTGCAAGATAAGGAGGAAACAACTCTGAAGCAGCTGAAACTGTTGGAGCCCAATGATCTGGCTGTCAATAAGGATCATCTGGTATCTAGCAAGAAGGAGGCACATTTTCACTTGGAGGCTAAAGGAAGCAAAGAAAGAAGAAGAGCCACCCATCCCATCATGTTATCACCCCTACAAAAGACAGGCCAAAGAACTCTCCTGCTTCAGCAGCATGGACATAGAGCTAGGTCTGGCAAATCTTGGGTGATGGTAGGTGTGAGTGAGGCCAACATAGGATTTGTCAGTTATTTTTGTTTAAAGTTTACTTGCCTGGGACTCTCTGCTGGATACAAGGCTCACAGGCCCAGAACTCAGCTCTAGGGTCCTATCAGCCATGGTTAGAAGGCCATAGATGCCATTTTGTATCTGACCTTAATCTACCTCAAAGGAGTCATTGTTATGAGGATAAAATGTTGTGAGCTGCTTAGGCCCCCCCACCAAGGGTTGTTTTGTAGAAAAATAGGTGGTGGAGCTCATCCAGGAATTGTTATGCAGCTGCATCTACTATTCAGTGGACAAGGCAGGAAGGAGGAAGTGGAACTCTCGAAAGGTTCAGGAGCTGAGCTCCTGTGAGCTCACACTGAATCTGAGGCCTGCCCCCCACTATGGAGAAAACAGAGGTTTAATACCCAGGGCTTTTTTTGATCAGGAACACAGTTCCGGCTAGCTTGGCATCAGGGAGCATGGCCTAATATGCAGATGAGTTCCTGCTGGGCTTTTTCTACAAAAAATCCCTGTATGAAAAAAAGGCGACATTTGGGTGTATGGCTTAATATGCAAATGAGTTCCTGCTGGGCTTTTTCTACAAAAAAAGTCCTGGTAGTACCTATATAAACAGGGGCATAATATCTAAATAAATATTGAAATAAATAAGAATATAATACCTAAATAAGTAATAAACAAGCAGCATCAAACCTAACGTTGCTTTTAACTAGTAATACAGACTTTACAGTTAAGAATAAAAAAATTGACCTTATTTAGCTGCCATTGCCTTTTCTCTTTCAATATATGCTCATGTTGATTATTTATTTACCATATAAAATGAACAGTATTTCGAGCATATTTCCCATCTGCACATTTGGACACATTCATAGTGGTTTTTTGGCACATACTTAGAAATTACTGAACTGCTGGGATGCTAGTTCAGTGAAGGAGGCCATGAACACTACAGTTCTCATCAATCTCCTACATAGGTAGCCAGAGAAGACTGGGAAGATAAATTGCTGGAGGTTAATTACATCAAATTCTGTGTTTAAACAGACTTCCTCCAAAGTTGTGAGTATGAGAGAAAGTGCACACATAGAGGTATTTGGCAAACATCACAAATGCCTTCTGGCAATTTTTGCATTTTGGACAAGAAGATGCTCACAAAAATATGAAGTGTTAGGGTAGGTAGGGATCCACCAACATTCTCTTTTTCCTATTTTATTTTTCTATTGTTTTGAACCTTTTCATCTGCCCATCTTTGTAGTTAGTGTTCCTCAGTCATTTGTTTCTTTTATGCCATTGATATGCAATGGATACAAAAACAATGCATAATAGAAAAGTAAAAAGAAAAATGATTTGAGGGACAGAAAATTACAGAAGAATAAAGTTGTAGGTGCAACTGGTGCAAAGGAGAAGCAAAACAAAACCTGAAATTTTCACACTGAAATCGTAGAACTACAAAATTTAGTAGCATTTCTGATTTGAGATAAGCACAAATGCGGTCATCCATCACTAGTTTTAGTCTTCTTTCCATTCTTCCCAATGTTCTTATATAAATATTTTACCAGCAAATATGCATTCTTAGATTTACCACAAAGGCAAAGCTTGTGAATATTTTGATAATAGGAGGATCTCCCAGTGCCTGCTCCTGTTCCCTGCAATATTTTTTCCCATCCAAAAGGGCTTTTTTTGCTGTCACCTGATAATGGATAGGTACATGCATCCTGGCCTACTGACTGATTATAAACAAAAGGGATTTTATCACAGCATCATTGACCCCAGTTCTGGCACCTTACTCCTTCAGTTTATTCCTGCCTTCTACACATTTATCTGGAGCCACTACCTTTCGCCTTGCATTCCCCCCCTCCTTTTTTCTGGTTCTTTAGAGACCACTTTTACCTCAATCATTTTCTAGCAATCAAATCTGAGTCTCATGTGTTCACATGTAAAATGTTTCCTGGTGATTCCTCATACTTCCTGCCCACTTTCCTCTAACTATATCAAGTCTGTGAGAGAACTGAACTCCACCCTTTGCTTTCTTTCCCCTACCTCGGTAATGAGGAATTTTTATTTCCTTTGTCAGCAATTTTTCATTTTTATAAAAACACACTCATCTAATAGCAATATTTTAGTTACACATGTTATAAGAGGGGCTTGGAATGCCCGTGTGTAACATAAAAGGGGGGTTAGCAACTGGAAAGATGCAGAGAGAGGGAAAATGTACCAACCCCCCCAAGCTCAAATCAATTAAAGAAGACGACATTGGATTTATACCCTGCTCTTCACTACCCGAAGGAGTCTTAGAATGGCTTACAATCTCCTTTCCCTTCCCCTCCCCACAACAGACACATTGTGAGGTTGGTAGAGCTGAGAGTGCTCTGACAGAAACTGCTCTTGAGAGGAACAGCTCTATGAGAACTTGTGAGTGACACAAGGTCACAGCAGTAGGTGCATGTAGAGGAGTTGGGAATCAAACCCCAATAAGGAAAGCAGAAATTATCTGAGCATGACGGAAATGTGACATACATTAGAATAAGTCAGTGTAAACTCTTAATATCTGAAGACTGCTGAATCCCAGATTTTACTCTAAATACATACACAAACCTGGAATGTGTGACCAGCAACTTTTTAAAAAAAATTGTTTATTGTGATGCATTAATATCTGTTTCCAGGAAAGTATTCACTGATCTAAAACAGTACACTGTTCCACTCACTCCTTTCTCCCCTTCATTCTGTCCGCATAGATTTATATCATTACAGTAATTTAAATTGGACTAGGATAAATGAGGATCTGTGGGAGTGCAACCTCTGCATTTGCAGAAGAGATGGTGACAGAGTACTCTGAAATAGTTCAAAAAACTTTCAATAAATTATTATTTTAAGAAAAGGCATAAGGTACATAGAAACATCTCTCACAGCACACAAGACAACCGCTCTTGGGAACCCATTCCAATTTAAGCAGCTAAACAGCAACACACTCAAAAAAGATATAACAAGCAAAGAAATCATAGCAATGGAGAACAGTAAAGTGGTGCTTTTTATATACATTCAGTGCTTGTTTGATTGGTAATCAGAGGGCAACATGACAGCCACTGAGTTGATTAAAACAGCTGCTTCAAACAATCCACTGAAGGTTATCACAAAACCATGGCAATTAAAGATCAGAAAGACCCATTAAGGAATCTTGCATACATTCTGGTTGCATCTCCAAAGCCAAATTACTCCAACACCCTCTAATGAAATGTTCTTTGATCACCTCTTCTCATCCCATTTCATTGAAAATGTTAAAAGAAGGAGCACTTTTGCATTTGTTTTATTGAGCAGGTACTGATTAGCTTCATCATGATGTAGCTGCTGTTGATTGTAGAAAAGGAACATCATTTTCTAATTATGAGAACTGGTGAATCTGACGATAGTGGGAGAAAGAGTACCATATATTGCAGAGCTAATTTGAGAACAAATATACTTTATTATTTTTTGAAGGGCTGCAAATTTTTGGCGTGTTAAATATAACATCTATGAATGGATGATTGTGCTATTTTAACTAATAGTGCATCATACAACTTTTCATTTCTATCAAACACCTCAAACTGAGTGGGCGGGGGAGTCAGCTCTGCAGGGGAATGTGCTTGCAGGACTGAATCCTCAATCCCAAGTGTCTTAGACCACTTCTCCCAATAGTTTTGTTCTCAGATACAGTTACTGAATCACAAAATGCAGACTGTGCACAACAGTTATGAATGTTGTGTTGCAACAATCGCAGTTCTTTACATTAAAATATACAAGGAGTGGGAATCAATACTACATTGCTCCTATACCACCTAAAATGCAATGTCTATGTACATACAATTCTCATAGATGTTTCATTAAAAAGATTAGAAGGATCCTGAAAATCTGAGCAGAAATGTATACTTGCCATACCGTGTCCTATCTTTTAGGGTGTGCAAGGACTTTTTAACCCATTATTCTACTTTACTGGAGTGCGAAACTGTGTGAACTGGCCTCTGGGAGAAGTCAGTTTGTAAAGTATGCTATAATATATTGACTCTCTGATAGTGAAATTATTCCCCATAGACAGCAGTTGATTTTTCTTTTTTTAGTACAAGCAGAAGAGATTGGAAGCCATTGTCTAGAAGAGAAGACCATCTCATTTTTAAATGAATGGTAATAAGAGGGTTGAATCTAAAGATAAACATTTCCCAAAACAGGATTTTTTTGTAGCAGGAACTCCTTTGTATATTAGGCCACACACCCCTGATGAAGCCAATCCTCCAAGAGCTTCCAGGGTTCTTCATATGGGGCCTACTGTAAGCTCTTGGAGAATTGGCTACATCAGGGGTCTGTGGCCAAATATGCAAAGAATTTGTGCTACAAAAAAAGCCCTGGTTATAAAGCATAGGAAATGAGCAGAAAATCCCACAAAATATCCTTATCATAATTATCCCAGTGATCACTCCAAATATAAAGTGACATATATTGATTGGGGAAAAATATTATTCTAGATATGAATTTGATTGGTTGGCATGAAAATATAGCATTTTGGTAGACATCCATATTTTTGGTCAGATCAGAACCACATTAGCTAGAAGTGAGTTTCATCCTGTTCTAGACCAAGATAAGTTAAGATAAGTTTGAATTAAATAAGTTTGACTATATCACTTATGAGGAAAATGGAACATTATACAGTTCAAAGTCTAGCTCAAATCAAGGTAAGAAATCTGTGAAGTCGGATTGTGGATTGTTGGCTTCCAAGACTTTGGAATGACCTAAGTATTCAGAGGGATCAAAGTATGAGTAAGGATCAGAAATGAAAGAGAGTACATGGAAGCAACTCACTTCAAACTTGTGACATAGGCTACTAGTCCTTCTATGATAACCAGAGTTATAGTCATAACAGGAAATAACATTAAAATTATTGGAAGCTTCTTAGACAATATATGAAAGTAGAGGATAACTTGATACATCCAGGTTAAGGGTGATTGGCTAAGATGGGGGAATGTTATAAAATTGAAATTGAAAGTATATTACAATGTTCTGGATTCCCCATTCCACATCATATCAATGAACAGGACAGATTAATGATCACCAGGGCTGTTTTTGTAGAAGAAGCCCAGCAGGAACTCATTTGCATATTAGGTCACACCCCCTGATGTCACCATTGTTTCACATAGGCCTTTTTGTAGGAAAAAACTAGCATGAGCCTATTTGCATATTAGGACACACCCCCTGACACCAAGCTAGCTGGAACTGTGTTCCTACTCAAAAAAAGCTTTGATGATCACTTATCTTCTATGTATTTATAACTATGTAAATATATGACCTATCATGTTTTAATGATTTTATTGTTGTATTGTACACAAACATAAATAATAAAAAAGAAATGGAAGAGAATACATGAAGCATCTAACTGGGAACTGACAACTAGTCCTTATGCTAATGAGTTGACTCCTTTTTTGCTACCTAATCCTAGCTTAAGAAGATGATGATATTGGATTTATATCCCGCCCTCCCTCCAAAGAGTCTCAGAGCAGCTCACAATCTCCTTTACGCTGCCAAGTCCGCATTCTTTCACCTTCGACGGGCGAAGCAGTTGGCCCCCTTCCTGGAGCGCCGTGACCTAGCAACGGTGATCCATGCTACGGTCACCTCGAGACTGGACTACTGCAACGCCCTCTACGTGGGGCTGCCCTTGTGCCGAACTCGGCGGCTGCAGCTGGTGCAGAACGCGGCGGCTAGGCTGTTGCTGGGGCTCCCAAGATGGGAGCACATACAGCCGGGGCTACACGGACTGCACTGGCTGCCAGTGGCATACCGAGTTCGCTACAAAGTGCTGGTTATCACCTTTAAAGCCCTATATGGCCGAGGACCTACCTACCTGAGGGACCGTCTCTCCCCATATGAGCCCCAGAGAGCACTGAGGTCTCTGAATGTCCCTGGGCCAAGGGAGGCCAGATTGAAGGCCACCCGGGATCGGGCCTTCTCTGTCGCAGCTCCACTGCTGTGGAATCAACTCCCTGAGGAGGTGCGGGCCCTACAATGCTTAGATCAATTCCGTAGGGCCTGTAAGACCCACCTTTTCAAGATAGCCTTCAACTAATGACAAGCTAGGAAATGCTGCTGAAAATGCTTTTAGTTACTGAATTCCACTGAAGATCTAATGTTTATAACGCCACATTGTTAATGTTAATTTTAATAATTTGTAATTTGTTTTAACCATGATTTTATAAGTATAATTGATGTACAGTGTATTTTATGTTGTGAGCCGCCCTGAGCCTGCCTCGGCGGGGAGGGCGGCATAGAAATAAAAAATTATTATTATTATTATTACCTTCCTCCCCCACAACAGACACCCTGAGAGGTGGGTGGGGCTGGAGAGGGCTCTCACAGCAGCTGCCCTTTCAAGGACAACCTCTGCCAGAGCTATGGCTGACCCAAGGCCATGCCAGCAGGTGCAAGTGGAGGAGTGGGGAATCAAACCATGATTTTATAAGTATAATTGATGTACAGTGTATTTTATGTTGTGAGCCGCCCTGAGCCTGCCTCGGCGGGGAGGGCGGCATAGAAATAAAAAATTATTATTATTATTATTACCTTCCTCCCCCACAACAGACACCCTGAGAGGTGGGTGGGGCTGGAGAGGGCTCTCACAGCAGCTGCCCTTTCAAGGACAACCTCTGCCAGAGCTATGGCTGACCCAAGGCCATGCCAGCAGGTGCAAGTGGAGGAGTGGGGAATCAAACCCGGTTCTCCCAGATAAGAGCCTGTGCACTTAACCACTACACCAAACTGGCTCTCTCATCATAGCTTAACATGCTATGAAGTGTCTGAGAAGAATTCAGTCCCAGAAAGGCAAATCTCAAAGGCCATCATTCATCTAAGCTGAAGTAGACCCTAGAACAAAACCTCAGGCTTTAGGCCAGTTGCTGTAGAAGCATTCCACACAGTATACCACATTTCTGCCAATAACAAATCTCAAAACTGAATAATTTAATAATGTAAAATAAAAAATTCAAAATAAACAGAGAAAAGCACAAGAAAATATGATCACTGAGGGACAGAAGGCATTTAGCAATTATCCAATATCACAACAAAATCTCAGTAGTGTTCATTTTTATGTACAACTATCAATCAGAAGATTTCATATATAAACTTACCAACAATTTCACTTGGCTCTTTGTTGTAAAGCTTTTTGTTCCAGTAGAGAAGCCGCAGGAAAGGAAAGGAGACCAGAAGAACGAGACAAATTCCAACAAACATGTGTCCTGTAAATGCTGCAAAGTCCAGTCCCTGTGAGGGATGAAGGGAAAACATGGTGGAAGCAGAATCAGTGAAAAGCAGTGCTTCTCATGCACAATATCATAACAGGTTATTTGCCATTTTGTACCCAGGCCACTGTCCAGAAAAAATTACCAGTAGTAAAGTCAAGCAACTGCTTCACTCTTTCCCATTAAACTCAATGGTTTCCAGGTGCTTTGAATTGATCATGTTTTCTAATTCTTCATCCCTACAAAGTACAGTACTGAATTTTCATTTGTATTCAGACAAGTTCTGCAATTTTTCAAAATTGCTTGGAATCTCAACACTACAGGGATTTTAATCCCTTCCTCTTTATTCATTTTTATTAATAAACTGGAATAGAAATCCATATGGCTATATGTCAAAAGTTTATTAAAACTAAGCATATATAATTATTCTGTTTATAAGAATTAACTGCTATTTAGGAAATGCTGATCTTTTTTGTGAGCCAAATAACAAAAGCAACAACAACATATGAAAATATGACAACACTGAAAAACTCAGAGTTGAGAAGATGCACATTCTTTTTGTCTGGATCTTCACCATTTGCCTTTGGACTCAGGAAGGGCTATAAAAATTAAGTCAGGTGGACTTAGGAGGACTATAAAGTAAATAAATCTGTGCTGAAAAGGAAAATATATGAAACCCAGACAAGTCTGAAATCTTATGCACGCTTGAGTTCATGCTTTACTGAACTCAGTGGGACTTACTTCCAAGTAACTATGCACATAATTGGACTGTACTTTTCTAAGAAATACAAACTATCTCACCTTACCTCCTCCATTCACTATTCATTCTTTGCACAGCAGCCAAGAGAGTTCTACTCTACTTTGTAAGATAATCACTTTACATTTATTCTATGTATTTTAAAACACATCTTGCTTAAAGTGTTCAAAGCTAACCACAATATACAATAAACATAAATAATCACAGGGGGGAATCCTTCTAAAAAAATTATCAGAGCAAATAAATCCCTAATTATCTTCTATATTAACCCTGGATTTGGGGTGGGGGGAGGGAAGGGGTTTGGAAGATGCAAACCTCATGATGCTCACCTTTGACATTAATCATCCCTATGATACTACAGACTTGGTAAAAAAAAAAGTAGGGTAGGCAGAAGAAGAGTGGAAGCCTGAATTCTTGAAGTAAAAGGATGTCAACTAATAAATTTACAGTCTAGAATCAGTAAAGGTGATTAAATCTTTCAGACTTACATATAATGGGATTTTTTGTCAGTTATGGCTTACTATAGTCTCTATGGGGACAATGACTATCAGAAACAGGTAGGGGTAAAAGCTGAATTCATGTATTGATTGAATTCCATGTGTGCAAGCATCTCATTTAAAAGGATTATGTCCTTGACATTTTAATACAAATGAGCATTTTGTGAGAAAAGCAGCAGCTTGTAATTCTGCCACATATAAGGAAATGAGTCAAATTTCTAGAAAATTCATTTTCTGTGCACTGGAGACATTCTTCCAGAGCTTTTTTTGTAGAAAAAGCCCAACAGGAACTTATTTGCATATTAGGCCACACCCCCAACATCACTATTGTTTCACACCGGGCTTTTTTGGTAGAAAAATTCCAGAAGGAACTTGTTTGCATATTAGGCCACACCCACTGATGCCAAGCCAGCCAAAGCTGAGTTCCTGTGCATCCCTGCTCAAAAAAGCCCTGCATTCTTCTAAATTGTGTATCAGCAAGGCAAATGCATAGCGACTGCCATTTCCATGCTCTCTATATTTTGCAGGAATCATTCACACAGAATGGAGACGTTTAAACTTTTAGCATTAAAGAAACAGTTCTTGTTGTCAAGTGGAACAGAACGGGCAATGTACCAGAGAATATTTAATTTGGAAAGTGATGCAATCATTTGAAATGAATTAGTAATCATTGCAGCTTCTTTGAAAAATGGAAATCATGAATAGCACAAAGCCTGTTTAAAAAAGTCAGACTGTTCTAGACCAGCCTATTAAAAATAAATAATGGATCTACAAAGTTGCTGAAAGTATTATGGAGTTATCCTGGAAAAATGCTCTGGAACTTTAGTTGACACTTCTGCTTTATTGGCCCAGTATTTTATTATTCCCTCAGGATTGGTTAAACTATGATGTGAAATTGCTACAATCTCTGGAGCCTCGAAGACACAGACACTGAAAATTTACGAGTACACAATGCTACTATTTATTACTCTCTTCCTAGCTAATCCTACATCATGAAAATAAATACATCTGACTTGTTGCCTTACCCCAAATGGCAATCAGGATTTTCCTGGGCTTGTAAGAAAGGGCCATGAGATCTAAGAACTGATGCAACTCTTCCTGCTCTCTCCTTCTCATGATCTACCTAATTCACAGAATCAGCCTTGCTGTCATATGGCCATCTGTTGTATATGTGCTTAGAATTGTATCTATAAGCTGGAGTTCTTGCCTGACTCACTGGGGCCTGCTGCCTATTGGGGGACTCGGGAACAATAGACAGCAGGATCCAAATCCTGCTGCCCTGCTCCAATCAAGAGCCCTCAACTGGTTTGAATGGTCCAGTCACAGGCAGCTCAGGAACTTTGGGTGTGTATATATAGGGGCCCCTGCGGCCCTAGTTTTCAGTCTTCGTAGGCAGTGCTATACCATGCTGTATTCAATAAAAGAGCTATGATCACTACCACCTCACCTCATTAATATATAGAACCTACTATATTATAGTGGCAACGAAAGTGGGATTCTGGTAAGCGAGGCCAGCAGCTACACATGCACCACCAGCGCTGACAATGGCCACTATGCCAGGAACGACTCCTGAGTTCGATGTGACCTGCCCAGAGCGATGAGAGACCTGGTTGGATCGACTGGAGAACTTCATCCGCTACCACGGAGTTGTGGGGGATAAAAAGAGATCGCTATTCCTCAGCTTGTGCGGGATGAACACCCAGAAGCTAGCCCAGGAGCTAATAGCGCCCACCGTCCTCAAGAATGCCTCCTACACGGACATCAACGCCGCCCTGACGACCCATTTCGCACCACAGTCGTCAGTCCTGACCCATCACTTCAACTTTTCCGAGTGCAGGCAGTAGCCCAATGAGTCTGCTGTTGACTACATTGCCCTCCGTAATTGCCAATGAGTCTGCTGTTGACTACATTGCCCTCCGCTGGCTGTCACTCCACTGCGAGTTTCACCGATTGGAGGAAAGACTGAGGGACCGGTTTATTTTTGGGCTGCGGGACAAGCAGCTGAGGAGGAAGTTGCTTGGGAAATATGAGATGGACCTACCCAAGACAATCAAAGCAGCTACCGCCTATGAGAAATCATGGGTAGACCACATGGCGGCAGCAGCTCACCAATCCGTCTCATCCTCCTCAGAACCGGACTACTCAGGGGGAGACGATGCTCTCAAGCTCCACCACGCCACCACAAATCACCAGCCGCCACGTGCAACCAAAAACACACCAGCTCGAGAGTGTGCAAGTTGTAGAGAAAACCACAAGCGCCGCTCCTGCTGATTCCGGTGACCATGGCCCTGAGGATTTAGTTGTCACCCAGGGTTCTACAGTGGTCCATTTTCTTGGTGGGGCTCGCCCATACTTGGACTAGGAAGGGTCATGTGATGACCCCGGGGCTTGTTTAGCTTCAGGTAACCCTTGCCGTACAAGTTATAATAAAGTTAGGTTTAATAAAATGGCCCGTTTGACCAAAACAGAGTGTCAGTCTCTTCATTCCGACTTGGGGGGCAAACTAGGTGTTTATGTACTACGCCTACGCAGATCGTAGACTGCAACTCCCTTCCCTTTTTTGGCATGTTCCCTCACAAGAGAAGACTAGAAAAAATAGGAATTGAGCAGTTCTGCCCTGTCTTCATCACCTGTTATGATTTAACTTTCCTGTCCTCACAATGGGCTTATCATGCCTTTGTTCTTTTTCTTACTTCGTACATAAGAAAAGCTCATACTGAGTTGGTTTTCCCAACTCTTTCTGTACAAGCGCTGATTTATTTGTTTATATTCATCCCCAGTTATAAGGCCCTCCATCCATTTCCTAAATGAGTCTTTTTTTATTTCTCAAGTCTTTAGAGAGCTGTTTATGAAGCCACCTTGGATACTTTAGGATCCTCCCAGTTTTCCTTCTCCTAGGAATTGTTTGTGATTGTGTTTTCAATATTTTGCTTTTAAGACACTCCCACCCCTCTTGAGCTCCCTTCTCCTTAAATATTTCTGACCATGAGATTTTACCCAGCAAAACACTAAATTTGTCAAAATTTGCTTTCCTGAAGTCCAACATCTATGTCTGTCTACATACAGCTTTTCCCGTGCCCAAGACTGTAAATGTCAAAATCACATGGTCACCACAACCCACAGAGCCCACTGCTTCCACCTCATAAACCAGTTCTTCTCTGTTGGTGAGAATCAAGTCCAAGATAGCAGATCCCCTTGTTTCCCTCTCCACTTTCTCAATAATGAAGTTGTCAGCAAGACAAGTCAGGAATTTGTGCCATTCAGTGTTATAAGCCCACTGACTTCAAGATATTTATAACTTGTACACTGCCCTGAGCCTAGTCTCTGGGGGGGGGAGAGTCTAAAATCAAACTTAATAAGTAAATCTATTAATAAATAAATTCCTGTTGAAAAATAGATATCTTGAAATTTACAATGTCAACCTCAACAAGGTTTCGCCCTTCTAACTTTTGCTGGGGGAAGTGACATAAATGTTGTAAGGGACAGCAGGATTCACAGTGGTAT
This sequence comes from Heteronotia binoei, assembly GCF_032191835.1. Lineage (NCBI taxonomy): Eukaryota > Metazoa > Chordata > Lepidosauria > Squamata > Gekkonidae > Heteronotia > Heteronotia binoei. Next base: position 57,761,224 of record NC_083225.1, read on the forward strand.
TTTAAGTTTCATTATGATTCTCCAAGTATACAAATTATTCTAGAGAAAAACAAGAAAATTTTTAAGAATGTCATTGGACCCCAACATCAGCATTAAATTTACAATTTTCTGACTGAGTTGCACTTGTCAGCCACATGAAGAAATTGCATCATGTAAATCATAACTTTTAGAGCATTTCTAGATATTACTGTCCTCCAGGTTTCCATGTCATAATCTTTACCCTGGACAGCTGAAACAATCCTATTAAAACAATATATTTCTAAGTACTCCATGCTAGGAATAAACCAGTGTATGACTACATTTATTCCCTGGTCACCTAAAAGTGTTTACAGCAATTAGGAATAGTGATGCCTAACTATATGACTAACAGGCTCAACAGGTGAGCACTCAGAGAAGCCAAGTATCTCACTTCCTGCCAGTCTTTTTGCAACCACTCAGCTGGGCAGAGGAAAAATCCCAGGGGATAACCTATTGCTAATAACAAGCTTTATGGTTGGCTTCCATGTGGAGGAGTGGGGAATCAAACCCGGTTCTCCTAGATAAGAGACCGCACACTTAACCACTGCACCAAACTGGCTCTCTATCCTATGCTTTACAACAAGATTTCACAAGGATACTGTGTCACATCTAATAAGAGTGGCTATTGGTTGAGTAGCAATACCACCTCATCACAGCATTCTGGATTCATAATGTTAGTACAACCAGGGCTTTTTTTCTGGAAAAAGAAGTGCCAGGACTCTCAAGAGGGAAGTGAAGGAGAAACTCACATGTGCCCCTCATGAACTTTTAAACATTTTTTGAGAATTTTATTTCCACAAAGAAGTTCTGCTATGTTACCATCATTTATTTTATTTATAGTCACAGATCTTAGCATGCTGAAAATGTATTAAACCACGCCACCATCCACAATATAGTGTATATATTTTTATCTGTTTTAACTGTATTTTATCTGTTTTTAACCGTATAATCTGAATTGTTATTTAATATGATGTTAATCACCCTGAGCCCATTCTGGGAAATCATCTAAATAAATAAAATTTTAAAAACTCAATTCTGCTGCATTCCCCCAGAAAAAAACGGTCCGAGTACAACTATAACAGTGTCTCAGAGTCTTTCTTTTTAAAGCATATCACAGTCTAAGCTATAAACTTATTAAAAGGCACAAAAAAGAGATTTCTTCTGTTATGTAAATGGATGCCCACAATTTAATTTCCTCGTAGACTGGGGGAAAGGGGCTATTACAAATTAATCACCATTGGAAATATTTCCCACTTTAATTCATCTGTGTATTTCTACAAAGTACATCCTTATCACTGTAATTTAATGAATAAATTGTGCCATATCCAAATTTATTTCAACAGGCTTTGAGCATATATTTTTTCAAACTAACATGAGGTGGAACCTGTAAAACAAGAAAGAGTCCTTCCAAGCATAGCAGAAAATGCATTTTTAATCATTTTGTTTTAATTTAATTTTAAAGTAAACTGCTTCCAGATTTCAGCCTGTATAAACAGAGTTTTTGACATGGTATTTAGTTTTTCTGATGAGAACTTTTAAACAATCAGACGTTGTTTTAGAAGTATAACTATGGGAACTATCAGGGTATGAGAATTATGTATATGTACACAAAGAGACCCTGACCTAGATAGCCCAAGCCAGCCTGATCTCATCAGATCTCGGAAGCTAAGCAGAGGTTGTCCATAACTTGCATTTGGATGAGAGACCATCAAGGAACACCTGGGTCACTACACAGAGGCAGGCAATGGCAAACCAGCTTTGAATGTCTCTTGACTTGGAACTCTATTGGGTCACCATAAGTCAGCTATGACTCGATGACACACAAAAAAAGCAGTCCAATGCACCATAATTTCAGTTTAGGAACCATTCATAACATTATTTAATGTGACACATGTATACTTAGCACTAATTATTTAATCCATTGTTCATGAATCACACTGGTTAAAGGGTCTGTTCTCACATGAGAGGTGACACTGTACATTGGTTTCCTCTCAAAATCAACTTGGAAACTCCAACTGGTCCAGGATGCCACAGTTTGACTATTTAGCAAGAGCTAGACAGAGCATGCATATTACCTCCCACTCAGCAGACCTTTCACTGGTTCCCCATTTGTTACTGAGCTCAGACTCTGAGCTACTTAACAGGAGATGCCAAGGATCAACCATGGGACCTTTTGCAAGCAAAGCAGACCTCTGCCACTGAGCTGTGGTCCATCAATTCTCAAGCAAATGAGAAAAATAATCCTTGTTTCATTTTTTTTTTTTTGCATATTTCTTATCCTATTCTTCTCCCCAATGGGGACCCAAGGCCTCACAAAAATAGTTTATTAAATCAAACAAAATGCAGTGTAAAAAGAGAAGCAAAAGACCCTGGCCTAGTCTGATATCCACTGGGTTGGTCCATCAAAGGCTATCCTTCAGCTATCCTTCAGCTCACTTCTGGCCATGCCCAGGGCTTAAATACCTAAGTACCTGCAACAGGTAGGAGACATATCCTCAAGCCTGCATCTTACAAACAGCTGGCAGATATTTTCCCACAATTTCTGCCCACCCACATGATATACTCAGCCATGGAAAGGTCTCAGCAGCAGAGTACTTGCTTTGAATGCAGATTTAAACTCTGGCTCTTTTGCTTAAAAAGAATTCAGGTAATAGCTATTAAGAAAGATGTTTTCCTGCTTGAGACTGGAGAGTGCAGTGCATAGATGTTACTGAGTTAGACAGATCAAAGGTATTATAAGACAACTTCATATTTTCAGTTGGGGAGTGACGGTGGCTCAGTGGTAGAGCATCTGCTTGGGAAGCAGAAGGTCCCAGGTTCAATCCCTGGCATCTCCAAAAAAGGGTCCAGGAAAATAGGTGTGAAAAACCTCAGCTTGATACCCTGGAGAGCCGCTGCCAGTCTGAGAAGACAATACTGACTTTGATGGACCAAAGGTCTGGTTCAGTATAAGGCAGCTTCATATGTTCATATGTATGTTCAAGTAAATACAAGGAAGTATCCCAGGACAACAAAGAATCTTCCCATGTGCATGTTGTATTCAGTATAAGTAAAGTGTATACTTGTATATATTCAACAAAACCAAAAAGTCATAACAACTAGTTTGTGTTGATCTACCTAGTAAAGAGTGTCTGATTAAACAATATATTGTGAATCTCTTCTGAGATCAATAGTACATCAAGATATTGAAGGAAAGTGAGAAGGCAGACATATCTTCAATAAAACTATCACTTCTGTTTAACTGGAAGCCAGAATCACATGCCCTTGGACACAATCTCTGGGAAGCAAAATTCCATAACAACTCCCATTGTTTAATTTAAAGCTGATTAATAATCACCAAAGATGAAAGGAAAGTAACTATACATTGCGGGGGAGGGGAGAGATTCATTTTGATTTTGTCCCTTACAGAATGAGTGGGGAGGTACAGTTCTGTGCCAGAAGAACAAATACACTGTCTTTTCATTTTCAACACAGTAGGAAAAACAGATCAGCATTACCAGAGAACACATCTGTATTTCTTTCATTAACACAAGAGACAGTAATACGTACCGCCTTCCTCAACTCCTGCTTTGAAACAATAATCACATTTGGTGGATCTCCAATAGCTGTAGAAGCCCCTCCAATATTTGTGAAGATTACTTCTGCAATCAGGACATGTCTGGGGTCAAGATTAAGCACTTCACATAACCTAAAAGCAAAACAAATGGCATCTAATTTTTTTTTCTCTTCAAACAACTAGCTTGATTTTTTTTAAAGATTAAACTATAAAAGCAAATGCAAACATACTGAAATTGTTGCTATTTCAACACTATCATCTTAACTCTTTTCTTATAAGGGGAGGATCCTCAGAATAGTTCCATTGACATGCTTTATTCATTTATTTTCTTTGATATTTATATCCTGATTTTCTCCTCAATAGGGACTCTAAGCAGCTTACAACACCATTGTCCCCTTCTCCATTTAATCTTCACAATGACCCTCTGCAGTAGGTTAGGCTCACAGAAAGCAACTGGCCCAAGGCCACCCAAAAAGCTTCCATAGTCCAAGGGGAATTCAAACCTAGGTTCCTCAGCTCTTAATCTGACACTCTAACCACTACATCATGTTGTCAGGCTTCTCCAGAATAAATTACTGAGGACTGCCATTGCATTATCTGAATAGTGGATTGCAGACTTCATGCATTGAACAGTACACACAATTCAGTTGTAAAAATCAACCAAGAAGTTATTTTGTTTTACCTGCTTATCCATTAAAATCTGCTTTCTTGTGCTTCTATCTCCTTTTTCTTAACCTATACTGGCTCTTTTCTGAGTCTTTTGTTGTTGCCATGAAGTCACCAGTGATCTAACCAGGGCCAACCCAATTTAACTCCCGAGATCTGCTGAGATCAGGCTATTCTGGGCTGTCCAGGTCAGGGTTATCCTGAGTCTGTAATTCCATTTTAATCTATTTGTTCCAGTATCCACCAGAAAGCCTAACCTTACTTCTTTCAGTTCTCATCTGAGCTATACTGGTCTAAGCCCACTGAAGTGAATAGGCTTGCAAAGGTGAAATTCTGCTTAGGGCAGTACTCCTACAAAGTACATCAGGCAAAGTAAAATCTGCATGATCACACAGTGTTCATATGGAGAAACTTGCACCAGTGAAACAGAAGAGCATTTAGATCCAATCCAGCTCTTCAGTTCTGGTCTTCAGACAAGGGTAGCTTATTGAATAAGTTCCAGCCATGAAGTTCTTTGTTCAAATATCACTTGAGCAATGAATCTACCAGATTGCTTTGAGTAAGTCATTCTCTTCAGAGCAGCCCTCCCCATCTGCAACATGGAGACATTGCTACTAACCTGCCCTGCAAGATTATTGTATTTGGATAATTAATGTCAGCATTAGGAAGACTGAAGCAGTACAGAAAAGCAAATATACAAATGTTGTTTTGTGAAGCTTTATTATTTAGGAAACAATTTGAGGTTAAGTTGGAAATGCAATATAGAACTCTTCAAAGATAGTTAACCCTGGACCCCCTCTCCAACTAGTATGGGCTATAATCAATTGGCTCCTATGCTAACCTCACTATGGACATCTAGTTTCTATGGACCTTACAGCACTGCTTCAAGCCAGGCCTCAGCAAGTTTCCTGCCTGTTATTGTATGAATTTCCTAGGCCTGCCACATTAAGAGAATACCAGACTTTGCTAAACTGACAAGCTGCTCAGCGCTGCAGAACAGCAACTGCATCCTTGTCATCTAGAAGACAGTACCAGAAGCAGCCCTGAGAGAAGCCATGTTCCTGAGACGTTCCAAGAAGACCTCTTTCTCTAGCAAACTGCCAGACAGAAATGGTTTCTTCACCATGTACTACATTCCAGAGCTCAGCCAATGCTTTGAAAATGCAGATGCTGTGGAATAACAGTCAAAAATAAACTGCTGCAAAATCTCCTCACCAAACGAAAGAATCTTCCTGTCACCCATCAAGACAAGCTTCTTACACAATAAAGCATCACTGAAGATGATTGTCAACAGTCACATCCTGCTGCATGTCCCTTTCTTTTGTTTTATCATTGTTCCCCTCCAAGGTGTTACAATAGGAAAATTTGGCCCTAAATTGAACACTCCAGTTTCATTGTGTAGAATATGGTTTGCACTCAGCAAACCATCATCGTCCATCAAATTTTTTTGTCTTATCTCCTGGGACCCATCTCTGGGTAGATGTTACCCATCACATGACCCTGCCTCAGGATATGAAATTGGCTATAAGGTGGACAGGTTTTTGGCCATTCAGGTGTGTCTCTGATGATACCCTAACTTGCTGCCCAAGCCACCCCCAATTTCTGGGCCCATTATTGCAAGTGACACTGGTCATCTCTTGCCTCCCCATCTTCACTGGAGGATCATCCTTCATCCATTGTTGATAGGTATAGTATTGCCCTGTCTGTACCCTTATATGTCCCTATCAATTTTCCTGCCTATTTTCCTAGACTTGTGTGATTGCTGATAATTGTGTTTTTCTTGTGAGCTTGAGTGGTTTTTCAATAAAAATCTATATTTAGTATAAAATCTCCTTGTTATTTAAAAGGGGCTCCTTTGGAGGACTGACTTCTGTATACATATGTTATCAACCCTGTATATTTTATCATCTTTGCCCACATAAATAATTCCCCCCACACCCCTCTTGAGACTAATCCAGCTTACAAGAGATGGTGGTTATATGTGTGACTTAATATTATTGTTTTCATTAAAACTCAGACTTTTCCTGATGGCATTTAAATAGACATATTTTGCAAAAGGGCATTCCCTATCAGTGTCTAAACTAAAGCAACACTAACAAGAGGAGTAAATTTTGCCTGCTAAGTGATGCTATAGGGCTCTGTTATGCTTACACTTAGGTAAGATTTACTATTTCCCATTTGAGAAGCAATTCTGGATAACAACACCCCATAAATGTACGTGGGAGTAGGTTCTTTTAACAAAAATATTTTAAAATACAAGCCATAAGCTAGTTTTTTAAAATATATAAATCTCAGTTAATCAGCGAATGTGACAAGAAAATAAGATCGTTTTTCATGTATTGCTGGTAAAAGGCTAAAGTCTTATTGTCAAAGAATCAGTAAAATTGTTTACTAAGCTTCATCACCATGGTAATAGCAGCTTAGAACCACATTTCAAAATTGGTCAAAAGGAGGAAGCAGCAAGATAAATTGAGTGACTCTTACCCAACTGTATAACAGAATAGGGAAAAAATCCAATGTATTGGAAACAAAGCAAATAAAAATATATCTATACAGCCAGTGAGATTCAGATAGAAAAATTATTACAATGTAATGTCACAGTGGCCTATGCAAAGTAATAGAAAGGTATCTATGTATTTTTAACGTTGCTGATTAAATGGACAAACTTTTTGTAGCATGTCTTTAATGACTGATATTTAACAACTGATAAACAGCTCTGTTATGAGCTGAAGGGCAGAACCTAGTAATCAAAGGGAGGAAAAGAAAATACAGTTAAAAATAACTGCACTGCCATTTATTTATTTGGGTTCTCTATGCAAATCTTCCTGTTTCTTTTCTTCACATGCCTCAAACATCCATTAATCTACATGCATCAAAAAGGGCCTTATTGACATTTTCAGGACCCCTTAAGTTCAGGCCCACTTTTCTCCACATAGTAACAGCTGCCCTGACAAAGCAATGGACTTAGACTACAGTAGCTTTGTACAGGTTTCCACTATTTAGTGTTCCATGATATTTAGTGGGACTGTAATATTGTGTTCCGCATTTTCACACACACAGCATTGTGCATAGATGCTAAGACAACTTGTTCTATGGTCAGAACTCCCAGGTTGTGGTGGTAGTAGTAGAAACTGTAAGTTGCAGCTGACTTATGGCAACCTTGTAGGGCTTCCAATGCAAGAGACGTAGATGCCACAAAACTGGGGACAATGCAGGAGGTGCCGGACCCACATATGCTTGAAACCAAACAAATCCACATTTTGTTTGCTTAGTTATAGATAGAAAACTTTTGTGTTTCTGACCCAACCATTGCATTAATCAGATACCAAATGTGTTGGGATGATGAGCTGTTTCTACTATCAGGTGGAAAGTACTTGAAAGCAGATCTTTTTATGGGTGCAGCATTCAGTACCCAACATTTATTGTGCTGCTTTTTCCTCTGCCTATTTGAATAAGATGAAAATGGCACCTTGATCCCAACACACCACACCCACTCTTGTTTTTAAAACAAGCATGCAACAGTGTAAAATGCTCTATCAGGTCACCTTGTCATCACAAAGGACCCTGTGATGGACTCAGGCCCTTAGCCTGAGTAGCTGAGAAACAGGCTTACAGCGATTGGCTGGAACGTTGCCTGAGCAACAGAAAAGTATCCTTTTGAGGTTTGCTCAGCAGAAAATCATCTCAGGATTTTTCGTCTTAGCCAGGGGGTCTTTGAGAAAAGTCTTCAGAATACCAGTCTGAAGTGAAGACAGTGGGATTAGGCCGGGCAGTTGTAAAACCAACTGGACAAGGGGCTGAGAGTAGCCAGAGTGGCTGAGCTCCTTGTGGGAGACAGAGCTGAGTAGATTCTGTCTGGAAGAGGGAGTTTTCAGATGGTTTGAAACTCTGAGGGAGATTTTGCCAGTGCATCAGGCAATCTCCAGGTACAAACTAGATCACACAAATACACACTGAGAGGAGAACTGTATTCTGGTGGTCAGCAGAGGTACCCAAGACTCAGACCAGAGGACTAGCTGTGGGGCTGAGACGCATCAGTATTGAGGGGTGCGAGTCCTGGAAGATAGCTAGTGGAAGGGTCTGTGAGGGAGAATACTGACACCAGTCAGTAGTTCTCTATGTGTGTGTAGAAGAGTGATTGAAGTTTGTTATTTATATGATTTACCACTGCCAAAGCTAGGGCTTAAACAACTGAAGGAACAGCATTCGGAGTGCCCAGAAGGCACAGCCTGTGTGAAGTAGAATCCAGTGGGATTCTGAAACTTGCCTGGTTTATTGTTTATTTTAAAGATCTTCTGCCAAAGTCTTGTTATATTTTTATCTCAGCCTGAAAAAGTCTCTACTCTTTGTAATTATTTTATTCTGTCAACCAGCTGCCAACTGATTTGCCTTTTAATATTGAACAGTTATAATCAATATTATTTCATCCCCCCCCCCCTTTGCCTTTTGTTACCTAATAAATATTTTGTGGGTTTTAACTTTAAAACCATCTGGTGCCAATTATTAAGAGTTCTGACAGGATTTCGGAGAGTGTATCTGAGGGACTGAGGGAAGGTGACCTGGGAGAAATTTAAAGTGGTCGCCCTCCCAAGTAAAGCCTCTGACAGGGTTGCTCACAGACCCATTCAGAGCACCAAGAGGGAAAAGCTCCCTTGCATAAACTGTATTTCTTCTCACACTGCAAATGCAACAAATAAAACCCTCCTAAACAGCAGGTGTTGACAATAACAAGAGATGACCACAGTAAGGTAAAGGCCATGAGGGAATGGGTGCTAATATTGTTCACAGATATGGTATAGGAAGGCAGGCTTGTGCAAAGAACTTACACAATGTTGTATCATGAGATCACTATTTGAGGATTGCCCATAAACACTGGTGAAACTGTGGAGCCACAGTAGGAAGAAAGGGGTAAGGTAAAGAAGAAAGGAGAAAGTGGTGGCAGGGAGGTGATGGTAGTAGTGGTGGAAGGATGGGAGCAGAAAGGTGGTGGTGAGAAGGATTACAGCAGTGAAAAAGAGACGACAACAGCACTGGCAGGAGGAGGGAAGCAGCACAGAAAAATCATGAGTAAACAATGAGAGAAAGAGGGAACACTAGGTAGAATGAGCAAGCAGTGGAAGGAGGAGGGGGAAAAAGGGGGACCTCTAGCAAAAATGGTGGTTTGTGTTGGTTCATGTGATTTTTCCAAACTATGGGATTGTTTCATTTCATTATTTCTCCAGTTGCTCTAACTACTTCATGGTTCATAGTTTCATTTTGTTTAGAAGGTGTAAAACTCACTGAGAGTCTTCAGCAGGCTCTCCTCCACCCAACCTCCAAGTTTGGTGAAGATTGGATTTTGAATGTCTGAGTTATAGCCCGCCAAAGCAGGTGCCCCCAGGAAAACTCAGCTTTAGCTCTTACAATGAAAACTAACTCTTCTCTCTTTGTGATGCAGTGCAAAGTGAAAGCAGTGGAGTCAGGGTGTCTGTTCCCATAGAGCAGAATGGGGACTCTGTGATTGGCTCCCAGAGTTCCCAATCAAGCTACGGACAATTGCTATGGGTGTTTCTAGGGCTCACAGAAGTCTACCCCCAGCACTGCCTAGGAAATTATTTAAATGGCACTAGCCTGTCTGGGAGAATGAACCACAAAAACAAAACAAATGAAGCACAAAGAAAAAGTGGGGCTTATTTTCCATTTCAGGCATGGCACAAGCAAATGAACGAGTTTGAAATGAACTATGAATCGGAACCCCTAATGATTACTCCCAGAGGGCAGCCTTTAACCGTAAGGCACAATCTTTTCAGGCCTTGGAAATAAAAAGGGTGCAGGCCTTACGCACAGCAAGATTATGCCCTTCATCTAAGCAAATTAGGTATTGTGAATGCTCATCGTTAATAGCCATTTTAGTGTCACAATCCAGGCATTTCTAAAATAATGCCATCGCAAATAAAAAGGTATAATCTGAGGTAAATTTTCTTCTCAAAGTATCCAGTAGTGAGAGCAAAGCTGTCACTAATTCTTCCTCTTCCACAGTGGTGAGAGAAGAACTGAGTGAAGATTGCCCCCCCCCCCACACTCATTCTGAACCCTTTCCATTCTGAAACCAGAATGTATCTTTCTATGACTGCAAGTTTTGCCTCCAACATCTATGGTTGAATATAACCCACAATCAACTGTATTTTAACTGGGATTGATTTCCCACTTCCTTAAGCTGCTCTCACATTCCTCTTCCCAGCGGGGCTTCCTTCCGATTTCACACTATCTGCCCCAGGGCTGCAAGTAACGTTGGTGTTTTCATGCAGCAAAAAACCTGGGTTTTAGAGATTTTTGTTTGCTGCGCAAAAATACTGACATTACTTGCAGCCCTGGGGCAGATAGTGTGAAATCAGAAGGAAGCCCCGCTGAGAAGAGGAATGTGAGAGCAGCGTAAGGTGAGTGGAAAATCAATGTGGAAGTTAGCAATCAGCCAGAATTATGGAGAAAAACTGAGATATGTTACTCACTGCAACATATTCAGTCACACAGGACACAAACTTTCAGCTTGAAACACAATTTTTAGCACTTGATATTTAAGAAAACAGGTCCAAAATGCTGTCAGTGCACACAAAGAGCACCATGACTTAGAGACACTACATTAAAGTTGATTTGATCACCTTCCCCTGGATTGTGGCTGACCTGTCAGGTCCTTCCTCTATCCCTTCCCTTTGCCTAACTAATTTTCCCACTATCAGGCAAGCAGGAAGACAGAATGTTTAATTATTTTCTTGTATCTGTGTTATGTTCTGCCTTTCCAGAAACTAGGATGAGTGGCTATGAAGGCTGGAACTGCAAAGATAGGAGTATTGGATGGATGGAGAGAAAGTAATCTGCTGCCTCTAAAGTAGATAAATAAGAATTGTTATATTGGTTGCATTTTTAATTAATTCTGTAATTCTAGTACATTGTTTGGTGGTTGCCAGGTGGGGCCCAATTTCCCAGAATTACAACTATCTTACAATTACAATTACAACTATGAAATTGCTGAGCAGACAGGTTAAAATGGATAAAAGGAAGTACTTCTTCACCCAAAGGGTGATTAACATGTGGAATTCACTGCCACAGGAGGTGGTGGCGGCCACAAGCATAGCCACCTTCAAGAGGGGTTAGATAAAAATATGGAGCAGAGGTCCATCAGTGGCTATTAGCCACAGTGTGTGTGTGTGTATGGCCTGATCTAACATGGCTTCTCTTATGTTCTGATTACAAATATAAATTCCCCTGGATAAAACGGCTGCTTTGGAGGGTAGAGTCCAAACTGAAAGCATCAACAGACAAGTCCTTCTACAAACCTGAGGAAAGCCCTAGTTTTGTTGGAAAAAAAACTGAAATCTAAAAACAATAGTCTTGAGTGTTACCTCCCCCCCATAAGAGAAACGATACCTGTAGTTTTAAGAAATGTATGCCCCAGTGGCCATTGCTAGACAACAAAAACAGTATGGCCAGTTGAAGCCCTGGTTTCTGTCAGAAAAAGGCAGGGGAGAAGGGGCAGGGACTTTTCCAGGGTTGTTTTAGATTTTGAAGGAGATCTCAACAGGGCCAAGAACAGCAGCAACTCTATCAGGCAATTTGATATCATGCAACTTGCATGACTCACCCAGGTCCAGCTGATCACTGCTATTCAACAACAGGCACCACCAGAAAACCAGTGTACATGGTGGTCAGACAAAGATCTGGGAGACCAAGACCCAGGTTCAAGTTCCCATTCTGCAATAGAAGCTCACTAAGTGACTTGGGCCGGCCAAATGTTGTCAGCCTAACCTCTCTCACACAGGGTTGTTATGAAGATAAAATGGATGAGAGGAGAATGATGTAAGCTGCTTTGGGTCTCCACTGTGGAGAAAAGCAGGATATATATGAATGAGAGAGAGAGAGAGAGAGAGAGAGAGAGTGAGAGTGAGAGCACGCAATGTAGCCAAAGATGGGGAGCTGAGAAGAGTTAAAAACAGGGAATATAGAAGCAGAGACTAATGAGGTTGGTGGGGAAAAGAAAACAAGGAAATAGTGTGGGGAGTGTGATGCAGGGGGAAAGGAGATACCATTAACAAACTCTTGCGGGTTCCCTACCATGCAAATAGACCAGTGGCCAACCCTGCACAAGTGGTCCATAGTGGTCCCAGGCAGAGGATGCAAGAGCGAGGGAAAGCTGGAGATAGGAGGCAGGTAAAAGTGATTGCACTATGTGTGGACAAGAAAGGAGGAGAGACTGTAGGAGTTTTCAGGGAAGGGAAAGGGAAAATAGTGGAGGGAATGAGATCCACCACCCTGCTCATTTCCTTGAGGGTCCCCTGCTTGTGAAGTCTATTTTGTTGAATAATCAAGGCCCTATTAGAACAACTGTGCTGTAAATACCCACCATAACTCTTTAGGAATAAAAGGTTGTATTTTTTTAAGGACTGGAAAGCCAGTGAACATCTAAATCCGTTAATCTGAAGGACACTCATCCTTTTTGTTAAGTATTAGGATTCATACTTTAAAGGACGGTTGCTGTAATTTGTATTCTGTGAGGATGCATATCTGAATAGTTGCACTAGCAACTACTTAATCAAAATCAAATCAGAAACTGACAGATAAGTATTCCTATTACAGCCACAAGGAGGTCCATCTATTATTGGTATGGGATATGGTGATTGCCATTCAGGCAGAGTGCTGTTAGTAGAACGTTTATCAGTTCCTACTATAATTGCTATCCAAATCTCCAGAGCAGTTTTAAAGTGCTGAATAAAAAACAAAACGTAGTAGGACCCAAACTTGCAAAACACAGTTATGAAAGAGCAGGAGAGTTATGAAAGAGCAGAAAACATAATATAACTAGTATTACTGAAAGAACAATGACACTCTCTGGTGACAATTCAATTAAATAACTTTGATAGGGTTGAACCTACTTCTGATAAACATCATTTAGTCACAAAACACAAAAGGAGCCACATTATTAAAACCAACTTCATCAATTGGTTTGGAGTCAGTGCAGGATTTTTGTGGATGGAAGGGTGGTGATTTTTGCTGATTCCCTCCTCTGAGTCCCCCCACCCCACCCCCGCTCTTGCTCTTTCCTAGGGATCCCCTGTCTTCCTTGCTCCCTTAAGCAGTGTTTCAGGAGGCATTCTGGGTTGTCAAGGGAGGAAGGGGGTGAGAGTGTTGCATTTTGCTAATGAAAATTCTTTCAGTGAGTAGAAGTTACTGCTGGATCCAAGCTATTATAAGCAGATTAACTATCACAAATTCATCAACCTCTCTGCTCCATGGTCATGGTATCAATGCTTGGTAGTAAAACCTCTTGCTCACTACAATGAAAACACATGAAACATTTTACTGGTGAAATAGACTGGTGAGATTGCCACTGATGTGTTTTAGATTTTTAACACTATGTTATATTGTGTACTTTCGATGTGTATTCAACCCAGAACTTCCCATCCAGATGGATAGCCAGAATATAAATACTGTTTCATTACTAAGTTTAATTATCTTATTATTTGAGTTGCTTATAGTCCACCTTTTTCACAGGCACTCAAGTTGGATTACTCATAGTATAAAACAAAATGTAGCAGGGGTGGCCAATGGTAGCTCTCCAGATGTTTTTTGCCTACAACTCCCATCAGCCATGCTGCCTGGGGCTGATGGGAGTTGTAGGCAAAAAACATCCGGAGAGCTACTGTTGGCCACCCCTGAAATATAGCATTAAAATGTACCTTATGGTTACTGGAGTAAAGAGCAGCATGGTGGTAACATTGTCCAAAAAGGCTGAAAGGATTGCAGCAATAAGGCAAAGAATGATAATCATCGCCCACACCTTGCCTCGAGACAGTCTGTAAGCCTAATGAAAACAGGCATAGAGAAATTAAATTGGTGAAGTGAGTGAACAACATATGACAAGTTCTTGGTGAGCCACTTAAACATGGAGCTTTCCTTGGGCATCATTTCACATCAAGAGCCATGCTGCATATTGTGTCCAAAAAAAATGCCCATTTATTAAGAATCATCAGTTTCAAAGAAATCAGGTCAGTTTCTCAAGATTAATGAAAATACTTTAAATACATACAAAAAGGATGAAGACAAAAATGGTAGCTCATGCCAGCACTCTTGTCTTCAGTGTGCTTTTATCTCAGCCTGCCTACAAGAGCAACTCATACTCCATTCTGAATAGAAGTCAGAACTTTGGAATAATTATAGCCTTTGGCATCTCTCATCACTTTTATTCTTTTGACAGGGTCAAACTAGACATGCACTGGCAGTTCCATGTCTGAAGCTCCCAGTGATTTTTTTTAAAGTTGTTTTTCAAACATAGGAAGGCCATCTGAGATCAGGACCACAGTTTATGAGACAGGAGGTTTCAAATCTCTCCCTCTATGATGTTTTCCTGACCTGAAGCAGGATATCAACCTGGGAGTTTCCCCATAGTGCTATTCTCAATGTATCTGTTAAGTTTAGCCCAAATGACTCATTGGGGACATATCAGGAGAGACTAAGCCCCATTCCCACGCTGCATGGAAAACTGCCACATGCCTGAAAATGAAGCTAAAAATAATTGGAAGCTTTGAACATAAAACATTCATCAGGTTTGGCCCTGAGAAGGGAGGTATAGAGAGAGACCCATTATAACAGTAACTATTAAAAAGTAGGGGCAGCATGGCAATATCTATCTGCTCTCTGAGCCAACTTGGTCACATTGAGATTGTCCATTTTACTGAATCCTTGTGACTGCTTGGATGTTGGGGGAGACTTTTAAGTGAATCAGCCCTTAGCGAGTTCAGCTCCTTTCTGCAAAAGGACTACTTAACAGAAGATATGCCTCTTCGTTAATGAGAAACAGGCTCAGATATATTTATGAAATACTAGCTAGGGAAAGTGAGGCATTCTTAACTTTACATATTTGTAAACACATATAAAATATTGCAAATGAGTGCTATACAGATTCATATACCAGGCAACTGCTCAAAGGAGAAAAATGAAAGTGGCAGTAGTTCTGGGAAGTCTCAATACTGTTTTACTATCCACATGCTAATATTGCAGCTGTATTTAAAAAAAATTTAAATCAGATCTGAAAAACAGCCGAAGTAATACTAGAATGCAACAGGTGGACCAAAGTATCACCTGGATTTTTAAAGAGCCTAGAATGGACTATACACCAGTGTATATGTAGTGATCCATTCAACACCACTTAATTTGTAAAGCAATCTCTAATCTTAGTGATATTAATGGCTTTTTGGAACAGGTAAGTTCTATGTACCATTAATGTCTTAGGTTAGCCGAAGCAAGTAATTAACCTTGAGAGGAATACTAAAGTGTGCTTTTATTTATTTTTTTCAATACAATATAGATACAGAGCATTTTTAAGCTCAAGTGATAAAACTGGATATAACTGCTTACTTTAAAAAAGAAGCTAACTTACCTTGACTGCACAATAATCAAAAAATCCAGTTTCTGAGAAGATTGCAACTAAAAGCATCTAAAGAAAATAAAAACTATTTTGCAATGAAAGCAGGCATTTTAATCAAAAAAGTAAATAATGTGTTGCCTTCCTCCTCCTATCCCACCCAACCCCTTCACCCCTAAATTCAAAATCATGTTTCTCTTACTCAGGGCTTTTTTTGAGCAGGAATGCACAGGAACACAGTTCCAGTTGACTTGGTGTTGGGGGTATGTGGCCTAATATGCAAATGAGTTCATGCTGGGAGTTTTCTACAAAAAAAAAAAGCCCTGCTACAGTAAGCTACAGTTACTAGCAGATACACTCCAGTTACAAGTTCTGTAAAACCATGTTCCTGGAAGTACCTCTGTAGTGCAATTGCTCACTATGTTCACTAGGAAAAAGACAGCAAGACTGACCTAAGATACTACACATGGTGAGAAAGGTTCCCTAAATCCCTTGCAATGTATTCAATGTAAGCACTCATGCAATGCTGGCAGGATAGAGTGGTACCCAGGATCCACTCAGTTCTAAAGTATAGATGCAGTAAGGAGGAAAAGTCCACTGAAAATTGTTGAGCAAGAGCTATGATTGCCAGCCTCTGGGAGCTATCTCCATGACTACTGTTTTTGTGAATGGTCCATTTAGTGGCGACGTGGGATAATGCCTCTTTGAACACAGGCTAGCCTTCCCGTTGGAGGCTCTGTATGATTCCCACCTTGATGTAATTTAATATCTTGGAAAAGTGAGAAGTTCAAAATTATGTCTTTGAAAAATGGCGAATGTTTTTGTGAACCAGAAAGTAACTGTCTATGACGGACTCAATTTCAAGCACTAGCACTTTAAATCCATCCACAGGAGCAAGCAGATTGGCTGTGAAGTTTCTGTGATGTTTTGGAAGTCTGAATTGGGAAGATTGTTGGTACATTTTAACTGATTATGGGATTGTAAAAACTTTAATACACATTTCTATTTTGATATTGTAATGTTGTTGTGATTTTTGGATGTTTATGATTTAGTACATTAAAGAAGTATATTTAATATTGATTAAGTATTGCATTGAGTGCATTTCGTTAATATTCCACAACTATATTTGATGTTTCTACTCCATTCTGTGGTACTCCAGGGTTGATTAGCCTCTGGGTGGGGCCTGGAGATCTCCCAGAATAACAACTGATTCTCAGACTACAAAGATCAGTTTTCCTAAAAGGGTTTAACTTTGGAGGGTGGCCTCTATAGCATTATATACTGTTGAGGCCCCTCCCATCCCCAAACCTCATTGGCCCCAGATTCTACCTCCAAATCTCCAGGAGTTTCCCAATCTGAAGTTGGCAACTATAGTAAAAACACTGTCCTACCATTCCACTAAGCCTTCCTCCATCCTAAGTGGCTCTTCCAGATGAGGTGCCCGTTTTTAAAAGTCATCTGAAAATGACGTTTTGATATCCCAGTGATGTACTGTAGTAACATAATGGGAACTAACATTGTTGCAACTCCTCTCAAAAATAACAAATGTGAACAATACCAGTATATTTTCTATAAAATCATTTTAGACCTTGGAGGCACAAGATATACATAAAGAGTTTTAATTACCATTCCAAAAAGTAATGCCAGAGTTTCAAAATCAATCCACTCCACTACTTTGACCAGGCTTGGCTTCTGCAATTAAAGACTGCAATTATAATTTAATCCCATGGATCTCCTAACTAGCTTTCAGCTTTGAAAATACAAACACTGATTTTTTCAATGAAATTTCCTTTCTATGAAATTAATTAGTGTTTTTACAAGGAGCCCAAAGGAGGCACTTTTCTATTGACACCGTAAAATGCTGACAACTTGAAGGGTTCATTTACAGCATACCTACACTAAGCAATTTTTATTCTGTTGTTGTTCCACCTTTATAGAAACAGATGAAAATTGGATTACTGGTTTAGGTGCCTTTCTGCTGATACAGTAATACTATACAACTTCTTCCATGGATGCTTGGATGGAATTCATAGAAGCAGCATTTCGAAAGGTAAAGGGACAAAGGATAAAAATTTAAAAAGTTTCAAACAGTTAAGTAGTTTTAACAGAAATCTTTTTGCTACATAAAAGACTTAATGTAAGTTTTGGAACATAATCAATAACAAGGAAGAGAAGGAGCAAAAAGTACACGACAAGAAGCGTACAGTGACCCAACTTGTCGAACAAGAATCAGTTTTGTATATCTGGTATGGGTAAATGTAAGCTAGGTTTGGTTCATCCAGACTCTTAAGCATCAAGGCAGGAAAGGAAAATAATAAAGAAAATGAAAGGGGGGAAATGAAAATAAAACAATAAATACAGTGTGGGTCTTCATTTTCTTTTTTCCATTTACCTTATTTTTTCTTTCTCTTTTTGCAGTGAAAACTAAGTTATTCAGTTGAGCATGTAGAGTTTAAAAAGGAGCTCAGCTGTATCTTACAAATAAATGAACAGCCTAGCTCCGCATTAAATCCCAACTGCACAATACTTTAGTTTTCAATATACAATTTGTTTTCCTAAAAAATGGAAACTGTTCATCAGAATTCTACTATACCATGCTTAAAGAATGTTTTAAAAATGACAAGTTTCACACAAAAAAGGAGGTGGAAATCCATTTCTTACTAAGGGAATGGGAGCAAGTGGGGACATCTAAGTGTGTCAGTGTTGTTACTAACATTGTTATATTGCTGCTATTGCCTTGCCTAAGTATCAGTGCTGATAACCAACTAAAAACCTATAAAAACAAAAGGAATCATGACTTTTTAAACTTACATCTCCAATTACAGCCAGTGTAGCTAAGGCAGCCAGGGACCCCAGCATCGCAGCTAAAGTTCTGTGAACAATCTACAAAAAAAGGCATGGAGTTACTGATTTCCTTTGTCCAAAGTCCAATTGTGCATTCAGCCTGGCTGCTTATCCCCTCCATCTTCCAATCCTTTCTCAATATTATATAAAGATGCTGCTCAGACCTTCTCTGTTAAGACTCTTGAACCTCTGTTAGATCAGCACAGCAGCAAACCAGGCTGCCTCATGAGGCCTTAAAGGCAAATATTGACAATGTCTACTAGAACACCTGTTATTTTATAGCTATTATAACTGAACTTTCATTTCACTTACTTATTAGGCCTGTAATAGCTTTGAAAATAGTTATTCGACACTGGGGGAAATCCTAAGCACAAATGCACAAGTAGGCTTCCCAACCCTCCCGCCCTGGTGGGGGACCCCAGGATTTCCACCCTCTTCCCCCGCTCCCCAAAAAGACAGAAGCGGGGGAGGGGGAAACGGCGCCAGGGAGCATGGTGAGCCACCCCATCCCGGAGCGGGCGAGGCCGCCGCGCCGCTGCTGCCGCTCCCTCCCCGCCCACCGCAGCTGCTCCTCCGAGAATGGCCCAGGCTGAGCCCATCTCGGAGGAGCAGCCAAGAGGCGGCAGCAGCGCAGGCAAAACCAGGGGAGGGCTGAGGCAGGCCAGGAGCATGGCGAGCCACGAATCCGGGCCCTTCTAGGACCCAGACTCACGGCTCGCCACGCCCCCGGCCTGCCTCCACCCCCCCCCCCTCTGATTCCACCCCAGAGGCGGAGCGGAGCCGGCGAGGCCGCCATGCCGCTGCTCCCCCCCCCCGCCCCAGCATAGCTGCTCCTCCGAGATGGGCTCAGGCTGAGCCCATCTCGGAGGAGCAGCCACGGCGAGCGGAGAAGAGGCGGCAGCTGCGCGGCGGCGTCGCCCGCTCCGAGACCGGGCGGCTCGCCACGCTCCCCAGCGCCGTTCCCCCCCTTCCCCCTAGCTCCACCCCAAAGTCTCCTGGCTCCACCCCCAAAGTCCCCAGATATTTCTGGGATTGGACTTGGCAACCCTATGCACAAGTAAGGTTGCCAAGTCCAATCCAAGAAATGTCTGGTGACTTTGGGATAGAGCCAGGAGAGTTCGGGGGTGGAGCCATGAGCAAGGTTGTGACAAGCATAATTGAACTCCAAAAGAAATTTTGGTTATCACATTTAAAGGGACTGCACACCTTTTAAATGCCTTCCCTACATTGGAAATAATGAAGGATGGGGGCACCTTCTTTTGGAGCTCATAGAATTGAACCTCCTAGTCCAATCTTTTTGAAACTTGGAGGGTATTTTGGGGAGAGACACTGGATGTTACCTCAAAAAACAGCCCCCCCCCGAGCCCCAGATGCCCATGGATCAATTCTCCATTATACTCTATGGGAATTGGTCTCCATATGGAATAATGGAGTGCCCAGAAGACATTTTCCCCACACACACACACTTTCTGATGACCCTGAAGGGGGGGGGGGGAGAAAGAGAACCTCCAAACCAGGGCATCCCCTGCCCCCACCTGAGGATTAACAACCCTATGCACAAGAAAAATTAAGATTATCACATAACTTTAAACGCAAGAAAAATTAAGATTATCACATAACTTTAAACGCAATTGCTGTTTTAATGAGTAAAGACAGTCACTGAGTAGTTAAGACACAGGAGACTTTGCATTTAAGGCCCATTTTGCACTCTCTGTATTCCTGATTTTCTGAGTTCTGGATTCGTCTCATTTTATTTATCATTAAACACTACCATTCTGCATGAAAGTGTCCCTTTAAGGTTTTCTTGATTCTGAGAGGGAATTGTTTACTCTGCACAGTGTTGAAAGCACTGAGATTTTCTGCCAGTGAGGGGGGAGAAAGCAGCCAGCATGCACCCACTTCATTGTACGACTTCCATCACCTCTGCTGAACTCAGCTACCAGACAGGGGGGAGAAAAGCAGCCAGCGTACTGTCTGCATGATTGGGGAAAGGTTTGCTGGAGATAAGTGTGGATAGTAAAGCAGGCATACAGTAAACCCATCTGAGTTTATTGATTAACTTGTATTGATAAAAAAGTTACTTTAAAAAACAGGGGGAGCGAGGCTGCCCCCTGGTGTCAGATCAGCCTTTTGTGAATTGCAGGAGGGCAAGTGAATGGAAGAAGAGGAGGAGCTTCACAAGGGATTGGCTGAGAACCAAGGGGCATGAAAAGAGGGAAGACATTGCAATAACATGTCTGCTTCCAGTGATCCTTAAGCAGAGGAGTGGTTTAATTCGTCGTTAAAGCACTGTTGTTTAACCCACATAAAACAGGGGTGGAGGGTGTGTTTTATGCTAAATTCAAAAGAGGAATGCAGAGCCCTGCAAGACAGGTGCATTGACAGCAGCACTAGATGCAGAACCACTGAATAAACCCGAGGGAACTCTGACAAGAAAGTTATGTAAAGTACCCATGCAAAATGAGTCAAAAAGAACTCTTATTTTTTAGACCAATTTAAAACCTAAACTGCAGAACACTGGTGGTTGGGTTCACTAAACTTCCTTGTACTGGATGTCATGTGTGTTAATCAGAAAAAAAAATAAAAGCATTATTTGGAATGTAAATAGAGAAGAGGACTGCCACTGTATTTAGAAGGCGGAAAGGGCTTGGAAAAGCCAAATTTCTGACTGAGGAAAACCTGAGCAAGTATTAGAGGCTACTACAAAAGCAGTTTCTGATACATGACAATTCTAAATGTGGGTTCTTAGTAGGAAAAAAAATAGGGAAAAAAATAAGCAACACTACACTGTATAAGTGTTGGGTGGTTAAAACTGAGGAAAAGTGAAGCATGAGCTTCTTCAGAAGTTCAAAGGAATTTCTTCAGAAATTCAAAGCAAACAATGGGCTTTTCCAGTTTTCTTTTCCAGTTCCAGCTTTAGGTTTATCCACCAAATTCTCCATGCATTTTTCTGTCTTGAGGCCACTTTCCTTGTGCAGAATGTTTCTGCTGGTTTTCTTTGTCCCTCTCACTCTCACACATCTCCAGTCCACTTTTTCATGGTTGGACTGCCATTATTGTCAAAATACTCTCCCCCGACCCTTCTCTCCATGAGGATGAGTGGTTTTGTTTTCAATTTTTAAACAGTACTAAAATATTGATACATCGATATAGTATTATAATGGTAGGCAGGACTCGAATTCAGTGGGAGCTCACAGGAGCACAGCTCCTGAACTTTTCTGAGAGTTTCACCTCCTCCTTCTGAGAGTTCCACCTCCTTGTCCATTGAATAGTAGGTGCAGCTGCATAACAATTCCTGGATGAGCGCCACCACCAATTTTTCTACAAAATGACCCCTGATGGTAGATTTGGCAGGTTCTCTGAATTCTCAGCTTTCAATTTATTTTTTTTAGTCTCTAGTCATTTTCCTAGAGGAGAGGTGCCTTTTTCTTTATATCTCTACAAGGGAAGAGCATAGAGACTTACTCTTTTTTAAAATGAAAGTTGAGAATACAGAGAACCTGCTAAGCACCTAATTACAATGCTATACTGTATATCAATATTTTAGTACCTTTTTAAAGAAATGCAGCCTTTATATTGATATATCAATTAAAACTTGCACAACATAATAGAAGGGGGTGCTGGGTCACCACTAATGATGCCACCAATGACAGCAGCCTTCCTTGAAAATCATATGCACAAAAATTAAACTGATTCAATAACTGAAAATGCAGAGGGAGGCCAGACATGCCAAATAACCATGCCCAACCCAATCCTTGTGAACCTACCAAGAAAATCAGAAGTTGCATATGTGGAAAAGCTCAATGACACGAAAAAAGAGTAACTTAAATGTATTGGTTACATCTACAGGGAGTGTGGAGGTCTGCCCCTCACACCAGAATCTTCCCACATTAAGGGATACAGTCATTCTTTTCATTGGGCAAATCCTGAAGAAGTGGAGAGAAGTTACACAAGCCATACTTTCTGCGTCACTGCTTCTGAAGCTGTATGAAGTTGCTCAATGCTCAAAATAAAATTTTCCTTCTAAAAATCTTAAAGCACATTTAAAAAGTGAATAAAATACATTAATATCCTTGGAGTGCACATTAAATTGTTGCATTCATGATCATGTCTTATTTCTCACAATATGAATTTAAAAACAGAACTTCAGTTTAGTTGCAAATTGATAATCCTGCTGCAGATGTTCAAGTCATAAAACAAAGATAACTAATTTCTTGGAATTTTCATTACTTTGACACATTTTGTAAATATCTGAGAAGAAAGAAGGAAGATACAATGTCTCAATAAATGGTCTGTTGTTTAAATGCCCAGAATTGACTTACTTCCCCCTATGTCCAGGAGAATGGTTCTACAAATTGAATCACTTTTGACCATGAAATATGTAATCTCATTAAACAAAATGCAATTGTGAAAGGTTTAATATAATTGAAATAACTCACTGCTGTCAGTGAATTGCCTTCAAATGAGTTGGAATGATTAAAATATTACTCAGAGGACAGTTAGATTTCTGATCAAAGTATCATTTCACAAAATCTCATTCACTGCTAATTTCATTAAAATGGCACTGGCTGAAGAAAAAGTTATACTGCTGGGCACTCCATTATTCCCTATGGAGACCAGTCTCCATAGGATATGCTGTTTACTGCTATCACATCAGGAAGAAGTCTGAGCAGCTTTATGTTAGAGCATGGGTCATGTAAAAAAGAATAAAACAGGGGAGGAAAGTTTTATGTAAAAAGAAGGATAAGGATCAATTTCATACAGAAAAGGCTGAAGCCTTCCCACTGTCCACCCTCTATCTCCAGAGCCCCCCACACTGTTTCACAGCTGTTTTTACCCACACAACTGCTGTTAAAAGAATCCCAAACCTGGAAACAAGCTTTCTGTGCCTGAGGACCTAGAAATATACTGTTGTCAAAGCAGACAATATTGAGCAAGATGGAGTAAATATTTGACTTTGTATAAGGAGATGGTTATGAAGGTATGATTGATAAGGCAACTGATGGGCCTCAAGGGGAAAGATATGGCCACTGGGTATCAAGTTGCAATATTATTTATTTAGATATATTCCGATTTTTTTCCCTAATGGGGACTCAAAGCAACTAACAATGTCATTTTCCATTCCTACCTCTTACTCCTGTGAAGTAGGTTAGGATTAAAGAGAGTGACAGGCTCAATAAGGTCATCCAGCAAGCTTCCATGTTAAAGTGGGAGCTGAAGCCTATGTCTCCCAGATCAGTACTCTAACCAGTATACCATGCTGGTATAACATATCTGAGTAGCACTATTTCCAACAGACTGAACAGAACAGGATTGCTAGCCTGTGGTTGGTAACTAGCAGAAGATTCTGGTCACACTAGTGTCATGACATCATTTCAAGCAGTAATGTCATTGATACAGGAGATGCTCTAGCACTTCTCTAAACTTCTAGGTTTAACCATAGAATTTCCTTGGCATTTTCCCACTTACACCCAGCTGAGCTGTAGGCAAAACAGGCAGGTATTAGGAGAGCAGAAGACCTGATCTCATTGGAACAGTGTAGGTTTGCCAATCCCAGTTGAGGGCAAGAGATCCCCAGGGTTAGAAGCCCCCCCCTCCCGCTTCAGGATTATCAGAAAGTGGGGGGGGATGTCTGCAGGACACTCAATCAATCTGTTGGTATCTGGGGCTCTGAAGGGGCTAGTGGATGCTGTGGAAGTCTTTGTGGCTTTCACTGTCATCTCATAAGATTTCATACACGCCCTATAAGATGTTATTGCAGCTTCATCATGAGTCCACTGCCATACTTGCTCTAGTCATTTCAGCTCCTGTTCATCCTCTGTAGCTCTATGGTATACCAACAAGTTTGAAATGGGAGCAAAGAGGGCATTGGGAGCTGATTTCATCAATGGCTTCAGAGAGACAGCCATGCCAGTTCTCTACCAGTACATCTAACAAGTCATAAGGGGACACTGTATCTCACAGAGCATTCTGGAAGCCAATTGGATTTTTCAGTTTCCATGGGCAAGCATAAATCAGCTCGCCATCTAGACATAATGGAACTGAGATGCTCAGATGAGCCTTCAGGGCATAGTGGTCCAACCATGGCACTTCATCAATAGCATCAAGGTCCACCTTTATCCCCATCCCAAAGATAAAATTCAGTGTGTGCCCTACTTGATATGTGGAGCCGGATACAATCTGACAGTCCCAGTGCTGCCATCAATGACAGTAGGTCTGCTGCCTGTGAAAAGGCAGCTTCATCGACATGGACGTTGAAGTCTCCCATACTATGAGTCTGGAATACCACAAAGCCCAGCCTGATACCACCTCCAACAGGTTTGGCCGGGTACCTGCTGGTGCAATAGGTAGTCAGTACACCAGCCAAATAGCCAAACTCTCTTCAGCCTCCCATGCCAAGCCTACGCAATCAATGTCAGCAATCTTTGGTGCAGGGAGTAGCCTGAAGGAGAAAGACTCTTGAATGAGCATCACAACTCCCCGCCCCCCAATCCTTTGGTCTAAAACTGATGAAGCACCAAGAGGGACAGCTCTCTTAGGGTTATCATTTCATCCTCCCTCACCCAAGTCTTGGTTACACATACCAAGTCCACCATTTGCACTGCAAAATAATTTTGCAGCATTATGATCTTATTATTAAAGGACCTGTTGGAGAAAGATTTTTTTTCCTAGCCCCACTCCCAATATGTCTCAGGATGATATAAAGGTTGGAAGGAGATCAAGCATAACCATATCTTCACCTCCTTCCTTTATTACACCATATCCTCCCACATCCCTCAATTACTGGGATTCCCAATTCCATCATGGCCTTCCCCAGCACCATTTCACTCACATTTCCATAGTAGATCACAATAGCTGTTTAAGAGTCTACACAATTACACAGCATGGCTGTCTCTCTGAAGCCATTGATGAAATCAGCTCCCAATGCCCTCTTTGCTCCCATTTCAAACTTGTTGGTATACCATAGAGCTACAGAGGATGAACAGGAGCTGAGATAACTAGAGCAAGTATGGCAGTGGACTCATGATGAAGCTGCAATAACATCTTATGGGGCTTGTATGAAACACAACCCTTAACCTATCAACAATAAAAAACCCATTTTATAAAAACACATCTAACTTTGCCTAAACCTTCCACTAAATTCTATTCCAACCCCCCTCCCATAGCACTCCAGAAATAGATTCTGATAATAAACTCTATTTATCATAAATAAATACAATTAATGACAATTAATAAACCCACAAAATTACTGCTAATGTTCTGGGGGGTGGAATCGTGTTGCTAATATATCTCTACCCCGATCAACAGGGCAGAAGGTTGTTTTATTGTGTCTACCCATAGTCATTTAAAGAGATCTCCTGTTACAGAGAGGGCATCAACAAACAGCTGTGCTCTTAACAAAGGCTTTTTTGAACTGCTCAGTGGAGGCCCAGAGAGACTGAAGTCTGTTCCCTTAGAACAGTGTTTCCCAAACTTTTCCCATTCCTGGCCCGATTATTTTATACTGCTCTTTCCTGGCCCAGTAAAACTTGGGGGTGGAGCCAGGAGACTTTGGGGGTGGAACCGGGAGACAATAAATGATATCTTCCCACGTGCTGGGGATACTGCAAAGGCAGACGATCTGCCATGCACACACCATTTAAACACCTTGCCGGGGGTGTTTAAAAGGGGGGAGGGACTTGGAGTTCCCTTTGCCATCTCCCTGCCTGGTGGGGAGACACCAAAGGCAGGCAATCTTCTCCCCACCACCACCACCCATTTAAAACCCCACCCGGGTGTTTAAAAGGGGGGGGGAGTCTGGAGCTCCATATTGCCATCTCCCTGCATTGCAGGGAGACAGCAAAGGCAGGCGATCTCCCCCCCCCCCTTTTAAACACCCCGTCGGAGCTCCCTTTGCCATCTCCCTGCCTGGCAGGGAGACGACAAAGGCAGGCAATCTCCTCCCCCCCCTTTTAAACATTCCATCAGGGTGTTTAAAAGGGGGAGGGAAGCCTGGAGCTCCCTTTGCCATCTCCCTGCCTGGCAGGGAGATGGCAAAGGGCAGCAATCTCCTCTCCCCCCCACCCCCCCTCTTTTAAACACCCCGGCAAATGGGAAACGCCACTTTAGAACCCTTCCTCGAGCAAAACAGTTATTGTTCACATAGTTCAATTTATCCTGTCTGTACTTTTAGGGTCCTCTGCCCTCATGTAACCACAGCAGTATAACAACCTGGATTTATAAAACTGTGATCCCCAGAGCAATAGAATTCTGTCTTTTCTATCATTCCTTGCCCCTCCTCCCAAAAATGTGTGACTAAAAACCAATGGTGTACAGAGCCTGCTTCCAAATATTCAGCTAAACAGGTAGCCTAAACACAACCTGAACCAATTGACTGGGCTGAAGCAATTATAAATACCTCTCATGATGCCCCCAAATTTTATTTAATCTCTCATAATGTACCTGGATTTGTACTGCCTGGGTATCAGTCACTTCTAGTTCTCTTTTCATTGATCAGGTGAGAACAAGCCATTTTGTTCTACCCTCACCACTATGAAAACCCAGAGACTCATCATTTCCCCAATATCTCCTGACTGAAAGCAAGAAAAAGCAGCTGACTTCTGTGTTTTTGCTGTAGGGTTGGACTTAGAATATATAACGCAATTTCATCAGCTCTTGGGTAAGCTCTGATACATTTTCAGGAATGTTTCTTGTAAAGTTCATAGATCAAAGTTAAAACTTGGGTTGTAAAAGTCTGATTAACATTCTAAATTGATACTGGTTCCCATACATAAAGTAGTGTCTTACAGGGAAAAAAACCAGAGCATCCTTTTTATCTTTAATGTGCTTTCCAGTGCTTCTGGATAAAAGATGCATTGGATCAAACAACTTCTGTCCATCCATCTTTCTTTCTAACAATGATAAAGAGCCAATGAAAAATTGTCTGTCAGTGACTTTGATGTAGTGTTTCAAATGCATTTAAAGCCATATCTTATCAGTTTTATTCTCAAGAATCTGTATTCAGTACATTGCATTTTTCCCAGCAAATAATTCATTTTTAATTGATAAGAACTGCAATACCCTAGCATTAGAGATTTACCATGAGAATGCCTGGCTTCATTTTCTTCAGTCACTATTAAACACTTCAGAATGTTTCATTTTAAGCAGCCAATTATTTTTTCAGATAGGCAGGCCAAAAAGTACATAAGTATTAAGCTTAACATTATCCTGTAACAGTAATAATAGAATCACAAAATCATAGGCCCCAAAATTCTGACCTCCAAAGTGGCAAACACCATTTCTCTGGGCATGTAAGAAAGTGTAACAAGAACTAAACATTGATGTAACCCTTCCTGCCCTAACTCTCATGACCTGCCTAAATTCACAGAATCAGCATTGCTGTCAGATGGCCATCTAGCCTCTGTTTGAAAAACTCCAAAGTCCACCACTTCCCAAGAAAGCCATTAGGAACTGCTTTGTCAGGAAATTCTTACTAATGTTTAGCAGAAAATTCTTTTGATTTAACTTCAACCCATTGGTACCTGATGGTAACCTGTAAATTTTGTCAGAAAAGTTGCACTCTTGATTCTTCAGTCCCTCAACAGATTTCTCAGATTGATTCTATGATCCAACAGTAAACAGTTTTGGATAACCAAAACATCATCATTCATGATTTCCCCGAAAGGCTTTCCATCATTCCAAATTAAATTTCTAAATCAGTAAACTTCTAAATGGAGAAGCCCCAGGGCTCTCATGGTCTTCCCCCCAGATTATTTAAGAAGCATCTGGAATGGTGAGCCTCTCCCCTTAGTGACTCTCTTTACTCTCACTGGCAAAACTGGAAGGATACATGACTTTTGCTCTAAAGCTATAGTAGTCCCAATTAAAATAATAATAAAAAATCCTGGGCATTATTGTCCAATAAGCCTTCTTTCAATTGTTGGCAAACTCTACACCAACCACCTGCTGAACAAACTAATCTCTTGGCTTTGTGACCCAAATGTTTTGGGTCCTTAACAGTCTGGGTTCTGCTCTGATAGATCCATGCTTTATCATTGTATTACAGTTGTCCACTTAACAGAGAAATATGAAGATAGGGGGGAATCAACTTGAAGGAGGTCTTTGATTTGATATACTGACATTTAGCAAATTGGATCAGGTTCTCAAGGACAAAAGACTATTCTTTCTTATTTTCAAACTGTATTCTATAACTAGCTGCCAGGTGTACTAGAGTGGCCAGGGTGACTTAATCAGCAAGATCCTCACCAACTGGGGGAGGGGTCAAAAAAGGAACAATGACAATGAGGGAAAAATAGTTAAGAGCACACTGAGGGAAGGAGCTAATGCAATGAGGTCCGATAAGCAGTGTTCCCTCTAAGCTGAGTTAGCATGAGCTAGCTCACAGATTTTTAGCCTCCAGTTCATGCATTATTGTCATAGCACAGGAATGTTGACCCCAGTCAATTTATGCAGTCTCTCACAACTTTAATGCCAGTAGCTCATAGAGCACAATTTTTGTTCATAAGACTCTGCAGCTTAGAGGGAACATTGCCAGTAAGGGCGGTGGCAAAAAGACCCTGAGTGGGAGGCGGAGCTGCTCCCCTGTTCTAGGCATGTGTACTGTGTGCCTGCTCCTCAGAACGGAGGAAGAGCCCACCAAAAACACGCTCCAAGGTCAGCTTTGAGCAAAGGGCATGAACCCAAGCGTGTAGACTGCACAGGGACCATGAAGAAGATTGGCCCCTTACTTGTTCAACCTCTTTATGAACAGCCTAGTGCCTACCTTCAGGACTGTGGGTGGCCATTTTCCTTTTGCTTGCTGAACCAGAAGTTAAAGGATATTGATAGGCAGTCCCCTGTATGCAGTAGCAAATAGAACTTGCTCTCTCTTGGCCTTAGATATTGGCCCAGACTATGGGACTTTGGCTGAATATTTCTTCTATCTCAGAGCAACACAAATCCACTGAGCTTTCATGCTAGCCAAGGCTGACATCTCACCTACTGCGGTTCTCTACAGCAGATACTTGTGGACATTTCATACCAAAAGGCTCTGCCCATGCCAGGTTAGAATCCCTGAAACCATGTTTTATTCTACTAGCACTATCATCTTGAGCAAAGAATCTTTTAATTGTAATTTTATCAGTCACCCTGACAAGCAGTTTGTCTTTTACCTTTTATCTGATTGAAATTAAGTTTCTTTTAAATTTTCTGAACAACAAACTGGGGGAAAAATCCAGATAATTTATATTCTACTTTGTAATACTGTATTAGATATTCCAACTCCCTCTCTTTTAACCTACTGTTTTATATAAGTTTGTAATTAATGCCTAATAAAGGTTCTGACTGACTGAAGCTCTGTCAGAATTATTTGAAAATTAGATTCGGTGAAGTAAAGTAACTCAGATAGATGACAGTTCAAAAGCAAAAAACAAGTATAACATTTTGTTACTTTTGATTTAAATTCTTTTAGGCTCTCATCTCAAAGGAGCATTGCTACTAAGAAGTGGTTTCAGATATCTGTATTAGGGATGGGCACAAACTGGGAAAACAGAGGTTCATTTTGGTTTGTGGTTTGTGAGTCCACACAAACCATGAACCTTCACAATTACCAAACTGGCTCATTTTGTGAGATTTGTGATGTGACAGAATGCCCCTCTGTGGGCTAGAGGTGCCCTAAGAAAGTGCTAATCACAAAGACCAATGAGGGGGTCCTCAGCCAAAGAGCCAATGAAGCTAAGCCTCTCAGCTCAGTATGAGCAGAAGAACAGGTTCCTCAAAGCCCTGAGTAAGCACCAAACACTCCCAACTCCACTGCTCACACTGAGGAATGACTTCCAGTCCCCTTCCCCCTTTACCTCTAGCTGCACAGTATGACAGCCTTTCTGGATGTCCTCAATGCCTAAATTCAAAAGTGCAATAATAGTATAATCTCTTTCAGGGGGACTAATTGGCATTTGATGTTACTGTCATAGTTGTAGGGGTAACCTTTTTCTGGAAGAAAATATTTTTTAAAATGTATGGATGAGGCCTCAACAGGTGTCCATGACTATGCAAAACTATCTTGATTGCATCCTAAAAATAGAGCACTAAATGCAAGACTAAGTGGCTAGTAATATAGCATTAAGAGTCAAAATCATAAGTAGAGAATGATTTTAATCCAGATAAAGAACATTGCCTAATGAGATTTTTAAAATAGTTTTCATCAGTGGAGTGTTGTGCTAAATTTTGTTCAGTCCTTCTGTTACAGGCAATGAAGCTTTGCATAGAAAAGACTCTTACGATGTCTTTGGATACAGAAACAACTGGCTGACCCCAAACATTTGAGGAAGTCCTCTTGAGGTAGTAGTCATAGAAACAAAGCCTAAGGAATCCAGTTCTGCTTTGACAAGTGCTTTTTGTATTGCTACAGTTTTATACATGGCATCAATTTAAGACTGTTGAGCCAATACTTGAAAAATTTCACCCAGTACAGTCTAATTTTTGTTGTTGCTGCTGCTGTATCAGTCTTAAGGAATTAGTGTTGTACTTTTCAGAGATTTTAGTGAAAATGCCTATTGTTTTGTTTGCCTGATCATTTTTGCTGAAATCCATTTAAAATGGCATTGTTAACCTATAAATAAATTAATACTGGGGGGGGGGGGGGGGAGATCACACTGTTATACGGTTACATTCTTTAACTGTGAGATCTCAAATAATGATAAATGTAACACATCACAAGAAGATCTAGAATAGCTGTTATAATATAAGAAGATTCATACTGGATCCGACCAATTATCCATCTAATCCAGCATCCTGTTTCTCAGGTGGGTGGCCACCATGATATCAATGTATATGTAAAGCTAGGATTTCCTCCAAAATGTGTACCAATTTACACTGACTTAAATTGAGCATTATTGTCATGGTGCCTTTGCATCCAGTTTGGATAGACCCTCTTGGAGATCACCACAATCCACTTTGGTTTTCAGCACCTGGAATAATCTAGAATCACCTGCAAACTTCACTGCTTACCACTGATTGCAGTTAATTTAGGAACAAGTTAAATAGTACTTGTATCGATGCAGATCCTGTTCTGGCTCTGTCCCCAAATTGCACATAACAATGCATTAATCAGGTTTCTCTGCCAGCATAGGGTTTTTTTTCTTTTCCATCATCTTATATAACACTATATCCTACAATGTTAGCCTCTCTGCAAACAGGACAGATAATGGATCTCTCGAGCTGATCTAGTGGACAAACGTGTAAGAATACAGGAAGAGTCCTGTAGGATCAGACCAAATGTACATCCAGTCCAGCTTCCTACTTCTCAGAGTGACTGGAAATCCTAGAAGCAGCTGTACAATGCTAGAAATCTAAAGTGACTCCAACAGTAGAATGTTGAATACATGGCTGCCATTTGAAGCTAGTGTGCAACAGGTATGAAACTCCCAGTTAAAAGCAGCCTGACAGCAAAGAAATGTAGTGATCAAACACCTGGCAAGACACAGTCCTTAGCTAGTGAGTTGCAAGTGGAATGGTAAACAATTGTGTAGACCTGCAATATTTGTTGTTGGAATGGAATGCTGCTCTTCCACTTCAGTGAAAACAACATTAATTATAACAGTAAATATATGGCAAGACCAGTAAATTTACTTTCAGGACATGCTTCCCACCACCCCGCCAAGATAACATGAACTACTTCTCAATCAAAATTCTGCTGGTAGCTCTCATAAGGAAGAGTGCAAAATCAGCCAAAATTAAAACAATATGTTCCAGAGAAATTTAAATTAATCCTGTTTCTTAAAAAATGAAGCACCGCCGAAGTACCAGATAGTAAAGGGTAGCTAGCTGATTTTGCTGCTCTCTTCCCTGATTCAGATTTTATTCTTTTTATTATTATTACATTTCAAATATTACTTTAACACTTGTTCTTAGTTATATTTCGTGTGTTACCTGCAGTCGATGGAGATGTGCAAAGGTGAGATATAATCCTCTAGATCAGGGGTGGCCAACAGTAGCTCTCCAGATGTTTTTTTTGCCTACAACTCCCATCAGCCCCAGCCAGCATGGCCAATGGCTGGGGTTGATGGGAGTTGTAGGCAAAAACATCTGGAGAGCTACCGTTGGCCACCCCTGTTAAATCCAGTAACATACACCGAGGGCAACCATGGACACAAGCCAAATAATAGTATGCCAGACCATCCTATACAACACATTTTTCTTGTGCCACTCCAAAAGTAGGGGTGCAGGGTAGTGAAGCCAGGCCATGCTGGAGCACAGCTTTCAGTCTCTAGACCTGGAGTACTGATATCATGGCTATCACCACTGCTCTTTATAGGGAGCCACCTCTATGGTCAGTACAACCCTAATCTCTGTGTCCCAGCACATTCTGTTGTTTCACAGAGTGAACTTCCATTGGGCATTTTAACCAAAAAGGCTGCCTATCCTTGACCTTGGGTTTTCAGTTTTCACCTCTAAGTACATTCTTCTTTTTTCTTAAAAATTAACAAACCAGGGAAAAGACAAACAAAGGAAAGTTTAATGTCTCACCTTATTCTTTGAAACAGTTTTATGTTCTTTGTAGTTTTATTGTTCTCTCTTTTAGCACCTCATTTCCTTAGCAGCAGTTCCTTTTACTACCATTTGTTCTTCATGAGAAGAAATCTTATGTCGAATAAAAAGGTGCTGAAAGTTTGGATACATGGCAAATATATTGTTGGGGGGGGGGATATTTCTTATTAAATTTTTTACAACTTCATGGCTCTCTTTCCCCTTGGTTGCCTTGGGCATACTGGAAGCTGTACAGTAGCATTCAATTAACCTAGCTTAATATTCTACTGCCTGCCTCTATACAGAGAAAGAAAACACAAATACTTTGTAAGATAGGGCACGTGCACAGCTCCTATGAAAACATGACACAACTGAAAATTAATTTTATGAGGCGGGTGAAAATACAAACACAGGGGAGCCTTGGAAGTTGGTTTTCTGATTTACATTGGAGTGGGGGGAAGAGGCATCATCACACGCTGAATGTAGCTAGAAAACAACACCCTCTGTGTGAGAAAGCCAGGCAAAAGCATGAGCAGGAGTATCCAAATCTAAAAATAACAAGCAGCACCATCCAGTGGCTAAATATCAAAAATGTTCTTGATTCTTCAGCCCCAATTACAGTTTCCACTAAATTATAGATGGGAAAATAACATTATGGGGAAAGGATGGGATGGTTAAAAGAATTAATGAAATATCCAAAGGCAATGATTTCAAAAAATTAAAACCTAGAGGGGGGAAATTGGAGATGCAATAAAATAGCAATACTAAATGGATTGTACTCTGAAGATGAAAGATCATGGAGGGAGAGACTCCCTATCTTCTTGAGGGGAAAACATCATTCATTTATATGACTGAAAGGGAATGATCTTCTTTAGGTATCTTTTCCACTGCTACTCCTGAAGCTGAATTAATGTGCACCCAACTACCTCAGAGAGCTCTGGAATCCACCCTTGCTCTTTTCCATCTCTTAAGACTTGTCATCACAGGGCCAAATTATCAGTATTGTTGCATCCTTGGAGCCTTAGGTCCTGCTCCACCTACTGTTTCTGGGATACTTTTTTTGGCAAAGTCAGGCCGGGGGCTCATTAAAACCTGAAGGTATAGACTGTAGACTTATCCTTGCAGGTGTGCATAAGTCAGGTATGCATGCAGGCATGTATAAGCTGGTCCTGAACAGACACTTGCTAGCAGAGCAGCTCACTTTCACACCACTTCTTAAATGCCCAGCCAAGCCTTGGTATATTATCTCATTGGGCCTTCCTCGATGAATCTGCCTTAGTGACCAAAGGTGGGTTCCCAAAAGGCAGTGACAAGAGGTCAGTTACAATATCCAATTGATTATGAGCAGAAAATAGGAACAAATGGTTTCTAAACACTGAAGTTCTTCTTATGTGTTCATCACAAATCTTCAGTTTTTTCCAATGTTTTTAAAAGCAGCCAAAGCTACTTGCAGCACCCCATTTAATTTCTATAGTTTGTGCGCAAAAAACCATATAGACATTCAAATACTGTCTAATAGCCAGTTCCAGCTCTAGACTTAAAGAATAGCACTCTCTCCACCCTAAGAGTTCACAAAACCTTGATTACTTTAGCCTGCCACATATCCAGGTCAGCTATCAAGTTCAATCTGGCTGAGTGAATTCACTTAAGTATAATTTATCAGAGTTCCTCATGCTTTGTTTCCACACTTGCTGGTTTGGCCTTCCTCGTCTTGCTTCCTGTGGACATACCCTAGCTCTGGATGCCTCCTTGCTATATAGTACCCTAGTGTACCAACAGATGCATCATTCATATCATAGAATATACATTATGCAATCACTACAGAGATTACATGTTGTATATCCCAGGAACTAATTGATTTAGCCCAGTAAGTGTGGAGTCTGTGAATGGAAGCTAGCAGTTCAGTGAATGTATGTTTGCTAGGGAACTAAATGTAATTCTGGGTTCTTATGACCTTGCATAAGGTAACTGAAATTTATACGGGTGAAATGTTAATTGGGAGGGCAGGTACATTTCACGTGAGTGTGTTATTGGAATCATTTTATTATTGTACTTATCAAGCTGAAGACTGAAACTTGGTTTCTGTGGTGTTTATTTTGTTCCTTTAAGGAAGAGGACTGTGCCAGAAGACCCTAGCACTTGGTGGACAGAGAAGTTGTATCAAGCAATCACCAGTGGCTTATTTAAATTCAAAGACATTATATGCTGCAGGTTTCTATTCTTTGTCGCACTTTTTTATTTCATTATATGAATCCTGTTGGATTGTTCTCTATGTTGGAGGGTTTTGGCTTGAAATTTATTAACTTACAGTCTTTTACAAGTTCTGTTCCTGTTTTATCCCCATGGAACTCAGAAAGGCAGAGTTTATTTTGGCACCATGACACAAGAACCAGAGAGCTGCAGAATAAAAACTTAGTCTGGTGACTTCCTACACCAAGAAATAAAGGCTTCAGATGAAGTGTACTAACAACTACCCATGGAACATTTTGTCATGCCAGCATAGTATAGCACTGATGATCCTAAAATTAATGCTTACTTTGCTTCGCCCAGTTCAACACTCAATCAGTTTGGGTTTTCATAGAGAAACTAGGGACTCCAGCAATTTTTAAATAAAATGTAAATTTGTTGTGGAATTGAGATCTTATCAGTCAGCTTCCAATTCCATAAAAATGTGGGATTTAAAAATAGAATGAAAAGCAATCATATGCTGAGACTGAGGGAACACAGTACATTTACTTAGCAGCAAGAAGCTTGCCATTTATTTTATTTTTCTGCTTAGTATTTTTGAAATATATTCTGTCAGAAACAATTCTCTTCTTACTGGCATTGAATAAAAAAGAAATGATGAATATCAGGCTTACCTCAAATATGATCAGCACATAAACACCTGCTAAGATGACTGATGCAATCGTTACTTGCGTCTCTACGTTTGCATGAAGGTATCGATATGTCATGGAAAGAGGAACTATTTGTGATTCCTGAAGAAAAGCCTGAACACTTATGTAGTTTTCTTTACTGTTGAAAGAGAGTTGAAAAAATTCTGCTTGGTAGGCAAAAATGGCAATAGCTAGATTGCTCTAATGTTAGAAAAAAAACTGCAAAATTTTAGGAGTAACAAGTGAGGCCCATAAGGAACTTGTGGAGAGGGGGCATCCCATTCCACCTTCGTTTCCTTCCCTTTCCCCCATCTTTTTCTCCCCAACACTTTTTCTGTCAATCTTCCCTTACCCCCTTCTTTTTGTCCCTCACCCCTTCTTTGTCAATCTTCCTCCCTCTCTCCTTCTCTCCCACCACATTTTCAGCACCCCACAGCTGTCTCCCCTTCACTGGCTATGATAGACCTTAGACTGTTGCCCAGTTTGGTTGTGCCAGGCCTACTCTCTCTGGCCCTGCTTTGACCTTTCCCAGGCTTCTGGGAGCCACTGCACTGGCCACAGTTCCCCTGGGAGCCACTACACTGGCCACAGGTCCCCTGAGAACTGCCACCACAGTCTTGTAGCTGGGGGCCATGATGGTACCAGCAGGGTCCCCACAAACTGCACCAGCAGCGTTAGCCTGGTCATCAGTAGGTACAACTGCAGCAAAGATGGAGGAAGGTACCTGGAGGTCAGCAGCATGGTTTTTTGGAGGAGGAGGGAGATATTTAAACCTCCTATGTATTCTTAAAACTTTCAGATTTTTCTGCAAAACTGTGAGGGGGTCCTTTTAAAAGGGAAAAGATGTGGTAAATGTAAAAAAGCCAGCTAACATCACTTGTGAAAAATTCTGCCTTATTCTTTTCTGCCATGTGCAAGATTACATGTTGTTAGATTACAATACTTTAAGATGAGGTAAGAAAAGGAGAAGTTGCCTGAGAGGCAATCTTCCTCCTAACAGGAAGGACAGTGGAACACAGGCTCCACAAAGTCTTTAGCAAGTACACAGTCTCCTGCTGTTTGAGCAAACTCCTATATTGACTGTGCAACTCTCTGCAGAATTCCTCCTTTCTAAACACAATTTCAGTGGGCTTAGACCGGAGTAACTGCATAGGATTGCACTATAGAACTCTGAATAACTATTTGGATATATTGCCCTACTATAGTCTCTTGTACACATGAATATGAATAGAATATGAAGAAAAATCTAGATATGAACTATATTCACCATTTTAGTATCTACAAAATGTACAAAAACTAATATTTCTAGGTTTTCTATAATTTGTGGACTAACCTGTTAAACATCTCAAAGGTCCTAGACACAATAATTTGTTCACTTTTTTTAGAATTTAAGGGCAAGGTCCAGTTGTGTAAGATCTGGAAAAAAAATTACACATCATCAACAATTTAAAAGGATATGAAAAATTTTACTTGATTACTCTGCTATTCACTTTACCTGCTACTAATCTGATAGATAAGTATCCTTATTAACAGAGATTTTTCTTTAAACTATGGCAGACAGCCAGTAATAGTTTAAAAAAAAGTACAAAACTTTCCTTCCTTGATGATACTAAATGTTCAGTGTGTCCATGCCCTAGAATATGTACTCTGAAATATTCAGTATAACCAGGGAATGGAAGAACCACAATGGCTTCTTAGATAGCTCCCTGCAAACCTTTAAGAGAAAAAAAATGCCAACAAGCTGCCATTGCTTGATAGAAGAGCTGTGGAGTAGGGGAAGTGAGCAGAAAACCTTCACCTACTAAGGATCAGCCGTGGTTCACCAGCAA
This sequence comes from Heteronotia binoei, assembly GCF_032191835.1. Lineage (NCBI taxonomy): Eukaryota > Metazoa > Chordata > Lepidosauria > Squamata > Gekkonidae > Heteronotia > Heteronotia binoei. The sequence goes on from NC_083225.1 coordinate 57,798,913, forward strand.
CTGGGAAACTCTTCAGAGAAAGACTCATCAAAGGCTTAGGTCCCCACTATAGCTAAGGCTCCCTACTCCTCAGAGCCTCCAGGGGAAGACCACGACTGGCTTTCATTTGAAGGTCAGTGGAACAGGCAGAGCAACAATCCCTTGAGTGGATCTGTCCACCCCTAGCACCCCCACAGCCTCCCTCAGAACCAAAACCCAAGAAAGTGAAGCTTCTGCCAAGCAAAGGAGCATACACCTGGCATCTCAAAGCAAACTGCACTACATGCAGGAGGAAAGCACAACTCTCTAGATCTTTGCAGGATTCAACTCTGGAATAGAAAGATGTGGAATTATCAGTACCCTATATAAGCCTTCAGTTGAGCTCAACCCTGAAATGTTTCAACGTAGCTCATGGTAGTCCTTGCGAGCTCCAGCAGAAAGGATCCTGGCTACCTAGCTCTCTGTTCCTGTTACCAGGCTGCAGCTCCTACAGCTGGGATCCACTCCAGGCAGGCTTGATCTTGGCTGCCAACCAGAAACCCCCAAAGCTGCCTTCTCTGGTTGACCATTTAGAGAAGACAACACTACCTCTCTGCACTCATTCAAAAAGTTGAAGCTGAGGCAGCTGCTTCAGAAACCAGATCCTTTGACAGCAATTCTTCAGTATATAAAATCAAAATAAAATGCAGACAGCAAATAAATTTTAATAACCATGCAAATAAATTATATGCACTCAGCAAAATAATATTCACTGCACTGCTTTGTGTTTTTCATAATAGAACCATATTCTGACCCTAAATTAGGTTATCACTGCCCACTGACAGCTGGTTGATGGATAGAAATGGAGGGCAGCAATCATCATCCCTGCATGATGATACGACTTCCAACATGAGCCAGAAGTGATAGCATTGTGCCAAGTAGACACTCTAGCTCTTGGCCCAAGACTTTATGGAAACCACAGAGTTTGGGAGTAAGTGCTAGAGTGTCACCCCAGATGCATTGTCATTGCTTCTGGGTCACACTGGAAGTTGTGTCATTGCAAAGGGACAATGATCCCTTCAATATGTTTCTGCCTCCCCCATTTCCCAGTCCATGTCGGGCAACCCTACCTTAGGCAATATTGTTGAGAAAGTTGGCTAAATCACCAAACTTTATACTTGATTAGAAAGGAGTACTCTAAGAAATTCCTGAAACACCAGCCCTTCAGTTCTAAAAACAGCCTACTGTATAACCTCTGTAATTCCATTTTCATTTTTTTGCTAGTGCCTGGTAGGATGTCTGGTTGTCTGGTAGGATGGCCAACAGGCCACTCTCCAGAGAATATTTCTGCTTGTTTTCATTAGTATTTTACTGAGTTCTTACCTAAGAAAGCTAACTTGTTTTCCTCTGCCACTGGGTACTAGGGGCAAGGTATAGCTTGGCTTTTCTCAGCATTTAGGGATGTAACTTTGATGACAATATTCTTGACTTGTAGCCAGCAATTAGGATATAAGATGTTTAGTTTTAGCTGTGTATCTTATCTCAGATTCTGGCTAACTTTGCTGTGTGTGTTTGAGACTCAGAAAATGGAAGCTTGGCCTTCTGTTTCTGTAAAATCTTCTTCTAAGCAAACCTGGAACTTGCATATTATAGTTTTTGGGATTGCTGCAAACCTTGGAGTTTCTGACCAGAACTTCAAACACCTGGGTTCCAGCATAAGAAATGAATCTTGGGTTCCAGAACTCTGTGTTTATCTTGTAACATGCAGTTCCAGTATGAGCCAGCTCTGGACAATTGACAGCACACTCATGTCAGTTGGAACCAGAATGAAATCTTAATCTTTTCTCCTTTACCTTTAAAAAGGACTAACAACTTTTATGAATATAAAATGGAAAACACATTTTAAAACTTTACCTGCTGTTGATGTCTCCTTTTAGGCCCAAAGTCTTCTACTTGGCCAATCTGAAGTAAAATAAATTCGTCCGGTCGCCGATCAACCACATCCGCTACAAACGGCCCTCCTAGTTCTATCTTTAGAAGGGCAGAATCATGAGCATTTGTAAAGTTTATTGCTGAAAGTCAAACAGTTAAGGGCAACATTTTTTGCTGAATACACATACACGTGCGCACATACCTGAAGGAGAACACTCAACTTTCCTTTTCCCTCACTGTAACAATTGAGGAGGAATTTGGGCTTCAAGATAATGTAGCTGATGGCTTAACATCTCATAATTCCTGATGAGACTGATGGAGAAAGGATTTACTGTGTTAATGTTGGCTGAGATGAGCAAAATGGGGAATTGGATCTACACTAAGTCTTCCATTCACAGAAGGAGGGGGACGATTCCTGTTGAATCCTTCTCAATTTGTGCCTCATACCCCTTGTTCCTCAGGAACAGCATTTTAGGGAGATCAGTATGCCGCAGCAGGAAGGCAGGGGAAGGGAAGTTTCAGTGATGGAAATACCTTCCATTAGCAGAAAATATAGTGTGGATTCCCCCATCCTCATTTCCCTCAGCGACCACAAATGCTAAGCTTAGCCTAGGCTAACAGCTGCATGTTCACCTTCACTTCCATGGATGCTACCTGGCTGTGAAGTGAAGCACACAAGTGAAACCTCAGGGAACCATGAGGAAAGGCAGGGTATAAATGTTTTAATAAAATAAACCTATAGCAATAAAAACAGGTTGCTTACCTGTAACTGATTATCTTCGAGTGGTCATCTGTGCAGTCCCACACATGGGTTTTCCCGCTGGGACGAACCTGACCTCAGAGAATTCAAAGCTAGCCTAGACGTTTATTTTGGCGTGCATTCCCTCCCGCTCTGGGGAGCAGGCATCCACTGCGCATGCCTGGAGCAAGGGGAAGGCGCTCCACCCACCCAGTTTCTTCTAGCCGCTGTAGAATAGTAGTATAAGTGTAGACTATCTTAAAAACCAGCAGCGGGGATGGCTGGGCGGGCGTGTGTGACTGCACAGATGACCACTCGAAGATCATCAGTTACAGGTAAGCAACCTGTTTATCTTCTTTGTGGTCTCTGTGCAGTCCCACACATGGGTGACTAGTAAGCTGAACTGCACAGAGGTGGGTGCTGGTTCTGAAAAGAAACTACAGAGGTTATACATATCAGTTAAAAACATCCACATAAACACAAAAATAATTGCACTCACCAGTGGAGAGACTGTAGGCTTCAATCAAAGATAGAGCGGAGTACAGCCTGTCCAAAGGACGAGTCTCGCCATGCACGAACATCTAATGCATAGTGCGTGGTGAATGTCAATGTTGAAGACCAGACTGTAGCAGCACAGATGTCTTCTATAGGCATGCCTCTGGAGAAGGCAGAGGACGTAGAAAGAGCTCTCGTGGAATGGGCTCGTAGATGTTCTGGGGCAGGTTGTTTAGCCAGTTGACAGCCACCAGCCACTTAGAGAGTCTCTGTGTAGAGATTCTTTGTCCTTTTTTATGGGTTCCGTAGGCTATGAAAAGTCTCAAGTCCTTACGAAAAGAACCCGTCCTGTCTATATAGTAAGTAAGGGCTCGACATACATCAAGATTGCATAAAGTTCGTTGGCCCTTGTCGGTAGGATTTTGGAAAAAAGAAGGCAAGGTAGTCGGTTTCCCTAAATGGAAGGGTGACACAACCTTCGGGAGAAAGGCAGGGTCAGGTCGTAGAACTACTCTGTCATGGTGGAAAACGGTGTAAGGAGGGTCTGTCCAAAAGGCGCATATATCACTGGCCCTTTTGCCAGATGTAAGTGCCACTAATAATGCTGTTTTCCACGATAAAAGATTCAGTGGGATAGATGCCATTGGTTCAAAGGGAGGTTTCATTAGTTGGCTTAGAACCAAAGATAAACTCCAAGTGGGGTGTAATGAACAGATTGGTGGCCGGAGATACAGAATGCCCTTGAGAAATGATTTTGCAGCAGGATGGGAGAATACTGTGCGTCCTTCTATATGCGGATGGAAAGCCAAAATGGCAGCTAAGTGCACTTTCAACGAGGAATAGGTAAGACCAGATTCAGAAAGAGAAAGGGTGTATGACAGGATTTGAGCTATAGAAGATGATGTAGGTTGGAAATTGTGATGAGTAGCATACTCAGTGAACCGTTTCCATTTTAGGGAGTAAGACTTCCTAGTAGATGGTTTTCTGGCATTCAACAGGACGTGTCTGACTTCCACAGGAAAGTTTAAAAATTGATCCTCCATGTGGTCAGCCGTAGGCGACCTGGGTCGTGATGTAGGACCTTGCCATTCTATTGTGAAAGAAGGTCCCGAGCTTGAGGGAAGCAGTGGAATAAGCTGTTGGAGAGAAGAAGAAGGGTGGTAAACCAAGGTTGACGGGGCCACCATGGTGTGACTAGTATGCAATTGGTTTGATCCAGTTGAATCTTTTGGAGTGTCCTTGTTATTAGTGGAATGGGTGGGAACAGAAAGTGGAGTGGTCCGTCCCATTGGTGGAGAAAGGCATCTCCCACAGAGTGGATTGAAGAGGGGCCTCGCATATAGAATTGGGTGCATTGGGCATTGTCTGGAGAGGCAAACACATCAATAAGGGGAACTCCAAATTTTTTGAAGACTGGTTGGAGGTATGACTGTTCGAGTGTCCACTTGTGATCGTTGACGAGTTGTCGACTTAGGGTATCCGCTTGGATGTTCTGGACCCCAGGTAAGTGTACAGCTGTCAGGTGTATGTTGTGTGCAATGCTCCAATACCAAAGGGTTAGAGCTCTTTTGCAGAGACGGGTGGATGCGGTCCCTCCTTGTCGATTGATATAGAACACAGTCGCCACATTGTCTGATGTAACTTGAATGTGTCGACTGTGAAGTGATGGCAGGAAGGATTTGAGCACTCTGTGGACTGCTAGGAGTTCCAACAGTTGGTGTGGAGAGATTTCTCGTATGCTGTCCACTGTCCTTGCACTGTTAGTGTGTCGAAATGGGCTCCCCAACTCCATCTCGAGGCATCCGTGGTGATGATGGCTGATGGAGGTTGTCTTAGGGATGGCATCCCTATGAGGAGATGATCTTGTATTGTCCACCACTCTATAGCTGGTAAAATGTGACGTGGAACTGTCAGTAGGGTTCGCTGAGATTGATGATGAGGATGGAACAAACCACAGTTGTAGGGGTCTCATGCGAAGTCTTGCATGATAAAGGACCAAGGTTGTGGCCGCCATCAAACCCAGCATGCATTGGAAGGTAAGGGCTGTCTGGGTTGGGTGAAATATGATAGCATTGGCCAATGTTTGAATATTGCTGACTCTGTCCACTGGCAGATATGCCTTGTGATCTACAGTCGATAGACGTGCTCCTATAAACTGAATGTCTTGTGTTGGAACAAGGTTGGATTTTTGGTGGTTGACTTGTAGACTTAGAGATGACAAAAGTTCCAGAATGGTCGAAATTTCCCGTTTTAGTTGTTCTTTTGATTGACTCACTACGAGCCAGTCGTCTATATATGGATAAATTGCAATTTTCTGTTGACGAAGGGACGCCACAACCATTGCCATGCACTTCGTGAAAACCCTTGGTGCTGTGGATAGGCCAAAGGGAAGGGCCCGGAACTGATAGTGATTGTTCCCGACAGCAAACCTCAGGAATCTTCTGTGGCAATGGTTGATCGTAAAATGGAAATATGCCTCCTGGAGGTCGATGAGTGCTATCCAGGCATTTTTGGGAATGAGAGGGAGGATGGACTGCAAAGTGATCATGCGGAATTTTTTGTATTGGATGTGTCTGTTGAGTTTGTGAAGATCCAGTATCGGGTGCTGCCCTCCATCTTTCTTTGGAATGAGAAAGTATCGGGAGTAGAACCCTGTGCGATGGTATTGAGGTGGAACTGGTTCTATGGCCGCTTTGGCCAGCAAAGGGGCAATTTCTTCTTGGAGAGGTAGGGAGGGAGGGGTAGGTATAAAGTGATGGTGCTTCGGGGGCAAAGCGAACTCTATGGAGTAGCCCCTGTGGACAATTGCTAGAACCCATGAGTCTGTTGTTATTGACTTCCACATGGGGTAAAAGGGAAGTAGCCTCAATGCAGTTGGATGGTAATGACGTACTAGTGGTGGTGGCAGTATGAGCAAGTCAAAGAGACTGCTTCGTAGCCGCAGCAGTCTTCTTGGCTGGCTGAGGTCGTTGGCGTTGGTGAAATGGCTGTTTAGCCGGTGGGGCCTTATGCTTCCAGTAGTCGGTTTGTCTGGGAGAGCGGGGGCGCTTGTAGAACGGTGTCTTCCATGGTCTTTGTCTATTAGTTTGAGATTGTTGCTGGTTAACTCCTAATCTCTTGGCTCTTTTCCTACTATCGTCCACTGTGGTTTGGATGTCATCAGTGGTTGCATTGAATAAGCCTTGTCCATCAAAAGGAAGATCTTCAATTTTGAATTTTATGTCCGGTTGGAGGGAAGATGAGCGTAGCCAAGCATGTCTGTGTAATGCTACGGAGGCTGCCATCGATCTTGAGGAGCAGCCCACAGCGTGTCTTACGGTGTTAATTTGCTGCTTGCTTAGACGATTAAGCTCTTGTAGGAGCTTAGAGGCTTGTTTTTGGGATGCTTCTGGCAGGGATGTTACCAAATTACTCAGTTGTGAGGAGATATTAAAGGAGTAGACGGCAAAATAAGCTAATAGTTATTTATTTTGGCTGTGGCTGTTGAGATAGAGTAGAGCTTCCTGCCTAGTGTATCCAGCTTTCTTCCTTCTTTCTCTGGTGGTACAGGATGACGCGTTTGCTTAGACTTTGATGACGAATACACGATCATCGAATTAAGAGCTGGATGATTAAACAGGAACTTGGATTCTGGTGCATGAATCTTGTATAGGGATTCAACGTGTTTGAATGTTGGAGGAATGGAGGTTGGCTTATCCCAAGCTTCCTTCAGAGCTTCTAGATGGACTGGTAACATAGGTAAAGAAGATCCTGCAGGTAGATCGGCATGAACCAAGTCATGGACCATGTCCGATATTTTTGGAAGGTCAGTTGTTAGTTTGATATTGAGTGTGGTGGCCATGTTAGAAATTAAGTCGAAATAAGATTTGGCTTCTGATGGAGACAGTTCCGCTGGTGATGCTGGAGAGGAGACTGAATGAGATGATTCAGAAGTTTCAGCTTCAGATTCCTCCTCTGGAGCGTCAAGTGGTGTGGTGTGTAGTATCGGTATCGTAGCCAGAGGCTTCGTCGTGGGTTGACTCGGCCGTTGAGGAGGTTGTTTTGAAGTCGATGTTGAAGGAGTCGGTGACATATTTATCGGATCCTGGTGAGACTGGACCATTCCTTTATATTTTGGTTGAGAAGAATCTCCACGGTACTGAGGTTCCACATCTTGGTATCGATCGATATGGTGCCGAGGGTAGTCTCAATGACGATGATATTCAACAGAAGGGGATCTCGAAGGTGTATAGTGACGTCTGTATGGAGATCAAGACCGGCTGTAGTAACAATATCCATCTCTTTCCCGACTCGAAGATCTTTCACGGTACCGACAGGCATGTAAATCCCGATCTCTCCCTCGGCTCTGAGATCTCTCTCGGTACCGATAGGTCCGGGGCTCTAGGTGTCGAGAGGATTCCATATGTAGTGGGGATACAGTAGCATCTTTAAATCTCCTTGGCGCCGACACATCCTAGAAGGAGTGCAAGTCGAGTTGGTTTTCCTGCATCTGGATATGAGATGACACTTCTGTCAGTTCCTCGGTTAAGAAATGTTCAGGCATGGATTCGTGAATGGATGGCAATGGTGATCGGGATCGAATCCTTATAACTTCCTCTTCGATGCTGTCCATCGGTATCAACAGTTGCGTTGAGACGGCTGGAGTTGGAGACGATTTCGGTACAGAAGTCGGTGTTGTAGCCGTAGTGTCAGAAGCTCTGGGATCTGGTAGGGTCAGCTTTGATACAACTCTCAGTTCTTGATGTCCCTTAGATGACGATTCCAAGTGTTTCTTCTTGGATTCGTGGGATTTCTTTGTATGTTTGCCGGACTTGGGCTTGCTGGGAACCAAGGCCACTGAAGCTGCCGGTTTCGCCATGTCCCTCTGAGGAGGCAGGGAAGGTGGTGATCTTTGGGACCCAGAAGCATACGACATAGCAGGTCGCAAGGAGGATTCCAAGAGGTAACTCTTCAGCCTCACGGCGCGGTTTTTTCTTGCCTGTTTTCCGAACTGGTTACAGTGAGTACAAGTGTCTGTTCTGTGGGGTTCCCCCAAACAGAACAAACACTGAGAATGGCCGTCGGACAATGGGATTTTCGCCCCGCAACGAGTACACTTCTTAAAAGTGACTTTAAGATCTTTTCCTTCCATATGGCCAGGGGGGAGGGAAGGGAGGCAAAGCGATAGAAAAGCGGGTAAAGATAGATATAGATAGACAGACAGACAGACAGACAGACATACACACACACACACACACACACACACAAAGAAAGTAGAAGAAAGAAGCGAAGATCAGACGGAGAGGTCAGTCAGGGATGACGCAAGGATGAGGTAATAGGCTAGGTTGACGAAGGAGACGCAGCAAGGAAGGACTATCCCGGGCGGCAGTTAGAAAGAAACTGGGTGGGTGGAGCGCCTTCCCCTCGCTCTAGGTATGCGCAGTGGATGCCTGCTCCCCAGAGCGGGAGGGAATGTGTGCCAAAATAAATGCCTAGGCTAGCTTTGAATTCTCCAAGGTCAGGTTTGTCCCAGTGGAAAAACCCATGTGTGGGACTGCACAGAGACCACAAAGAAGATCTGGATTTAGGAGTATGGGAAGACATTTAACACAACATCAACATTTCCCTACCCCTCCCCATATCTGCAGGCAGGAGATCATGGATAATATCAGTTTTTACATTATACTTTTTTGTTCAAAGTGCTTCATATAATCCTTAACATTGTAAAAAAGTTCCACTTTACTGCATAATTTTGGTAGGGAGCTGAAGTGATAGGGAGTTCATGGCTGAGGCAAGATTTCCCAGTTCATACTCTTAGCCACAAGACTACATCACATGGTATTTACAAATGATATTTGTCACTTCCATGAAAAACAGGACAAGTTTTTCCCCTTCACTCCCATAAAAGTGAATGCTTTTTGCTACAGGAACACAATGAAGCACAACCAATAATACCCATAATGCTATTGAATTAATGTGGGAAAACTACAAAGTAAATAGAATTGAGCAGAATAAATGCAGGATATTGGCATGTGCCATGATTGCTTCACAAGATGAGACAGAGTAAATTTAAGTACTACCTGGTGCTCACAATATTACTAATAGGGCAAACTGCAGACTTTCTATCAACAGTTATTGGGAGTTTCCATGAGAGAGCATCATGTTTCTGGTGACAGATGGAGCTGGCATGGAAATTCATCGTGTATGTAGTGGAGAATGGTATGACGGTTCACAGTATGACAGTTCACAAAGGTGGCCAGTACAAGTTACCAATCAGATGCTTTTTCAAATAATAGCTGACCTATACATTACCTGTCACAGGCTGCTATCACTCAGAAGTTGGCTCTTGAAGTGATCTGGGTTTTTGGAGTTTTTTGCTTTAATGTCAGGAGGACCTTTCATAGTATGCATTTTAGGAACTGCACACTGTCTTTCACAGTACATGTTGTTAAGACAGCCTGCAATTTCCTGCCTGACCTTTCCACAATTCTCTTACATTTTTAATTGTTTCTAATTGAATTGCTACATGCACAGAAAGATTAATAATCCTGAAGGACAATAACTGTATCCATTTAAGAAAATTGTTCATAAGAAAAGTTTTATATTGCAATTTGAGGTGGGCAGTAGGATGGCTACTATATTTTCCAATGTAATCAAATGAGTTACCCACTTCATTTCGATCCTATTTCAATTTTGAACGGTTATGTTTCAAAGGGTTTGCTGACCTGTATTAATTAACCTAATGGCCTGCAGCACTTTGACAGCCTGTAGACTATTTTATGAGTATAGCCAATAATTTCTAACTGCAAAAAGCTTCAGGTGCACATAATTACAGCTGCTTCCTTTATGACTAAAATACACCCTATAATTACACAAAATGGCCCATTCAGAAGCCATTACAAATGAAACTTAAAATTTTAAGAAGAAAATCTAACTTTACTTTCAAGATATATACCCATATAAAACAAAGTTAGCCAGTACTGCTTTAGCTGGAAACTCCTACTCTATATAGCACATTGAATGTGACATCCTTTGTAAAACTAATTGTAAGCACTTAACCAGAAGATTACTTGGCGTATGTGCTAAATTAGGCCAGTGCACTCAGAAGTCTACAAAATAGTGTCAAATGTTACTTCTGGATTTTAAAGCAAACATTCCACTATCAGCCTCCATGGAATGAATACGCTTATAATTACAGTCCTGGTTTCTTTAACATAAGACAAAACATATAGGATAACAAGCAAACATGTTCAACTTTTCTTAGTCCCTTCCCCTTCATCAGTTATTTGTGTTATTAATTCCCCTTTTCTTCCTGCTTCTACCCTCTATCCCATCTACAATCTTGTAAGTGTTAGCCAGCAGCCCTATGGAGATGTTCTGACTGTGCAATCTTTCACCACATGACACAGGGTTGCCACGCTCCAGGTGGGGTCTGGAGATCTACCAGAATTAAAACTGCGCTCCAGATTACAAAGATTAGCTTCCCTGGAAAAAATGGCTGCTTTGTGTTATACTTTGCCAACATATTTCTGTTCCCCAAACCCACCCTCCCTCACAGGCTGCGCTTTTAAATCTCCAGGAATTTCTTCAATCTGAAATGGCAACCTTAGCAAGGTGAGAGTGTGGGCACTTAAGATCTGTCTGTCTGCAGGACCACCTCTCCAAATATGCTCCCTGTGTAACAGCTGCTGCACTCATTTGAGTAAAGTCTTTGGCATGCAATTAGGTGAGGTAATAGCATCTGGACCAGAGTCCTCTGCTGTGACTCCACCTGATGGAGCCAAGGCTGCCAGCCAGCTGGGATGAATTACCACATTGGGGTTCCTCCCCTCCCTACACCTCACTTTCCCCAAGTTCCACCTATGGATCTCCAAGTGTTTCCAACCCAGAGCTGATGACAACCCTGTAGGAGACAATCACATGATGATATATGGCAAAATATTCGATCCTACCAAAGGCACAGACAAGGTTGTGGTGGGAGTTCCTATGAGCCAAAACTTAGGGAAGTTTTCTTCCTTCATTACTGATAGTTCCATCCAAATGTCTATGTTCAGAATGAAGTATCTGAAAATGCTTTTCCAAGAACAAGCCAAACACACAGAACTTCACTTCCAATCAAAGAAAGCCTCCAGGAGTACTGGCACAAGACACCTTCTATAGTAAACACTTTGAGCTTTTAAGCCAATAAGACACAGACTGAAAAAGGAACTGCAACTTTGCCATTTCAGAAAATTGCACTAAAGCTATTTAATTTGAATTGTTGCCAGTGTTGAAAGCAAATGCATTTGTGATCAAAAATAGCCTTAGAGTAAATCTTAACAGACATGGAAAATTCCTATTAATTCAAGGTCAGGATAGCGGGAGGCATGGTCTGCTGGCTTTGCAGTCAATAGCCACATCCCATCCATTTCAGTACTGAGAACTAACCGTGGAAGATAGATCCAAGTGGGCAGCCATGTTGGTCTGAAGCAGTTGAACAAAGCAGGAGTCAAGTTGCATCTTTAAGACCAACCAAGTTTTATTCAGAACATAAGCTTTTGTGTGCTCTCTAAGCACACTTCATTAGATGAGAGGATCAGGTACAGTGGGCTGAAATATATGCAGTTTGTTGATTAAGGGGGCAAACTGACTGTGATCACATGGTAAAACAGTGTGGCTTGGCCATTTGGTCTGGATAGCCATAAAAGGTAATAAAGTTTCCTGCCAGTTGGTGTTTCTGCAAATCTAGGTAAATCACAAAAAGGATATGTATTTCCTAGTTGTAGTCCACCTAATTTACTTATCAACATCAATCTATACATTATAAACATCATTCTAGTCTGCCATTAGAAAACAAGAATACATAAAATGAAAATGGATTAAGTATATGTAATGAGATAAATAGCCAATATCCCTTATTTGCGTATTTCAATATAAAACATTATTCTAATACACTATTATAAAAGAAATACATTGGAATACTGTGGATTTATAGCTATAATCACTGAGAGTGGGTTTAGCATATGTAATAAGTTAAAAAACCAATATCCCTATTCAGTCCTGGGGAGGTGTTTGTTCAAAGTTTCATAATAATTTGTAATTCAGCAATTTCTCTCTCCATTTGGTTCTTGAAGTTCCTTTGCAGTAAAACAGCTACCTTGAGGTCACCCATTGAATGTTTTGGAAGGTTAAAGTGTCCTCCCACAAATTTCTCAGTTCTGTAATTCCTAATGTCAGATTTGTGTCCATTTATCCTTTGGCGTAGGGTTTGTCCTGTTTGCCCTATGTAGAGAACTGAAAGGCATTGTTGGCATTTAATGGCATATATAATGTCAGAAGATGAACAAGTGAATGAGCCTGAGATGGTATAGTTCAGGGGTGGCCAACAGTAGCTCTCCAGATGTTTTTTGCCTACAACTCCCATCAGCCCCAGCCATTGGCATGCTGGTTGGGGCTGATGGGAATTGTAGGCAAAAAACATCTGGAGAGCTACCGTTGGCCGCCCCTGGTATAGTTAATGTTGTAAGGCCCAGTGATTGTGTTGTCTGGGTGTATGTGGCAGCAAAGTTGGCACTTGGGTTTACTGCAAGCTCTGGTACTGGTGTCCATGTTCAGATGAGATGCTGTATTGTTGTGGGTGAGGAGTTGTTTGAGATTGGGGTGCTGTCTGTGTGCAAGAAAATGTTTACCCCCCCCCCCAGTACTTTTGAAAGAGAGTTGTCACTGTCCAATAGAGGTTGTAAGTTGTTGATGATACATTGAACTGTTTTAAGTTGAGAGTTGTGTGTGACCACTAGTGGTGTTCTCTTATTATCTCTTTTGGGTTTGTCTTGTAACAGGTTTTCTCTGGGTATCATTCTGGCTTTGTTAATCTGTGTCCTGACTTCATCAGGTGGGTACTTTAGTTCCAAAAACATTTGTTGTAGATCCCTCAGGTGAGAATCTCTGTCAGCAGGATTGGAGCAAATGCAGCTGTAGCGTACAGCCTGGCTGTATACAATGGATCGTTTGGTATGTTTGGGACGGTAGCTGGAGGCATGCAGGTATGTTTGCCCATCAGTAGGTTTCCAGTATAAGGTGGTGTCAATGCATCCATTGTTTATTTTACAGTGGTGTCCAGAAAATGTATTTCTTGCATAGACTGGTTCATTGTCAGGTTGATGGTAGGGCGAAAGTCATTGAAAGCCTGGTGGAATGCATCCAGGGCTTCTTTACCATGTATCCAGACCATAAAGATTTCATCAATGTAACACGGGTATAAGGTAGGTATGAGTGGGTGGGAGTCTAGGAAGCACTGCTCCAAGTCAGCCATAAAGATGTTTGCATATTGTGGGGCCATGCGGGTGCCCATGGCTGTACCATTGATCTGTAGGAAAAGTTCATTGAAAAATCTGAAGTAGTTATGGGTGAGAACAAAATGGCACAGTTTGGTGGAAAAGTCAGCTATGTTTTTATCAGAGATTATATTACTTACAGCTTGTAATCCATCTTGGTGTGGGATGTTGGTATATAAAAAGTCCACATCCATGGTGGCTAAGATAGTATTCTCTGGAAGGTTGTTCAAAGATTGTATTTTCCTCAGAAAATCTGTAGTGTCAAGGACATAACCAGGCACACTGGTGGCGGGTCTTAGAACAGAGACCATATATCCAGATACCCCCTCAGTGATAGTGCCTATCCCCGACACAATGGGACGTCCTGGGTTACCTGGTTTGTGTATTTTGTGTAGAAGATAAAAAGTTGAGGTTCCTGTGATGTGTCTGACAGGATATGTTCCTGAATGCTCAGTGGTAATTATTTTGTAATCTTGTTCAATTCTTTTTATATTCCTGTGTGGGGTCTGAGTCCAGTGGTTTGTAAAATGAAGTGTTCTGAGAGTTGTATTTGAGCCTCCTTGATGTAGTCTGATGTGTTCATGATGACAACAGCTCCTCCTTTGTCTGCCTCTTTAATTGTAATATCCATATTGCTCCTGAGACTGTCTATGGCCTTCCTTTCAGCATGGTTGAGAGAGATGGCAGATGAGAATATTCAACAAAAGAGGAAAAGAGAAAAGGAAATTCAGAGGGATATGAAGCTTTGCCAAATCAACTACAGTACACACATACAACATTCCAGAGCTTGTGGCTAAAGGTTTTTTTTTAAGTAACAAAAGTGAAAATAGACAAAACATTTTTAACAACACATTTTTTCTCTATGTTCCCCATGTAGTACAAGAACACAGACCTTTTCATCGGCTTTTTTCTGCCTTCCTATTCTCATACCAAACTGCACTGAGAGAGTTAGCAGAAGCAGAAATAACTAGCCCAGCACACATCAAATAGAAAAGGGTTGGAGATCATGACTGAAGGAAACTGATTTTAGGTTGGGTGGAGGTCTCAAAGTTCTGTGGAAACCACAGTCTAGGATGAAAGATGGAGGTCACTGGGTTCTGAGGAAGGCCATCTGCTGGTGCTTCAAATTAACTTGATGGCTGCATGAGCCTAGCAAATGCAAATAGCAAGCTGTACCCATGTCCTGTGCCACTGCAGATGCACAATGGAATATGGCCCTACCAGACAACAGCCCCAAGGCTGTTAAGTACGGAGTGTCTCCTTTGCCTCTATGGAAGGATCGAGACTGTTGGGTTAGTCACATACATGGCTATTTCCAGGGCAGAGAGTTGGTGGCTCTGCCCCCAGGATTTTACTTCAATCTTGGCTGATCGCTCAGCTCACCTGCCTGTCATGTAATAGAATGGGCTTATGCTGGTTGTCATATTTGGGGTTGAGTAAAACATTTTTGCCTCTAACTCAATTAGCCTGGAGCTGGAGGTGTTTCTGCCTACCTTTTCTGTGAGCAGTAGTTTGGGCAATAGGCTTAGGTGGTGCCAATAAATAAGTGGTCTTTGGCAGGAAGGAGACAGGAATTGGTAAGGTGGGGAGCACTGGGTAGCAACCCCCACACACACACACAATGGGCCATCTTAAAATAACCATCTGGTGGATAAGCCCTCAGAGGTGTTATGCTAGTAGCCTGCAAGACCCACCCCCCCCCCCCGGCTAGGTCCTCACTCAAGTTCTGCAGCTTGAGGGGGGCTTGGTCTGGGGGCAACTCACATGGTGAGCTGCCTGGCAAATTTTTGGCCCACACCAGGGGTTCAATGCTTGCCCTGTTTGGGGCAGGAGGGGGACCTAGTTGGATCCCCATGCTTCTCCCTTTCATTTATTTGGTTAACAGCTGCTGTTATATTTAATAAAGCTGCCCTATAGAAGACGACGACATTTAATTTATATTCCACCCTCCACTCAAGAGTCTCAGAGCGGCTCACAATCTCCTTTATCTCCCTCCCCCACAACAGACACCCTGTGAGGTGGATGGGGCTGAGAAGACTCTCACAGCAGCTGCCCTTTCAAGGACAACCTCTGCCAGAGCTATGGCTGACCCAAGGCCATTCCAGAGGGGCAAGTGGAGGAGTGGGGAATCAAACCCGGTTCTCCCAGATAAAAGTCCACGCACTTAACCACTACACCAAACTGGTTCTCCCACACCAAACTGATTCTCCCAATAACTGTTGTCTGCCTCGTTATTTCTGACTATGGGGGCAAAACACTGCTATGGTTGCTTAGTAAATGGGCTGGGAGGAAGGGTGCTAAGCCTTGCCATGTGGCACAGACCTTACCGCTGAATACCAGACTCTCCAGCAAAGGAAGGCAACCCAGTGTTGTAATTGAGCTATACTAGACACTGGTGGCATCACAGCCCCCACCCCTCACACACTATTATCATGCAGCCTCCAGGTTGAGTACAAACTTTCATCCACTCATCAGTGTTTAGCAATGATAGCCTAGCTGTGCATGGTCTACATTGAATGGCCAGTACCTGCCTCTTGGGACTATAAGAGCACAGATATTATTCCTATTCCTGAGTAGTCTGTACAGCAGCTGGGATCCTAGATTAGGATAGCAAAGTGCCTTGAGATGCAATGTTATGGCCTCCTGTGCACTAGGATGGTCTTCTAATCGTCAAGGACAAATAGAGTGGCACATAGGGTTCCATTTGTGTTGTGTTCTCAAATGCAAGAATACCAAGCCTCCATTATGCTGTTCACATGCCACCATCAGGACAAGGTCCTGGATGGTATATTAAAAAGTAACCTGTGTTCCAATTTGAATTGGAAGTCTCTTTTTCATCCAAATTTACTCATATACCTCCTTATGCTTCTGGAAATTATGCAGACTGCACCCAATTCATTTTTCAAAAAAATAAGCAGGAAATGTCTAAAAGAGATATAGAAGAAAAACCAGACCTTTTGTATTCTTCATTACCACTTAGATAACAAAGTTGGGAAACAGATTTGCAAATGAATTCATTTACTACTATAAAGTAATCCCAGGAGACAGTACCTGGAGTTCAAAAGAAATAAATCACTGTCAGTATTTAATTTAGTGAACGAGTCAGCCATTTCAAATCAGCCTATTATCAGTGATTCTGTACTACATTGCTCAATATTTTTTTAAAAACCAAGTAATAAATAAAGGATACTGTAGCTGTCCATCGGTGACACTGCCAGCATCTGCCAAAGCATTCCACTTTCAGGATGAATGCTAAATAAAATCTGAGATGGTGCATAAGGTGATTATATGGTGAAATAGAAAACTATTAAACAATTTATCTTAAAAATACTATGACCTGCAAAATTCTGAAGTCAGTTAAATGCCTGCCTACAGTGATTCCATACAGCAAGAATCCTGTTGCAGATTTCTGCATGCCAAGCCCATACCCACTGAACTGCTATGTAAACTTAGAGCTCCTTAAACAGTAAAATCCAAAACAGTTATACCAATCTAAACCCATTGGCATCTAAAGACTTAGAAAGATGTAACTCGATTTATGATTATTCTGCACCATAAGTCTCTCACATGATACTTGTATCTACATATGACAGTTGCTAATATGGTATTTTAAAAGAAAGATTATACTAAATGTACATTCTAGTCAGTTTGAGATTTACATTTGAATTGCAGTCTATGAAATCAGCAAGGGGCTAAGATCTATGACTCCCTTTCACCAAGACTTCTTCCAGCAGTGAGAGACTTTGATCTGCTGGAGAAGTCATTCTCTACCACAGAAAGTCTTTAACGGGAGTGTCAAGGGATTCAGTCAAAGGAATTTTGCTACTCCCATTCATTCACATTTCTAAAGATTTATTTTTGTTAATTTGAATTCTGCCCTTTCCTGCAAGCAGGCTCAGAGCGGATAACAACACAAGTTAAAACAATTAAAAACTATAAGTTAAAACCATAAAATACAATAAAGCAAATAGCACATATATCACAGGCGGTAGTTTCCATTAGGCGCATTCTATATATAAGTAAAGCAGTAGGTCCAGAAATGAAATAATGATAAGATAAGATAGCATCATGACAGGCAAGGGAGGCCAAGCAGACGGAAATACGGATGTCCACTTCTTCAACCGAAGGCCCGGCAAAACAGCTCTGTCTTGCAGGCCCTATGAAACGGCATCAAATCAGGCAGGGCCTGGATCTCCACAGGGAGTTGAATCCACCAGGCTAGGGCCAAGGCCAAAAAGGCCCTGGCCCTGGTCGAGGCAAGCCGAACATCCTTTGGGTCAGGGATGGTTAAAAGATGCTGCGAAGCAGAACACAACAATCTCTAATAATAATAATAAATTTTATTTATACCCCGCCCTCCCCGCCGAGGCAGGGCACATATAGGGAGATCTCGCACGTAAACAAGATATGTTTAAAGTAAGAACGTTCATATAGGAAGCAATCCTAAACTTTTCTACTCAGAAGTAATTCCCTTTTTATTCAGTGGGGCTTACTCCCAGGCAAGTTATGACAAAGGGGGAGTTTTGAATCCTGACTGCTGCCACCAATTATGACAAGAGGGATTTTGAATCCCGACTGCTGCCACCAATTATGAGACAGGCATAATCAATTTAACCAGCACTCCACTAAAAATCAATCACCCTATCACTATTTTCTGTTTTAAAAAATAATGCCTTAGAAAATGGCACAGCAGACAAAGGAAAGGATTAAACAAAAGTTGGTTTATTAAAACAGACTGGCAGGAAAGGGGATTAATATATACACAGGTGTTTGGGCTTTAGCATTTAGAACTGCACACAGAACACTTCTGTGGTGATTGGCTACACACAATACAGTGTTTCCCTTAAAGTTATTTAAACTTTCTCTCAAGGATTCACAAATGTCACTGGTTAAACTTTTTATGACTGGACTATATTTCTGGTTAACATTTACATTTCACAGTTTCACACAAACTTGAGTGCTGATAGGTAAAAGACCACGGTCTCTGCACTAGACCTTCTCCTGGTAGCACGATCGTTACTATCTGCCCCTTCAGACTAATAACCTGGGTGTTTGGCTCCTTTTGAGGACCTTGTACTGTCACCTCAAAATCCCTTTTCCAGAGACTGATTTTCCAGCCTTTCAGTCTTTTCCCTCTTTGGACACTAAGCTTCATAACAGGACTGTTTCCCCCCTCAAGATGTGCTTATTTGATTGACAGATACAGAGGCTGTTCTGAAAGCAGGCTCTCACAAGAATCTCTAAGATTTACAACCCCACTTCATGAGCTCTGCATTACACTCTTGAGAGCATTTCTAAAAGACCTCTGCTCTCTTCTCCAGTCAGTCTTCAATTCTCCTCAGCTCTGTAACTGACTTTTTCTTAACTGCCTATCTGCCACTCTCCTTTGACAGTCCAAAGCAGTCCACCAATGAGAGTGAGTTCTATCTGCTGTCCTCAATGGTCCTTAGCATGCATATTGCTGCTGTTCATCACACAAGTGTTTTTAGGATTGCAGCTGTAGCCATGTTCTTAGGCTGAGGAACACATTTGTCTCTGTTAATTTTAACAGTGATTGATTTACAGCTAACTTGTATTAAGTGTATTCCTATCTGGAATAGATCTAAAAGTGTAGCTTTTTGGATTTAACTCACAGATCTGTTTCATCTCAGCGCAAACCAGCACAACAATGAAGAGTCCTATGACACTTTAACAACAAGCTCTTTGTTATTTGAGTTTCAATAGAGTAGTTCAAAAATGAACACATATGAAGCTGCCTTATCATGAATCAGACTCTTGATCCATCAAGGTGCAGTAGAGTAGTATGGCTAACCCTCCAGAAGCCATTTCCGCAGTATATTACTGCAATGTGCTTTATGCCCACCAACATCTATCTCGCAGGTTACTTAACTAATGGGAACAGTGGCAGGACCATTTCAAGCAGTGCAGCTTATGCTGCTAGAGATCTAATTCGTATATTACCACAGCAGTGAGGAAGCACATTCCACATGCTTAAGCCTCAGATTGATCCAGTAAAGCCTAATGAGAGAAGGAAAGCCCTGATAGGTGACTAGCATGGAACTATTATCTGGGCCTGGCATAGTGGGAAGCTACCACATCCATCACCTGACCAACTGAATTCCTCCTTAAGGGCTGCTACCAGAATGTCATGCAATATAACCATGCAAAAACAGCAGCTACAGTATTCTGAAAGCATGTAAAAAGATCCTCTGTGCAGTCTTCATTCCATATTCCTAGCCAATATTCCAGAGTAATCATGAGTAGCTGCAGGATAGCCCATCCCATATATTATGCTGGACTAGGAACACAGAGGGACCTTTGGGGAAAAGAAGTAGCAGTTTTAGGCTATACGCCTCATGTAGGTGACATGAAACATGCCACTCTTCAGTCTACTGATCTTTCTCAGCACCCATAAAAAAGAATAAAAACCAGTCCAGGAACAAAGGGGAAATTTTTTAAAAGAGACACTTTCCTTCTCCTGAGTTATGCTCACCTAAATAAGTAATGTGGGAAACTGTGATACTAGCGTCACTTTCATCTGGCAAAGCAGATACTATTTAAATACTACCAGAGACCTAATTTTGGACAACTTCTATATAACAATTCCAAGATTTTAGAAATCCAATACTTACGGAGCATACAACTACAAAGATGAAAAGGCCAGAAACTTTTAGGAATCTTAAACAGCACCTGCAAATGTAAAGAGAAAAAGCTTAATAGAGAAAAAAAGCAGAAATTTTGTATTCCATCCATTCCTACCATAAACTTTCATCCTTTCACAGGTGACTTTATAAGTCTCACTCTTTCATCCTTTCACAGATGATTTTATAAGTCTTACTCTGCTTTTTGTAGGAAAGCAGGTTAGCGTAGGGTTGCTAACTTTTCAATCAGGCACTATTCCTATGTCTTTAAGAGCACCTTGCTCTTCAGACATCAATGCTGATTTCCACATTGCAAAAAAAAAAAAGATTTGTCAGCTTTCTGCACATACAGTCTTTTACTAGTTCAGTCTCTTTTCTTCATCAGTTGGCAAATCAACATGCTTAGTACGCTTTTCAAAAGATGAGCAGAACTAAAAGGGAAAAGACATATTCTTACAAGGGGGATGTTAGAGATTTGCTTGTTTTCAATGGAAGCTGGTAATTCAGAGAATTTGCTAAGCCCATTGTTACAATGTGACAACAAAAACTCAAAATCACTCAACTTCAGGGTTGGAGGGAGGAGAGAGGTGGTTTAACCACAATAGTCCAACTTTGGTCAAATTGCACAGCATGCTACCTCTGTTTAAATGGCATTTAAAGCCACAGCCCTCACAACTACACATAATGGTCTTGTTTGAACTTCACCTGGTGATATCGATGATCTACTCATTGCTGTTATTTCCCCAAAACAGTGACATGTATCCAACAATGCAGCTTCTCTGACCAAATGGCAACTCATTTGCAGAAAAGTGGGACAGATTTGAATGAATAGCCCCACTTTGCCTTTTATGCTGTTACTGAAAGTCAAATGACCTTCAGGAACAACACCAGTTGGGGGGCTGTGGTCAGTGAGCTGTACCTGGAAGGTAAGCAGGTAAGTCCTTCTCTACAAAGTCTGCAGTTGGATATATGGCACTGTATCTTATGTACATGTATATATAATATACATTAACATTCTAGCTTTGTATGTTTGATAACACTATACTCTCCTGTCATTTGAAAAACAAATCAGTCACTATGGGGTAGAAATAAACATGAAGCTGTCTTGCCTTATACTGAATCAGACTCTCAGTCCATTAAGGTCAGAATTACCCACTCAGGCTGGCAGAGGTCTTCCACATCACTTACTACCCAGTCCTTTTAACTGGAGATGCTGTGGATTGAACCTGGGACCTTCTGCATGCAAAGTTGAGGCTTTTCCACTGAGCCACAGCCACGACCCATAAAAAAGGCAATTTAGGGGATGATCACCAGTATCATAGGATTGCTGATAGCAGGGAGTGTGCCACCAAGTGTGTGTGTGTTATGTGCCATCAAATCACTTCTGCCTTATGGTGACTATGAATTAATGACCTACAAAATGTCCTATAATTAACAGCCTTGTTTAAGTCTTAAAAACTAAAGGCCACACTTCCTTTATTGACTCAATCCCTCTCAAGGTGGGTCTTCCTCTTTTCCTATTGCCTTCAACTTTTCCTAGCATTATTGTCTTTCCAAGTATCTGCTATAGCACTTTTTAATCATAGACCTGTCTACCTGCTTTTGTTTGTCCTATGGCTCCCTTCTCCACATTTAAAGACATTCCTACTATAACTGTATTATTGTTACAGGTTATAATTTTGTTTTAGAAAATGAAATTCTGTACAACAGTATCCAGTGCATTAAACAGATTAATTTCATTCTTTCAAAATAAGGTTAAAATTAAGATTGCTATAAAGGCCAAGAATGGACCATAAAAACCTTTAAACAAATGCTTTAGAAGTCAAAAAGTGTTTTGTCCTTAGATAACTAACCCATTTTAGTAAGCTGGCATGATATAGTACAGAGGAAATATTATTTTATTAATAAACTTCAGCACTTACAGCATTGCACCCTCCCTTGTTATCCTTTGGATGCTTAGATTTACGGAAATCAGTGCTTTTAACAGCTTAGCAACCAGCCATGTTCAGGCCTGACTTATACGTATTTACCGACCCATAACCTTGCACTGCAATTCTAATCTGACATAGTAATGTCATTCTGTGCCAAAAGCGATGGGAATTTAAAACCTCAAATAATGTGTTCCACTTTATCTAAAAACCCTTTCACACAGTAAGAAATGTGACAAAAAATGGATGTGCCAGTGATTCATGCTTCCATTTTTCATTCTCCTGGGCAATGTGGAAGATGGCAACTTGTATGTCTCTGCATAGCAAGATGCTCTACAAGAGTAGGTTTCTTCAATTCTCTGTAGGAAGAGAGAGAGTGAAGAAAGCAGGCAGCCACTTAAACATTATAAATAAAAGTTTCTGAAAGATAATTCAAAATATTCACTGCAGAGAAAAGAAAAATACTCATTTCCCCCCATGTTTCTGGCACCAAAATATATACTAGCTTGAAATTCCAGGTTTATATATTAAGGTTACATAGACATGCTCAAAGAAAATAAAAGACCAGCTCAACGAATACTGATCTGAAAAAAACAAAGGCGGCACCTTTTTTATTATTTAAAAAATTCCCCCTGGCCAGCATCTTTACACATTAGCTTGAAAACTTAGTAAAGAAGTCAATAGCCTGGGGGACGGAGGCATGTTTAAGGAATATAGCTCAGGTTCACATTGTCTCTCCACACATAATCCTTTGATCAGTGAATTATTTAACAAGAAGAGCTTTTAGTTTCTTCACAACAGTAGCTTCTACAAGAAAAGCTAAAATAATCTCTCGTAAACACTGAATCCTCAGTACAGTGAACTTTGATTGTGCAGACAATAGACCTTCTGCACCTGAACAAACTATGGCAATAGCATCCTGCAAGCCTTTTCTAACAGGAAAAACTTAGTAACTAATACAATCTGAGTAACTAATATAATCTGAGTATATGAAAAAGGAGTAACAATGTATATCTCCACATACACAAAAACCAAATATGTATGTGGAATTTATGTATCTTGCAAAAACAAATGAATACCTTTCTGTGTACATTACCCAGAAGTGTGAGTCACACATAGGGATGTGCAAAAAAAAAAATTCGGTATTACACGGATTCGGAAGTATACGGGGGGGGGGGGATTCGGAATCCCCATATACTCCTGAATACCACATTCGGAATAGCCGCATATACGGTAGATGCGCGGCTATTTCCGAATATACGGCCCTATTATACCCTATGGGCCATTGAAAGCAATGGCAAATAGGGTATATTTGAAGCCACCTGGAGGGGAGAGCCCCCAAATTTGCAGGGGACCTGCAGGGGACTCACCCTCCAACCCCCCAAAGTCCCAAAAAGATTGGGCCAGGGGATCCCATTCCAGGGGCACCCAAAGAGGGTGCCCCTATTCCATCATTATACCCTATGGGCCATTGACATCAATGGCAACATAGGGCATAATTAGAGGCTACTGGGGGGGCAGGGGAACCCAGCCACAAAAACTGCAGGGAGCCCACAGGGGACTCTCCCCTACAAAACCCCCAAGTCCCAAAAAGATTGGGCCAGAGGGTCCCTGTCTTTGGGCTCCCCAAAAGGCCCATTGCCAACAATAATGGGGAAAGCCCAATTAGCCACTTCCTCACTGTAATTGTCGTGGGGAAAGTGGCTCTGGGGAGCAGGGTGTTTTGAGGAGAGCCCCCCAAACTGCTGTGCAGCTTCAGGGCACTGTCCCACACAAAACCCACAAGGCAAAAAAAAATTGGACCAGGGGGTCCAATTCCTGGGGCACCCAAAGCCAAACCTAACTTCACACCAGAGAATCTCTATAGGACCCAAATGCACTACATCCCTCTATCAACTCTATGAACCCTGCAGGCCTGGAACCAATATAAACTCAGTTGCCAATATCACTGCCACAGAAAACACAATCGGCTCAAGGTCTGCTCTGCAGACCTGGCTGCAGGAAACCCAGATGCCAGCTCTCCAGCCCTGCCCCAAACAACACGGGGAGAGCTGGCCAACCACAACAAGCCTGCTGGTTCTGGGTCTCTCACCCAGGTGCCAGCTTCCCTGCCACAGAACACACAATCTACTCTATAAAAAACAAGAAAGTGACCCAGCCCACACAGCCCACACACACCCTCGCCAACCCCCACACCAACCAGAGGTAATTTTAAAAAAACAAAACAAAACCAGTAGAATCACAAAAGGCCAAGTGTTAAAAAAGTGGCCTTTTCACCAACAAGAAAGCTCAGGCCAAATAAATCAACAACACCCCCACCCCCAGTCCCCCACCCCCAAACCAGGAAAAGGGACAACAGGAAAAAAGGCCAAGCAACTCAAGTGTTTAAAAAGTGGCCTTTCACCAATAAGAAAACTCAGACCAAATCAGTCAACAACAACACCCCCACCCCTAAAACCAGAACCAGGAAAAGTGGGACAAAAGTGGCCTTTTAAACAATGAAAATTAGGCCAAACAGCACCCCCCCCCCAATAACCTGAAGAGAAAAGTAACAGCAGCAGCACAACACAGCAGCAACAAATCAAACACTGAATACTTTTAAAACAGTAAAAAAACCCTCAACTTTTAACAATACAGGAACTTTGCCAACCCCCCCCCCCAAAAAAAACCCTTCACCCTAACCCCAAGAAATCCAAGCCACCCAAATCAGTAGAAGTAAATAGACACTGCATTTTTAAAAGTCCTCTCACTAAATTAAGATATGGGCAAATTAGCAAAAAAACCCCACCCCAGGCCCCCACCCCCAGCAGAACCTAACCCCAACCCCAAATAGGCTACCCACCCAGTACTCACCCACCCAAATTTGGGCAAGTAAAGGGACTCTAGTCCTTTTACCAACAAAAACTAAAACAAGAACCCCAAATTCTCTGGGACGCAGTCAGGCCAGCCGTCCATTAGCAGATAGAGTTGGGTGTCATCTGCATATTGATGGCACCCAAGTCCATGTCTCCTGGCGATCTGGGCAAGGGGGCGCATATAGATATTAAATAACATTGGTGAGAGAACTGCCCCCTGAGGCACTCCACAGTCCAGTGTGCGCCTCTGGGACCGCTCGCCCCCAATTGCCACCCTTTGTCCCCGATCCTCGAGGAAGGAGGAGAGCCATTGTAAGGCAGACCCCCTCACCCCTACGTCGGCGAGGCGGCGGGTCAGTAGCCGATGGTCGACCATGTCGAACGCAGCCGACAGGTCCAACAACATCAGCACCGCCACACCACCCTGATCCAGATGCCGTTGAAGATCATCTACCAGGGCGACCAGTACTGTCTCCATCCCATAACCCGGGCGAAAGCCGTATTGGCAAGGGTCTAGGATGATGAGGGGGTTCTCGCCCTTGAACTTTCCATACCGAACATGGACCAGAGCCACTCCCCAGATTGCAACCTCCCACTTCTGAACGTCCCAGACTTGGAATGAGGTTGATTTTAATTGAGCTTCCCCCCCCCAGGGGCACATTTCCCTCCTTCCCTCCCCCACACCCTCGCTTTCTGATTACTCTGAAGCAGGAGGAGGGCCTCCAAACCAGGAGATCTCCTGCCCCCACCTGAGGATTGCCAACTCTATGTAGGGGTTCCAGCCCTTAGGAATCCTTGGGAATTCACATATGCTTGTTCTGGAAATATATACAGCATTTGTCCTTCTCATGATCCTTGAGTAAACCTTAGGATCACATAGTAGCAACTGTTCATAGGGCTCTGTCCCTAATCACCACACAAACATTTTTGTCCTTTCCTCCTTTCATCAGCAAATACCAATTCTCTCTGCCCTTAATGCAGGGGTTTCCACCTGAGGATTCTTCCAGTTATTTTCTATCAAATGGAAAGTAACCATTTATCCCTGGAACTACTCATTTAATGAATGCACCTGACTATGTGCTTAGAAAGTTGGGCCTCATGTAGGGGCAGGGTTGCCAAGTCCAATTCAAGAAATATCTGGGGACTTTGGGGGTGGAGCCAGGCAATGTTTCCTCTAAGCTGTGGAGTCTTGTGAGCAAAAATTCTACTTTGTGAGCTACTGGCATTAAAGTTGTGAGCTACTGCATAAATTAGTTTGCTCTAGGGCCATTTTTTCTGAGCTGAGACAAAAATGTGTGAGCTGGAGGCTAAAAAATTGTGAACTAGCGCACACTAACTCAGCTTAGAGGGAACACTGGAGCCAGGAGACTTTGGGGGTGGAGCCAGGAACAGGGATTGAACTCCAAAGGGAGTTCTGACAATCACATTTAAAAGGACTGTGCTCCTTTTAAATGCCTTCAAGTCTATGGGAATTATTCTCCATAGGGAATAATGGAGTGTCCAGCAGACATTTCCCTCCTCCCTTTCTGATGACCCTGAAGCAGGAAGAGGGCCTCCAAACCAGGCTTAGGCAACTTCCTAAGCAGTTTGGCCAGATGTGGCCAGGCTTAGGCAACTTCCTAAACAGTTTGGCCCATGACACACCGCCCCCCCCCCCCGAGAGGCGCAACGTCATACCTGCAAAAATAGCTCCCAGGCACACATTCCAGCCACTGTCTAGGTCAGGGTGTAATGAAAAGCCCCCTACTTTTCATACACATGGACATCGTTATCACCAGTATGGTTGTCAGGGTGCCTGGAGTTTTGACTTGCACACATCTGCTCTAAGAAGTGGACTTTGCCCACGGTTGCTAAGGCTTATGTGGATACTATAAGCCTCAGCTTTGCAGCAGCATTCTACATCTCTGGATGGGTGTTAGCCAGAACTACAGACGAGCTTCCAGCTGCTCCTTGTGTGCCCAGTCTTGGCCGCTGCAGTGGAAGAAGCCACACCACCATGAACTGTACAGGCAAACAGTTTCCAGCCTGTTTCCATGAACCAAAGGCTAACACCACCAGAATCCATCTTGTTTTCCTGACTCCATATCCAACAGCTGCTTCAACTTCTACATAAGGCAATCAAGCTTAACCAGGCATGGATCCTGCCAGACTGCCTAAGCCTTTGTCTAACAGAACTCAAGACAAAGACTGGTGCCAAGAAGAAGACTGAAGAAGAGGAAGACCATCTTCAGCCACAGCCAAGTTCCATTGTATGAGCTGGGTGTTACCTAGGCCAGCATTTGATTCTCTGTTGTCACCCTTTTAGATAAGTCCATTTAGTCTTA
This sequence comes from Heteronotia binoei, assembly GCF_032191835.1. Lineage (NCBI taxonomy): Eukaryota > Metazoa > Chordata > Lepidosauria > Squamata > Gekkonidae > Heteronotia > Heteronotia binoei. The sequence continues at coordinate 57,826,077 of NC_083225.1, forward strand.
AGTATTCCCCACCCAGTAATCACTTCTATTCTTCTTCCCAACTGTCACTTTGGAGCCTCCCCCAGGTCCTTTTCAACCTGAAAGTTTACTCAGGTACTCCTGGACCAAGCTTGTTCATTGGTCAGTCATGGGCACCCAATTAGGTACCACCAATTAACTTGCTATTGGCTACTGCAGAAGTCCAGCCCTTATGGCCACTGCAGAGCCTCCCCTTTCTCCTCCCTCATACCTCCCAGCCCCTGAGGGTCTAAGGTAGTCTATTTAACCTCTGACCCAACTCCACTCATGTGTGCATCTAGCAGTACCGCTGTCTAGATCCATCCCCAATTCTGGCCACAGTTTTGGGTCCATTTCCCCCATCCTCTTACGTCGCTATTGGAGCCTTCTTGAAGACTACGATAGGTAAATATCACGCTGTTTGTCTACCCATGTGTTCCTCTATATCTCTCTATATATTTCCTAGGACTGTATGTATGATTGTATGAGTATTCTATCTTGTATGTGTGCCTATATTTTCTAGAATAAATTGTAATTGTTTTACTTAATTAGAGTCCCTATTATTTTAAGCATTACTCTCTGGATGGTTAATCTTGTATACATTGGAAAAAGATCCCTAGTGAGCCAGGTGCCCACCTGACTAATTCCCCATCCTCATTTTGAGGGCATTTCGGCTTACAAGGGAACTCCTGCACTTGGCACTTCCTGCTTGTCTGCGCATGCCTCTGCCCGCCAGCCTGCCTTTGGCAGAGTCTCTCCAATGTTTAAATTTTTATATTCTGTGTATTTTTATCTGAATCTATTATGCCATTAAAGGTTTGGTATGGTATGGTATGGCAGAGTCTCTGACAGCAGAAGGGAGTGGGGGGATTGACGGCCTCTCAGGCACAGGCTTTCCACCCCCTTGCCCGGTCACGTGCAATGGGCTGGCCAATCCCATGGTCCCACATGAGCCTGCACTTCCCCCACCTTGGCAGCGAGCCAATGGCGTGCGCCTGGATGGAATCACCATTGCGACGGGTTGTCTCTCGCTTGTCAGGCCGCTCTTCCCTCTCCAAGTGTGGCATAATGTCTCCCCTTTGGAAGCCAACGAGTGGCGCCGTAGATCCGCCCATGCCCAAGCGGCCAGCCACCACATATGTCTGGGTTTGGCTGCCCATGTGTTATTCAGTATGTGTGAAAGCTAGGATCAAATTCTAAAATAAGAGAAGGGTTCAGAACCATTGGAGGGGTTCCATTTCCAGGGAAAAGAACCTCACAATTGACACTGCCCACAATGGTGCATAACAGAAACACTGAGGGAGCGACCAGAGTTAAAGTGGCTACCATAGTGCAGTAACCCATAAAAGGTAACAGAGAAAAGCCAGAAATATGTTTTCTCTCCAGCCATAATTCTACATGGAAGTTAAGAACCCAGAAAGTCTTTAGCATAAATTACTAACCCTAAGGATTAATATTATATTATATGTTAAAAGTGAAATGCAGAAACTATACCAGATTTTCTTAAATAAGGTTTAGTAAACTACCCAAGCATCAATAATTAAGTTCACCACGGAAGTGGTTTCATAGGATTTTTTAAAAATAAGTGATTGTAAGACCAACCAAGGTTATAAACATAGACATGTTTTCCCTTCACATAAACTAACTCTGAAAGCTTAAGAGGATTGTTTGCTTAGCCCCTAGCATTACATGGGGCTATAAATCTGAAGGGATTTTATCATCTATTTCATTGGATGTTCTGCCTGAAAATCAATGGCATGATAAGACAAAAAATATGGAGTGTTGCTTTACTCATTTGCTGAAGGAAAAATCAGTTTCATTACTCTTTCCCTTAGCTGTTGACATTTGCAGAAATATTAATGGAAAAACATAAGGCGGACATATACCTCATTTTATGTAAATTGAATTTGCCATGAAAGGTGTCCAAGATTTCACATTTCTCTGAGGAGGTAGCAGATTTGGACAAGCTGGTCCTTTTACTTCCTGGTTGAAACCTTTGCTCAAACTCAGCAGAACTGTTTTCCCAAGAATCATCATCTGTGGTGAAATCTGTGTTATGAACAGCCATGCATGTTAACCTGCAAAACATTATTGGCAAACATCAGTGCACACCACTTTTTAAAACCAGACCCGTCAGTAGTATTAACAACCTGGGACACAGCAAAGATTAAGGATACTACACTTTTGAGAACAGAACTATGCCCACCACAATTCAGCAATGAGCTTACCTAGTAAGGTAGAAACCCAAATGACCAGAGAGTAAATTGCCAGCTCTAGGTTGAGAAATACCTGAATATTGGAGGAGTGGAACTGGAGAGGGGCCTCAGCTGGGTTTAATGCCATTGTGTCCACCTTAGGGTTGTCAGGTCCCTCTTTGCTACCTATGGGGGATGTGGGGTAGAGAGATTTGGGGATGGAGTCTGGGGAGGACAGGGCCCCATGCCATGAGTCTACCCTCCAAAGCATCCATCTTCAGGGAAACTGATCTCTGTAGTTTGGAGCTGAGCTTTAATTCAGGGGGATCCCCAGGTTCCATATGGAGTCTGGCATCTTTAAAGCAGCCATTTTCTCCAGGGGTGCTGTTTCATCTGAAGATCAATTTTCATTCCAGGATGTCCCCGGGCCCCACCTGGAGATTGGCAACAATACAGGAAAGAATTCTGGGATGAGAAAACAAGAAGGGACCTGTAGAAAGAGTTTATGGAATGAATTGTGCATTGATTAAGTACCTTTTAAGAGCCCCATGACGCAGAGTGTTAAAGCTGCAGTACTGCAGTCCTAAGCTCTGCTCACGACCTGAGTTCAATCCCCGGCGGAAGCTGGGTTTTCAGGTAGCCGGCTTGAGGTTGACTCAGCCTGCCATCCTTCCAAGATCAGTAAAATGAGTACCCAGCTTGGGGGGAAAGTGTAGCTGACTGGGGAAGACAATGGCAAACCACCCCGTAGAAAGTCTGCCATGAAAATGTTGTGAAAGCAACGTCACCCCAGAGTCGGAAATGATTGTTGCTTGCACAGGGGACTTTTCCTTTCCTAAGTACCTTTTAGGAAGAAAATTAGTTTCACCATCTTTTCTGGTGAAGTAGTATTTCCTTGCTATGTTTTTACACTACTGATATTAGTACACCAATTCTTAGTATATAAATTTATTTATTTAATGTCTTTCCTAAAGTTTTGAAATTACATTGCCCACACTTTAGCCACTACTGTGGAACAGGAATCTTCTCATTTGCTTCACAGTAGAGCAGCAACCAAAAACATATTGCATTCCATAAGAGTGTGGGGGTGGGAGAGCCTCTCTCATAACTAGCATTAAGATGAACAACCTTGACGTGAGTGCTTAGCAAGGCAATCTGTATTTGTCTAGGATCAGTTAAAATGTTCTCAGTGTGCTTCAAGCTGATCTCCTGATAAATTCTTTCATTTCAAGAGAACACTGTTCTAGAAGAAACAAAAATCACTTCAAGCTGAGGAAATTTATGCCTGATACAAACCATATTTCTTTTTAACAAGCCCTTAACGTGCTTTTGCTCATGTTGTCTAGAGGTCCTTTGCATGAAGGATGTTGAAAAGCACTTCATTGTGACAACATTCCAAATGGGGTTTATAAGCCTATGAACATTATCTGCTAAAGCAGATAGAGCTGCCAGTCTCCAGGTGGGGCCTGGAAATCTCCTGGAATTACAACTGTCTACATCGATCAGCTCCCTGAAGAAAACAGCTGCAGTGGAGGGTGGACTGTACTGCATTACACCTTGCTGAGGTCCCTCCCCTTCCCAAATCTCCAGAAATTTCCCAATCCAAAATTGGCATCCCTATACCACATACTCTTAGTGGCTCTGGTGGTCCTAGCACGGAAAGTTTCCAGACCATCACTCACAGTATGAGACATATATTATTCCCTTCTCAAATGCATGTAGCACCACCATGCAGAAAAGATTTTCAGAATGGAGACTCTAAGTCTACAAAATAGGCAAAAAGGACATAAAATCAGAGATGTGCAATCAGAAATTTACCATTCAAGATTAACACATATTGAGACCTTAACGTCAAATACAATTTTCCTACCCATTTTCTTCAGAAGAAACTTTCAACAGAGGTGTTCTTTCTGTAAAAGAGCTGTCTTTAGATCTTGTGCAGAAGAATTTGGGCAAACTAAAATGGTACCTTTAAAAACAAAGAAAACAAATAGTTAAGCGTAACTGCAATCACCTCCTAAAACGATATATTGAAGAGAGTATATTAACTCACTTGATATTAGACTAAGTTACTTCCAGGGGTGTGCAACTGCTAGGAAGCGAAATTATGTCAGTAGTTCACTTTGGACTTTTTATGATTTAAGGAAAACTAGGGTTGCCAGCCACTGACAAACACCTCAAGTTCTGTGGAGGCTAGGGTTGCCAATCTCCAGGTGGGACGAAATGAAACAAACCACTCTGTGAAAAATGCTATTACAAAATATAATTCAAACAAGAAAAAGTGCATTTCAGCAACCTCATAATTTTACATACTGCATGTGCATATTTATGCACATATATACACCATTGTGCAAAAAGTCCAAAACATCATAAGTCCAGAAAAGAGCTCCAATGGACCACTAGCAGAGTAAAGCCCGTTTCGGACCGCCAGGTCCTTCCTCCAGGGAGCATCTTGCAAAACATGCAGGATACGTATAGAAAATATTCACAATGTTCAGTTCTTTCACAAATTCATGCATAATCGGAATGCTGCTGCCTACATCTGGTCAGCAAGTTAATTGGGACGCAATTAAGAAGAAGATGATGATGATATTGGATTTATATCCCGCCCTCCACTCCGAAGAGTCTCAGAGCAGCTCACAATCTCCTTTACCTTCCTCCCCGACAACAGACACCCTGTGAGGCGGGTGGGGCTGGAGAGGGCTCTCACAGCAGCTGCCCTTTCAAGGACAACTCCTACCAGAGATAAGGCTGACCCAAGGCCATGCTAGCAGGTGCAAGTGGAGGAGTGGGGAATCAAACCTGGCTCTCCCAGATAAGAGTCCGCACACTTAACCACTACACCAAACTTGCAGACCAGATGGAGGCAGCAGCATTCTTTTGGATAGCTCTGCCCAACTAAATTCCTTTGGATAGCTCTCGTCTTGTCTAAGGAGGCTGGGATTTCCTTACTGCAGGCTGATGATGTCATCAGCCAACAACACAAGGCTGTTGCAGGTGCTAACTGCTGCTGAAGCCAGTCTCTGTCTAAACTGAACCTGGCAGCAAGGCATGGCTCAGGTTCAAACTCATTTCCAGTTCTTGCAGCAGCTCTAAGGCCAAGGGTGTCAGTAGGGTGCTAGCTTGGTCCTGGGTGCCAGCAGCAGCACTGGGCCCAGGACAGCCTTTCCTTCTGGTGGAACCAAGTCAAGTGACACATGAGGCCTCGGCAAAATTGTTGGATTTGACTGCCTGCTCCTGGCCACCAGGGGTCATCTAGACTCACTGAAAAATATCCCTGGGTGTTAAAGGTGGATCCCTTATCTTAGCCTGACAACCTAACTGCTTGTTCTCAGATATAACTGTATTAAAGCTGGGGTGCAGGAAGAACTTTTGCTTCAGATAATTGTTAAAAGAGGATTTAAAAGTTGAATTAGATATCTACTATTTCTTAAATAATTTGGTGCCAGAGTTGGTATATTCTCCTTTCAGAAGAGATGCAAGATACTGATTTAAATCACAAGTCATTGCTTTAAAGTCACATCTCCAGTATCAGTGACACAAATCTAATTAATGTCGGTGGAAGTCTCAGAAAAGTGAGCTAAAAAAACAGATTGAAAAAAGGGACTGAGCAGCAAGCTGATTCAATGTAATCGTCGTCCTCAACATTTCGTATTTATTTATGGAACAACCAGAGAACTGGCAACACAGGCATTCAGTGTTACAAAATGTGCTGGTTATAAAACATTCATACTCAAAACTCTTCTCTTCCCAAGTTCTCCCAAGTAAATTCCCAATTATCAAATTCTGACGTCCCTACACATACCTAGTACATATTATAGGCCTTCAGGTTTCCAGTCACACCATACCATGGTGGTATTTTTTTCCCCCTCCTCAGACTGAATGGTCTAAGGACATATCACATTATTTATCCCTACTCAGTGAAATGTTCTGAAAGCCCTAGAGCCTCAAATTAGATCCAAGAGAGCAGTTTGTTGACTAAAATTCTGAAGATTGAATGTCATTTCACCAAGAACACTTTGAGTAAGAACTCAGAGTGCAAACATATGTCTGCCAATATCATGGGCTTCATACAGAAAGTGTAGCAGGGAAATAACGAGGCGCACATTACTGATTGAAAACGAGGTATTTTACTATTTGGCACCAATAGCAAGGTTCATTTGAGCATCAAGGCTGCCAAAAATAATGAACCCCGCATACTTCTCAGACCATCTGCTTTAAGCAAAAGCAAACCTGCAGGTTGGCCCCTTACACATTATCTGATTCACTTCCCCCCTCCCCTTTCTCCCTGGTAGTTTTCCAGTGTGTCTGCTTATCTATTCAGCAAGGAGTTTCCTTATAGAAACGTGTCTGCCATCAATACACATCTGTCACTCACACCCATTTGGGCTGTCTGGTTTTAACAGTTTAGCAGAAGCTCCTCTGAGGGGCCTCTTAACAGTCACTCTAAATGTTGCATCAGACATTCTCTTTTGAAGGCACAACCATATTTTCAATTATTATTATTATTATAGGGGTGTTCATAATTATTCAGGGGTCTCCCCTTCAAAAGTCCTTACAATGAATTCCAAATGGGACAATTTGCAATAAGCAAGATGAGAAGAAATGCACTCTCTAGTATGCTCAAAGACAGATTATAATTATGTCACATGTTCTAATCTGAAATAATAGGTCCAAGATCTGAAGCCAAACAAATAATGCTCCTTTCATAAGCAGGATACACACAAGTCTGAAAAGTTCCCTGCGTTGATTTTCTTTTAACTGTCTTGCATGTCTTTTTTTTTCAAGTTAATGCAGGGTACTTCTGTTAGAGGGCAGAAAGTACTACCTATAGATTAAATGCATGAACTGTATAAACTGCCCATATTTCTTGCTGTATGGAGATATTCTGTTTTCTAGCGAAATGGACTGGAACAAATATTTCTGGCTCTATAATCTTTTTTAATACTGTTATACAACTACGAACAGATTTCTAATGGCAACCTCCTGAATACATGTTACTATTAACATGTGATAAAAACATGAGTTCTTTAATAGCTGGGGGGGAGTTGAGGGTATAGAATTTATCATTTAAAATAATTGTTTTCTGTAAATTTGCCTGACAAGTGTGGGGCACAATTATTGCCGTTTATAAAGCTTTAACTGACCCCAAGTAAAAAAAAAAACCCCAACAATACTGGAACTTTTAAAAGGGCCTTTTACTGTGGTATATTTTAGACAAGAGGCATGAAAAGAAAAGGGATTTTCTTGACTTCTTTTAATGAAAGAATACAAGCTTTCAATCTCTACAGTGTTTTATCTATTTTGTACTATCTCTTGTAAATTGAAGCAAACCTAGCAATCCTATGCCCGTGGCAAAACAAAAACAAAAACACTACCATTCTGTAAAATATCTATTTTTAAAAAATCTGAACAACTTTGACAATCTGCAGAACTTTTTCCTCATAAAGAACACCAAAACATCTGGTAAACACAGGCCTGTTTCCCTATTCCTTCTCCCCTTTCCCCCACTCCACCTTGACTGGACTGGACAATTAGCACAATTCATTTTCTCAGGCATATTCATTAACATCAGGTCCGTGATTTTCTGTCTCAGGATTGCATGATGAAAACAGCTGTCAATGAAGAGGATTGGTTTTCACATGTCACTGGCATAACTGAAGAGGTAAAGTTGTTCCTATCACTCCTAGAAAGATTAAAATCTGAATCTATCAGAGCTTGCTTATTTAAAAAAAAACCTGCAAAGAACACATTACATAAATCAACTATTGTGGGTGAAGTAATCATCCTAAGAATTTAGAAAAAATACATTATTTCTGGTTTATGTAGGATACCGTGGGCTTTTCTACTGCATAACACATCCTACAAACAAGAGACAAATAATATACTTTACCTCACCTAATAATCAGAAAATATGCCTCTGTGGGTGTACTATTCAGGGTCAGCTCTATATTCAGGTCACCTCAAGAAGCAGATTTGGGGGCAGCAACCTGCCATCTTGCTTATCACCAAGGGTTGCCAGTTCCCACTTGGGAGCAGGGGATCCTCTGGTTTCGAGGCCCTCCTCCCTCTTCAGGGTTATCAGAAAGTGGAAGGGGCTTGAATGTCTGCCGGGTATTCCATTATATCCATGGAGACCATGGGGTATAATGGAGAACTGATCTGTGGGGGGACTGTTTTTTGAGGTAGAGGCACCACATCCAAAACAGCCCCCAAAGTTCCAAAAAGTTTGGACCATGGGATCCAATTCTATGAGCCTCAAAAGAAGGTGCCCCATCCTTCATTATTTCCAAATGGTGGGAGGGCATTTAAAAGATGTGCAGTCCCTTTAGATGTGATGGCCAGAACTCCATTCAGAGTTCAATCGTGCTTGTCACACCCTTGTTCCTGGCTCCACCCCCAAAGTCCCCAGATATTTCTTGAGTCTGACTTGGCAACCCTATTATCATCAGCTATCTGTCTACCTGCCTAAATGACATCTCCTCCCAAAAGCCAAATGAGATCATCCTTCTTATTTCCTTCTGTTCCCATACTTTCTCAAAAATATCTAACCATGCATGCTAGTTCCCAAACTCCCCAGAGACCTCTTCTCATGAGACTTCGGATGCCATTTCAGTTCCCTGGAAAGTCAAACTCTTGAAAGTAGTAAGTGCCTGATTTGGAGGTTGGACTCTGCGGATTTATATTTGGCTCCTCTCCCCAAAACCTATCTGCTTCCAATTTGGCCACAATATCTCCAGGAATTTTCCAGCCTGGAACGGGTAAGCCTAATCAGGCCTAGTCCCAATGAATCCTCCCCTTAAAGGTTAAAATAGGCCTGGAAAGGGCCTTGCCCCCTTCCCCTGGATTTTTAATCACTGAAACCCAGCCTCGGAATGTTGTGGTGGCCTAACAGCAGCCACTGAGGCAGTCCATTGCTTAAAGCTACAGGCACTTTTATCATTTTTGCATTTTTTAAACTCCTCAATGTATATATATATTTAGATTTCATAATTTTCTACAACCATGCAGCCTTGTTCAGGTTTGCAGAAAGATTTGTCTTGCCCATTCACAGCTCCAGTCACCAGATTTAAGTATCCAAAGATTCGGATGACTTTGCTATTAGAATAAAAGGAACTAGCCTGAGACTTTTTATAAATTGAGTCATTGTGACTATTTGGATGGAACCCAAAAACTGAGACTCTAATGGGGCAAGAAGAAGGTACCATCAAGTCACAACCAACTCATAGCAACCCCATCCCAGGCAAGAGATGAGCAGAGGTAGTTTGCCATTGCCTTTTTCTACATAGCAACCCCAGTCTTCCTTGGTGGTCTCCCACTAGGGTTGCCAGCCTCCAGGTGGGGCCTGGAAATCTCCCACTTTTACAACTGATCTTCAGCTGGTAGAGCTCAGTTCCCCTGGAGAAAATGGCTACTTTGAAGGGTGGACTCTACGGCATTGTACCATGCTGAAGTCTCTCCCATTTCCAAACCCCACCCTCTCCTGGCTCCACCCCCAAAGTCTCCAGGTATTTTCCAACACAAACCTGGCAACCCTATCTCCCACCCAAGTACCAACTGTGGCTGACCCTGCTTAGCTCCCATGCTCTCATGATCCCAGGATAAACTGGATTATTTTGGCTACTCCCTCACGTACTGGATCCAGTTCATTAATTTAATTTAGTTCATATCAGGAAGGCACTGAGATACAGTACCTAATTTACTTTCCTCTAGTCTCCACCATGAGGATTCAAAGCAGCTTGCATTGTTCTGCTTTCCTCCATTTTGTCTCACAAGAACACTGTGAAGTAGATTAAGCTGAGAGTGAGACCCAGGATAAGGAGGCGTAGGGGCTTTTAGGCAAGGAAAAGAAGAAACAGGGGTGGTGAGATGTCCCCTGCAAATTTTGTAAGTTCCCTCATGTCCATTACTAATTATTTGATTTTTTTTTTTTTAAATGCTACACTCTTGGGTTTGCCTTTGGTTAATATCACTGGGTGTCTGGCATTGCATTCCTAAACAGAGTTTTGCTTTTTCAAAGTCCATTGAGATTGTAGTAGAAAGGAACATACCTATCCTTCTTCTGATCACCCTTCATTCTTGCTCTGTAGCCACTAGCCAGCACACAGGAAAGTACAATACTTCCACCAACAGGCTTCTTTATAGGTTCCAGCTGGGAGAAATCATTTACAGGTGGGACCAATAAATATGCACCCAGTGGGAGGCTGCAACCACAAGACCTAAGTGAGGTCCCTCCTACAGAGGCTTTGAGAGAAAAAAGAAACTAGGGTTCACGTAAAGGTATACACACACACACACATATATATATATATATATATAGATACACACATACATCATACAGGCCAATGAGCTCAGAAAGTGTGACTGTTTAGGACTGCATTGCAAAATTCTAGTGTTCAAAGAGTGTGGGGGGGGGAGACCTCTGTTCACTGGCTGAATACTGGTATAATTTTATACACTTTTATTGCACCCTGCCAGCTATATTTTTTCTGAACTAACACACAGACCCCATTCTTTAGTTTTATCATCGTGTTTCCTTATCATGAAATCTGAAATCTTTAAAAAAAATTATTGGCGGTTAAAAGCTCAAAATAATAGCAGCACCTGTACCTTTAAGAAGAAAATACTCTCTGCAGCAAGTATTGTGGAGATTGCTAGGTAACTACAACAATACTGTGAGTTTTCACACCATGGTTTTTGTCTCTAAAAGGCAGGGGAGGATGAGCAGGTGGGCCATCTCCAGATCTAGCTTGCTACTATTCAACAGGAGCCACCACACAAAAATCAGTGTGGATCAGTGGGTAGGGTTTCAGACTAGGAGTGGGGAAGATCCAAGTTCAAATCCCCACTCTGCCTTCATTCAGTGATAGGGTTGCCAAGTCCAATTCAAGAAATACCTGGGGACTTTGGGGGCAGAGCCAGGAGACTTTGGGGTGGAGCCAGGAGACATTGGGGGTGGAGCCAGGAACAAGGGTGTGACAAGCATAATTGAACTCCAAGGGAGTTCTGGCCCTCACATTTAAAGAGACAGCACACCTTTTTTAAATGCCTTTCTTCCATAGGAAATAATGAAGGATAGGGGTACCATCTTTTGGGGCTCATAGAATTGGACCCCCTGGTCCAATCGTTTTGAAACTTGGGGGGTATTTTGGGGAGAGGCACTAGATGCTATACTAAAAATTTGGTGCCTCTACCTCAAAACATATTCTCCTCCAGAGCCCCCAAAACCCGTGGATCAATTCCCCATTATTCCCTATGGGAATCGTTCTCCATAGGGAATAATAGAGTACCCAGCAGACATTTCCCTCCCCCCACCACGCTTTCTAAAGCAGGGGAAGGGCCTCCAAACCAGGGAATCCACTGCCCCCTCCCTCTCTCACACACACAAATACTTACTGGTTCTTGCTCCTGCAGAACTTTACTTGATCTGAAAACAAAAGCAAAACAAAGGGAGGGGCCGTTCTCCAAAGCCCTTCCTGCTCAGCCTTAAAGGCACATATTTTAAAAACGGACCTGCAGGAGCTCTAAAACTACATGGTGATTGTGGGGGGCAGGGCTTCCCCCACCGGCCAGCTGCCTGGGGTCGGGGAGAAGCCTGTAAAAACAGGGGATCCGCCGCTGGGACCTGGGGATTGGGAAGCCTATTCAATGACCTTAAACCAGTCAGTCATTTCCAGTCTAATTTACTTCACAGGGTTGCTGTGAGGATAAAATGGAAGCCAGGAGAATGATATAAGTCACTTTAGGTCTCCACTAGGGAGAAAGGTGGGGGTGTAAATAAAGTAAATAAATAAATACTGGAGATTGTGGGGCAGATAAAAGGTAGGTTGTCTTGTGAGTGGGAATGAGTAAAGGAAGCAGGGAAAGGAGACAGGATATAGGGGGCTGCCTGGAGGAGGGAAAAAGGAATAGTTGGGGAGGGGAGATTCAGGGGAAAATGAGATGTCCTCAAGTTCTTGTAGGTCCCCTACTTGTAGGTTTCTATAAAGCATCATGATACATACCACTGAAAAATTCATCAGAAGCCCTGATGTCTTAATGTTTATCAGTGTACATCACACTGAATCTTGTTTTCTATTATGTCCATGCATACAATTTGGAGACATCCACTGCCAGTCTTCACAGTCCACATTGTACTAGATATATTAAGTGATACAAAAGGATTAAATCATCTCTCTAGGCAAGAAAGAACTGTTGATCCATCTGTAATTTCAGAAAAGAGCACTAAGCAGCTGCACCTTTTCCCCAGTACAACCTTCCTCCCAGCTGCTGTTAGCCCTGGGGAGGAGAAAGAAGTGGCAACCCTGCACATTGATGTGTAATATCTTTTTAAAAGCAAAAACAAAGTGCTTGGATCTTGAAGACTAAATATTGCCCCATCCCACATCACACTCCAGTTAGACTTACTATGTTGCAACCAAAGCTCCCTCCCTCGCTACTTCAGCCCCCACTTTCCCTCAGTGGAGCAACAGGAGCAAAACTGAGTGGGCACAGCATTGTGCGATGTTCTGGGAATTCCCCATATCTCTACATTTTTTACCATAGAGATCTGGGAAATTCCTAGAGCATCACAATATGCCTTTTCCCCAACTCTCTGCCCCTCCAGTTGCTCCTCTTCCTCACCACCCATTGCTGGTTGGCAACTCTAAACTCCAGTGCTTGAAGCCACCACCACCACCACCCCCATCTAGTCTGACTGACTTCTGGTTTCAGCATTCAGCTGGGAGAGAAAAAGAAACTGATCACAACAAGGAAAAGCAGGACAGGGGTTGGCTGCCCTTGCTTATGCACTCCAAATACCTCACCGCATCTCATTCAAGTATCATGTCAGGAATGAGGGGAAAGCTCTCTCACAAGTCAAGTCATATCTGTTTATCCTTGCCATATCTGCTATTTTGATATTCTATACAACTGGGATTCTCTTCCTACAAGCTTGACGTTTAGAAGACAAGATTCAAAATTACCCTTCTTGGGGGAGGGAGTCAAAAAGTGATACTGCAAGTAGAGTTGCCAGGTGTCCAATATTGTCCCAGGCAGTCCAGTTTTTTCACTCACTGTCCAGAACAAAAGCTGAAAAAAAAATTAGGGTTGCCCGGGCCAGTAGATAGCAGACTGGGAGAAGTGCAGGGAGGCAGGTGGAGGAGCTTGGCCTGCTCTGGCAGCCCTTGCCAACCAAAGATGGCTGCAGGCCCAGGGAAGGAGTCCAGCAGGTGAAGAAGGTGGCAGGGAGAAAGTGCAAAACAGCAGCTGTGGACTGTAAGCTTTGATGCTCCCAAGTAAGGAAAAAGAAAGGGAAAGTGGTGGTTTTCTTGTTTCACAGCAGCACAGGTGGGGATCTTGGTTGAAAAGGCTTCTAATGCTGGTGCTCAGCCATTAGGGTTGCCAATCTCCAGATGGGGGCAGGGGATTCCCCCCCCCCCCCGTGTTTAGAGGCTCTCTCTCCACTTCAGGGTCATCAGAAAGTGGGAAGGGAGGGAAATGTCCGCTGGGCACTCCATTATTCCCTATGCAGACCGATTCCCATAGGGTATAATGGAGAATTGATCCACTGGTATCTGGGGCTCTGGAGGGACTGTTTTTTGTGGTAGAGGCACCAGATTTGCGGCATAACATCCAGTGCCTCTCCCCAAAATACCTGCCAAGTTTCAAAAGTATTGGACCATAGCGTCCAATTCTATGAGTCCCAAAAGAAGGTGCCCCTATCCTTATTTCCAATGGAGGGAAGGCATTTAAAAAGTGTGCAGTCCCTTTAAATGTGATGGCCAGAACTCTCTTTGGAATTCAATTATGCTTGTTGCAACCTTGCTCCTGGCTCCACCCCCAGTGTCTCCTGGCTCCACCCTCAAAGTCCTCAGATATTTCTTAAATTGGATTTGGCAACCCTATCAGCCATAGGTGCAGATAGCCACAAGTTGCATTCTCTGTCTCCCCCTCCCATGTTGTAGACAGAGGAAGAAATGGGGAAGGTATGTTTTCTTTCCCACTGCATGAGAGGCAAAAGGAGAATGTGTAGAAATACTAGTTGCTAGCCTGATTACTTGTGGACATTTTAGTTGACAAACTCTGCATTGAGTTGCATATAAAATAATACTTGATTTATTTATTTCATTTATGCCCTTCCTTTCTCCCCAAATGGGAGATAAAAGCATCTTTACTTGATTTGCAAACCATGCACATCTGAGCATTTAGTTTGCAAATCATGTGCACCTGTAGCACTGCCTTCTTGAAAGAGAACTGTGAAACAGGAGAGCAGTGCCTTTTCTAAAATTCAAAGTGAGAGAGAGAAGGGGTATGTTTTTCTGAAGAGGAGCATCTCCCTTATTTTAAAAACAAACAGCCAAAAAGACTTGTGTTTAAAGGTTGTTTTTTCCCCAACTATCAGCTATCCCATTAATTGAAAGTGTCTTCAGAACGTAAGAAGAGCCCTCCTGGGTCAGACCCATGGTTCTTTTAGTCCAGAATTATGTTTCTAGTAGACAGGTGCCCTCTAAAAATTTCACAAGCAGGATTTGCAGGCCAACATTTTGCTCTGCTGCTGTCATTGAGAACCTATCAATGAAGTATACTGCCTCTTAATATTTCTTTGTTTATGTAAGCCATGCCTATCCTGCCTTATCAGCAGCAATTTCTGGCTTTTTCATATCTATAGGTGACACAATAACAGGATTTGGATGTGTATTTCACTCTTCAGGGGATGCCAAAATTTGTTTTAATTTGATATAATTCTGTCTTTCTATTTATTAGCTAACAAAGTTTTTGCTATTATCTCTCTTTTTGATATGTCAGTTTCAGAACATTTCCGGTTGTCCAGTAAAATTACTTCTGGTTTGAAAGGCATGTTTGTAATATTTGGTTTATGTTTGGTACTATTTGTGTCCAATACTGTTGGACTAAGGGGCATGACCCCCAAGAGTGTACAAAGGTAGCAATCTGTCTGCACTATTTGACACAGTTTGGTGAAAAAACTGGTATGTTTGACACAGTTATTGGTGAATAAAATAATATGACACTGAAGAGGTTAAATACCATCTAGTAAACAACTTATTGGATTTCTAAAGATAATAGAAAGAGAAGCATAACCCAATTTGATTTTTTTGTACTTCCCTGGTGCTTCATTTATGAAAGGGATTTTTTAGTAAACAGTACAACCAACTGGAGAATGAGTACATTGTGGATTCTAACCTATGTCCCCTCCACTCATGAAGTTTCACAAGGTTAGGGTGTCTAGTGCCCTAGCCCCAGGGATTGTTTCCCAGTACTCATGTTGCACAATGCTATCTTTATGCTTGTTTCTGATGCTAAACATCTGTGCACTCCTGACATTCCTTTTCTTTGGTTTTAGTTTGCTAAAGACCCAACACTACTTTATATTGTTATCATAGGCTCCAAGTGTCTTCACACAATCCTTCTGTGTTGGTAGAGGCTACCACACTCTGCCTTGAGTATTTCAATTGGGGCATCTGTAGACAGTCCTTTGCTCTTTTTTTCATTCATTCATTCATTCATTCATTCATTCATTCATTTATATTTGTATCTTGCCCTCCTCTGGCGTGCTCGGGGCAGCTCACAACAAAACAGTTCTGGGTGAAGGTCAATATGGGACACTAAATAATTGTTGGGAAGGCAGTCCTCCATGATCTTTTCCTTTGAGAGCTTCACACCCATCTTCTTCACTCAATGAACTTGCTAATCTTCCAATGAAAACAGGATTGTACTTACCTGTAACTCTTGTTCATTGAATAGTCTTCTGCCATTTTGCAAACTCTATGGAACCCTTGTTTCTTCAGGTGTTCAGGGGTGGCATGGAGAGAACTGAGCAGGTAGCATCTTTGATCCTAGTCATGTGATCATTTTGGCGAGAAAGCACCAGATGGAGGAGGGACGCTACTAGTCAACTAGAAAGCTTTGGAAATCTTTTCCATGGCTGGCCTGTGCACATATAGGCCCAGTGTGTGCTGTGAGAATAATACCCCTATTTCCAGAACATCATAGTCACCCGCCTGGTTGCCAGGGTGCCTGGAGACTCAACTCACACGCATCTGCCAGGAGGATGGGTTTTGTCTACCAAACTGTAAGGGACTTATGAGTACTAACAGCCACAACGTTGCATGTCTCTTGAGGAGTGCTAACCAGGAGAACAGATGGTTTCCAGTCGTTCCATGCAACCCCCATCTTGGCCATAGCAGCAGAAGAAGGTGCGCCGCTGGGAACTGTCCAGGCAAGCGGTTTCCAGCCTCAACCATAGAATCCATCTTGGGAGGCTAACACCACCAGCAGCTATCTTCCTGCAGTGCCAGACTCCATCACAGTGAACTCAAGACAAAAACTGGTGCCAGTAGAAGATTGAAGAGGAGGAAGAACATCTTCACCCAGAGCCAAGTTTCTTTGTATAGACCGGGTGTTACCTAGGTAGCAATGTGGCCATCTATTGTCATCTTTTTAGATAAGCTTGATAGACTTAAGTACCCCCCCACCTTAACAATTTTCCCCATTCTTTCCCTTAATGGTCATCCTGGAGCCTCCCCCTTGGCCCATTGTTACCTGGTAGTCCAATTAGGTAACTAAGGCCAAGTCTGCTCATTGGCTAGCTATGAGCATCCAATCAGGGAATGCCAATTAACTGGCTATTGGCTACTGCATAAGTCCAGCCCTTATGGTCACTGCAGAGCCTCCCCTTTTTCTGAGGTCATGCACCAGCTGACCACTGTCATCCGCCCCTGTACCTCCCATCCCCTAAGGGCTCAAGGTAGTCCTTAAAACCTGTGACCCAGCTCCCCACAGGTATGCATCTAGCAGTATCCCAGTTCCGCTGTCTAGATACATCCCCGAATTCCTGATCAGTTGAGGGTCCCCTCCCCCTAGTCCTCGTTCGTCACCAATGGAGCCTTCCTTGAAGACTACAATTGGTAATGCTCTATTATTTTGGTTGAAACCATCTGGCAACCTTAACTGGGAGAAAGGATAAGTGGGAAATAACCCGCTTCTTCCAGCAAAAAGCTGGTAGGCTCCAAGACTCAGCCTTCCAGGAAATTATAATCTTTTATTCCACAGAGGGATTCCACAGATTACAAACTCTCATCCAATCACAGTAATTTTGATTGTCTTGTTAAAAACTAATATTAAATTAAAATGGTACACTTGGTTTGAGCGAAATCTTGTTCAGTATCCACAGTGGACAGCACTATGAATCCTCCCATAGACTCTCATTATGACAAATAAACAGGCCTCAAATTCAGTGGGAGCTCACAGGAGTACAGCTTCTGAGCCTTTCTGAGAGTTTCACCTCCTCCTTCTGAGAGTTGCACCTCCTTATCCATTGAATAGTAGGTGCAGCTGCATAACAATTCCTGGATGAGCGCCACCACCAATTTTTCTACAAAATGACCCCTGCAAATAATGAACTTTGAAACATCATGTATTACTCTTGCTGTCTGAATTGTAATATTATAGGTCACTTATGTTCAGAGCAGTCAACAGCAATTATGGAATTTGTTCTGTTAACACAGACTTATGGTGTACCAGTAATTTGTTTAATTTTACAGAGCAAGATTCTGTGTGCATAACTAAAAGATCAGTTTTAAAAGAGATATTGAAAAATACAGAAAAATGTACCCACAGAAGCCATAAAAGCATATTAGTTATGAAACCAAATGAAAGAATCTGCTTCTCTAGGCAAGTCAGACTGCTGGTAGCTTCCTATCTAAACTCCCCCCCCCCCATGCCTGATATTACAGGAAGATATATTAAGCAAAACATTTATTAATAAATGAGTCTGAAAATAAAAACAGGATGAATCTGAAGAAACAGATTTTGTTTGTTGTGTGTCTTACCTCCCATGAAAAGCCAGTGGACTGAAATCTTTCCCCAGCGTAATGCAACAGTCTGGTTCATGAATGCTGTTTGGATAGGGTTTTTGTGGTTCTCCCTGAACAGCCATCATTTCCTTCAGCAGCTTCAGCTCACGGAAGTTGTTGGAAATGGGTTCTGCTGCCATGTCTCCAAGCAAATCCACATGGTGAGGGACTGAGGCCTGCGTCAACTCCATATCTACTTTTCTAGAGATTGCGCTGTCATCTTTATTGTCTAAGTACATAGCTCTATTACTTGATGGATTCTGTTTTCTTGCCTGAATAAGGATACAAAGCAAAGGAGTCAATAAGAACAGAACTTGTATGTCTACAAGTACAGAAATATATAATGTTTACATGAACACATGGACCTGTCTTACACTAAGTCATACCATTGACAAATTCTGTCTACTCTGACTGGTGGAGGTTCTCCAGCATCTTAAGCAGAGTTCTTCCACACCAGCTGTTCCACACCATATTAGTTATGAAACCAGATGAAAGAATCTGCTTCTCTAGGCAAGTCAGACTGCTATATAGTGCCTGATTTGTTTAACTGGAGATACCAGTATTAAATTTGGGACCATCATTTTTTAAAATACATTTTAATTATTTTTTGCATTCAAATATAACATTTAGAATTTAACAAAAGCATTTCCACCACACATGTTGTATACATGAGGCAAAATGAAGCAAAATATAATAAATAAATAAATTTGGACTAGATATACTTCAATGTTCCTTGTACATATATATTCAGTTATATATCAAGCAGAAGCATAAAAATGAAACAATATAAATAAAGGTTAACCAGGATTCTACCAAAGAGACATATCATCTATTGCAGGGGTGGCCAACAATAGCTCTCCAGAAGTTTTTTTGCCTACAACTCTCATCAGCCCCAGCCAGCATGGCCAATGGCTGGGGCTGATGGGAGTTGTAGGCAAAAAGCATCTGGAGAGCTACCATTGGCCACCCCTGATCTATTGTTTTAGGAATTTCATTTTGTTCCATTAAGTATTCTAGAATTGGGAACCACCAGACTGCACTAAAATTTGATGTTGATGTTGGATGTTCAGTACATCTAATATTATCAGCTATATAAGCCATAAAATTGGCATCCCACATTTTTTGTGTGTGCCAAAGTGTCACGTCAAGAGATAGCTCTGACTTCTACCATGTGGTAACTGCTGTTCAGGCAGCGGGGAGGAAGGAAACCATTTCTTTTTTTGTACTGTGCACAATCTGCCAGAATCTGCCCTCCCCCAATGATCTGGACTGAAACTAGTATCTAGATTTGTGATTAAGTTAATTCTTCCAAAACTGGTTCCCAGAAGTTGCAGATTTGGGGGCAAAGAGTTCAGCAATGTATGTAATCCACTTTCATTCTGCAATTCTTCCAACATAGAGGCTATGTACTATATGCAATAGTTGTTGGGGGTGTAATTTGGGACCATCTTCACACAAAAAAAGATGCTCCACCAATGAGCTACAGCTCATCCTCAGATTTTATCACCCTAAAGTTGCATAGTTACTAAATATTAACAAATTCTCTAAACTCTAATTGTCTTTCTGGAATTAGGTACATTGTGGAGTTGCCTCTTTTTCTGAGGAGATGAGAGAAACAGAGGACTGTGGGAAGACTGCAGTCAGGAAGAGCCAGAAGGACATCAGTGGAATTTGAAGAAGAACTTCTTAGAGTCTTGCTGTTAGACTGAAGCTCCAGTTAGAGATTTAAGAAGGACAGTGTAATGAGAACAAAGGAAAAAGGGCCTGGAGTCAGTGATCTCTTATTACTTAACTGGCAAGCACAAAAGGCTTTGTTGAAGGCTCACCCTTTAAACTAAGAGGCATTTGCCCGCTGTTGACAAGGAATGCCAGTAGGCACTCTCCCATCAGCACTCAATGGGGCAGTGGGGGAGAAATGGGAGAAACGGTGTCCAAAGGATTCACCATAGTCTTTCAGGTGGATCTTAGAGTGCCCTGAAGCACAGTGATGTCAGTTCTGGTTGTGCAGCTGGAAATGACATTGCAGCATAACTGGCCATTAGGGTAACCCCCATCCCCTCCAGTCTCTTTAGAACCCAGTTGTTATCTTTCACCTTTTCTTAGTTGAAGCTTCCCCATTTTACTTAGCTCATTAAAGTTCTTGTCCCTATGACTTTCCCCTATGAATGTTGCTACAGTTGTTAGAACCTCCATGGTTAATACAGAAGTGCCTTCAGCACTGGCCTGGAAACATATTTGCATAAGCATGCTACCAATTTGTAGTTTTAGATGAGTAGCCATATAAGCCTAAAGTAGAAAAACAAATTCAAGTCCATTTGCATCTCAGAGCCATCAAATCAATTATCTGACAAAGTGAACTTTGACCTGTAAAAGCTTATGGCCTGGGAAAATCTGTGGGTCTTTAATGTGCTACCGGTCTAGTAATTTGTATTATCATAGCATTCTGAAGAACAAGAAATACTATGTATTTAGAATTTGTCGTTTCTCCTGCTTTACAGTGTTTCATTTGTTAATGTCATCAAGCAGTGTGGCAAATTTAAAAACCAAACAAGTATACACTGACCTCTTGTGGTAAACATACAGAGATGTTCAAACTGCTATGTTGGGTAAAGAGCTTATGCAAAATGCACCTGTCCAGGCCAACATGTGACCATGTTAAATTATTTTTAATGCAGCTCTGTCAGGCTATATAGTGCTTTATAGAGCGGCATAAGCAAGATAAGTCTCTGCTTTCAGAAGTCTGCAATTTAAATGTATATTTGTGGTGAAGAAAATAGGTAAGTGGGTGTGTTTCTGTCAGCAGAACAAACCAGCAGCATGACAACTCTCTATACTAAACTGAATCTGTTGCTTTTAAAGACTGATGTAGAAGCTACTTTTTAAAATTAGACTAATGTCTGTTAAAATGTACTACTAGTATTGTCTAGGTTCTGAATTTTGATTACCCAACAACTCAGAAAATAACACTTTTACACAGTGGAATCTAAACAGCTATACCTTTTTAAGCCTAGTAACGTCAATGAAACATATAACTTTGTTTAGGATAGCACTGTTAAATAACTACTACTGATTTAGAAAACTAAGGTGGGTGCAAACATCCTCTCTCTCTCGGCTTGACTTCGCGAACGAAGATTTAAGAAGGGTGCAGTAGTCCACGTCTGCTGCAGGCTCGCTCGTGGCTGACAAGACCAATGCGGGACAGGCAGATCCGGCCACAGTGGCTGCAGGGAAAAGTCTGATTTGGGGTTGGTGCTGTAGCAGTGCGATTCTTCCTCAATCTCCTTTTGTCCTCAAGACCAGCTATGCGTGCGTTCTCAAAGGAAGAGACAGCCTGGTGGATGGTGTGCCTCCATGCTTTGCGATCTGAGGCTAGGTCAGACCACTGGTGATGGTTGATGCGACAGGTGCCAAGGGATTTCTTCAAGGAGTCCTTGTACCTCTTCTTTGGTGCCCCTCTATTTTGATGGCCGGTGGAAAGTTCGCCATACAGAGCAATCTTGGGAAGGCGGTGGTTTTCCATCCTAGAAATATGCCCTGCCCAGCGCAGCTGCGTCTTCAACAGCAGTGCCTCGATACTTGTAACCTCCGCCCTCTTGAGGACTTCAGTGTTGGTCACAAAGTCACTCCAGTGGATGTTGAGGATGGTGCGAAGGCAGCGCTGATGAAAGCGCTCAAGGAGTCGCAGGTAATGACGGTATAAAACCCACGATTCGGAGCCGTAGATGAGGGTTGTCATCACAACCGCTTTGTAAACATTGGCCGTTTTCGCACTTAGCGTTTGCTCCCCTTTTTCCGCGGCGCAATTATGTCCAGAGCATTTTTCTCGTTTTCCCACTAGTGACTCTTTGCGGCGTCGCCTTCCCTGAAGCCCCGGCTCAAATCGTTTTCCCACTGGCATCGGCTTGAGTCCGATGCCCTGTCAATCATTTTTTTTTTAAGCGCAAGTCTGGTCGCGTAATGACGTACTAACGTACTAACGTAACATCGAGCTGCTGCCTCCCCTTCATTTCTTGGACAAACCGCATCACGTGTGCTGCTGCTGCTTATGGATTGGCTGCAGCTGTAGAATCCTCCACAGCCCTTTATGTATTAACGGAAGCATTCACAGTGGAGAATCCTAGCACTAGATTCCCCCCCCCCCAAATTCTGAAGCACTAGATCCCCCCCCCCCAAATTTCCTCCGCTCTCTTTCCCCTCCCCGGCTGGCGCTTGCAACGGGGACCTGACTGATTCCTGCTGCCAGAGCTCCCCCCCCCGCTCCATTCTCTCCTTCCCCTTCTGTGGCGCGTGTGAGGAGCTCGGTCGCGTCTACTTTCTAACCGAGCGGAATGTAGCCAGGGAGAAGAATGCAGGACTCCAACTTCCCATTTTATACATGGCGATTTTGTGCAGGTCCAGAAATCCTGGTGGCACAGCTGAGGGAGGCATTCCCTTCTTAAAACACACACACATGGACGCTGTGGCCCGCACCGGCACTACATTCCCCCCCCCCCCAGCAATGGTCGTTTTCGCATTATCGAGATAACGCAACAGCGGAATAACGCAACTAAAGTCAATAATAAAAAAAAATTCTAACGAAACCAATTGAAGTGCCAATTGAGGCTATTCCAGGAGGGTTTTTTTTTTTTCTATTTGTTAATTTCGAAATATCGCTATTACGCAAAACTGTGAAGTTTAAAAAAAAAAAATGGCCGTGCCGGCACTTTGGGGAAGCGCCGCGAAATGCTGATGATTGGCCAAGCGGGTGGATGGGGTGGGAGGACGGAAAGGGAGAGGGTGACGCCCCCAAAGCAGTCGATCCGGCGTGGATGGATTTCGCACAGGAAACTCCGCTGAGTGGATCCGGAGTGGATCCGGAGGTTTTCGGAAACTCCGGCAACTTGCTGAAAAACATACTCCGGCGTAAAATCCCTGAAGCGCCGGAGCAAAGCGCAGCGCCGGAGCAACATGTGCGAAATCCAAGAGAAGATCCGGAGGTAAATGGGGCGCTACGCCGGAGCAAACGCTAGTGGGAAAACGGCCATTGATCTTTGTGCCTTTTTTCAGATGCTTGTTGCTCCACACTCTTTTGTGCAGTCGGCCAAATGCACGGTTTGCCTTTGCCAGCCTGTTGTCAATCTCCTTGTCGATCTTGGCATCTGAGGAGATGATGCACCCCAGGTAGCTGAACTGCTGGACTGTCTTCAGAACTGATTCACCCACAGTGATGCAGGGAGGGTGATAATCTTCCTGGGGTGCAGGCTGGTGGAGAACTTCTGTCTTCTTCAGACTAACTTCTAGGCCGAATAGCTTGGCAGCCTCTGCAAAGCAGGATGTCATATGCTGCAGAGCTGATACCAAGTGGGAGACGAGTGCAGCATCATCAGCAAACAGTAGCTCTCGGATAAGTTTTTCCATTTTCTTGGAGTGAACCTTTAGTCGCCTCAGGTTGAACAGGCTGCCATCAGTGTGATAGCGGATGTAGACACCATCGTCATCATCTAGATCTACTGCGGCTCTTTGAAGCATCATGCTAAAGAAGATCGTAAAGAGAGTTGGCGCGAGAACGCAGCCTTGCTTTACACCTGTGCCTATTGGGAAGGGCTCCGAGAGGTCGTTGCAGTGTCTGACTTGGCCTCGCTGGTCTTCATGTAGCTGGATGATCATGCTGAGGAACCTTGGGGGACATCCTAAACGTTCCAAGATTTGCCACAGGCCTTTCCTGCTAACAGTATCGAAAGCTTTGGTAAGGTCGACAAAAGTCACATATAGACCCTTGTTCTGTTCCCTGCATTTCTCTTGGAGCTGCCTGAGAACAAATACCATGTCGGTGGTGCTCCTGTTAGCTCTGAAGCCGCACTGGCTCTCTGGGAGGAGTTCTTCTGCAATGGTGGGCACCAGTCTGTTCAGGAGTATTCTGGCAAGGATTTTGCCTGCAATGGAGAGCAGGGTTATCCCCCGGTAGTTGGAGCAGTCTGACTTTTCTCCTTTGTTCTTGTATAGAGTGATGATGATTGCATCGCGAAAGTCCTGTGGTAGTTTGCCTTGTTCCCAGCAGGTGACAAGTACTTTGTGAAGTGTGCTATGTAGTACTGTGCCCCCATGCTTCCAGATCTCTGGTGGGATTCCATCAACTCCCGCTGCCTTGCCACTTTTCAGTTGCTTGATGGCTTTAACAGTCTCTTCTAGGGTGGGGTTCTCATCCAACTCTGTTTTCACTGGTTGAAGTGGGGTGAGGTGGATTGCTGAATCTTGAACTACGTGGTTGGCACTGAAGAGAGCCTGAAAATGCTCCGACCACCGGTTCAGTATGGATGCCTTGTCTGTGAGGAGCACTTGGCCGTCTGCACTACGCAAGGGACTCTGAGCCTGATATGATGGGCCATATACTGCCTTCAGGGCTTCGTAGAACCCTCTTAAATCACCAGTGTCTGCACACAGCTGGGTTCTCTCTGCAAGCTTGGTCCACCACTCGTTCTGAATGTCTCGAAGCTTGCGCTGGAGGTTGCTACATGCAGCACGAAAGATTGCTTTTTTCCCGGGACAGGAGGGCTGAGCAAGATGTGCTTGGTAGGCAGATCTCTTTTTCGCTAGTAATTCTTGGATCTCTTGATTGTTCTCATCAAACCAGTCCTTGTTTTTCCTTGTGGAGAACCCGAGGACTTCTTCAGAGATCAACAGGAAGGCCATATACTGCCTTCAGGGCTTCGTAGAACCCTCTTAAATCACCAGCAAACATCCAGAAGAAAAGGTAATTCATAAACACCACTGTGATTCCCTTTGTTCAGTCACACAGTGCCTACTGCCCTCTGCAACCTCTCTTTTTCAGGTTATAGGTTATCTGCAGGTCAGAATATCACACCACCTTCTTGTCTCTTTTTAATTCTACAGTTATTACCATCTCACACCTCAGGGTCCTCTCTCTTACTTCCAGAGACAGCTACCAACAGTGTACTCCCCTTGCCCAGATTGCCCGAAGGCATGGACTGGGTTGTCACCAGTACGCTGATGACACCCAGCTCTATCTATTCATGGGCGGCCGGACTGGCGACGTCCCGGTAAATCTGGACTGGGCATTGCAGGCCATGGCAGGGTGGATCAAGTTGAGTGGGCTGAAGCTGAATCCAGTGAAGACAGAGGTCCTTTGCGTGGGTTGCGGCGGGCTAGGAGAGGAGATCTCCCTACCAGCCTTTGACGGTGTGTCGCTGATACCAGTGCGCAGGGTCAAGAGCTTGGGAGTGCTACTGGAGCCTTCCTTGACAATGGAGGCACAGATAGCAGCCACTGCTAAAGCCGCCTTTTTCCACCTTAGGAGGGCGAAGCAGCTGGAACGCGGAGACCTAGCAACAGTGATCCATGCAACGGTCACCTCGAGGTTGGACTACTGTAATGCCCTCTACATGGGGCTGCCCCTGTACCGAACTCGGAAACTACAGCTAGTGCAGAATGCAGCGGCCAGGCTGTTAGTGGGACTACCTCGGCAGGAACACATACAGCCTAGGCTGCGGGAGCTGCACTGGCTGCCAATTGTGTTCCAAGTTCGTTACAAGGTGCTGGTTATTACCTTTAAAGCCCTATATGGCCGAGGACCTGCCTACCTTAGGGACTGCCTCTCTCCATATATCCCCCAGAGAGCACTGAGATCTAGCTCCCAAAATCTCTTAAAAATCCCTGGACCAAGGGAGGCCAAACTGAAAACAACACGGGAGCAGGCCTTCTCAATAACGGCCCCCCATTGGTGGAATCAACTACCAGAAGAGGTACGGGCCCTGTGAGACTATAATCAGTTCCGCAGGGCCTGCAAAACTGTCCTTTTTCAAATGGCCTATAAGATGGAATCCTGAAGTGACACCTAACCATCTGATATATACATATACACCGCATTGTATGGTAGCACCTTTAACTGTAGTGGGGGTTTTTTAATTAATTTATTAATTTTTTTTATTGTATTTTATTATATAATGTATTGTTATAATCATGGTTCATTCCATGTCTTGTAAGCCGCCCTGAGCCTGCCTTGGCGGGGAGGGCGGGATATAAATAAAAAATTATTATTATTATTACCCTAGCCCCCTTTAATAATCAGCCCTCACTCACACGAGCTATTGGGGTTGGGGCTCAAACACTGTTCCAATCACCCACTGCCACCATTCATTCACATCCTGTAAAATACCTAGGTAGACCAAGATATTAAATTGTGTGTAGGTGCTTCTTCCCTTAGACATGGAGGCCACAGTGTTAATCAAAACAAGAAACTTTTATTCATAAGAATAGAACATTGAGGAAAGTAAGGTCTAAGAAACATTTCACTTCCACTGAACTTCTGAACTGAGATCCTATACCTACAATTGGGACCCTTCAATTGCAAATTTACACTTTTCAGCCTATTCCAAGCAGCTCTTCTATAGAGTTCCCCTCAGCCAGAAAAAAAATGTTTTCACCTTATCCCCTAAGCTGTCAGTTTTTCTCTGCGGCTACCCTCTCTAACTGTTGTTTTTCAACTCCTGTTTTTCAAGTCTCCTCTCAACATTCCATCCACTCTCATTGGTTGCTTTTAGTGAAAGGTGGGACCCAGCCTATCAAATAGCAAATAGCAAGCCTTTATTGGCATAAAACAGATTTAGCAGTAAAATAGCAATATAAATAATATAAAATCCTAGATTATAGAGTACATAGAGAGCTAAAATACATAAAATAAGTAAAATAGTTTAGCCAAATTAAATAATGAAAACAAATAAAATGTGTCATTCCAGAACCATTCTCTGTCGTATTTCCATGGCCTGTTGGAGAAATCTAGCCACCATTAAAGTTACCTCAGCGCAAGTGTCATTTAAAAGTTTGTGGACTTTGCCTGAATCAGCACAGCCCAACATATCTGCTAAGATATCTTCCAAGTATATACAACGAATATCATCATAAAGAGGACAGTTCAGTTATACATGGGAAATAGTTTCAACACACTTGGAATTACAAAGAAAGTGTCTATTAGAGTACTCAATCCTGTTAAATCTACCAAATAGGATAGCAGATGGTAATACATTACATCTCGTTAACAAGAACGCACGCCGTTGCTGAGAGGAGAATACGACGCTAATTTCCCTACTGAGAGAGGAAGTTCGAACTTCAGCGGGGAGCAGGACTTGTTGGCCAGGCTATATAACGTTTGCATTTCAATATCTAGAATTCTGAGCTTAAGTTTCAAATAAGCTTCTTTTAAGGATAGCATAAGAAGTGAATCTAAATCAATGCCCATAGATTTTATTTTCCTCTCAATAAATACTAGCCAATTTGACAAATTAAATTCTGAGAGCAGTTGATATAAAAGGCTCTCTGAGTCTGAGTGGAAATGTAGCCGTAGCCAGTATTTAAGTGACATTAGCCATGCTTGTGTTTCCACAAGATTCGTCCCTGTTTCTAAACACAAAACTGCATATGGTACGCACTTTGGGAATCCCAGAATTTTCTGTAGGAATTTTGATTGGACACCTTCAATGTTATTATCCAAGGCTGTGATCCACACTGGGACCCCATATAAAAGCTGCGGTATCACTTTAGCCTTAAAGATTTTTAGCGCCAGCCTGTCCATCGCAAACACTTATATTACAGACCGTGTTAATACAGCAATGCAATTTCCTTAAAACTCAAATTTTGATGAAAAAATGTTATCCAGTACTACAATATTTGGCAAATCAAAAAATCATTTCAGATGAATGGTCTCAGTTGCAAGAATAGTTATAATTTGTTTGATGTATAGTCATTGTAAGAGTTATATCAGAGTTTAGGATACAGAATATTTATTGTTACTATATAAATGTATGTTCTTTATACATGAAAATTACGCTGATGTAAATGAATAGTTACTTTCACCGTACAGTTACTTTTTCTTTGTAATAGTTTATGTCACTCTATTGGATATTGTTTTTGTAAGTTTTTATTTCAATAAAAAAAGTTTGAAAACCTTAAAAAAAACACCCCAACGACTTATTAATTACATTTACTCTGAATATCATCAGTTGGAGCCATAGAAGCTGACAGTTCAGGCTTTCTGAAGACAGTGGCCCTAATCTAGCTCTAGTTAAAAAAATTAGTTGAGCAAAACCCATAGTGGATGCGCATACACATCAACAGATGCATCCATTAAGTTAAATGAGGCCCAAATAAGCATCACACTTCAAATTAACATCTACAACCAAACATGCCTCCTTATCTGCATTGGCTGCCTATATGAATCTCCCTTGCTGGAACAGCTGTTTGGAGAAAGAAGTAATATTTTAGAAGTGTCATTGTCTGTAATGTACACTGACAGACTTTCTGTCCCAAGAGAGTCTCTAATCAAAATGATTCTGCAGATTGCCGTAGGATGACAAGCAACACAAGAAAAAGCTAAAATGAGTTCCCAAAAGTAAAACTATTGAAAGAAATATGTATGTAGGCTTTCCTGTCATTGACTAGAAAGTGTCCATGACAAGCAAGGTGCTTACTTCCCAACATACTCAGGTCGGCTGGCACCATCATGCCTGGGGCAGTTTTTGAATTGGTTTGGAACTCGGTTTTATAGAAATCTTATCCTGCAAAGGACCATGCTAAGAATGGTTGTCTGGGGGGCATAGCTCAGTGCTATATACAAGGCATGAAGAAGATCTCAGGTGCAATCCTGGGTCATCTCCAAGTAAAAGCACCTCAGTTGCCAGTTCTGGAAAAAGGCCTCTTCCTGATACCCCAGTGTTCAGCTGTTCATAAGGTTAAACAGTATTATCACCTGACCACATAAAGCAGCTTCAAACATTGATATATTTCCAATCTGTGAGAAGATTAATTGTTCATCCACATACCCATACATGTAGACTATTAAAAAAAAGAGAAAGCAGTACCATAATTCCTCTTCATAGTGCAGTCTCTTTCCAAATAATTCTTCAGGACATGATGAACAGAAGTTCACACATTTTTTACTTCAGCCACCCAAAACACCTGTGTTTAAAGGGAAACAGACTTCCCAGCTGCAGAATGTCCTCCATGGCAAACCTGAGCAAGAGAAAAATTCACCACGAACCCTCAATTTTCACTCCACCCCAAAGTAAGTTCGTTCACTTTTGATTGTATGTTGTTGTGTAGATAGCAGAGAGCAGGAAAAAATTACAGTGCCATCCCACAGTTTTTAAATTGTCCTCCACTTCCATCCTTTCAGTGTATTCTGGGAGCTGTAACTGCACAATGCCTGACATTAACAGTCAAGCATCCTGGGAACTACATTCTCAGACTGCCCCATGGTTTCACACTAGGCTTTGGAAGACCCAGGTTCAAATCCTCATTCTTAAAATGAATTTTGCAGGGGGACCATGGGCCAGTAACTCTCTCAGCCTTACTTATCTCACAGGGTTACTGGGAGAATAAATGAAGAAGAGGAGAGTGATGTTCAATTCCCTGAGTTTCTTGTAGGAAGTATGGAATAACAGTATACTAAATAAATAACTAAGAGCCTCATGGCACAGAAGAGCCCCATGGCATATAATGGTAAGCTGCAGTACTGCAGTCCAAGCTCTGCTCATGACCTGAGCTCAATCCTGGCAGAAGCTGGGTTCAGGTAGCCGGCTCATGGTTGACTCAGCCTTCCAGCCTCCTGGGGTTGGTAAAATGAATATCCAGCTTGCTGGGGGTACAGTGTAAATGACTGGGGAAGGCAATGGCAAACCACCCTGTAAAAACTCTGCCATGAAAATGTTGTGAAAGCAACATCACCCCAAAGTGAGAAATGACTGGTGCTTGCACAGGTGATTACCTTTACCCTTTGAAAAATAAATAATGAAGAAGAAGAAGATAATGATGACAATGATATTGGATTTATATCCCACCCTATACTCTGAATCTCAGAGTCTCAGAGAGGTCACAATCTCCTACACCTTCCCCCACCTCACAACAGACACCCTGTGAGGTGGGTGGGGCTGAGAGAGCTCTTACACCAGCTGCCCTTTCAAGGAAAACTCCTACGAGAGCTATGGTTGACCTAAGGCCGTTCTAGCAGCTGCAAGTGGAAGAGTGGACAATCAAACCCAGTTCTTCCGGATAAGAGTCTGCATACTTAACCACTACATCAAATTGGCTCTCCTGGTTAACTAACTATGGGAATTCTAGTTTATGGTCTGCAGTTTGGCATTAACTATCAGGAGTTTTAACATTACAATTCCCAGAATACACTTGGGAGAAAGGAACAAGTGGAGACAGCTTCAGTAGTCTCACTGCAGTATGACTTAACTCCACAGCATGTGTAACCATGAGTTCACTAGTAGGGGGCCAAAGAGTTAGCTAAAGTTACACATGCAGGGCAGATGTTGTGGTGGTGTAGGGTGGAAGAAGAGAAGGCAAATTCAGGGTGAACATCTTAGTGACATCATCAGGCACAGCATAGTCTTCCAAGCTCCTTGAGAGCTCATATTCCAACATGAATACAATGAGCTTTTCTACAACTTATCCTCAAACAGTTCAATTTATTCAGGTTAGAATTGGAGTGAGCCTTTCTCTTAGGAATCATAGTGACAGGACCAGTTAATTTCATAACACTATATGTTTATACCTGACTAGAACAACGTGCTGTAGTTAGGAACCAGGAGAGGTATTAAGGGGGGGCTTGCTACACAATTTGTTTATCCCCTTTTCCCCTGCTACAAGTATATATTTATCAAGTTACCAGTGATTGGACACAGTCATATCAGTTTCATGGGTATAATACATCAAGTAAACCCTAATAATAAAATGAGAGAGGCACCAGGCACAAGGTTCCACAGCGATGTATACACGGGAACACAGCTCCACACAGCCACATTCCTATAGAATGACAGCACAAGGAACAGCTCCCTATGACACAGTTTACAAATGTATTGCTTGAGCTATTCAAAGTATACACCCTGCTCTGAATACCATATTGAAGATTATGGAGGATCAAGGAGCCACAGCAGGACTAGACACAAAAATAATCTCCTTTTCACTGCATCTCAACTGTATAACCAGATTTTATTCCTATTTGAAATGCATGAAAGCATTTTGCATTATATAGGGAAAAGTAATATTTCTATAATGCTATAAAAATAGCTTCAATTGCAATTATATGAGTCGTCTTACAAAAAAATAATATATTTTTCAAACACAGTACACTGAGACATATTACTAATGCTGACTGCTGCTATCATTATGGTGTGCTACGAAAATATAACAAACCCAGAAGTTACATATTGTAGCCTCAGCCCCATACAACATTTCCATATCCTCTTCCAACAACAGGAATTCTGGCTGTCTACACCTTGGACCATGTTGTAGGTGAAGCCTGTTCTTCCACGTGCACCATATTATCCCTTCTGCTCCATTCCATGACCCCCAGTTTAGAGACTATGATTATGGCCCCATCTCCTGATGTCCCAAAACATCCTTCCATAGAACTTTGACTCTTTAAGTGCATGCCATAATTAGCAAAGGGCATATCCCACAAAGAACTGGAGGGCCAGTTTGGTGTAGTGGTTAAGTGTGCGGACTCTTATCTGGGAGAACCGGGTTTGATTCCCCACTCCTTCACTCGCAGCTGCTGGAATGGCCTTGGGTTATCCATAGCTCTCGCAGGAGTTATCCTTGAAAGGGCAGCTGCTGTGAGAGCCCTCTTTGCTCCACCCACCTCACAGGGTGTCTGTTGTGGGGGGAGAAGATATAGGAGATTGTAAGCTGTTGTGAGTCTCTGTTTCAGAGAGAAGGGCAGGGTATAAGTCTGCAGTCCTCTTCTTCTACACCTAGTGGAAAGTGAGTCTGTCAGGAGGAGACATTCTTGAAACCACCCTGGAACAGAGGGTCAGGGGGAAGCACACAGAGAAGAGAGAGAGATTAGAGCTAAGGGAAACTTGTCAGAGCTAAGTAGTTACCTCAGTTGTAACTCTTGGCCAATAGAAGGACTGGTCCCCTAAAGAGTTCTAGTGACATTAACATTGTTGTTGCTGTTAATTTGATTTATGATCACCTCATCCTGGCTAGTGCCAGCATCTAGGCAATGTACAATAATAAAATACATATAATAATCAGTATAACCAATTGACTAAAATACAAATTATTAACCCAATGATGTCTATTGTGAAGTGCTACCAGTTTCTGCTTTCTCTACACTGCATCGGGAACAGGGGAACAGGAGTGCCAGCCCAGCAACCATCGCTGTCCTCAAGCGAAAGCCTGGAGGAACATCTCTGCTTTTCAGGCCCTGTGATGCCCACAATATGACGTCACCTTGCTTGCAGGGGGCATCACACATTGTTTCCATGCTCCAGGCACATTAACTTGGACAATCACTTCACCAACCATGTTCACATTGGTGTTATTGCAGAAACCAACACAAATCATTTGTCTTTAATTGTGAATCATTAACATTATGGAAATTATCTGGCATCTCACCAAGGAAGAGTGCTCTATCACCCAAGCCAGCTGTAAAATCTGGTGAGGTGGTGGTGAATTTTTTTAAAATTGCACTTCCATTCACCAGCTGAAAAGAAACCCCCCTGAACAGCCAAATGAATAAATTAATGTACACTAAACATTTCATCCTAGCCTACCAACAACTTTTGCTGAATCCTACTATTTTGTGCTGAATCCTACTATTTTGTTCTGTTGATGCCCACAGTCTTTAGTACAAGACTCAATTTCCACTGAAACAAGGCACATGTCAGTAGAAGGGGCCTTGCCTAGAAAAAAGCCATAGGTAAAGATGGAATAAAACATTTTTAATGCAGTGGTTGTCTCTTCCTGAGACTATGGGCAGCTACTGCCAGTCAGAGTAGACAATACAGACTTTGCTCTGAGCCTGGTCTGACTCATATAGCAACTTTATGTGTACTTGTCAGTACCCATCAGGCATTTCTTCATCAAGAATAAATGCAAATACAAGGGATTGAGGCAGCAAGTTTCCAGATATAGAGGGTGGTGTTTCCAGACAAACTTCAGACCTTCAATAATCTTGTTTTCTAGAAAATAAGTACTGAAGAAATATAAAATCAGCAGCACTTGCCCAGACACTCTCTTATTTCCTTTTTGCTTCAAGCTTCTGAGAGAACACAAAGAAGCAAAAGGCTTGAAAAAAACGCCCCAACAGCCTTTCAAACCAAGCAGCAAGCTCTCTAAAATACATCGAAGAAAAATGTGTTATTGTACCCAGAGTGACACCTCCAGATTATTGTTATTCTGAAGTGTCAATCTTCCTTATGTCTAACTTGATAAACGGCAGGTGTTTCAAGTTTGCAGCAGAGACAGCAGCATAATAATGAGCAATAAAAGGTTTGTATTGCACATCTCCAGCCCTCCAAAGCCTCCATTTCATTCTTGGAAAATAAGATGCTTAAGTGGGCTACTTATCCCAAATGGCTTAAGTCACTGAGGAATCTGCTGTCATTCTTTTCAGACCCAAATGTATATTTAACTACAACATGCAACATTTTTAAATCAAAACTTCCATATTCCAATCTTGGTCCAGCTAATATATGATAATATAGTGGTCCAGTAGAGGGAATTTGGGTTGATTGCTATGCTTGGGTGAGAAAAGATTGTGTCCGCTGAAGTGTAATAACCCTATCTCCCTTTCCCACAGGCCTTTCTCTCCCTCATTAAAAAAAGGTGGTGATACCACTATTGCAGCCCATAAGTCAGGTTGCAACCATCTTGTGAATGCTCACAAATGTGAATACTCTAGGCCAGGAGTGGGCAAACTTGCTTAATGTAAGAGCCACGTACAATAAATACCAGATGTTTGAGAGCCACAAGACACTGTCAACATAAATTAAAATTAGTAGTATGTCACTAAGTTATGTGTTAGTACTATATGTTGGATATCATTTGGTAATAATCAAGCAAAGTTTAAAGCATAAATCTATGCTGTTCCCTTGCCACCGTACACGAGCAAATAAGATCAGCTCTTGAAGAAGAATCCTTTCGCAACTGAAATTTGTATTTTAAGTATTATACAAGGAATTGAGTTGCATTGCAGTTAAACCACAAGACTTCAAGCAGATTTGAAAACAGGACATCAGAATGGATAACAAATATCATCACTTCATGACAAATAGGGACACACAATATTTGGCAATGGTGAAGCTCTGGTGAGGATTCATTTGCATATTTTCCCTGAACACATTACAAGCAATATGCATATATGTGCACTTTCACGTACATGTATACATACCTACACACAAATGCATCTATAAACATACATAAAAATTATGTATTTCCCAGAAATTGTCAGAGAAGAGTACTGGAACAAAATAAAGTATGTTTTGGAGTTCAGTTCCATGCACAAGTTATAACCATTAAAGCTTTCCACAGTCTAGAAACCGCAACTCTGACAGACTGTCCCTCCCTATATGTCCCCATTTGCCAACTACAGTCTTCTGTTGTCCCATCTTCCAGCTGCTCCCCCACTTTAGGTGACTCGCTTGGCATCCATTAGAGCCTGTTCCTTTTTTATAGTCGCTCATTCCTTTTATATATTGTGGAACAAGCTACATGACAAGTTGAGAGGGGGACCAATTTTAATAGTCCTCACAAATTTTTTTAAATGGCCTTACAGTGACTCTTATAAAAGGAGTTTAAGTTGTAGCAAGCTGGTGGTGGTGATCAGGTTTTGGGAGCAGTAGTGGAAAGACCAAGCTCCAAATAAGTGCTGTAACTTAGCAAGATGACTAATTTTGAGAGGGGTTGGGTATGTTTTTGGAACTGTAAGTTGCCTTAAGCCACAAGGGGAGAGTATAAATATTTTAAATAATTAGGCTTCTTCAGAAAGATTCCATTTGGAGCTTACAGAGTCACTGCTCAATGGTTAGTTACAACATTTCAACCCGTTGCAATTCTTCTGCAGTTGCTTACCAAGTCAAAATTATCAAACCAAAATGCCAGTGTGACAACAGCATAGTGCTGCAAGGGTGTCAGATGTGTAGCCCATGGGGGTTCCTATCAGGTCCGTAAGCAACTCACTGTCATCTGCTTCCTTCTCTCTCTCTTGCTTCCTTCTGCATCACAGCTTTCTTTGCCATGCTTGCTCAATCGCACGAGAGCTACAGAGCAAAGCCTCTACTTTCTCCATTGGCTGACCAGCACATGAAGCAACTTATGTACAAAAGCTCACAATGCCCAGCTGTTTTATGCTTTTCCCTGGGTCTTTAATGAATGTCTTCACAGCCTAGTTTAACTTAAGGGTAAAATAAAGTAACTCCATGGGTTGGATCCTGTGATGTAATAATAGTCATGCAGGATGGGAGACTGAAGTAGGGAGGGTATGAAATCCTGCCTCCTGATTCTTATGTAATTGGAGCTCTGCTGATGGAAAAGACAGAAGGGATCATTTTCACCTACTTCCCCCTCTCCATAGCAGCCTTCTGACCCATGAGGCTATAATTCTATGTATGGTTACTAAGTCTATCAATGGTTACTATCCATGGTGACTGAGGGGAATCTCCACATTAAGGCATTAGTATTAGGTATAACATGGGCAGAAAACAGCCATTGCAAGAAGAAAATGTTGGGTAAAGGACAAACATGAGGCTGAGTTCCATAATGTCATCAGGGCATTTGTGTAATCACTGTGTATTGATTGGTCAATATGGAACCATCATCAAGATGCTTCATTTTGATTGGTGGAGGGCAACAGTGTTGCTTGGGACACTGTGGGAATAGCTGTTGATGTTGCTCCATTAACTTTGCTTTCTAATGCTCATCTTCAGGACCTGACTGATGAATTTCTGTACTACCTGTTGAATTTCAGATCAAATTTCAGTTATGCCAATACAAACATTAGCAGCAGCCGCCCACGTAATGGGACCACAGTGTCAGCTGGCATGACCAAGACAAACTGAACCACATTCCCCAGGAGAAGGGAGTGGTTTCATTTATATGTCTGTTGTTTTTCATCTGAAGTTTTGTTTAAAAAAATTTTCCCACAGAATTATTTCTTTTTAAAATAAATGTGAACAGCTGTGTATAAAATCTACAACAGTATTTCATGAAACAGAACCACAGAGAGATTGTTAAATTATCTTAGCACATAGAGCAAGAGAATATGGATTCAAGTACTGTTTCATACATTATTTTTGTTTTGAAGCAAAAGAGTACCCCCATTTTTGTGTCTGAGCAAAGCATCAATAAGCTGGGAAACATTCCAGGCCAAATTGCCAGATTTAGCAGAGCTTCACAGTGTGATTAGTAACTATGCTTTCTTCTTAAACAGTGGGAACAGGAGGAGCGAAGTAAATCAGCATTGCATACCCTGGGATTAAAAAAAGAGAATATCTAATCACACCATTAAAATATCATGAAAAGTTACGGTGGATACTATAAAGACAGTGAGAAGATCCGCACAACATGGTTCTTTATATCCAGAAACAGCAGTGAAGAAAACACCCATTCTATGTAAGACATTCCCTAGCAGTTGGGCTGTGCCATAGTGCAATACTCTATAAAGACACAGGCACAGAAGTCCCAAATAGCTGCTGAAACTTTGTGATGGCTTACTCAGCTGACCTACATACTAAGTGAAGTTCGCAGTTATGTTCACCATTTCTTTAGGGGCTTAGGATGAGCAGGCCAGGAACCCCACTAACAATATTTATTTATTTTATTCCATTTATATCCCGTCCTCCCTGCCAAGGCAGGCTCAGGGCGGCTTACATAGACACGCATATGCATGAGTAGACATAGTGATATGACATTAAAATCATAAAACATAGAATAATATAAAACATAAAATACATAAAATATTTTGGTGCTATGATCTTAATAGATCATAGCCAACCAGAATGGATGATGTCTCCTTGTTTTTGGATTCCCTCAGTGAAAACCACTTCACTGAGGTTTTCAAGCCTCTCCTTTCCTATTGCCTCTGTCTCTCCCTAGGTAACAGGTCTTGAAAACTAACTTTCAGGGAATGTGGCTGACCTTAGAAACATGGGCACAATTTAATAATTCACTGGGAATGAGGGGATGAGCATCCTTGGCTACCAAGAGGCTATCCCTATCCCCTTCCATTGATGGTGACAGAATGAGTGAGAACATATGCTTGGGCTTCAGCAGCAACCCCCTTAGCTGGAGCTATATCTTGACCTAGGTATACTAGCCCATGATGTCACAAGTATAAGAATTGTTTGCCTCCAATATCTGATCACCATTGATCATAGCTAATTACTATTGACACACACATATTCAATTAAACCAACATGGTGTAGTGGTTGAAGTGTTGGACAGGAACTTGGAGATTCAGGTTCATATCTCCATTCTGCCATGGTGCTTGCTGGGTCAACTTGCCCAGTCACATTCCTTCATCCTAAGCTACTTCACAGGGTTGGTTGGGGATAAAAGAGGGGAGAGTGTTGTAAGCTGCTTGAATCCCCTTTAGGGAGAAAACTGTATCAAATATTACTAAAAACAAGTAGGGGATCTGCAAGAACTCGCAGAGGGCATCTAATTTCCCCCTCTGTCTCCCCTACCCAACTACTTTTCTCTTTCCCTTCTTGTGTAAGTCTCCATATCTTCTCCCCTTTCTTTTCTTCCTTCTCTCTGTCTCACTCATCAGCTAGCCTACCCTTAATCTTCCCCCCATCTCCAGCTATATTATTTACTTAGTCAATCCCCCATCTATTTCCCTAATAGGGACCAAAGCAGCTTACGTTGTTCCCCTGCCCTCTATTTTATCCTA
Source organism: Heteronotia binoei (assembly GCF_032191835.1). Lineage (NCBI taxonomy): Eukaryota > Metazoa > Chordata > Lepidosauria > Squamata > Gekkonidae > Heteronotia > Heteronotia binoei. The sequence goes on from NC_083225.1 coordinate 57,863,798, forward strand.
ACAATAACCCCACCCAGAGGGGAATCCACTGCCCTGAAGTCCTGCTGCCCACCTGTAATGTACAGTGTTCGGACACGAGTAACAGTCAACATACTTTATTAGCTAGTACATCACAAACACAACATGGTGGGGCCGGGTCCCCAATTTTATACATTCCCCAGAACAACCCTCTTCCTGGTCAGGTCCAATCCCACCAAAGATCTTCATAGGCAGTTTGTTCCTTACATCAGGTGATCTGGGGTTCCCCGCTGGTCACCTCAACACCCATAGTTGCACTATATTCAGAGGCCGAAATGCAAGAAACAACACCACCACTACTGGAAGTGGCAGAAAAGGGGGAAATTCAATAGAAAAATAACACATTGTCTATGTTGTGTCCAGTTTGCTCATAGGCCACCCCCTTCCCACCCAGTCCAAAACTCGTGCGAATATATGGTCCTTGCCTGTGGCCCGAGCCATTTCAGCGGCGTGGAGGGGCCGCTCGGGCAAAGACTCCAGAAGCATGGTGGGCAGGGGCAGGATCTTGGTCCATTGAGGGAAGCGGCAGGTGGCTAAGGGCGTCAGCGTGCCCCATGGCTTTGCCCGGGCAGTACACCAGGGTGTATGTGTACGAGTTCAGAAACTGGTTCCACCTCAGGACGTGCTGTGACAAAATTTGCGGGGTCTGATGGTCTGGGGCAAGGAGGCCCAGGAGCGGCTTATGGTCCGTGGCAATTGTGAAACGCCTACCATACAGGTAGTCGTTGAATTTGTGAACGCCCGCCACGATTGCCAAAGCCTCCTTGTCGATCTGAGCGTAGTTGCACTCTGCAGGGGTCAGGGTTCTCGAATAGTAGGCCACAGGAACCTCCCTCCCATCTGGGAGTTGGTGCCCCAGAACAGCGCCCACTCCGTACGGGGAAGCATCGCAAGCCAAAATCAGTGGCAGGGCCTCGTCGAAATGGTGGAGCACCGCATTGGAAACAAGGATGTCTTTGACTGCCTGAAAGGCGGTGGCCTGCTGCTTTCCCCAAACCCACAGGGCTTGTTTATCGAGCAGCCTGTAGAGGGGTTCCGCGATAGTCACTTTGTGGGGCAAGAATGAATGATAAAAATTTAATAACCCCAAGAAACATTGTAGCTCCGCCTTGCACATGGGGGGCAGGGCGTGGACTATCGCCCTGGTCTTGTCCTCTGTCGGATGAATTCCCGCAGCGTCTACCGCAAAGCCCAAGAACTCCACCCTCGGCACCCCTAGTGAACATTTTTCCTTCTTTACTTTTAGACCCGCTGCCTGGAAGCGGCGGAGTACCTCTCTCAGGCGGCTGCTGAACTCCTCCGCGTCCGGGGCTGTGATCAGAACGTCATCGAAAAATGGTTGCACTCCGGGGATCCCTTTGAGGAGAGAGTCCATTATGCTCTGAAAGATCCCCGGAGCTACACTAACCACAAATTGTAGCCGCCGTACCCTAAAAGCTCCCCTGTGGGCCACAATGGTCTGAGCTTCTGCTGTCTTGGCGTCTACCGGAAGTTGCTGGTACGCTTGGGCCAGGTCCAGTTTCCCAAAAATCTTAGAGCCTGCTAAGGCCGCCAGGAGGTGGCTGACCACCGGAACGGGGTAGGGATTGTCCTGGAGCGCCTTATTTATAGTGCACTTGTAGTCAGCGCATATTCGCACATCTCCGTTCGGCTTCACTGGCATGACTATGGGTGTTTCCCAGGCTGCATAGGACACTGGTTCTAGAACTCCCTGGGCCATGAGTCGGTCCAGCTCCGCTTCTATTTTAGGTTTTAGAGTGAACGGAACTCACCTGGCCTTCAGTCTGATTGGTCTAACGAGGGGATCGAGGGGTAAGGTGATGGGCAGCCCCTTGTAACTCCCCAGGGACCCATCAAAAACTTCGGGGAATTCCCAACACACATTCTTGAAGTTGGTCTTTTGTATCTGCTGCACCCCCACTAATTGAATACCTAGCGGTCGAAACCAGACCAGTCCCAGTAATGTGGTGAGCTGGCGCTTTACCACGAGAATGTCCAGTGGTCCCCTGAAGCTCTGTCTCTCTACCTGTACCGTGGCCCAACCCAAGATGTGTACGGGGTTTTTCTGAAAGTCCTGCAGTACAAAATTAGCTGGGCTCAATTGGAGCCAGCGACGGGGGCACAGTTTTCTTAGGGTCTCCTCCGAAATTATGGAGATGGAGGAGCCCGAGTCCACCTCCATTTGGCATGGAGCGCCCTCGATTATGACCGACAGTCTGACCTTGTCAGGGGCGGTGAGGAGCAAGTTCATTACCGGCAGGCTGGTCGATGCTGTCGTGTGAGCATCGGTCGAATCGTGGTGAGAGGTCTGGTGTCTGCAATTGGCCTTAGCCCGGCAAGCCCGCGCTATGTGGCCCACCTTCCCACAGTTCCTGCAGTCCATGTTGTGATAGGTGCAGTCCCGTCTCTCGTGGGGGTCGCCACAGCTGGCACACTTGCTGTTGGCCAGTCTCTCTGTTGCTCGTTGCCGCGTGGGGGCTCTCGGGCCCATTCCTTGTTGGCAGCGGAGCTGGAATGCCTCTTTGTCCTCTGGGTCACCAGGCGCCATCTCTTCCTGGTGGACTGCTTCTCCTCTCGGGTTGTTGTACGCTTTGGTGGTTCTCTCGAATGCGGTTGCTTCGTTGAAAGCTTGTTGAAGGGTGAGCTCCTCCTTTGCGAAGAGCTTTTGCTGCAGCCTTTCGTCTCGGAGGCCCCAGACGAATCGGTCTCTCAAGGCTTCCTCCCGCTTGTTGAAACCACAGTTCTCTGCAATCTGGCGGAGAGCGGCTAGGTATACGGCAGCCGTTTCTCCTGGCCCTTGATCTCTCTTGTGGAAGAGAAATTGGCGGGCGATGATGGAAGGCTGGGGAAAGAAATGCCTGGTGAGGAGTCTGACGATCTCCCCATACATTCTCTCGGTGAGCTTCGCGGGGGCCGAGAGACCTTTGGCGATCTCGAAGGTGGCCTCCCCACAGACGCTCAGGAGTATGTCTCTCATGCGGCTGTTGTCTGTAATCAGGTTTGCACGTAGGTAGCATTCGACCCGCTCCATGTAGGTCTCCCACCTCTCGGGGTTGGCTGGGTCGAACTCAGCAAGGTGGCCCGTCATTACACTCGGGTTCGCCATGGCGGCGAGCGCTTCTGTCTCTTGCCGTTCCGTGCCTTCCTCATCTCCAGCCAGGTCATCAACTTCCCGCTTGGGGAGTTACCTAGCTAGATCCCACCTTCATTGCCAGTGTAATGTACTCAGTGACGAGATGAGTTGAAGGCAACATACTTTATTAGCTGGTACATCACAAGAGGGGGAAACGCGGGCCGGGTTCCGCTTTATATACAAAGCCCGGAACAACCCTCGAACTGGCCAGGTCCAATCCTGGCCAGTTAAACTTCCCGCCACAGAACTTAATTGGCAGAGTAGTTTCGCGCGCTACATCCAGTGACCAGGGACTTCCTCTTGTCACCTCTGTAGCGTTCGCTGTGCAGTACTTCCGGATTGCATAGCAAGACACAACAGTCTACTTACAAAAAATTTACTTAGAGTTCCTGACAATTCCTAGAGCTACCTGAAAGTGAAAAGACTAATTCTTGGGATCACTGGAAATGCTATGATATAAGAACTTTCAGTTTTACAAAGCATTTTCCAGCAGTTCCTAGAACTACTATTTGTCATCAGGATCATTCTAGGAATCAGCAGTAACTCTATGGTAAGAACTTCCTGCAAACTGATGCCTTATTTTTCTTTTTAATTTTTCTCCAAATACACTGTATCCCACATCCTCCCTCTGGTTGCCAGGTGGCTGCAAAATGGCTGCCACAGGAGGTGAAGCCAATGACAAAATATTACAAAATATGACAAAATATTACAATGCATAATTCTATTTGTGAAGCAAGTTAGGCTGGGAGTGCCTGACTGGACCAAGGTAACTTAATTAACTTCCAGAGCAGACTGGTGCTTTAAACTTGGGATTCCCAGATCCTAGACTGAAATTCTAACCACCACATAACATTGGCATTCATGAGGTGCCTACTGTTGAATAGTAACAAGCAACTAGGTTTGCCAGTAGTTTCTGCTATGCCTAGCTCCAGTGGGTCTTCACTCAGTGGGTCTTGCCTAGCGACCTTCACAACAGCTACTGCAGAAGGCATTTGTAAAGGTACAAATGCTGCTTTTACAAACATTCACTCATTACAGATTACATAGAAGACACAGCAAATATGGTGTGCAGTTTAGAGGATAATTAAGTTTCGCTGGATCTGGAATAAGACTTCCCCCCCCCCCAAAAAAAGGTTTGTGTATTATCAGGGGGGGGGCAGGGGCGGCTAGTAATCAGAATCCAAATCTGTCCAGAAGGCTGCATTCAAAGAAAGCTGAAATGAGCCTGACAAAAAGCTCTGATAGCAGAGTAGATATAACATTTTTGGCTGACCATGGCTCTCAGCTGACTAGCTTGGGACTTAAATAAAATTGCCAAAGATTTTAATTAGCTTTCTCAGTTAGACAAGAGAGTGTTCTGAGTAACAGCTGGGTACTCAAACTGCTTCATGAGAGCCTTAGCTGGTTTGTCTTGTGCTCACATCCCTCTCCCTCACACACGTACGTTCATTGCATACCACTGAAACTACCTCCTTTGAAAAGACCAAACTATCACATGTGGAGTCATCCAAAACAGCAAGCCTTCCCTGCCAACGTAAACTCAGACAAAAGCAGATTGTTCATTTGCACATTCATTTCAGATCTGTATTCCACTGTACCACTTCTTAGTTTTAATCTGCCATGGAAAATAGTTTACAACAGAAAACTGTATTTGCATTGTTAAATATACAATAGCCAGAAAGCATGACATTGTAAAGCAAACTTACTTGGGGAAAATTATAAAGAAAGACTTCTTTGTAGATTATCCTAAGAATTGTTTAAATGCCTTTACATTCAATACTGGCTTCCCAAGTAAGTAAGTGATTGCTCAGAACCAGTATACTAAGAATTAACTCTTTTAACCAAAGTCAATAGTCTAAGATAATAACTGTGGTAAAATTCAACTTTATTGAATTCAATTAAAATTATGGCACACTGAGGCAGGAATTCCACCAACACCAATGGGCAGTTTGTATGAAAATCAAAGGCAAACATATGGCCTGAAACACATTAAGACCATGGTCTGATCACACTGTTACAACCAGATCTCCAAAAGAAACAAGCTGCTTGTCTATATTACCAGTCCTAAATACTATATAGTTCAATAAGCAGTTCCACAGTGAAAAGGGCTGTAAACTTTCATTAAAAAATCAAAGCTTGGGAATTCAGGGGAACGACTAGATTGCTGAAATACATTATGATGCTGAACTACAGCAACTGCTGATTTTTTTGAAAAACCAACTCTCTGGTGGTACAGTCAGGGAAATGGCAGCTGATGAAGAGAAGTCCACAAAAAGTCTTCATTGGGTGCTCTATTGCTACTACAAAAGCAGTACTAGCAGAAGTGTCAAGAAAGTAGAGAATCATGTGGGTGTCGCCCAGTGTTCCCTCTAAGCTGAGTTAGCGTGAGCTAGCTCACAGATTTTTAACCTCCAGCTCACGCATTTTTGTCTTAGCTCAAGAAAATTGACCCCAGAGCACCATAATTTATGCAGCAGCTAACAATTCTGATACCAGTAGCTCACAAAGTAGAATTTTTGCTCACAAGACTCTGCAGCTTAGAGGGAACATTGGTGTAGCCCTACTTTACACAGTGAGTTGCTTTTATTATGGTCTGCTGCCCTCTGTTCTCTACCCATCATGCCCAGCCCCTGTATCCAGCAACAGGATGTTTTGCTGTCTGTCCATCCTACTTCTTGCAGCAACTAGCAGTTGCTGTTGCTGTCACAGCCACCTGGATTAGTAACGATACTAAATGGGAAATAAACATGGTGGCATACATGTAAAGAAAGAACGTTTGTAACTAGTGGGGCACATGGGGAGGGGCAGATCTTCCACTATAGAGGGAGACATCCTGGAGATTTCCCCCATTCCTTGACAGCATTTTGCAGGACAATGGAAGGGAATAGCGGGAAATGGGGAGGCATGCCATCTCTGTGGTTAGCCATAGAGTTTTGGGTGAGTTCTAGGGAGTTGTCCTAACGTGATGATGTCACTTGCTGTTTTGTGGCAGAAGTGGCATGCTTGTCTCCAGCTCCAGTTCTTCCTGGTGGGTTGCTGACTGCAGTTAGTTACTCTAGTTACTATACAGAATGAACAGCAATTTGGTTCAGACATCCAAATGAGCTCAATTCAAATTTATTTGGGTCTTTCTTGCACTCCTAGCAAGACTGCAGTGCAAAACATGAGTAGGAAGAACAAAATTTCTGTGTTACTTGAGCACATTCATTAGTTGGGTTGCAAATACTGGAACTATAATGGGGATATTCCCAGTAGTAAACCTCAGTATTAAATACTGAGTGTATAAATCAGATATAAACACAAATAACATAGATTACACTTGGGAAAAGGAGGGTTGGTAAGAGTGGGAGGGAACTAGCAAAGTCATTAATCTCAGTCCTGTTACCTGGAGTTAGGAAAGTTTCTAAAAGAAAATGTGCATTAAAGGGGACAGAAAAATAGCTGGATGAACCACTGCTTCAGTTTTTAGTTTACAAATGTTGCTGCCTGAAAATTCTCTTAAAGCATGACAGGATTACATGGATTTGGAAAGATTCTGAGAGAAAGTCATTATGCAAACTGCTAGACAGTGCGGATTATTTTTTTTTAAAAAAACCTCTTTTCCACCTTTAAGTAATGCTCAAGAGTACTTCTCACATTTTACAATCCACTTAAACTTAGTTAAAGTACAAGCACATTTCAGTGTCTTTGAGGCAAAACATTACAAAAGATCAGCAGGGGGAGGGACAGGAGGGGAGAAAATGACTCTGCTATGTGAAAGATATTTGTTAAATCTTCAAGATTAATTTCCTTACTGTTTTCTGCTGTTAACAGGATTTAGCAACAATGTTTGGAGCTCTGGCTCACAAAAGTTTATGGAAGAATAAATTTATTTAGTCTCTGAAGGGTCCACTGGACTCCTCTTTTATCTTTTAACTAATAATTGTTTTATTTACTATTTAACTCTAATTCAGACTCCCTCCCCCCTTGGACACATACCTTTAATGTGGTGAGGGGGTTTGGGTGTATCAGCAAAGCTGACAGCGAAACTCCAGACAGAATCACTCAAGGCAGAATGATTACAGACAAGACTGGAAAAGACAATGATGGTAGGAGAAGCAGAAGGCAACAGCCAAAAAGGAAGACCCAGCATGAGATGGACAGACTCTGTCAAGGAAACCATGGCCCTCAGTTTGTAAAACCTGAGCAAGGCTGTTAACATTAGGAGATTTGGAGGTCATTAATTCAGAATTGACTTGACAGCACTTATGCACACATGATTTGGACTTAATCCATCTGCTGAAAAAGGAGTAGAAAAAACACCCAATTGTAAAGGCTTCCCCCCCCCCCGCCGCCACTTCATCTCTCTCTCTCTCTCTCTCTCTCTCTCTCTCTCTCTCTTTTTGTGGAGCTGAGTAGGTGCTGCCGTATTGCTTTACTGTCCTGAATAAATGTGGAGAAGTTTTGCTGAAGCAATGGTTCACTAATTTCTTACTGAGGGTATCAAACAACAGAATGTAACAGCCCCAGTCTGAAATGAGGCTGCTTCTGTAGCCAGGGAACTTGGTAACAGGGGAAGAGAAGGGGGTGCTCAGTTGCCTCCCCAGTGGCAGCTCTCAGGCAGCAGTGGGTGGGCCTTGGCTCCAAAATGGGGCCAATCAGCATCCTGGAGGTTTACAGCTTCACTGGGGTCCATTCACAAACAATTTAAAGAGGTGCCACCTGGGAATGGCCCTCACCATCTGCAGGAATTCTCTATTATTTATTTTATTGGATTTATATCCCACCCTCCCCACCAAAGAAGGCTCAGGGCGACTTACAACAATAAAAACTTTTACAAATACTGAGCATTAACTAATTAAAAACTTTAACAGTATAACAATTAAAACATATTGAAACAATTTGGTGCTAATGGTAAATTCCAATAATTTCAGTCTTCTTGAGTATCCTCATATGTAGCTATCAATCAAAAGCAAGTTGAAATAAAGCTGTTTTGCAAGCCTTGCAGAACTGGACAAGGTCCCGCAAGGCTCTTACGTCTTCAGAAGTTGGTTCCACCAATAGGGGGCCGCTATAGAGAAGGCTCTCTCCCAAGTGGTCTTCAATCTTGCCTCCCTCAGCCCAGGAATCGATAACAGGTTCCATGTCCATGATCTAAGTACCCTCTGGGAAACATATGGGAAGAGACGGTCCCTAAGGTAGACACTGGAGAGCCGCTGCCAGTCTGAGAAGACAAGACTGACTTTGATGGACCAACGGTCTGATTCAGTATAAGGCAGCTTCATATGTTCTTCATATGTTCATAGGTCCTCAGCCATATAGGGCTTTAAAGGTGATAACCAGCACCTTGTAGCAAATCCAGTACACTATTGGCAGCCAGAGCAGTTCCCACAGCCCAGGCTGTAAGTGCTCCCGCATGGGGAGTTCCAATAACAGCCTAGCTGCTGCATTCTGCACCGGCTGCAGTCTCCAGATTTGAGACAAGGGCAGCCCCATGTAGAGAGCGTTACAGTAGTCCAATCTCGAGGTGACCGTAACATGGATCACAGTTGCCAGGTCGCCACAGTCGAGGAAAGGGACCAACTGCCTTTCCCGCCTAAGATGGAAAAGGGCAGATTTGGCAGTGGTTGCTATCTGGGCCTTCATTGTCAATGAAGGTTCCAGTAGCACCTCCAAGCGTCTGAACTTGGGTGCTGTTGCAAGTGGCGCACCATCAAAAGCTGGTAGTGGGATTCCCCTTCCTGGGCCACCATGATTCAGGCAAAGGACCTCTGTCTTTGTTGGATTCAGCTTCAGTCGACTCAGCTTAAGCCACCCTGCCACAGCCTTCAATGCCAGATCCAGATTTTCTGGGGTACAGGCAGACCGGCCATCTATCAGTAGACAGAGCTGGATGTCATCAGCATACTGATGGCAACCCAACCCATACCTCCTAGTAATCTGGGCAAGGGGGCGCATATAGATGTTGAACAGCATCAGGGAGAGCACCACCCCCTGAGGCACACCACAGTTAAGTGGGTGCCTCTGGGATTTTATTTATTTATTTATTTCTGTGGATTTATATTCCGCCCTTTCCCAAATTGGCTCAGGGTGGATAATTGTCCCCCGATTGCCACCCTTTGTCCCAGACCACAGAGAAAAGAGGAGAGCCATTGTAAGGCCAACCCCTGAATCCCTGTGTCAGCGGGGATGAATCAGCAACTGATGGTTGACCATGTCAAACGCAGCCAACAGGTCCAACAACATCAGTATCACTGAACCGCCTTGGTCCAGGTTCCGCTGGAGATTATCCACCAAGGCAACCAGTACTGTCTCCACCTCATGACCTGGGTGAAAACTGGACTGATGGGGGTCCAGAACGGAAGCATTCTCCAGAAAACTCTGTAACTGTAGCACTACTGCCCTATCAATAAGTACTGCAGCATTGCTTTACTGTCCTGAATTAATGTGGAGAAGCTTCTCAGAAGCAATGGTTCACTGAATTAATTCTTTTCTCCAGGTCTTTGTAAAGATCCTATCAGACTAACCTTGCCTATGGACACTATGGATTTAGACAGTAAATCCTGTGCTATTTCAGAGTGCTAGTGTAATGGCACTTTGTAAAATGGTCCCCTATTTTTTTAAAATCTCCAGAAGTACAAAATTAGCACTGAAGTAAATAAAAAATCAGTCTGTCTGATGTGCTAGTTCTTTGCTTGAATGGCAGCATTTATATAGGGTAGCAGGGCTTTTTTTTTTAGCAGGAATTCCTTTACATATTAGACCACACACCCATGATGTAGCCAGTCCTCCTGGAGTTTACAATAGCCCCTGTACTAGGAGCCCTATAAGCTCTTGGAGGATTGGCTACATCAGGGGGTGTGGCCTAATATGCAAAGGAGTTCCTGATACCAAAAAAGCTCTGTAGGGAAGCATTCAAAAATGGCATCACCCACCTGCTGGTACACACCACTCCATCACCTCAGGATCATACCATTCTGCAGCATACATAGATCAGGCCAGTATCACCCTCCATTTGCTCCCCATGACTTTTTATATTCAATCTCCCCCCGCCCTTTCTAAACTTAGTGGCATACTGTTAATTTTAACTTCTGTTGGCAGTGTACAAGGTTTCATTCTCAAACACTATGGGCTAACTCATCAATCAACTGCCTCTGTCAAAAACCCTCACATTTCAAGTTGTATCAGAGTTAGGCAATAGTAAAGCAGCATCTGTAGTTCTTGATCTGTGATTGTCATCTCACAGAGGCAATCATGAAGTACATGCAGGACTTTGTCATTCATCCTCCACTAACATCAACCCCAGAACATGGACACAGAGGAATGTACCTGGGCAAAATTAAAAGCAGTTTCTCTCTTTCTTAATGAGGTGTGTACAGTGGATCTAAAAGCCTGAGGAAAGCCCTTGGACCATTTTGTAAGCCCAAGCCCCCTCCTCCATCTTTAATGGACAACGTTCATTCTGACCCTGGTGCCAGATGTCTGGACTCCTAATTATTTATGGACTATGCATCCTTATAAACACTTGTGGCCTGATCTATTGGACTCTCAGACATATTTGAGTCCAATTAAAATATATGAGCACCAGCCCCTATGGATGTTCTACTCTGAGCTAGGCTATATAACAAATATTCCAAGCCGAGGGAAACCTCCTGCCTGTTCCTGCCCTTGCTGTGACTGCATGCCCCCCTTGCCCCCAAAAGGACTCCAGATTGTGCTTCTCTGAGCTGTTCAGCCCTGCAGATCCTAACTGCGTTCCTGTTCCTGGGAGCCATTAAGCCGTCTAGAAGTCATATGCCTGTGTTGTCCTGAAACAACATCAAGCCTCTCTGGATGCCATGAGAGCCAAGCAGGAGCCCCACTATTCAGGATATGTCTTGGAGGTGCAAATGGGGGAAATCTAGGTGAACCATGGACTTGTGAATTCTGTCTTCTCACCTGGACAAAAGACTGCTATTGCCAGACAGCCAAAGCAGTTACGTACACAACACAACTCCAGCCACAGAGACCGTCCCCATTGTGTTCAGCTCGGGTGTCACCATAGGTTGCGATTTGGCCCACTATTATCCCATCAGATTTTGTTTAAATAAGTTAAGTTCATCAACACTCCTAATTTTTTTTCCAAACATGACTGACTCTCTGTGATGTCAGGGGCCACATGGAATAGTAATGGGTCATCTGATCGCTGTGTCATGTATCACCTGATATCATGGCCTGAGGATATGATTTGGGTTATAAAAAGTCATGTGCTTGACCACTCAGGTTTGTCTCTTACAGTAACCCCATTTTGCTGTCTGAGCCATCCCCAGTTATCTAATATGGTCCTATTATGGCTGAATTGGGCCCTTACTATATGCTGGTAATCTCTGGCTCCCCCTCCCCTTATTGTTTTCACTACTGGACCATTCCTTTTGCAGTCTTCAAGATAGATAAAGTATAAGCCCTGTATGTCTTTCCCTTATATGTTTCTCTGTGTAATTTTCCTCTCTATTTTTCTTAGGAACGGTGTGATTGGTGAGTGATTTTATTTTCTGTTATGTTTGAATAATTTTCTAATAAAATGAATTATAGTTTACCAAAATTCTCCTCATTATTTAATAGGGAAATTCTTGGGAGTTCACTTCCTGTATACACAGGTTTCTGACCCCACTTAAGTTGGCCATCTTTGCCCATCAGACTAATTCCCCAACCTCTTTTGAGGGCAATTTACAATTTTAGCTCTTTATCAGATTCATTTTGGAGTTTGGGCATTTGATTCAGCCTCCCCAATATGTCTAATATACCCTCCAACAAATCCAGTGACTAGATCTAGATTCATACTGCAAGGCTATGTTACCACAGCAATGTTTCCTCCTGTCACAAAGTATATAACATAAATGGTAACTTTACTGTTTAACAGGTATTCCTAGATTTCTCTCACTAGAAGTATACATGTCACTTTCATTAAGACCAGTTTCTAAAACAAGTCATTTCAAGTCCCATTCATGCACAGAGGTGTTTAAAAAATTAAAAAGATTAGACAGACAACCCGACCTAATACGTTGATGCCAGTTACCAATTCCTGTATAGCTAACAGCCAAAAGGGCTAATCTGGAATTGACATAAATCCAAAGCATTTATTCCCATTTTAAATGCAGAGCCCTTTCTTGTCTCTTTATTCACATCCTAACATATGTAATGTTTTGTTGGTTATATCCACCTAAGTAGTAGAGGCAATTAAGGGGTGACAACCTTATTTCAAAATAGAACTAGAAAGGGATCACAAATCAGTTCTGGGCAGCCCAATCCAGAGATAAGGGGCGGCTGGCCACGGCATAGCTGCCGCACCACTAGTAGACTTCCTGAGGACTTTGTCACGCTGGAGCGTGGGGAGGGGAGAGCGTAGCTTGCCGTGAGAAAGACAGTCACCATGACAACACCGCTGGTAGAGGCATGGAAGGGAGGAGGAGGCAGCCGGAGGGGAGGGCCAGTCCACCCCACCCCCCCATCGGCCAGTCCTGGCGCATCCACCGCGGCTCATGACAGTCAGGAATGGGGAGAGGCGGACCCAGAGAGACTGATAGCCATCCCCAACCTGCCCCCAAACAGAAAATGGAGCCAATGATGGGCAGACCATCACAGGCAAAGGAGAGACGTCCCACTAACACGGGGAGGGAACAGGAGTGACATGCGCACATGAGAAGCCTGGCTTGGTGGCAAGGTGGGGGTGGGGGTGACACAGGCCCGCACGGTACCACGGAGAAGCGGTCAATCCCCTCACACCCTCCTGCTGTCAGAGACTCTGCCAATGGCAAGAAGACAAGCAGGAAGTACCAAGTGCAGGAGTTCACTGTCATAGACAGTAGCTGGCATGTGTGTCTGGGAGTGAGCAGCCCAGCAGCAGACACCCCCTCCCCACCCAGAGACCCCCTGTGCTGCCCTGATGCCCTCTGCCATGTGCATGGAACACCTCCCCCAGAGAACGTGGCAGAGGGCAGACGAAGGGTGCAGGCGGCAGCACAGGGGAGCGGGGTCAGTAAATGCCCTCTGCCGGAGCCCACTGCCTGGTTCAAGTGCCAGAGATGCTCGCACACCGAGTGATTGAGAGCAAGGGGAGGGGGAGGCTGGGGGGGGGACAGTGGAACTTACCAACCATGGGTGACAGTCCTCACATGCAGAGCCTCCAGGAGCCCAGAACCTGTGGAGATCTGGAAACAAGAGCAGTTAGCCCCAAGGGAGAGACCTCTCTCTCCCCCTTGCAAGCCAAAGATACTGTCAAAGCAACCGCGAGGTGCAAAACCCCTCACCAACGTGCCTGCCTTTCCCTCACTCAAAGTCTGTATGGCCAGGAGCTCACCAGCAGAACTTCCCACCATGAGCTCCTCTCCCTAACAACTGAGTTGTGCGAGGCCCCAGTGGAAGTATTTCTAGGAGGGGGGAGACCGTGATTGAGTGCTGGGGAGGGGGCTCATCAGCCCGAGGCGCGAGGGGATTGGCGAGGCAATCACGCCACTCCCTAAGGGGTTTGTGAGCTTCCGCAGCGGCGGAGGCAACCTTTGTTTTTGGTTTCAACGAGTGCCTATGGGGTACGCCGCTGTTTTTTCAGCCGTAAAGTTGCGCCTCTCAGGGGGGGCGTGTCATGGGCCAAACTGCTCAGGAAGCCGCCTAAGCCTGGCTGCGCCCCCAACTCCACCCCCTTCTCCACCTGAACGCCGCACTCCAGCTCACTTCTGCCCATGCTCGGGCACAGCCCTCAGGCACCGCTGTCCTCAGGCGGAGCAGCGCTCGGGCAGCCCGCCGCCCACGTTACTCCCTCCCGCTTTGGTAGTGCTGGTCGTATGTCGGCGCAAACCCTTCCTGTGCCCACTTAGAGGCTTGTCTGCTCCCAAAAGTCTTTCCACCCCCCCCCCCTTTCTGGATTGTGCTGTAAAAGACACATATTATTTTGAGAACACATAAGCCCTAAACTTTAGAAATAAGAAAAATGCATTCTATCTGAAGCAGTGTCCTAAATGAAGATTGCATCATAGATCTACATATACTGGCCTAGTTAGTTTGTTGTTTTTAGATTGCCAGGAGGTCATTTGCCCAGGAAAAAATTTATCCTAGGTCATAGAACATGGACTCTGGGTTGGTTTACAGCAAGATTCTACAGGTGAAATGAATTTGTTCCCAAAACACTCCCGCAAGTCTCCCTTTGCAAATCTTTATGTTCAGTATTCTCCAGTTATTCTCTGATTGCTTGTGTGTCCTGCAGATATTCTATCTGAAAACTGCACTTGCCGCCCAGTAGCATTTGATTTCAACATTTGATATTTTGCATTTACTAATTTGGTGGTGTTACAGTTGCATTTACAATTTGTCAATACTACTGGGTATGCCATACTTTTCAGACTTTCTACTCTCAGAAAACACTTTCTACATTAACACTGGCCAAGGAGCCCACGAGTCTGTAATAGAAACATTATGTGTTGCAGAGGAATCTGGAATTCATCATTTAGAGTGCACATGATTCATACACAGCATTGTTGCCCTCACCACGACCCATTATGAACACACAGTGTATCCTGGAATATGTCCAACATTCCCATGTGGCTACACATTGCATCTTTCAGCTGTCCTTTTTCACTGAGTAACCCCTGATAAGTTTCCATGAAGACAATTTTAAAACCACTGGTATAGAAAGTATGATGGCTGGCATGCAACAGTAACAGTATGTGTTATATGACAAGTAACAGAATTTTTAACTTGTACTATTCCTTGCAATGACATTTTGTAGCTGTATTTTGGATTTGACAGTTTATAGCAGTGCTCCCAATCTTGGTGAGCCTTTGGACACTTTTGGAGTTCTGAAAACAGGGCTAAGGTTGCCAGTTCCTGGTTGGAAAATTTCTAGAGATTTGGGGGTGGAGGCTTGGGGAGGGCAGGGACCTCAGTGGGATATTAATGTAGGGTTGCCTATCCCCAGTTGAGGACAGGGGATCCCCTGGTTTGGAGACCCTCCCCCTGCTTCAGGGTTATAAGAAAGGAGGGGGGTTGGATGTCTGCTGGGTACTCCATTATACCCTATGGAGACTGCTATCCATAGGGAATAATGGAGAATTGAGTCATGGGTATCTGGGATGAGGGGGCTGTTTTTTGAGGTAGAGGAATGAAATTTTCAGCATAGCATCTGGTATTTCTCCTAACCACCACCACCCAAGTTTCAAACAATTGGATCAGTTGATCCCATTCTATGAGGCCCAAAAGGAGGTGCCCCCATCCGCCATTATTTTTTAATGAAGAGAAGGCATTTAAAAGGATTCTGGACCCTTTAAACTTGATGGTCAGAACTCCCTTTGGAGTTCAATCGTGCTTGTCACAACCTTGCTCCTGCTCCATCCCCAAAGTCCCTAGATATTTCTGAAGTCAGACCTGACAGCCCTAGTATAATGCCATAGACTCCACCCTTCAAAATGACTGTTTTCTCTGGGGAAGGGGGTGATTCCTGTAGCCTGGACATCAGTTGTAATTCTGAGGGATCACCAGGCCCACCTAGAGGTTGGCAACCCCCAACAAATCAGCTGCTATGGGGTTCTAGAACCATTCACAAAATGTTCGGCGAATACAAGATGGAGCAGGCAGCTGTTCTTGAATGGATGCCCTGTATGCACTGTGCACAAATGCCTCCTGGGTTCTTCTAAAGTACCTCCTAGCAGTGTTCCCTCTAAACTGAGTTAGCATGAGCTAGCTCACAGATTTTTACTCTGCAGCTCAAATATTTTTGTCTTAGCTCAGGAAGGATGACCCCAGAACACACTATTTTATGCAGTAGCTCACAAAGTAGAATTTTCATTCACAAGACTGCAACTTAGAGGGAACATTGCCTCCTAGTTCTGAAGTGGAGGAAAGCTAGAACTGCTCTGTTGAAGAGATTCTTTAGGAAGAACACCTGGAAGCCTCCTCAGCAGGTACTATAGTATCCAGGCTACCACAATACCCTGGTTTGCAGGGTATTATTTATTTAAATATTTATACCTCACTTTTCTCTTCAATGAGACCAGAGAAGCTTATGGCATCATTCTTCCCTTCTACATTTTATCCTCATAACAACCCTATAAGGTAGAGGTTAGGCTGGGAGGGTGTGACTGGCCCAAGATTACTCAGTGAGCTTCATGGCAGAGCAGGGATTCAAACTTAGATCTTAGTTTGACATTCTAATGATTAACATCAGGCTGATATGATGAAGCCTGTTGAATTAAAAACCATCAATAGATGACAATAAGTCTAATGATATTGACATATTCATAGTGTGAATTAAAACTGTGGTTTGAAAATGTCTAATTTCAGCATGTGAATTGTCAGCCCTTGACAAATTCCAGCTATTCATTTCTTCAGACCATTTCCGCAGAAGTGAAATTCCCACATTGATGTTTTAAAACTGCTTTTAAAAATTATATCAAATTTTCCCACAGTAGATTTTTCCTCACCTGTGCAAATCCAAAGTTTTCTTCTTCTTACCCTGCAATTTTTGAAACCCTCAGTTTTAGCAAGTTCTGAAAGTGCAGATTAAGAAGGAGAAAATTTCAAGTTTGCACTTGGTGAGGAAAAATCTATGACAGAAAATTTCACATAACACACAGTTTTAAAAACATCAATGTGGAGAATTTCACTACTGCAGAAATGGTCTCAAGCTGATTCTAGCCTACATGGCTTCCAGAGTTTCTTTTGCAATTGGGATCCAAGCCTTCCTTTTACATAAAAATCATCCAGCTTTGTATTTATGTTTATTCAGATTTGTGTACCTTCTTCTACCTAATCAATACTGATTCAAAGCAAAAATTTAAAATCATTTTAAAACAATTACAATTTAACATTTCATTTTAAAATCAGTTGCTTTAAGAATTTTTTTAAGTATCAGCATCAAAATTATTGCTCATTTAAAAAGTAAACGGAAACTTAACTATACATTGACAGGACCTGAGGATTCTTACTGGGAAAGAATTCCACAAACCAGGCTGCACCACTGGAAGAGACCTGTTTCAGAGCACCATACCTTAAGAGATAGCAGCAGCAACCAAAGCCTTATCTCTGCTGTTGATCCCAGTTCATAGGAAATAAGTACACACAGGACAAGGTGCTTGCTAGGGTATCCTAGATAAGTCATTTAAGGTTTGAAAAGGTAAAATCCACTCCCTTGAATTTTGCCCAGAAATAACGTGGCAAACAGTGCAACACATGAAGAATTAAGTGTCACACACTTTAGCCATTTTCAAATAGGTTATTTGCCCTGGTAAGCCCCAGAGAAGAGCAAAACTTCCACTTTCTGGAACAGTTGAAAAATTTCATACTTCTTAATGGGCAGCCCCAGAAACAGGCATTACAGTAGGCAAGTCGAGAGGTTACCACTGGATGCATCACAGAGGCCAGATTCTCAGTACTGGCGCAATGACATTACTTCCAGGTGACATCATCATGCAGAAGACATCAAGGGAGGATCCCCCCACCAGCCCAATAGGTACCATAGAGTTTCCCCCTCCCAAATGGCTAGAATGGCCGCGAATGACGTTGCTGGTGCCATGATGTCACTTCCAGGTGATGTCATTGCATCATGCGCATGCTTTGTACGTGTGTGAAAGTCCCCGGCCGGGGAAGGCTGGGGACTTGGCAACCCTAGGGGTGTGGTCTAATATGCAAATTAGTTCCAGCTGGGCTTTTTCTACAAAAGTAGCCCTGCTGAGAGGTGATATGATCACCATCTTCAAGTATATGAAGGTCTGTCATATAGAAGATGGTGCAGAATTGTTGTATGTTGCCCCAGAAGGTCAGACCAGAACCAACAGGTTGAAATTAAATCAAAGGAGTTTCCAGCTAAATATTAGGAAGACCTTCCTGACAGTTAGAGCAGCTCCTCAGTTGAACAGGCTTCCTCAGGAGATGGTGGACTCTCCTTCCTTAGAGGTTTTTAAACAGGCTAGATGGCCATCTCACAGCAATGCTGATTCTGTGAATTAGGCAAATCATGAGAAGGAGGGCAGGAAGGGTTGCATCAGTGCTTAGTTGGGTTTTTTTGTAGGAAAAGGCCTTCAGAAACTCATTTGCATATTAGACCACACCCCCTGACACTAAGCCAGCTGGAACTGCATTCCTGCTTAAAGAAGAAAAAAAGCCCTGGTTCTTAGTTCTCATGGCCCTTTCTTACATACCCAGGGAAACTAGGTGATTGCCAGTTTGGTGTAAGGAGAGCCAATTTGGTGTAATGGTTAAGTGCATGGACTCTTATCTGGGAGGAGTGGGTTTGATTCCCCCACTCCTCCACTTGCACCTGCTGGAATGGCCTTGGATTAGCCATAGCTCTGCAAGAGGTTGTCCTTGAAAGGGCAGCTGCTGTGAGAGCCCTTTCAGGCCCACCCATCTCACAGTGTATCTGTTGTGGGGAAAGAAGATAAAAGAGATTGTAAGCTGCTCTGAGTCTCTGATTCAGGGAGATGGGCGGGATATACATCTGCAATTCTTCTTATTATTCTTCTTACACTCACAGGGAAATGCTGATTGCGACTTTAGGGTCAGGCAGCAATATTTCTCCAATATTTCTTGAATATATTGATTTTAATTGTTTTGCCATCTTCTGAGCATAGAACAGGGAGGCCAGGGATGTGTGAAGGGGGAAGGCATTTGTGAATTTCCTGCATTGTGCAGGAGAGTGGACTAGATGATTTTGGAGGTCCCTTCCAATTCTGTGATTCTATATAGAAAGTAAGAGGGGATGGGTTAAAATAGAGAGACACTGAGAAAAGCAGAAGAAGAAAAGAGGAATGGCTACTCCCACAAGTTTCTCACAGGTCCCCACTTGTAAGTAAAGAATAACGAGGCAAGAAATACAGTCAGCAATGATTTTGTTCAGAAACCATAGAAAGCCTCTGCAAACTAACTTAGTTCTGCAACAATACTATTAGTTTATTTATCTGATTTGTAGACCTTATCATTTCAAGGCTCTGGGGGTAGTTAGCAATGGAAAAAATAAAACCAGATAAAAATGAATAGGCAAAAGGCATACAAATAGTTAAACAAAACCCACAGAACACTATCTCTGGCCAGCCACCATAAACAAATAGAAAAGTCCCCTGGGATTTCCATAAGACATTCAAAATTTGCCTTTGGCAGGTCTTCAGGGTAGCAAGATAGCTCTCCAGATTTGGTTGGCCCTCAGCATCTTGAGTAATGCTTTTAAAAGGTACATAAATAGCTGTACTAGATATAATGTGAATGCACTTTCCAGATAAATTTCAGACAACATGTTTCCTGAATGCTATTACAGCCCTCATTTGAAATATATGTTTAAGAAGGCACTTTGTGCCACTTTTAGAGATGGTGGATCATAGGGGTGAAGGTAATCTCTTGGTTATAATGGGCCAGATCCCCAATAGGTAATCTCTTTCATTATTACCCTGTAAGACTTCAAATATACAGCCCAGTATTTGAGTGCATTGAAAGACTTATTTCATTATTTATAGTCAAGCTTGGAACAAGGTGGATTTGAAAGTCAGAGTAATTTGCGCTAAAATCGTTGACTAGATTCATGGTATAGCCAGCACAAAGGTATAGGGAAACATGATTTTGACTGAGTTTGGGAATTCAGAAATATTTTCCATGTTTTACAAGATTAGTCATTGCCTTTTCGCGTCTTCCCTGCCCACCAACCACCCCTAGAACATGCTCCAGTCATATCTGGTTGCTCAGATGGGGGAAAGAAAGCAAATTCTCTTTAGGGAATATAGCAGCTATAATCTGCAGTAGCAAAATGGTTTCATGCATGCCGTTCCTAAACTATAAAGAGAAGTGAGACACAGAGAAGGAAATAGTGTGTGTACTGTAGCCAAAGGCACCTGGCGAGCCTCATCCTCTGACCCTCATTTCCAATGCTTCTGTTCACATTGGACTTCTGATTTTTGTTGGATTTATTTTTAAGGATTTACTTTTTAAAAAAGCCCAAACAACTGTCTTAAAATGGAATGTTTTCCTATTAAATTTGAAATAGCCATTGCTATAACTGTACAACTTTGCAATATATTTCCCCGTTTGTCTCGAGAACTCAAACACATTAAAAGGATGACTCAGGTAGTAATGTACTGTGCTAAAGATACATTCAGTTTCACGGCTTCTAAGTCAAATTGTGGTACCGGCCACAATGCTTAGTACAGCAAGACATTGAGCTCAAAACAGTACAGTCTAACTCAAGTAAATTAGTGTGAAAGTCTAAAAGCCAGACATTAATGTGCATAATGCTCCACAATCCTATTATATGCACATTATTTTTAGAAAACCTTAAAAATTGGTTGGCCCTCAGCATCACAAGTAATGCTTTAAAAAGGTACATAAATAGCTGTGCTAGAATGTGAATGCACTTTCCAGATAAATTCCTATTTCTATTTTAAAAAAACAAACAAAAAACAGTCAGCGAATTACTTTTCCTATTGGGTTATATAGGGAGAACAGATACAATGATCAACGAAATTTCATTTGAAACACTGTAATTTACAAAAGGACATCTGACAATCAAACACAAAAAAGACAGCATATGCTTGAAAGTGTTGCTTTAGTGCCTCTGAGTTAACTTTCACAACAATTTCTAACTACACATCTGAAAGAATCTAGTGTACTAAGCAATGCAATAATATTCCTAGGTGTTTTTACCTGTTTCTGTAGATTTCTTCCAATCTTCTTAAAATGGATTGTATAAAGCACAATCAGATCCCCAAAGTTAAATAAAAATGTTAGAAATTTTCCATTAAAAAAAGAGGCTGATGTATAAGTGAAGAAATAGGTCACAGACAAACTTGGTTCAGCATCTATAAATCTACATGTATTCTTTATGTTCTCTGCATTAACAACACACAAATGAAACAAGAATTCTTATGTCTGCCATCATGTGATCAGAACTTAGAAGCTAGCACTTGCTATTAGCTGTATTCAGTGCATTAATAAAGCTCCTTTTAATCCTCTCTCAGTTGTTACAAAGGCGCAAAGACGGAACACAGCAAATGAGCCGTTGCTGATTCTGTAGGCGGGGGTGGGGTGGGGGGAGCCAGTTATGTTTGATCTCTAATATTGAAGTAAAAGTGTGTTGGAGACGGAACTTTAATTCCTTTAGGGTATCCATAAGAATCTGAAGCTCACTTCTGAAACTATTTACAAAAAAAGAAACAGAAAAGGGGCTGAACAGAAAAATAATAAACATTTAGTAAGAATGTTTGCTTTTCAGGTATGAACTCTCTGTATTTAGGTTTTAAGATCCCCCCACCAAAAAAAGTAAATTGCCTGACAATATTATTCTAGCTATGCATAGTCCTTCTGCAACCCTGAAATCCTGGATTTCAGTTGACAGAATGAGAAACTGAAGTGAAACAGGTAAAGGGATAGCTAACTTAGCTTATTTAGTTTCATCTTACACAATTGGGCTCAGGCCCCTTTCCTTTATAGGCCATGTGCAAGTCAAGAGAGGAAGAAAGTTCACACACACACACACAAACTTTCTTTTCCTCTTCACAATACATTTATTTTTAAATGCTATTTAATTTATCATGCATATATGCTTATACTGGGCAAGGGAAGTGCAGAGGCTGTTGCATGTAGATATATTTCAAATGCCACCTGCCACTGTCTCTCAGATTTCTGATTGTGGTAATAGGATGGTGGTGGCTGGTGAGGAGGCGCTGTTATCACACTGTATCACAGAGGTCATGGTGATAGCAACTCTGATGTGAGGGTGAGACAACAACCCAGGTGGGGGGGAGGGGAAGGCAGCAAACCCACGTTTATGCTTGATTGTTGCTTCAGAGTTCTCATGTTAATCAGTAGGTAATCCCTGCCTTTCCAGATCTGAGAATGAGAAGAGAAGAGAGTGTGGCTCAGAGACAAAGTATCTACTTTGCACACAGAAGGTCCCAGATTCAATCCCTGGTATCTTCAGTGAAAACTATCAGGCAGCAACCTTTGGAGACCCTACTTCAGTTGTCCCTGCCAACTGAAACTAGACAGATGATAACCTAAGAAAGGACCTTCTTAGTCACAGCACCAAAACTCTGGAACTCTTTCCCCAGGGAGATGTGTCTGTCTTCCTCTATCAGTGTCACCAGCAGGTGAAGACCTCTTTGTTTCATCTGGCATACCCCCAATAATGGCTACTGTGTTTTTAATTGTTTAAATATTTTGATATTTTTTTACATTCACTGCCTTGTAGACCCTGATGAAATGGAAAGACCTCATAAAAATGTTAGAATCCCTGAAAAGTCAGAAAAGAGACAATATAACAGGGTTGCACTTAACTGTAACAGTTTTTCACCAAGTGTCATCTGTGCTGGCCAGTTATGGAGATTTGCTAGCTTCTAGAAGGTTTGGCATTGTTTGGGAGCACTCCCACTCCCTTTTCTTAAGCCATAGCCAGGACTTTTCCTGCCTAAATGATCATGTGACTTGGGTAGGGAAGGTGCTCCTCCCTCAGTTCTCCCTTCACCACATGGAGGAGGAAGTATCAGTTGAGCAACCATACAGCCCATAGCTTAGAAAGGAGGCGGGGATGTGTGCTTGCACAGAAGACACCATATGAACATTTACAGGTAAGTGCTATCTTGTTTTCATTGTCATGTCTTCTGTGCAGTCCCACATGGGAGAGAAACAAGCTCACTTACCATGGAGATGGGTATGGGCTAGTCATTGAAAAAGTGATTATAACACTCTTCTTCTGATATTGGCTTCATTTATGGAATTACATCAATTGAATAGTGCCTCATCAATGTGGAAAGCGATGACCAAGCTGCTGCTCTATGAAGGTCTCATAGATCAGTTTTAGGACAGAAAGCTGTGGTGGAAGCTGGGCCCTGGTGGAATGAGCTTTCAGTGGTAGGGGGCAGGCTACTGTGCCTTGTCATAGACTGGTAGACACCACTCACCTGTACAGAGTTTGGGGTGAAATCGCCTCCCTTTTCTTTTGAACCCTAAAGCATATGAAAAGGTATTATCCTCTCTAAAAGTCATTGTACAATATGAATAAAACAATAATGGCCTTCTGGTACTAATGTGTGTAAAGTTCTTTCAGCCGCAGTCTGGGAATCAGAGAAGAACACAGGCAAGTTTATATCTTGTACTATGTGGAATTTTGAAGTTATCTTGGGAAGAAACTCTATACTAGGACACAATACCACTTTGTTGTGGTGGATCCTGGTAAGGGGGAGTGGTCACATTGCACAGCCTGCAGCTCTCCTGCCCTTCAAACCAATGTGATAGCTAAAAATGCTATCTTAAATGCTTTCTTAAATAACAAAAGCAACAAATCACAAGATGCTAAGGGTTCAAACTGTTTATACATAAGCTGTGATAGAACTAAAGATAAACTCCATTGAGGTACAGGAGATTTTATAGGGGAGTATAATTATTAAGACCTTTCAAAAATTTCTTTGAATATGAGTCTGAAAAAACATTGCAGGAATCTAATCCTATATGAAATGGCAAAATTGCAGCCAGATGAACTTTTATTGAAAATGTTGATAAACCTGCATCTTTAAGTGATAGTAGATACTCAAAAACATCAGGTAATGTCCTCTTGTCTGGTCTAAGTCCTTGTTGAAGGGCCAAGTGCATAAAATAGCAGCACTCAGATCGATACAGTTTCTGTGCAGTGGGTTTCTTCTCTTGTTTCTGTGTAGTGGGTTTCTTGTCTTGTACTGGCACATTGGCCACCCTGTCCAACCACTAAAATACTATCAAATTAACCATGCAGTCAGATGGAGGGAGCTCACATTGTGATGGAGGAGGTGACTGTTTATGAGTAAGTCCTCCTCTGGTGGAAGAATCTTGAATGCCCCTTCTGCTAGTTCCCAAAGTATCATGAATCCAGTGGCGTAAGGAGGGGGGGCGGGGAGGGCGGGTCGCCCCAGGTCTGGGCGGTCTGGGGGGCCCCTTGGCAATGCCAAGGGGCCCCTCAGAAGCCGGCTGCACTCGCCGCCTTCCCCGCCAGCGCGCGGGGCCCGGCGGCGGTGGCGGAGGCCGGAGAAGCGGCGGAGAGGCCGGCGCTGGTCGCTGGAGGGCCTCCAGCGACCAGTGCCGGCCTCTCCGACGCTTCCCCGGCTCCGCGACCGCCGCAGGGCACCGCGCGCGGGCCTCCAGTGCAGGCGGAGGCCGGGAAGGGCGTCGGAGAAGCCGGCGCTGGTCGCTGGAGGCGCTCCAGCGGCCTCGCCGCCTCCCATCGGCTTTGAAACCAGCGAGTTAACATTGCAGCCGGGGAGAAGAGGGTGTGGCGCAGGGGCCGCCCCACTTTTTGCAGAGCTACCTGGCTACGGCGCCCTTGAGTTTCTGGAAAGCGGCGATCTGAGGGATACGGAAGGGGAGAGCGATTGCTGGCAGGGAGGGGGAGGCGAACCCACGGTGTTTGCTGCATTTGAAACGCAGGCAGCCCTTGATTGGGGCGGCTTTGATTGCGAGCGGACTGTGTGGGCGTCAAGTTCCATTCACTAGCGGCATCTGAGACCTGCACAGGATGGCGTTCAGCGTCAGCCTGCCAGCCTTTCCCCCAAGCCCCCTTTCGGAACACGCTTCCCACCCACGCTGAGCGCTCTCCGCTAGCTTTTATCTGTCATCAAAGAGAGGCGCTGTGATTTGTCTAATCCTGGAGGGTGTAAATAGCATTTCCCCTTGCACCCTGGGAAGAAGGTTGGCGGCGTGGAAGTGATTGCCTTCCCTGACGCCCTTAGCAAGGGACCCGCTGAATAGACGTGGCCTGTGATGGCATGAGGAGGAGGAGGGAGATGCCTTCTTCGCAGGAAAGCATTGCCTCGCTCTTCAGCGCCCAAAGGGAGCCTCGGCGATGGAATCGGCCTCCGCCATAGATTCTTCTCCCCACCCCGTGCCGCCGTGGGTCTTGAAAGCTGGCACAGGAGTGTTCTGGGAGGAAGACTCCCGGCGTGACCCTTCTAGAAGCGCAAGCGCGTGCCAGAAAAAGTTTTCTTGCTACAAAAAAAGAGGCATGTAACGTCTGTGAGGAGGCTCATCGAAGCCTTGCGTGTGTCTGTTTGCTTGTGACGTCACTTCCTGTTTCCGGCGGCGTGCACACACGTAGGGGGGCCCACATAAATCTTGGGCCCCGGGCCCCGAAAGCCCTAGCTACGCCCCTGCATGAATCATACCCTTTTGGCCATTGTTGATACAAAACTTCGCTGTCATGTTGTCCATGGCCAATAGCAGACATTCCTTTCTAGCATGGCTAAAAAAGAGGCAATAGCATACCTGATCATTCTGAGCTCCAATAGATGAATGTGTAGTCTAGTCACATTGTCCAAATATTGTCCTGTTACAGGAAAACAACCAGTGTGCTCCCCAACCCCTGGAGCTGAATGTGCCTATCTTTCCCATTGAATGGTGACAAATTTCAACATCAGGAAACTTAAGGTATTGAGGCAGGGTTGGGGATTGGCATTGGGTCAGTGGACTTCGGCTCTAAGGAGGTACCACAAATATCTCCGGTTGAAGAGGAGCTAGAAGCAAGGCATCCTCACCATAGCAGCAAAGAAAGAACTGAGGGAGGAACACCCTTCCTAACCCTGTCACATAACCAGTTAGGCAAGAAAAGACCTGACCATGGCTTGTGTTGAGGGACAGAGAGCACTCCTAAACAATGCCGAACCTTCTAGAAGCTAGATCCAGTTGGGTATCTGAAACTCATACCTAGAATAAAACATTGTTGGTCTTAAAAGTGCCACTGGACTCTGACTTCTAGAAGCTAGCAAATCTAATCTCTACAGTTGCCCTGACATGATGATAAACGTCCTTGATAGACCAATGGTCTGACTCAGTATAAGGCAACATCTGCTGTTAATGTCAATATGGAAAAGAGTACAATCTGAGAGAGGTCACTATAATGGATAACACAACAAAAAATGCAAGCTAGTGACCAATTTACTAAGAAGTATATAGAAATCAGTCCAAATGTCCAAAACATGTATATTCAAAGTCCCAAGTAGAGTGGTGACAAGCCAATCGATTAAGTACTTGTTTCTTTCCAGTCTTCATCAGACGTGGGACCACTAACAAAAGAAAATATTATACAATAATATCAGAAGGACACCACCAGCCCTCTTCCAGTGAAAAAATATTTCATACTTACATATTGATTCAATTAGATGGATTTTTTACACAATTTTCAAAAAAGAGGGACGCGGAGCGTCTCCAGCATCAATTTCACTTTGGCTACAGCTCATTATGTGGCTTCTTGTGCACCCCAGTGGTGCAACTAACATATTTAAAAAGGCAAACATCTCATTTACAGCTGCCATTACACAAACCTCTTAAAGGTAAAGTAACATATTTCTAATACATGCTAAAAGATACAAACACCACAAACTATATCACAGCAGATACAACATACAAAATATATAAAATATATATACAATTATACCGCATGAAGATGCAAGGCTGGTGGTTGAAGAAACTTTGGAGTTGAGGAAAATTAAAGAGCCCCCTACATATTTCCTTATGGAACTGCTAGACATAATCCTGGATAAGAATTATTTCCAATATAGAGATTCTTTTTATTTGCAAGTGTCTGGGGTAGCTATGGGGTCAAGTTGTGCCCCTAGCATAGCAAATCTCTTTATGAACAAACATGAGATGGAAAAATTTTTCAATGAAAATTGCAATCTTCTTTTGAAACAGATAATTTTTACACCAGATTTATAGATGATTGTTTCTTTGTGATAAGCCACACAAAATACCTGACAGAGCTCATGAACTGGATGAACACAATGCATGACAAGGTGAAATTTACTTACCAGGAAAGCACTAATGATGTACCTTTTTTAGATACAGTTGTATACAAAACTACTGAGAATAAGTTGGTAACTAAAACCTACAGAAAGCCAGCAGATAGGAATGCTTTTTTATAATATTCATCATTCCATCCACGTACCTTGAAAAAGAATATACCATATGGCCAGTTTGTAAGGTTGAAAAAAAATAGTACCCTAATGTCTGATTATCTTGAGGATAGTGATAAAATGGCATCTCATTTTGCTGGTAGAGGCTATCCAGAGAAAGATGTTAGGATTGCCAGAAAAAGGGCTGCTAATCTAGATAGAACACAGTTACTAAAGCAGAATCCCAGGATGAGAAGTACTAGATTACAATGGGGACTAGAATTTAGCAGATTGTCTAGCAGAATTTGTAATGTGGTAAGGAAGCACTGGCACATTGTAAGTGATATTGGAGGTTGTGAAATGCCACCACAAATAGGATTGTGTCGCACTTATTCCATTAGGGATAAATTGGTAAGATCTAGAGAATACCAATCGGTCAAGCATACTCTTAAAGGGCACTTTGCTTGTAAAAGGTGTGCAATTTGTCATTTATCTATGAATGTCAAAGAGTATTATTTTGCTGAAAAGACTAGACCATTTGTTCTAAGTCATTACTGTACATGTGCTACCCGCTGTGTTGTGTATTTGATCATTTGTGGGTGTGGCCTACGGTATGTTGGCAGCACTACTCGAGCCCTTAGAGTACGTATTCTGGAACACAGGAGCAGACTTAGGAACCATGTGATTGAAGCTCCTATGGTCAGCCATTTTATGCAAATGAATCATGACTGTGAAGATTTTTGTTTTTTCACCTTATGCAAATATGAACAAACAGATAGAAATGAAGACGTGCACAAGATTCTGCTGTAAAAAGAGGCATACTGGATACACCAGTTGAATTGCATTTCTCCATATGGACTGAATATGACCAATGATTTGACATGCTTTTTATGAATGGCCTTCTTTATAATATTATGAGTGCTGTGCATAATTTGCCTTGTGATAACAGAATTTTGTATAAATTATGGGATTTGACATTATTTGTATGAAATATTTTGTATGTTGTATCTGCTGTGATATACTAGTTTGTGGTGTTTGTGTCTTTTAGCATGTTATATTAGAAATATGTTACTTTACCTTTAAGAGGTTTGTGTAATGGCAGCTGTAAATGAGATGTTTGCCTTTTTAAACATGTTAGTTGCACCATTAGGGTGCACAAGAAGCCACATACTAAGCTGTAGCCGAGGTGAAATTGATGCTGGAGACGCTCCGCGTCCCTCTTTTTTGAAAATTGTGTAAAAAATCCATATAATTGAATCAATATGTTAAGTATGAAATATTTTTTCACTGGAAGAGGGTTGGTGGTGTCTGAATGTCCTTCTGATATTTTTGTATAATATTTTCTTTTGTTAGTGGTCCCAGGTCTGATGAAGAAAGAAACAAGTACTTAATCGATCGGCTTGTCACCACTCTATTTTGGGACTTTGAATATACATGTTTTGGACATTTGGACTGATTTCTATATACTTCTTAGTAAATTGGTCACTAGCTTGCATTTTTTGTTGTGTTAATGTCAATATGTCTGTGTGAATTTGTGAAGGTTCTGACCTTGTATCCCTGATGTCTTCATGTTGTCTTTCTCTGAGTGAAGATGGGTTGCTGAGGAACAAAGATCCATAAGAGGGGATGCTTATGCTTTAAAGTATCATTGTTTACTCATTATAAAATGAGCAAAGGCTCTCTATGTGCTTATTTCCTTGTAAAGTATGCAGATCATTTCACCTGCGGCTGGATTCACTTTCTTGAGTTACCCTGTTTTCTGCATAACATACAGAGTCCTTCCTGAAGCTACTTGCAGTCTAATTATCATGCCCAAGTCACCTCCCATCCCTTTCTTAATTTCACTGGAGTGAGGGCCCCTTTAAGGCCCTTAAGGTTTGCTGCCATTTTTTATTTAGTTTGTTAGTCTTGAGGGATGATGGGATCCTAAAATAGCCAGCCGAAATTACAGAAACAGAATCTGACTTGAATCTATGACATACCTTCATCTCTTCTTTCAGGACAGACAACTTTCTCTACCACATAAGCAGATCTACCCTACCCATAATAATACACATTCTCACAGTTGCATTGAGAGGGGAATGAAAGTGAGAAGACATAATGAACTTCTAAGCAGAAGTCTCCAAAACTGGAACAGCATTTTCCCTGACCCAGAAAACTGCCCGAAATGCTTCCGTTTGGGAAGTGGGGAGAGAAAAGGCACTCAGAACATTTAGTCAATATTAAGACTATAGTTTCTACCTTATGAGAACCACACAAAGTGAGCAGAGCCAAAAGAAAACTCTGTCTGCATTCCTGACAGACTTTGAGTGCTGTGCAATGAAGCAGAAGGGATAAAGCAGAGGGAGGGGGAGGAGGGGGAGGGGGGACCCTACTTTAGAGCTCTCTCATGCCTGCATTCTGCAATCAAGAGCAGCACTTTCCAAGATGTTGGCATAACAGAGTGTGCTTGTAAAAGCCACTACAAGATAGCATAGTCTTCTTCAAACACACTGAATTAAAGCCATAATATAAGGGTTAGCGTTATTCCCAGTTGACAGGCCTGGCAGGATTAAGCTTTCTACTCCATTTGCCCTAATTTAAGTGATAGGTATTTTCTGGCATTTTTACATGTTTCAAACTCTTCTTCTGTCCTTAGTTGCTCCTTAAGAAGACTGACTAGCCATTCCCTTGTTAGGTAAATGGCTCAGAACACTGGCTAAAACTTCCCAACAGGGCCTAATTATTCAGAGATGGTTCTTCAACAGCTGTTGACAGTCTATGCCCAGCAGAAAGGAGCAGGGAGGGGGGGTGGCATTTCAAATAAAGAAGAGCAATTTGTGTCTAGTAGCAACAGTGCTGTGAGTTTTGTGAAGCTTTGGCTGAAGTGTCTTGGGAATTCAGGACCTCTCTATTTTGGTTTATGCTATTGGGAAGGGAATCTGCTGTCCTGAAAGAAAACCTCTTTGCCTCCACTTGTGCTCTCCAGTGCTCTCATCTCCAAGGAGAATAAACTGAAGGACTTCTATTTTTGATTTTCAGTCTGCTGTACCCCAATGCTTCAGAACAGTATTTCTCAACTAAAAAGTGGAGTTATATTCTGTTCTGAGACCTTGACATCCTACTGAAACAAAATACTCTCTTCACAGCTGAAGGCTATCTACAATCTAAGTGTTCGGTGGGGTGACAACCAAGGAAAGGGAGAGGAACTCCTGCAAAGATCAAAAGGGTATCAATGAAAACATAGGTTGTGAGGGCACACAATTCCGTATATGTGTTATCAACTGGATCTGTTCCAAGCGATACACTCTATACCTTATTTGGGTGATGTTATGAAGACATAACTTCCAGGTTTTTTATCTTCTAAATTCAGTAGGCCAGACCTCACTTTGTCAGATCAATAATATATTTGTAAATCTCCAAGATACCACAAGAGCTTTTGCTCTTTCGCCTGCAACAGTATTTGTATTTTCATTACACTGAAGTACTGCAGTGATTCTTGTGTGATCTTGCCTATACCCAGGGGGTTTTTTGAGCAGGAATGCACAGGAATGCAGTTCCCACTGGCTTGGTATCAGGGGTGTGACCTAATATGAAAGTGAGTTCATGCTGGGCTTTTTCTACAAAAAAGCCCTTTGTGAAACAATGGTAGCATCAGGGGGTGTGGCCTAATATGCAAATGAATTTCTGCTCGGCTTTTTCTACAAAAAAAGCCCTGCCTATACCTCATCAGTTTACTTGTAATCTCCCACTCCAAGAGGTTTATGGAGAAGTAATTTTGCTATGTAGAGAATATCCATTCTTGGTATGGACAAAGTTGCTACAATTCCAAATGAAGGGGATACCCACTCTCCTAGACCAACCTTCAAGCCTTTAAAACATATCCAACAGTATATTTCCATAAAAAACACTCAAGGAAAACAAAGACATAACTGAAAGATATTCCCTAAATTTCATAACTGAACACACAGTAGGATAGGACAACTGCATTCCCCCTGTGAGCTCAGAAATATTCAGGTAAGCCCAGTTTTCTCTTGAGGTGGCAGGGGCAAGCAGTTATCAGCAATGAAGTGGATCTCATAATGATTTGATTGAAATTATTTATATTCTACATTTCTCGGGTCCCAAAGTGGCTTGTATCATTCCTCTCGCCTCCATTTTATCCTCACAAGAATGCTGTAAGATAGGGTAGTCTAAGAGTGTGACAGGCCCAAGGTCACCCTGTGAGCTTCCGTGGCAGAGCAGGGACTCAAACCTGTATCTCCCAGATCCTAGTTTGATGCTCTAACCACTGGGCATCACTGTCATCTACTTTGTTTAATGCTACTTTGGCCAAGGAGTTGTTTTATGAACATAAGAACATAAGAGAAGCCAATGGCCCATCCAGTCCAACACTCTGTGTCACACAGTGGCAAAAAGAAAACCCAAGTGCCATCAGGAGGTCCACCAGTGGGGCTAGAAGCCCTCTCACTGTGCCCCCCCACAAGCACCAAGAATACAGAGCATCTCTGCCCCAGACAGAGAGTTCCAACAATAAGCTTATCTACCTCTGCTTCATCATAGGGTGTCTTGAAAAGATGTATTCAGGTAACAGCTGCCTTACACATGCACCTAAAACTGCAGAGGCAAATAATCCAACAAGTAGTTCCCTGAGGAGCAACATACCTACTCTAGTGACTGAAAATCTAGTATGGTAGACTAATACAGCCCCTGGAAACAGTAAGATATATTTTTGCATGTGCCTTCCATGAAGTGCAGGTTTTGTGAAAATCAAAATGTACGACATCTATCCAGACATATGGGTTTTAAGATACAGACTGAAGCCACACACACCTGAAATTTACCTCTAAAAGAAACTCATTATCTCTATCTCATCTACTTTTCTTTGAATGGCCCATTTGCTGAGGTAATCACATTTCCATTGTTTTCATTCTGTTTTAAAAGCTATTTTATAGTCTGCAAGAAATCTGAAAAGTGTTCTATGAAATCATTTCAGGCTGCTCAGTGTTTGTTTTATGTCCTGTCTTGTTTTCAGTGGCTTATTTGGTTTTGAACACATACATTTTCTAAATAAATAACACTAGGTAAATTTATCTAAAGGTGGATAAATGTATCTCCCTAGCTATGCACTGTAAAATGAGATCTCAATACTTCTCCAGTGATTGATATAGGCCTTTGCAGACATTTGCCCAATGAAGAGCCATTATTAGTCTCTAGCCCAGTCTCATCAGTTCTCAGAAGCTAAGCAGGGTTGGCCTTAGCCATAATTTGGAGGGGAGACCAAGAAGTATCAGGGTTGTGACACGGAGGCAGGCAATGGCAAACCACTTCTAGACATTTCTTGCCTTGATCACCATAAATCAGCTGTGATCTGATAGCAAAAAAGAGATCCTGGAAGCCTAGATCACTAACTTTGCTGCTTTTAATGTCTGTTAATTCTTTGCTACATCTGTAGAAAACCACTCCTGAAGGTGAGTTCCATGTCTTTAAAGTTCTTGTGTATATTCCTATGCTAAACAGAGATTAGAACAGTCAATGTAAGTGATGTAGAGAGTAGTCCAAAGCAGGTCTACTCAGAATCCTACTCTAGTCATGCAACTTACTCTCAAGAAAGTGTTGTTAAAATCACACTGGTAGTGACCAAACCCTGCATGCATAAATGCTCTGCAATCACAAACTAGAAGAAGCCAATGAAGCAGCCATGAGAATGTCAGACCACACTGATTGTCAAGAAACAATCTCCCTTTGTGGTTGACCTAACACTCTAAAATCTTGCTGTGCCCAAAATCTTGGTGCATATTGTTATCTTGAATGTTCTCAACACACTTTTGTCCGGAGTCCAGCATCCCATGTGTACCTAGGAGGAACAGTGCTTTTAGCCAGCTGGATAATGTAGAAATAACTCTGAAGTTGACACAATAGGTCTAAATATTATTTATTCCTTTTTATTTGGATGAGAACTGATATCTTCTGATTAAAGAAGAAATCCAGTCTTTGCAAGGTAAAGTGTACCATCAATTCAACAAGAATGTTCATTAACATGCTCTAGGTTGAGGTGAGTCTGGCACTTCCTGTATTTATAGAATAAGCAAAACAGAAATGTTTCCTGGGGCCGACGCTAGGGTTAGAAGGATCAGAATATGGAGGCATGCTTCTCTGTGCTTGTATAGAGACCGCAAAGATCTTAATTCCTGTGTCAATAAAGCATGAAAAAATATGCAGATATTAAATTCTCATACAGGACTTGAACTACTTCAGAATTCAAATGACTTGAATGTCTTCACTCTTTTGGTTCCATTCAATTAACCACAAAAATACCAAAGGGACTCTTTCTTTGAAATCCATCAGCCATTGGATCACTGTTCATATCAGAAAGAAATGTACCAGAATTACATTTTAGATAATACAGAAACTACAAAGCAGCTGTAGTCTTTGTAGCTGCTCATCTGATATGAAATGTATGAAGCTTCTTTGTAAAGAATAAATTTAGTATTTTCTGCTCTGACTGACAGCAGCTCTGTAGGGCAGGGATGTTGAACTCATTTGACAAAAATGAGACCTTGTCAGGCTGGGCCATGTGTGTCACTAAATGTAATGCCAGGTAGCAGAGATATAAACTTTATAAAGGACACAAAGTGTCAAGCATGCATATTTCTAAGTGCCATGATGGTTTCTTAGATAGAAAGTAGGCCGCTAGTATCCACCGCCCCCCTTCCTTTTACAACGTTTGGGCAAGCAGTAAATCCATCTAGCCCAAGGATGTTTACATTGCAGCAATCTTGACTATGCTGTTCAGGTGGCATCTGTAAGTTGCAAACTTATTTTTGATTTATGGGCACTGAGAGTCTTTGTACATAAATTGCTTTGTGTGCTGGTCAAGAACATGTGAAGGTATCATGACACAGAGTGAGGGCTATGTGTACGTCTACAAAACTAGAGACTTCCCAGAAAAATAACAGCAACTCCTATGAGGCAGTGCAAGAATAGACAGCCATGTATAGTGGTCAATGTGAGCCTGCTATCTGAGAAGCCTAGGATCAAAAACTCCAGTCTACAAAGGAAATGGGCTAGCTAGGCTTGTTCTGGACAGACACTTTCAGCCTAATCCACCTCCTTGGTTTGTTGTTATTCCTAAACATTGCTTTCCTACTGAGAAAGCCTGGCTCATGAGGGCATGAATAAAATGAAAAAGAGAAGGCAAACCCAGTTGCATCCAGGACAGCTACAGCATAACAAGCCTAACAAAACACAGACACACACAGTAGCAAGACACACAAAAGCTCATACCTTGAATAAAACTGTGTTGGTCTTAAAGGTGCTTTGTATTTCTTCCATTCAATTGAGGCAGCTGAGCAAAGGAAAGGAAGGGGAGGAGCCTCAGCCAGTGGAAAGGAAGAAAGGTTTGCCTTTGTCCTCTATGAGATTGAGGGAACCTGGCCATCAAGCAACCTCTGACTTATTCCCTCCCTCCCCCTGGGAGAAGGGAGAGGAGCCTCAGCCAGAGCAAAGAACAGAGGCTTGCCTATCTGTCTCTCCTGTGTGATTGAAAGAGTCTGGCAAAACAAGCTGCAATACGGAAGCAGAACTGGAGAGGGAAGCAGGAACTAGCCAGTTGCTCAAGGGCTGAACAGTAACCCTGCATAGACCAGATGCATCCCACAGGTCTAGGGTTCCCAGGTCCAACTCAGAAAATAGCGGGGGACTTTGAGGTTGGAGCCAAACTTTCCCATTCCCTATGATAAATAAAAATACAGCAGTGGAGTTCCCCTGAATACAGTCTCCATGTCCTCATCCCTCCACAGCTGGCTACTCTTCCATTAACACACTTACACACAGTTACAAAGCAATAAACACAGCAAGCACACACTTTTGTGATTTCACTGGAGCAATTTACTCACGAGCTGTTGAATGTAACCATCTGCTGAATTTCCAGCAACTTCCAAACTATCAGGAAAAATGAAAGATTCTAGATTACCCTTTACTATCCAAATGACTTCGGAAAGGAATGTAAAACAAACAAGGGACTGGGATGGCCTTTTTCACAGCTTTACCATCTATGGGAACAGCCAGGTGGCTCTGCCAGCTCACCTCACCCCCCATCCAGTCTTGCTTCTAGTGAGATTTAAAGGTACACAACCCTTCCTAGTTTCCAAGCTTCTTCTAAGCCTTTGGAGGTGGAAAGGCACATTGTAGCTATTGGGGTGGGGCTCCCCCCCCTCACTGGCCAGCTGGCTGGCAGTGGGGAGGAGCCTGCAAAACTGGGGGATCTCCCACTGGGACCTGGAGACTGGTTAGCCTACACAGGCCACATGTTTGACGCCCCTGCTGTAGGATGTACAGCACAAAAAAGGATAGTATGCAGTATCCTTGATTCTTTAATTGCAGATGACAGGTGTAACATGCAAAGTATATGCTCCAACACAACAGAAACTTGACTCCCCAGCGATTTTGATGCAGTTTCTACAAGGATCTTATTTCTGTAGTAAAGCCACAACACACCTACCTCAGGGGGAAAAAATGAAGTTATTTTACTCACATTTTGCCATGTTGAAATTTTTTTCTCAGGAAGTAGCTGTGGGCCTAAGAGCTTGGCATATGGTAAATGTACATAAGGGACAATAACTAACAGGGATGGCTATGCCTGTGAGCTATTCTAGACTAGTTTAACCATGGTTAGAGGCTGACTGCTACATAAATTAAATCTGTAGGCTAATACAGCAAAGAAAGTCTTGAATTCTTATTACTGATGTTCAAGACAGCTTCACATTTTGAAGCCCATTGCTAGCTCATCTGCCACCAAACTTCCTCCGTTCATTTGTTTTTTATTAGCATTATTAGCCTTATTAAAATCCCTTTGCCACTTCTAGTTTTTCAACTAAGTGTGCATTTAAAAAAAAAAGTTAATGCATTTAGAAAAGCCAGAGGAATTTGCCCTTATAGTGAATGCAAGGGCCTCACACTGCTTGGCCAAACATCAAAACAGGAAAGAAACAAGAATGTGATAATCTAATATTGTTAACAGAAACCTTACAGCAGAGATGGCCAATGGTAGCTCTCCAGATGTTTTTGCCTAGAACTCCCATCAGCCCCAGCCATTGGTCATGCTGGCTGGGGCTGATGGGAGTTGTAGGCAAAAAAACATCAGGAGAGCTACCGTTGGCTACCCCTGCCTTACAGCACCATTTACATAGTTCAGCTAGCAAGGATACCACGGGGCCTTTTTCCTTCCAAACCTTATACAGAGACAAATTGAAGAATAAGCACTGATTAGCACATTGAGTCCACACTGCAATGTTCCAGAAGTGAACAAGTCAGGGATTATTAAAGCAGAAATTTGCCAATGAACTCAAATTAAGGATTAACCTTTCAGAATAGGATAAGGCAGTTTGCTTTATGATAAGGGAAGTTCTATCAATAAGAGGAACTGTCCCTAAGGCAATTTTTAAATGGAAAGAGCTTTCTTTTTTCAAATATATGTGACAGTTCTCAAACTTAACAAATAAACTATGCTGATAAAAATTCTTTGACTTAAATTGAAATCCCAGCATCACATTATAGTACATCAAGATCATTTCACCTGGTTGACTTAACCATGAACCTGCTTAAAATACTCTTTTGTTAGTTCAATCACATTTAATTGGAAAGGTATTTTACACTACTAAATGCCACAGAGTTAACCCCTGTTCTTCTCTGTCACAATGTCACCAGCAACACAACAGCTAACATTCTCCAGACATAAGTGTCCTCCAGTATCCTACTGGGCAGAATAGTTTCCAGTTCTATTATGGAACAAAGCAGAGCACACCTGACCTCACCAGCTTCCCACAGTCAACAGCTGAAGTAATAAGTCTCATCAGAACAAAGTTTGAATTATCAAAATTATTCTTGTGCTCAAACTGCAGATGGAAAATTGAAAGGCGATGTCACTGAAAATGAGGATTCAGACACAGCTGATATGAAGCCACCGTGGCATATTTAGCACTATGGTGAGAGTGTTCATTTGGAAGATCACATCACAGTCAATGGCTCACTACCACCTGCAATATTTTTTAAAGTATAGGATAAAGTTGTGAGGTGTGATTTTGCCATGTGGCTATGGGAGTTTCAGACTAGACTTATATAAAATTATTACTCAGCATCGTCACTTTACCTGCTTACTTAAGTATCTTTTGGTGAAGGATAAATCAAAGCACAAGTCAATGTATAGAAACTGAAAAAAGGCTTCCTTGGGAATTAAAAAAAAAAGTAATGGCATTGGCAGCTTTTCCAAACAGCTCTCCCTTAATAGCCTCCTTTGTAAATCTCCCTTCCCCCTTAATGCGCACAAAAATAAGGAAGAAGTCCAGCCACTCATAGCTATCACTCAAAACCAGTTTGGGAGTTTTACTTGAGAGGTGAATGTAACAACAAGCTCATACCTGTACAAGTCTAGACACTCTAAGCCACAACATTTATCTAACATAAGTACTGACTGCTCAGAAGCCAGAAAACACAAAATCCCTATGGAATACTTCTCACCATAAAAAGCTTTACTAAATTGTTTGTGACAGATCTTTTATTCAGAAGGAAATTTTAATTTCTGCATATACATGGCACAGTTATGTACAGTATACATCCCATGTTAAAAATTCTGTTGTTCACAGAAAGTTATCAATTCAAGATACATAATATATATATACATATGCTAAAATATAGACATTGAAAGGTGGAGATAACTTAATGAGGTGTTTGTTAGTAATCTAGTGATGAATGTAAGGAATACTGATAACTGAGTGTTCCAAAAAGTTTTTTAATAAAACAACTAATAAAGTTAATTGAAATATTTATAATACTATTCAGTCATTGCACAGTAGTTCCAATATACAATCAAGAAGATGCAAATAACACAACATGTAATTGGGAAAAAGAAATCTATTGCACCCACAATTTAAAAGATGTCATTTGTTTAAATTCCACACTAACAATATTTTATAAACATTTACAACACATCAGTAAAACACAAAATTCTACCTGCAGTGCAGCATCGAAAAGAAGGAAACCCTCAGCTGTCAAAATAGATGTTCATTGCCCATTTAATGGCACCAATTTGCCCTAAAGAAAGTTACCTTCAGTTATCAGACATTATTCCTACAATAAGTAACACACACACACTGTCTTCAGTGATAATTAGTACTTCTCTCATTATACAACTTTGTACTCTATTTGCTGAACTGTCCATTTCTCAAATGCTACTTTGTGGCATTTTGCCTCAGTGCTTGCAACCTTGACCCCTCCACAAGGGTGTTCCTCCTCAGTGCCCCGTTAAATAGTCCTGTGTAGAATCTGAAGCAAAAGAGTCTGCATCTTCATTGTCGGAGTCATCGCTACTATCATCAGCAGTGGGCTCTCCAGTCAGGGCTATTCGAGCATAATCATCAGTGTCTATAGATTTACAGAAATGGATGGCATATTTTAATTTTTCTTCTAGCACCTGTTTGCAAGAATACCTGGGAAGCTTCAACAAAAAGAAGCATGTATATGACTCGGGGAGGAAGTGGTCTGGAGGATTGTATTTATCCAAAACCTGTCAATCAAAAGAGAAATGTTTCAATTGCACTATTTAGCTGACATAAACTGGAATATACAAATATCT
This sequence comes from Heteronotia binoei, assembly GCF_032191835.1. Taxonomy (NCBI): domain Eukaryota; kingdom Metazoa; phylum Chordata; class Lepidosauria; order Squamata; family Gekkonidae; genus Heteronotia; species Heteronotia binoei. The sequence continues at coordinate 57,902,400 of NC_083225.1, forward strand.
TTAAACCATGTAAAAGACTTCATCATACAATGTGAAGTTCTTTGAGGTGCTGTTTTCTGGAAGTACAACAGCTGCTCCCCTAGAAATGACTTCCGCTGTAGTATTCACACAGTATATATTGCACATTTTCCTTAAAAATCTCTAGAAATGTTATTTTTGTTTCCTGTTGAGAAAAAGAACTTTTCCTGCCGATGTCTTCATACAATTTACTTTCTTTTTACTGGTTGATTTAAACCATTAATACTAGAAGTATGAGTCCTTAACAATATTTATTTAAATGCAATATATAGGCCACATAGTAATCTATTCAGTATACTTATTCATAGAAAAATCAGTATCAAGAAAAAAATTTAGTGTTGTGATCACAAATAATGCACTCCAGAATTATTTTTGGATATTAGTGTGCTCTGGTTGTAAAGGAGACCAATGAACATAATAATATTATATTTTGTCTCTAGGAAAGAAATGCCCAGGTTAAAATATTTACAAATGTATATTTAAGATATGCTTGGAGCTGTATATTTCTTCCATGAATACAATCCAAACTGGGTTTCTTCATGTAAATAAGTTTTACTGCTCTTTGAATATTACATAACACACAAACACACACAAGCATTTCTACATATGGAGAGTGTTGTCTTGCTAACTTGAGGGTAGAACTGACTATATGAATTGAGGCTGATGGAAAATGGATTTGCTTGCAATGTATGAATTAGATGTAACATATCACCAACTGTAAGTGCTCACCATCTTACCTGGATAACAAAGTCCCTGCCTCTGAAATCTGCAATAGTTCTAGGTAGCCTGGTCCTGCCCCATACGAAGCGCAGAAAGAGAGAACGTTCTGTGTTGGAGAAGGATTCCATTACTTCCCAGAACCACTGTATAAGAGAAGCAGTAGGCTCAATCCCTTTATAAGTGGCCACAGATTTCAGAAGGTGGAGGGGGATATCTGGACTCCCACACACCTGAAAAATAATACAGAACAAAAAAAATGAGGAATACATCACCTGTATTCTTTAATGGAATTCATCTGCTTTAATGGAATTCAATAATACTTCAAGTGACAAAATTTGTTAACAGGAATACCCCCTGGAAATGGAATTCTCTTAACATCAGATTTGTCCCCTCCAGGCCTTATTTTGGGCAGGAGCTCACAGAACCTATACATTTTATTGTGCTCTTTCTTTTTTACCCCCTCCCTCATACTTGTTTCTGGGCTCCACTGTTCAAACGCCCTGTGAGAACTTTGTTGAACTTTAAGATTTGAATTTTCCACCAGAAAAAAATGGGAAAATAACCAAAACATACAGTCATGTTCTGCCTCGTTGGGGTGCCCCATCCCTCATGCGGCAGTCGCCCCACTGGCTTCAGGGTCCCACCCTGGGGCGGCCAGGAGGTCTCAGAATGGGTGGCAGGCCTGGTTGCATCACCTTGTTGCCCCTCTAGCTGGCTCGTCTCAGCCGGTCCTGCTTCTTGAGCTCTCTCTCTGGCTTCCTGCAGGTATACTCCGGCTCCAGCCTCCTCACAGACCTCCCTTGTGGCCACCCTTCCTCCCATTTATGCACCTCCCCACTCCCTCGTCCTCCCCCACTGGCTGCTATCCTGCCCCCCGCCATTTAAGGTGGGACACCCAGCAAGTCCTGGGTCACGACTAGCTGGGCCTGCCACCTCTTGCTGCAGCATTGTTGGGCCATGCAGCAGAACCTGCCACAACGTGGGAGGGCTCACCCTCAGCCCCTCGGCTTCCCACCATGCCTTCCTGGGCTTCCTGGTGCTCAGGCCCTTCCTGTGCTACACAGCCCAGTTGGCCTGCAGAGCTGATGTGGGGGGTGGGCGAAATGCCGCCCAGATCCAGGGCTGGGCCCACCTTCCTGCCAGGCTACTTCTGGCACCTGCTTCTTTCCAGTGATTTGCCTCCCTGCTGTTCCATGGAGTTGCAAGCGCCAGCTCCCCCTCTTCCCCGGTAAGCGTATGTGGGGGGGGGTCATTGTTTCCTGGGGTGGGGGTACTGCACTGGGGTGGGGGGCATCAGTGGTGCTGGAGGCAGTCCTGCCTGGGACACATATAAAGCAGACAGATGGAAATCTTCCTCATGCCACTTGTGGCCACAGAGGAGAAAGTAATTTAAAAAGTATGATGGGAGGAAGGTTTTATTATGACAATTATAAGTCAAGAAGCATTTTTAAAGTAGTTGCTGAGCTGATATAATTTAGTATACCTTCTGGTGATGCCAGGGATGTGGCATATGCAAATGAGTTATGCAAATGAGTTCCAGCACCTCCTTTTCTATTAAATAACCCCTGGTCCCCTCTGATGCAATAAGAAAACACACACACACACACAGAGCTTTACTTACACTTGCCACTGCCCTGAATTATCAGGAACAGGTATTGACAACTGTATCACTATGCAAAGTTGTTTTTCCATTATTCATTTCCTTAATAAGTGCTCAGGGATCTACAGCGAACTTTCTACATTGGGCTCTACATCTATTAGAGCTGGCATTTGCTTCTGCGTGCCCTGTTTCTCTCCACTACCCTCTCCCCAAACTCTCTATGCACATCCTGAGTTTAAAGTCATGCCAACTTGAACAGGAAACAAAGTTGTCTGATACAAGGAAAGAGAATGCAAAGCAACTTGGCTGCCAAGGAGATGAAAAGAAACCCAATGAATAAGAGTGGACAGAAGCAGAAAGATGAAGAAATTAAAGAGGCAGCTAGTCAAACTGGGATCCCTCTCTCAGACAGGAATATAACAGAAACAGAAGGGAAAACAATTAGAAGAGAGTTAAACACAGTGAGAAGGTTGGAGTTTGAGTGCTGAAGTGTCACAACTCTGGAAGTGAAGGTCCGGGCCAAAAAAACGAAACTAAACCAGTGTAGCCTGGTACACAGCACTGCCTCTTCTCTAAGGGGACGTTGCCAGTGTTGTGTGATAGGGCCCCACTTGCCCTGCCCTGGCACCCATTAACACCCAACCTTTCAGCTCCGAAGATGGCAAACCTACATGCCACCAACAGGGTTGTGGGGGGGGGGGGGTTACTTATAGCACAGAGGGAGACCTTGGATTTCCTCCCTCTCTGTGATTTGCACCAGAAGGATCCCTTTCCACAGGCTCCCTCTTGATAGAGAGATAGCAGCCCATAGCATACCCAGGTAGCCAGGTGAGACAAACCCCCACATGGGAGAAAAAGTAAATACAGGAATTTAATATAAAGCAAGATAGGAAGTCACCAGATGAATAAAATAAAATATAAACACCAATGTCTCTTACTGTATCGATTATTATTCTAACACCTACATACCTCTCCTTGAAGTCAACCAATTCCGCCCTAGTTTCCTCAAAGACAACCTTCTGCAACAGACTAAAAACCCAACAGCTTTTCCCAGCTGACTTCAGTTCTGCAGCAATGGAATATTTACTGGCCACACCCTCTACTCATTTGACATAGAAATTCAGTCTGCACACTATGGGTCATGCTAAATTATACCTCCTCTCCAAGTCCAACAAGGGAGCATGGCACCAACCATTTTGTGTCTTGTTTTTAAGCTTTTAAACATGGGGGCCACGATACTGCTGGAGACCATGGCATGAGAGGGATGGCTTTTATCTTAACTACTCTTGAAGACAGGGTGGGGTGCAGATAAGAGCCATCCCCTCATGCCACAGGTCTGCAACATTTTGAAAAGTTTAAGAACAAGATCTAAAATGGCACCACATTCCCATGAAGAACTAGGAGACTCAGTATTGTCTAGTTGGTCCTTCTGTGTTGTGTAATGTCATCCAATTCATAGCTACAAGATCTAAAATGGCACCACATTCTCATGAAGAACTAGGAGACTCAGTATTGTCTAGTTTGGTCCTTCTATGTTGTGTAATGTCATCCAATTCATAGCTACTAATCTATTAATTTTATTTTATTTTATTTAGTAGATTTATAGTCCACCCTTCCCTATAATAGGCTCAGCAATCTAGTAAATGAAGCATGTTTTAGTCCTGAAAAAGATCTCACAAATCATACACTTTAAGGTGGATATAGTTGTGTTTAATGCAGACTACTGAATGACAAGACTTGGAGATCCAAATTCAAGATTTCCTGTGCAAGCATCCCTTTCTATGCACCATAATGCTGACTGTTCCTCTTTTTTTAGTGTTTAGGTTTAAAGATGTATGAATTGTAATTCACTGGTACCAGCCTAAGACTCTTAGCAAGAAGCTCCTTCTTCTACACTTGTAAAGCATACCTCGCAACTGAGAGTGGCCTATGCAGCAGAAAGAACACGGCATAGAGAAATTAACATTCACTATCCCTTAAACATGGCAAGTATAAAAGAAATGTCAGCAAATTTCTCATCCTCCTAAAGATACAGCAGCAAAGTTCTCAAAGAAGTGAATCACCAGGTTCCTCCCAACTTCAACCCACCCTTTTTATGCACAAGCAGTTCTTGAACAATGTTTGGATAGGTCACTTATGCAATTTGTTTGGTAATGTTTTTGTCATAAGAACGTAAGAGAAACCATGTTGGATCAGGCCAATGGCCCATCCACTCCAATACTCTGTGTCACACAGTGTCCAAAAAAAAAAAAGGTGCCATCAGGAGGTCCATCAGTGGGGCCAGGACACTAGAAGCCCTCCCACTGTGCCCCCCCAAGAATCAAGAATACAGAGCATCACTGCCCCAGATAGAGTTCCAACAATATGCTGTGGCTAATAGTCACTGATGGACCCCTGCTAAATTCAGCATGTTTACTACAAGCCAGGGCTTTTTTTGTAACAGGAACTCCTTTACATATTAGGCCACACCTCCCTGATGTAGCCAATCCTCCAAGAACTTACAGGGCACTTCTTACAGGGCCTGTTGTAAGCTCTTGGAGGACTGGCTACATCAAGAATGTGTGGCCTAATATGCAAAGGAGTTCCTGCTACAAAAAAAGCCCTGCTACAAGCAGTTTAAGAGTTTCAAGTACATGATCTGACACTAAGATGTAAAGCCATATGATCTGATCATTCCAGGCAGCAGAGATGAAAGTGACACATACGCACCATTGTTTCCAGTTCATATCCTGTGAAAAGGGAAAGAAGAGGAACAGGGACAACACGAGCCATGCCTTCCCGAACTGCAGTAACTTGCTCATCAAATTCATGGAGTCTGCAGAAAAAAATGCATGTCAATGAGGTGAGAATCTCTTATAGAGACCTAAAGAAGGTCACTGCATTTCCTATGAAATTTATTTAGATGAGTTTTGGAGAAAGTCTTCATAATAAATTAGGATGATAAATAAAGACTGATAATCCAGACAAGAAAAATATCACAAAAAAAATTACAGGTTTCTGTTGAAAAGGCAAATGCAAGAATAAAATGGTCTCAAACTAGCAAGATACTATCAACTATCTCAACCCCTAGATACTCTCTTGTTTTTTTCTACCATAGTATTTTCAGACCTATACCCCCCCTTCTCAATAAAGAAGCAAAATCTTGTTCAAGTAGCAAAATCATGGACTATGTCCAAGTAGCAAAATCATGCAATTTTCATCTCAACACAATTGCATTCTAAAAATTACACAAACCTGTAATTTATTGCCAGCCTCACATACTCTGCTCGATTATCCAGTGTTATGTGGGTATACTTGGAACTTAGCTGAATGTCTTGACCACTGGCATTCGGCACTGTAAAAGGCAGACTCATGGCTTCAAATTCTTCAGAAGTAGCTTCATTGTCTCGAATGTACATGAGCCCAGGAATAAAATCCTTATCAACCTTTCAAATTAAAAAAAAAAATAAAGCTTTTTTTCCCCACAGAATACCTTTTGTATATATGGAATTTCAATGACACTATTATGATGCCATAATCCAGCCAGCATCCAGAAAAGCTTAGGGTTGGGATACACCTAACAAGTTTAGCATGCCCTAACAGATTCAGTGCTGCTACAAGAAAGTACTTCACACAGTATATAAGTCTAGTGGCTATTACTCATGTAGCTAAAATGGGGCACAGAGTGGTAAGCTGCAGTACTGCAGTCCAAGCTCTGCGCACGACCTGAGTTCAATTCTGATGGAAGCTGGGTTCAGCTAGCTGGCACAAGGTTGACTCCGCCTTCCATCCCTCCAAAGTCGGTAAAATGAGCACCCAGCTTGCTGGGGATAAAGTGTAGATGACTGGGAAAGGCAATGGCAAACCACCCCATAAAAAGTCTGCCGTGAAAATGTCATGATGCGAAATTACCGCATGGATCGGTAATGACTTGGTGTTTGCACAGGGGACCTTTAACTTTTTACCAAGCACCACTTGCTTGGGAGCAGCAACAACAAGGAACAGCCACTGACCCTCAGAGCACACACAGTTTGCCACTGTGGGAAATTTGACTAGGTGGAGTCATCCAGCAGGGCTTTTCTTAAGGTATCATCAAGTTTTAATTATTTTTGCAAGCCAAATGAAAATACCTTACCTGGTTAGAATCAGAACATGGTCTGCCACTGAGGCACAGAAAATCAGCACAGAAATATAAAATTAATCCTTTGGAGCTAAAATTAAGTGATAACTGTAGTAGACTGAAAAGATACATAGCAATGGGTTAAGAAGAAACTTCCCTAACAATAAATCTTTCAAAAGGAACCTATTTTCTAATGTGTAGGATTCAGAACATAACACATAGGTTTTACAGTTTCTATCTTCTTACCCAGAACTCCACCAGTGATTATATAAACAATATGACTGACGCTTGAATGTTTCTGCTGGTGAACTGAGGGGGCCTTTGGAGTCTTATGACAGGACCCAAATCCAAACATAAAAACTGTATTCGATTATTTATTCATTTTATTTACAAAATTTATATCCTACTTTTCTTCTCTTACAAGGGCTGTCATTTGTGGTATGCAATTCTAAGCTTTTTTTTTTTGCCATCAAGTCATAGCCAACTTTAAGGCGACTTCATAGGGTTTACAAGGCAAAAGATGTTTACAGGTGGTTTGCCATTGCCTGCCTCCACATAGCAAGCAATTCCAGATATCCTTGGTGATTTCCCATCAAAGTACTAACCAGGGCTGACCAGCTCAACTTCTGAGATCGGGCTAGCCTAGGCTATCAAGGTCTAGTGAGTAAATCCCATTAAATGGTTTATTTCCAAACAGACTGTGGAGGAATTATAGGCAAGACAGGGCAGTTCTGTCAGCAGGCCTCTCTGTTTGGTTCTCTACCACAAGGCACTAAAAGAGGCTCTTTAGCCTGACAAGGCACCCTGCATTCTGCTCTGAAAGAACTGCTTAAGCTTCTGAGTTCCAACCTCAAAGTCAAAACATCTAGGGTCTGTGGTTCCAAGCTCTTGCACTGACAGGGAGGGTGATTTTAACTGAGTGACTGGTCAGAAAAGGGAAGACTGACAGCTAATCTGGCTTCTAAAGTTATCTAACACCAGTGTTTGAGATGCTAAGGGCCCTCTGCCAACACTGTGGTTAGGTCTTGTCAGAGCAGTCAGAATGCATTCCTAAATATATAATAATCCCTACATGAATAATAACTGTACTATTTGTTTATACTGATTTGTCTTTTCCCTTCTGAATACTGAAATTGCTTCTTGCTTGAACAGTTGTGCAGTATGGTTTTATTTCAATAAATCAAAGATACTTTGGAACAGGTTTTTTCTATCTCTCAAATTATGGGATTCCTGCCAGTTTCACCCCCCCCCCCGCCCTTTTCAAGCCAGGTGGGATGGAAGTCCTAGGAAAGGTTCCTATACTTCTAAATTCCCTAACATAAACATGTTTAGGGCTGTGCTGTTATGCCCTGATCTGATATTATTTTGTAAATGAGATATAAGAGGAAGAAGACTATGGGCTCACACATGTCCTCAACTGGCCATTCCACTTGTCTTACCTTCCTTACCACAGGTAGAAAATAATCATTGTCTGTAGCTGAATACCAAATATATTTCTTGTCAAGGGATACTGTCCTCTAGCAACAGAAGCTAGAACTAGGCTTGATCTTGAACTTTACTAATTTTACATGGAGGAATTTAAATTTTAGGCTTGCCTCACTGAGATCAGCAATTGTCAAATTCATTCCAGCCAACTGTTTCCACACGGGTTCCGCCAGGTTGAGGCTAAGAGGACTCCCGGTTCGAATTGCAATTCCAAGCAAAACTCCTGGGGTGTTTTAAAACAAAACATTTATATAGATTGGTATGCCATTCATTACGAAACTGTACAATTAGTAAAGATGCTGCAGCAATGTTTATACAAAAATTACCCAGGAAACGAAACATGTTCATGTGCAACAATGATTTTGCTGCAGGGTTCAGGAGGAAGCAGTCTCTGTTTGCGCCAGATTCATCCCTTCCATTGGGAGTCACGATCAGAAGTGGCGTCAGGCCGTTCTGAAGTTCTTCACACATTTCTGCTATTGATTCACTGTAACCACCCCCACAGTCATCTACAGATTCACCTAAGGGAAGGGAAAAAAATATTTTATGGGAACGTCAATGGTAATGACAAATTAATTTAAAAGCTATTAAACAACCGTGTCTGTCAAAACCATTATGTTCAGTATAAATGAATAGTTGCCAAATGTGTTTATTTTGCCACTCAGCTAATCTCAAGGAACCTAACAGGCAGTACATTTCAAAATACTGGTGGCTCATTAAGAATTCATTAGACCCAACAACATGTGCTCCAACTACAGAACTAGACATTCTGTGCCATCAGCATTATATATTCAAAAACACAGTTCCCCCCTCAATCTCAATTAACGTTCCAGAGATGTTCCATCTTTCAAATGCCACAATAATTGAGATGCATTTTCCCCCATCTGACACAGGACAGAAATTACTACCATGAAAAGAGAACACCCAGCCTAACAATGCATTATGGAAAATTAAATACGGGAACCTTTACAGTGTTAGTAATTTATTTCAGCATGCTTACAAGAATGCTGATATAACCTTGAGTTATATTATTTCAAATTAATCTGAAATTCAATTTTGTATTTCACCATTACCACGAAGTGAAAGAAGAAATCAGAAAACACTTTATTTGGTACAAATAAATGAAGGGGGCTCATAATTAACCTTATAGACGTTTGACTTGCAATTTCTATGAGTACTTTAGCTGGAACGGCTTTCTCCTTCAATGTGACAAACATGCAATTGTTTTGATTGTGAAGTTAGAAAAGCAAAATATATGAAAAATAAAGAGCTTACCGACAAACTTGACTTTCCAAACACGATGAGGTAGAAGAAGACTGTCAGGGCTGAATGAGCTCATTTTAGCGCACATCTGTCCAAAAACAGATTTTGTGCCATCTGGACCAGCCAATCCTCCTTTACTTCTAGAACGCTTTACCTGATTGGGGAGGGTGGGGGGAAGAATGCCATTTCAACAAACGCAAGTTTGTATGTTGCAGCACTGGGATACTTTTATACAAACAGAAAACTCTTACGTGTTACTAGTCCAATGAATTACCAGTCACTCATTACAGCAGGAATTTTTGAAGGCACACACATTGATGCCAGTGTGGCATTAGGCTAGACATCTAGAAGATCCTGGTTCTGTCAAAGTAGCTTGCTAGGTGACCTTGAGCTAGTCACACGTACTTAACCTAACCTATCTCACAAGGAAGGCAGAACAGCAATGTAAACCACTTTGGATCCCTGCTAGCAAAAAAGGCGGGGTATGTATACATGAATAAATAAAAGAGAGCAAAACTCATAACAGACTACACAGCCAATCAGGACCAACACAGGATTATCCAGTCCCATAAAAGGGTCTAGTCTCACAGCACAGTAGTCCACATTGTCAAAGGACTTCAAGGTCTCCTGCCTCCTTAACCCTGCAACTTCCTTGTAACAGTTTTCTGTAATGTACACATTGCACTTATTTGAGTTCCAGGTTCTACACCTCAACATTTCTAATTGAAATACAGCAGAAAAGACCCCTCTCATACATCCAGGAAAACTGGTTGTGTTCAGACATGATAGATTATTGGCCTGATTTTGTATTAGGCATTTCCTTAAGAATTTCCTTCTGGAAATATCATTTTCTATTTTTTCAAGACACAGTAAATATAGTGTTACCTAGTCCTCTTTTTGAACTCCATAATAACATTATTGTGATCTTTAAACCTTCTTAAATATACAAAAAAGAGCCCCGTGGTGCAGAGTGGTAAGCTGCAGTATTGCAGTCCAAACTCTGCTCATGACTTGAGTTTCATCCCAGCAGAAGCTGGGTTCAGGTAGCTGACTCAAGGTTGACTCAGCCTTCCATCCTTCCAAAGTCGGTAAAATGAGCACCCAGCTTGCTGGGGGTAAAGTGTAGGTGACTGGGGAAGGCAATGGCAAACCACCCCGTAAAAAGTCTGCCATGAGAACATCGTGATGCGACATCATCCCAGAGTCGGAAACAACTGGTGATTGCACAGGGGACTACCTTTATCTTTTTAAATATACAGAAGTTTCAAGAATGCAATGCCGGATACAATATACTCTCTGGCCTTAACAAAATCTTGTCTCTTCCATAACTGCACTTCATTCTCCCTTTCTGTCCCTCAGTCCACCTCTTTCAATCTCCAGGGAAAAAGAACAGCATACTAGGAAAAACCAATCTCCAAGAAAAAAAAAAGAACAGCCTACTAGGAAAACTAACAATGAGATAAAGGGAAACCTGGTTACATGCACCATGACTCTGATAGAAACAGGCCAAGCTTCCTTTACAAAGTGCAATCCATATGATAAAACAATACTTTATATTCAGGCTTGAAGAAATTCTTTTTGAAAAGGCACTTCTGGCCTAAGGCCTGACATTAAACTTTTCCACGTCAGTGAATGGAGAAGAAAGTTCTTATAATAACCACTTCCTTCACCAATGTGACCACATGTGATGCCTAAGAGTTCAGTTTCCTGATCTTTAATTGTACTTGAGGCCATTTTGATGTGCTCAGAGTCATGTAAGCAAAGACTGATCAAAATCATGTGAGAGAGAAGGTATGGCAATAAAGCATAGTTTCCTTTTCATATCCCTACTTTGTGTTTTAATGAATGTATAATACAGACAAATGTATTATACTGGTATCAACAAATGACCTTTTTATGCTGCACTCAGATGACTTCCTCTTTTCCCCCAGGTTTAGTGTCTCTTTTTAAAACAATCATACTAAAACAAAGGAGAAATCACATATTAAGAGAGATTTACAATATTAATTGCTTAGACCAGATGAAAAAGCATTCAGATTTAACTGGGCCTTGCCTCTAAAAGTCACAGAGTTGAATTTCCATGTGCCCAATCTAAGCAAGGTTTACTGCCACATCTGGTCCAACTTTGAGGGGCAAATGACACAGCTATACAAATTAGGCTCTCATGCGCAAATAAGGAAAGTACAATTCTAGACTTCTACCACGCATGGACCTAATAAGAACCACTGTGATGTACTGGCTAACAATGTTTAGTAAAACCTTTTTAGAAAAACGTTATAATCTTTTATACATTACAACAGCACAAGAAAGGTCCATTCTCCTATTACAATATTACAAGAAAGGTCAATGAGCACCTGGATATAGGCTTATTTCGTCAGTGAACTTCCTCAGGAGTAGTCCTTCCCATTTCTTTCTGAGTTGTCAGCCTCTTGTAACAATTCAATGTAAATGCTCTTCTGCAGCATCTTCTTCTTCAAGTTCTCTTCTTCAGTCCTGAACTTCTTCTTTAACCAGAATAAAAGCCTTCTGGAGTTTAATGGCAAATTGCTCTCTACAATATTTTTATAAGAAGCAAGCCATTCCTTTAATGCAGGAGTATGCTTGTGCCAACATGCTCTAGAGGGTTTTTTGTATCCAGTTAGAGAAGAGGTACAGGACTGGTTTGCCCAAAATTATAAACTTAAGTGGCATTGAGCATTTTGCCGTCAAATAGGAATGGTTTGCTCCAAATAAAAATAAATAAATAAAGTTGTAGAGAGGATGAGAGCATATTTGCCATCAAAAGTATTAATATTCTAATAAAAATATTGTAGAGAGCAATTTGCCAGCAAACTCCAGATTACTTTTTGCATCTGGTTAAAGAAGAAGTTCAAGACTGGCTTAAGCTCCTAATAAAAATATATCACTTCAGTAGTATTGAGTGGATGAGAGAACTTGAAGTTGCACTCTTCCAAAAGGAGGCAGCAAAAGAAATCACTGGCATGACAATCCCCAAGATCAAACACCAGGAGACTGAATGGAAGTGTTTATGTTAACAGCAGCCTCAGGTTCAAACTGCAACTCTCTTACCTGTATTCTGTTAAGTTCTACAACTGGCCCATGTTGACGATCTCTCACCATTGTTGCTTGCACAACTTTTCTGAAAGCTGCCTCCTAAGGAAGACAAAAAAAAGTGTGTCTCTACTGTATGGGCCTGTTTTTCAGGTCTCTTGAATGGTCTCTTGAATGGGCAGAGCACAATGGGACACAAAGCAGGAGACAAAAGAATTAGATCAAGAGTGTTGTGCTGGCAGGATGGGGGCAGCAAATGAAGGCAACCTATGCCTGAAGGCATACCAGAAGAGCACATAAGCAACAGCATTGTCTTGCACTTTCTCCAAAGTATCCTGTAAGGATTCATTGAGAATTAACAGAATTCATGCTATAAGGGATGCAAGGCTAAAAAAAATTCTCTACTTGTAAACTTTTGGCCTCATTAACTGCAAGTAAGTTGATTTGTGCAAAAGCTGATGGTGATATGTTTTGGTTGATTATGTTGGTAATTTATTTTGTAATGGTATCCTCTTCGTTATAGGATTTATTGCTTTATTTATTACTGTGATTTCTTAGTTCTGCTACTATTTTGTAGTAAACATCATTGAAAAGAAATCCTAACAAGCAGCTTGTCACAAGTTGCAACTGCTGCCATTTGGATCATTTCCTGTTCTTGTGCCATTTTTGCCTCTCACCACAAGCAACCAGGCAACTACTCAACAAACTGAGAAAAAGATATTCCCTCCCTGCCTTGCCACTGAAAATGAGGAAGTAGCGGATCCTTCATAGGGTTGCCTTCTTTTTGCCCTAGCAGGGCTTTTCCCGGTTCGTTTTATTGCAGACTGTATTGTAACTGCTGTAGCATCACCCAGCACAGAGGGGCACTGATGGGAGCAGCTGCATCAGTTATTCTTCAGCTGATAAAAGAAGACACCTTGCAAGAACAAAATGGTTGACTATCTCATTCTTTTGTGATGGTGTCAGAATTAATTCCACCAGTGAATCAGTGGTCATTTCTGCTGCATCTGTTCTGATGATGGTAAAAAGGAATCTCCCCACAGCCCCTGACACCTCTTGTAGGCTATTATCCCTGCTGTTCCACTGGATGGATGTTTACATCACCTTGGTAGACTGGATCATGTAAAAAGACCAGAAATGCAAAAGTGTGCTAGTGGAATTTCATTAATAATTATTATCAGAGTCCACATCGCTACAACAAGGAGCTTACGCAGAAAACCCTAGGATTTATACATAATACTTTTTCTCTTGAGAGCTTCACACACTGTTACTTCAACAAACAAAAGTTTCTTAGCATGTGATTTTTAGTGGAATGCTAAAGTCTGACAGATACCTTTCCTTGAGATATCAAAATTCCACGTAATGTATCAAATCCCACTGATGGACCCTGGCCAGTCTCATCAAGGCGTCCTTCAAGATCAAACATGGGAATGCAAGGGCAAAAGAGTTCAGAGATGTGGTGCAGCAACAGCAACCTGTTCCTCAAGGAAATTATAGGAATTTCTTGCAGATGATTGTATTCCATAGGAACCTAGAACAATCACATTATTTGGGTTTAAGGTGTGCTTAACCATTAATATGCAATTGCTATATAAGATATTACCAGAATTCAGTTTACTATGTTTGTTGTTTGGTATTAACAAAGCTTTACACATGACACAGACATATAGGATTTCTGAAGTCTAGTTAGTTGTGCCATAAGGACTTCTGTCAACATTGCCTAGAGAGCCGGACAGCAATGCCACTTTAGATAATTTTTTTATTTTTTTTATTTATTTAGGATTTATATCCCGCCCTTCCCACAAGTGGCTCAGGGCGGCTTCCAAAAATTGGTCAACATAAAATTAAACACTTTTAAATATATAGGCAATTAAATATTTAAAACAGTTAAAACCTTAAAACCAATAAACATTCCAGTTACATATAAAACAGACGTCTGGTAAGCTACATTGAGTTCTCATCTTAGCTAGGTGTAGGCTAACCGGAAGAGGGTCGTCTTACAGGCCCTGCGGAACTGAACAAGGTCCCGCAGGCCCCTCACCTCCTCCGGCAGCTGGTTCCACCATGTAGGGGCCATAATGGAGAAGGCCCTTTCTCTGGTGGATTTCAAGCGGGCTTCTTTTGGCCCAGGGATAGTGAGGAGGTTTTGTGTTCCCGACCTCAGTGCTCTCTGGGGAACATGTGGGGAGAGACGGTCCTTCAGGTAGGCAGGTCCCAGGCCATATAGGGCTTTAAAGGTAACAACCAGCACTTTGTACCGGACTCGGTATATCACTGGAAGCCAGTGAAGTGAAAAGTGAAAGAAGAGAAACCAATCTCCTTATACCTATTCTCACCAATTTCCATCTCATAATGAAGATAATTCTCCCTTTTGCAGTAAAATTTGAGCATCCTCGTATTAGAGTTTAATTTAACAACAGCCAGAAGGACAGTAGTTCTCACTATACTAACCACTAAAGCTTTCTAGGCATTTCTGTGATTTTACAGCTTGCATCTGCACACAGAGAACTAAATGCAAGGCACAGCAAATACAGCTTGAACAAATTCTCTGTATTTTGTGACTTTTCAGCAAGACCTGCAAAAAAATTTTATGTTCATTTTTTATTGCTATCCATTTTTTGACTGGGATCTAAAGAGATTTATCACACTGTTTTCCCGTCCTCCACCTCATCTTCACTGTAACAACCCTGTAAGGTAGGTTAGGGCCAGAGTCAGTCAGCAAGCTTCCAACAGCAGAGTGGGGATTCAAACCAGTTGTCCCAGCTCCTAACCCAATACTTCAAACACTATACCACTTCAGCTCCCTGTTTACCTGCCTGGATCCTCCTCTCCCACCCACTTCGTCACATCACCATATCTGATGGCCGCATGGTATCACGATGTCATCCCAACAGTCATCAGTTTTATGATGATGATGATCCTAGATCAGTCAACATCCCAATACTGAGAACTGCCCATATAAATGATCCTGGAATAAAGAAAAACTACAAATTGTACTGAAGCCGGACAACCCTAACAATAATGTTACACAGCCAATTACTTTAAAATGTACTCAACAGGATGTTTTGCCAACCATGAGTTTAAAAAACCCTGATCATAAAGAGAGCATTTTACCTGGGTTGGGAGCTTGCCTGCGTTAGCAGGCTTACTGGTGGACCAGGCTAAGGTATGTGCTGAGCCACAGGCCACTCTGTTGATCTTTTTACCCTGAAGTGCTGCAACCAGCCGTGGTCTTTGGATAGCATTAGTTGTACCATCGCCAAGCTGACCTTCATCGTTATCGCCCCAAGTGTACACTTCACCTAAATCAACCAAAATGGTTGTATTAGAGTGATAAGATGTCAAAGACGGCGATTACAAATACAGCTTTGGAATGCTGAATCATACAAAGCATTACACACCATTCCAAACTGTAACTATCTGTAGGAAAGGCCGACAAGAAAAATGCAATTTGTTTGGTTGAATTTAAAAGAAAACTGGCTAAAAACTCGCAGGTGTTTATTTTCATAGTCCCTATGCATTAATATCTCATTACATGCAGAACAAACAAGTGGGAATACCGGAACAGGAAGAAAAGACTAGGGACCCTAAGAAATAGGAGAAGCAATATTAATGGTATCCACTTAGGAAATTGTCAAGGAAATTTTTCAAATAAAGAAGGGCCATGGTTTATTGATGTTTCAGTGACTTTCAATGTGTGCATACACAGACAGCCCCTCCAATTCCACTTCTTCAGCAGCATTCCTCACTTGCAAATCTGCTCTAAATCCTATCTATCTCCTTACTCCAGCTATTGAAGCCATCTCACTTAACCCACAGTATACTAGGCAGAATA
The DNA here is from genome assembly GCF_032191835.1 of Heteronotia binoei. NCBI lineage: Eukaryota > Metazoa > Chordata > Lepidosauria > Squamata > Gekkonidae > Heteronotia > Heteronotia binoei. The sequence continues at coordinate 57,918,471 of NC_083225.1, forward strand.
CCAAACAAAACACTTTGTGGCAACTACATTAAAATTAGCCACTTTCCAGGTGTGCCACATGGGAAGCACAGCATAACAACCCAGAGAGTCACAACGAAATAGGATTAGCATTGATACGGCTTAGTTCCATACAATGGAAGCTTACTAATGGACAGCTCTCCAGGTAGTTAAAAATATCAATTATATTTCTAACATGAGGGGCTGAAATAAAAACACAGCTGTTCCTAAGATCACATTCTCAACTTTTCAAAAATGAAAACCACCGTTCAGAAACTATGACGGGAAGTGGAACATCTTAACCTTTCCCCTCAACATTTGCTTATAATTGCTCTCCTCAGCTGCTTCCCCCCTTTTCTGCTCCCCAACAGGTGAAAGAATGTAGGGAAAGGGTGATTGAAAGCCAACTTTTTTATTTTGTTATTTTAAGTCAAGTCAGGAGACTGATACCATCTGCTGCATGGTATCTTGTCTTCCCCTCATCAAAAGTATAAGAAAACAATACAAAGTCTATTGATCAGACAAAGGATCTGTTCAGTCCACTATCCTGTTCAAACAACAGTCAACCAGATGTTTCCAAGGAACGCACCAAAAGGGCTCCATGGCAGCATCACTCTTCTACTGTTTTCCTACAGTGTCTGGCATTCACAGGCACTCTTCCTCTTTACATTACAAATACAGCTCCATATTTATAAGAGAGGCACATTCTTCGCCAGCTGAGTGGGAGGAGATCAAAACAATGGACTTACCATGAGGGTTTTTATTAATCAGTGGATTAGAAGGTATCCTTGTATGGGCCATCGTTAGTGAGTGGATGTGCAAGAGAGAGCTGCTAATTTCTTAAGGTGTTTCAGCAATTTTGTCTGTTTCCCCTTCCCAAATGAGGTGACAACTATGGAATCTCATCCATCCAGAGACTGGACACAGCATTGACTCAGGAGGGGCAGGCACCTCCTCAGGATAACGGAAGTCTTTCCAAAAATTTACATATGCCTCATTCATAGAGGAAGAGGAGGCACAACCTATACAAGGGTATCTTCCTCCGCTGATGGAGAACTGAATACAACAGTCTACAAGAGATCCTGGTCTCACTGGGGCATTCTGATCTCTTCCACACTTTTGAACCAGTACTTAATTGAGAAATACTATGGCTCATTCAAGCCTATCCAACAACTGTGGCCTCTGATCTGGGAGTCCTCCCTTCCAGTGAATGGTTGCAGTTTAAGATTGAGTAATGAAGAAATGTAAATAGAATAAACTCAAAGTCAACACGGTAATTACTGCTTCATATTTTTGAGATGTGAACACTAGCACTGCCTCAAAATTCTTGATTCAATTTAACCTCCTAGGGAGGAAAACATTGAAAAGGGGGAAAGGAGCACATTAAAAAGGATGTAAAAGCAAAGAGAAAGAAGTGGCCAAGAAAATACTGAATGGAGAACAGAAAAAACAGCCAGGGAAAGAGGATTACATGTCTAACAAAGGTACATAGAAATGTGGAAGAAAAAAATAGCAAAGAGGAAGAAGTAAATAATAAGAGACAATTATAAGGTTTATAAGGTTGTGTCAACTGTATTGAACTCACAGCAGCATATATAGAAGGAAATATCTGTTTGTGGCACACATCAGCATTTAAGGTTTTATTAAGTCACCAGTTCTGAAATTTTCACACTTAAAGGGGGCTGTTAGAAAAATCCTTTCACAATCATTGACATGATATTTTTTAAGGTATGAAATGTTTCAGGGCTTGATGCAAATATGTCTTAGTACTTGACCAATGGAAAAGCCACATTATTTATTTAGGACATTTTTATACTGTCCCTCCAGGAACCTGCACCAGGCAGATTATGAAATAAAAATAGTAAAAACATTAAAAGATATTACCTAAACCAGCATTAAATGTAAACCAGCCCAGCATAAAAATATAACACATAGGAACAGACCACAAGCAGCTTAAAACAACAGTTTACAGGCTAGCTAGAGTAGTTGTTTTTTGTTTTTTTTAAATCAACTCCTCAATTAAAAGCCTGGGTGTCCAGAAATGTTTTGGCCCAGTGTCTGAAATAAAGCATGACTACTCTCTATACATTTTTAGTCCAATTAACTCCAATTCCTTTTCCTTTCCTTTGTTCCATTACCACATCAAAATACCCACTTTAAAGATTTAAATACTGGGAGAGGGGAGGACAATAGTTATGCTACATACCATCTTCAGTGCAACATACACAATGTAAAGAGCCAGTTGCAATGGCAATGACTTTCTTTCCTTGCAATCCCTGGACTTGTCGTGGTCTCCTAACATGATCATCAGATCCATGGCCTAGTCGATGGTAATCTCCTTTGCCCCTGCATTTAATACACAAACATTATTGTTTTGTTTTCATTAATTGATAGACAATTTTTAATTTTTACAATTCTAACTTTTTATAAGCATTCACTCCATATATTTAAACATCAAATATTAGAAAAGGGTAACCACACCGTGCCTCTTAGTTTCTATTACAAATATGAGTTCTACTAATGTAATGCCTCGCATTAAATTACAACAAGCAGTAGCCTTACAACAACTTGCAGTGGCATATAATTTTTGCCTCCCCACACTCTTTCCCTTCCCTGCAAGCCCCAGTAGCCTCTCCCCTTTTCCTGCTTCTTCTCCTTCCTAACCCCACGAGCCAACCCACTTTTGTCTGCACTCCTGTCTTCAACTGTTCCTCCTTCTCTCTCCAGAATAGTCTCTACCCAGGAAAATTGTGGCCCAATTGTGCAGTGCTGTCTCCTAGACTGGGCCTAGTTTCATAGCTAGAAACCCAAAATTTGGAAGGGTACCTCATTTTCCTCTGTACCCCCCCCCAAACTATTTCCCCTTACTCTCCCCCTAGCAACCCCCATATTCTTGGCCCTTTACTCAGCTTCCCTCACTCCTTTCCATCCTGTTATCTGTCCCTCATCTTCAGGTATATTTATTTACTTCATTTATACCACACCTTTCTCCACAATGGGGGCCCTAAGCAGCTTATATCATTCTTCTCTCCTCATCTGTGAGGTAAATTAAGGTGACAATATCAAACAGGCCCAAAGTCACTCAGGAGGCTTTAGTGGCAGAGTATTAGAATCTGAGTCTCCTAGACCCTAGCCTGACACACTACACCATGCTGGCTTTCATGCAGTGGGCAGCTTCTGAACAGCAGGAAGCAGCTGGGCCTGGATGAGTTATGCAAGTCAACTAGTGGTTGCTGTCAAGCCTGTTGCTGATTGCTCCTCCCCTCAAAGGCAAAGGAGTGCTGCCCCTTCTCCAGCAACCACCACTGAGCTACAGGTGCTGCTTCTATTACCTTGTATTTAAAAACTCAATGGGTTTTTTTTTTTTAGATTTCAGATTTTTCTGATAACTTTGGGCTATTTTCAGGTTTGTAGAAAGATCTGTCTTGCCTGCTCAGAACTCCAGACTCTAGATCTAAGTATCCCTGCTCACTCCATAAAATATTCTCAAAGCAGGTTATTACATTCAAATCAAAAAAAAAACCCAATTATGAACTTTGTAAAAAGAAGATACTTTAATATTTTAAAATGAGAATATGTTTGCAATCAACAGCAAATGTCCTTACCAGGTATACACAGCTCCCGATTTGGTAAGGGCCACAGAAAACTGAGAGCCACACTCTACTTTAACTACACCAACTCCTGTGAGAGAATCAATCTAGAAAGACAATTTGAGCATAACTCAAAAAAGAAGACAACTCCAGACCTTTGCAGTATATAGATTTATATCTTAAAATAAAAACTAGCTTACAATCTAATCAGACTTTTAAAATTGACCAAAACTCATTTTCAGTGCAGCTTAGAGAAGTTATTTAAAATAAACTGATCTCTTACTGTTTACATATAATATCAATTTACTTACGGTAATCTCTTTTTAAAGAGGATATGACCTATAAAATCAATATTTATGCACCCTCAGAAAAATAAACAGGAGACAATGAAAGCAACTTCTGGAAAGGCACCTCCAGTGCTCTTTCACCAAAGCGATTTCTAAGCAAGGAGGTGATAGCCATGTTGTGAATCTCACAAGAAGTCAGAAGTAATAACATGTGGTATGGTATCTTGGAGATTTAAAACTACAAGGATATATTTGACTCTGCAGAAGTAGAAGAGATAATATCAAGAAGAAAGAATCCAAAATATGGAAAGGGGAGAGGGTTTTTTTGCTTTTGTCTTCAAAGACTTCAACGTTTTTTATATTCTATCTAGAAGATTTTGACATTCTGGTTTTTAAGTTTTTGAGGGGAGAGATGAAGAGGTTTTTTTTAAAAAAAATCTAAATACAAAGGATGATGGATAAAACAGTCTCTCAGAACAATCAAATCATTTCAGCCTTATAACATTCCACATCATCTTCTAATAGGATCAAAATGAATCTGTCACTTAGAAATTATTCAAATAAGAACAGACTGCAATACAGACACTTCTGTGATGGAAAGGACAGCAAACACTGCTTAAGTTTATCCCATGCGTACTGTTTAAGAAACGGGAAAGAAATTGAAGAGGCAAACTTGAAGAAATGAATATTAAATTTGCCTTTTTCAGTTTAGACATATACCATGTGTTCTGCTTCAGAAATTAGAGCTAAACAAACATGATGACACTGTGATATAAACAATTCTGACTGAAAGCTGTGTGTCAATATTGGTGCCAACAGACACTTACTAATTTTAGATCTGTGATGAGTCTTTCCTTCTAGATCAAACCAGTGGTCCATCTGGTCCAGCTTCCTGTTTCACAAGGAGCTAACAAGTCACCTCACAGGGCTAAATAGGGCCACAGCCTTCCTCTGATGTGCCTCCTAGCACTGGTATCCAGAGGTTTACTGCCTCCATTGATCTGTCTAATCCCGCTTCAAGTCTATCTATGTTTGTGGCCATCACCATGTCTACTGGAGCGTATTCCACAACTTAATTACACAGTTCTGAACCCATAGTCAATCAACATCACTGGGAGAAACATTGACAGAGGGGTGACATGATAGAGGCTTACAGGATTATGCATGGGATAGAGAAGGCAGGAAAAGAAGTACTTTTCTCCTTTTCTCACAATACAAGAACTTGTGGGCACTCAATGAAATTGCTGAGCAGTTGGGTTAGAATGGATAAAAGGAAGTACTTCTTCACCCAAAGGGTGATTAACTCATGGAATTCACTGCCACAGGAGATGGTGGCTGCGACAAGCATAGCCAGCTTCAAGAGAGGATTGGATAAACATATGGAGCAGAGGTCCATCAGTGGCTATTAGCCACAGAATATTGTTGGAACTCTCTGTCTGGGGCAGTGATGCTCTGTATTCTTGGTGCTTGGGAGGGGCAACAGTGGGAGGGCTTCTAGTATCCTGACCTCACTGACGGACCTCCTGATGGCACCTGAGTTTTTTTGACTGGAATGGAAGTTTGCCTTCTTCATCGCTGCCATGCACGAAGTCAATATTTTCATCACACTATCCACAACATTTTAGTCAGTTGAGATCCCATCAGGATTTATTTGGACTTAGGATTTCTTGTTTATCACTTTATATTTGACTACATTGAACTGCATTTGCAATACTATTTCCCATTCACCCAGTTTAGAGAGATCCTCCTGGAGCTCTTCCATTTTTGGTTTTTACCATCCTGAACAATTTGGTATCACCCACAAACATGGCCACTACACTGCTCACCCCCATTTCCAGTTCACTTATGAACAGGTTAAATAGCATCACTCTCAAGAGTGATCCTTAAGAACTCTCCATTTATTCCTACTCTCTGCTTCATTGTTTAACCAATTTCTACTTTATAAGGGGAAGACTGCTGAAATGAGAGGAGTCTTTGGGCAGGTATCTTTTCAAAAGTTTTTTGGAAGTCCAAGTATATAACGTCTACCAGATCACCCTCATAAAATGCAAACCTTCTCAACAACTCCAAAAGGTTGGTGAGGCAGAATCTCCCTTTGCAAAGCAAGATATCAACCAGTTGATTACTTGTGGTTCTTAGGAGCACAACAGTTTACTCAAACACCCATATAAAAAACCTCTGAAGTTTTTAATTTAAAAATGCTCAATAAGGAAACATCTTCTTTGCCATGTTAATTCTAATTCAAAACAATGGCAATCATCATTACCCTTACTTGGCCATCTAATGCCGAACATTAAAAAAAATCAACACCCCCACCACACTCAAAATTTGAGAATTGCACAAGCTGAATCCATTGGCAGGAGGATATTTCTGCCAATGAGAGGGGGAGACATTTTCACTGATTTACCCTCCCATTACAAGTCCCTATACCATACCCACACTTCTGCCGGACACTTTGAGACCACATTTCAGTGAAGTGAGCTGAAACAGGAGCTATAAGAATTCAGGGAAGTTCTGATCCAAAATCAAAGTAAAGCTCATGTTACTTTGGAACTAATTCTACATTTACAAGATGCTGATTCTCTGTTTGTCAGACATGCATAGATTTAATACAAGAGAATTAGAAACCTCAATACCTTCATTGGCACTTTACAGCCATCACTGCCTCCTCTTCCAAGTTTTCCATAGTCTCCATCACCCCATGACCAGACTGTATCATCGTCTGTCAAGCAGAGTGTTTGCGCATCTCCACTGCCACAAGCTATGTCAATCACACGGTAGCCCTGGAGTGCTTCCACCTGAAGAACAGACACAGCCTGTCTGTAAATCAGTTACATTAGCTTTAAAAAGGTAAGTAGGAAGCTCACAAATGTATGCAGATCCTCTTATCGCTGGGCAAAACTTGTGACACTATTCTTTCAGTTTAACTTATGCTAAGAATAATAAGCATCACCACTGAATTTCTGGACCAAAACATATCTTCTTGCATTTTGTAAAACTGAAAGAAGGCACTGTAACTAACAACACCTTTCTAAAACTCTATGTGCTTCTCTAGGGAACTTATATGGTCAGGAATATCATGGGGGTCAGGGCGAGGGGGGACTGCAACTTTGTTGACAAAAAACAAAGCAACCTTTGGATTCAACTCAGAATCCAAACAACACTTTAGCACTTGCTTATTATAAAATTAAACTACGAGGACTAATACATGAAAATTATATATATATTTGGCCACTGTGTGACACAGAATGTTGGACTGGATGGGCCATTGGCCTGATCCAACATGGCTTCTCTTATGTTCTTGTTAGCTTAAGATGCAGCTATCTACCAAAAAATTAAAAAATGAGCTCTCTGTTTCTGAAAGGTATTCACATTCCCAGTGAATACGTAAGGATTCCTGCTCCTGCTTATCATAACATACATACAGGCATGAGTCTTGCATTTAAATGAAATTAATTGCTGCATCACAAATGTTTATAGTCCGGAGCAAACTGACAATAGTGATTTATTACAAATGTCTGCAAGACAAAAACACCACTGAAACAAAAACAAAAAAAATAAAGCAGAACAATTTTTCTTGTTTGTCACTGCAATTCATTTCAATGAGATGGGGTTCTATCCTACAATTCCATTTTGTTAAGTAAGCAAGTGAGCTCCCCCTCCTCATCTAATGGGGCAAGGTTCTCCAATTAGTGGGAGAACATTACAGGAGTCAACCCATATTTTTCCAAATCTCAAAGTGGTATTATCCTGCACCTATTAAAAAGACAAGTGAGGCACATTACTAACTCAAAGACCACCTTACCAGTTTTGGTTTTAGCTGATCTTCACTGTCCCCATGGCCAAGGCGTCCATATCTTCCCTTGCCCCACGTGTAAAGATCCCCTGCAGCAGTAATACAGGCACTGTGTGCTCCACCAGCTGCGATGTCTACAATTTCTATGCCTCTCAAAGATTCAATAACACGAGGACGATCACAGGGGCTAAAAAGAACAATTTTAAAGAAAAGTGGAAAAATAATTTTGATCCTCCCCTGGTCTATTTAAATAACGTGTCTTAGTAAATGTATTGCAAACGTTTATTTTGCAGCTAAAGCCCGTAAAGGTAAAGTTAGTCCCCTGTGCAAGCACCAGTCGTTTCCTAATCTGAGGTGACGTCACATCATGACATGTTCATAGCAGACTTTTTAATGGAGTAGTTTGCCATTGCCTTTCCCATTCATCTACACTTCCCCCCCCCCCCCCCCCAGCAAGCTGGATACTCATTTTACCAACCTCAGAAGGATGGAAGGCTGAGTCAACCTTGAGCCGGCTACCTGAACCCAGCTTCCACCGGGACTGAACTCAGGTTGTGAGCAGAGAGTTTGGACTGCAGTACTGCAGCTTTACCACTCTGCACCACAGGGCTATACTCTGTGCCACAGGACTATACTCTGCACCACACAACTACAGCTAAAGCCAATAGGACCCTTTAAACCACAACTTTAAAACCTCATGCAATACAGCCCTAACAAACATTTTATCAGCTAGTTAGTTCAGTATTTTGCTCCATCCCCAAATCTGTGAAGTGGCATGGCAGAGCAGGCAGGAGCCCAATTAACATCCATCAAAAGTTCTAGATGCAGCTTTGCCCGCGAAGGGGTACGTCACCACTATGCTATGTACTGTGGATGAAGTCTGACAAAAGGAGAAGGGAGGGGGCAAGTCTGTTATCCCAGTACAATATGACTGGCAGCGTACTCACGATAGTCAACTGGGCTGTCATGAGATTACCAGCAATACTGATGTAAATATTAAAACTTTATCTTTGATGTATCCACCTTGCGATCTGTTAAATAAGCCAGTTATTTTGTTTTTAGAGTTTCTAGATCCTCACATGCTAATACAAATATAATATATTCTCTATTTAAAAGTGTTTTTTTAATTACCTTCTGTTCCCGTGACCTAGTTTGCCATCTTCTGCCTCACCCCAGGAATAGACTTCTCCTTCTGAAGACAGTGCCAGGCAGTGCTTTCCTCCAGAATTCACAGCAACTTTCTTTATAAAGACATGTTGTATGGATTCTAATAATGTTGGAGTAGAAACAGACTCTGTCCCTCCAATTCCAAGCCTTCCACCTGCACCGTATCCAGTGGCATACAACTAAAGAGAACAAGGAAGCTCCAGTAACTGTCAGACATTCAAGCAGAATAATATAAAATATTCAACATAGACCAGAACTAACAGACAACAGGAAAACGACAGCCATGACAGCAATAGAATCAGTGTCACTCAGAACCTCTCAGCCTTTACCTCGTCTTCGACATACTCCAGGCTGAAACCACACAGGTTTGGTTCAGACATAATGGATAAGCATACATTGAACGATGGTTTGTTCCGGAAACCAGGATTCATTTTATGGACACTTAAATTCTGATTTGCTTGGACAAAGGAAGGCTTTGTCACCTTTGTTCTGGCCACATGAATCAGTGCCTTGGGAACTAAATGAGAGTGATGCCAAAGTATACCAAGATGGCCATATCCCTAAACCATAATTAAGACCATCTGCTATTAAATAAATTGACTTTATGTTTTCAGATCCTGGTTTGACAGATCCGAAATCAGGGGCCCACTAACTTCTTTCCTGATGCCCACCAAGCATTTTTGGAAAGTAGGTAGGGATATGTGCGGTTCTTGCCCAACAGTGCTTCTGACTAGCCACTGGAGATTTGATTGGCTTTGCAGATTAAACTAATGGGAGCTACCATCACAACATCAGTTTTATTCTCTCTTACTCCTCTTTACCCCTCTTTTTGCCTACCCTTGGTCTTCCTCTCAGTGAGTGTGGCTCCTACTCCTATGGCAGCCATGCTGTGGTGGGCTCTACCTCCAACAGCAGCCATATTATGGTTGCACCTACCACCTTGTGTCAGTATTCCAAAGGTACCTGTGGGTTCAAAAAGGTTGGGGATCCCTGCCCTAAAATAACATTCAGATAGTCACACTGACTGTGGTTAGTTTAATTAAATTATGAGTTTTCATTATGTCTGAACCCAGCCGAAATGTTTCATGGCATATTTAAAGACCAATAAATGTACTGTGGCATAAATTTATATGGTGAGCTAGGTCCCATGTTGTTAGATGTATGTAGTATGAGCAGAAAATCTTCAACAACAAGCAATTCTAACAGAATGAAATTATTAGCATAGTCTCATATATCACCACTAACAGGTGCAGAAGCCATGAACAGCATCGATAGTCCCCACAGGATGGTCAGTCTCTAATGTCACTAACAGGATTGGAAGTTGGAGGTTTTACAGCCCCCAAGACAACCGCTAGCTTAGCTCTCTGACGTCACATAAGGTCTGAACAGTCAAATAGCACATATAATTTGAACATCAGAATTAAGCAACTATTATAGAAGTGGAGGCCCCACAAGAACATTCAAGGACTTTTTATTCCCCTCCCCCACACACTGTTTCCTCTTTTGCTTCCCTGAAAGTTCCCATGACCTTGGATTCAGCAGGAGCTCATAGGAGCATAGCTCCTGAACCTTTCTGAAGGTTCCCCCTCCTCCTCCCCACCTAGTTCACTGAATAGTAGGTGCAGCTGCATAACAATTCCTGGATGAGCTCCACCTCCTATTTTTCTACAAAACGACCCCTGGCCTCTCCCCTTTTTCCTGATTCCTTTTTTCCTTCCCACCGACAAGCCAATCTATCTTTATCTCCTTTCCTTCCTGTCATCAGCTTTCCCTCCTTGCCATCCTTGGACAGCCTCTTCTGAGAAAACTAGTTGGTAGTGCCAGCTGCTGAGATAGGCCAAGTTGCACAGTGAAGAACCAAAGACTTGCATGGGAGCAATCTCACCAGTATGTGCACCTTCCCACACTAGTTCCTCTTTTCCTCTTCCTGGCAGCACACTGTTCCTTCTCATCTGCCTAACTGAGGACATTTCTTAAAGCTACAAGAGCTATTTCTATTATTTGGGGGGGGTCTCTCTATGTTTTGGGGTGTTTTTTTAAGATTTTAGATTTTTCTGCAAACCTGCGGCTTTTCTCAGGTTTGCAGAAAGCTCTGTCTTGTCTGTTGATGGTCCCAGTCTCTGGATTTATTCATACTGATAACTATATAAGTGGTGCTGAGATCTTTTTATAGGACACCTTAGGGTGCACATCAACAGAATAGTTTCAAGGGCTGTTAATAAAAATAAGCAAATCCCAGGTGCTGTGTATGGTATGTCACGGTGATATATCCCCAATACAACAGCTACAGAATTCTTGCAACAGAGAAAATCTTGCCACATGAATAACCTTGTCTTTAAAAACCATTTTAGATTTAAAAGACCAAAATCTTCCTTTCATAGACCATGTCAGGTTTTGTTTGCTACTTGAACATGTTAAATATCCTTACCTTTCCATCAGCAGTCACTGCAAAAAGGGTCTGCTCACCACCAATTAACTGAACTGGTCTAAGTGTGGCAAGGGCTTCACAGGGAGTTGGAACTTTGACCTTTGCTCCTTCAATGCCTCCAAGCTGTCCTCGATGATTATGGCCCCAACCATAAATAGTTCCACTACCCCCAGCAGAAAGAGTCCAGTCATCAGGTCGCCTGTTGAGACAACCACAGGTGGCATAGCAACAAAATTCATGACATCCTCAACCTTGTGGCATACTCCAGTGAACTGCCAATGAACATTTCATAAGCCCTTCAAACCTGTAGTTCTTTCTAGCCCCCCAAAATTACCTGTTCATCCACTGCACAAGTTGTTCATCCTGTTCTCTCTTAAAAACATCATGACTTTCATGCAGAACATTCATGTTCTCATTATCTGCCATTAATTCTCGAATTTTCTTGGCCACCTACAATACAAATAAAACCACACTACAACTCACTGCTAGTAAAACAAAGCACAGTATAACTTGCTCCATTTGTTGCATTTTGTTTGACTGCTGGAGCAGTAATGAATGATGTAGAAAATGGTAACCAGACCACATATGGGAGTGTCACATGTCAGTTAGGTTTTGTTTCTCCCTAAGAGTGGCCAATGGGAACTGACAGGATGCTGGTGAGGGAGACAGTTGAAAACAGCCGTTAATGGAATTGAGAGTGAGTCTAGCTGAGCAAAACTATGGAAAAGCACAGCTTAAAGCTGAATGAAAATGATCAGTTTGTAACAAATAATCTCAAATGCTAGAATAGGGAAACAGTTCAAAAATTCAATTCAAAAGAAATTTTGTAACCTTTAGCTAACTTTCTTGAGTGTTATATTCAAGCCATAAATAAAAGTTAACTCCTTATTTATTTAACTCTGTGGGAAAGAAAGGAAAGCAAAGGTATCAGTTTGTGTACATTTTAGGATATAAATGGTGATAGCATGTGAATGAAACAATGTTTGAATTGCCAACCCCAATAGCTCTGTGCAGTGTCTAAGTAAGGGGCAGGGGTGGAATTCTAGCAGGAGCTCCTTTGCATATTAGGCCACACACCCCTGATGAAGCCAATCTTCCAAAAACTGACAGAGTTCTTCGTACAGGGCCTACTGTAAGCTCTTGGAGGATGGGCTACATCAAGGGTGTGTGGCCTAATATGCAAAGGAGCTCCTGCTAGACTTCCACCCCTGGTAAGGGGCAATTATTAAAGAGGGTTAGGCTCCCCTGTCACGTGATGTCTCTGTGAGTGAGAGACCAAGACTAGGGATGTGAAATGGTCATGGCTTTCTATATATTTTAAAAGAGGCAAAAAAGGTAGCAACACATGACTGGCTAACCTACCTATAACTCTGAACCTGCAAGAGAGAGATCTGGAGTGTGGTTGAGTGAGAAGGGCTGTCACAGCAGGAAAGGCTCAAGCTATGTCCTGGTAATGTTTTTGACTGGAGGCCAGCAACATATTTAATTTTCTCATACTTTACATAACTCTTTTGGATAACCTTTTACAAGTGCAAGGCTAGGTGTTATTTAGAAGTCTCAAGAGAGTAAAGCTTGACTATCTCCCAGGAAAGCTGCAGCTTAGTTCTTTTTTAAACTAAGATTTACATATTCAGTTATTGTTGTACTCTATTTCTCCAGTACCTCATCAAGGAAGAGTCGGGGCAATGGCGTTCTTTTATCAAGGGCCACAGCAACCCTGGAGGCCATGCAGTATCTTCTAAACCAAGCCCATTTGTGTGTCTCTGCACAGCAGGGAAGAGTATCCAGTTCCAGATCACAAGCAAGAGCTACAAGAACCTACAGATAAAAGAAATATAATTCAAAAACACAAAGGTTCTTCTGGACCATGAAATAAGATTAAAAATTATCCCTTGAATGTCAATCTTTTAAAATGAATATTTCATTTTAAAATATAAACCTACAGTGAGGGTTCCCAATGAGATGTCTGTGGACACCATGGCACCCTCCAATACCTTTACTGGCACCCAACAAGTGTTTTTAGAAAGTGGGTAGGGCCAGGTGGGACTTTTGCTCAGCAAGGTTTCTTCTTGGTCCTTGGAGATTTTATTGGTTGTATGGGTTTAGAAAGTTGCTTTACAGTAGATGCCACCACAGTACAATCACTGTGTGACATAAGTTAAGCTGTGGCAGCCATTTTATGACTGGTTCTACCTCCTGCAGCAGCCATTTTGTTGCTGCACCCACCATGCTATGTCAGAATTCTAAAGGTGCCCATGAGTTCAAAAAGGCTAAGAACCTCGACCTATAGCTTACTTTATCTGCTATAAAACCACTTCCCTATCTCCTACCCTCTCTCTGGCTACCCCACGCAATATTTTTAGGACTGTGCTAAACAAAATTTTCCATGTTTGTGGCTCCAACTTCTTGTAAGGAATTATGAAGTGCACACCATTTCTGGCCGCGAAACTCCAAAAACTTTTTGCATCTCTGATCATATTACCTTAAAGAAAGGACTGTGGAGCAGCTGCTTGCCACCTCTGACAATGGGATCTTCATAATCAAATTGCCTCTGCAAAGCTTCAGGAAGGCCTTTAACCAGAGCAGCTAAAGCGCTGCCTGTGAAACTCTGAAAAAGTATTCGGGGGAAAAAATCTTTAATAGCTCCTAAATGGTTCCTGATAATGTTTGCACTTTGCAATCAATAGGTAGTAATTTAACTGGCAAACTACACTGCATTCAGAGAATAATACATTTCATCAATATAACCATGGAAACCAGTAGGTGTTAGTTTAACTGGCAAACTACACTGCATACAGAAAATAATACATTTCACCAATATAACCATGGAAACCAGAAGTGCTTGGTAAATTATCTAATACCACCTAAATACTACAGATAACTCCAGATTGGTTTATTTCCTGTTTCTTCACACAGTACAATTTATGGTAGTACAGAAAAAAAATACTCATGCCATCCTTAGTAAAACTAAAATCTGACTACAAGCTAGTTACCTACATGAAGTTCATCAATCAAAAATCCATATGACATGGCATTTCTTGAAGCAAAACATTATGCAATTCAAGGACTTGAAAAAGCCTTAAGATATGTATGACATTATGTGACTGGTTAGCATAGGAAGACTAAAATGATTTAACCAGTAACAATTTAAGTAATGCTACAGAAGCCTCAGCAGTCCATTGGAAGGTCTGAACTTACCACAGTTCGTGTTTCACTGTCATTATCTCCCAGTATTCGGTTAATGTTAATAGACTGGCCAAACTCTGTAGTTAGCAGTTTACGTAGTCTCTGTAAGGCCCACATCCTGTGGCCAGCAGCTAAAAAAATGCACAGGAAGAAAAAAGAAACACAATTAGCCTTAAATAAATGTTTTAAAATAAATGGTCAGAAACTTCTCCACAAAGACTTGGCACGTACCTAGAGCACTCAGCTGAGCACATGCTGCCAGGGAAGCTGCCAAGCGGGGAACTATGCTCCTGTTAGAAGCAAAATTCAAACGGAAATCCAGCAGACATGTTACTAAATCCATTGAGGGACAAGAAAGAATACAGCGATCTGAAAGAAGGTCTTTTGGCCCTGTGGGCAGAAAATAATAAGATGAACAATTATTCTTCTAATATCTGTTAAGAGAAACAAACTAGTACTAATGGTAACTCATCCTGAGCCACTGGGAAGGGAAAAAGTAAAAATCTAAATACACACAACGAAAATCAAGGCATAGCTTGAGTGCTTTATCCTGAGATGATGATGCCAGCTAATCTCTTTGCTTTCACATATATGAGCCTCAAAACTGACACAGTTCACAAAGGCAAGACAAAAAATACTGACAATATTGACAAGGCAGGGGCTAGGTAACAAGGCAAGAGTGCATTTTATGTACAGGGACACTATCAGAGGACATTCACAAAAGGAAACCTCAGCTACAAAAATCTGATCTGCAGAATTTGTATATCACAAAACCCTTTATGTATATGAAAAGAACAGTGTTACCTTCCTTCACCTCATCCACCTTTCAGAACTGAACACAATTTAATATTCCATAGAAAGGGAAAATGGCAATAGTAGCTCCAGTAAGCACAAAGAGATCTTCCTCAGATATTTCTAATTGCATCTACTGAATAAAGCATTTGTATTTGGTTTAGATTAATATGACTGTTGCTATTCCGGTAACAATTACCATTATCAAATAATAACTAGGTCACTTGAAGGTTTCTTTGTCTTGGCTCTTCCAGTGATACACTTCGCAGCCCATGAATATGACTGTCATCAAAACGGGGCCGGGGTGGGGGGGAATCTCACTGTAGTTCTACTTATTATGGGAACTGTTCTCTAACACTGATGCATTCAAGCTCTTATTTCCCCAGTTCTCACAGTGCTTGCACAACTTATTCTGAAAACAAGGCTCGGGTAAAAGATATTTGTTAATGCTGAATAAACGAATCAGTCCTGAAGCCAAATATAGCACTTACCTGCAGCTGGCATGATAGGATAAACAGTGAAACGCCAACCCCATCCATTTACAGAACCATCACTGATAAACTTCCATTTTAATTCATCACCTGGAATACGCAGTTCACTAGACCAATCAGACCATTCACGACCTGTAAGATTGGGATGAGATACACAATTTAGATTGCAATCTCTTTGGTACCCTATAAAGTACCATGTACATTAATTTATTGATGGATTTGATTTTTTTTAGTCTTGTGACAACGAACAACATTAAAACCAATAAGGTAAAAACAATATAAAAAGCAATATAAAATATTAACATGTGGCTATCACCACACCACTAATAAAAGCAGGCCAAACATGTGGTTACCCTCCAAAGACCAATCTAAACAATTTGGCCTTGCATGCCCTGTGGAAAACAGCAAGTCCGGCAGGCCACAGTTGTCATCCAAGAGCGCATTTCACAGGGTAGGGGCTGTAACTGAGAAGGCCCTTTCCCTGGTGTCAGCTAACTGAGCCGTCCTGGGGCCAGGCACCTGCAAGAGGCCCCTAGAGGATGACTGAAGGGAACGCAGGGGATGTAATGGGCAATATTATGTTTTCAACTTCACGATGACTATACAAGTCATACATAAAACCTGATATGTACCAACAAAAGTGAGATGGAGAACACCACAGAGGACCGCAGATTTATACCTCACCCTTCTCTATGAATCAGAGTCTCAGAGCGGCTTACAATCTCTTTTATCTTCTTCCTCCACAACAGACACCCTGTGAGGTGGGTGGGGCTGAGAGAGCTCTCACAGAAGCTGCCCTTTCAAGGACAACTCTTGCGAGAGCTATGGCTCTCCCAAGGCCATTCCAGCAGGTGCAAGTGGAGGAGTGGGGAATCAAACACAGTTCTCCCAGATAAGACTCTGCGCACTTAACCACCATACCAAACTGGCTCTCAATGATGAGCTTGGCTTATACAACTTGACCTTCCCACTCTCTTGTTCCTGTTAAAAAGTCACTCTTGAGGGTGGAGGGGTTGATGGAATCACATGAAAAGAGACAGAGCGGCTTCATGAGAGGAGTAGGAGATCCACAGACATCCATGATTTCTTCTTGTATAAACAAAAACACCTTCTCCTTTTATTGTGCTTTCTTTAAATACAAAACAACATGACTTTGATACTAGTTGCTTTATTACCTCAACAGAACATTGATTAAAGCAAGCAGAAAATAAGTGGTATTAGATCTTGCTTCTGAGACACACAGAAAAAAAGAGGAAACAGTATTAGAAAACCTAGTAGCTGATCTCTTTATCCAAACGGTTGTCCTATTTCACAACTATATTAAAACATGAGTTTTGGATAAGCAAGCACAATGAAAGTGCTAAATGATTAATTTCAAATTAAAGGTAGCAGTATGCATGCCAAAGACTGGACAAAGTAGCTGATAAAGTAGTGACATATGTAAAAAGGTTTTATCTATACCCAATGAAATGATATGTCTGACTTCATTACTTTAAAACTATCAATTTGATGCTAGTTAATTAAAATTATGATTACTGATCTGTCATACTGTTAATTTTACATTTGTTTTCCATCTGTTTTCCTCAAATTAGTCTACAAAACAGATCTTACACACTTTTTGTCCATGACTAATAATATTGAATACATAATGAAATGCTTTGACATGTGGTCTCATTACCAGATCTGACTGAAACTATCCTGTTGACACCATCCATGACGGTAAGCGGGTCATGGCGTCGTTCTGTCGAACACTGCCGATCAAATTCTACCCTGAGTCCTTCAGCACCTAAAGATTAAAAACCACAGAAATAGTAGTTTGATATTCAAAATAAATCAGCCCCAGAGCGCTTCGTAAAACTCAACAAGGCACGTTCTTTTGATTTTAATCATGTATTTGGTGCTGAACACACATAATTATTCAGTCTTTTCTAGCAGGATAACTGACAATCTTATATGGTGAAGGCATCAATGCATTTATAGATTTGTGCACTGCTTTACAAGTAAAAACATGCTGGAACTTTAGCTCTTACAGATGTTTCTGCTGAGCTTACTTGTACTCTGAATTGAAACAATTTGTGTTTGCTGAGGTTTATTAAAGCATTAAGAATGGGGTTTTAAAAAACAAACAAAAACCCAGCAAATTACATCTGCCATTTTCAAGAAAAGGGATTTTAAGCAAATACATTGAAATTGGTTCAAAATATCTATCCCTCAGTCATGTACTAATACTAGAACCGCTTTACTACATAAACGCTGGCAACATAATGAGAAACTATCATCATTTTATCACTTGATAACCATTACATGTGTGTTCAAGGACAATCAAGCTATTTTTACCTGATCTCAGCAACAATTCACATAGTATGTAGCCTGTATTGATCAATAAGCTTAAGATTTTTCAGCAGCCTCAAACATCACTATGATGGAACCATTAATCTTTATATTAAAAAAATTAAAGGAAACTGAAGGCCCCAAAGCTGCATTCCATAGTAAGGGCACAGAAAATATTTCTACCTTTCAGAGTATACCTTATTGAAAAATTATTACCTGGTATTTTAACAGTGCCACTGGTAGAAGTATCATCTGTATATGGGTGACTGCTTTCCACCACAACTGGTTGAGAAGACAGGCGGCCACTTTGTGAATCCGTAGCCACATCTTCCAACTCTGTTACACACAGTTCCAACAACATATCAGCAACCTGAAAACACAAATATTGTGTAACAGTACACAAAAAGTGTTGTTCATGAAAGATGAGAGAATTGAAGTCATGTTGTTCAGGTATCACCTTCTTCCCCCAGCAACTTCTGGTATTTCACAGTATAAGTGTTGACTGGGAATTCAGAATGTACTTCTGCTGCTCAAAGAGGTTTTCCCTCAGCCTAACCAAAATCCCAGTGCCAGACCAGGGGAAATGAATTTCTAATACATGGTATTACAGAAACAATAATGAGCGCACACAGGAAAGAAAACAGAAGAAATACCAATAAGACCACCAGACTAGTATGGATTGCTGGGAATGAGTGTGAAAGATTAACATACCACCACACTTTACCTTGTCACAAGCAATTTTACCAGTGGGTATTTATTTTAATATGCTTAAGAATGTGTTACAGGTATAGACATGCATTTGATTAATTGAGCTCTCATTTATGAAAATTTCGGCTAGAATAAATGTCAATAATCTCAAAGGTGTAACCAATGAATGAAAACGGCAATAGATCTGACCAACCTGGGGATAAGCAGTGCCCATTCCCGACAGTACAGCTGAAAGAACTTCCTTTCCTTTCTCTCCAGCACGGCTAGACACAGCAAGCTTCAGCAGGTCAACCATGACTCTGGTGTCATCTGGTACCAAAAGGCCAGTGAACTCATCCAGGTACTGGGGTTCTGGACCAGAGGATTTACTTTGGCTTTCCACATCCTTCAAAGCAAAATAGAAAGGAGGGTATGAAAGAAACTATATTACTATATTATACAATAATATTATACTTGTATTATTATATCAATATTATACTAATAATATTACTATATTATAGTTAGTTCAGGTGCCTCAAAACTTGCTCTAGATGTGAAAGACCAGTAATGTGACCAAGCAGTATTAACTAACAAACATCCACAGCTATGAATGCTACAGTTCCACTAGATAGACTTTCTTCACCGTACCCCTTTAGTGCTTCAAAATATGAAGCTATGAATTTTTAAAGTGAAAATTTCATGATGGTAAATAAATAGCAAGTGTTCCTCCTGTTACATTATTTATTAACAGACCATTGTGGCAGCAATGATAAATATATCCTAACTCCTTTCTTCTACAAAGAAAATGAGATTTTCTTAAAAAATACTAGTCCACAACAAGCTTGGCCTAAGAAAATCTAATTACTGAAAGTTTCTATAGCAGCAACACACCCTACAAACACCCTTGAACTCAGGGGTTTGGATCCAGTGATGCACAAACCAGAATATAAATGGACTTAGTGTAGTTCCACTTGCACAAGATTTTGTGCAACACCTACCACTGTCCTCCCTGTATATTATGGTGTCCAGAAACTGTTTACAGAAAATCTTGCACAAGTGGAAAATAAGTGAGGATATAAGAAGTCTGACTTAGTCCAACTGGTCACCACAATATTCTTCTTGCATTTTGCCTTGTTAAAGTGCTTTAATGGAAATAAAATGTCCACACTGTATCCAACCCAATATGTGCATTATAGCCTCTGAATCACCACCTGTTTTCAGGAACTTTGGAAGAAATATCATTAATCTCCACTTCTATCAGTAAGAACGAGCAACAGTACCTCTTTGGTTTTGGTCATGGTCTCTGCTATTATACTGGCTGCTCCAGGATCATCTGTGACAGGAATGAAAGGACGAGAGGAGGCTGCAGAAGCTGAAGGAGTCACAGCAGAGGGAGTCACAGCATCTTCTGTAGAAGCCACCTAAATCAAGTAGAACAGCACAACTGCAAGAGAGTTTTGCAAATACAACCTGCTAACTCTGTTCAAGCACTGTCAATGTCCTTAAGAGTATAATTTATGACCAGCACAGACAAACACTTTACAACAGCACCTACAGCAGGGGTACCCAACCTTTTTGGGTCTGTGGGCACCTGCCAATACAGGGTAGTGGGTACAGCCACAAAATGGCTGCTGTAGCTTACCTTTAAACACACAGCGCAGATCCTTCTTGTATGGTGGCAGCTTTTTCCAAAGCAATGGTTTTAAAAATGTGTACAGCCAATCAAATCTCCAGTGGCCAATCAGTTTTGCTGGGCAAAAGCCCAATCTGGCCCATCCCACTTTTTTAAAACACTAAGTGAGCACCAGGAAAGGTGTTGGTGGGTGCCATGGTGCCCACAGGCATCATGTTAGGGACCTCTGGACTAGAGGCTATTCCAAAAAGTATGCTCAATACTCTAGAACACGGGTGGCCAACGGTAGCTCTCCAGATGTTTTTTGCCTACAACTCCCATCAGCCCCAGCCATTGGCCATGCTGGCTGGGGCTGATGGGAGTTGTAGGCAAAAAACATCTGGAGAGCTACCGTTGGCCACCCCTGCTCTAGAAGACCATCATCTTGCCAAGATGCAGCCATCAGAAGTAATATCCAAATAATGCAAGGCTGCATTTCAGTAGAATTTCTCTATTAGAATTTTATTCCAAGACAGGGATAAATCTAAAAGGAATTTTATCATTTTCATTGCTCATTATTTTATTTATGGTTGTGATTTTGCATTCTTAACTTGTAGTCTTTCAGTAGGAAAGTGGGATATAAGTTAATAAATGAAATATAGAAAGTATAGCATATTTTAGCATCATTTTGGTAGGCTTGCTTCAGCCACTGATGGTTTTATTGTCCCAAATAGTTTTTTCCCCAGATGTTTTTCTTTTACTCTCAAGACACACAAACATACATACACTCCCCAGTCAACAATTTTTCAGAGCTAGCAAACTGGATTGTGAACCTATTGATCTAAGATGGCTGTAATTAACATATCAGGGCTATGAAAAATTGGTAAAGCAAGCAGATTTCTAACAGTAAAAAAGACGGAATTTACCTCCGCCCTCCTGTCTTGCCATGGAGTTGGACTCAGTCGTTCTTCTAGGTCCACTGCTAGCATACCTTCTTCTTCACTGGGAGCAATGCTTGAGGATGACATGTCTGGAGGTGGCGCAGGAGACGATGACAGACATTCTACTGGTGCAATCATGCTTGCAGGCATCAAAGCTCCAACAACAGCATCCCTAAATCAAACCAAACTGTTCAGAATAGACTTCTGCTATACTGCTCATGTATTATTCTGCCAGACTGAGCAGAATATGACGATAATTATGCAAAAAACTTTTTTACTAAACTGACTGCAAGAGGCATAGAATTAAAGCACGCATCCAATATTGGCACTAACAAAGGACTCTCTTGATCTAAGTATGCCTCTTAGATGAGACCACATAACAGAAAAACGTCATCTTCTCTACAAGCAAGCAATACACAAAGGATTTGAGGAAGATAGATATTTTCAAACACAGAAAGATCTTGACTATGTATTTTGCTTGGTCTATGCTGGCTAAGGAGAACTCTGCATTGTCAAGTATGTTTTTTAGCAAAAAACAATAAAGCATTCCTTGTTAATAAGTGGCAGAAAAGCCATCAGCCTGCAAAGCCATACCAGTATCAAATGAATGTTTAACAAAAGAATACTCCTTCAGAAAATGAGATGGAGTCAATTAACTTCTTCACTCCAAATGGCGCTCCTGTTAAATTTTGGTCTATCAGAACCTCCAAAAGAGATCAAGAAAGCTGAGTCTATAATACCTTGAGACTGGTTTGATACTGATGACACACAAACTTACCTGGCATACATGATCTGTAATGCTGTCAGTATATGAGATAATGCTTGCTGCTTGGCTAGGTTGCCATCTAGCGACAAAAGGATTTTGGCAAGTGAAGGGCGATTTGGTTTGGAACTGTTTGCACCACTGATTTTGTTACTAACAGCAGAAGAATCTGCATCGGATGGGACACCTATGGGAAATTTTTAAAATTACAGTTTCCATTAAAAAATCATATTCAGGATTCTCAGCAATGAAACAGTAGGCAAACCAGGGAAGATCTGACTGGCTATGCAGATTTTTAAAAGTGTTGTTTTGGCAGCAGCTGCCACTGCAACACAAACATCTTCACTATATAACTGAATTTATGCAAGAATGTGTGTATGAGAGAAAATATTTCAAACCAATATGTTCATTCTAAAAGCCATCTTGTTAAACAAAGCTTCTGCTTGAAATGTTAAGAGTTACTATTAGAGTTGTGCATAAACTCATTCCCTGACATTTTGCAGTTTGCTCTGGCTCTTTTAGCAGCCATTTTGTGATTGCACCCACCAAACCATGTCAAAAGTCCAAAAGTGCCCACAAGCTCAAAAAGGGTTTGGGCTTTTGAGTCTGTGCATAAGAATGACTCAGCAGATTAATAACACCTGCCAAACACAATAAACTGTCCAAATGCTTCCCATTTAAAATAAGTTGACTAACTATGCTGAACACTTAACATATTAAAAGGATCCAAACAAAAATTTAGCACACAGTGAGCCACATTATGAATAAAAACATCTATTCACATCAAAATTCATATAACCCATACTACTAATGCTGGAATCTCTTTTGAACAAGACATCTAAGCACCAAATGCAGCCTAAAACACACCTATGATATAATTACTGGTATGGTTTCCCTTTCCTTACTTAAATTCTGATAACCAGTACGGCACTGGTCAGCAAACGCTTTCTATAAATGAAGACTGAAAACCCAGAAAAATTACCTATGGCTACTATACCGTTTACTGTGTATGTGTGCAAGCACGTGTGAGGGATTAAAAACCCTTTCCTGATCATACAGGAAAAGCAGCTGGGGCTCACAGTTAGACAGGTCAGTGGGGATCGGGAGTTATGTTGTAGGCCAGATGGAGTTACTCTTGGGCCTTATTTGAACCCCGTCATACATACGCTCTCCTTTCCCAAAAACACACCAGTAATTCTCTCATGATCCTCCCATATTTCTTTCCCTATTTACACAACTTTTTAAAAAAGCAGAAAAAAAAATGCTATATTTATAATACCCAGATAGGATGCGCCTAAAGGGTCTCTAGCTGTTTGAAAGAGAACTGGTTCATGCACAGATGGTGTTGCTACGTCCATTGTCGTCCATGCCACGCTATGAGAAGATCCACAAGCAACACGAGTGATTTTCTGGCCTTCTAAACCCTGCACCAGGGTGGGCTTTCTGTTCACTGTAGTAGTCCCATTGCCTTGCTGACCGTGATCATTATCACCCCAAGCATAAACCTGCCAATGAAACCCAAATAATGCTGCACATTACTCTTTTCAACAAGCATTTAGCTTATAGGATATACCAAATCAAAGGGAGAATATATTTGCTGTAATATTTTATATGAATCATGCCTTAAATCTCATTATAATTTTTTTTGGTCCAGGCTGTTTGCTGACATTTGCGTGCCCATTAATTGTTTTAGGGATGAAATTTGATATTTAAAAAGTTAAGTTTACAGTTAAGTGGATGCCAAATGAACCATCCAATAACCAGTGTCAGAAACACCTTCATACTGTTCAGTCTAAAGGAAAATGGAGCTAAGTAATTCTAAAACCAATCCCGGAGAAACTTTTATTCATTTTCCATTTCACTAAAACAGAATGCAGAGTAGCAATGAATTTACTTAATAACTGCTAGTTACAAAGCCAAAATGCAGACTAAACAACTGAAACATTTGCTTACTAAAAGGATTTCTTCTCATTGGTGGATAGAAGAAGATGAAGATGATATTGGATTTATATCCCGCCCTCCACTCCGAAAAGTCTCAGAGCGGCTCACAATCTCCTTTACCTTCCTCCCCCACAACAAACACCCTGTGAGGTGGGTGGGGCTGGAGAGGGCTCTTGCAGCAGCTGCCCTTTCAAGGACAACCTCTGCCAGAGCTATGGCTGACCCAAGGCCATGCTAGCAGGTGCAAGTGGAGGAGTGGGGAATCAAACCCGGTTCTCCCAGATAAGAGTCCGCACACTTAACCACTACACCAAACTGGCTCTCCAGTATCCCCCCCCCCCCCAATGAATCTGACAGTATCCGCCCCAATGAATCTGAGCCATGACAGTACCTCTAGAAGCCTTTTGGCCCATGGTGAATAAGCAAGACAAATAAAGCATTCGATCTGTATTTGCTGGCCAAAACATTTCTTCTTCCTGACTGATAAAGTGGTTATGATTTGGTTTGGGAAAGATGGGTAGAGGTGGGACATAATTGAATATTGTGTTAGCTGGCCCTAGCAGTCTCATGAGGATAAGGCAAAACCCAGGAATGAGTAGAAACTCACTTTAGCATCTGATGAGTTCTCCTCTTCCTCCTCTGGAATGAAAGTAAGAAAAAAGCTTCCCTCTGATACCTCATTTTTGTCTCCTTTTCTTTCCCCCATTTTATGAAGTTCGTTTGGATGCCTAGTTTTCTTTTAATCCATTAACAGAAGTTGGCATACAGAGAGGCTACTTCTGTTTGTGGGTAGGAGAAGAATCCCAGGGAACCAGGGGTGGGTTAGCAGGAGAAAGTGGCCCTCATAGGTGGTTACCTTGTCTGGAAGAGCAGCCACCATGTCAAGCCCCTGCTCCTTTACCAAAACTGAACATCATCTATGCTGAGGCTTCAGAGCAGTGCAGTGAAACTGAGTCAGAGTTTCTCTGTCTGATGGGGATCGCAAGTGGTCACATCAACACAGTCCCCAACACCACCACCTGGTCTTTTCTAGAATCAACTCCTGCCACATCTTTACAAGCCCCTCCATAACTCTTCTGTGTAATTTCTGCCATTCTTCCTGGAGTCCCCAAGGATTCCCAACATGTTGCCACTTGGGTAGAAACAGGAGCAGGCCATGATAAGCATTTTGCTGATGTAAGAGTAGTCTTCCTTTCTAGTCTACTGGTTTGGGAAGAGAATAACTCTGGTGTTTTTCTTCTTTTGAAAAAAGAGCAGAGCTCCAAAACAGCTCCAGCATTGTAGCAAAGGAAGAGGTAGAATGGAAAGGACAATGGTTAACTTGCACAGCCTGGCCAATGAAGTTGAATGAAAGAAGCAGCCCTCACCACAATATCTTCTTCCACTCAGGAAAAAATGAACAATGCCAGGACCAAAACAAAAGAACTGTTTAGCATATCTGGAACAGAATTCCTAACCTAAAACTATCTGAGCAAAAAGAAGTTCTAGTCAACCACACTAGACCAAGGCAAAACCCCAAAACAAGAACAAAAGCCATGCAATGCCTTTAAAAAAACCTATTTTAATATTCTTTCGCAAAAGGTGAGGTATAGACTGGCACCATATAAAACAAAGGAAGGAGTCACCTAATAGAAAGTATTATGTAGCTTTTGTGCTTGATTGTGGATTCTCAGCGAAATAATTTCATTCAAATTCAAAGCATAGCTTCCTGGTTGCTATTTTATATCAGAGGCATTTGCTGACTAAAGAGAATTATATAATACATTATTTGTTCTATTCTTCTGCCTAAGGAAAAAAATTCCATTGGCTAAAACAGATCTGCTTGGCCTCCATCATTTCATATAATGAGCAATCTACCACAAACTGTGAGACACAGTACAAAAACAATTGCCTCTCCATTTTGTCACCAAAAATATGAAAATCAGGTTGAAAAATATCCCACAGTTTATTTTTAAAAACTTGATGCATACAGCATAAGCATACAGCAACAATATCTAATACTGTTAAGACGTTCGCTACACTATTCCACTGCAGCATTTAGTAGTTTTTTTGCCTATTAGCAGGCTCTCAACATTCAGTCCTGAACAGCAAATCCCACTATTTTCAAAAGGTTCGTAACAGTGATAGCATAAAGTCGACAAGTTCTTACCTGACCTGTATCAGTGACAGCCAGACAATGGAGTGCACCTACAGCCACATGCACAATCTTCTTTCCCCTCAATCCTTCCACTACTTGCGGTTTTCTCACATGAACATCAGTACCATGTCCAAGCCTGAAATAGTCACCTTTGCCCCTGAATTTTTAAAAAAGGCAAATATTTGAATTAAAAGCTGCTCTAAACAATCAAAATGTGTAACCAGGTACTAGAGCTAACAAGAGAATATAAGTGTAAGAAAACAGTTTCCATCTACACTTGAGCGGAACTGAAACTAGGAATTAGGGTCAGCTGAGATCTGAGTACTCTGACAGAACAATTTCTCTTCTCATGTCTCCTATTCTTTGCCATCCCACAGGCTGTTTCAATAACATTAAGAGGAGAAACTGAGGCACACCTTCTACCTATGGGACAGCAATGGGAAAGGATAATGAAGGGGACATATTGGGCCAAGGGACTACCAGCTCTCTCAGTACAGATAAAAATCCCTGTAATATCTTTACTTTCAAGAACATCCAATGTTAAAAGTTACTTGAAATCTGACAAACGATTTATTTAGTTATGAGGCAGTTATTATTCAATTATATTTTACCTACCAATTTGTCTGAATTTGTGGTAATAGTTAAGAAACTACGAGTTAGTCACAACAGCAGTTACACATTTAACTTTTCAGTCAAAACATATCATACCATGTCCACACCACTCCAGACTTTGTAAGAGCTAAAGAGAACTGAGCTCCACACTCAATCTGACAGACTCCCTGGCCATTGAGTCTTTCAATGTTCTGAGGAATATTGCATCCTTCACTTCCTCCTCGACCCAGTTTTCCAAAGTCTCCATCTCCCCAGGAAAACACAAGCCCTAATAAAACAAACCAGCTTTAGTATTGCACAGCAGACACAATGTGTTAAGTTGTGATAAGATAGACATTTCTTACCTTCATCTGTCAATGCCAAAGTCTGAGCATCTCTGCTCCCACAAGCAACCTGAATGACTCTATGACCAAGGAGCACTTTAACCTACAACAGAAAGATGGATATCCCTTTAAAATTATATGTGGCTTTTTATTTAAGTTAACAAATAGTTCAAGCCAGAGTATCAAAATGGCACAGTGAAAAATCAACAGAAAAACTGCTTTGAGTTTCCCAAAAGGTTAGCATGCTCTGATTTCAGGTCTCAGGACTCAGAATCAACAAGACTCACTGAGCATAAGGAAATTTGTGAACAAACAAAAGGCATGGAAACAAACAAACAAACTGCTAATGCAAAACTTGGCCATAGCATTAGAAGGAATCTTGATTGACACTTCCGTAAGTATCAACAGCCGGATACCTCAATCATTTAAGAAAATCATTCCACTAGAGAGAGGAAACAGCTAATGATGTTACCATCTTTGGTTTAAGTTGCGTAGTATTGTCCCCATGTCCCAGCCGACCATATTCACCAAGGCCCCAAGAATACAGTTCACCACTAGAGGTGATGGCAGCACTGTGAGAACTGCCACAAGCAATATCACGGATACGTTTTGTTTTCAGTGCTTCTATGAGCCTTGGTTTGTCACAGTTCCTGAAAACCCAGAAAGATGAAAAAGGGATTATTAATCAAGAATTTCCTCAATGAACATTTATTTTAAACTTAATCTAAATACTCATCCACAGAACAGCTTTTTTCTCTGTCAGATATTTTAAATACTTGGAAAACTAGATATTTCTCTGTCAGATATTTTAAATACAGGAAAACTAGAAACCAGTTTCACTGTTGAAGCATAACCCAATGAATCATAAGGCCAATAAGCTATATCTAGCAATAATTCTGTTTTGGTATTTTTATATAGATATTTACACCTTACCACTAGCTGATTTAAAAGTCACACAAAACTAAAAAGGGTGTTCCAAAATCTAGAAAGCTCAGAAGTACGTGGGAAAATCCTTACATTCTACTGAAGTGTCCAAGTTTCCCATCATCTCCTTCACCCCAAGAGAATACCTTCCCATCAACCGTCAAAGCCATAGCATGGCGGCCACCTGGACATGAATTTGAGAAGGTCAGCAGTGGAAACAAATTTTTAAATTGGTTATGAGAACAATCTTAAAGTTTATTCACTCTAATTCAGGCCTAATCAAAGGAGCTTACTCTGTACATTAGAAACAAAGTTCCTTGATATGTGCATTACCTAGTTATCTTAATATTAATCTCCAACATGACTCTAATCTCCACCATGGCTTCAAATCAGAAAGTCATCCTGAAACTCAGTGAATACTGGACTGAATCACTGCTTTCCTTAAAGCATAAAAGAACTGGAACCAGTGAACAATGTCTGAAAGTCTCAGATGATGAACTCAAAAACAGAGCAGAAAAGATTTTCGGTTCAGAACAAGGATTAGCTTTTTAAATTAAAAACAGAACACAGGTGTGGGTGGTACATTTACTAGACCCCACCAGAAGGAATCATGAGAACATAAGCCAATTTTTGGGCAAATTTTCAAGAACTTAACTTGTGCACGTTGTTTTCTTCTGACTCAAAAAGCAGCAAAGAAAATGACTGCTGCAGTTAACTCACAGTTTCCAATTACAGAACAAAGAATTGAGAACATACATCACAAAGTGTCTTGACAGATTGGCAGCTCTCCAACATGGCTACAGAGATGTTTCAAGATTGATGTATACAGTGCAAACTTTGCTTGCTACAGGAAACACTGGTGAAACTGTAGCAATGATGTCTGTTATATAAAGCTGCCCTAAGTTCTCCCCCAACCAAGAAATCAAAGTATATATAGAGAAAGGGTCCCCTGTGCAAGCACCAGTCATTTCAGACTCTGGGGTGACGTTGCTTTCACAATGTTTTCACGGCAGACTTTTTACGGGGTGGTTTGCCATTGCCTTCCCCAGTCATCTACATTTTTCCCACAGCAAGCTGGGTACTCATTTTGCCGACCTCAGAAGGATGAGTCAACCTCGAGCCGGCTACCTGAAAACCCAGCTACCACCGGGGATCGAACTCAGGTCGTTAGTAGAGCTTAGGACTGTAGTACTGCAACTTTAACACTCTGCGACACGGCGTTCATCATATATAGAGAACTCGTTGTTTAATAAGCAGAGACTGTACACAGATCTTGGACAGTGCCAGGTGCAATTGCCATCCATTGTCCCTGAATCTAACTTGTAGAGAACTTGTTGTTTAGACCCATCAATCTGCTCCACCCTACTTATTTTATTATTTTTATTTATTTTATTAATTTGATTTCTATTCCACCTTCCCTGCAGGTGGGCTTACTTTATAAGTCAACCTCATAATGAATGAAGTCAACATTATTAGAATGTAAGACTAGGATCTGGGAAACCAGATTTGTTTATTTATTATTTAATTCATTTATATCCCACATTTCTCCCCAACGGGGACTCAAAGTGGTTTACAACATTCTCCCTTATTCTATTTTATCCTCACAACAACCTTGTGAGGTAGGTTACACTGAGAGAGTATGACTGGCCCAAGGCGATCATGAGCCAGTCACATACACGCTGGCTAACCTACCTCACAGTGCTGTTGAGAGGGTAAACTGGAAGGGAAGAGACTAATGTATTCCACTCCTGAGCTCTTCAGAGGAAAGGCAGAATACAAATATAGTAAATAAAAAAATTTCTCACCTGAACCCTAGTCAAACTAATGTGTGCCACACTGAACACATCAAACTAAACAATTTAAATCATAACTAAACCCAAACAAGAACCATACCCCCAAAGTTAACATTTTGATTAAATTAGTTAAATGTAAACAATAGGAAAAACATGAGTACACAGTGCCACCCTTCACCCACTGGTTACAGTAGCTTAATGGCATCTACTTTGAGAGGCAGAAGATCTACAAAATCTACAGAGGCTGTGATCTTTCAGAATTCTGCTAAGATATTTTAACTGGTGATATCAGGGACTGAACCTGGGACTTTCCTGTATGCAAAGCATTTGCTTTACTACTGAGCTACAATCTCTCCTTGGAAAGAACCAACCATTCAGTTTCTTGTTCAAATATGTTGGCAACAATCTCTGATAATGTTGAGTGTTTTATTTTTTTTACGTCAACAAAATTTCAACCAATCAGAAATATCTTCGTGAAAAAAGAATATTACACTTAAGAAAACAACAATACAGACAAGAACTCTGCAAATATATTCTGAAGTTATATTCACTTTGTACAGTGCTCCCCATCATGCAGAGGCATATATTCAAAGGGCAAAACCAAATCTATTTTTATACACTGTTCTTTGTACCTAGTCAGAGAAAGTACTTTACTAACGTAAATTTCTAAAAAAAAGGTATGTGGTGTTCTCCTTTCACAGGTACAGTTCCCTGTGCAGAGTGAGAACTGTGAAGTGCTTTCGGCTAGGCACAGATAGTGAAGTATTTTCAACTAACACAGATTGAGAGAGGCTAACAGAACAAATAAGGAAATAACACAAAATGCTTTTTGATCAACAACACAAGAAAATATGGAATTGATACCTGAATGAACAGCAACTTTCTTCACTACATAATTACTGAGAGCTGTGATCTGTCGAGGAATAGGCACAGTTCCACTTGATATGCCTAATCCCAGCCTTCCATTAGTGGCCTCTCCGCAGGCATACACTTTACCCTCCACAGTCACTAAAAATACATAGATGCTTACAGTGTTATTTTTTTAAAAAAAAACAATCAGACAAAACTACAATCACTTTTTAAAAGACTTTTTAAAAAATAAAAGAAATAATAATGGGTTGGATCCAAAATTTCATTTTCACTGGCCGAAGGAATTTCTGTCAGCAGAATTCAGTTTTCCCTCCCTCTTCTCACTGAACTCCCTGAAATACTACTCCTGAAAGAGAAGGGAACCTCAGAACAGGAACAAATTGGGGATCTATGCAAACTGGGAAGGGTGTCAGCAAAAAGAAACCAGCTTCTTCCTTCCACTGATGGAAAATGAACTTCGGCTCCAACCTAATACTTTATACACTGGTATGTTTGATTACTACAGAACAGAGAGCATGCCTACCAGCAAAAAGGCTTTTGGATCCCCCAGCTACTTGTACCACATTCAGGGCTGAGAGGGTCTCAGAAAATGAAGGAACCTTTATCTATAAAGTGTAAATAAAAAAAAAAAATTCTTGATTAGAAAATGCTGCTTGCAGAAAGCAAAATTATCTATTGTCTTTGACATCTGATTGCCTCTAACCACTAATGTGGAGGTTTCAGATAGTTTACATAGTTAGCAGCTACTGTAGCTCCAATGGAAATATATTTTTAAGTATGTTTACCCATTAATGCCTTCAGAAATGAACACTGACAACACAGTCCAGTTTAATATATTTGTATATATTAATCCCACCCCCACCCCAAATTAATAATCTGAGGAATACAGGACCATGAAAAAGCCATTATCAAGTAGAGGCATTCTTTTAAACAAATGTGAAAACAAAATAAAAATATGGCCTCTAGACATCTCTAAGTGTGCTATCCAGATGCATAAATCAGTTCACTTCCAGGAAGGATCTAAAGAACTATAGTTTCCAATCAGGCACTACCTTTGCATTTCTGTCACAGAAGGTTCCCATAGCACACGGCAAAATGCTTTTGAAACTGAAGGAGTTTGAAAGGCAATTTGAGGCATGGATGTAAGGTGTCTGTCAAAAGAGAGTAGCCACTATGCATGTACCATTCCACTCTCCAATTACCACGAGTGCTCACTGCAAGAATATGTTACTCAACAGACTAATTTTAACTTACATAGCATTCCACTATCTGATTTAGCACATATGCTCATGACTGAAAGTCAATCTTTCACTTTCTTGGTAACAAATGGCATTTCTAGATAATACTAAGGTACATCTATTTACTAGTTAAATTGATACATCCTCTCTGGTCGCCTCTTTGGGTCAATAAAGTCTGCATAAGTCCTTCCACTTATGTGGTTCCAAGAGCTAATGCTTTAGGACTGGAGGTGCATAACAGGAGTAGAAAAAGAGGCCAGTAGAAATAATGCTTTTTAAAGTTGTTATCTTGCAGCCTACACACAGCAGATAGCCAATGCTATCCAAAAATAAAAAACTGATGCATGTCTGTCCTGTTATCTCATATTGTAAATTTAAGAATGTTTCAGCTTTTCTGCACTTTTGATGCTAATTCCTAAATGGGAATAGATTTCTGAATGTAGATCAGAAACTGTTTTAGGGGTTCCAACCCCCCTGCAATTTGTTGCCATAAGAAGGTGGCCTACTATACAAAACAACATGTTGAACGGATGGACATTTAATGCACTGCTCACTAAACTGCTCATTCCTCCCAATCCCTCTTCACCCATGTCAAAGACAGCACACAATGTATTAATTTTCACACAAAACCAATACCTTGGAACCTTTTAATCCTCCCAGCTGGTCTTTATCATTCAGGCCCCAAACAAAAACTTTAGTCCTTATTGTAGCTGCTGATTCCAAGCCTGCAGTCTTCTTTCTGACAAGACTAAATACACAAACAGTAAATCAGCTAGGAAGCATGGGGACATTCACTAGGATTTTAGATCTTAAGCTAAAGGATCTACCAGCCTTTCAGTTGGCACAACAAAGAGAAGCCTCTTTTGACACTTCTCCAAGGCCTCATTTGACCCTATGCCAGGGACTACAGAATTCATGTGAACAAAAGGTCACAAGGGATGGGGTGAAGTGAGGAGGGGAATCATGCCAGATTGCCTCCTCACCCTTTTCCCCCACTGGAAAGATGTACAGAATCCCACCCAACATTTATATTTGCAGTTGAAAAGAGCAAGAGTCCAGTAGCACCTTCAAAACTAACAAAATCTGCAGCAGGGCCTGAGCTTTCGTGAGCTCATTTCTTCACATACAAGTGTATCTGCTAAATAATCTGCTAAAAATACAAGTGCATCTGAAGTGAGCAGTGACTCACGAAAGATCATACCCTGCCACAAATTGTTAGTTTTTAAGATGCTATTGGACTCTTGCTCTTTTCTACTGTTACAGAAAGACTAACTCAGCTATGCATCTTGATTTATATTTGCAAATACTTCTTCAGCATTTTTTTCCTGAGTAACTAGCAGTCTATATCCAAAAGGTATCATGTGAAAGAACATAAAAATGCAATTAAATGTAGGTGCACACAAAAAGTGCTTAAGATGATGGCCTCCAAGTATAATAGAAGAAATTTTGTAAGTAAGATAGTTTGAGGAGGGATTAGTATTCTCACTTTGTTTCTGCTAAAAGAACAATATGCTAAATATTGAGAAGGCATATTCATCATATATTTGATATGTACCTTGTGGTATAGATCTGGTATTTGATACTAACTTGGCATTTTGAAAAAAACAGGTTGCTTACCTGTAACTGATGATCTTCGAGTGGTCATCTGTGCAGTCACACACATGGGTCTTGCCTTCGGCAATGGATCCTAACCTCGGAGACTCCAAAAGCTCACTTGAAGATCATCAGTTACGGGTAAGCAACCTGTTTATCTTCATTGTGGTCTCTGTACAGTCCCACAAATGGGTGATTCACAAGCTAAACACAGGAGGTGGGTGCTGGCAATTGGTGGCAAAATATAATAGTTCACATATGAGCACTCACCTGGAGCAGAATTAGTGAAAGACTGAGTGGAGGACTGCCTGGCTGAAGGAGGCGTCATGTC
The DNA here is from genome assembly GCF_032191835.1 of Heteronotia binoei. Classification (NCBI taxonomy): domain Eukaryota; kingdom Metazoa; phylum Chordata; class Lepidosauria; order Squamata; family Gekkonidae; genus Heteronotia; species Heteronotia binoei. Next base: position 57,952,301 of record NC_083225.1, read on the forward strand.
TAGCACAAATGTCCAGGGCATAATGAGCAACGAACGTGGACGGAGAAGACCAGGTTGCAGCAGCACAAATGTCCTCCAAGGATACTATGTGCAGAAATGCCGAAGAAATTGAGACGGCTCTAGTAGAATGAGCTCTGAGTCCGACAGGTAACGGTTGTTTAGCAGTCTCATAACACAACCGAATTGCACTAGACACCCATTTGGAAAGTCTTTCGGTGGATATCTTGGAGCCTTTATGGGGCTTACCATAGGCTACAAACAGTGTCCTTTTGGAAAGGTTGTGTATGTGCAACATAGAAGGATAAGGCTCTCTTCACATCGAGAGTATGTATATTCTTTGACCTGAGTCCTTGGGTTCTGGGAAGAAAGCTGGTAAGGAGGTGGCACTTGAAAGGTGGAAAGGGGAGACGACCTTCAGTAGAAAGGTGGGGTCCGTCCAAAGGACCACCTTGGAACTATGGAAGACAGTATAAGGAGGATCAGAGCGGAAGGCGCACAAATCACTTGCTCATTTACCTGTGGTAAGGGCAACCAAAAGGGCAGTCTTCCAAGAAAGTAAACATATGTCAACAGACACTAAGGGCTCGAAAGGAGGTTTAACATGCTGAGCTAGAACTAGAGATAAACTCCAAGCAGGAATGATGGGTTTAACTGGAGGATGTAGACATAGAAGTCCCTTGAGGAAAGCTTTAGATAAACTGTCTGACCATCAACAGGAACATGGAACAGTGAGATGGCAGATAAGTGAACCTTTAGTGAAGAGTAACTAAGTCCTGACGCTTTTAATGACAATAAGTACTGTAGAATAAAGGGGATACGAGCGATGTCAGGATTAATGTCATGAGATTGTACATATGTGGAGAAGCGTTTCCATTTGAGAAGGTAGGAACGTCTAGTGGATGGTTTCATAGCATTGAGGATAACCTGTTGCACTTCCAGGGGCAGTGTTATGGTCGGATCTTCCACGCTGTGAGGCGTAGAATCTGAGAATTGTGGTGCCATACCTGACCTTGATGTTGAGTGAGTTGGTGGGGTACCATACGGAGACTAAAGAAGCCTCGTGAACCACGGTTGTCTCGGCCACCGCGGAGTGAAGAGAATGCAGTCTGTCTGATCTCGGGCAATTTTGAGGATCGAGCGTGTGATGAGTGGAAATGGAGGGAACAGGTAATGGAGCCCTCCCATCCAAACGTGAAAAATGCATCGTTGCTCCCCCTCGCGTAGAAGTGACGACATTTGGTGTTGAGTCGTGTGGCAAAGACATCTACACTGGTGCTCCTGAAGTAACGGAAGATGTGGTGAAGATGTGCAGGGTTGAGTGATACTAGAAGCAATAGCATGACTTGAATGTCCCGTTCAAGCCGTTGAGCTGACTGAGCAGTCAGGAGCCAGTCGTCCAGGTACAGGAAGATTGTGATATCTCGAAAATGCAGAGCTGCAGCCACCACTGCCATACACTTTGTGAAAATGCGATGGGCTGTGGATAGCCTGAATGAGAGGGCTAGATATTGGAAGTGGTGGTGACCCATGGCGAATCTCAGATATTTCCGGTGTTGAGGCCCTATTGATATGTGGTAGGCATCCTGAAGATCCAGGGATGCCATCCAGGTGTTCTGGGGGATTAACGGCAGGACTGACTGAACAGAAATCATTCTGATTTTTTTGTAAGTTATCTGTTTGTTGAGTTTCCTGAGATCTAGAATTGGATGTCTGCCTCCATCTCGTTTAGGGACAAGAAAGTATTTGGAATAGAACCCTGTCTTCCAAAGGTGGAGGGGAACGGGTTCTATAGCCCCTTTGTGAAGGAGATCTAGGATTTCCTCGTGAAGAAACGGGGACGGAGGAGTTAAGATGAAACGGTGATGGTGAGGGGACAAAATGAACTCTATGGAGTTGCCTATTCGAATTATAGTGAGTACCCAGGTGTCTGTGGTGATCTTCTGCCAAGTTCTGAGAAACGGAGAAAGCCTTGTGTGGCCTGGAGAGAGCAGGAGGGGAAAGTCAAAGAGACTGTTTGGAGGGTGGTGTAGTCTTCTTGCTCGGAAGCAGGCATGTTTTTTGTTGGTAGGACCGGTAGGGTTGCTTGCCTTGGGGTCCCTTCCGACACCAGTATTCTGATTGCTTAGGGGAACATTGACGTTTCAAATAAAGGCTGTTTCCAGGACCAGGAGCAGTTGAAAGTTTGGGACTGCTGTTGCTGGGTGACACCTAGGCGTTTAGCTCACTTACGGCCATCGTCAACGGATGTAAGGACCTCATCTGTGGATGCGTGGAACAACCGTTGACCCTCAAACGGTAGATCCTCAATCTTTTGCTTGATGTCAGTCTGAAGGTTAGATGAGCAAAACCATGCATGGCGCTGAAGCGCTACTGATGATGCAAAGACCCTGGAGGACACTGCATGCAGAACTGTATTTATTTGTTGTTTACTGACTCTGGTGAGTTCTGAAACCAGTTGATGAACCAACTTTTGAGAAGCGTCTGATAAAGTTGGAATCAGGGGTGTGAATTGGTTGGCAAGGTAGAAAACATAAGCTGAAAGGTAAGCCAAATAATTATTAATCTTAGAGTTGGTGGTAGCCAGGCCATAGATCTTTCGTGCTAGGGTGTCGAGTTTACGCCCTTCCCGGTCGGGTGGAACAGGGTGTCATGAGGGTTTTGCCTTCAAAGCCGAGTGAACAATAATAGAATTGGAAGCAGTCTGAGAGAAACTTCGAATCCAGGGCATAGACTCGATAAAGGGAGTCAAACCTCCTAGGAGTAGGTGCAATGGAAACTGGTTTGTCCCAGGCTTCCTTAAGTCCCTCAAGATGTACAGGGAGCATTGGCAGTAAAGATCCAGCAGGCAGATTGGATTGCACTAAGTCATGCACCACATCAGTGACCGCCGGGGTGTCAGAGGGTAAGGTGACATTAAAAGCCTCCGCCATGGTGGAAATTAGGTTGAGATAGGCCTTAGAGCCATCGGATGGAGAAAGGCGGTTGGGGCGAGGCGTGTCGGAGCCGGGGGAGGCTGGAGAATTAGGTTGATCGGAGCCGGAGGACCTAGAACTCACCGTTTTTGAGTCGGAGTCATCTGGAGGTAGCAGAGGCTGGTTCGAAGTTATCAGATGCGCTATAGGAGCCAAGGGCATGGTTACCACCGGTGAGCGAGGGGCTCGGATCAGAGCCGAGGAAGTTGCCACGATCGGTGAATGAGGAGCTCGGTTCGGAGACCTAGGAGGCTGAGCCGAGGTGGAGGCCAAGGCTTGGAGTTGAGGTACATATGTGGGTGAAGCATGTTAACTCCTAGAGTGCCTGTACTCAACATAATCATAGTACCGAGAGTGCTGAAGCCTTTCATGCGAAGGAGATCTGGAGAAAAACCTGTAAGCCCTACAGTACCGAGGCGAAAGCAATCTCAAGGCCGAAGAATAGTCGCTACGGTAGTGGTAGTCATGGCGGAGATCCGTGCGGATGGGTGAGCGAGAACGGTGAGAAAGTTGTGTCCTGTCAAGAGGTGTCCTGTAGTCCCGAGTCGAGAATTGAGTCGACATTTCTCTATAAAGCTAGGTTGAGACTTGGGTGGATGACTCATGAAGCTCTCTATACAGGGGAGAAACCCTGACGTGTCAATATGTGCTCAGTTCTCTATACAGGGGAGAAACCCCGATGTCCCGGAATGCGTTCAGATCCAAAAGATGCCTAGGGTCCGGTTCCAGGATATCCAGAAGCAGGGAACCATGGAGCCATGGAGATCTGGATGGGATCGGAATCACATCTGCAGGTTGAGCGAGCTGGGGCATCTCAGTGATGACATCAGTGGGAGCTGTGAGTTCTGCAGGCAACAGTGTTGGAATTGTACGCTGCATCGAAGTCGAGGCCATCGAAGCCGAAGGTGCAGACTTAGTAGAAGGCTTGCTGGTCTTGGCTGAAGACTGCCAATGTTTCTTGGGCACCAAAGCAGATGAATCCAAGTGACAGCTCGACTTCTTAGACTTGTGACCAGAAGCAGATCTGTCGGACTTATGCTTTCGTAGCAATGCCACAGCAGTGGACGCAGCCGAATCTCCCTCTCTAGATGGGGGAGGCAGCGAATTGCTGGAAGTGGGCATAGCCCAGAGAGACTTTTCAAGGAGAAAGCTCTGAAGTCTGGTGGCCCTGTTCTTTCGCGCCTGCTTGCCAAAACTAGCACAATGGGTACGAGAGTCGACCCTGTGGGCTTTCCCAAGGCAGAAAAGATAGTGGGAATGACCATCAGTGGATGAGATTTTAGCTCTGCAGTGGCGGAACTTTTTAAATGTGGTTTTCCCTTCCATACACTCCGGACAAGGAGGGGGGAGGGGAAAAGAAAAGAAAAGCGCAGAATTAGGCTCCTTTTAAAAAAAAAAACAGTTAGGGACAAAATAGTAGGGAAGAAAGAATAATATGATACCACAGGAGATAAAGAGAAGAACCAGTTGAAGAGAGGAACGCAACAAGGTAGGTGTTGTCCTAGTGGCGGTTAGGAGGAAACTGAGCGGGAGGGGCGCCTTCCGCTCACTCCAGGCATGCGCAATTGGTGCCTGCTCCCCAGGGCGAGCTGGAAAGCACGCCAAAAATAATGCTCAAGCGAGCTTTTGGAGTCTCCAAGGTTAGGATCCGTTGCCGAAGGCAAGACTCATGTGTGGGACTGCACAGAGACCACGATGAAGATTGTCAGGTTCTTTAATTTCTGGCCCTCATAATTTTGGAGGAATTTTTTAAACCGGGGATTTTTAAGCCAGGGGTGTCAAACTCATTTGTTAGGAGGGCTGGATATGACATAAATGAGTCTTTGTTGGGCCAGGCCACGTATCTTATAAAATGTAATGCCAGGTAGCAGAGATATAAACTTTATAGAGGACACAGACAAACAAAGATTTTTTAAAGAAAACTTAAAATATGCTTAACATTAGCACCTTTACAATATTTTATTTATTTAACAGTCTCTGATAACTGACACCTCTTTGCTCTGAATTACTGCATCAAAATCTCAGTGCTGTAGCAATCCTGAACATGCTGTTCAGGTGTGTATCTATAACCTGCAAGCCTACTTTTGATTTACTGACATTCATTACAGTAATCTCATGCTCAATGCTCTAAGCCTAAGACCACGAAAAAACATGAAGTGCTGGGCATTGCAAGTTTTTGTACATAAACTGCTTTCTGTGCTGATTATGTACATATGAAAGCATCATGACACAGTGAGGGCTGTGTGTATGCCTCATTTTGTTTGCCATCACACATGTTCATGTACAGATGTTACATTTGGGCAGTGAGGGGCACTCAAGCTAGAGAAGGTTGCCTACCCTTCAAATACCCATCCTTTTTCAAATACAGATTTTTCCAAGATGCTGTTACAGAAGTCACATCTAGAGCTACTATTGGGGGAAAATTTGTTGATGGTTTGAATATTCCATACCTTCCAGTGTTGGCTTTATCATCTTCTTCCTCATTATCAGAAGCAAGGAATGGAACTGCAGCCAAATCTTCATCCTCTGCACGGATACGTCCCAATACGCTGAGACCATGTATTTTGCAATCTATTCCAGAACTCCTGCACTGCTTTATAGCAATCTCAATATACCTGTGATACTAAAAAGGAAAATGGCATACATTTCTATCATGGTTCTTAATACACTTAATATAGCCAATAAAGAACAGCTATAAGCCTTTACTATGACGTATCTGTGTTCCAAACAGTGCAGGAAGGCTTAATGAAACACCAAGCGTATAATGCTTACTTTCTCAAGCTTTATGCAATGAACAACTATTAAGGATGTAATTAAACTGGAAGAGCTCAAGACAGCAAAAAACTTGAACCCAGTCAAATAGTGTACCATAACGAAACCTCCACTGAATAATCAGACTACCAAACCCTCTACCATTCTTCCACTAGATGATCAGTGAAGGGATAAATGTGGTTTCTACTTTGTATAAGTTGTCCTGCGGCAGCATCTTCTAACAGTCCTGCTAGCAAAGTAAGAAGAAATGAAATGCCAACTCTTGTATAGTTATAATTTGTAGTTAATACAAGCTTCCTGTTGTGCTAGATAATGAGCTATTCATGCTGAAAGGGCTGCATAATCAGAAGAAACTGTGCACCTTTTTCACAAGCTTTTTCCATAGCCAACAGCTACATACCTCTGTGCAGTCACCAAGAAGTGGAACAGTAGTATCTGTAGGATTAATATTAATCGTCTTCAACTCTATGAGGTTGTTTAAAGAACTTCCACCTACATAACAATTAAATAAGATTCATGTAATATCTATTTTATGTACGACAGAGGGCATGTCAGTTTTCCAGTATTATATTGATAAATATATTATGAAAGATCAGTAACAAAAATTATTTTCTCTCTATTTGGCAATGACATTATTCTCATACCTGAAACCACAACCAAAGATGGCATGTAGCTGCTGTCTGCAGGATCCACTATCATTTTCAGTCTGTGCACCAGTACATCAGGGAAAATTTCCAGACGAATCCAGTGCTAAAAAATATTGATGCTATTTAATTCTCAAATTCTCTGGCATATTATGAACTACAACAACATGTGATATTTCTTAGCATTCAAGCATTTCAAGTAGTTTTAAATCAGTATCAAAACCTGCATGTCTTTTTTTAAAAAACCTACAGTTGTGAATACTTTGAACACAAGTGGTGTCAAAAAGTTAGCATTTAAAGGAAGAAATGTTTACAGTTTTGTTTTGTTTTGAACTTGCCTTTCCTTGGGAGCCAGAAGACTGCCAACATTGCTCGCTACCATCAATCAAACGTGAGGCCTGATTCACAGAAGATGACACGTTCAAATTTTTAACAATTCTTGACCAATCATCTAGTAGCATCCCTCGCTGGCTACTGTGACGTCTCTTCAGCTGCTTTCCGGAACGGCCACAAAATACTGGAGATTGACCTTTTGCAAGGAGTTAGCATTGAAAGTTTACAGCTGTGAACTCAGCAGTGAGTAAAAACAAAGGCAAGTTCTGAAATCCACAGAATCTGATCTGGAAAGGAACTAATACAGAATCTTTATGCCTCAATCAACCCCAAGTCAACTAAGCCTGACAGAGAAGGTATCAAAGCTTTGGGGCAGGCACTGGCAGATTGAAGCTAGACTATGATTTTTAAAATGTAATCTAAATCCTAAAGATGTGCAAACATTACCTATTTCAGAAATCTTGTAGGAGATATTTTTATTAGGTACTCATTTAAATTTCAAACTGAGCAAAGCAACAGCTTCAGACTCACCAGGGGCTGTCTTTGCAGTCAGAGAGCCTGGGAAGAAGTTCATACCTGGCTCCCCGGCAGTGGCTCACAGGTAGCAGTGATTGGGCCAGGGCTCCAAGACAAGAACCAAGGAGCAGCAGGCCAATTGAGTGGGGGAGGGCACCCTGAGTGGGCCAGGAGGCCCAAGGCTTCACTGGTGTCCACTCCCAGAAGGAGCCATTGGGAGGGACGGTGGCTCAGTGATAGAGCATCTGCTTGGGAAGCAGAAGGTCCCAGGTTCAATCCCTGGCATCTCCAAAAAGGGTCCAGCAAATAGGTGTGAAAAGCCTCAGCTTGAGACCCTGGAGAGCCGCTGCCAGTCTGAGAAAACAATACTGACTTAGATGGACCAAGGGTCTGATTCAGTATAAGGCAGCTTCATATGTTCATATGTTCATTACCGGAGGACCACCCCATTAGATGTTCTATATTTAGGAGCTACAACATTTCTCTAATTCCATTATAGGCTGCTGCATTAGTACCAAAGAAAAACACATTTTAAAGAAGTCTAAATATAATGGGTTGGTTCAGAGGTAACATGAAACCATGGTTTAATAACCCTACCGTAGTAAATTGCAGGCAATGGCAAAAAAACCCACCTCTGTTTTTCCCTTCCCTTGAAAACCGTATGAAGATGCCTGCAACTTGACAGCTCTTTCCACCAGTAAACTGATCATTCAACACTACATTGATGGGAGTTAGTTCAGGTATTTTGACACTGGTTTAACCTACCATAATTAGTCTCAACTACAATTTCATCTTACATGGGGATGTGGTACTCTGGTTTTATCCTGCTTATGCTTGTGCATGCCCCACCTATAGAGGTACGTGATAACAATGGCTCAAAAACAAAACCACTCTTTGCCCTCAGCCAGCTCTCACTGAACGTCAAAGCTGCTTCTCACCCTCAGCCTGAGTCTGCCTGGCAACAGTCTCCTGTCGCTGCAACCACCTCCACTACCTTTTAAAGACGCACAATGTGGCAAGCTCCTTCCATGCATCTTAAATGGAAAACAACAGTGTCAACAGCAGTGTTGATAGTTCCCTGTATATTTAACTGCGTGTATATTTAAATGTTACAGCAACAAAGCTGTTTGCACAGGCATCCTACTCACCTTTTTTACACTAAAATGGTTGGGGAGGTTGTAAGGAGGAAAAGCAAACTTGCTACCTTTCAGTCTCTACTGAAGTAAAGCTACCCCCATCCTCTAAGCTGCAGAGTCTTCTGAGCAAAAATTCTACTTTGTAAGCTACTGGCATTAAAGTTGTGAGCTATTGCATAAATTATTGTACTCTGGAGTCATCCTTCCTGAGCTAAGACAAAAATGTGAGCTGGAGGCTAAAAATCTCCGAGTTAGCTTACACTAACTCAGCTTAGAGGGAACACTGACCCTCATCTAAGTTAGTATGCACCACTATGACTGCTTTCTCCATTCAGTAAAGCACATTTCACCTTTTTAACACATGGGGAAAGATGTGGGTTCTTTCAGAAGCTTTGTTGGGATTTTGGACTTTGCATGTGAACACTGTAAGCTTGTGGTTGATTTCTGGGGAGTAAAAAGTCTTCTAGGGTATGACAGTGTCATGGTCTGGTGTAGTGGTTAAGTGCGTGGACTCTTATCTGGGAGAACTGGGTTTGATTCCCCACTCCTCCACTTGCACCTGCTGGAATGGCCTTGGGTTAACCATAGCTATCACAGGAGTGGTCCTTGAAAGGGCAGCTGCTGTGAGAGCCCTCTCAGCCCGCCCACCTCACAAGGTGTCTGTTGTGGGGGGGAGAAGATATAGGAGATTGTAAACTGCTCTGAGTCTCTGATTCAGAGAGAAGGGCGGGGTATACATCTGCAGTCTTCTTCTTCTTCAGTTGATGGGTGAACGGATACAGCATCTGTTTCAAGTGCAAGTACGGCACAGGGCAGAGACAAGGAACTTGATTAGTTTTTTTGTGGGTAGGTAAGGCACTGAAATTGGCAGCAGCAGGTTGTTTTCCTGAGTTTTTACTGAGAACAGTTAAAGAGAAAGCCTATTAGCTTTTTTCACTAGTCTATGAACAGGGGTATGTGCCTTAACAATTACCACTCTGAAACTAACCAAAGTTCCCCTAATCTTGTGTTGCCATTGCCAATAGTGAGTAGGTGATCATGGCTTTGCTCACAGCTGGCCACTGCAAAGCAGGCTGGGATAGCAACTGGGTTGGGAGGGGGGAAGAAAAGAATGACAATACTGAAACCAGGATTTGCCAAAACAAGACATGATTCACTGATTATGAGTGGGCCAAATTCTAGTTTCACTAAGCACAAATGAGGCATGGTTTCATATTAAGTCTGGAATGACCCAATAAATTGACATGGACTAATTTGTTTGGAGGTTTGCAGCTCTGAGTTGCACAGTTATGTATAGGAAGAATTCTGAGCAACTAGAAAGTTTGCTAGAGTCAATATATACAAACAAGGAGCAGTTTTAGGGGAAAGATTTTCATAAAATTTATTTACTTATTTCTTAGATTTTGGGGGGTGCTACCATTCACATGAAGGGTCTTATGGTGACTTACAACAACCAATAAGGTAAAAACAACATAAAAATACAAATAATTATAAAATACTAACATTAAAACATTAAAAATAGGTTACCATACCAGTCTACTAAAACAGTTATAAATAAATGGCTCCTCCATCAGCAGTTTCAGAGTTAAAATTATAACCAAAATATACCTGGTTCATTTATTCTGCCAAAAGTATGCCGTGTGTTATGTTTTCTGTTTTTGAAACAGGTTTCACAGAAATCAAAATCATCACAGTTTCTGCATTTAAACCTAGGTCCATTGATCGGGAACATCTGACAGCCATCACACCTAATTTTAACAAAAAGAAATATTCTATCATCTATTACATTAAAATTCATAACAATATATTACAAGCATCTCTATTCACAAGTCTCGTTATGACAAAGGCTCACCAGATTTCACCCTATAGGCAACTTCAAGCAAAGTTTTATGCTATATAGCTTTAGAAAAGAAAATTTATTAAAAGTAGGAAAAACGTCTAAATGTTTTTTTAAAAAAAACTTACGTAACTCCTGGATGAATACTGGGAACCAGTTCCATTTCTGATAATAGCCCAGTCCAATGAGACTGCTGAGGAAAGTCAACGATGACATCCTTACCATTGGCACTAAAGGCTGTGAGGAAAGGTATGAAAACTACAATTAACTCTGAAGAAGGGATATAAGCACAACCAAATCATTCTGAGATGCTGGTATTTGGTACACAGGTTTCAAATGAGTGATTGTAATATGTAAAAGATTAATGTTACATATGTAAGAAATTACTTTTACATATGTATAAGAAACAGCTTAATTGAATCATGAGTAGCACAGAGATTTAACACTATCCTTAACTTGCATATGTTACACATGGTAAAACAACTATATCTTAAACACCTAACTATAATCATGTCTTCTTAGAGATAAAAACTGTGAGGCAGACATTACAACTCAAAATACATAAGGAGGAATTGTTTGAAAGCTCCCTGCAAACTAACTCACCCCTCCACTGTACATTTGGGAAGTTAAAATAATTGGGTGAAAGATTTCTCCAGAGAGGAAGCCATAACAAAACAATGGAATACTTGTCTAGTGTAATTTCGAACAAGATATTTTGTTCAGATATACTGAATGTTTAAGGTAGAATATAAAGTGAACTGTTCATTATATAGCACCTATCATACACTTCTTCCAAACGATGACTCAACAGAACAATGGCAAAATCCAGTCTTGCACATATCTGATCCCACCAACATTTTATTTCAATAATTACCTTTTACAACTCCCACACTCCTGTGGGTAACAGATCCCCACTTGTACTTGGGAGTAGTTACAGAAGTTTTTACACGTACTTTATCACCAATCTTTATGTGAGAAGGAGAGCTCTGTGGTGGAAACCCTAAAATTAAACAAGAACAAGATTAATTTGCTTGGATTATGAATATGTGAAGATATTATTACAGTAATAAAACCCTCAGCTTACCTATAAGCTCAACATGGATATATCTAACCCAGTATGTGCCACCTTTTTGTTGCCAGTCACACTGAACATTGAGGTCATGCAGTCCATCGCGGTCCAACTTAATAACTTTGCCCACATCACCTTCGCAAACTTCCTCATATGTCCTGCAGCACCTAACCATCATCCCCACCTATGGGAGGGAAAGACTCAGTTTCAGCACACTTGAACTTTCAGCAAAGCTCAGGAGTAAACAAGGAAACATGATAAATAAAGTTTCCTTTACAACAAATTGCTATTATTTAGGAGAAGTTATTATTGGATAACACATTTGTCAAAAGTGCACCTGCACTTTTAGCATATACTTATCTATGGAACAGGTGCATGTTCTGGTATCAAAGCAGGAATGAAGAGGTATTAATCTGACAACTGGACAATACTACCACTGCACTGAGAGGGTGAACAAAGGACATAAAGCGAAGAGAAGATTATCTGGGCTGATTATTCCTCAGTATAACTAGAAGCTGCACTAAGCAAAGTGACAACAAATGCAGCAGCAAGGATGGAGGAATGAGCAACATAAGCCGGCTTTTATCTTGGCAGTTATCAAAGCAATCCATAACTTCTAGAGCTGTTCTCGCACAGGTCTTCCCTTGACAGTATTTCTACTCCAACATCATAAACCCCTGCAAACAGGAAATAGCACCATTCAATGCGTGCTTCACAGCCAAGCTTACCTGAATGTTTTCTCGCACATACACAGCATAATCGTCATTACTTAAGAAATCAGCTCGTTTCTTGTAAGTTTGGCTTTCAGTTACAACAGCGCCAATGGACTGTAAGAAAGAAAGAAAAAAAAAAAACCTCCCATAATCACAATCTCTCCATTATTAGCATAAAATGTATTGCACAGTTCTGTTGACCCAAAGGTTAAGAAAATACTGGCTATGCGGGCTTTTTTTTTTTTTTTAAATGATTTCTATCTCCAGCATTTACCACAGGATATGCAGCTTCTGCTTCTTCAACATCTTCCACTACCTCTTCATCTGAATATTCGTCGGATACTGTGTCAGCATCTGAGAGATCAGTAATCTGAACATCAGGGTGGTCTAAAAGCCAGCCCACCAAAGCTTCCACCCCTAGAACAGAACAAGGCAGATATGGCTGTCAACAACATTATCATTTTGACATTCAGAACAGAGTTCCTAGTGCCCCTTTTTGTGTTTTGTTCAACTGAAGCCTTAGGTGCTTCAATTCACTCTCTGGATTTTCAAAGCTACTGGCCTACCAACAATATTGAACCCTGCTTTACTAATCAGCTTCTGTTTAATCCCACATCTCTAAACTCCACCTAGCCTTCAATCATCATCCAATCATCAAAAAATCATCATCAAAAAACTCAATTTTTCTACAGAAATCTCTCTGCTCCTACACTTTCATTTTACATTTCTGAATCTCAAGCATTTTGATGTGTTAAGGATGCAAACCTGGAAAGATCTTCAACATCTTTTCCTCTTGTTCCTAGACAGAGATTTTGGAAATCTGGAGTTTAAAATCCTTTCATTCCTCTGAGCCTATCCTCTATATCCTGAAGGTGAGATGCTCCACTAAAAATCAAGAAACTCCATCTCCTCAAAATCTCTATGACAACTATATGGAACCATCACAACTTCACTACTGTCCTCATGCTTACTACTCTATTATTCAACTAAGGCTGTCAAGTACACAGGAATTTCATCAATTTCTTGTTTAGCACTGAAATATGAAATACCTGGTAACCCAGAGGCAGTTCCAGAAGTTCCTGAAAGCGATTTAAGTGCAAATTCAATGTTCTTCCTGGGAAATCCCATTTCCATAAGTTGTACTACAATTGGAAGTGGTGGAATAGGAGACACTTTACGTTTCTTCACTTTTGCAGGTCTAATATGCTGGACTGTAACAGGGGTAGTAGCTTCACTGGAGCTACATTCCTCAAATACTGGAGTTGAAGGATGTGCAGACTCTACAGCAAGATACTGACACACAGCCAGTGCAGCAGCCTAACAGAAGACACAGACATCTTCTATGTAACTGAAATATGTTCAGAATGCAACATGACCAGCATTTTGTATTTAACCAATGTATCATTAGATTAGAATAATCAGAATATCCACAGAACAAAATTCAAAATTAGTGTCCTAAGGAACACTATTTAACAAAATTAATTCCATTTAAAATTTGCTGCATTTTCTCCATGTAATTTGTTTATATTGGTAACTTTTTTATTAATAACATACTAAGATAAATAAGCTATCAAGTACAGAAAACATTACTGCTATTTTAATAGCCTACAATGCCAAATAGCTCTTGAAAAACAAACCTATATGACTTTTCATGTATCCTTAGCAGAGGAGACGAACAATCGTAAATATATTGTGTTTTAATATATACAGGTCCAATGAAGCCCCATCCCTCTGTGAGCAATTTTCATATATCACTCGTCCAGCTTCAGTCCCTCTCACTATGTCCTAACATGCCTGATGATCCCTCAACAAACAGGACCAACTTTTCAGGAAATTAAGAGGACTGTAACAGCAGATGGAGGTGAAAAGAATCCATTCTACAACCCAAGCTCTGGTTGCAATTCTTAGGATCAAACGAATAATAACTAAAAGATGTCTTCTTAGAAACTTCTTTAAGAGCGTTCATTCACAATACAAAAGACCCTCCTTGTAATCTATGCAGACAACTAGAAGTTTTCTCATAGTCAAAATAAAGTTCAAACTTTCAAGCAAAGAACAATACCACTCAAGAACAATACAATTCATTCATATGAACAGAACTAAAGGGAATAAAGGTAAGCTATTTACCTCAAGCTCTTGCTTATCAAAAATTGCTTTCACAGGTGATGGCTGTGTCGCTGCTGTTAGTAATTGTTGCAAGAGGATCATGGGAGGTTGAGGGCCTTCTGGAGACATGTCTCCTATATCAGGTGATGCTACTGCACCATCATCTTAAGCCAATAAAAACAGATGTTAGTTGTACAGGCTACCATACAGAAAAGAAAAACAAAAACCTTTCAAATTACCACAGTGTGCATTTGTTCATGTCTTGTTTTGCATGGAAGTAATATTTCAAGGAAAGGAATTATAAGAACCTTTCCCTGAATTTCAAAAACAGAACTTTATGGCAAGAAGTTTAACACTGCATATAGAAGCAGGGGAGTTGCATGAGGGCCTAATTGATTGCCAATTACACACAGAATCTCGTAACAAACTTTTATCCTTATATTCTGACCTATTTAGAAATCAACATAGTACAGTTCGATATCTGCTTAATGATACTTTCACAGAAACCACTTATATGGTAGCTAAATTTTTAGCAGAAGCAGCTGTTCTTAGACACAGGCTTTTCATATGAATTGTTCTTTTGGATGAATTTTAATTGCTGGAAGTGTATGTTGCAATGTACTCTTTTTTAATACTGTTATGCCATTAAAGGTATTTTGATTGATTGACTGATTGAGTTTAACATTGAAAAAGAAAAAAGCACTGTGGCAGAATCAGACAAGACGAACCCCAAGGAAAACACTCAGGCTCATACTAGAACTCAGGTTCATACTTTACATACTAGTAGAAAGTTTGAGTCCAGTAGCACCTTTCATGTGAATGCACACTTCATTGTTGGTCTTAAAGATGCTACTGGACCCAAACTTTGTTCTGTCACCTCAGACCCACACAGCTACCTACCTGAATCTAAACTGACTAATAACATTTAGATTTAAGATTCTAATTTAATTTTTTTTATTATTATTTTTAAATCCTCAGAAAGCTTTTTATGGAGCCACCTTGACTCCTTTAGGCTTCTCCCATTGTTTCTTCTAATTGGAATAATTTTTGATTGTGCCTTCAATATGTCACTTTTAAGAAACTCCCACCTCTCTTGAATTCTCTTCTCAAGTATTTCTGGCTATGGTATTTTACCCAGCATAACTTTGTCAGAATTTGCTTTCCTTAAGTCCAATCTATTTGTCTGACTACATACACCTTTTTCCCTTCCCCAAGACTGTAAATTCCAAAATGACATGGTCACTACTAGCCAGAGTCCTTTCACCTCATCAACCAGTTCTTCCTTGTTGGTGAGAATCAAGTTCAAGATAGCATTTTCTAGAAAATGAAGTTGTCAGCAAGAGACGACAGAAATTTGTCTGACCTTGCAATCTCCTATGACCACCATGTACCATCTCTTTGAGAACTTTGTAATCTGTTCATCCAGTCGTCTGCCTGGCTTGGTGGTCTACAGCAGACCACCATCACAATATCACTATTGTTTCTTACTCCTTTTATTTTACACTGGCTAGTATGCTTTAAACTATACAGTTTCCCTTGCATGTTCTTTAGCTGGATGATGTGGACTCCAGCAACAGAACACTACTGAAGCCATTCTTCAATGGAAACCTATGTGCCTCTCTTACTATTTTCAATATGAGCAGCAGGTATAGGTCCGTTCTGGATAAGTAAAGGTATATATAGCTCCTTCTAACAAGCCCATTATGGGCAAAACTCAGACTGTCCTGTTTTTTTCTGAGCCTTGCAGGAATGTCACGGTGGCTTTTACTGTACATTATATAATAAGGCTACATCAATTTCTTCTATCTCTACAGAACCACAAAACAAATCAGATTTCATCTGAAGAGGCACAACAGTTTTGTCTACCTGTCTGTCTCAAGACATAGCCTATATATGAATTGTCTGTATATCTTAAGAGATTTAGTTAAACAACAGACTTATTCACAATCAATACTCCTAACTACTAATGAAATCACTTACTTGCATTCACAGTTTCTTTTTTAAAAATCTAAGCATAGTACAACAATTGTTTGCTGGGGATGATAATGCTCAAGTACATTCACCACAGCCAAACTATTATTCTGACTGTAGAGAAAGGAGAGATCTGGGCCCTTACCCACTAATCTTTTTTTTTTCCTTTCTCAATAGGACGTTTCAGTTTTGATTAATCTGCCATTTCAGTCATTTAAAATGGAAAATTATTTTAGTTTTGTCATGAAGAAAAGAGGACTATATTGAGCAGAAGATATTACCTGTTGGAACTGAGCCAGTCTCTTGCACTGCAGGTTGAGATAAGATTTGCCTTAATTTATCCTGGTGAGAAAGCAGAGCTCGACCTGCTTTTAGTATGTATAATTTTAACTGCTGGCATCTCAACAGATCCAAATCTATTTGGCCTGTTCAAGACATATTATAGGTATATCAGTACAACAAATGAGCATGCACTAGTTAATTTACCATCAGATACCGAATACATTTTAGTTCATAGTCAAAGAGCTTAAAAGGAAGCCTGAAAACTGAAAGATGGAACAGATAAGCACAAATGGTACTTCAATTGTTTCCAGAAGAAAATTGTTTTGTCAGATACTGACATCTAGCTCTTTTACTGCAGATTAATACATCTACCTTCTGAAACTGAGAACAATGAGAAGACATACCTGAAAGACCCTGATTGGGAGATTTCATCCTATGTTTTTCTACTTTACTTCCAGCCAAGTTTACCAACTGAGCCCAAACAGATAGCATGGGTTCAGTGAACGGCAAGTTATTCACATTAAAAGGAATCACAGGAAGCTAGAAAGAAAAGTGCATATGTTTATAATTTGGTTCCTTTTGCTTAGCGAGCAAATTGTGTCCTACTTTGCTTTTACAACCTGGAAACCATCGCTAACATTTCTAGAAATGTATAAAGCAAAGCATCAAGCCAAGTTGAAGAAGAAAAGGCAGCAGATGGGTGAAAACACTTAAGATTCTTCTCTCCAGTTAAAGATTGAAGGGTTGTATTTGTGGAAGACTGACATTTTAAGAAAAGTTGTTCTTCCTTTCACATTCCTGTCAAAAGACATGACATAAATGCAAACTTACTGGTTTAAGCTGACTAAGAGGACAGATTCTACATGTTCGCATATCACAAAATTGCACTGTGATTTTCCCTTTTGGGGTGATTCTCGTCACCGTGCCTTCTCCAAATTCATCATGAACTACTTGGCCACCTAACCGCAAGCGACTGTCTATTCCACCAATCACAGCCAGGACAGCCATTAGACCTCCTACTTCTGGATTCTCAGAGTCTGGAAAGAAGTCTTCCAGCACAGCCTAGTAGTGAGGAAGGAGAACAGTGGAATTAACTGTGGGGTGGACTTTACATTGTCATATACACAAGTACAATTTTTAAAATACAATTTGAAAAACAAAAGGTATATTTTAATTTAAAGCCAATTTAACACTGACTAAAACAATCGTTTTACAGAAAGGATCTGTAATACATTAAAATAAAAGGATGCTTTATTGATTTAACAAGTTACTTGTTTTAAATTTTAAAAATTGAGTTTATTTTGAAAATGCCAGAACTACCCCTTCTGACTGTTTTCCTGCAAAGATGTGGGTGATGGAGGTTAGCTGAGAGTTGATGTACTTGTTTATGAGGCCATTCCACTGGCTCAGTGAATGCAACGTCCTCAGCAGTGCCACTATCTCTTCAGCCAGAGTACTACTGTGAGTTGCTGTAAGAGAGGCCTGAGGCCTGGCTTTCCTCCTCCTCAGAGTAGATTCTGACAAAAAAGGAAGGAAACAAAGCAAAACCTGAACACTAACAGAATTTAAGAGAGAGAATAAAATCCAGTGTTACAAACTAAATTCTCTTTTACCTCTGAGCAGTGGGATATCTGAAGAACAAGTTGTAAGGAGGCTACCCAAGAAACCGAACAATTTTTCCACAAGAAATTTCATATCCCTTGACCTTTCAGTTTTATCCCAGGAGGGAAGCACTGCTTGTAGTAAGTGAACTGCAAGGATCTAAAGCAGGAAGAGGGGAGAAAGAGATACACACTCAATTACTGGGAAAATGCCAATTAACTAAGAATAAAAACATTGTATTACATAGTAGATTAAATAAACTTACTAAAATGGCCTCTAATTCGCCTCTTTTTAAAAAAGAAAATTAAGCCCTTTTTCCTCACAAGGTGTCAAGATAAAAAAAAATGAGTCTTGAGGGGGAAAGGGGGTTATAGATGGTGAGGTTTAATTTTAAGGCTCATATTTGGAAGAAACAGAGTGTTGTATGCATACAAGTTTGGTTTCATATAAGGAGAATAATGGCAAAAATCTTAAAAACTACTTTACCAGTGGAATTCCTTACTTTTTATCTTTCTATGGCAGACTTGTTATGCCATGCCAAAACTGATTTCCAAACTTTCCTGAGTTTCAGGAGATATTTGCCACAACAACATTGAGGCTGCTACTGAAACAACATCAAACTACCTTGGGCATGCAGAACTGATAATGTGGTCAGGCCAATGCCTATGCTTTCTCAACCAGCAAAATTCGGCCCCATAAACCATATTCTTCTTTTTCATACGGGGGCTAAATGCAGCAACATCAAATTCAGCCTGCTTAGCATTTTGGCAATCTCACTGCCAAACTGAAGATGTGCCTCAAATGTTTCCATCTGCTCTCTGACTGGTATCGGGTTATCAGATGCTGCTTTTTGATTTCAATGCATTTCAACTTTACATATTGTATTGTTTTTTTAATAGTACTTTAAAAGCTGTTTCACATATCTTTTACTGATTGAAAGATGGAATAGTAACTATTTTAGATGAGTCCACAAGAAGCCGGAGCTTTAAAACTATGATGTAACTCAACTACTGACTGTTAAAAATTCAGTGGGTACCTCCAGTAAAGTAAAACACTACCTGTCGCTGTAGAGAAGCTGCAGTGAATGATTCATGTCCCTCGACTATTTTCATTAGCAGAGTTATCCACTGTGATGTACTAAGAGTGCTGCACATCTGAGGCATAAGTGCTATACTTCGGATGAATCCCAAGGTACACCAAATCCTGTGCTGTTCTTTATTAACCAATGCATTTGGCAAGGAACCTAGAAATAAATAATAAAAATAAGAATGTCTTCTTAAATGCTCCTCTCTGCCCAGCAGTATTAAATTTATGCAATATGACATCTGAAAGCTTTTCCCGTAAAATAATGCTTTTAAGAAAACTAGTTCCAATAAAATGGCCCTTTACCATTGTATTGTTTGTTGTATTCTATTTTATACTTTCTTCCCTTTAGCCAACCATAATAATGGGAGGGGAGGAGTTCATCCAAGTGAAATAGTCGAGAACTTGTTATGCAAACAATTGCTTGCTTTTAAGGGGGCACTCAGTTCGTGGATCTCTAAGTATGCAATCGCAGCCACAGAATGGCATTTCAACTTAAAAAACCAAAAAGGGTCTTATTGATATTACAATAAAGCATTAGATGCAGCCCACACAAGTACTTACTTGATTTGTCTATAGTTCCGCTCTCTACCAGCAAGCGGAGCAGCCCACAGAGAGTTCTGGTAGCTTCGTTTTGCATGACTTCTGCATGGACTCCGGCAGACAGGCAGAGAGTTTGCAGCAGGTTCACTGTACTTGTCAGCATCATGGAAGTAGGATGGAGATTTCTTTCAACTTGTTCTCCTTCTGAAGCAAAAGTCAAAATAAATGACAGCAGGCAATTAGATACATTGCTGGTTAAAGCATTACATAGTATTTTACAATCATATTAATATATCTTTTACAGCTGTAGTCAATTCTACATCTGGAATAAAGACATTCCAAAATGTGTTCAATATTGAATGAGCCAGTCAAAGAAGAAGTGGAACTACTCAATTTTATTTTGTTTAATATCCGTTTATTTCATTTGATTTATATCCCACCCCTCCTACCAGCAAGCTCAGGTAAACTTGCCACAGCTTCAGAATATTGTACTAAAGAACAGCATTGTAAAGAATAGTATAGTAGTAAAGAACAAACCATTCAGGTGCTTGTACCAGTAATGGAGTTGATTAAAGGAAAGCAGTTTCAGAGGGCAGCCATTTTTGTCTGCAGTAGAACAGCTAGACTTGAGTTCACTAGCAACTTAGGAGTTCAACAAATTTGAGGGTATACGTTTTCAAGAGTCACAATTCTCTCTGTCAAACAAAGGGAGCTTTGACTCTTCAAAAGTTATACTTACAAAAACTTGTGGTCTCTAAGGTCCAACTGGACTCGCATTTAAGGGAAAGCAAACTATTAAAATATCTTTGCAGTGTTAAAGGAGAAAACATCTAAGTTTCACCCAAACAAAGATTTCAGGTTTTCACGGCTGGTAACATCATTAAGGTTTGTAGAATCTTTCAGGCTCAAGTGCCGTGTTCTACTGGAGAAAGTTTTCCTTCCAGACATTTTCCAAAGGCTGCAGAGAACATCCTCAGTGGCGTTGCAGCCGGAGCAGGCGCTCCGACCTTCTTGGCTGCTGTGCATTGAGTGGGGCCAGGGCTGCTGGAGAGCTGCTATTTCTAGGCTGGAGGGGGTGTGGTGAAAGGGCAATTGGTTTGTGGATGTGCCCACTGTTTGGTGGGGCTTCCTGAAAGGGTAGCGATAAGGAAACTGGCTTTTGAATGTGACCATTTTTCTGTGTTAATTGCTGGGAGGGTTGGAAGGGGTGTGAAGATAAGGAAGATGGTTGTTGACTGTGCTGATTGTTCTGTGTAATGTACTGGTTGTTCTGTGACTTTCTGCAATTTATAGTCTGTAGGGTGTTTTGCAGAGCTGGGTACCAAGATTGGTGGATGAAAATGCCTTCTTCCTTTCTGTTAAAATTGTGCTGGTGTTTGTAAATCTCAATAGCTTCTCTGTTCAGGTGGGTATGATAATGTGAGACCATAGAAAGGACTTCAGTTCTTTCAAAGTGGATGATGTGGTCTCCTTCTTGAAGTCCATGTTCAGCTACAGCTGATTTTTCTGGCTGAAACAAGCGACAGTGTCTCTTGTGTTCGGTGAGACGGGTGTTGATACTGCGTTGGGTAGTGCCAATGTAGACTGCACCACAGGAGCAGGGTATTTTGTAGACTCCAGGGGTTGAAAGTGGATCTCTCATATCTTTGGCCGAGCGCAGCATGTGGCGGATCTGTTGTGTGGGCTTGAAGACTGTGTCAACATTGTGGCGTTTGAGAATTTTGCCAATGCAGTCGGTGACATATTTTTATGTAGGGCAGGAAGGCTGTAACTACATTTGTGTGTGGCTCAGGATTTGGTGTGGATGGTCTCCTGGGATGGAGGGCTCTTCTAATTTCTTGTTGGGAGAACAAGACGTTTGCGCATTAAGAAACATAACGTGTTATAAAGAAATCAAGTGCCTAGGAAAATGTGACAATCTGAAATTCACTTTTAAATGCGATGTTTAACCAGCAGAACATTACTGCTTACTAAGAGTTAATGGATAAAAGTGAACAATTACAGATTAGAAGACACAGAAATAAAAGTAAACAGTATTTGGCCTCTGTAGGCCACACAGAACATAAACCTATTTCCCTCATTAACAGCTAGTACATAAAACAATCCATCATGATTAAAAATGTTGACGTTTCCAATCTTTCTGTATCTTTTACCTCTTAAAATTCATTTTATAAGTAAACAGATCTATTCCTGGATTAATAATAGCTAGATATATATACAGTAAAAGCTTCATTGCCCACAGGGATCTTGGGTTGCCAGTTAAGCCAATATGCTGGTTAAATAATTTTTACAACCCATCACCTGCGACTCCTTGAGCGCTTTCATCAGCGCTGCCTTCGCACCATCCTCAACATCCACTGGAGTGACTTTGTGACCAACACTGAAGTTCTCAAGCGGGCGGAGGTTACCAGCATCGAGGCACTGCTGTTGAAGACGCAGCTGCACTGGACAGGGCATATTTCTAGGATGGAAAACCACCGCCTTCCCAAGATTGCCCTGTATGGCGAACTCTCCACCGGCCATCGAAATAGAGGGGCACCAAAGAAGAGGTACAAGGACTCCTTGAAGAAATCCCTTGGCACCTGTCGCATCAACCATCACCAGTGGTCTGACCTAGCCTCAGATCGCAAAGCATGGAGGCACACCATCCACCAGGCTGTCTTTTCTTTTGAGAATGCACGCATAGCTGGTCTTGAGGACAAAAGGAGATTGAGGAAGAATCGCACTGCTACAGCACCAACCCTAAATCAGACTTTTCCCTGCAGCCACTGTGGCCGGACCTGCCTGTCCCGCATTGGTCTTGTCAGCCACCAGCGAGCCTGCAGCAGACATGGACTATTGCACCCTTCTTAAATCTTCGTTCGTGAAGCCAAGCCGAGACAACCCAGCAGTGTTGAGTGAGCAGCAGTTGTGGCTGGACCATGTGGAACCCACTGTGTGGTTCTCTGGCACAAGTCCTCCCATTAGAGCAGGTGGAAAAAGAGCAGGTAGAGCAAGCCTGCTGGCTTTCTGCCATAGGAACCCACCTGGTCGCAGTGTGCGCAGGTGGCATCCCTGGCCAAAGACTGTTCATTGCTCCTTCTCCATCTGCTTTTGTACAACAGCAAGCAGTGGAACAGCAAGGACCCCTTCTTGGCCAAGAACTTCACTCTGCTTGTGCTATGGCCAAGTAACTACTGCCCATGGCTGAGAAGCACTCTTTCCTAGTGCTCTCCTAACAGCAGGGGAAGTTTGAGCGAGGAGCGCTTCTCAGCTACCTCCCACCAATGCGCACTGTTCCCATAGCAGCAGCACAAGCCTATGACCCTCCCCCTAGGCAAATTAGGCATTTGCCTAGGGCACCACTGGGGAGGGCGCCAAATTGGGCCCACCTGGCCCAGTGCCATAGGCAAATGCCCAAATTTTGGCACCCTCCCCACCCACTCTCTGATGACTCCAATCATCAAAGAGTGAGTGGGGCCGGCGCTCGGCTGGCGTGCAGTCTCTGTAACGTTCTCTGAGCGTCCTCCGCTTTTGGGCAGAGGGCACTCAGAAGAAGATATTGGATTTAAATCCCACATTATACTCTGAATCTCAGAGTCTCAGAGTGGTCACAATCTCCTTTACCTTTTTGCCCCACAACAGACACCCTGTGAGGTAGGTGGGGCTGAGAGAGCTCGTATAGCAGCTGCACCTTTCAAGGACAACTCCTACGAGAGCTGTGAGAACTTTACAGAGACTGTGCACCGGCCAGGCAACCTCCCTGCTCACTCTGATGACTCCGCTTTTGGGCAGAGGATGCTCAGAGGATGCTACAGAGACTGTACGCCAGCCGGGTGCCCTCCCCACTTGCTCCAATCATCAAAGAGCGAACGGGGAGGGTGCCTGGCCAGCGCGCAGGCTCTGTGGAATGTGGTGGGCAGGGAGGGTGTGGGGGGCAGGGAGGCGGCAAGCCTGCCTGGGGCACCCCACACCCTAGGACCAGCCCTATGACTTAATAGCATTTTCTGACTTTTTTTGCAGGAGAGCAAACGGAGTAGAAACAGACCAAGTCTTGAACATAGGAATCAGTTACTCAGCAACAATGTGAGTTGGTGGTGCTCACAGCTGGGACTTAGAGCCCACTCTTGTGCCATCTGCTCTCAAGCAAGAACAAGCAGTAGTCAGGAGTGCTGCTTAACTACATGCCTGATAACACAGCTTTCACTGACCCATGCATTTCCAGACCTAATAATTAGGCCTTATTTCTTGGCAGTGGGGGGGCATAGAGATACAATCTGATTGGCCTCTGGCAAAGACTTTCCCCACGTTCAACTTGGGACTGGCTTACCAGAGTCATCCTCTGTATCCGAGTCTTCTGTTGCAGGCTGAGAAGCAGGTGGTGGTTCAGCCAGCTTGAGGTCATACTTTCCCTCTTTTCCCATTCTGTAAGAATTGGTGCTGCCAGTGTCCCACTGCACTCTAATCCAGCCATCTTCACCCAATTCTCCAATCACACGACCCAAGCCTGGAGGTGGTCCATCCTGAAGAGTACACCAAGTCAACAATCAAAAGAAGTCAATGAATGACTTTAGGAGCTACATTAGGATTTCACAACAACAAAAAACTGCAATAGCCAGCATTCAGTGAACTGGCCAACTATCAAAGGCATGCAGACAGTGACGGAGCAGGCTTTAAGTATTACTTTGCAAAAAAAAAATCTTCTAGAAAAACAATAAAGCTTCGAATATGTGGGTAAGAACTAAAGTTGACTTTACGGATCTCTAGCAAAATGAGTGCATACCACGCAGGGAAGGCACATTTATTTATTTATTTAAAACATTTTAATGCCATTTTCCATTCATTCAGGGTCTCCAAGGCAGCAAACATGAAAACATTAATACATTCAAACAGCTAAAAACAGCATTTTCTAAGAAATTTTAGACTGCCTTTGTAAGAAATTTTATAGCACCATTTTTAAATTTTAAATTTATAAATTGTTTATATGTGTTTTTGCTTTTAAAATCATGAGGTATTGTTATTGTTGTGTGCTTTTAAAATCATGAGGTATTATTATTGTTATTGTTGTGAGCAGCCCAGAGTCCATGTGGAGTGGGCGGCATACAAATTTAAGATAGGTAAATAAATAAATTTAAAATAATTCAATAAAAACACATAAATGTACAACACTAGAACCAAGAAGAAGGGCCAATAACTGTTCTGGGGGTTTGCCAAATGAAACAAAAAAATCTTCACTCACGGGTGGAAGACACTGATAGAGAGAGAGAGACAGACTAATCTCCCTGGCCACAACTGAGAAAGCCCATTTAGAGTCAGATGGTGGGGGCATAAAAACATAAGAACATAAGAGAAGCCATGTTGGATCAGGCCAATGGCCCATCCAGTCCAACACTCTGTGTCACACAGTGGCCAAATATACACACACACACACACTGTGGCTAATAGCCACTGATGGACCTCTGTTCCATATTTTTATCCAATCCCCTCTTGAAGCTGGCTATGCTTGTAGCTGCCACCACCTCCTGTGGCAGTGAATTCCACATGTTAATCACCCTTTGGGTGAAGAAATACTTCCTTTTATCCGTTTTAACCTGACTGCTCAGCAATTTCATTGAATGCCCACGAGTTCTTGCACTGTGAGAAAGGGAGAAAAGGACTTTTTTCTCTACTTTCTCCATCCCATGCATAATCTTGTAAACCTCTATCATATCACCCCACAGTCGATATTTCTCCAAGCTAAAGAGCCCCAAGCGTTTTAACCTTTCTTCATAGGGAAAGTGTTCCAAACCTTTAATCATTCTAGTTGCCCTTTTCTGGACTTTTTTCAATGTTATAATATCCTTTTTGAGGTGCGGTGACCAAAATTGTACACAGTATTCCAAATGAGACCGCACCATCAATTTATACAGGGGCATTATGATACTGGCTGATTTGTTTTCAGTTCCCTTCCTAATAATTCCCAGCATGGCATTGGCCTTTTTTATTGCAATCACACACTGTCTTGACATTTTCAGTGAGTTATCTACCACGACCCCAAGATCACTCTCTTGATCGGTCTCTGCCAGTTCACAACCCATCAACTTTTATTTGTAGCTGGGATTCTTGGCATTACTTTGCACTTGGCCACACTGAACCTCATCTGCCACACTGACACCCACTCACCCAGCCTCAACAGATCCTTTGGAGTGCCTCACAATCCTCTCTGGTTCTCACCACCCTGAACAATTTAGTGTCATCTGCAAACCTGGCCACTTCACAGCTTACTCCCAACTCCAAATCATTAACGAACAAGTTAAAGAGCATGGGACCCAGTACTGAGCCCTGCGGCACCCCACTGCTTACCGTCCTCCACTGCAAAGACTGCTGATTTATACTCACTCTCTGCTTCCTATTAATTAGCCAGTTTTTGATCCACAAGAAGACCTGTCCTTTTACTCCATGACTCTCGAGCTTTCTAAGGAGCCTTTGATGAGGAACTTTATGAAAAGCTTCCTGGAAGTC
This sequence comes from Heteronotia binoei, assembly GCF_032191835.1. Taxonomy (NCBI): domain Eukaryota; kingdom Metazoa; phylum Chordata; class Lepidosauria; order Squamata; family Gekkonidae; genus Heteronotia; species Heteronotia binoei. Next base: position 57,978,360 of record NC_083225.1, read on the forward strand.
AACGTAAACAACATCTATTGGGTCCCCTTTGTCCACATGTTTGTTCACCCCTCAAAGAACTGTAACAGGTCAGTGAGGCAAGATCTTCCCTTACAGAATCCATGCTGAGTCTTCCTCAATAACTTGTGTTCATCAATGTGCCTATTCATTCTGTCCTTGATAATGGTTTCTACCAACTTTCCTGGTATTGAAGTCAGACTGACTGGCCTGTAATTTCCCGGATCTCCTCTGGAACCCTTTTTAAAGATGAGGGTGACATTTGCTACTTCCAGTCCTCAGGAACGGAGGCAGATTTCAATGAAAGATTACATATTTTTGTCAGAAGATCCACAAGTTCAACTTTGAGTTCTTTCAGAACTCTTGGATGTATGCCATCCAGACCTGGTGACTTATTAGTTTTTAATTTCTCAATCAGTTGTTGGACCTCCTCTCTTGTCACCTCAATCTGACTCAGATCTTTCAACACCCCTTCCAAAATTAGTGGTTTTGGAGCAGGCAAACACTTTCCATCTTCCACAGTGAAGAGGGAGGCAAAAAATGCATTCAGCTTCTCAGCCATTTTCCTATCCTCCTTCAGTAATCCTTTTACCCCTTGGTCATCCAAGGGCCCCAGTGCCTCCCTGGCTGGTTTTCTGCTTCTAATATATTTGAAGAAATTTTTATTGTTGGTCTTTATGTTTTTTGCAATATGCTCCTCATAGTCCCTTTTTGCCTGCCTGATCACAGCCTTGCATTTGATTTGCCACAGCCTGTGTTCCCTTTTATTAAACTCACTTGGACTAGCTTTCCACCGCTTAAAGGAGTCCTTCTTACCTTTTACAGCTTCCATTACTTTGTTTGTTAACCATGCAGGCCTTCTCTTATACCTGTTTGTGCCTTTCCTAACTTGTGGTATATATTTTATTTGAGCTTCTAGGATTGTAGTTTTAAATAGCCTCCAAGTTTCTCCAAGGGTTTTGACTGTATTTACCTTTCCTTTCAGTTTCCTCTTCACATGCCTCCTCATCTTAGAGAATTTATTCCTTTTAAAGTTAAACGTGGTTGTGCTGGTCTTTTGGGGCAACTCCCTATTTATACAAATGGTGATATCAATAACATTATGGTCACTGCTCCCAAGCGGTGCGATCACTTTTACAACTCTCACCAAGTCTTGGGCATTACTTAGGACCAAATCCAGGATCGCCCCACTCCTGGTAGGTTCTGTGACCATCTGCTCCATAGCACAGTCATTGAGGGTGTCTAGAAACTCAATCTCTTTCTCTCGACCTGAACACATATTGACTCAATCAATCTGCGGGTAGTTAAAATCACCTATTATGACACAGTTTTTATGTTTAGCCACTATCTTTAATACTTCCATCATATTATAATCGTCCTCTATCTTTTGATTTGGTGGACAATAACTACCACAGTTAAATTTCTTTTTGGGCCCTCTATTTCAACCCAAAGCATTTCTAGAAGGGAATCTAATTCTCTGACCTCAGTCTTACTGGACTGTATACCCTCTCTGACATACAGAGCCACCCCACCTCCAACCCTTCCCTCCCTATCATTCCGATATAATTTATATTCAGGAATCACCGTGTCCCACTGATTCTCCTCATTCCACCAAGTTTCTGAAATTCCCACAATGTCTATGTTTTCCCCCAACACTAAACATTCCAACTCACCAATTTTACTTTGAACACTTCTAGAATTTGTATACAAACATCTATAATTTCCCAGGCAAGTTAGGCCTGCAACCTTCCTCCTGCTGCCTCAAGACTTTGGCAGACAGTCCATACTGTTTGTCACCATCTCAGTGGACAACTCTGATCCATTACCCGGTAGAAAAGTAACAGCTAACCTTTCATCTCTTTGAGATGAGTCCTCCCAAACCAGAGACATTTCATCTCCTGTCGGCTTTCCCCCAAGATTTAGTTTAAAAACTGCTCTGCCACCTTTTTGATTTTAATTGCCAGAAGCCTGGTACCATCTGGGGACAAGTGGAGACCGTCTCTTTTGTACAGCTCCCGCTTGTTCCAGAAAGCATCCCAGTGCGTAACAAACTTAAACTCTTCCTCCCTACACCATCGTCTCATCCACACATTGAGACTTCTAATTTGTGCCTGTCTCTCCAGCCCTGTACGTGGAACATGTAGCACTTCTGAGAAGACTACCTTGGAGGTCCTGGCCTTAAGTCTCCTGCCTAGCAGCCTAAATTTTTCCTCCAGGACCTTACGACTGCATTTCCCCACATCATTGGTGCCAACATGCACCACGACCACGGGCTCCTCCCCAGCACTGTCTATCAGCCTATCTACAACACGCGTAATGTCCACTACCTTCGCACCAGGCAGGCAAATCACCATACAGTCAGTACGCGGTTTTGTCACCCAGCTGTCTCCTTGCCTAAGAATCGAATCACCAACTACCAAGACCCCCCCCCCTCCCTCCCTGCCCAGGGATGGTTCCTTGGCATGAAAGGATATCCGCTCACCAACTGAAGAGGTCCCTTCTGAGGGCGCATTTCCCTTATCCTCAGAACGGTGCCCTGTTCCCTCTCGACCCTCATGCTCCCTGGCAGCAATGGGGCTGCCTTGTTCAGAGTGGGGCTCATCTAATACGTCCCCAAGGGTCTTCTCCAAGTGCCTAACTGACTGTCTCTGCTTTTCCAGGTTCGTCACCTCGGCCTCAAGGGTATGAACTCGTTCCCTGAGGACCAGGAGCTCCTTGCATCGAGCACACACCCAAGACTTCTGTCCTGTGGGCAGATAGTCATACATGTGAGACTCAGTGCAAAACACTGGAAAGCCCCCCTGCTGGCATTCTACCTTCATAATAGCTTTTTTAAACTATACAGTCCCCTTTTAAATCCTATTTGTTTATGTGGCTCTCCTTCTGGAGGGTCTACTTACCTTATTGAGAACACAAGGAAAATTGGGATCTGGGTTCCTGGTCCTTACACAGCCCCCAGGCCAAGAGCCCTTTAGCTCTCACCCTTCGGCTCACGCCAAAGGCTTGCACCTCTGGCAAGACACAGCTTAATAATGCAAAGAGGGTGGGGTCTCAGTCTGCCTCAGGAACACAGTCACTCCTAATCAATCAGCAACAATCACCTTCAGCCCACTCAAACAAAACAAACAGCAGTTCCCCAGCAACCACAAACTCAGAATTTTTAGCAATCAGTCACAAAAACTCAGAAATTTTCAGCAACTTCCCCAGCTGTTTAGAAAGCCAAACCTCATCCTTATAGCACTTCTTATCTGCTCTCTCTCAGAGCTCTTGAAATGTGCTCAGCCTCTGGCAAAGCGCAGCTTAATAATGCAAAGAGGGTAGGGCCTCAGTCTTGAACAGGTAGCTTGAACCATTGGCTTTAATGAATACACTTCAAAGGCTTGGGGCTTTAAACTACTTCTCATAATAAAACTACAGTTGTCCCTGCAAGTAACACTTTCTCATGCCCGCTTATCTCCCACCGGTGATGGTTGCTTTCTCCCCCCTGGTGATGTACTTGCTTTTTCTTGGGAGGCGCCAGGGAGGCTAGCTTGGTGCTCTGCACTTCAAAGGCATTGCTGGCCTTTGGAGTTTTGGCAGCTTCCATTCCCACCCCTCCTCTTTCTCTTGCAGGGCATAGGTATTAATGGCACAGTTTTATTCAGCAATAGGGTTGGTAAGCATGTATTAAAAACAATTATAAAGCATAAATGACTTCAATGAAACATTGCCTGACATACACAGCCACTCCTAATCAATCAGCAACAATCACCTTCAGCCCACTCAAACCAAACGAACAGTAGTTCCCCAGCCAAACAGTAGTTCCTCAGTTCAGAATTTTCAACAATCACACAGTCACACAAACTCAGAAATTCTCAACAACTTCCCCAGCTGTTTAGAAAGCCAAACCTCACCCTTATAGCAACCCAAACAGGGCCAAACCCAAACAGGCCAAAGTACATGACGTGGCAACTCTGCTATAGCTAAAAGCAACTCTGAGTCTGGTCAGTGCCTGGATGGAAGACTGTTTAGGGAACCCATCATACTATGCCTGAAATTCTAAGGAAGAAAAGTGAGATATAAATAAAATAAAACAAGGAGTACCTGATCACCCCATTTCCAGTCAACACCTCTCATTACTCTGGTGCCAATCTTCATCATGGCTGCCAGTTCTGGCCCTGATACAGGGAGCTGAACTGGAGTGATCTCCTTCCTTGACTCTTCTAGGACCGTAGCAGAAGCACCACGGGATGAAGCAAGCATGTCTTCTTCAATGTTGTCTGAACTAGGCCCTGATTCAGTAAAAGATGTATTGAAACAAAGGTGCCTATAACAATAAGCTAGTACAATACTGTAAAATATGCACAACATATATACAATTGAAAAAAACAAAGAATTGGCATAGACTAGAATTAACATGGTAAGTGACCATTAAAATAAGCATTGCCAGGGAACAAAAACCCTCAAACAGAAAGCGGCCACAGGATGAAACAACATTGCCTACGCTGCTGCCACAAGAGGCATATCACACAAGATCCTTCCTCTTCCCATTTCTGTCAATGGAATGACTATGAGAACCACTTGCTTCAACTTGTTTTAGTTTTGCAAGCATTTAGAATCATAGAATTACAGAGTTGGAAGGGATCTCCAGGGTCATCTAGTCCAACCCCCTGCACAATACAGGAAATTCACAAATACCTCCCCCTAAGTTCACAGGATCAACATTGCTGTCAAAAGGGGCATCTAGCCTCTGTTTAAAAAGTCCGAAAAAGAAGAACCCATCACTTCCCAAGGAAACCTGTTCCATGAGGAACCGCTCTGTCAGGTTCTTCCTAATGCTTATCCAAAAACTCTTTTGATTTAATTTCAACCTTGATGGTTCTGGGCCAACCTTTTGGGGCAACAGAAAACAACTCTGCACCATCCTCTATATGACAGCTCTTTGAGTACTTGAAGATAATTAACATATCACCTCTCAGTCATCTCATCTTCAGGCTACATGTACCCAGCTCCTTCAGCCTTTCCTCATACAACTTGGCCTCCAGACCCCTCACCATCTTCATTGCCCTCTTCTGGATGCATTCCAGCTTGTCTATAACCTTTTTAAATTGTGGTGCCCAAAACTAAACTCAGTACTCTAGGTGAGGTCTAACCAGAGCAAAATAAAGCAATACCATCACTTCTAATGATCTGGACACTATACTTCTGTTGATACAGCCCACTATACTTCTGTTGATACTGCATTTGCCTTTTTAGCTACTGCATAACACTGACTTGTATTCAGTGCATGGTCTCCTAGATCCTTTTCACACATACTATTTAGTCTTTCTGCAAAGTCTCTACAATGATGCGTATGCTAGTTTTGTTTTAAAAAAATAAAACTATCAAAATAGGCATGTAGGAAGTATTCTGAAGTCTTTACCTATCAGCCGCAGTGTGGTTTGTGTCAGTGCCAACATGCCAGAGTTGAGAAGTAGGTTCAAGGTGTTTGCACCATGCTGTAAGGTTAACATGTTGAACATGACCAGTAAGAAACGTGCTTGGGGAATGGTCCCAAGACTTGGTCCTGCAGGATTCTCATTGGTAATTGTTTGCAGAGGAACAGGCTGGATCCCTGGAGGCGGAAGAGAATAGCTTTTAACAAATATAATCAAGCAGCTGCTTATGAGCTCAGTTGTTCCAAATGTCACACACTTAACTCCTGCCTATTTAGAAGACCAGTGTTTATTTCTAAGTGGGTGCCATTTTCTTCTGCTTTCATACATTCCCAAAGAATCTATGGAAGAAACTGATTCACCTAATAGCATTTCAGCTGAATTAAGCTTGCAGTTTTTAAAAAATACATTTCTCTTAACCCATGCTTATTAACTAGTAACAACCCAAATGATTATTAGTCAAAGCCACTGACGCCACTCAGGATATAAGAATGACATATCATAAGAGTGACAGTATAAGAATGACAATCCCTTCAACTTCTCCATGCCTTACTTCATCCACCTCATAAGTAGTGTAGAAGAGCAAAGACAAATCCACACGTATCAGCTCTCTGCTAGCATCTACCTACTGGCTATGGAGCAAAGAATCAAACACCAGGTACCACATAAATTAAATACAGAAGTACTTCTGTAACATAATAGAATTCCAATAGGTTGCATCTCACTAACACACAGTTGCATCAACAGAGTTGTCAAAAGGTGGTTTACAACACAGACCTGTTAAGTACTCACCTAGTTCTTTAAACCTGCTGTTAGCGTCAATCAGTATATTTCGAACATTCTGAATAGCCCATGAATACAACTTTCCAAAGGTAACTTCCAGCAGCATACGATTGAAGGGTGGAATCAAATCAACATCCTTTAAGCAATCTGTTAGAGGTTCCCTTTTGTTGATTAAAAAAGGTAATTGCAAAGTTTTAAAAATGATAGCCCAGTAAGAGAATCCCAAACCAGACAAAAGGATTTGGCTTCCCTCCCCTGGCCCAACCTCCATAATAGCTCACTGGTGCAAATTTGGTACTGTCCCTGAAGTTAATAAGATGTTTCTGTGGCACAGAAAATGCTATGCTAGGACCTTAAGTTTCCCCTTCCTTGCAGGACCTTAAATTTCCCCAACCTCTGCAGTTGACCCTGTGCTCTGCCAGCACTGCATAGCAAAAGCCCACAAAACAGACCAGGGTTGGAGAAGAGAGAAGAGGAAGTTACCCTATGTTGCTTCCTTCTGGAATAAGACGTTGCCATCCACAGAACATAGCATATTGCACAGAAGGCAATAAAAAGTTTTTGGTTGCCAACTTCAGAATTGTATCTATCCCCTCTAAACGAACTTCAGCTCTTTCTAGCTGCAAGGTAACAGAGACATAACATTGTGATATTGATGTCAGTGCCATGAGAAGTAAGGCCCCCCTCGCTTGACACCAGACATGCCTTACCTGCTTCAGTAAACACTTTCTCATTTTTTCTACATCCACAGGTTCCTCTTTCAGAGCAAACTCAACAATGGTGTTGAGAAGAGCAGATTGGGGATATAAGCCTTGGACATTTTGTTTCAGCCATTTGTACTTGTGAACACCTGTGACTGTATTTATCAGTGGTTGCCATTTATCCTAGGAAATAAGAAGAAAATTCATATTCACACTCAAATTAATAATCCCAGCAGTCAGAATATAGCTTTTGCTCCATTTTAGTGCTTTTACATATGATATAAACCTTTAGAACCTTAAAGTCCAAGGCCTAGGAAGGGCTGCACAGAATTAAACTTCTGTGAGCTCCAACACTTATTCCATTTTTTTAGTTTTTAATTAGAATTTAATGGCCAGCATGAACTATTATTATTTCTAGCTACAAATAAGGAAAGGTCAACATTCACATTTAAAAGCTATCTTTATAACACATAAAAGGAAAGCCATCCAGGCTCAGTTCACATAGATATTCCAAGATCCTGAAACTCTCTTGGAACTCTCTGTCTGGAACAGTGATGCTCTGCATTCTCGGTGCTTGGGGGGGGGCACAGTGGGAGGGCTTCTAGCCCCACTGGTGGACCTGCTGATGGCACTTGGGTTTTTTGGGCCACTGTGTGACACAAAGTGTTGGACTGGATGAGCCATTGGTCAGATCCAACATGGCTTCTCCTATGTTCTTATCCTCCTCACACAGTGAAGGAATAAGTTGTGCATGCTGCCCACCCATCATACATACCAACACAAAACACACTAGTTCGCGACAAGGATTCCCCATATGTACTCTTGCATACATGATTCCCCCACTCTTTTATATAAAAGCTTAGGGGAAGCTCAATGAACACCAACGTGGGCCCTCAAATACAGTGTATCCAACTCACTCCTAAAAGGAATACCAGAATGATCATCATGATATTGTCCTGTCACACATACATGTTCCAGATGTACAAGGACTACTGTAAGGCTTATGTATATTCCACACCAAGAAATGCTACCTTAGGTGATTTGACTGGCAAGGGTCTTTTATCAACTGCCACAGGACTGTGAGATATGACACACGGCTCCTCCAAATCACTTCCCTCATTACCAATTTTGGATTCTTCCACATCAGAAGATTCAGACTTTTTGGGTACTAGTAACATAAAGAAGAAAACGACATACCATCGCTGAGTAATCCTGTAATTCTGTCACAGTTTTTCAATGAGCTACAAGCTTCTTGCTTTAGAACAAAACAAGTATCCAGTGCATTCCACCACAAAATTATACTAAAAATATATAGTGTGCATTTAAAAATATTTTTACCTCTCTTTTTTCTTCTCTCTCTAATTATCTTCTGAACAATTCTTCGCCATCGAGGCAAAGAACTTAGACTTTTAAGCTTAGACATAATGGAGAGGTCATTGCATACAGCTGGACGCAATTCATTGAAGAGGAATCTCAAACGTTCAATAACAGGAGCACAGACTTCTTTATAAGACCTTCCTTGTTCCTGGTGAGTCTTAAAGTAATAGAGCAAAGAAGTCGCATATCACTAAGGAAACAATAAAGAACAGAAAAGAAGAGGCCTGGCCTATAGATCCCAGACAAGCCTAATCTTATCAAATAGCCGAATCCAAGCAAGGTCAACTCTGGCAAGTAGCTGGATGGGAGACCTCCTTGGAATGCCAGAAGTTGGGAGGCAGGGGCAGGCTTTATCCAGCCACCTCACTGAATATCTTCCAGGCACCTAGCAGGGGTCAGTCACCAGAGGTTGTCATGACTTCCAGGTTCAAACATACTCACATTAACATATAAATACAATTTTTTAAAAAAAGACCATAGAAGAGAGGACTAAAATGGCTAATACTGCTGAAGAAACAAGTTACATATCTGATACTTACCTTGATAAGTGAACACTTCGCTTGGTAAACAACACGACATACATCTGCTACAGATTTTGGAAGTGTTCGGTGTTTAACTTGGTCAACTCCTAGCATAGCAGGATGAACAAGAGACAGCGCTATATGACCTTTATGAAGGAGAAAGAGATAAGTGTCAATGTCAAAGAAATAACTAATGCTACTAAGGTAAGAACTGAAAAATATTTTTGTGCCGAATACAGATACCTAAATCCTCATGCTTCAGCAAGCAACATAACAACAGACGTCCAACTTCTTCTACTGGGTGCTCCGGAGGGAATGTAATTGGCGTAGTCAAATGGCACTGTTTGCAATACCGCTCCACTTGACATAGGAAGTCCTGAACAAAAAAATGTACACTTAAAAGAATACATCACTAGAGTCTAATAAACCACACACTACAGTTTTAAATAAAATCATACACATTTAAAAATATTTAATTTACACAACTACTTCAGGCTAAGTAGCTGATCACCATCTCAAACCTAACTGTGCTAACAAATTAACAAGTATCCTCAACTGTGCCCCAATTTTACCCAGGCTGTGTGTATGATCCACTAGATCAACCTAAACAATAAAGATTCTTCTTACATAGTCATACACATGCATACAGAAATAAAATTGTAAACAGTAGGGACAAGGCCATGAAATTCAAGTGGCCCAGGGCCAGGAATTCAAATAAAGGTCCAAAGTAAATAAATTAAATTTAAAAAATAAAAAAATAAAAAATTATGCAAATTTATGAAATAATAAAGTTTGTAATCTCTTCCTGTTAAATACCCTATATCCTTCTAGGCCAGGTAATCTAATTTTTCTCATCCTTCCACTAACCTCTCCTCACCTTTTAGAGTATTAGCCCAGGGGTTATTATTTCTTGGAAGTATACCAGATGAGCACAGTATATGGGAAACTAACAATAATCATTTAAAGGCTTGACATACAGCCTACCTGTTTTCACTATTTGTTGACCACAACATGATTGTCTCATGAATAAGGCTGATTATTGCAGATCATTACTTGAAAACTGCCTAATTCTATATTGTAGATAAATAAAACCACCAAATGGTGCAAAGAAAAATTGTTTTAGAAGAGGCAGCCAAACAAACAGCACACTTCAAAATCTTAGTTTTATTTATGCCCTTTCAGTACTACTTTAAAAAAAAAGCAGCAAATGCCATTAGCCTATTGCTTGGCATAGTCAGGGTATGAGAAGGATGAATCAAGCCTGCTGTTGCTGTTCCACCTTGATCAGTGAATAGCATGGGACCAGGCCAGAACCAGCCATGCTTCCAGAACTAAAAGGAGCAGCCAGGCAAAGAAAAAACTGACAGATGCCTGGAGGAGAAACAGAACAAACACTGGAGGTCAGACATTGGCACCTTGCCTAACTTGCAACACTGCTTTCTACATTGTTCAGGCTTACCTATCTACACTGGCAAGCAGAAGCATTTCCACACACTCAGCAAACCATACAAGAGCCACATTGCCAATTAACTTAGGTTCCTACTGGCTGTCAGCTTTTGTAGAGAAGCTTCTGTTTCCCTGTTGTGGGGGTAAGCAGCTCCAATCCTTCCTTGCCGACACTTTAAAAGCCATAACCTTCAATCAGCTCCCACTTTGGACTCTGAGAAGCAGTGTGGGGATCATTTCCAGTGTGCTCTATAACTGGATGGATTTTTCTGATGTGAAGTCTTTTCAGATACCAACGTTCCCACTGGCTGAATGATACAACCTTTTAGACAAATTGGCCATGATAATGGAAGGGAGAAAGTCCCCAGTCTGCGAGCCCCAATCCTTAACATTACCTTCACAGTGTGATCCTGGATACTGTTGTCTGCTATAGCTTGCAGAAATGGTTGTGAGTGGTCACTCAGGGTGAGTCGATGAGAATACAGCTTTGATTTGTTAGGAGTGGTATTACCAGGACAACTGCAGTGGTCTTCATCCTTTTCCTCATTGTAACTGTAATGTATTTGACTAGTTTGCAAGCCTCCAGAGAAAATAGAAGACTTCAGCCATTCTACAAAAAGGAGCAAAGTACACTGAATGGAAAATCTGATCATACTACATTAGCTATTCTAAATTGCTTCACAGGTGACAATGCCATTCTCAGTTTAAAAAGGTATTAAGCTATTCAGAACATTGAGTATCTTCAAACTTACATGAAAGACCAGCACAAAAATGTTATGGAAGTCCTTCAAAGATCGTTACACTTGTGGCAGTGCTCATCTTGAGTCTGTTACAGAAGGAACAGGCTAAAAATGCCTTACATCACTTTTGTCTCAAGTCATTTAAAATAATTATTTTTGTTTACATTACCATAAGTATATTGTTTTATACCACTAATCCAGTACAATCTATCAAGATGGTAGCAGGTCAATGTGTTTTATGTTGCTGGCTATATATGTACAAAAAAAATCAAATGAACTGTTTAAATAAAAGAAGATGGCAGAAGGCCTCCAGATTTTTGGTCAGGGATCACTCCCAGCTCTAATATCTAAGGTTATTTTGTTTTAACCTGAAGATTCCAAGGATTAGGGATGGGCACAAACCAGGAAGGTTTGTAGTGATTCATGAAAACCTCCACAAAGTTTTCAGTTTCCTGAACTGATTTGTGGGTCATTGATTCATGAGTTGGGGGGAACTTTTGTGGGGGGAAAGCATTTTAAAATCACTGAGGTGTGCTGCTGTAGTGGTGCAACTCGGCAAGGGAAGGGAAGGCATTTAAAGAGGGCTAGCAATCAAATGAACCACAGCAAAAAACATGGCAGTTTATGGACAGTTTGCGAACAATGTAACTGCTCAAATTGTGGTTCAAGAACCAACGAACTGTCCCAGTTTGTCACAGACTTTGGTTTGTAAGTCGGTTCATGCGCATCCCAGGAATAAACCTCACAAAAAGCATGCAGTCTACAAGTAGCCCATATTCTGAAGACTGACCCTTTATTAATCCTTCACTCAACCCTGCACTTAGCCATTCATGCATGGATAATTCCTTTCATTTTCCATGTAGGGTGCTTTTGTGTCATCAATATATACTAAGTGCAATAGGGCAATTATTTTCCAAGAATGGTAAATTTTTATGCACAACTGCATTACTTGCTTTCACAATCAAAGACTAGCATCATATCTAAAGGTTTAATGAAGAATTTAACTTGCTCAAGGTTAACTGACCCCTTGCTTCTGTATTTTCACTTCACTGCTTTAACCTGCAGTGATTTTCCCTGCACATATGGAGAAATTGCTGTAACATGCTTGGTCAGTTCTGAAGTTTTATATCCACTCACAGGAATTATGTAACTTTACCTTTATCAGAAGTTATAGCTATCATCTAGCCAGAGTGACTTTAAGCCACAGGCCCACAAAAACAGGACAAAGCTTTCCAGATTTTGTATTTGATAAATATATATTTAATTAAATGTATTCTTACTGGCACATTCAACCTCCACTGGAGAAAGTGGTGTACTCATTGCAAGGTAGGAAGCATGCAGTCCAAGAAGCAGCCCTAAGTTTCTTTCGGTATCTATGAGCGGTGATGACAGACTACCAATATCCGGTGTAGTGATTACTTCCTGGTCAGGCTATAATGGAAGCAACATCAGATTTAAGATTAAAACCAAATATCCACAACCTATCAAATACTATTACTGACCAGGAAAAAAAAAACTGAATTCAATTTGCTTGAGATTCTTTGTACTCTGGATCACATTAAGAACAGGAAAGAAGGTTGCAGAAAAGGTTAGTAAGGGCCACAGAGAGCAGCTGTTAGTTGTATTGTGAAAAAGTCCCCACAGTCCAAGTTCCAAACAAGCAGCACTGCAACTCAGATGTCCTCCCTCGTCAGCCGGAACTGGAAGTCCTAGTCTAAGTTTATTGCTCCAGAGAGAGAGTGCAAGACATTAAAAATACAGGTTTTCAGATTCTTATCTCCAAGTACAATTATCAGAATTTGCTTTAAAAATGAAAATCAATATCCTTAGGATACTGCGAAGTAGCATATGATGCCACTGTCCATATACTGTAGAACAACTGCACTGACAGAGTCCAGGCCCCTGACAGCATTATCTGCTACAAACTCAGGATCTTTCAACCATCTGCACATCAAAGCAGATACTTCCTTCAAATGCATACTCATACACACTTGAATCTATCCCTTAACCTAATGAGATCATCACAAAGAAGTAGAAACAGGTCATCCCTTAAGATTTGTGTCCCAGCGTTCTCAAAGACAGGAACAAACTACACAAACTGGAGACTGCTTCCCTTAAGTTTTACCTCCATATACTGGCCAACACAGAAGGCATGCATTGACTCTCTTGTATCTTCAAATTGCAAAGCGGCTTCCAAAGCAACAACTGGATCCTCTCCTGCAAACTGAGCTACAAGAGAGAGAAAAATATTCAGAAGGCAGTGTTCAAATAAATGTCCTCTGTTTCTATATCTGTTGGGGAAATAAATCTCACCAAGTATGCTGCTCCCAGTTAATGACTGAGTTTGGAAATCCTTTATGTCATACACTTTGCCATCAATCACAGTCCAGAAGCCGCCATCTTTATTGTGGTTTTCCAGATCAGCTTTCCGTATAAGTGTAACTTCCTCATTATTTCTGCAATTCTGTCCTGTAAAGAAGGAACCTAACAGTTGAAAGAAAATATGTTATTTCTATGGTTCACAAAATGATGTGATAATTCCAACAGTGTAGTTTTTCTTGTGACATGTTGTAATCTTATATTTAGTCTACATGCCTCAGAATGTACAAAGATAAGCTAAAATTTATGCTAAAAAATTAGCAAGTGTTATATGTATTTTCATGTAAAAACATACCCATGATTCCAGGCCAAGCTAAGTCTTCATTGTCATCTCTCTCTTTTCCAGGAGCCAAATGATTAAATCTATCCAGATGTTCTAATAGGCCAGCCAGCAAAGGAATTGCACCCGCTTCCTGTATTAGCCCAGCATTTTTACTGAGGAGGAGTACAATAGATACTACTAACTCTGGAAGGAGCACTCCTAAAGGAGGGAAAAATGTACTCCATAAAGAACTTATACGTGCATTCTTGTTAACACATTGCCATTTAGATCTCTCTAATATTTGCTCAACAGTAAACATGACAAACCTATACCTGTTAGGTCTCCATCCACAACACGAGATACTTCTGCAAAATGCCTATGAGTAGTTGATGCAATGCTAGTTGCTACAGGAAGTATGTCTCCAATGTGTGTACACAGAAGGGCTGTGTATTTCTTCAGCAAAGAACCAACTCCAAGAAGCTCAGGACCTGTCAGAAAGGGGGAAAGGAGAATGCTAATTTCAGAAAGACAGCATTTACCCATACTTAAAGTTGCACGGAAAGCAGCCATTTAAACAGCTTTCTTAATCAATTAAGATTTTTTTTTAGTCACATACAAGAAATATTCATTTCGTTAAAAAAAATTTAACATCTTACTATAAGTAATAGGGATCTGACCAGCACCATCTCCTGGATACAGCTTACTAACTAGCAAGCGCTGAAAACGCAGCAGCAAGTCCAAAGAAGCAGATCTTTCCTTATTGCAGTGTTCATGATCCAAGCAGGAAGAAATGCGACGGGCCACATCTTTAAGCTTAGCTATCGTTTGTGAAGCAATGTTCCTGGATGGGAATGAAATTTTTAAAGAAAGTCTTTTTAAACCTCTCTCAATTAAACAAGTACCAAGCCAAGTGAACACTGACTAAGCTTTTGTTGTGCTTTTTCTTACAAGTCAGAAAGCACAAGCATTTGGGTAATGATTGTAAATACAGCCCCATGTTTTCAAATAATCTTTTTTTTCTAAAAATTATCATTATATAGTGCTTGCAATTTCCCCCTGACCCCTTTGGAAATAACAAAGTTGACTACATAAAACACTGGAAAGTACAATCCTGAAATGTTTTGTAACAAGATATTCTTACAGTTTTACAGTAATGTTGAATACCTGCTGATAGGTACAAAAAAAATCTAATTGAGGTAGTTTACAATATTGGTCAGGATTCAAAGAGCTACTTTAGGCAAGACATAGAGCTTGGCTATGCCCAAGATAACAACAAACTTGCTTTCCCCATTGCTGTATCATAATCTGTTTTTGAGAGTCTTTTCAATTTCAAAAGCAGTTTTCCATACAACAGAAGAATATCTAGCTATAACAAATTCCCCAGGATCCCTTTATCTTCTTCCTGACTGCGCAGCCCCTTTTCTTTCTTCTTCATTTTTGTGTCTGTCCCACCCAGTTGTTCAAATGTATACAGAATTATGTAATCCAGTCAAGGTATCTGAGGGACCAACTACAATTCTTTTTCTTAGTGTGACATGGCATATGAGAGGCTGATAGTTTAAAACTATCAAACAGTTTTATTTTACTTATGAGGGGAAACAGGGAAGCATCAGGTTTCGAGCTTAGGAGGTGAACAAGCAATAAGACTGAGGTAACTTTGTATAAACATAATAGATAGTTTGTCACAACCACATAGCTTTTATGTTATTCAGAAAGGTCTTTGAATTGAGGAGAAAGATTTCTTGGCAGTTTCTGCTTCAATAAACAAGCATAAATGCCTTTGTCTCCAAAACACTTAAGTGGATGAGGGCAGGAGCATTCAGACACACCCTTCTTAATCACTTAATAGGGATCACCCCCTTCACTAGAAGTCATTTCCACTCTGTGCCACAGTTCCAGTCTAAATCCACTGAAATCAATGGGCTTAGACTAAAGTAATTTTTCTTAGGGCTGCGTTCGTAGTCACCTAGATTATTAATTTATCTGAATTCATCTGAAGACACTGTTCATAGCATCTCAACTAAAGGAGGACAATGGCTCAGGCAGAGCCTTGACAAAACCTACCTTAATAATTGCTGGATTAGTTGCACTAGAGGTAAACTTTGTTTTCCTGCAGATTCATAAATCCCAGTATTAATAAGGTCTTTGTCCAATGGTGTTCTGCTCCTATGAAGTGATGATGCATTTGCTTCCTGCTCATCAATTTCTTTTTCTTTCTGGGCTTCTTTTTTTGCCTCTATGTCCTACAAAATTTGAAGTTCACAGTAAACATTAATTTTATTTCTACAACATAGTAATGGAATTGTGCACTGAATAAGATATATACAGTAATGTTTGGCCAGAAAGACTGCATTAATGGTGGCTTGGATCCACCAGAGCATTTCTGCAGCCAGAAGAATCTCTACTCAGAGCATGACTTTCCCACTTCTCCCTCCTGCCGCAGTCTGAAATGCGCCCCCCCCCCCAACACACTGTTCCTTAAGAGTATTTTGGGCTGCAGCAGGAAGAAAGAAATGAGAAAGCTGCAGTCCACAGGCTGAAATCCTTCTATGCACAGAAATACACGAGTGGATTCAAGTCACTGGCTTGGATTCTATGCAACCCAAACACAGCAGTGCTTTTGTAAGGACACAGCCTATCACATCCATGGAATCCTGTCTTTGGGGTCAGTTAACCCCCAGAAACAGCACAGTGCAAGGGAGGAGGAGGGAAAACTTGTGAAGATCAGTAACCTCTATCAGTCCACAAGTGCCCTCCACTGGCTGAAAATATATTTAGGACATTTAGTTAGCACATAAACTTATGTTTCCAACAGTCAACACACATGGTAAATGGCCACTATTTTCCCCTAGTCTTTGTTAGTACAAACTTTCAAGAGTTTAAAATATAGTGACCCAGAGTTCTAAACCATGCTGAACTCCACATTGAGAGAAAATCTGATCTTCCTAAACAAAAGTATACATTCTATAATACCCCACACATACTAATGCTCTGTATATATGCCTTGCCTAATCGTCCTATAAAGAAACTACATTTCTGGTCCAAACTTCTACCACTGAATGAGGCCTATTGGCAACAAACTTGCTTAGCAGATGTTGCCAACTATTTTGTTTTTATTGTTTCTGTATCAGTACACTGTGAAAATATACCTGAATTTCTGCAGTGATAGCAGCATTCAATGCAGACTCTAGACCTCCATCAGCCATCAAGCTTCCAACCAACAGATCAATCATAAATCTACGACCAGGACTTACGTTTGTTTCATTCCCCGAAACTGAAAATACATAAAGAAGTTACTTGCCTGGAAACCTAACAAATGCTTGCATATAAGCATGACAATCCAGTATGCTGACACCCAGCTCTATCTACTGATGGACAGCCGATCTGACAATGTCCCAAAAAACTTGGACCAGGCATTGCAAGCTGTGGCTGGATGGCTTAAACTGAGCCGACTGAAGCTGAATCCGATGAAGACAGAGGTCCTTTGCCTGAGTCGCAGCAGTCTGGGTGGGAGAATTCCCCTACCAACATTTGACGGTGCGCCACTGACAATGAAACACAAGGTCAGAAGCGTGGGGGTACTACTGGAGTCCTCCTTGACAATGGAGGCCCAGATAGCAGCAACTGCAAATCCACCTTTTTCCACCTTAGGCAGGTGAAACAGTTGGCTCCTTTCCTTGACCATAGCGATCTGGCAACTGTGATCCATGCAACTGTCACCTCAAGATTGGACTACTGTAATGCCCTCTACATGGGGCTGCCCTTGTCACAAACCTGGAAACTACAGCTACTGCAGAACGCAGCGGCCAGGCTGTTATTGGGACTGCTCAGGTGGGAACACATACAGTCGGCGCTGCAAGAACTGCACTGGCTGCCAATAGTATACCGGATTCACTACAAGGTGCTGGTCATTACCTTCAAAACCCTTTATGGCTGAGGACCTGCTTATCTGAGGGACTGTCTGTTCCCTCACATTCCCCAGAGGGTACTAAGATCGGAAGCTCAACATCTTTTAGTGATCCCTGGGCCGGGAGAGGTGAGACTGACGGCTACCAGGGATCGAGCCTTCTCAGTAGCAGCCCCCTACTGGTGGAACCAGCTGCAGGAAGAGGTTAGAGCCTTGTGGGACCTCACCCAGTTCCACAAAGGCCTGTAAGACCACACTCTTCCGGCTTGCTTTCAGCTGATTTTGAGACTTATAACAGCAGGAGGACTCTAGGAAACACTGATGTCATCAAAATTGAATGACACCAAAGTATTATTAACACCAACTGTTTTAAATTGTTTAAAAATTTTAATTCAATTTTATTATGATGATGCACTAATGTGTTAGTTTCTTATTGTTATTATGATTATTGTTGTAAGCCACCCTGAGCCTGCCTTGGTGCGGAGGGCGGGATATAAATTTAATAAACTTAAATTTAGGCAACCACGTTTTTCCTTCTGAAACATACCTGCACTCGGCAAAAGTGCTGACAGAGCCCTCGCTCTTTCCTCAGCAGTTGGGAGCAACACAGACCACCCACTTTGCAACACTGCTTGGGCAGCTGACTGAACAGTGTTCAATACGCCAGCATTACTGGCTAAAGTCACCACTGTCTGTTTTAAGCTGTTCAGCAAAACACTGCCCAATCCCAAACCAAGACACTCTGGGTCTACTTGGTGACTTATTGCAGCATGAAGCTGAAAGACAAAATCACAAAGTTTAATTGAACAGTAGTAAAAATGAAACAAACTAAGCCCAAACAGATAAAAGCCATTATTTGATAGTATTCACAGAGAGTTGCATACAGCTACCGGAGATTAATAATCAAGATACACATTCCGTGATGGCAAGCTGTTAATCAGTACGTGATAGCTGAATATTGCAAAGCAGTAAGGAGCAGTAATGTGAACAGCATTGATTCAAGTGGATCACCATGCTGGTGTGAAGCAGCAGAAAAAAGTTAGAATCCAGTGGCACTTTTAAGACCAACGAAGTTTTATTCAAGGTATAAGCTTTTGTGTACATGCACACTTCTTCAGATATACTGAAAATGGAAGTTACCAGCCCATATATATAATTAGAGGGTAAGCAGCAAATCAGCACAAGCATAATTAAAGGTGTTTAAAAGATGCAAGCACCAAACTGGAATACGGTCCCCATTTGTTTGGGTTTAATTCCAGGGGGAACCATAGAAAAGGAAATAACTATATAAAAATTGGAGATAGATGGGCAGATGTACCCTTCTTCATTGTGGAGAGGAGATGCAAAATATAATTACAGAAAATATCATGATTGTGATATATTTAAAAGCCAGAGCTATTTTTCTAAGCATTTAGATCTGATTTTATTTAGGAATCGTTCAACTGGCTGAAATGCAACCTACCTGTAGCCTTAGAAGGTTCAGGGTAGCCACAGCCATACATTCTTTCTCCTGTGGGGGTGGCCAATCTGAAGTGCCATCCATTCCTTCAGTCACTTGTCTCAGTAAGAGATCCAGTTGTTCAAATGTCATAGGACAAACATCTACCACAAAAGGCACACGTAAACCAATAGACCATTCTGAACAAGAGGACCAGGCGAAGCTCTAAATGAAATAGTTAATAAAAATCTAGAATTAATATAAATATAGATGAGAGGAAGTTTTAAATCCAATTGCCATAATCAAACATACATCCCTTAACAGCCTATTCAAAAAGAGCCTAAAACGAATATTTAGGGAAAGTAACCAGGTACTGAAAGTCACCCAGTTTAGGGAAACTTGTTCCAAGCGGAACAAATAATTATGTGAGGCATGGCAAACATTCTGTGCCTCTTCCTTACTCAGTCTGTTCAAGGACTGGATCACTTCTTCCCACTGCTGAGCTCAGAACATAGAACAGTATTCCCCAAAAGCACAAGTTCTCCCCATCTCCACCAAGCATAACAGTTCCAACGCATGATAAACAAAAGAAATATATAATGAAGGCTGCTGGCCTCAAATAATGCTCAATCGCATGAATCTTTGTGAATGTTTTTTCTGTCACTCACACAAGGCAGTTACTGCAAATTCCAGTCCAGAAAGAAAAATAATGTGATGTAAAGGGAAACACGCGATAGTTTTGTAGGAAAGCATTAGTGGTGTAGTAGTTAGATTGTCTGACTAGGATCTGGGAGACCCAGATTTGACTCCCCATCCATAGAAGCTTGCTGGATAACCATGGGCCAGTAATACACTCTCACCTTAACCTATCTCACAGTCACAGAGTTGTTGTGAGGATAATAGAGGAAAGAACAATGCAAGCTGCTTTGGGCCTCTGTGGAGAAAGGGGCAGGGTATATAGGAAGTAAATAAATTACACAAAATGGAATCTTTGGGTAAAAAAAGAAACTCCAAGGAAACACTCTTACAACTCAGCATTTCATGTATATGCATCCTTAGCTGACTATGTCCTAACTGAATCCTCAGTGTCCTCAAACGAAAGATATAAAAGAATATTCCACAACCAACACCAATTTTTTTACAAAAGGCTGGAAGTCACACACACACACACAAGATTTAAAACAAGCATATATAATATGCAAACAAAATGAATTAGTTAGAATATGCAGTGCAAAATTTTACTAGAGTATGAACATATGAAGCTGCCTTATACTGAACCAGACCCTTGGTCCATCAAAGTCAGTACTGTCTACTCAGACTGGCAGCGACTCTCCAGGGTTTCAAGCTGTGGTTTTTCACGCCTATTTGCTTGGACCCTTTTTAGTTGGAGATGCTGAGAATTGAACCTGGGGCCTTCTGCTTACCAAGCAAATGCTCTACCACTGAGCCACCATCCCTCCCCTTAGTATATATAATATAGAAATACCATAGGCACGACCCTACGCAAAGTAACACCCTTCTAAACCCACTCACTTCAATGTACTTAGAAAGATGAAATTCTGCTTAGGACTGCACTGCTAATGTTCCTTGGTGACCCATTCCCACATGCTGCAATTTAGTAAAAAATATGGTGTGAATCAGTCCCAAAAGATATATGAATGCTAAGCAGAAGCCTACCTGAGCTGGCCCACAAGCAATACCAACAATGTGCTTGGAATCTAACCCAGGAAGAGCAGTAGGCTTGGGTTTGGTGATCCTCAGGGTGTCAAAATGTTGGCATTGATCATTGCTACCCCAGCTGTATACTTCACTATCTTCTGTGAGTGCTAAACAATGTGTAGATCCAGCTGCTACATCTATTACTTTTTTCCCTGGAGGAAAAAACAAGTGTCATACACAAATGATTAGAATGGCCCAATATTAAAGCCAAGTCATAATGACAGGTTAATTTTAATTCCAACCTTGAACTGTTTAGTAAAGTGAAAATTTAGCAAGAAACCCTTGAGTCTGTTCCAGCAGGAACCCAAATATACAAAATATTCTCTCCCTAAACTAATTTTTTTAAAAAATTACAATGCATTTTAACATCTTTAGTAGGAGCCTTTTTACTTACCTTGCAGACCTTCAAGCAATTTGGGATATCGAACATGTTCTTCTGTTCCATGGCCAAGTCTCTGATTGTCACCTTTTCCCCAGGAGTAGACCTGTCCGTCTTTTGTCAGAACCACTGAAAACTGACTCCCGCAACGCACTTTAACAATATCCAAATCTTGCAGTTTTTCTATTAGTTTGGGAGTCTTGCAGCCATCACTGCCACCTCTTCCTAATTTCCCGTAATCTCCATCACCCCAAGACCACACTTGACCTGGAAAAAGTAGATATCTCATCTGAAGTTTTAGTAATCTTGTTTTGACTTTAACAAAATAAAGTTACAAGAACAGGAAAGTGCTGGGAGGCAACACTTTCAGCAATTTTCCTATCCGTTTTTGTTAAACGTGGCAGGTTGGCTCAGGCTGAGCGGGCTGAATTTGAATCCAACGAAGACAGAGGTCCTTTGCTTGAGTCGCGGTCCCCTGGGAAGGGAAATCCCCTTGCCGGTCTTTGACGGTGTGCTGCTGAAAGCAGCCCATAAGGTCAAGAGCTTGGGGGTTCTTCTGGAGCCTTCATTATCAATGGAGGCACAGATAGCGGCCGCTGCCAAGTCCGCGTTCTTTCATCTTTGACGGGCGAAGCAGTTGGCCCCCTTCCTGGAGCGCCGTGACCTAGCAATGGTGATCCATGCTACGGTCACCTCGAGACTGGATTACTGCAACGCCCTCTACATGGGGCTGCCCTTGTGCCGAACTCGGCGGCTGCAGCTGGTGCAGAACGCGGCGGCTAAGCTATTGTTGGGGCTCCCAAGGTGGGAGCACATACAGCCAGGGTTCGTTACAAAGTGCTGGTTATTACCTATAAAGCCCTATATGGTCGAGGACCTGCCTACCTGAGGGACCGTCTCTCCCCATATGAGCCCCAGAGAGCGCTGAGGTCAGCTGGAAAAAACCAGCTGAATATCCCTGGGCCAAGGGAGGCCAGATTGAAGGCCACCCGGGATCGGGCCTTCTCTATTGCAGCTCCACTGCTGTGGAATCAACTCCCAGAGGAGGTACGGGCCCTACGATGCTTAGATCAATTCTGTAGGGCCTGTAAGACCCATCTCTTCAAAATAGCCTTTCAACTAACGACAAGCTAGGAAGTGCCGCTGAAAATGCTTTTAGTTACTGAATTCTATTGAAGATCTAATGTCTATAGCACCATATTGTTATTGTTAATGTTAATTTTAATATAATCTGTAAATTGTTTTAACCATGATTTTATAAGTATAACTTGATGTATAATGTAGTTTTATGCTGTGAGCCGCCCTGAGCCTGCCTTGGAGGGGAGGGCGGGATAGAAATATAAAGTTATTATTATTATTAAAAGGAGTTTATAACTTCACTGGAGTTTTCCATAAATGAGTGGTTGAATTATTTAAATCTTATATGCTTAACATAAAACATAATATACCATGATTCCTCCACCACATACATTTGGTTGACCAGAAATCTTGAGAAGAACATGAGAACTGGATGCAACGTGGAAGCTACAGCTCTAGGGGAGACCTTAGTTAACTGTGCCATTTCCCCCATCACCACCATCCTGACATGAGCAGAAGTGCCTTCCAGTGGCATACAGAATACTTCCTAACCAAATCAGATTGTTCGATATATTCTAGGATTTTCCTATAACAGCCTCTCAAAACTGCTGAGGGCATCAATTGTGTCAGCTGGACTAGCTCCCAAAATTTCACACAGATTCAAAAGAAATAGTTTCATGATGATTCCACGGGCAACTAAAACTGGCAGGCCTAATTATGTTCTTGCTTGGGCAACTTACCATTTTCAGTCACTGCAAGAGTCTGAGCATCACCACTCCCACAGGCCACATCAATAACTTTGAGTCCTTTCAGCCCCGTAACTAACATTGGGATTGTCTGATCTTCACTGGAACCTTCAGAACAAGCAAAAACAAAAATATGTGTTACATTTCTTTGTTCAAGTCACTCTGAGTCAGATTTAAGCTCTATAACTTCATAAGATCAGTTAAGGAACCATCTCCAACATACCATGGCCCAGTCTGCCATAGTTCCCTCGACCCCACGTGTACAACTCTCCTTCAGCAGTGATTGCAGCACTGTAAGTGCTTCCACATGCAATATGTATGACATGCTTTCCAGCCTGCTTCCCAGACAGAGCAGAAATCATCTTTGGTTCTTCTAAAGGTCTATTCAGAAAAGAAAAAGAAAAAGTACAAATGTTTCAAAAGTGATCGCACTGAACAGGTCACATAAATTACATGGCAGAATCATTTATTAAGATGATGAAATTGAAAGAAATGCCAATTAAAGAAACATTTTGATTTTTTTTCTATACACTACAGCAGACTAGCGAAGCGAGAGTGCATTTCAGCATTCAAAGTGCCACATTTCTTTTTTTATATAATGTGGCAAGTGAAGATGCCTACAGGGTGAGGACATGGTGGTGGCAGCAGAGTAAGGTTAAACCAGCAAGACACAGCTGGCTGATGGGTGCTTCTGCAATCCTGAGAGAAGAGGATGTGCCATTGAGCTAGTGGGAGTGGTGGCAGGGGGAAGCAAAGGCCCCATCATTTGGTATCTTGGATCACTGCAACAGTTGGAGAGGTATTTAAAGATGAGAATACACAGGAGTTGGATGTGGAGGATAAAATTAACACGATACGCAGAGGACAGTGAGAGAGCACCATGCAGCCAGTGAAAGAAGTGAAATAACTCCCCCCTGTGGGAGGAGATGGCAAGAGCAATCTTTGGCAATAAAAGCAGTGTTGACTATACCCTGTGCCTTACTTGGGGGACATGGAGACCCCAGCCTTCTGTGAGCACACATGCTCCCTCCTCCCCACTCCAGGCCAGAGGTGGATCCAGCGCCTACACACAGACACCACATATTTTTCTCTACAATCCCTCATATATGAAGATTTAAACCAAGTATTTAGAAGTCTGCAGAGCCTTTTGCCAAAAATGAGGATTACTTTTCAGAAAAGCAGTAATTTTTTAAAACCATAAGTATCTCAGGGATTTATAAAATTATATTTCCTTAATATTGGTTTGTTTTCTTGTTGTATCCTTAATAGTAACTGTATTACACTCAGTAAATTTCTGTACATATCTCATGCCCTATGGCCATCCAGGCAGCACTAACCTATCCAATGCCACAAGTTATGCCTTACCACATATCCTCAGCCATTTACCCTCTCTCAAGAAGCATATATAGGACTAACATTCTGTACTGATTCTCAGTACTGATACATTCTCAGTACTGATGCACGTACTGAGGATCATATTTTGCTGACAGACCTTTCCAGACACCCAGTGTGTTTAAGCAGTCAGTGAGTTTAAATCTTGATTGGACCATCCATCACCAAATCCTTTTCTAAACTGAAGAATTTCCCATAACCCTTTGAAATATACACTGCAATTCCTGAAAACACTCATCCTTTCTCTAGTTTAGCTATTAATTTCTACATACAGATATTCTCAGCAAGCTGGATTCCGGAATGTTGCCCCTGCTCTATATCACAAATACAAGCTTGACATAAACATTGGCTTATAGTTGCATGTTGCAAGAGATTCCCCTGCTGAGCAGACTGTATCAGTGTGTGCCAGAAATGCAAGGGAGCCAAGGCGAAGAGACAATTAGTGATTTAACACACTTTATATCTAAAGGAGTTGCTGGGAGGGAAAAGAGTAAAGAGTATCCTAGCAAACAGAAGAAGATTCAGAAAGCAGGATTTTAGCAAGTTCATAACTGGTTATATGTTACTGAACTTAAAATATGCAATATACTTATTAACTCATACTTTTACACATCTTAAGCATTTTTTCTTCCCAGAGACTGGTGCATCATGAATAGCCATAGTACAACCCATTACTTAACTGGCATGTAAATTTATGGGAAACACATTTTATGTTCCTAGTCACTATAACTTTAGTACACTTACACAGTATCTCCATGGCCCAATCGCCCACCATCTCCACAACCCCAAGAGAAAACTTCTCCAGTAGCTGCCAGTGCAAGGTAGTGGTGACCATCTGAATGTGCTGCAATCTTCACAATAATTCTAGAAGCAAGACTCTGTACCAACTGTGGAACCTACAAGTGTAAAATATACAATGTACCCCAATCAAAACATGTCTTATGTCTAAAGGAGGAGATAAACACAAAGAAAACTGTTACTTTAAAGAAATTATAGGCTAGGCATAAAAAAAAATCAATTAAATTAATGAAATGACCTTTCTACAGTTTAACATTTCCACTAACAGTGTATTGAAAACAGCAACCAACCATTTCCACTAGCCAAAACAAACTTTACAAGTATTTCTAACATAAACTAAGGAGGCAAAAACAATACAACAAGCTACTGCCAAAGCAATTTGTAGTACAATTCATTAGCTACACTACTGAAACACTATTTAACAGAACAGATATGAAGACAAGATTACCAAACTACTGGTTATTTTGTTAGCATAGCCCTATTATATTACCTGCAATACAAAGATTTATTTTATTAGCTACAGTTTTAACAGCTACAATAAGAAAATAC
The DNA here is from genome assembly GCF_032191835.1 of Heteronotia binoei. Classification (NCBI taxonomy): domain Eukaryota; kingdom Metazoa; phylum Chordata; class Lepidosauria; order Squamata; family Gekkonidae; genus Heteronotia; species Heteronotia binoei. The sequence goes on from NC_083225.1 coordinate 58,003,985, forward strand.
TGGGAAACAAGTAGAAAAACTTACCAGTGTGTCACTATTGTATGCTTGTGTATAAACACGCCCATTTCTAGATAAGATCAAAAAGCGTTTCTCTGAGCAAGCAATCTGTGTAACCCCAAGATTAGCAAGTCCTTCACACTGAATTGGGCCACTTACATTTGCATAATATTTCCATCCTATTAACCCCCATGCTATGACTTCTTGCAAAGAACCCTGAAAGGCAAATATTTGTTTTAGAACACATTTCAAAATAAAACCATCCTCTTAAGGATATTCTAGATTAAGAGTTATTTTGTTTCTACAAGTTTCTGCTTCAACATGCAGCTTTATGAACATGATTAAAATTAGAAACACATGAGATAAGGATGCACACATAGCAAGACAAGTAAAAAGTATCTGAATTGATGGATTTCCAAAGCCATGTAGAAGTATAATGGGGCAAAAGCTTTAACATTTTCTTTTTGTATCAGTTTAACAGAGAAGTTGTTTCTCAATAGCATATTATCCCCTGAAAATTGAAAGGCACGTAAAAACAAAAAGTTTGACGTTGCTGTAGATGGAAACATACAAAATATTCATATAGCCATGCCATATGATACAATTTTGAAAGTGAAGATGTCAAAAAATTACTTTGTAACACAGCCTAAAGAGGCTCTAACCTGATCTTTAGAGACTGCTGTTTTATACTAATATCTTCTATTACCAAAATTCACAACTCGTGCACATTACCTTATGAGATGTAGGCGAGCTGCACTGTGGAGGCATGCAAGGAGTTGCCAGGCGATCTAAATGAGCCATAATCACAACGGCTGTTTGTCTTAAATCAATTGCTAGCTCGTTGTCTTGTGGCAGTATTAGGTATCTTAGAAAGTTTTCATTGGGGCTCAGAGGGTAGGTCAACATCTTTAAAAGATATTAAGAGCATTTCAGGCAGAATTTCCAACCCACAGTACATTTCACTATTTATTCTTCCAAAAATTCCTTGTCACAACTCAAAAGTTTTTTTATTTATTTATTTATTTATTTATTTGGGATTTATATCCCGCCCTTCCCACGAATGGCTCAGGGCGGCTTCCAACAATTAATCAAACTTAAAAGTAAACAATTTCAAATATAAAACAGTTAAATAATTTAAGCAGTTAAAACATTAAAACAGAGTAATTCAGTTTTTTTGAAGCTTTAATACAGGATACAACAGCTAACAGCTAATAACCTCCACTTTGCAAATGAAAATAAGCATAATAACATGATCCAGTAATTAACACAGCAGCATAAGAAAGTCTTTCTCTGGCTATCAGCATAGTTATTAAAACATTTTCAGTTTTCATTTCAACTGACAATGCAAATATGCAAGTTAAGCTAATTTTCTCCACTCATGTTCATAATGATGCGAGAAAGAAAGCACGAAATGCATGATTTAAAATATAATTTATTTTCAATCTCACACTAAAGAGTTTTTTCCTATTGTTCTTGGAAAACAGATGGTCAAGCACAATAAAGACACATCACATGATATAACCATTAACAGGGATAGCATTACAGTAAGTTGCAACTTGCAGTGGGCATCACAATCTTCACATAAACACATTTCATTGCAGCATATCCTATCAACATCAGTGAAAAGTCATTGCCTGCCAGTGTGCTTCAGATCACAGTCTAAATTAATTTCAATATAAAAGTGAATACCTGAAGGTCTTCTTCGGTACTGTTCATGTCCTTATTGCTAATTATACTCTGAAACCTTTGCAGCAAAGGAAGGAGAGGGGCACTGGTTCCCTGTGCTGATCGTTCATTGTCTGTTTCCCTAGTGCCATTGTCCCAAAGCTGAAGCAACAGCATAACAGCAGACAACATTTGGCTGGAAAACAGAATCATACCGAGATTGACTATGCTGAGAAAGTAACCCTTTTTACCATTTCTGTCACAAACAGAGAGGTTAAAAGTCCCTGCTTGCCCTCAAGACAAGGTAATAAAGACTGGCATGCTTACATTCCCCTACGCAGACTAGGAAGCAACAGATTTCTTCAGTAGCCTACCTTAGAGTGCCTCTCTGGACAGCCAATTCCAGTAGTATAGCAAGTGCCAAGTGCTGATCTTGCAATGGAATGTTCCCTGATCCTTTTGAACCTGGGGCTCCATGGATGTCTCTAATTTAACAACAGGAAAAAAGGAAAATAATTAATGTTCTATACATGTAAGTAAAAACCAGTGTATAATATAATGTTGCCACACAAAATCTACCTCAACCGTTGATTGCTCTTTCCTAATTTTTTCAAGAGCATATTGTTAATCAAACATTTTACTCTTTTACTTTGAGCTGCATTTACAAAATAAACTCCATATCTAAACGTCAGTTGTGCAATTAAAAAAATGGAAAAAAATACAGCAGAATACTTCCTCATTTTTATTGTTTTCCAAGCAACACTTAAAATATCTAATTTCAATTTGCTGAGAGGGTTATGCAAACAAACATCATACTACAACTACTGACTGGAATTTTTCAAGGTGAAACTTGAACTCTGGCCTAAGCAACACTCAAGCAGCATTTAAAGTAACTTACCCAGTTACAACAGACCTTAGAAATTTAGTTGCTCTCTCCACAACTTCCAACCATACAGATGATACTGTTCCTTCATCAAAGAGAGATGCTTCTGGCAATGCTCGAAGGGCATCCAGTGACTCCTGTAACAATTCGCTGCAAAGGTCCGCATCCTCACCTAACGTTAATGTTGTGTGTGTTAGTCCTGTTAGAATATTTTGCATTATAGGAGATACGATACAACTTAAGTTAAAGGCATCTCATCAAAACTGGTCTGCAGGTTTGGGTGATTACAAAGCAACATTACTGCTATAATTTATATCAATAAAATGGAATAAACAGAAGTCTTACTGCTATAGTCCATACTGATAAAATTGGGGGAGGGGGGACAATAACAACTAAAAAAGGGTAAGAATAAAGATAAAATTATATGGCGCTTGCAAAATGAAATATTCAAGCAACCAGTTCTGCGCATCAAAGGAGGCTTTGGGCTTGTGCTTCTCAGTCTACCTGCCTCAGAACAAACTGATGTTGCAACTGAAGGGAAGTGCAAAAGCATGCAAATCTGCTGTTCAAAGTCAAACCCCACTGGATTTGCACATCTCCTTGAACGTCTCAAACATGCCTCTTTGTTTCACAGTGTAAAAGCAGCACATGCACAATAAATCATTCTCTCTCAGAGCCATAACTTCAAAAAGTGAGTCAGCTAGGAACTGATTAATAAAATTCCTAAGATTAAATTTATACATCTACAGTCACTGAAGGGACATACAATAGCTAAATGACAATTCTATTACTACACAAATCCTATCAGCTATACAGAATCATTCTACTGTACCTGATCTCCAAGCTCTACGTAGGAATGCAAATGCAAATGAAAGGGCTGCTCTGGATCCTACACGTGCAAGACCTTCTACACCTTTGCCTACAGGCCTGGGGCTGTAACAAATACAAATCAGTTAAGGAAAAATGTATCTATTTCTTGATCAAAAGTATACAGTCTCTTTCTAGATGTTAAAGACTTGGGAATTATCCTAAAAACCCCAAAAGGATCCAAGGAATTGCATAGAGCCAAGCTCTAACACCCATTTTTTTAAACTGTTGCTACATAAAATACTGATAATCTTGCTAGTACAAAACCAAGATTATAAAGTGATATTAGTATACAGTCATACTCACAATCACCACTAGAGATATGATTTTGCTGAGTAAGTGTACCCAGTGGGCAAATGGCAAAGAGGGGGTAGATTTTCTGGAAGAAACCAGAATACCTTTTTTTGTCCACCGCAGGCAGGGGAATATTGCTGCTTTTCCATTTCACCTTGACATTATCCTGTAGAACTGCTCTATCTAATGCAATAAAATAGCGTTCTAAGATGGCAAGTCTCTGCTTTAGCCTCAGAGCAGACAGAGTGGTGGTGGCAGTTTTTTTGGCTAGCACTTGCTGCTCCTTTACCAGTACATAAAGGCACTCTTTAAGCTCATTCACGTCTGCAAAGAAGAAAAACAGAAAAAGGTTACTATTCTAAAATGTAGGCACAACACACACAGCTATTCAAAAACTGAACATAACTGAAATAACCTGATGTTTTATTTAAAAAGAGAACTGCATCAATGCCACTCTATTATTCAGGAACAATAACATCTGAATACTTGGGGTACAGTGCAGTGTAAAGTTGAAATGAGCACAAAAGAACATACTAGAGTTACCATGCTATTTTTCTTTTAAGATGCAAAAAAAAATCCACCTTAGAAGGAGAAAGTTTCAGTATTCTTGCATAAGATATTACAAATATATTGATAAATATTACTTTAAGCTGCCCTGACCTGTAAAGGCCGGACAAACCCAATCTTGTCAGATCTCAGAAGCTACGCAAGGCCAATTCTGGCAAGTATTTGGATGGAAGACTTCCAGATAATACCAGGGTCAGGAGGCAGATGCAGGCTATTAAGCCATTTCACTTCCATGCCTCAGTAGAAGTTGCCAGAGGACTCCATGACTTCCAGGCACAGACGCACACACACACAAAACAAAAAAACCAAAAAAAAACCCCACCTGGGGCATCGGAAAGCTGTATGTAGTCAGACATATAGTTTAGATTTCAGGAAAGCAAATTCTGACAAACTTAGGGCCTGTTCAGACACACAGTTTGTCACTGCTGTTTCATATCTGCCTCCCGGTAGTCAATCGTTGTCGCCCCCCTCCAATCCTGCTCCAAACCGGATTATTTTGTTACCTACTCCTTTGCTGTGTTTTCTGAGTTGTCCATCCTCGGTTTCACCTCACAGTTTTCTCTGTTTGGATAGTTCTGCTGCAATATTAACCAACTTCCGGATGTCTGAAAGCTGTCCCAGAGCAAAAGGAGCCTCAGACATCCAGTTTACGGTCATCATTTTTTTTACTACTTAGCGAGATGCGCATAACCGCATAATGTTTTCTGACCTATGTGCATATGCACATAATGTGCTTATGCGCATTATGTGCTTACATGCATAATAGTGGGCGAAACAAAAAAAAGAACTGCATGATGCCACATCGTGTGCACGGCAGAAGACAGTTTCACCGCAGAGTGATTCGAACTGCAATATGGCAGTCTGATTGATAATATTCGGAACAGAACCAGGTCAGTTTAACACGGACTCAACACACTGTGTGAACAGGGCCTCTAAGTTATAAGCCGCCCTGAGCCTGCTTCGGTGGGGTAGGGCGGGATATAAATCGAATGAAATAAATAAATAAATGGGTAGAACCCGATGGCCAGAAACACTTAAGGAGAAGGGAGTTCAAGAGGGGTGGGAGTTTTAAAAAATGAAATATTGAAGGCACAAACACTATTCCTATGAGAAGGAAAAATGAGAAGAGCCTAAAGTCATCAAGGTTGCTTCATAAAAAGCTTTCTGAGGACTTAAAAATAAAAAAAGATTCATTTAGGAAATGGAAGGAGGGCCTTATAACCAAGGATGGATATAAGCAAATAACCATGCTTGTAGAGAGAGAGTTAGGAAAGCTAAAACTCAGTATGTAGGCTAGTGAGAAATGCTAAAAGCAACAAGAAAGGTTTTTTTCCTTATGTTTCCTTATGTAGGCCCATTGTGGGGACAGGAAAGTGAAATTTTAACAGGTAATGACAAGAAGATAGAACTGCTCGATTCTTACTTTTCTTCAATCTTCTCTTGTGAGGGTGTGACGGAACCGGCCCGATTCTGCCTTCAGACCCGGTCCCGTCAGCTCCCTATTGAGTCGCCAACTCCTGGAGGGAGCTATTTCTCCTCCTGCCCCTTGGGCTCGCTGCCACCACCTGCTCAGTCTAGGGGTTCAGATTGAGAGGAACAGGACTCCCAATCCCCCTCTCCAGCTATGAGGCCAGGCCTCAAGGTCCTCTGCCACTCTGTACTTGGGTTTCACAGAGACCTCAGCACTTCTTTGGGGCACCCCTGGAGGATTGGCACCTTATCCAACTGCATGCCTTCCCCCTTGCCCGGGGCCCCCTTTATAAAACAGCGTGGTCTAAAGCGGTTTGGGGATCTATGTGGTACAGAGATTGACTGCCAGCATTTAAAACAGAAAAAAAAATTTATTTACAAGAGAAAAAGAAAGGGAAAGAAAAACAAAACAAAAACAGTTGCATTTAAAAAGTTAGCACAGCACCCGCACAGCACACAGCATAACAAAGAAAAGTTGATTATAAACGCATCCTGCTGGCCCTGATCTAAACATGCCCTGCCCCTTTGGATGACTTACTTTGTCTTACTGCCTGGAGGCCTCATTCTCTTTTGAATAGGCCGCATGCACAGGCAGGAGCTCCCCCACTGGCAACCTCTTCCTTCGAGCTGCAGCTGAGAACTGAAAACTCTTCCTCTTAACTCACATGCAGAGAACAAAAGAACTTCCTGCCTCTCTAGGAGACTTTCCCCCTAGAGTTGTTGGTTTGGCTCTGGAAGGGAGGGGGGGGAAGGAGGGGAAGGCTAGGCCCAAGCCTGCTTGGCAGTTTAGCAATCCCTCCCAATGAAGCACCAACATGGATTAAAATGGCGTTTCTCCACAGAGGGAAATAGTGCCCAACATGGCAAAAAACAAAACACAGGAGGGAAGGGAGTTGCCGTCTAGGATTAGCACGGGGTAATACATAAACACCTAGTTTCTTAAACGAAATTAAGTAGTTAGAGCCAGATGAACTGTTTCCAAGGGTACTAAAAGAAATTGGGGATGTAATTTCTGAGCCGCTGGCCATTATTTTTGAGAATTCTTAGAGAACAGGTGAGGAGCCAGAAGACTGAACACAAGTAAATGTCCCCATCTTCAAGAAGGGGGAAAAGGAGCATCTGGGTAACTACTGGCCCGTCAGCTTGACATCTATAACTGGAAAAGTTTCAGAATAAATAATCAAACAATCAGTCCTTGAGCATTTAGAAAAGATGGCTGTGATTACTAAGAGCCAGCATGAGTTTCTCAAGAACAAGTCATGTCAGACTAATCTTAGCTCTTTTATGAGAAAGTTATTACCTTGCTGGATCAGGGGAATGCTGCAGACATAATTAATCTTGATTTCAGTAAGGCTTTTGACAAGGTTCCACACAATATTTCTTGTAGACAAATTGGTAAAATGTGGTTTGGATACCATTACTATTAGGTGGATCTGTAACTGGTTGACAGATCGCACCCAAAGAGTGTTTGTTAATGGTTCAAAAGTGTTTTCAACTAAACATTAGGAAGAACTTCCTGGCAGTCAGAGTCATTCCTCAGTGGGGCAGGCTTCCTCAGGAGGTGATGGGCTCTCCTCCTTTGGAGGTTTTTAAACAGAGGCTAGATGGCCATCTGACAACAATGCTGGTTCCATAAGTGGGAGGCCAGAAACGGTTCCATCTATGCTTAGTTTTTGTGGCCCTTTCTTACACATCCAGGGAACTGCTGAATGCCACTTTGGTCAGGAAGCAATTTTATCCCTACCATTTTGGCCAGGGATCATGGAGGTTTTTTGCCACCTTCTAGGCATGGAACAGCGGTCACCGGAGCGGGGCAGGTATTTGTGAAGTTCCTGCATTGTGCAGGGGGTTGGACTAGATGATCCTGAAGATTTCTTCCAACTCTATGATACTATGCTTTAATCTAACATTTACCAAGTCCTTTGGTGTAGAAATCTGGTGTGCTAGACAGCATTTCCATGTGTGCTCGTACACACACATACTAGGGCATCTATTTGTTTTTTATTTACAGTATCACCAGCATCAGCAGAATTCAGACACTAACCCAATCCAGACATTAAAAAGGCATCCAGAGAGGATTGTGAGGAACTCCAAAGGGATCTGTTGAGGCTGGGTGAGTGGGCGTCAACGTGGCAGATGCGGTTCAATGTGGCCAAGTGCAAAGTAATGCACATTGGGGCTAAGAATCCCAGCTACAAATACAAGTTGATGGGGTGTGAACTGGCAGAGACTGATCAAGAGAGAGATCTTGGGGTCATGATAGATAACTCACTGAAAGTGTCAAGACAGTGTGCGTTTGCAATAAAAAAGGCCAATGCCATGCTGGGAATTATTAGGAAGGGAATTGAAAACAAATCAGCCAGTATCATAATGCCCCTGTATAAATCGATGGTGCGGTCTCATTTGGAGTACTGTGTGCAGTTCTGGTCGCCGCACCTCAAAAAGGATATTATAGCTTTAGAGAAGGTGCAGAGAAGGGCAACTAGAATGATTAAAGGGCTGGAGCACTTTCCCTATGAAGAAAGGTTGAAACGCTTGGGACTCTTTAGCTTGGAGAAACGTCGACTGCGGGGTGACATGATAGAGGTTTACAAGATAATGCATGGAATGGAGAAAGTAGAGAAAGAAGTACTTTTCTCCCTTTCTCACAATACAAGAACTCGTGGGCATTCGATGAAATTGCTGAGCAGACAGGTTAAGACGGATAAAAGGAAGTACTTCTTCACCCAAAGGGTGATTAACATGTGGAATTCACTGCCACAGGAGGTGGTGGCGGCCACAAGTATAGCCACCTTCAAGAGGGGTTTAGATAAAAATATGGAGCACAGGTCCATCAGTGGCTATTAGCCACAGTGTATGGAGCACAGGTCCATCAGTGGCTATTAGCCACAGTGTATGGAGCACAGGTCCATCAGTGGCTATTAGCCACAGTGTATGTGTGTATATAACATTTTTTGCCACTGTGTGACACAGAGTGTTGGACTTGATGGGCCGTTGGCCTGATCCAACATGGCTTCTCTTATGTTCTTATGTTCTTATGTTCATTTGAAGGGCACAAAATATCACACCAAACAAAAAACTTGTTTTGTTCATGTGCAGTATTTGGATAATTCATCATAACAAAGGAAATTTGCCAAGACAAAGAATGTTAAATTAAACAGTGATGGCCTCCCCTTTTAGCAAGGCTACCACAATTTATCCATAGAATGAGACAAAGGCACTCCAAAGCATGTAGTACCTATGCATGAAAAGTAATTAACAGTATGGGACAATTGCTTGGATTGGAAGGATTTCCACCACAGAGCATAACTTTCTCATCTCAACCCCTTCTAGTGCAGCCCAAAATACCTCACAAAATGCAGAATTTTGGGACGCATTTTGGGCTGCAACACAATGGGTGAAATGAGAAAGTCATGCTCCATGGATGAAAACTCTATCTCTTTGGTGCATTCAAGCCACTGCCACTCAGAGCATACTGCAGTGCTTGTGCCACTGGTCCTCGACCTTGGAGCTGTTTTTTACCTCTAGTGAACAAGAAGTATTTAAGTACTAGTGAAGACAGCAGGACTGTAAGCCCAACTCTCTCCTGGTCAGGTGCATGGGCTTTCCAGCTTCTGTCCAGGTCTAACACAAACTCCTACTATTATCTGCTTCAGCTGTGCTGTGGAAGTTGGTCATTTATGAACTACACTTTCTTTGTTCAGAAGGTGTGGGAGATATTGAGAAAGTTTACTATCCTAAGCAACGCCCAAAATTTCTATTAGAAACTGAAGGTGTTTGATTTTGTTTGTCATTACGTGGTTGCTCCAAACAGAACATATGAGCTATTATTTAAGACATACATATTGCCCACATTGACCAAAAGAAAGTATTCACACTGATTAAGGGCATTCTTATTGCCAAATTTCTGTCCCTTAAATATTTCTACTATACTACACTTTAATAGGGAAATCTGTCCCAAATGGTACCATCTGAACCAAACAGACAGCAGTCCATATGGCAGATGTTTACAAGATAGAACATGGGTCACAGATGCCTTCAATATAGACTTGCAAGCTAAATGATTCAACTTTGAACTAATCCACAGTAGAGCCTCAAGATTAAAATGTCTTTCCTTTTGTTTCTTTTCTTTCTCTCTCTGGTAACCACCTCATCCTAGATTGCTCTAAAATTACATAGCAGGTTTTTTTTTTTATCATTGGAAGACCATGAGCACTACATTCTAATCATGCCCACAGACCACATTTGCAAGGACAGCAAGCATTACTTTCATTTTATCCACTGGTATTATTTTAAGGGGAGGTGGGGGGGGGGGGGGTTTACCCTTACAAAGCTGCTCTTAAAAGCTACAGAATTAGAGATGCCAGCCTCCTGTTGAGATCTGGGCATCCCCCAGAATTCCAGCTTATCTCCAGACAACAGAGATCAGTTCCCTCGGAGGAAATGGATACTCTGGAGGGTGAACGTTGTGGCATTTTACCCCACTGATGTCCCTGTCCTCCTCAGTTTCCCAACCTGGATCTGATAACTCTACCCGGGGGGGGGGGGACCTAGCAACCCCCATATAGATTGCAGAGTATGTTTCAATTATATTTCAAACTGAAGTTTAAACATGGACACTTCACGAACAGCTAAATATTGAAACTACTGGTGCTTGGAGTACTTGAAAACAGAGGGTAAAAAGGAGCCTCAATCTTCCTCCAGAACTTCTCAAAGGATCAGTCAACCTTTTGACCGTCCCCCTCTAGTACCAATACTGTCACAACAAGTGTACATCAAAACATCCAGCCCACATTACTTACTCTATATTAAATTCAGTATTGTTCTGAACTAATGTTGGGAAAACTGAAGCACTTGCTTTTTGGAAACATGAGAAAACATCTCATTTGATTATACATAACTGAGCCACTTTTTTTAGCAGCTACATACCCCACAGTATCAGTCCACAACAGCTGTAACATTAGCAAGCAAGAACCTAGTTAACTGATAGAGATGCCTCATAGGGCTTTATCACTGTAAAAAAATGTTCAAACCCTGGGCAAAGTTTTCAACTACAAAATTCTTTATTTCCTTTCCCCCTAGGATTTTTCAAATGACAAAATGATTCCTCTCTATCATCTCAACATTTCCAAGCTTTATGCAATACTAATCTTTCCTATGCTGTGAAACGAAGCACAACCAGCGTGTCAAGTTAACCTAAAAGGCTACGTGATTTCTTTTTAATTAAGAGGAACCTTTACAACATGAAGCACTGATACATACTAAACATAACAGAAATGGCATAGTGTGTAAACATCTACTTAAGCCAAATTAGGAAACCCACAAGAATAAGCTTTCCCCCACTTTCTTTGCGTCTTAGATGAATAAAATTTGACGTAGCTCCTTTATAAGAGGCATTTTAAAATGTAAAAAGGTAAGCTGTATAAAGGCCACTTGACACAACACAGCCAGCTTATTTGTCACTGTAACCATAGCACTTTACTTTGTAAACAAAAGCCCTAGGGAACATACTTTAGCACATGGCCATCTGCATGCCAGTATTTCATAACAGTGATGACCATTGGATGTGTTCACTGATGCCTAGTGTGAACAGCTGCATCAGTAATGACTCCCCTTGACCTCCCAAGACAAATATGCTATCATTTAAAGACCTCTATATATTATACATCCAGCAATAACCATTCTACATTCTGAAGTTTTTAACCAATACTTCAGACATCTATCTACATATTACCCCATCTCCTAAGTCCAAACACAGTTCTCAACCCCCACACATACTTAGCTTCAGCCCACTCTCTAACATATTAATGGCCACCAAACAGCAGAGCATATTCATTTGTCAGTGCAAAATTTACCAGTGACAAGAACTGTGGTTCCAACAACACTCAGCAAGAAGCCTCAGACTGTAAGCTGTCTGAGAAAGGAACGTGCTAATTCAGTACTACATGCCATATGTGGTATAATCTTGACTCCAAACAAATATTAAAGGCCATCACTCAAATTACATGCAATTTAACTACTTTTCACGATAAAATATCTATCATTCAGGACATATGCAAGATCAGTGAACAAAACATTAGGGAAGTTTGGAGTCATCATCAATATGCTGATAACCCTGCCTTGCATTTTCCAGCCAAGTCCCACAGCTTCAGCTCTTACCTTATCTTCCTAAAGTGGGGAATGAATATGGGAAAGCTTTCCAGCAGTACTAGTCATTACCCTGTATGATCTTGTTATCTGCTTGCTCCTAGACTCTGCACCACATTGTAACAGAGGCCAGAAACTGCCCACCCACCCCAAAAAATCCACTTGGCTAGAAAATAGTGCCCCCCTTTTGTCAGATTCAGGCTAGGCAAAGAGCTTCAGGCTTGCTCATGCACTCTCCCTTCTCCTGAGCAGGATAAATTCGCCATAGGAAATCAAAGTTTTTAATGTGAAAAATTATGTAATTAGGCAGCAGCTATATAAGGATGCATATGCAGCACCAAACTTGGACCATGATCCTAAAAGCCATTTGCCTGAAAGCAAGTGCCATTGATTTCAGTGGAATTTTCTTCTAAGTGTGCTTAGGACTGTAGCCTCAATCCATTAATAGGCTGTACTAGTTACCTAGGGACCTTCTGGAAAGTCTGCCTCACGGAGGCCTTAAAATATACTATTATAGCTGCTAAGATAATTGTTTACAATGTCACACTAAAGCCACTTTGGAAATTGTTATAACCATAGTCAGCATGGCTTCTGATGTGATTTCCTGATGCAATTTCTTTTAACAGCTACAAGAAGTGCTATATAATATAAAGAAAACCACCTCCAATCTCACAAATCAAAAATTTCATGGGCTGCTGAGTCATAACACTAACTAGAAAAACTGCCTTGTGTCTATTAACCAAAATAATATAATGTACTTTTTAAAATGTATATAATGTATTTTTTTGCCTTTACTGCCTTTGAACTCACAGGGGCCTGGAAGTTATATGGTCCAGTCCAAGCCTAATTAGCAATTTAATCTGATAGCCAAGACTTTCACCAAACTGCCTCTATCAAGCTGTTCTTAAGGGCCACACACTGTAGCAGAAAAATAGCGAGGGCCGCACAGAATTCTGGTTTGAAGCAAGGTTTACTTCTGGTACCAAAAGTAGGACCCAGTCGGGCTTGCCCGCCCCAAAGACTGAGTTCCAGTCATTCTGTATACAGACAGCTTTATTCACACAGAAGCGAGCAGGCAGGCACATAAGCTTATCTGATTTCAAGATCCCTGATTTCAGAGGCCTCCCCATGACATCATTCCCTTACTTATCTACTATAGCAATACGCCTCTAAGAGGCCGTTTCTCTTAGCTGGCCAGCTTTGGCCCACACCCACCGAGCGGTGGTCAGCATTTCAATGGAAAAGTTACATCAGACATTTTAATTTTGGAGGGGCAAAGCATGTTCTTTTCATTATTATAGGGGTATTAATTAATTATTCAGGGGCTCTCCTTCAACACACTCTCCAAAATATATACCCACAAAAAATGCTCAAACCAAGTATCTCCCCTTGCTAATCTGGGCATTAAATCTTTTTTCAAAATGTGTGGCAAGCAATTTAGAGACTCTCATTTTTTTAAAAAAAGATGCAAAACAGTACACTCTCAGACTGATGAAAACAAAAGATAAGGTTATTATAGGGAGGCAGAAGAAAAATGTAAGAGCCCCATGGCACAGAGTGGTAAGCTGCAGTACTGCAGTCCAAGCTCTGCTCATGACCTGAGTTCGATCCTGACAAAAGCTGGGTTCAGGTAGCTGCCTCGAGGCTGACTCAGCCTTCCATCCTTCAGAGGTTGGTAAAATGACTGGGGAAGGCAATGACAAACCACCCCGTAAAAAGAGTCTGCCATAAAAACGTTGTGATACAATGTCACCCCAGAGTTGGAAATGACTGGTGCTTGCACAGGCAACTACCTTTTTTACCTTTAGAGGAAAAATAATGGATTATATTTAGGCAGATCAGAAGTAGGAAGTCAATCAAGCAAGGCCGTTGAGACCCTGGATGAGAAAGGAATGAAATCTGATACAGGAAGGTGTGGAAAGTGCAAGTAGCTGAATACATTCTCTATCTTCACTACAGAAGATACAGGGTACTTGCCCACAATGGAGACGCTCCTTTTGGAGCTAGAAGAACTAAGTCAAATAGATGTGACTAAACATATATAGGTCTAACCAATAAAAAGTAACAAGTCTCTTGGTACAGATAGCATACTCTTGAAGAGTTCTGGCAATAAAATACAATGTAGAGTTACTCCCATATATGACCAATGATTTCAAGAACTCAAATGTAAAATTACACATCTCTTCGCAGTGGTCTGATGTGAATGCAGTTTTGGGGTACCGCTATTGCTCTAGTTGATTCATATAGCTATCCTGTTTTTTTGTTCTGGTTATCTGATGATGGAATTATATTATGTTTCACTATACTGTGAACCACCTTGAACACATGTATGTATAGAGGCAGTGCTCAAGTATTATCAATGAATACCTTCAACTAGTTTCTAAAGTTGGCCTCACTACCAGAAGATGAGAAAGCAACAAATGGAGTGCCAATTTTTTAAAACGGGATTTAGAGGGGTAATCTGGAACTGTAAACCTAAAGTCTGTGCTGGGTAAATTGATCAGACAGTTGAAGAAAGAATTATTTAGCATACAAAAAAATAAGCCCTACTGAAGAAGAATCAATATGGCTTCTCCAAATAGTAGTGCTGCCTCACTAACTTTCTGAAGTTCTTTGTTCTTAAATATATTAGTATGACCGTGCAGATATAAAATACATGCCACAAAATAAGAAGAGGACAGTTCTGCTCATGGATTAGTTAATAATCAGTAGGTAGAACTAAATCTCCACAATGTAGAGGAGAAAGCAGCAGCATTTCCCTGGAATTGGTATTACTACGAGTGATATTATTTATTCATATATGTTCTGATAGGGGTAAACACTGAGCTGGCCAAGTGTGCAAATAACACCAAATTTTTCAGGATAGTGAAAGACAAACAGGTTGCAGAATGCTCCAAGAGGAACTCTACAAACTCAGTTCATAGACAACAAAATAGCAAATGAGATTCTGTGTAAGCAACTGTTTTAAGGGATGCATATTGGTGCAAAAATACTAAGGCTACATATACATTGATGGGGTCTAAACTAAGAAAGAGACCTTAATACTGTGATAAATAATTCAACTAAAAAGTTGATTTAGTGTGCAGCACCAGTGAAAAAAATGAATAGATGTTAGGAATTATCAGGAAAAAAACAGAGACAAGCCTGTCAATAAGCCCTTTTACAGATCTACAGTGTGGTCATATTTGCACTACAATGGATAGGTTCAGTCAGCCCATCTCGAAAAGGATACTAAAAGGTAAAAGTAATCCCCTGTGCCAGCACCAGTCATTTCCAACTCTGGGGTGAAATCGCTCTCACAACGTTTTCACAGCAGATTTTTTACGGGGTTGTTTGCCATTGCCTTCCCCAGACATCTACACTTTCTCCCTAGCAAGCTGGGTACTCATTTTACCAACCTCGGAAGGATGGAAGGCCGAGTCAACCTCGAGCCGGCTACCTGAATCACCAGGATCGAACTCAGGTCGTGAGCAGAGCTTAGGACTGCAGTACTGCAGCTTTACCACTCTGTGCCACAGGGCTCTTCAAAAAGGATACTACTGAACTAGAAACGGTGCAAAAAATGGGGAAACCAAGATGATCATTGTGTGTTGATTCCCTACAAGAAAAGCCTATAGAGTTTGAAGGTTTTTCATACAATGCCATCTAATAACTTCAAATTCCGATATGTACATACTGTCAAAAGGAAGTCTCTGGGCAAAATCCTATCCCTTTGGATAAAGTCCCATTTTGTTCAATGAGGCTTACTCTCAGGAAAATGTTCTTAGGATTGCAGCCTGCCTTTGTCAATTTTTAGGTGCACTAGGGAAATTAAACAGATGCCTCAAACAAATTTTTGAAACTTTCTATAACAGTGAGTGAAGCAAAAAAGGATTAAGATTTATACTACCATATTTCACAAAATGTCAAGCACAGTGATACCTTCCAATTATGCCTTAATCATCAACTGCAATTATTAATGTAGTCTGTTCATCTTATAAGCAGTATAACATTCCACTGAACCAAAGATAACTCATATTTCTTAATTTTTTAAATCTTGCGTACATAATTCAAGTATCACAAAAAACTTACACATTCACCATGTGATCACCATACAACCAGGTCTCATGACTCTACTCTTTCTGAAGAGCATTCAAGAAATACATGCACACTAGTAACTAATCTAATGATGTGTCTTTCGAGCTCATGCATAAATATGCTCTGGACATATCTAAACCATTATCATAATGCAGTTCTGTACCACTATAATACCTATTCCCTGACCTCTTACTTCAAAATGTCCATAAAGAAAGATGGCAAATAGTTTAGAACCAACGAAGCCAGAATGCTATTTCCTTCCCTTTCATAACAAGGCTCTTTTGACCACAGCCTTCAGCCTAATCCCACATGAGGGGGAGGGGGAAGGAATCTCACTGCAGTCACAAAACTGTTTTAGTTTTAAGCTGGGTTGCTAAAAGGTAGGATTCCAGTAACCTGGTGATATATGGGTCCTTATCTTGTACAAGAAAAGAAACGCTCTGATTAATATTTGTGAGCTCATTTTCCTCAAGTATCGAGGTAACCCATCTCTATCTTTCCTCACTGAATTTGGGGCATTCTATATGAGCCAAGGTGTCAGAATGTTATTTTACAGAAGATAGTGCTATTGACAATCTGAAAGAACAGGGGACTCAGAATAACCAGACTAGACAGTATAAATCTACAGAATAAACATTATAATATTTTAATGGGAAACACACTTCTACAAGCACACAGAGGACCAAAGCTAGGGAACCAGAATCAGTCCATGCTCTCTAGTACATGTTCACTGCTGATACACATTCAAAGGTTACCATATGGTAACCTTTGGTCATCACCATATATGTAGTAGACACAGCACATGGCACTTCGAAAAAGTGGTTGTGGAGTTCCTCTACAACCTTCAACATGCTACACCATACTCAGAAAAAGATCTGTGACAGTATGCAGTTCTCATTAAGTATCAACTAAAACTGTTGAGGACATCAAGCTGAGAGAATAACTTCTAGCCTGTGTGACTAAATCTAGCTCAGTTGAGAATCCTTATGACAACAAACATTTTTCGTTGAATTTTAATTATTGTTTGTATCATGTTTCGATTCCTATGGATCACTTTCGGCTCAAAGGTGAGATAAAAATACAATAAAATAATATAACACTTTTTAACAATATTGAACACAAGTTAATCATCTCACCAAAACAACCCTTTCCCATTGGAGTCCAACATCAGTGCTGTGGGTTTGGTTCTTTCCACTACAGATGAAAGGCTACCTTAGAAACCCACACCCAAAGGAGAAAGCATGCACCTCACCTCCTGTCTCCAAGCACTTGTACACAATCATCATGGCTCTCAACACTTTTGTACAAGAGCCAAGTCCTGCTTCTTAACATAACCTAACATTTCTGCAGAAATGGAGGATCATACTACCAAGTATGTCTGGTCTTAAATTGCACAACTTAATATTGTAGAGCAACAGTCTATTGACACCTTAAAAACTAGCATTTATTTTAATTAGTCACAGCTCACTTCTTCAGATATGTGATCAATATGGCTGTCACAATATAATATACAACTCTACTCCATAAGAAGAAAATCTGGGAAGACATTACATTACCTGGCTGTCTGCCCCAAACCCAGCTTTCAACAATTGATTTGGCTCTGTAGGTAGGTAACGGAGTATCCTCGTCATCTTTTCTTTCTTTGTCATTCTGTTCTTCTTTCTTTGATCCAGCTTGCCCTTCAGTGCTTTCATCTACAGAAGAAATGCAACCAAGTAAATTGTTGTTTTTATAAAGCAAGCTTTTTTGCAGAAAAGAATTTCTCACCTTCAGTAATGAAAAGGTCATTTTGTGTCCTTAGATCCACTCTAAAGAGCGGGACGGAGTAAGGAGAGAGAAGCACTAACTTTACTGCCACAGATGCCTCATCTCCTGTTTCACTGAGTAACTCTGCAACCACTTCTACTTAAAAATCTGTAACACTGTTAAAGCCATGTTCTGAAAGTCAAAGATTTCTACGTAATCTATCTACTTTTGGACTGGAAAGCAAAATCAATAACACTCTGTGATACAATGCAGGAGGCAGAGAGGGAAAACCTGCCACTGGACTCCCACAAATGTTTTGCAACAGCTTACCTCCTCAGACCTCTGCATAAATAACTACAGATTCGTATGAATTTAGATTGTGATGGAAGTATACGCCCAATTATTATTACAAACATCCACTGCATTAGGATTTTTTTTTAAGAATTTAATTCCCAAAAGAACAACTCCCATTTATAATACAGAAATTCAAATATATAAGGAATCAAACTATAACAGTAAACAGCAATACACATGTAATTGGTGAAGGCAGAAGTATTTGATACTTAACTTCTAAACACAAGATTAATAGCAGCTCTCTATTACTACCAAATCAGCTATGGCGGGGAGTGGAGTCAAGGACCTACAGAAGGAAGGAGAAGGCAACAAAAATCCTCTCTGCACTCACAGATGAGAATCCAACCCAGGAAATTGCAAATCATAGAGAATCCTCAGTACTCATTAAAAATTAACCTTCCAGGAAAAATCATACTCATTTGTATCTGCTGAACTGAACAATTCCTTAATTAATAAACTTTTTCCCTCTATAATTGGCGTAGAGGAGGAAAAGGGGACCCACCTTTCCGTGGAGAAGCTTCACCACTTTGGGAAATTTCAGAACCAGTGTATACAATTTCTCCATCTTTCACCATTTCATTCCACAAGCCACAGAGTCCATCCCGTGTAAAAGCAAGCTTTTTTGAGGGAGAAAAAAAATCATCAACTATTAAGAGTTGTGACCTCCTGCATCCTAGAAAACTACAAACAATTTTTTTTTGGACTCCAGTCCTCTGGTTACTAAAGCATCTGCTGATGTTAACCAACTGTGCAATTAAGTAATCTGGAACCTTAAACTGGCACCCAAAGAACGGGATAACATGTGCTCTGCTAAGCTCAACAACAAAGAATTTAAAAATAAACATGTTACACCATGATGCAGCAGCAACTCAGACCAAGCTTTCACAAACAGCAATTAAGTCATTACTGCATCTGGGATGTATTATGTGGGAGCCCACACTACCATGCTTAAACAAACCTAGTCCAGAACTTGGAGCCATCCCCAAAACTTAGAAGCCAGTATCAACACGTTACTCAAAATGAACTGATAAAGATATAATATACCTCAGCAACACTAAACTCTCATTTGATGTGATTATTTGCTTCTCTTAAAGAGCTGTAAAAGGCTCCTGTTTATTTTCAAAGAGCACTCATCTACCTACATGTGTCATTTTATATGTACTTCTGCGAAGAGCTGACGTGTGGAGTGTACATTCCTCTCCCTCTTCCTCCTCCATACCAACCAAGGCTGACTCCACAAATGGAGCAGAACTTTCTTGGCTCCCACCGACATGCAAGCTCAAAATGTCCCTTGAAGTCCTGTTTCTGGCAGTTCCTAACTATGATATGAGTGTCCAGTAAGAAAGGGATGAGAAAGCGATATAGACTAGGGCTGAAATCCCTAAGCATAACATACTTCACAGGGTTGTTGTAAGGATAAAATGGAAGAAAGGAGAACAGTTTGTTGCTTTTGAAGGTCCTCCTGGGGAGAAAGGTAGGATATAAATAAATAAATAGCCTACATACATGGACACACAATGCCTCCTGGCACTGGCATTCGGAGGTTTACTGCTTTTGAACATGGAGGTTCTCTTTAGATACCATGGCACAAAAACTGATTCAGAATTGCTTGAACCACATTCTAGGAGAGTACTGCTAAGAAGTCTAAAAGTCTGGACAACTTACTGCACACTTCATCCTTTTCACTAACTGTGCTTATGGCTGCTGATTCTCCAGCAAAAAGAATCAATGATGTCACATACCAGGTTCTTTTGTTTTTATGCTATCTTAATATAGCCAACTACACTTTAAAAGGCAATATATTTTATACATCCCCTGAAACTCAACAAAAGAAATGAAATAATGTCTTGGATGGAAATTAAAAGAACACCACATACAGTTTCAGCTTAGATTCCATTTGCAATCCAAGATGGAATAAAAACTTTAGTGTTATTTCTGTTTGATCTGCATAAGTGAATTCATAATTCAAGTTCTAGTTTGAATTATGATCTGTATTTTTGGTTTTACTGTATTCCCATCTCCTTTTTAACAAATCAAAGGGGTTGGCAATACAAATGCATATGCACTTCCTAGGGATAACCACCTAAATAATGTTAATTAAAATTGTGAAGCTGCCCAATTTGCCTGACTTCATACTGGCATTCATTTATTACACTGCAATGCTTCATCAAATTAGTGCTTTTCTTAGTGGAAATTTCACAGGAAGAATGTAACAAATATAGCAGGTTTATCAAAAATAAATACAATAGTGAAAATTGTTCCATGGTTTTGCAGCATTTTAAGTAGCTACTTATCTAATAAGCCACGGTGAATCAAAAGCCAGGATAGTTCTGTCTAATGCACATTCTTTGCACATTAGGCATTTGGGCAATGGAATCTGCATATGGAATTCTAGTTTAACATGGGATTGCGCCCTTTACAGTCGTAAGTATTGGCGCTCTCTCTCTCTCTTAACATTAAGGCTACAATGTCAAGGAAATACGATGGTGTTTGGAAATGCTTGCACAAGATACCTTATAGCAGGTCTATCAAGGTCGGAATTATCCCCTCTACCTAGAAGTGGGCCTCCAGGATTTCAAGAAGTATTTTACATTGCCCACTACTTGACATAGTTAACTGGAGATGCCCAAGATTGAACCTGATACCTTCTGCATGCAAAGCATATGATCTACTTCTGAGCTACAGCCCCTTCCCTTGAGAAGAGTCCAAGGAAGCAGTAGCAGCAAAGGAATCTCCTGAAGAGGTGTTTGTGACATTGAGCATCAAAAGGGGTCCATCTTCAGTTATATACAACATTAATTTCATGTTAAAGAAGTGAGTCAAGAATGAAATGTCTTTTATTTAAACTAAACAGTCCAGAATGAATTAACTTGCTTGACATAATACCAGATATGCAGAATACTGAAAAGAATCACATATATCCCAAGGTTTGAGACATTCATGGACTTTTATTTCCACTTAGAAATGAGTATTTTGTTCAGTTTTATACTGCGTTAATCCAGTGTGATTTTTAAAATTTTACAAGCTTACACTTAGAAATATGCTTCCTTCTTCCTTGGTATAATGAATATCATCAATTTAAGCATTTAAACTTCCATTTAGACTCAAGTACAGTATTATTTGCAACAATTAACTAGTTGCTAGCAATTCCAAGAACCACCATACTCCCAATAATGGTAAACTGAAGGCAAGGAGAAATGAATATTAGTACAGTCTTTCATTTTTCTGTATCTGCCTACCCAACTGTTTTAAAACAAAGACAGATCCAGCTGTTACCAAGGAGAACCCCCCCCAAAAAAAAACCTCTTACCAAATGGTATTAAAATCCTGCATACACCTCAGCAAAGGCAACTCTTTTTCCCCCCAACAATATTAACCAACTACATACTTTTTCATCCTAATAATGTTAATTCAATGCAAAACTGAGTTATGATTGCTTTGCTTAAGTAAAGATTCCCAACATGAAAGTGAAGGGGAAAACGAAACCTAAAGACCTTTAGAAATTTCCTTACCCTGTTCATATTTGGACAACCACTTACATTTGCATTAACCATAGACAAAAATATTCAGCAAAGATGCATAAGATTATCACTGAACATCAATATTTTGAGAATAGCATCTAACATACTTAAAATGTTTTCTTGGTAAAACTGAACAATTGCTCAGTGAGCTTTGGTTTTCTAGCTGGGCGCTCAGTAATTTTAAAGTATAATTTATCAGGAGACATAATTTTCAGCACCTACATCCACTCTGGTGCTGTGTGCAGATTCTACTACCACCAAATAATAACTTCTTAGCTGAAAGGTCACTATTTACCCAAAAACAAATCTGGCTTCTACACTAATCCATAGTAAGACAGTCTATGGCACGAACGTATTTTCCTGCAATTAAATAAAATATTTGAAAAAATAACTATTAAAAGTTTCATACAACCTTACAAAAATGGTAGATTATATAGTGCAAGAGAGTAATATAAATGAGTTACATCACAATGTAAAACTGTCAAGGAAACTCCAGAAAGATGCACACACACATACTAGGGTTGCCAAGTCCAATTCAAGAAATATCTGGGGACTTTGGGGGTGGAGCCAGGAGACATTAGGGGTGGAGCCAAGATCAAGGCTGTGACAAGCATAATTGAACTCCAAGGGGAGTTCTGGCCATCACATTTAAAGGGACAGCACACCTTTTCAATTCCTTCCTTTCATAGGAAATAATGAAGGATAGGGGTACCTTCTTTTGGGGCTCATAGAATTGGACCCCCTGCTCCAATCTTTTTGAAACTTGGTGGGTATTTTGGGGAAAGGCACTAGATGCTATACTGAAAATTTGGTGCCTCTATCCCAAAAAACAGCCCCCCCAGAGCCCCAGATACCCGCGGATCAATTCTCCATGATTTTCTATGGGAATATATCTCCATAGGGAATAACAGAGTTCCCAGCAGACATTTCCCTCCCCTCCCCCCGCTTTCTGACGACCCTGAAGCGGGGGGAGGGCCTCCAAACCGGGGGATACCCTGCCCCCACCTGGGGATTGGCAACCCTAACACATACACACACAAAAAATCACAAGCATGAAAGCAAGTCTCAATTTTCATGTTGGCTTTTAATCTGAAATCTAAAATTCTTTGACTGACTTCTCCAGGGCCCACAACTGCAAACATGGAATTTCACCAGGTAGCTGGCAAGACAGCAGGTGCATGGTAGTTTGATGATATATTTTATTCTAGCACTATTCAGCACAAACCTAACTACACAGCAATCTCCAATTTTGATATATTTATTTGCTTCACTATGTTTTTCTCCCATAATGAAATCCAAACGAATGGTGACCATATAAACTAAGTTTGCTATTCCTGCTTGGTCCTTGCTAATCTTCATGTTGTCTGCTAATTTTTCTGCTTGCCCTCTACCTATATATACAGACTGATGACTTCCATTTCAATGTATCTGAAGAAGTTTGCGTGCACGTAAAAACTTTATTGGTCTTAAAAGTGCCACTGGACTCAAATTTTGTTCTATAACTATTCAGTATCTTGTCCATTCTTTTATTAAACTTATGCATTATCAAAATAAATTTGAGCAATCCTCTGTGCCACAGCTTCTTGTGGTTGGCCATGATATGTAATGCATAAGATCAGCGCCAGAATATAATCAAATTGAGACAACAGAATGGTAATGTGAATTATGAACAGAAAAAAAATCAATACAAGGAACAGAAACAAAACAGAACACACAAAAGTTGTATCTCATACAAGACAATTTTGATAGTATACAGCATACATTATAGAAGGTATCTTTATAGAAGTGTATTAATAACAAGCTGTATACCATTAAACAAAGTATCAACAACATTTTACTTAATATGAATCTTCAGTCCTTACTACATTTAAATAGACCATTACCAGTTACATTTCGAGGAGAATGCCACCAACACTCAAACCATTTCTCTATTAATTAAAGAGAAATATATTTGTATATTTTGGAACACCTAAGATAACATGTTGATTTTGCTCCATTTTTACCAGCATTTGTACAACTTTTTTTGATTTTTGCAGTGGTCACCTTATTTTATACTATCATATTTAAAACAGTTTCCACTACAATAAACACTAGAAACTATGCGCTATTCTAAGCATTTTTTCCAATATGCAGGTATACAACCTCTTCCGTAACCAATTTCATATTTTCTTGTGTATTTCAACGTTTTATGCCATCTTTATACTAAACTTAGGGTCCCCAGAAGACACAAAATAACAAATGATAAGTACATATATTTTAATTTAAAATTGTTAAAATTGTTTTCATTACATGTATTTATAAAAATGAAACTCTTAAAAACAAGAACAGACAAAAGACATAAATGGGAAGGAGGTTCGGTATTTTATTTATGCATACAAACTTTTAATTAGCTATTCAACTTTATGATGTAGCCTTACTGAACCTTCAGCATCTTGTAAGGTACTCATTTATACTAAGCCTTCTGTTTGTAAAGGTGATACTAACAGCACAACCCAGAGGGGGGAGGGAGCGGAAAGTCTTTTGGGAGCAGAAAAGCCGCTACGTGGGCGCAGGAGGGGCTTACGCCAACGTACGACTGGCGCCACCACAGTGGAGGGGAATTATGTGGGCAGGGGGCCACCCGAGGGCAGCGGCACCTGAGGGCTGCACCCAAAAGTGGGTGGAAGTGAGGCAGAGCGCGATGTTCAGGCAGAGGAAGGGGTGAAGTTGGGGGCGTGACCAGGATTAGGCGGCTTCCTGAGCAGTTTGGCCCATGACAGCCCCCCCCCCCCCCGAGAGGCACAATGTTATGCCAGCAAAAATAGCGGGATGTCCCATAGGCACTCATTGAAACCAAAAACAAAGGTCGCCTCCACTGCTGCAGAAGATCGTAAACCCCTTAGGGAGCAGCTTGATTGCCTCACCAATCCCCACGTGTCTCAGCTTGACAAGCCTCCTCCCCGGCGCCCAATCTCAGGCCCCCCCCCCACAAATACTTCCGCTCTGCCTCGCACAACTCAGTTGTTAGGGGCAGCTTCACATGGCGGGAAGCTCTGCGAGCTCCCTGCCATACAGACTTAGAGTGAGGGACAGGCAGGCACGTTGGTGACGGGTTTTGCACCATGCGGTTGCTTTGACAGTATTTTGACTTGTGAGAGGGAGAGAGAGGTCTCTCCCCTGGGGCTAACTGCTCGTTTCCAGGTTTTCACAGGTTCCG
The DNA here is from genome assembly GCF_032191835.1 of Heteronotia binoei. Classification (NCBI taxonomy): domain Eukaryota; kingdom Metazoa; phylum Chordata; class Lepidosauria; order Squamata; family Gekkonidae; genus Heteronotia; species Heteronotia binoei. Next base: position 58,028,769 of record NC_083225.1, read on the forward strand.
GGCTCCCAGAGGCTCTGCATGAGAGGACTGTCGCCCATGGCTGGGTAAGTTTCACTGTCCACCCCCATCCGCCCCCTCCCCTCGCTCTCAACCGCTCAATATGCGAGTGTCTCTGGCACTTGAATCCAGCAGTGGGCTCCAGCAGGGGGCATTTGCTGAGCCCACTTCTCTGTGCTGCAGTCTGCTCCTTCCCCTTGATCTGCCCTCTGCCACATTCCCAACCCCTTGTAGGGCATGGGGGGAGGGGGTGTATGGCAGCTGCCCTGATGTGGGGAGGTGGGTCAGAGACTGTCCCTTTAAAAGAGCACTCAAGTGAAATGCAGCCTGCTCTTCCAGCTGCCGCCCCTGCAGGTACTCTTGATCTCTGTCTCCGTTTTGCAGGTGGGACTCCAACACAGAGGCTTCCGCGTGTGTTGCTCCACTGCCCCCCCCACTCCCTCAGCTGCTTCTGCCTGCCGCTTGGAATGGAGCACCACCCACGGCAAGACTGCCCAGCGCGCTCCAGGGAGACTGTTGCACTCTGTTCTGGAAAAATAAAAGTCTAAGCTGCGCCTTCTGTTGTCTCTCCTGCTTGGCATCTGCTGCACATTCCCAGGGCAACCCCCCCCCCTCTGTTAGTGGCCTCTCCGAGGGAATGCCTGGGAGGGTGGGCAGACTTGGTTCTTGGGGGGGGGAATGGGCTATGAGCCGCCACACTGCCCCCCGCATGGCTGGACAGGGGAGGGGGGGTGGTGCCCCTCAGCCTGCCCGGGCTGATGGCCTACCCGACTGCACAGAGTTGTTGTGCGCTGGGTACTTGGCAGGGGAGCGCTGAAGTGGATGCATGCCCAGCGGCTCGCACTCTGAGTTCTGTGCCCCCCAGGGGAGGTGTTCCTTGCAATTAGCAGGGGGCAGCAGCAGGGCAACACCGGGGGGAGCTCCAGGGGGTGTCTTTCGGACTTGGTCTGGCCACTCCAAGACACACATTCCAGCTGCTGTCTAGGACAGCGAACTCCTGCACTTGGCACTTCCTGCTTGTTTGCACATGCCTCTGCTCGCCTGCCTGCCATTGGCAGAGTCTCTGACAGCGGGAGGGAGTGGGGGGATTGACAGCCTCACAGGCATGGGCTTTCCGCCCCCTCGCCGGTGATGTGCAACGGGCTGGTCAATCCCGTGGTCCCGTGCAAGCCTGCGCCTCCCCCACCCCTGTCTCGGAAGTGGGCCAATGGCGTGCGCCTGCGTGGAATCACCATGGCAACGTGTTCTCTCTCGCTCATCGGGCTGCTCTTCCCCCTCCAAGCGTGGCGTAATGTCTCCCCTTTGGAAACCTATGAGTGGCGCTGTAGATCCATCCATGCCCGAGCGGCCGTCAGCCACATATGTCTGGATTGGGCTGCCCATCAGCACCATTATAAGACATTATGTATTTATTTCAAGGGGGAAGGATTTACCACAGTTGCCTCATCCCACAAGGCCTGCTAAATTTTAAAGTCAGATGGAAAAGCCAACTAGCCTTAAGTACCTTCAGTCTTTTTAGACACCACAAAGTGCAAAAACATTGAAGGAATCAAAACTGTCTTGTTTTTCAACAGGCTCACAACAAACTGTACTAAAAGAGACTAACAGTGCAAGCGTACGCAAAATTACTCATGTCTAAGTTCATTGAAATCAATGAGTTTTAGAATGCACTGAAAATCCATAATTAGTGTTGAAAACAGAATATATAATGATATGTATAGCATAATTCATGTTCAGTTTCAGCAAGAAAGGCAGATTATAAATGAATTAAAGTTATACTATACCCTACTAAGAGTAAACATACGATACAAAGAAGTTGCCCACTCCCCTGGTCGAGCTACATGAGACACAGTTTTTGATGTTTTAGAAATAGATCCTAAAACAATTGGCTAATTTCATTCTGTGGCTGTAAAAGCTGTCCCCTTCCCCATCTTGCCCAGTACCAGGAAGCAGAATACATCTGCTTCCACCATCACCTGTAATAATTAGAATGTATCTGCATAAACACCACCTTAGTGTGCTTACATTATGCATATCCATGCAGAAAATAAATGTATTTCCCTTTTCATCACTGCTTCCATCTAATTAAAAGTTTTAAAAAGACCAACTTTTAAAGGAAGATTGACACAGCAAACTTGTACTCAGTTATTCCACTTCAAAGTCTCAGATGATTGGAGTGGGTAAACAGTTACAGTGATCTCAACAAGTTCAAGGACTACCTTGACTATTTATCACCCTTCCTTCACTCACTACCCACCAATTCAAAATACACTGCCACTAGTGCTCACCTATTTTTTAGCCATAACATGGAAGAATATAAATGTTCCATTAATACATCAGCAATGGACCAAAATTATTTATAGTAATATTCCCAAAACTATCATAGTATAGTGTCTAAATATGAGCTAGGGTGCTTAATAGGAACATTACATGTAATTCAATATGGCTTTGAATACATTTCAAGTACTCCCATTTCACAACTGTATTTTTTCATCTTTGTTGCGTTGAGCAATTGTAACATCAATATGCTTTCAAATGGTTCATCAGTACTGATACTCCAGTCACTTTCTTTCATTAGAAAACAGGCTGTATTTAACAGTGTCTTTTAGTACACTATCATGCACCATATTATCCTGAACAATGAAAAGGAGTTCTTACCTGCAAGTCTGTCTTCAGCCATTTGGAGTCAAATCTAGTCTGAGCAGCCAAACAAAAAGATTCAGAAGACATCTTCCCTTCCACAGCCAGACTTTTCAGCTAGCTGGACAACCTGTTACAAAAATATGTGTATTATTAAGGTGATATTACAATCTACAGATGATTCTCTTGTCTCGGCTGATATCCACCTGACCTAAAAGCTATTCTCATGAAGAAGCTACTACAGCAGGCTACACACCATACACCTACTCAATGTTTGACAGCTGGTAAACAGCAGCCTCAATATAGCCATTCAGTCTATACTCATGTCCTCCCCAAAGAACTAAAATCAAAAATATTCCTCTTGGATGCACCATTCCTTAAGAAACTATCCTTCAGTGCTATCCTTTAGACTTGTAACTGGTGCATAAAATAAATAATTGATTAATACTTATGCAAGTCAACTAATCTAAACCATTTACCCTACTTAACCCTGAAAAAACCATTATGAAAGAGAGGGAAGCAATACAGCTAACTCTAGAAAAGGACAGATTTTCACTGCCTTCTCCAGTCCCACCATCTACACTGCAAAAGGAGACGAATATATTCTCACCACACAGATTTTATACTGTTTCAAGCTGCAAAAACTTCTTTCTGCTCATCAGCAAAAAGGAAGGAGAAGAAAGAGATTTGCAATCCGGGGCATCAACCTGCAAGGCCCAAACCTCAAAGTACATTGCTTGCCTAATTGCAGAGCATCTCTAAAAACAAAAAAGGGAGGGAGGGAGCCAAGATTAGGAAAAACCACTCTGCATCAAAGCAGATTCTCCCCACTCAGCGAACGTAAGGGCTCCTACTCAAGCTCACAGAACAAGCTCCAAATACAAAACATCTTGCTCACCGTCAGAAACAGGCAGGAAATCCTCACACATGGCAACCGCCACCCCAAAACCAAGATAACACAGTTGCAAACATGAAACCCAACCCCCCCTCCAAAAAAAACCAAAGCAGAAGAGACCCATTAGAAAGGGAAACCGAGGCTCAGGTCTGAGCTCCCCCGAATCATTTCCCCAAGCGGCCGAGCACACAATGCACGCGCAGAAACACACACGCCTTGTTCCCAGCGAGAAGCTTTCCTCCCCCTCGCCGATTTTCCTCCCGTCAGGGAAGAACGAGGGCTCCTTGAGAGAGGCCCAGCTCCCTACAGGCTCCCGTAGACAGCTAGGAGGTCTATGGGGCCTCCCGTCCCTGGGGTCTGTGGGGGCCGCCGCCTCCTCTTCCTTGCACCGATTCGGGGAGGCCTCCTGCAGAGGGTCTCTCATGTACTCACCAAGCCCGCTCCCCTTGGCCGTGAGGGGAGGGCGGCGGCGGCGGCGGCCCCAGGAGCGACCTGTCAGCCGCCCACCAGCTAATCCCCCTCCCCGACTCTTCCCCTCCCCCAATGCCCAGCCAAACCGGATAGAGGTGGAACCCCTTGTCCCTTTCCGGGCCAATCAAAACACCGCAGGCCGTCCAGGTTTCACCAATCCAAGCGAGAAGGAGGCGGGATATTTCTTCTCCTCCTCGCGGAGAAATCATAGAGATGAGCCGGCAAGAAGAGTCAGTACGCTTCAGCGGTGAGAGGTTTTGGTGCTTTGCGGTGAGGAGAAGTGAAGGCTGGGTGGATGAAAATACAAAGCAGATTGGTGACAATCTGTGGCAGCCAATTTAAACTGGAGTCCAGTGGCACGTTAGAGACTAAGGCTGCGATCGCACATGCTATACAATGCCGTTTCAACGTACTTTCCAACTGGATTTTGCTGTGTGAACTGGCAAAATCCAGTTGGAAAGTGCATTGAAGCTGCATTATTTAGCATGTGTGATGGTAGTTTAAAAAACTTTTTCGGCGTAAGTTTTAGGGAGTAAGATAACTCTTTATCAGGTGCATGAAATATACATCTTTTGAGTCGATGCCATTATGCTAACAACAGAAAGGGGATGGGGAACGTTAGAAAGACAAGAAAGTTTAAAACAAGGCCTAATCCGCTTTTAACAACAGCTTTGTTTTCCAAACTGAGTGCTTTCAGAGATCTCTTAGATATTAGCCTACTTCTGTTAATTTTTACATCAGAATTGTAGTAGTGTGGATGAGGTTTTTAAACATGCACTGGTTCCTATGGAAAGAAACACTGGGGAAAGGTGAACTTTAGATTGTAAGAGATTTTACAGCTTTTGTCTTTCAATTTTCTGTTCTTTTTTTTCCCCCAGCAAAAATATACATTGAGACAAATGAAAGTTTACAACTAAGGAAAGAAAACTTAAGTTCGAGTGCTTGTCCTTCCAAACTGAAGAACAAAGATTTATAAATGCTGAAGTGCCCTGAACCATAAAGAAAGGCAGGGTATAAATGTTTTCATAAATCATTTGTATTCTTCTGGATGCAAAAGCTGGACTTTTAAAAAATAAAGAATTTTAGTACATGGGGATCACTGTCCTCAGTTTTGCTTCGTACTGATGTCCTTGGTATAAAATGTTTTGAAAAGTATTGGCAAAACACATGGTGTAGATTTGTCCTGGTGAAGCATCTTAGTCTTCAGGGGGCTTGCAAATATTTTAGATCAGTAATAAACTACACACCTGCCAGCATTGCTCACAAACATTTTTTAAAAAATAGTTTCAATAAAAAGAACTAGCAGTACAACCCAAAGTAGAATTATAACTTCTGTGGCGGACGAGCCTTCAGGCCATGTTCCACCCTGCCTCCAAGGTTTTCCCAACACCTGGGGAGGCTTTTCTTTCTCTCTTGGGTAGCCTGGCACCACCACCTGACCTTTGCAGGAATTACCCATTGGGAGAGTCAGGGCTCCCAGCTTCTCTTCCAAGTTCTGAGGCCTTGCCTCTGTGCCTCTATTTGCCCAGCACATATATGAACATATGAAGCTGCCTTATACTGAATCAGACCTTTGGTCCATCAAAGTCGGTATTGTCTTCTCAGACTGGCAGCGGCTCTCCAGGGTCTCAAGCTGAGGTTTTTCACGCTTATTTGCCTGGACCCTTTTTTTGGAGATGCCGGGGATTGAACCTGGGACCTTCTGCTTCCCAAGCAGATGCTCTACCACTGAGCCACCGTCCCTCTCCCTTAGTCACCATGGCGACTGTTTACTGCCTTGTGCACCCCTGGACAAGTAGCCACTTGTCAACTGCCAGTCTTCCCCCTGGCACTCCTAGAATAGCATGTCCAAGATGGAGGAGATCTATTTGGTACAGTGAACTGCTACCAGCATCAAAACTTACAAAGTGTTTATTTAAAAGAAAATGTTCACAAGCATACTTTTAGCACAGCACCAGATTGAGCAACGGTTTAAAAAAAAAAAACAGTTAAACATAAATCCTCTGTTCTTTTATACATGCTATAGCAGTTGTTAAAATATAGGGCAGGCCCCTAAAGTTTAGAAAGTTAGAAATCTCTACAGAGTTTCATTACCTGTAAGGTTCTTGCAGCTCTTTAGACTACCGCATAGTCAATGGCCGCCTCCTTCAGACCTCAGCTAAGAGTTGTCTCACTGATGCACCCAGCATGCAAGAGCCCTCCTCTTTGCTGCAGTAAGTTATCTTCTCCCTTTCCCCTCCCACTGATTAGGTCAGGCCTGGTCAACAAAGCATTTCCTGGAGCGTCTTCCTGGAGATCATTCCTGGAGTCATTCTAGTGAAGTCCTCCAAATCTCTGTTTCCTGCTTGGAAAAGGGGGAGAGCTTGACCCACCAGTCTCTTTCCTGCTAGATCTATTAGCATTTGCATTAAGGTGGGCTGAAGTACGTCTGGAAAGCGATTAAACTATTTCCCCCCCTTCTTGCCTATTCTTGGCTCAGCAGGGGACAAAACCTTTTAAAACTCAGAGTGAAGATTTTGCTCATTTTAAACCTTCAAAGGAAAAATGCATTTCTTCACACCCTTGAATGCAGTGGGCTTAGAATGGTGCAGCTGTTTAGGACTGCACTGTTAAGAGAACATTTTCTGGTAGTAAGCCTTGTTTCAGCATTGTTGAATATAACTGAGTAGGATTCTGATGCCAGTACAAGGCATCACAAAACCACCACAGCATCAGTAAAAAGATTCTCATTTGTCAAAAAGGCATTGAAAATGTAAAACAAAAGGTTTTACCTGTGTTTAAAGTTCAACAGAGTAGGTACTAGGCAAATGGCAGGGGACAGGATACAGGGCGAGGCAGAAATAGAGTAAACATATAGGAACCCCAGAACAGCACTTCCAAAGAGGATCTTCATAATCTAGCACAGGGGTGGCCAAACTGGCTTGGGAGCCACATGTGGCTCTTTCACACATATTGTGTGGCTCTTGAAGCCCCCCACCCCATCAGCTGGCTTGGAGAAGGCATTTGTCTCTTTAAATCACTAAGCCAAGCCAGCTGACAGCTTGGAAAATGCATTTAAAGTTAACACTGCTTTCTTTCCACCCCTCCTCCCTCTCCCCATCTATTTGCCTGACTGCCTGCCTGCCTTCCTTCCTGCCTGCCAGCCAGCCAGCCAGCTCTCAAACATCTGACATTTATGTGTTGCAGCTCTCAAACATCTGATGTTTATTCTATGTGGTTCTTGTGTTAAGCAAGTTTGACCTCCCCTGGTCTAGCAGGTCTCTATAGAAAAATATGTATTTTCAAATATCCTGTTCCCAGAAGTTCAAAAACTTTAGGTAGAGTTTTTCTCAGATATCCATAAAATTCTTCACACTGATGCCCTTGTAGATTCAAGTGTAGCTCTTCTGAGCACATCTACAAACTTTCCTAATGTAATACTCTACAGTGAGTTCAGTTTTTCAAGATTTGTTGAAGGCAAATTATTTCAGAGTTCGGGGGGGAATTCCTTATCAAATAATGGCTGTAGTACTGAAAATATGTTTAGCTTTGGTGAATTAAGCTGACCATTCAAATACATTGTTTTAAAATCAAACCATACCTCATACAATTTGGATTCTTTTTTTCTGTCACCAGCCTGCTTTTTCTAGTCAAGCCTATTTTAAACTTCATTTTTATCTACTATATGTGACTTAATCAGAAAAAAGCCTTCTGTTGATTGACTCTCAGAATATTTTTTTCTGTTTAATTATAGTATACACAAACTGTTTATGCATTGTACATCAGTATTTATTTAAAGAATTTTTAAAGGCTGAGCAAAATTTGCTTAGGTAAAGTCTTCAGGTTAAAGTTTTCATTCCTCCAATAACTTTGTCAATGTTTGGAAGCTGTGAGACCTAAAAATAGTACTAGCATTAGTAGGTAGGCTGTGCTCTGGTGACATCCTGTGGTTGTATTGTAAAATAAGTGGAGTCTAGTGGAGTAAGTGGAGTACTAATTACATTGGCAATCTATAGCAGCAAAATGTATAAGTTTTAAAAAACTGCAGGAAAGCCAATCTGGATCAAAGCCAAGGCACTGGAGGTGGAGCTTTCTGCATTTTCCAATAGAAACTGTTCCTCTCTCAATCTACTATTAACCCTACTAGGGGAAACAGTCATTGAGTGGAAGGGACCCCCAGGGTCATCAACCCTTTCCACAATGCAGGAAACTCGCAAATGCCTCCCCGCCCCCCGCCACACACCCACTGATCCCTGTTCCATGCTCAGAAGATGGCAAAAAAACCCACAAAAAACTCCAAGATCCTTGACCAAACTGCCTAGAAAAAATTTGTCACCTGACCCCAGACTGGTGAACAGCATTTTCCTGAGGCATGTAAGAAGGCCACAAGAACTAAGCACAATGCAACTCTTCCTGCCCTCCTTCTGTGAACCTAAGTTCACAGAACCAGCATTGCTGTCAGATGACCATCTAGCCTCTCTTTAAAAACCTCCAAAGAAGGAGAGCTCACCATCTCTCAAGGAAGCCTGTTCCACTGAGGAACCACTCTGTCAGGAAATTCTTCCTAACGTTTAGTTTAAAACTCTTGATTAATTTCAACCCACTGGTTCTGGTCTGACCTTCTGGGGTTACAGAAAACAATTCTGCACCATCCTCTATATGACACCCCTTCAAGTATTTTAAGATGGGTATCATAACAGTCCTTCTCTTGGATTGCTGCCTTGACATGGCAAGAGGTCTTCCGCGGTTCAATGAGGCTGTGGGCTATGCCATGCAGGGCCACCCAAGATGGACAGGCCACAGCTGAGAACCCAGACAAAATTTGATCCACTGGAGAAGGAAATGGCAAACCAGTATCCTTGCCAAGAAAACCCCATGGACAGTAACAAAAGATACGGCACTGGAAGATGAGCCCCTCATCTTAGAAAAATTGAACTTTTATATGGACTTCTCAGCTTCAGAATAGCATATGCTGAAATAATTCATTTTTCTCTCTTGAATACATATTCTTGTTTATTCTCTAATTGATCAGAGAGCCAGTTTGGTGTAGTGGTTAAGTGTGCGGACTCTTATCTGGGAGAACCAGGTTTGATTCCCCACTCCTCCACTTGCACCTGCTGGATTGGCCTTGGGTCAGCCATAGCTCTGGCAGAGGTTGTCCTTGAAAGGACAGCTGCTGTGAGAGCCCTCTCCAGCCCCACCCACCTCACAGGGTGTCTGTTGTGGGGGAGGAAGGTAAAGGAGATTGTGAGCCGCTCTGAGACTCTTCGGAGTGGAGGGCGGGATATAAATCCAATATCTTCTTCTTCTTCTTCTTCTTATCTGATTTTTCAAGATATTTAAGTTTATATTTTCTGCAAAAACTGTAAATAAAACACTTTTCTTCTTAACCACTCTTTGTATAGAAATCATTTCTGATGTTCTAATTACTATTTTAATTAGCCTTCAAAACTTGATAATTTATTTTCACGTATTTCAAAGGTTCTAGATAGGAACCATAAATATTCTGTTAGAAGTATCTTTTAATTGGCAAAAGTCCCAGTCTACTGGCCTTGGCATCTTGGCTGAAAATACTTTCCAATAACAAGGTTTACCTTTGCTTGTTAAAATAATAATGCTGATTGCAAAGCTTTTTAATTTCTTGCTACCATCATAGAGTCTAGTGGATTAAATGATCAAAAATGCTCAAACCATGCATTTCCTTAGCTAAATATAATAATTTTCTAACAAATATAACACAGTATTAAACATTTAGAAGCCTTGTGATAAACATGCGGTAGAAGAATTTATAGAATTTATTATTCCACATTTGAGTGCTAATAAATCATATTAACTAGCAAAGCCTCTCCTGTTGCCTGCTGATTCAGAGACTTTTAATTGGATATAATTTCTTTTAATCCATAATGCTCAAAACTATTATTTTATATACTTTCTCACAATCTAAACTATAAGCAACAAATTTCTTAGCTAATATTAAAATATTATGGGCTATAAGCAATATTGAGGAACTTTAAAATTTAATTCGCCTTTTGAAACTGTGATCCCCCTCAAATAAAGAAAGAGCATTTTGCCAAGTTAATTTTGTCTGTTCAGAAAATTAAACCATAAATTTCCCATTTTAACATCTCATAAGTGAGTTGCACTGTATAGTTTATGGACAGCTAATTACTGTTGTCAACTGCTTTCTAGAGGCCCAAATCCTGGTCCAGGAGATTTCCCAAAGATCTATGAAATAACACTCATTTAGGCCTTGGGCTTATTCAGTCTATGCTATCACATTATTGGTGTACTACTGTTTTAATATATTGGGAATGTTATTATTTAAACTGATGTATATTTATTTTATTTTATCAGATTTATATCCCGCCCCCCCAACAGACTCAGGGTGGCTGACAACAGTTAAAAATAAGTTTTAAATATGTCAATGCTTTTATTATGTACACCACCCTAAACTGTAGGAATGATCCGTCGACTCATGTATTTTGAGGAAGCAGAGAGGTCTGACTCTTCAGCCAACCCTTATTTTATTTATACATGTTGTCTTGAAGCTAAATTTACCCTAGTACATATCACTTAAACAGGAAACATCTCTTCAATGCGAAGCAGACCATATCTATACATTTTACAGGATTCAATACAGTCATCAATTTGTCAATAGTGCATGTGTCAGCATAAGGAAGTGGGAATGTGAGTGAACACGGATATGAGATGCCTGTGCCCTTTTGGCTCTTCAGACACAATGGGGAATATAGGCATTCCAGGCTGGTATGCCAGACACAATTCTCTCCGCTGCTCGCCCAACAACATGCGATCTGGACCCTTGCCCCTCCTGGCTGATTAAATCTTGCCAGAGGGAGCTTAGATGTCCTTTACGGGACATCATAAATAGATCCCTCTTAGAGGGGCGTTTTCCAACGCCTCTGAAAGAGGCCTTGGTCCGCCCCCTCTTGAAAAAATCAACAGCAGACCCGGCCGAATTGGCGAACTATCGACCGGTGTCTAATTTACCATTTTTAGGTAAAATCATCGAGAGGGCAGTGGCGTTGCAGCTACAGAGATTTCTAGATGACGCTTCTGTCCTAGACCCGTGCCAGTCTGGCTTCCGACCGGGCCACGGGACGGAGACGGTCTTGGTCGCCTTGGCAGATGACCTCCAACGGCAACTGGATCGAGGCGGTGTAGCAGTGCTGATGTTATTAGATCTGTCGGCTGCATTTGATACGGTCGACCATCGGCTACTGATCCACCGCCTCGCCGACATTGGGGTTAAGGGGTCTGCTTTACAATGGCTCTCCTCTTTCCTCATGGGTCGGGGACAAAGGGTGGCGATCGGGGGTGAACGATCCCAGAGGCGCACACTAGATTGCGGGGTGCCTCAGGGAGCAGTCCTCTCCCCGATGTTATTTAACATCTATATGCGCCCCCTTGCCCAGATTGCCAGGAGGTTTGGGCTGGGCTGCCACCAATATGCAGATGACACCCAGCTCTATCTGCTAATGGACGGCCGGCCCGCCTCCCCCCCGGAAGACCTGGATCGGGCGTTACAGGCTATTGCAACGTGGCTTAGACTGAGTGGGCTGAAGCTGAATCCGGCAAAGACAGAGGTTCTCTGTGTGGGTCGCGGCGCTCCAGGGGGGGAAATATCCCTCCCGACCTTCGATGGTGTGCAGCTAAAGGCGGCGCAGCAGGTGAAGAGTCTGGGTGTCTTACTGGAGCCTTCATTATCAATGGAGGCCCAGATAACAGCCACTGCCAAGTCAGCTTTCTTCCATCTGAGGCGGGCAAAGCAGCTGGCCCCTTTCCTGGAGCGTCGGGACCTAGCAACGGTGATCCATGCGACGGTCACCTCACGATTGGACTACTGTAACGCCCTCTACATGGGGCTGCCTCTGTGCCGGACCCGGAAGTTACAGCTAGTGCAGAACGCGGCGGCCAGGCTGTTGCTTGGTCTCCCAAGATGGGAACATGTACGGCCAGGGCTACGCGAACTGCACAGGTTACCGATTGTATACCGGGTCCAGTACAAAGTGCTGGTTATCACCTTTAAAGCCCTATATGGCCGAGGACCAGCCTACCTGAAGGACCGTCTCTCCCCGTATGAACCCCAGAGAGCACTGAGGTCAGTAGGAAAGAACAGACTGACTACCCCTGGGCCAAGACAAATTAAACTACAGAACACTCGCTCTCGGGCCTTTTCGGCCGCAGCCCCACATCTCTGGAACCAACTCCCAGAGGAGGTGCGGGCCCTGCGGAACCTTGATCAGTTCCGCAGGGCCTGCAAGACCACCCTTTTTAAATTAGCTTATGAATAACTGGAAATCCGCCATCAGCATCAACTAGAAGAGTGTCAAGGATAGCGTTATAATATGTTTTAGTTAATTGTTTTAATTCAGGCTTTTAAGGTTAATTTAATGTAATGTTTCCAACGTAACTGTTTTATTGTTGGTGCACCATTGGGCACCGTATTGTTAGCCGCCCTGAGCCTGCTTCGGCAGGGGAGGGCGGGGTACAAATAAAATTTATTATTATTATTATTATGGTCTCACCCACGTTCCTGTCTGCGGCCTTTGTGGGACCCAGGAATCAAGTAGCCTTTCAGGTGCATGATTCCCACATTCCACTCTTTTTTCTTTTATTTATTGAAAGCTTATTTTATTAAGGCAATTTTGTGTGATCATAATTCTGTGTGACCACTCAGGAAGGGCAGTTAAGTGACAATTTGGTTTTCGACATTCCCCGGAAAGACTGAAATGACACTACAATAGGGTAAAGACAAAGACAGGGTAAAGATGGACCACAGGAGGAAAGACACTGATAGGATTATTCACTTACACTGGCACAGTTCAGGAGTGTTCCATGTAGAGAAGATGTGTTTGTTCCATCTAGAAAAGATATGTGGATGTGTGGAGGGGAAAAAGTCACTCAGAGGCATGCCAGCTTTTCAGTGTGGAGTTTCCTGGTCTCCATCATGAGACTTTTCTGGGCGCACAGACTAGTTTGAGAGGGCCCACTATGGCTTTCAGGGCTACCCTCTTTATTTGACAGCGCTCTGGTATCAATCCCCCCCCCCCATTTTTGTACTGCCTAATCCTTGGATGATGTGTGCCACTTTTTCATGATGTGCTGCCATTCAGACTTCATACAACCAGGGTTGAGACACAGTTGGGACCAGGGGAAAGGGCTTAGAAATGTCAACCACCAAAAAGTAAGCTCTTCATGTATGAGGGAAAGCTATGTGTCTTGGTACTGACAATTCTTTTATCAATAAACATTACGAGCTATGATGCAAAAATACAAAACTCATCTCAATTTCTAAAACACATAAGGGACATATGCAAGTGACATGCTATACATGTTGTCTAGAAGCTAAATTTACCCTAGTACATATCACTTAAACAGGAAACATCTGTTCAATGCGAAGCAGACTATACAATTTACAGGATTCAATACAGTCATCAATTTGTCAATAGTGCATGTGTCAGCATAAGGAAGTGAGAATGTGAGTGAACATGGATGTGAGATGCCTGTGCCCTTTTGGCTCTTCGGACACAATGGGGAACCTAGGTGTTCCAGGCTGGTATGCCAGACACATGGTCTCGCCCACGTTCCTGTCTGCGGCCTTTGTGGGACCCAGGAATCAAGTAGCCTTTTAGGTGCATGATTCCCACACTAAACCATATTCAGGGTGACGGCGGTTTGAAAATCAAAGTAAGTAAATAAATAAATAAATAAATTCCATGCTAGTACAACTATGACAATTTTGGAATTTTCATGTTGGTCCTTATGCACCAAGATAATATTGATTTTTACCATATCTCTTTTCTCTGAACAGCCCATGTTTAACACTGTTCAGGCTTCTTGCCTGCTCTTATGTTCAGCTTTTTGACTCCAGGAAGTGTAGGCGACAAATTTGTTCTTGGATAAATACAACAATTTTTCTGAAATTATTAGAGCTAAAAAACAAAATGCAAGGTCCCGGAATCACAGTATCTTAGGGCAGGGGTCCCCAGTCCGCGGAATGGACTGTTGGCAACTGGGCCGCACAAGAGCTGATATTCCTCCCCACCCCCTCTGTTTGTAAAGGAAAGTTAGAGCCGCCTGAGTGGGGTCGGGGGAGCACTACAATGCTTGTATAACATGCAAGGAGCATGCTACACAAACTCTGACCCTGGCTCCTGGCCCCACTCAGGCTTCCTGCATTGCAGGAAGCTTGATAGGAGTCAGGGGTGCTGTGACGCTTGCGTAGCGCGTTCCTTGCAAGGAGCATGCTATGCAAGTGCCGACCCTGGCCCCACTCAGTTTCCCAGGTCACAGGAAGCCTGAGTGTGGTTAGGGGAGTACTACAATGCTTGAAAGCTATGCAAGCACTGGCCTCAGCTCCTGGTCCTGCTTAGGCTTCCTGCCTTGTGAAAAACTTGAGAGTTAAGTTCCATTTCCCTTCCTCTCCCCCCCTCCCCGTCTCAGTTTGCAAAGGTAAATTGGAGCCCAGTGGCCCTTCCCTTCCTTTCCCATCCCCCCATCTCTGTTTGCAAGGGAAAGTTGGAGTCTTTCTCTTTCCCTCCCTCTCTCTCTGTTTGTGTGATGTGAGTTCACCCAGCACATTTTGTTTTATAGCCTGGGGATTTTGATTTTAAGCCTTCCAAATTGTAGGTTCATACTGACCACTATACCTAGCTGTCTCTCTATTATTGTACTGCCTCTTAGGAGTTGTAGCTATTTTTCTGGGGAAGACTAGTTTTGTAGACAAACACTCCAGTTTAGTTTGGTAGACTCCCCCATTCCACACAGCACTGGGGCATCAGCAACAAAGTATTGCAAAATTGTTAATGTTTTAAGTAGGTTTGTATTTAAAGTAAAAAATTGTGTGTGGAGGGGGGTGGGGAGTAGAAATAAAGTGCACAATTTTTCTAGAAATAAAGTGCACAATTATATCATCCCAAAACCATCGCTCCTCCTGCACCAGTCCCTGGAACAATCACCTTCCACAAAAGCTGATGCCAAAAAGGTCTATACACATCTATACACCATGTTCTTCAGACTTGATATTTAGCTGAGTTCTACTGTATTGTTCATTATGTATATTACATTTGGTGCATTTAAAAATGTTTGGAATCAAACTAAGCAATTATCTAGGCCTATCTGTGATTTCATGAAGCAGGAAAACATCATTGGTTCACTACAACCATGAAACTTCATCCCTAGGGAGGTCTAGAAGAAAACTTCTTAGTTGCTTTTGGCTTTTAATAAAAACAGCTAGGATTTGATTTTTAAAATTAATAAAGTCCCACTTCTTGACAAAGAATATTGTTTTGCTTTGATAGTTACTATCAGGGCTTTTTTGTAGAAAAAGCCCAGCAGGAACCTATTTGCATATTAGGCCACGCACCCCTGACACCAAACCAGCTGGAACTGCATTCCTGTGCATTCCTGTTGTTGTTTTTTAAAAGAAGCCCTGGTTACTATTGATACACATTAAGTTGCTGCGTCCTTTAGCTTCCTATTTGGAAGCAAAAACAAAGTTTTATGTAAACAAATATGACTAGGAGGACTTCCAGTACATATATTTTATTTTGCATTTATTATTGGCAGTTATAATTGGAATTTTTAATCTGCAACTTTTATAGGTTTAATAACTCTTGTTTTCATTGTGTTTTTAAGTTGCGTTGAGTTCTGCAAGGGCAAAAGATGGCTGTTTTAAATAAAATAATAAAATAAATAGATAGAAAGGTCAAATGAATATATGTCAGTCTTATGATCCAGTGGCTTTTTACGTGAGTTGTTTTCAGTTACATCATCCACTCAATTTTTTATTTCAAGATGATATATTTTCAAAATTATCAGGGCTTGTAAAATTTGATAAAGTGGTGATGCATGCACTACATCTGGATGACTTTCAAATATTCAATGACAAATATCAGGGTGAAATCTCCCTGCGTCATGAAAATGATCTGGCTAAAACTTAGAACAAATTTCTGGAGTGAAAAATTACTTGATCAGCATATTGGACTCAGAAAAAGAGTCTGAGAGAACAACCCGCCAAGGTCTGTACTGTGTAATAATACTGGTCAAAATTGATGTTGCCTGTTTAAGACACATTAAAGGACTGCACATGCAGGGCAATCCTCTTCAGAGTTATATGACTGTGCAGAATGCATAGTGTGTATATTATATATCACAACCCTGCGACTAAAGGCTGCCATGCAAATTCCCTTCATAGGCAGATATCTAGATACCATTTTATATTGCTTTCCCTTTTAAACAGGCAATATTCCCATTTTCTTGAAGAGGCAACAAAGGCATGAAATATTTTCTTTCCAGTCTCCAAGGCAGCTTTCTGGCCATTCCAAGCCCTTTTTGGAATAGATATGGGAAGGGAACATGTAGGTCATGATTCAGAGGAAATTTTATCTACCAAATTCCATTTAAATCAGCTTGTATTCTACAGTGTTATTGATTCCAGTGGGAGCAGGGCAGCAATTCTATGCCCGCTTATTTGGAATAAGATATTACTGAAGTTTGTGAGACGGGAAGCCCAATCCAGAGAACCACCGTGTAGCTGCGCTCGAGTGCAGAACTAGCATAGGCACCCAGTCGGCTCCCAAAGAGGAAACGTTACGCCACACATGGAGTGGGAGCATGAACCCGACGAGTGAGAGAGAACCCGCCACCATGGTGATTCTGCCCATGCACACGCTATTGGTCCGCTGCCGAGGTGGGGGTGGGAGAGGCACAGGCTCACGCGGGACCATGGGATTGGCCAGCCCATTGCATGTGACCGGGAGAGGGGGTGGAAAGCCCGCACCCAAGAAGCCGTCAATCTCCACACACCTTCCTGCTATCAGAGACTCTGCCAATAGCAGACAGATGGGCAGAAGCATGCACAGACAAACAAGAACCATAAAGTGTAGGAATTTGCTGCTTTAAACAGTGGCTGGAATGTGTGTTTGGGAGCGGGCAGACCACCAAGTCCAAAAGACACCCCCCACCACCACCACCAGGAGCCCCCCCCCCGATGTTGCCCTGCTGCTGCCCCCCGCTATGTGCAAGGAACACCTCCCGAGGGCTGCAGAACTCAGAGTGCGAGCCAGTGGGCATGCATCCACTTCATCAGCCCCCCCACACACTTTGTGCCCTGCGCACAACCCTGTGGGGTCGGGTAGGCTGTCAGGCTGGGCAGGCTGAGGGGCGGCACCCCCCTCCCCTGTCCAGCCATGTGGGGGCAGCGTGGCGACTCATAGCTCGCTCTTCCCCCAAGACCCAAGTCTGCCCACCCTCCCAGGCATTCCCTCAGAG
Organism: Heteronotia binoei; assembly: GCF_032191835.1. NCBI lineage: Eukaryota > Metazoa > Chordata > Lepidosauria > Squamata > Gekkonidae > Heteronotia > Heteronotia binoei. The sequence goes on from NC_083225.1 coordinate 58,046,044, forward strand.
AGGCCACTGACAGATGGGGGGCGGTTGCCCAGGGAATGTGCAGCAGATGCCAAGCAGGAGAGACAACAGACGGTACAGATCAGACTTTATTTTTCCGGAACAGAGTACAACAGTTTCCCTGGTGTGCGCTGGGCAGTCTCGCTGTGGGCGGGGCTTCATTCCAAGCGGTGTGCAGAAACAGCTGAAGGAGTGGAGGGGGGGTGGAGCAACACACACGGAAGCCTCTGTGTTGGATTCCCACCTGCAAAACGAAGACAGAGATCAACAGCACCTGCAGGGGCGGCAGCTGGAGGAGCAGGCTGTGTTTCAGCTGGCTGCTCATTTAAAGGGACACTCTCTGACCCACCTCCCCACATCGGGGCAACTGCCACACACACACACACCGTGCCCTGCCAGTGATTGGGAAAGCGGCAGAGGGCAGACCAAGGTACGGGAGCAGGCAGCAGCACAGGGGAGTGGAGTCAGCAAACGCCCCCTGCCGGAGCCCACTGCCAGGTTCAAGTGCCAGAGACGCACACCGAGTGGTCGAGAGCGAGGGGAGGGGGAGGACAGTGAGGGGGCACAGTGCAACTTACCCAGCCATGGGTGACAGTCCTCGCATGCAGAGCCTCCAGGAGCCTGGAACCTGTGGAGACCTGGAAACAAAAGCAGTTAGCCTCAGGGAAGAGACCTCTCTCCCCCTCGCAAGTCAAAGATACTGTAGAAGCAACCACACAGTGCAAAACCCATCACCAACGTGCCTGCCTGTCCCTCACTCTAAGTCTGTATGGCAGGGAGCTCGCCGGCAGAGCTTCCGGCCACGAGTTCTCCTCCCTAATAACTGAGTTGTGCAAGGCCAGAGTGGAAGTATTTCTAGGAGGGGGGGCCGCGATTGGGTGCTGAGGAGGGGGCTCAGCCCGAGGCAGGAGGGGATTGGTGAGGCAATCACACCATTCCCCTAAGTGGTTTGTGAGCTTCAGCAGCGGCAGAGCAACGGAGCCAACCTTTGTTTTTGGTTTCAAGGGGTGCCTATGGGACACGCTGCTGTTTTTGCAGACGTAACATTGCGTCTCTCGGGGGGGGGGGGTGTCATGGCCCAAACTGCTCAGGAAGCTGCCTAAGCCTGGCAGTGCCACCAACTCCACCCCCTCCTGCACCTGAGCTCTGCGTTCCGCCTCACTTCCGCTAACGCTCGGGCGTTGCCCTCAGGCGCCACTGCTCTCAGGCGGAGCAGCACTCTGGTGGCCCCACTTTCACATAACTCCCCTCCGCTGTGGTGGCGCCAGCCATATGTGGCCGCAAATGCTTCCTGCCATGTAGCGGACCGTCTGCTCCCAAAAGACTTTCCACCACCACCCCTTTGGATTGTGCTCTTAGATTCACTTAACAAGATTATCTTGTGGAACTACTGGTTCATCAGGTTTTTTGCATAAATGCTACATGAGAGCGTTTTTTTTTTAAAAAGCATGGTTGAGGTATCATGCCTGCCTAGATTATCTCCTTTAGATGCAATGGGTGGGAATAATCATACCCATGTTCTTTATGTGTTGTGCCAGTCCTGCAGATAATGTCATCTTTTGTTAGATTTCAAAAAGTGCAACAGAAAACTCACCAAGGCAATTGCTGCTATTTTTGCCTATTTACAGGCAAACTTTGAACAGGAATTTACTTCTAGGGCAGTGTTCCCTCTAAGCTGAGTTAGTGTGAGCTAGCTCACAGATTTTTAGCCTCCAGCTCACACATTTTTGTCTTAGCTCAGGAAAAATGACCCCCGGAGCACAATAAACTATGCAGTAGCTCACAACTTTAATGCCAATAGGCTCACAAAGTGGAATTTTTGCTCACAAGACTCTGCAGCTTAGAGGGAACGTTGTTCTAGGGACAGCAGATTATCTTGAAAAAGAAGAAGAGGGGACAAATAACCATACAATAAACTCCCAACGGAAAAGAAGATGGAGCAAAAGCTTATAAACAACTTAAATGTCATCAGTGGTTTTTTTGTAGAAAAAAGCCCAGGAGCTCATTTGCATATAAGGCCATACAGCTTAGTCTGGGAGCATGTGACTGCCACATGGTGGATCCAGCCAGCTGAAGCCCAGGCCAGCTCAGGTGCAGCTCCGCTCCTGTGGGCTTTGGCAGAAAAAAAGCCCCAAGTGTCATTAAGATCCATAGGGAACTGATACATGTGGGACACTAACCAAGATGTATGATAAACTTTTAGACCTCATCTACATATTTAGTAGAATGAGGTGGTAGACTCCTGACATGACAGAATACACAGGTGGGGGAATCACATTTATAAATGCTTTCTATTTAAATATTCTGAAAATGGAAGAATAGAAAGTTGGCTGCATGAGAATCTTTCTGCTTGTAGAACTACACTCTCTTTTTTAATTTGCAGGAGTTTGTTTATAGAGGGGAGTATTTAAAACTAGAGAGCCACACAGAAGAGTCTGTAGTGGTTAGAGTTTTGGACTGGGATCTGGGAAAGCCAGGTTCAAACCCCCATTCTGTCAAGGAAGCTTGCTGGGTGACCTTGGGCCTGTTACACACTCCCAGTCTAGCCTACCCCATAGGATTGTTGTTGAAAGGATAAAATGCAGGCAGGGAGAATGCCTTTAGGGTCTCCATTGGCAAGAAAGGTTACATATAAATGAATTAAAGAAATAAAACAATTCACTACGTGCATTATGAAGTAAATCCATCCATTGTGCCACTTAAGGTGGTTACCACACAGACCAGGAATTCCTTCCAAGTAAATGTGCATAGGATTGATCAGCACATGGAAGAGAGTTGGAATTGCCTCCCTGTGGTAGGTGCTCCAAGCAGTTAGCTGCTTACATGTTCCAGCTCACTATAATCATGTGATATAATCTTGCTACAACCAAAAATTGTTCACAGAATCCAATGACAACATGGAGACCAGCTATATGATGGCGGCTGATCTGTGTGGCAAGGATACAACTGATTAGCTGCCAAATAGTATCCTTTTCAGGTAGTCTCCATGTGTCTGTTCTTTTGTGAGATATTGTCTAGCTTTCTTCAGATTTTTTTTTTTTTACCTACAGGCTAATATCTATATACTACTCCTCTCCTGACCAACAGGACTCAAAGCAACTTCAATAGTTAAAACCAGCTAAAATTTCATTGAACCAAAACATAAATTAAAAGACCAAGTATTTTATCCCTTTATAGTACCTTCCCTCACCAGCCACCAAAACCATATTAGAACAAATAGTTTAAAGTGCTACAAAGTGCTTATAAGTCAAAGTGCCTGTGCAGATTTATCTTCCAAAAGGAATATATCTGAAGATTCCCTGACATCCATCTGACGGAGCCTGGAACCAGCAGGATGCTTGTCACACCGTTTCCACCGTCTTTATCAAAGAGGGATATCCAACAAGTTGTTTTTCACAATGGCTACATAAAGCAGACATGTACATCTTCAATAACATTTTTTTTATCTCAATACAAAATTCATATTAGCAATAATTACACCACACAAGGACAAAGACTGAAGCTAATACAAGCACGCAATACCATTCCCAAGCACATTACCGCAACGTACATTAAACTACAAGCAATATTTAAAGGTACATTTACCAACAAGTTTTCAACACCTGCATGCGATTTGACAAGCCAGGAAAACAATGCAAACACTACAGAAATTATTGACTACAAAAATTATGAATATCATTTATAAATAACATGAAAAATCTATGTAATTATTTAACCCCTTAGGGGCCAGTGATTGCAACTGGAAGATCCAGAAGGTTTCTTCCCGCTGCAGACACTTCTTAGCAGAGTCATCTATGCGGCCAGAATACTTAAATAAAACAGTAAATTTCATGTCATCAATGCTGTGATTCATCTCTATGTAATGATTAGTTAAAGGAGCTTCAAAATTTTTCATTCTCACATGAGAATGGTGTTCCGCCACTCGAACTCTAATGGGGCGGGTGGTATTACCTACAAAAAATTGATTACAACTGCACAATATTGCATACATCACATATGCAGAGTTGCAATTACTGAAATGAGGTAACTTATATTGTATATCTCTGTCAGGTGGTGCAATGATTTTTGTCTGAATTGCCATAGGGCACATAGTACAGTTCCCACATCAGTAATGTCCCAAAGGGCCACCAGATGGCACCACAGGTGCTGTTAAATCCGAATGGATAAGAATGTCCTTAAAGGATCTCGTTCTATGGAAGCCTACGAAAGGCAATTCCTTACAGCCCGGCATTTCCGACAAGAGGTGCCAATGTTTAATAATGATTTTTTTTAATTGCAAACACATGTGGCGTATAATCAATAGCACAAGTAATACCATGATGGTTATATTTATTTTTCCGCTGTAATAAAGTGGTTCTCTGTACACCCTGTGCTCTGCAAGTTGCCTTGGCAATAACTTCAGCAGGAAACCCTCTCTGTAAAAAGCTCTCAGTCATGAGATCTCTATGCTGTTTATACTCTATCTCAGCTGTTGAGTTTTTTTTTAATCTTAAAAACTGTAAGTACGGCAAATTTGCCCGCAGGTGGTACGGATGAAAAGAAGAAAAATGTAAATATGAGCCCAAGTCCATGTCCTTGGAATAAGGTTTTACAGCTATTTTGTGCTCAAAATCTCGATAGACCATAAGGTATAGAAAAGGCACGCACTCAAAATTTGTTTTACCAGAAAATTTTATCGTTGGATGAATATTGTTCAGCCACTCCACAAACGGTTCAAACTTTGACCTATCTCTTAAAATAAAAAAGGTCATAAATATAACGATAATAAATTAGAATATCAGTGAAAAACAAATTGAGTTGGGGATGGTTGATATACTCTTCCTCCAGTTTTGCCACAAACAAGTTGGCAACTATTTGTTCTAATGTAATTGTGCTTAGATGCATTTTGTAAATGAATTATATGTACTTACCTTACAATACTAATTATTGAAATGGATCATGACAATCAAATACATTGAAGTTTCATATACTAATAATTATAAGAGACTTTATGATTGTATTCGTTATTTGTCACGGTTTTCCTTTGGGTTCTCATCCTGTTCCGTGATTCTCTCTGTTGTATTTTTTGATTAAAACCATATTGGCAAAACTCAGCCTTAGACAGACTCAGATTGTGCAAGGTTGGAGTCTTTCTGATGTTCTCAGGAAACTAGAATCGCCACGCCTGGGTTGGAAAACTTGGAGATTTGGGGGGTGGATCTGGGGGAGAGGAGGATTTGGGAAGAGGAGTGGCCTCAGCATGATACAATGCCATAGAGTCCACCCTTCAAAACAGCCATTTTCTCCAGGAAAGCTGATGAGATCAGTTGTAAAAGCAGATCTCCAGGCTGCACCTGGAGGTTGGCAACCCTACAGTAAGCCTATTCCATAAAACAGGTGCAACCATTTAGAAAGTCTGAGTCCACGCAGAAACAGTTCCTCTCTACAACCTCAGTGCAGGAGTCATTAATAATCCCTGGTCTGTGATCAGAGCTGCCTGGGCACATCTGGGAGGTGGTGGTCTTACAGATGGGAGGGTCCCAGGTCTTTTAAAGTTAGACAAGTAGCAGAACCAGCACAAAGGGCAATCAGCCAACCATGCTGGAAAGATGTACACATTAGAATTGCCAAGTGCTGGGATCAGTACTGGCCACCAAATTATTTTAGGCAAGTTAATTTGCTTGATGGAAGAAAATGTATTGCACAAGCTTCTTTTTGGCAGCAAGTGCTTCATATGGCCATATTTAGTAGGAAGTGATTGCTATTTGGGGGTCACTGCTAAACTTTCTGAAATGCTTGTCTGTGCACTTATACTTTATATGTATTGCTAGATACAAATTATGATGAAAGCTACTGGTCTATAAGCTTTCATGGCAGGGAATGTCTGGGGCAGTGATGCTCTGTGTTCTTGGTGCTTGGGGGGCAACAGTGGGAGGTCTTCTGGAGTTCTAGTCCCGCTGGTAGACTTGCTGATGGTACCTGTATTTTGGCCACTGTGTGACACACTGGGTGCGTTAACACACACTTTGCAACTTTGCAACTAGGTTTTTACTGCATAGGAATAACGAAATCCACTTGCAAATGTTGCTGTGCAGAGTATTTGACTGGATGGATCACTGGCCTGATCCAACATGACTTCTCTTAGACTTTTTTATTCAGACTTTTTTCAGCATCACAAAAGCTTCTTTTCTATTGTAATCTTTTCTCACCATACTATATTTACAAACTGGACAAAATGCAGAAGATGCATTGGAAAATCACGAAGAAAAAGAAAACTGTTGTAGATTTTAGATAGCTATATCTTGGGTATTTCTGCATTGAAAGTATTTGGCTTTGACCATGTACAAAAAATCTGGGAAGTACAACCTTTAAAAACATGCACTATGCACAATTGATGCACACCAGATTGTTTGGATGTTGTGAAAAGCTATTTGATTTTAGAAGCTAAAATACTATTTGAGGTATATAAGGTTTGCCAATTCTGGGTTGGGATACTCATAGAGATTTGTGGGAGAGACACCGGGGATTCCTGGAGATTTTTTTTGGGGGGGGGGAGACCTGGAGATTGGTAACCCAACAAAAAATGCATGCTATTTCCAGGTAGGTAGCCCTGTTAGTCTGTATTGGTACAACAAAATTAAAGTCTAGCAGCACATTAAAGACCAACAAAGTACCTGTGGATTAGGGTTGCCAAATCCAAGTTAAAACATTCCTGGAGATTTGGGGGGTGAAGTTTGGGGAGGGTGGGGAGAGGAGGGACCTCAGCAGAATATAATGCGATAAGAGTCCACCCTTCAAAGCAGCCATTTTCTCCAAAACTGATCTTTGTCGCCAAGAAATCAGTTGTAATTCCAGAAGCTTTCCAGGTTCTACCTGGAATTTGGCAACCCTACCCTTGACTCATATTTTGATGTTGATTCACAGATTTTGTTATATATGTGGACCCAAGTGAAGACTTTGGGTGTGCCTGCCAGGTTCATTGGAGCCATACGGACTGAGCTTGGGGACTTGGGAACAAAGGGCTGCAGGATCCAAATCTCTGCAGCCCTAGACCAATCACAAGCCCCACCGGTTTCAATGATCCAATGATGTACTAGCGCGGGAATCCAGAGATGTATATAAGTTGGGCCAGTAGGCCCCCATTCCCAATCTTGTAATGTAGCACCTATATCATGTCTATTAAAGAGCTTGTTATCACTCAACTGATGACTCCTCCATGCATAGAACCCACTATATTATAGATTATAGGGATCGCAACCCTACAGCTCATGGAGGGCCTGGTCGCGCCAGGAACACTCAAAGCATCCTCCTTCGACGAGATCTTCAAGGTGCTGACCAGCCATTTAGTTCCAAAGCCTACCCGCCTCACCCGACGGCTACAGTTCCTTGACAGATTCCAGGAACCAAATGAGATGCCGCAACCTTCCTGGCCTGCCTGCGTGACATGGGGAGGAAGGCAGACTACGCATGCAACTGGAAGATGCCCTGATTGTGAAATTCACTTGCGGCCTCCGGGACTCGAAGGCACATAGGAAAATTGTTACGAAAGATGATCCTACCCTGGTGAAGGTCCTACAGATAGCCACCGCCGTCGAGGATGTGAGTAAGGAGAAGGCCTGCCGCCCGGGCACCAGTGCTCGCTGTGACCGGCCACAGAGTTGGAAAACTCCAATGGAGATGCACGAGGTGAGTCGACAAAAGCCACGGGCACGGGCAATGGAAGCGACCACCCCCAAGACCTGCGCAAGTTGCAGGGAGCCACACGAGCGATGCACCTGCAGATTCCAGAGCATGACCTGCCACACGTGCAGAAAGGCCAGGCATCAGGCCCGGGTCTGCCAGTCGTTGGCGCAGCAGCAAGGGCCAACAAAATGGCTGCTGCCATGAGGTCACACTTGTGGCCGACATCCAGGCACTCTCCACGACAGGGACCCAGGTATGCCAACTGTCCCTTCCATCCCCCGATAAGTACCACGTGACTGTGTTAATTGACAGCAACCCCTGCAACATGGAAGTAGACTCGGGGGCTGGCCAGGCAGTCATTTCAGCCCGCACATTTTGGGGATTATGCCCAGGGGGTGAGGCCCAACTACAACCATCCCCATTCATAGTCCATGATTTTCAAAAGTGGAAGGCTGCAGTCCTGGGAGTGGGCCTGGTCCAGGTTGCATACGGAAGGTTCAAGGGCAAGCTTCCCCTAATCGTAGCGGAGAGGGACCTGAGTAGCCTCCTGGGGCAGGCCTTGTTCGAGATCTTAGGGATACGAGTAACAGGTATCCATCACGCCCCTATTCAAAGAGACTTCCAAACTGTGTGCGAGGAATTTCCCGCTGTGTTCGACAGAACCCTGGGAACATACACTAGGGACCCCATAGCACTACAGCTAAACCCCCATACGGCTGAAGGTCAGGCGCGTGCCCCTAGTGTTGAGACCCAAGATTGAAGAGGAGCTGGACCGCCTTATGGCCCAAGGTGTCCTTGAACCAGTAGCGAACGCGAAATGGGAAACTCCCATCGTCACCCTGATCAAGGCTAATGGCAGCATCCGCATCTGTGTGGATTACAAATGCATGATTAATAAGGCGTTGCAGGGCCACGCCTACCCGGTTCCAGTGGTGAGTCACGTACTAGCATCATTAGCAGGGGCAAGGATTTTTGGGAAACTGGATCTGGCACAGGCGTACCAACAGCTCCCTGTGGACGCCACCACAGCAGAGGCGCAAACGATCATTACACATAGGGGGCTTTCAGAGTAAAGCGCTTGCAGTTCAGAGTCAGTGTGGCTCCAAGAATCTTTGAGAACCTGATGGACTCTCTTCTTAAAGGTATTCGCGGGGTCCAGCCGTTCTTCGACGATGTGCTGATAGCCACTGCCGCCGAAGAGAAGTTCGCCAGCCGCCTCTGGGCTGTGTTGCAGAGGTTCGATAGGGCAGGGTTGAAGCTGAAACAGGAGAAATGTGAGTTGGGGGTGCCCTCCATTGACTTCCTGGGGTATACGGTGGACGATAGCGGCATTCACCCGGCCCAGGATAAAATAAAGGCCATTTGTGATGCGCTGGCGCCCACCAACAGGGCGGAATTACAATCTTTCTTGGAAATCCTCAATTTCTACAACGCCTTCCTCCCTCACAAGGTGGTGGTAGCAGAGCCCTTACACAGAGTGTTGGACAAACGGGCACCATGGGTTTGGGGTCGCAGGCAAGCTGCTGCTTTTCAGGCTGTAAAGAACATTTTAACTTCCAACAGCTTGCTGGCGCACTTCAACAAGAGGCTGCCCGTCGTTTTAGCGTGCGATACTTCGCCCTACGGGGTGGGCGCCATGCTGGCCCATGTCCTACCAGATGGCCACAAGGTTCCGGTAGCATATTATTCAAGGACTCTACAGAAACCGGAGTGAAACTGCGCTCAAAAAGACAAAGAAGGCCTGGCCATCGTGGTGAGGGTTAAAAAGTTCCACGATTTCTTGTACGGCCAACCCTTCACCATATTTATGGACCACAAGCCCCTACTGGGCCCATTCGTCGCGGACCACCAAACGCCCCAAATGCTTTCACCGTGGGTGTTGAGGTGGTCTATCTTCCTCGCAGGGTACCAGTATGACCTTAAGTACCGCCCGGGGAAGGCGATGGGCCACCCGATGCCCTGAGCCACCTGCCGCTGCCCTCAATGGACCCAGCACAACATTGCGAGTCCACTCTCAACCCCTGGTCCCGTTTGCACCTTGACTTTGCAGGGCCATTTCGGGGCAGGTATTCTTCATTATTGTGGACTCCTATTCTAAATAGATGGAGGTAGTTCCGGTAGCGTCCACATCCACATGGGTGGCACTAGGGGCCCTCCGCAGGGTTTTCACCACACATGGCCTCCCTAATACGTTAGTATCGGATAATGGGACGGCTTTCACCTTGGCAGAGTTCCAGGATTTCTGTGGCCGGAACTTAATAAAGCACATACAGTCGAACCCTTTTCATCCTGCCACTAACAGGCAAGCTGAGAGGATGATGCGGGTTACGAAGGAAGTGCTCTGCCGCATCATACATGGAGAGTGGGAAGCTGCTTAGCAGAGTGCCTCCTGGCATAACATTCCACCCCCAGCTCCGTCACCAGCTGTAGCCCAGCCGAGCTGCTCATGGGTCGGCAGTTGACCACCCTGCTAGACCACATGCACCCGGACCGAGCTCCCGACCTACAAGAGGTGCCAGAAGCAGTTCGGGCGCTCTGGGGGTTTGACACAGGAGACTTAGTGTTTGCTAAAAACTTCGGGGGTGGGTCAGCATGGATACCAGCATGAGTTTCCAGAGTATTGGGTGCTGTTATGTACAAGGTTACAACCGATGGAGGGGTTCACGATGAGGCGGCACATTGACCTATCACAGGCACGTGAGTCGCCCGGAGGGGAGGGGGATGAGAACGTTGCAAATCCGATAGCCACGCCAGATGCCACATTGTACAAGCCAGAGGAAGCAGAAAGACCAGCAGCAACACCCCTGCCAGCACCCGAGACAGCGGAGCAGCTAGGACTACCACCAGAGCAAGAGACCGTGGGGAACCCGGCTCCACCAGCTGAGAGCCCCTCGGCGCCAAGCCCTGCGTCCAGGACACCGGAAGCTGCCACCGCATCCCCGCCCACACCAGCGCTCAGGCGGTCAACACGAGAGCATTGCAAGCCCGCGTACCTAAAAGACAATGTCCACTAGGGGGTTGCGAACTAAGAGGGGGAGGGATGTTATGTATGTGGACCCAAGTGAAGACTTTGGGTGTGCCTGCCAGGCTCATTGGAGCCATACAGACTTTGCCTGGGGACTTGGGAACAAAGGGCTGCAGGATCCAAATCTCTGCAGCCCTAGACCAATCACAAGCCCCACCGGTTTCAATGATCCAATGATGTACTAGCGCGGGAATCCAGAGATGTATATAAGTTGGGCCAGTAGGCCCCCATCCCCAATCTTGTAATGTAGCACCTATATCATGTCTATTAAAGAGCTTGTTATCACTCAACTGATGACTCCATGCATAGAACCCACTATATTATAGATTTTATTCCAGCCTTCAGCAAGAGATCCTCCCCCTTAAGTGAGCGTGTTTTAGTTTATGCTAATACATGTACACTAATGAAGGAGGGGGCAATAAATCCTATGCAAAAACGCCTGAAAGGAAGGAAGACTCACTGAACTTCTTACTTACTTCTGAGTAAAAATAAGTAGGATTAGGCCACGTGAAAAAGCCATAGGAAATAATGAAATAATCAACACGTTTGCCCGCAGCATTTTTTTAAAGCTGCAGCTGCGCAATCATTCATTAGTGAGAGTATCACAGCACCACGGCATGTGCCGGCAGTAGTCTTTCTTCCCCTCTTTCGAACGCCGGCATCGCTTTTTCCTTCCAGGCTGCTCTTCAGTGCACCCGCAGCAACGTCACCATCCGCCTGCATGGCATGACGTCATGGTGCAAGGCTGTGACGTTATGGTGCAGAGTCCCGGCTCCTTCCTTGCGCGGCTGGCCTTTTATAAATGAAAAGCTTCTCGGATAACTCTTGAGAAGGGCGGACAGTGGAAACATGGGTCTGTCCTTCCCTGCCCTCGTCTCCTGCCCGCCTCCGCTGAGGGTATGAAGAAGCCGCCGGTGGAGTTTACTGCGGGAGTTTCGGTGCCAGAGGGCGCTGAGCTTCTGGCGGCAGCGGCAGCGGCAGCAGCCGGCGCTGTGGGAGGAGCTTGTACTTCAAGGCGGATTCTGCACAGCAGCTGCCGGTTCCAGGCCGGCTTCTGGGAGCAGAAGAGACGACGGGAGCGCTGAGCTGTTGGCTGGGCTTCTTGGGGGCAGCACCGCCGCCCGGGCGTGGGGATGATGGTCGGTGCAGCAACGGCGGGAGATGGGGCATCGCCGAACCCCGGCCCGGCTGCAGTCTCGCTGGGCTTGAGCGTGGCTGTGGTCTCTAGCCTGGTGAATGGGTCCACGTTCGTGTTGCAGAAGAAAGGGATCGTACGGGCAAGAGGACGAGGTACGGGGCCTGCTCACGCTCCCAGCCCCTTTCGGCGGCTTTTGCAGGAGGGAGGGAGGGAGGGAGGCGTACTTGCAGCAATAGTTTCAACTCCTGCTCTGATCGCACCCCGTGTGCCGTCAAACTCGCCCGCGTTCAAGGGACGCCGCTCAGAGTATCCCCCTCCCCGGCTTGCGGGTTTTGTGTGTGTGTGGGGGGGGGGGGTGCACACACAGCCACAGTACCTACACGCCACAGCTCTTCCCTGCGCATTTCGATTCCTAGAACCCCATGGCCATCTCTGGACTCTTGACTGTTGCCTGTATAGATAACTTCTCACATTCATTGCTCTTTCAAAGGCACAGACATCTTGGCTTTAAACGCCACCAGCCAAGAATTGCTGGGTTTTATGGTATGGCAGAGCCTTTATCCAGTGCAGCGATCCTGCCCCAGGGGTGCATCCGGAAGGCAAAACGCCTGGGGAAAGAAAGGGCCATACTCCCTTCATGGCTACACCCCTCTCTGCCATGCCTCCAAACGAGGAAGGGCTGGCTGGTGCAGAGGACTGATGCTCCTCCCAAGGAAGAATGGACAGCTCCCAGGCCATTGGCCCACCCATGGCAAGTCCACCCCTATCCTGTGTGGTACATGCACTTGAGAAGGGACCCTTTCGGTTGGGACAGCAATTGTGAGCAATTTCATCCCCCTCTCTGGTCATTCTCTCATATATTTTTTCCACTCTCATCTTGACCTCTTGTGACCCTCTTGCAGCTGACTGTCATTACTTTGAAACAGCAGCTAGCTAATTTGAAAAAGGCCACCTTTGCAGAGAGCTCTTGCCTCGGTCTGCTATAATCATGGTTGTACTCTCTACATTCCAAGCAAAATTAATTCACTCTTGGAACTCTTGCTTTATCGTCAGAAAATAATGCAGCCTCCCAGGGAAAGTCTTGGAGCTTGCACTGACCACTAGAGCACATTGAGTTGCTTTCTGAAAGACAAGTGGAGTCTGGCCAGGAAATGAAGAAGGTGTAATCCCAGAATATTGGAGTTTGTTCGAGTGTAATGTTTCTTTTTGTAGTTAGATATAAAAGAGTGTTCAATCTTAAAAGACTGTGCAACTTACACACCACAAAAGAGAGTGGTTTCTCGACTTGATCTTCAAGAAATTTGAATGAATTAAGTACTAAAGAGAATCCACAAGTTGGCAAGGGCATAGATGCAGAAAGCTGTTTTTTGAAGTTACCTCAGTTTCAAAAGTGGAGGCATTATACTGCTATTTTAAAATTCATATGCCTGACTCCTCCTTTGGATGTATAAAACACTAGGTCAACAGTATTTTGGACTCCAGATTCCCAAGGAACTCAGGGAATGGACATGGTTTGCCCCAGCTCTATCTTATCTTCTCAACCATCCTGTAAGAGGCTAAGGCCTAACTCTTTATAGCCAAGTGGGACTGAACCTCTGGCTGTCTGGCAGCCTGGCTACTACACCACAACAGCGCTAAGTAATTCTACTACAGATATATTGAGCAGATGACCCTTCAGTACAGATTATCTCTGCAATTAATGTGCATTTTGTTTTGCAGCAAGTTTAGTTATGTTGTAGGTGATGTGAAAGACCTCCACCTAAGCTACAGAGTGGAGAACCACTGATGCATCAATTGCCTGATGTATTATAAGACAACTTCATGTGTTTAAGCACTGAGGAATACCAAAGCTATTTCATCCAGAAAGCTACAGGAAACAGATTTTCTTTTAGCTCCGAGGTGAAGAGATATAACATTTTCTAATCTGATGCCTTTAGAAATTTGCTGATGGGATTGTAAATTAGGCCTGGAAACTCGCCCTGAGCCTGTTCTACAAGAAGGGTGGGCTAAAAATCGAATAAATAAATAAATAAAATTCTGTCCTGTTGCAAAAGCATTTAATATAGTCCTGCCACCTAAACAAATAGTGTGGTAATATAACAGAAAATGCCATTGATACCTTTGTTGGCTGTGGCTAATCAAGCCTAACCATCATCCATAAGTCTGGCATTTTAGACAACTTGAAATGCAGAAGAAAAATGGCTACAAGTGTTAAGTCATCTCGACAGCTCTCAGATTAAAATAGACAAAGTCATTAACATACCTCAGACTATCCAGTGTATTATGTCTGGTTTTAAAACAACTTGGACATGACTCAATGCCCATCTTGCCAAGAACTCTTATTATAGGCCAAAAAAAGTCAAAAATATCCTGTGAGTTCTTCATTGTTACATCACCGGGATCTAAAGCTGCACATTGCATGAAATAAATTGTTCACAAGGAATCATGAAAACAATAATTTTTTTGGTTTTCCTTCTAACTGACTTGTGGAATCTAAGCCAGTTTTTTTAAGCCACAAAAAATATCAGCTTTAAATTGGCCAGTGAATTTGGGCCCAAGTACTGCAATTACATTATTAGTGTATAGAAACCTGAATTTGAAAACATACCAGGAACTGTGACTACAAATTGGATGCATATCCAAATTACTATCAGTGGGATGTGCCTTTGAATGCACATCCAAATTTAGGCATATTGTACACCTGGGTTGAATGCTGTGGAAAAGATCCATGGATGCAAAGGGGGAACTGATTATTCCCTGCTGTGGCAGCTATTCAGCTGTGCCCCTCACACTGCTACATTGGGTCCTCATCCCTGAGGAGCAGTATTTGGAGCAGCAGGGGAAGGGAGGTAGGGAAGTCATACTTCCATGCTTGGGATTTAGATGGGATCCACCATGTCTGATTGCATTGAAAATAATAAGCAACTTTTACGTTCGGATGTGCATGTGATTTTCACTTCCTCACATGTATGTTGATCACATGCTACCAGCTCATGTTAAAAATCCAGCCTCCCATGTTCTCAGTAGCCTGGGGAACACAAGTGAAGGCTGCCTCTGAGCATGTACAATGGGCAGAGTTCCCCAATTACTTCAGCCCTTCTCTTGTACTTGCATGTCTAAGCATGAGCAAGTGATTAAGACGTGCAAGGAGGACTTTGAATCACAGTCTGCTCTCAAACAAGAACATTTTATTGCTGCAGATTAAGGTAGAGCCAAAGACAGGGAAAATAGCTATCAAGCCTACTGGATTACAGTTATAAGGAAAAGAACAATAAATACATAACATCAAGCTAAACTTAATAGCACTAAAGATTTACCTGTGATCCCCCCTGCCCCTGCAAATGTCTATGGAACAAATGCACATCGACCCCCACCTGCTCCATGCTGGGAAATGTGACTTCCAGCATTTGAAGAAAGACTAATGGATGTTGCCAACCTTTTAACCCTTTCTGCCTTAGCTGGCAGGAAGCCTCTTGCCCAATCCAGATTCAGGGTAAATCCCAACCTCCCAGTCAACCGAAGATGCACATCCCATACATCTCAGTACCCAGATAAGGTTTTACAACAGCTATCCATTTTGCCCTTTTTGGCAGGTACAGCAAATGTTATCTCCCTGTAGGGACACATCTCTGCTCTCTCTGACCTTGTGGTGCATTTCATGGCTCTGGTGAGGAGAGTTATTATTTGTGACTTATTTTGTAAGGCAACATGTTTCTGAAAATATTTCTTGAATATTTGCAAAAGCCAATTTAAATTCTGGCTAAAGGATGCACAGGCATTTCAGAATATGTACTTTTAAATTATATGTATATACTTTTACAGCTCCAGTCGCTGAGATTGACACCAGAAACAGATGCTGTCTATTAGCCCTAAATATGGGCAAATGGTTTAGATTAATTATACTTTAGCATTTGTACAGTTTGAAGACATCATAAATAGTCCGGGCTGGTGGTTTTGATGTGCTGTTTCATCATTTTTCTAGGAACTTCATATTTAACTGACATAGTATGGTGGTCAGGCACTATTGCAAGTAAGTATCTTCTACCTTTAAGTAATTTACAGATTGAAGTAGCTTTTTGTGTGAGTGTGTTTTTTTTTTAAAAATGATAGTATCTGCCAGATGTCAAAGCATGCAGTTAGACTGGTATTCTTTTTCTTGTTTTGTTACTAACCTTACAATTTGTTCTTTGTTTGAAGGTTTTGGATAACAAGTCTTCTAAATGGTCACTTTGATTAAGCTATGATGTATTTTGTTTTCTTAGGTATTACAAGTTGTGGTTCTTTTTAGAAATAAAAAGCCTTTGATTGTTAAACACTTCTGGCATTTCCAGTATAACTGTAAACATGATGCATCTCTGGAATTATGACAATGGTCACATTTTAAATCAAATATACAGTCAAACCTTATAAAATCAGTCCCTTTTCGTTATGTGTAACATTGTCTGAGACTGATTGGACAAAAAATCCAAAAGAACAATGGTGCAACGGGAAGACAAAAATATTTTATCCAGTTATAGTGGCCCTGCACATTTCACATGTGCTTATTCAGAGGCATCTGTAAGCATGTATATAAAAATAAGAAAAAACAAATTGCCATTAAAAAGCAGAACTGAAATGCATGTATTTTCACACAATGCCCTTTCAGTGCACTTTAGCAATCTTTTGCTAGTGGATGTTGCTGTTTCAAACAGCAAAACCCAGCTGCAAAGTGGACTGAAAGTACATTATGATGTGTGTGTGAGAATGTCAAAAAGGTAATAAACACCATATGAGAAGTGCATAAATATATCCAGAACCACAAATCCATGAGGATCCTTCAGACAATGCTGTGTAAAGCAGCATTACACAGACAATATATGGATGGGAAAACAAATGTTAAAATAAAATTTTGTAAATAACTCAAATTGTCACAAGTTAAAACAATATACAACTAATCTGTAAAATGGTATAGCCAAAGCAGTTCCTACTGGAACAGAGCTACAGAGAGAGATGTTTCACGGTCCGACAAAATACAAAGTTCTGCTACCACTAGCATCAGTAATCAGTTATGCTTACAACTATGCACTGAGGACTGATTTACACAACTCCTTCAGCTGTTTGTTTTTTAATCTGTGTAGCTGAAGTGAAAAAAAAAACTAGATTATAAAGGGGAGATAAGGACTGAAAGTTATGGTTAAATCTAATAATTTGAAATACAGATATCTTACAAAATCTCTATTTGCTTTTCAGTAAAATTAACACAATCATCATAGTTGACTGATCATAGTAGGCTGCTAGAACTTTGCATTTGTCGTTTTTGCATCATTCAACTGCAGCGCTATTCCTTATAAAACATACTTGCAGCCTGACACGGAACTTTGGTTTAGAGCAGTGATTTTCAACCTTTCCAGACTCAGGACCCACCATTTAATGTCCAGGTGGTAGAATGGGACCCACTGACTTGCAAGCACATGAACAGAAAGCACATGATATCAGAGTTATATGACAAGAAATGCCAGAGCTGTGATCTGACCAGTCAGGATCTGCCTGCCTCCAAGCATGCGTAGACACTGGAGGACAAATTGGCATGGAGGAAGAATAAGCTGAGGGGGAAAGGGAGAAAAAGTAAGGGAGCACTTTTAGGGGGAGGGGGGCTTTGAGACTGAATGCCAAAAAGAATTCTCTCCACCACTGAACAATTGCTTTGTTGTTTTAAACAAAATCGTGAACTGCTGGGAATTTCTGGTAATACTGAAATGCTGTCAACATTGTTTTGTTAACATCATTTTGCTCAGTATTTAGGGATATTTATTTACGGTTTTGCTCAGTGTTTAACATTGTTTGCTTAGTATTTAGGGATAAACACTGGAAGCTTTGCTCCTTCTAAAAATATTTTTGTGGTTCTTTTCACAGTGGCTCTGGGTCAGATTGGGAATTTCTTAGCCTACACTGCAGTTCCTACTGTTCTAGTGACTCCCCTTGGAGCACTTGGAGTTCCATTTGGGTAAGGATTTTAGTTATCTGTATCTGAAGCATATGTAGATAAAGATATTCATATATGGAGTAGTTGTTCAAATACCAGCAAGAAATTTAAAACCTTGATAATGAAAGTAGATGCTAGGTGTGTCCTTAACCACAGTTAATAAAGGGTATGAGGCCCTACACAACTAACTCTTTTGTGCACATTTGCATTCTATATATTTTTCTGCCCACTTGATAATTGTTCCTGTTTGCTTAGCTTTGTTGTGTTAGTTCTCTTTAAAAACAAAAAGATTTCACTCACATGAAGATTTGTGCCTTCCTTTTCCATCAGTTACTATCTCCATGCCGTTCCACTATTCCTTATTCAAGGGTATTGGATTTGTAAATGGAAATATCTGCTAATGGAAATTTTATATATGGGGGAAATAGGGCAAATAATAGAAATATTAAAACGCAGCCTCAAACCACCAACCAGGAAGTCCCTCCCATGTTCATTCATGTATTCAGGAGTGGCCCTTAGATAGATGGCTTTTTGGTCCAATCCAGCTAAACTGTCCTTTTTAAAAAAAGATAAATATCATTCACAAGAGTTTATTATAGGCAAGTGGCACAACTCATCTATACTCTGGGCTTTTTTTGTAGCAAGAACTCCTTTGCATATTGGGCTTCTTCCCCAATGTAGCCAGTCCTGGAGATTACAGTAGGCCTTGTACTAAGAGTCCTGCAAGCTCCTGGAGGATTAGCAACATCAGGGGTGCGTGGCCTAATATGCAAAGGACTTCCTGCTATAGAAAAAGTTCTGTCTATACTTACCCCGACCTCATATAATGGATCATTTAAAAAGCCTTATAAATATCTTTAGAGACTGAGTCCTCTATACTATGCCGCTTAAGTGAGAATTTATTCAGCTCCTGAGAGTGAGAGAGACAATTCGCTATCACCATAGCATTTTAAAGGTGGTATATCTTCCCTTTTCCATCACTGGATAACATGTTCCCACTAAATGTAAAAGAACTGTTTAAATTCTCATTTGGGTTGAACTAACAGACAAAGCTCCTCAACAAGGCATATTTCCCTTATAGAGACAAGTAAAACAACTTTTAAAAAGTATTTTATAAAGAAGAACAAAAGATATCAAAGCACTGAAAATTTAATTAAAATGTTCTCTTCTCTCCTTTTTTTTTTTTAAAGATCCATTTTAGCTTCCTATTTATTGAAAGAAAAACTCAACATTCTTGGCAAGTTGGGCTGTCTGCTGAGCTGTGCAGGTTCTGTTGTTCTCATAATCCATTCTCCAAAGTCTGAAAGTGTCACCACTCAGGCAGAGCTTGAAGAGAAGCTCACAAACCCAGGTATTTCATTATTTGGGTGGGACAATAACATTAGCAAGTCAATCCATCTCAGTAGCTGGGCTTTTTTGTAGCAGGATAGAACAAAACATCAGCAACAAAAACCAGAGCAAACTGGTTCTAAATGAAGCATCATCTCACTGTCTTAAGTGTCGTATTTTAAAGTGAGAAAGAGGACAGGTCTTGATGCTGCATCTTTAATTGTTGTAATGCTTTTGCTCTAGAGTAATGAATGTGTTCATTCAGAAGCCAAGCCTACTGCATTGTTAGATTTCTTTCCCAGTAAGTATCGATAGAACTGCAGTTGGAAAAGTAGGCAAGCCAACTTGCTTTCTTGATGGGAAACTCTAATCTAGTGAAAATCTTTCGATTCTTCAACACTAGGGTTGACAAGTCTAATTTAGAAAATATCTGGGGACTTTGGGGGTGGAGCCAGGAGACTTTGGGGCGGAGCCAGACTTTCCCATTTTCAAAATAAATGCATAAAAATGCAGCAATGCAGTTCACCTGAATAGTCATCATTTCCTCATCCCCCAATAGCTGCAATTCTAGTAAATAAAAGTGTAAACACCACAAAAAGCAGCCAAAATGCACAACGTTTGCAAGTTCACATTTTTTAAATCTCACTGGGACTTTACTCACAGGAACTGCTGTTCTTCAGCTTAACACAGGCAAACAAAAGAGAGAGGTGGAGTTTTCCTCTATCCCATAAACAGGCTCCTATACAAAGACTCTGAAAACAATGCAAAACAAGCACAGAGGGCTACGCAGTAAGTTTTTTCATTTTTAAATGAATTATCAGTTACACACTATTACTGCCTTCCCTACAAAGACTTCTGAAAAGTACTCTCTCTCTCACTGGGTCTGATTCCTCCACAACCTCTGACAATTACAGGGGCTATGCTGCTCTCTCACACATACACACGCTTACTTGCTGTGAAAGGAAAGCAAAACAAATGGAGGCTCTGCTTCTGACCCTTCCCCATGAAGTACTTCCTGCTTCCTGTTCAACTTTAAAGGGACACACACACACACACAAAGAGGCATTTTAAAATGGGATCTGTTTGCAGATTTCTTAACCTGCGGGAGATCTAGAGGTACTGGTGGCTGTGGGGGCATGGCTTTCCTCCCGCCGGTCAGCTGGCTGGGGGTTGGGGGGAGCCTGTAAACCCAGGGATCCCCCGCTGGGACCTGGGGATTGGGAAGCTTATTCAGCACATTATTGAAGTGGAAACCAGCTGCCCTACACAATTGAAATATGTGGGATTTAAGCATAAAATAGCATCAGGACAATAAAAAAAATTAAACTGAGGTTATTTAGTGAAGGGCTACAGATAAAAAGCAATAGGTTCTTTCATTTATAAATGAATTATCAGTTACAGAATAAATAGAAGAAGAAGAAGATGATATTGGATTTATATCCCGCCCTCCACTCCGAAGAGTCTCAGAGCGGCTCACAATCTCCTTTACCTTCCTCCCCCACAACAAACACCCTGTGAGGTGGGTGGGGCTGAGGGGGCTCTCACAGCAGCTGCCCTTTCAAGGACAACCTCTGCCAGAGCTATGGCTGACCCAAGGCCATGCCAGCAGGTGCAAGTGTAGGAGTGGGGAATCAAACCCGGTTCTCCCAGATAAGAGTCCGCACACTTAACCACTACACCAAACTGGCTCTCTATACTATTGCCTTGGGGAAAATGATCGTATTATATTTGTGTGCGCTGTCTTGTTCCAGTTTTAGTATAAGTGTGCTTTTTAACACAGGTTGAGAAAATAGGTGACAAAATGGAAGAAAAGAACATGCAGCAATTTTCAGTAACTGAGAAGCCAGGGTTTGTTTTATTTCCTCCACCGAAGAGCTGTGGTATAAAAAAAAAAAGTGTACCTTTGGAAGGCTAGTAAATTATCAAAATCTTAGTTTTGATATAGACATTTTTAATTTGAAGTGTTTATGCTGCATGAAGTATCATGCCCTTCATAGCAGTCACTGTTAGCTCTAAACACTGCATGAAAATGGGGAAAGACCACAGTTCTGGGCAAACTACATATGAGCTGTAGTGAATTTCTTTTGTGGATTGCGATTAGCTGTGGCTTCAAGCATATCTTCGGTGAGAGTGAGGTGGCTTCTAAATCTTTCTCTGCCTACAGTTTTTCCTCATAAATCATGTGTCCTAGTTATCTTTCTTCCAGAAGTTGTTACTTCCTGTCTTTTCATTTTTCTCACTTGTGTGTTCCTGTTGTTTCTTTCTGTTCCACATGTGTTTTGCTCCATCCAGTGGTTGATTCAATATTATATTGCAGGGGTGGCCAAACTGCAGCTCGGGAGCCACATGTGGCTTTTTAACACATATTGTGCAGCTACCAGAGGTTGAGGAGGAACTTAATGCAGGTTTGCTCTCAAGTAAGCATGTTTAGCATTGGGACCTCAGTCAGCCTCTGAATGCTAGCCCATAGGTAGGTGACTGTTTCCACAATGTGTGAAGCAGGGAAGGAGGGGGAAATAGGCAGGCTTGCAAGCTCTTCTCCTCCACCACAGAGGTTGCCCAGAGACTTACAGCAGGGAAAGAAAGCAAAACAGCCAAGGGAGCTACTGGAAGGAGGGACAGAATTAAAGAGGGTGGCACAGGGTTCATAGCTCTTGTAGGAGCTTGTATTTACTAACCTTGGTGTCAAGGCAAAGAGAGATGCATAATGATGCAAACAGTGGACAGTGATTTATATGGTACATGTTTGTTTGTTTCTCCCACCGGTGCCAAAAAATAATTCCCTAACCTTTCCCTATGCTGGTCTTATGGGGACTGTTATTTCTAGCTTTTGTTGTTTTAAAAAAGTCTTCTAGCATGATCATGTTGTAAAATGCATACATATATATATTTTGTCTGTCTTTGCAAATAAAGTATTCAAAGTTTTAATAAGAACATGTGTGTACTATTTGTTCATGCCTTGAGGTTCTCAAACATCTGTTTATTCTATGTGGCTCTTACATTAAGCAAGTTTGGCCACCTTTGTTATATTTGTTTATATTCAGCATATCTCCCTGCAGATTTAAATTGCAGGGTTTTATGCCAGAAATAACCCAACATCATATTGAATCAACCACTAGAGGGAGCAAATCACATGCAGAATGGGGGGGGGGGGTGGCACTGAAGCAGCAGGTACACACTGAAAGGAGGGACATGAGAATGTAGGAAAGCCCTCAGAGGCTGAAGGATAAGAGCAGCAGGAGAGGGCTTGTAGGAAAGGGAAGGTTGGTTTTGTTGGCTGTATTATGATATGGTACGATCAAATATATTTTTAACTATTATAAAAACCAATTCACAATTCAGGACTGCTAGTAAACTAAACTAAATGCATTTCTAAATAAAAATGTCTTCAACTGGGCAAGTTGTTCCATAATCATGGGGCTGCCACTGAAGAGGCCCTCTCTTGTGTACCTATCAAATGAGCATCTTTGATTGATGGGTGTAACTGTATATAGGATTCCACTGTTAGTGAGGAGGACCTCAGAAATTTCATAACTGCATTGTTCTAGGACTGCTATTACTATACCTTCAATGAATGAGAAACTACTCTAAAAGCAATATTTGGATGTTTTACCATATTGGTTTCTGCAAAAAAGAGCCGTGCATACATAGAACACATCAGAAAGAGTTCATGTTTTATGTTCTGATTCTAATCTAATTTTTGTATGAATTACTGTGAGCAACAATGTTGCCACAGAGTTTATTTATTACAATATTTATATCCTGCCTTTCCTCTTGGCTTATGTGGAGTTATGCAATGCTTTTATTCTGTCTTTGTTTTTCAGTGTTCGTGGGGTACCTCTGCATTGTGCTTCTCATGCTGCTTCTACTTATCTTCTGGATTGCACCAGCTCACGGACCCACTAATATTATGGTTTACATCAGTATTTGCTCACTGTTAGGAAGTTTCACAGTGCCTAGCACAAAAGGCATAGGACTGGCTGCCCAAGATATCTTTCACAATAATCCCTCAAGCCAAAGAGCACTGTACCTCTGTTTGGTTCTGTTGGCAGTATTAGGATGTAGCATCATCATTCAGTTCAGGTACATTAATAAGGCTTTGGAATGTTTTGACTCTTCAGTGTTTGGTGCCATTTACTATGTGGTATTTACCACTCTGGTCTTGCTAGCTTCAGCCATCCTTTTCAGAGAATGGAGCAATGTTGGAGTGGTTGATTTCTTAGGGATGGCTTGTGGATTCACTACTGTATCTATTGGAATAGTTCTTATACAAGTTTTCAAAGAGTTCAGTTTCAGTATTGGGGATGTGAATAAGCCTAATATGAAGACTGATTAGGATCCTAATAGTTGATCGGTTGGATGGCCAGGGGATGATGAGCCTTTAATTTCTAGGCCAAAGGAATGACAGAATCTTTAATTTCTAGGCTAAGATAAAAACAGGAATGGATGGAATATATGAAATTAGGGCCCCCCCATCCAGTTTCTCTACTGATGCCACACTTCAACCATATAAGAGCTTTAAGTGGAATAATCTTACAATTTTCCCAGCATATGGGTAAGAATTACATCAGTATAGAGACTGATATATTTCTTCACTCTTAAAGGTGATTTGTGTTGAGAAGAGTCGAAGCATTCAGCATATCAGAATGGAGGAACCATTCAAAATGGCTACCTTCAATGTTCTTGCTGTGGGAATAAACCAATTCAGGTTCTTCTGTGCTCAACTTGACAGATGACATGACTCATAAATGGTCCTTTTGAAAATATAGATACACTTCAAAACTGAAATTGAATTTTTCCTCCCCTATATTATTGTCATGTTTATTGTTTTCATAGCTTTATTAGGGGGTTCTAAAAATGCCGTTTCAGTATCTATATATTAACGTATTTATTTCCTTTACTAACCGCATCTGCATTTTGGACTGTTCATGGGAAGTTTAGAATTGACCAAGGCATAGAGCAGTGCATTTATTACTTAAAACATGCCTTCTCTTACCAGTCAAAAGTTACTCACTGACTTCAGTAAACACATAATTCACTTTGCAGATATGCCTTTTGTTGACAACTATAATTTGAAGTGCATTAACATTTGTCATTCATTTATGAGCTCTTAATGACCAACAGAAAAATATTGTGAGGGGTTGTGGCAGATTGTAACCACTCTTCTACCTTTTTTTGGTAGATCATTTCTAAACACTTGGAAACTACTTCAGTGCCTTTTGTATTACTAAAATACCACATAATTTGAATGCATGTGTCTGTTGTCTCTTAACACTTGGCTGTCCTCATGCTTATAAGCAGGTAAAGCAGCCAGAAAGGGCAGTATATTTACAAGAGAGACTTTAAAGCCTGAATTTATAATTGAGGTGACTGCAATAACTTTTCTCGCACCTCCATTATGTGTTGTTCAGAGAAGTGTTCAACACATGTCTGTTCCCAATGTTCCAGTTTTTATGTAGCAAACTCCTTCATAGCACATTTTAAAGTCAGATTTTGAACTGGCACTTTTCAGAGTGGAAGGAAGCTTGTGGAGCAATGAATTTCTAAGGGACAATGCTAATTTCAGACAAAAAAAGGTTGGACAAGCTCAGTGGCTTGAGTCTTCAGCCACCTCCAAAGGGTTAGGACAGAATCTGGCAGCTATTCAGTACAGTTCCTGAGTTGGGGGAGCTCATAGAAGTGCAGCCTGACCAATTTATGAAGCTCTCAAAGCTAAAACTAAGTTGGTATACATGTATCAGAAATGAAGGATTTTTTTCCTTCATGAAACTTCAGATGCTGTTTAACAGAATAAGAGTATTTGTAGGTCCATCATCAGTATTTAGTTAATGAATTTAACATCTGTCATGGAGAGTTTGTTTTGTATCACTTCCAAAAAACAAAGTACAGGAAAAAAATTTAGCAGACCAATCTCTGTTCTTTAAAATATTTGCATTGCTCCCTTTGAAAATCTCTACTGGTTTCAGAGTTCTGTGAAACTGATGGGCCCAGTTGTGCTCTAGTTTAAAGGTGATTGAAAAATAACTCCTGTCAGTAGAACTGTTTGTGCCATGTGGTGACAGCTAACCAAATGCAGCACAAGAATTACCAGTTTTCTAAATGTGAAGTTGACATTCCGAGATTCCATTTTTAAAACTGCAAATGCCAAGTTTCTGATTTTCATAAAATAAGGGCCGCTTCAGATGTTATAGTTTAAGAATGTGCAATCTGTACTCTTTAAGCATACACTGTCATGTCCAAAGTGACCATGTGTTTTGTTTTGGTCGTGTCAAAACTAATGGTGGTCTTCATTAAGCCGTAACATGTGAAGTAGCTATTAATATTAATTCAGTTTAAATATTAATTTCACGGGTAAAACACAGATGTTTGTCATTTGTATTTTGCCAAACTCCTAGAAAAACTACTCTGGAATGTTACATTTTAAAATAAGACATGCTTGTGCTTTCATAATTCTAGAACAAATTTTATCATAAATGTGTTCATATTATTTTTTGGATTTAAAAACAGATTAAATATTGGCTTCTATTCTTTCAATGTCCCTTGAAGCAAATAGTCACATCGGATTGATTCTAGGTTTTGATTGAAACTAACTTCAGTCTGGTTTTTCCTCGATGATGCACAAGTGGGTTTCATTCTAGAAAATGGCGAATGCTTCTTGTTCACATTATAGTTTTTTTAAAATTTAAAAGTGCCTGTTTCTTTATGAACATTCAGCATTCGTATACACTGCTATTCTTTACTGGATGAGGCTTTTTCTGATGGATGGCTGACCAGATCCCATATTCTTGGGAAACACTTGATTCTCCAAGTATATTTTGCCATTCAAATTCATCCCCTCAAGAAATCAGATTCCATAATAAAGTTGGCACCCTCTGGAAGTAAGAACTTTACAGAGAATGGCAGTTAACGACTCAGGCATAACTTCATGTTCAAATATATAGAATTATGTATTACATAAAAACTAGATATGTAATATTTAAGTGTAAAATGTCTCATTTCTTAACACTTGAAATCTTTTATTATTTTCCTAAAATGTGAAACCATGGACAAATTTTTAAGGTGCCGGGGATCAGATAAAATCACCGGATAAGATACAGTCACATTTACTCTCATCTTTGCCATGACACCTGCACCTCATGGAGATTCACAGCTTCTGGTGGCTGTTTTGGAATGGAAACAACCTGCCAACCAGAGCCCCACTAGACAATTTTCTTGTAACATAGGGCTAGTGCAGGGGTGGCCAAACTATGACTCAGGAGCCACATGTGGCTCTTTCACACATATTGAGTGGCTCTCGAAGCCCCCACCACTCTGTTGGACAGCTTGGAGAAGGCATTTCTCTATTTAAATCACTTCTCCAAATCAAGCCAGCTGGCGGCTTGGAGAATGCATTTAAAGTTGCTTTCTTTCCACCCCTCCTCCCTCTATTTCCTTCCTTCCATCCTTCCAATATTCATGTCTTGCAACTTTCAAACATCTGACATTTATTCTATGTGACTCTTACATTAGCCACTCTTGGGCTAGTGCTGCATTGAGGAATGATACTCAAAAGAGCCACAACTGGCATTTCAAAGAGCCACAGGTGGCTCTTAAGTCACTATCACTGTCTTTGAGTCATGTGTTTTGTTGGCAACACATAGTTAGGGCAAAAGTGTATTGTAAGATCTCCCTTTTTGTCTGACCATTTTTTTCCCGTGTAGATGGTTTTCCTTGATTCATCTGGAACCACTTGTAGTTCAAGTACTACAGTGCACCAACTTATGTGGCACTTCTGTATCTGAATTGCACAGGTTTGCCTGTGATCTGTGGCTCTAAATTTGAGTATGTTGCCTGAAGAGATTGAGTGATTTTATGGCCAAAAGCCAGAATTTTGAAATGTTTTAGTGGCCTTGCATATAATTTATATCTGCAGCATTTTGCATTATGAACTATGAATTTATTATATATATATATATATTTATTTATTTTTGCTACTGTGTTCAACAAATAGTATTTCTGTTTTCCTGTAGATTATATATAATTCTAGTTTTACATACAACTCTGTATGTATTATTAATAGTAATAATACTGGTAAGGCAGGATTTTTTTTCCGTTCACTGCTTTTCTACTCTCTTTGGATGTTTTGTGTTACTAATCTGGTGAAAGGTTTAATTTTCAACCTCTTCTCATAGCATACGACACTGGGTAATAAATATTTGGAATTAATGACCAGAGTTTTAGTCTTCCTCGAACCTGGATATGTCCTTTCCAAGTCCTGTCATACTTAAGATGCACATTATCAGTAACCTGATAAAAAAACATCTTAAGTGAGCTGTATATTACTGGACTGTATTATATTACATTCATACCTACCCTAAAGGAATTTCATAATGTCTTTACAAGATGGTGAATTCTGTTGAGAAATAAATTGAAGAATGTATATGTCCAACTCCTGTTACGTTTAATTGAGCATTTGTTTTAGTTTTGGGTTGTTTTAAAAAGCAATACATATGCAAACCACAGGCTATTTACACTGGAAAAATATGTGTAGACTCTGTACAATCCACTAGGAAATCTCTTCGGTAAAAAAAAAATCTATAACCCATTTGAATTAATGGAAGAGGTATTGTATGTCTTGCATAAGCCCCATTTATTTCAATGGAACGTGTTCTGGATATATTCCCAATGAAAATGCCCTGTAGAACTGGTCTGGGAATACTTATGACAAAATGATTTTTCAGTAGCAAGTCTACAAAAAATGTCTGCTTTAATAACTATTCAATTTGTTTTATGTTAATTATTCCTATTTGTTAATTAATAAGCTATTTTTTAGTATCTTGGCTTAAGTTGAATGTTATATTAAAGTAACCAGCTCCATAGTTGAAAACACTGGAAGATTACAAGGAATAATATGAACGTTATATTTTAGTTTAAGATTAATGTTTTTGCATCTTATGAGGGCCTAACTAAATTGCACTGAAAGGCAGGCTATGCTCACATGTTGGACCACTCTTATAGTAAAGTATGCCTTTAACCCTGCCTTCATGGATATTATTTTAATTCCTTGGAGTCAAAGTTAAGCACTACTGAATTAGCTTACGCTAATGCTAAATGCATCAGTAAAAAGAACAACAAAATGAGGCTGATAAACATAAAAATATTTCTTTATAGCAATTTTCAACTTGAAAATGTCAGGCATTAATTACAAAAGTGAAAATTAACTGTTGCACTGAAACTCCAGACCTACAGATGTTTTCTAAAAAGTAAAATTCAGTCCTGTTAATTTTAGTAACATTCATTTAAAGTCACTCCAAGGATTTTGCAGCAGCAAATAAAAAAAAAATGATTTTATCATTATTCTTGTGCCAGGAATCTGCAGCCAACCCCAGCTTCCTGATGCCTGGATTTGTATGGCATGTGAGTTTGCAACAGACATTTATCATGTACTTATATCATGTTAGACATAAAATACTTTATTTCCACATGTTTAAAATGTAACATATTGTGGACCTAGGAGTACTAGCAAATGTTAATATTTATTATTTTGTTGTTCTGAAGCATATCAGTTTGCACTTTAGAAGGAGAAATTATTATGTAGAGTCAATACTGTTGAGATAAAAAAAGTTTGGACATTTTATATGAGGCAGAAGAGGTTGTGGTGGTGGATGTTATGTTTAAATTAAAATATGAATATGAACCAAGTAAAATGTAGATGGGAGCCAAATTCAAACAATGTGGGATTGATTGCTTAAATGTTGCTATGTTGCAGTATTAATAAAGAGATTCAAAAAGTTTATTTTATTAGTTTCCAAAACACTGTACATAAAGATGGGTTATACATGCAGTAAATTTAACTTTGCTTTAAAACAATAGCTCTAGGCTTGTAGTAACTGCCTTATGTAAATTTGCAAAAGCTATTTATTAAGGTTTCTGACAACCTATTTATCGATATGTAATGTTTTAAAATAAACAGACATTTCTAGCTCAATGTTTGTATCAATTTTTTTCTACTTCCTTTGACAAAGAAAGCAAGATAAATACCATCTCTCAGTCTCTTAATTCTTCAATTATTTCCTTTCTAAATCCACAACATCAAAAAAGCAGTTTTACAAGAACCCACAGTAACCACATCTTCTAGACATTGAGTCAAAACTGGGCCAGGAAATACAGGATAGTATAGTTTTAGTTTTCACTTTTGAATTGCAAAAAAAATTCCTCTATTAGCAACTTGGGGGTCTAACCACTTAAGACTCCTGTGATTCCTTATATATTACAGTAGTTGGTTGCAACAGGACATTTGTTTGTATAAATATTTTTTTCTTTTAACAGTGGCTTGGACCAAAAACAGCATCAGTTTATTAGTTTACTAAAAGGCCAAATTGCTAATTTGATCAGAGCAATGGTCCTAGGAAAAGAATATTTAACCTCCCTGGAGCTGTTAGCCCTCCAGGGGAAGATGCTAGAAATATTGGCTGATGACCTATCCTACTGAAAAGACTCTGACCTACTAGATGTTTAGCATGACACACCCACATAACACTTAGGTAATCTTATCACTCAGCAGGACTTGGCACCAAACCTGTTTCTAGTGTTTGGACTCAACATGGAAAAAACCATGACTCCCAACAAGATTTGAGTTCCTACACTGCATAACTTTGTTCCTGTATTTGTGCTACATCATTCTTGCTTATCTACCACACCCTGTGATGATAAATACATAAATCAGGTAATAAAATTTAAATGCGTTGGCTGGTTATTTAAAACTAATATGTGTCTTTCTCACTTCTGTATTTCTTAACTGCACATACATATTAATAGGTGAAAAAGCTACTGATTTAACAGAAATGTAACTATGACAATCAGCATAGTAAGTAATTACAAAAAATAGGGTTGTCAGGCTCCGGCTGGGTTCTGGAGACCTCCAGCTTTTACAACTGATCCCCAGCTGGCAGAGAAAATAGCTTTGAAGGGTAGACTCTATGGCTGGGGTGACCAACGGTAGCTCTCCATATGTTTTTTGCCTACAACTCACATCAGCCCAGCCAGCATAGCCAATGGCTGGAGCTGATGGGAGTTGTAGGCAAAAAACATCTGGAGAGCTACCGTCGGCCACCCCTGCTTTATGGCATTGTACCATGCTGAGACCCCTCCCCTTCTTAAACCCCACCCTTTCCCAGATCCAATTCCAAGGTCTCCACATATTTTCCAACACAGACCTGGCAGCCCTAACCTACAAGCAGATTACTTCTCTTATTTGTATGCTAAAATGTTTAATCTTCATGGTATATGGCTGCTTTAACAGTGTTGCTTGTAGTTTCTGATAGATACAGGAAAGAAAACAACACATTATTATGGTCCTTGAATCCATGGAAGTTTTCTACTAGCCTCCACGCCACAGAATTAAAGAGTATTTTAACAGTGCAGTCCTATGCAGCTACTCTACTCTCAGCTGACTGGAATAATTCTTTAGGGTTTGTAGAATCTTTCGGGCTCAAGTACCGTGTTCTACTGGAGAAAGTTTTCCTTCCAGACATTTCGTTCTCAGCTGCGGAGAACATCCTCAGTGGCGTTGCAGCCGGAGCAGGCGCTCTGACCTTCTTGGCTGCTGTGCATTGAGTGGGGCCAGGGCTGCTGGAGAGCTGCTATTTCTAGGCTGGATCAGAAAGGAAGAAGGCATTTTCATCCACCAATCTTGGTACCCAGCTCTGCAGAACACCCTACAGACTATAAATTGCAGAAAGTCTCAGAACAACCAGCACATTCCACAGAACAATCAGCACAGTCAACAACCATCTTCCTTATCTTCACACCCCTTCAAACCCTCCCAGCAATTAACACAGAACAATGATCACATTCAACAGCCAGTTTCCTTATCACTACCCTTCCAGGAAGCCCCACCAAACAATGGGCACATCCACAAACCAATTGCCCTTTCATCACACCCTCTCCAGCAGCCCTGGCCCCACTCAATGCACAGCAGCCAAGAAGGTCAGAGCGCCTGCTCCGGCTGCAACGCCACTGAGGATGTTCTCCGTAGCTGAGAACGAAACGTCTGGAAGGAAAACTTTCTCCAGTAGAACATGGCACTTGAGCCCGAAAGATTCTACAAACCCTAATGATGTTACCAGCCGTGAAAACCTGAAATCTTGGAATAATTCTGCATATAATTGCACTGATAGGCGTCATTTTAAACACAAGACTTCACTAGATGTGTGAGGCAAGGTTACCTACTGAACAGAATGGTTAAAAGTTACTTTGGCACACTAAGAACTAATTTGAATGGTGTTATTTTTATCTGCAGTAAAGGAAACTACTGGAAAATATATTCAGGTAGGTAGCTGTGTTGTTCTGAATAAAACAGTTTGAGTCCAGTGGCACCTTTAAGACCAATAAAGTTTAATTCTGGGTATAAGCTTTCATGTGCATGCACAATTCAGGCACTGGGCTCAAAACTTTTCTAGAAAATATGTACATCTGTATTTGGCCAACTAACATAGTTCTATATTCAACCGTTGACAAGTGCTTGCTCAAGGTTGATCAGAGAAAATTTGGTGTTGAAAATTTCTCAGTGCTACAATAAATTAAAATACAGACCCTAGGAATAATTTTCTCCTTTGTATTGCTGTGTATAGAGATTGAATTTATAAGACATAGCTAACGAAAGAGGCATTTAGCATTCTCACAGTAACATTAATACTCATTTGAATAGGGTTAAATTGTTAGATTCTTTACCTGAATTAGAAATCCTGAATTAGTTTAAGAAGTGGATAGGGCTAAATGACAGGATCTTTCAGGATCTGCTTTACGTCTCTGAACTGCATTTTATTAGTCTTTTTGGGTCCTAAGACTATAACAAATTTTGTCTACCTTTAATGTGCTAGCAGTCCAAACAGCTCAAGCTCATTAGAGTTTGAGAGCTAAGCAGGGCTGGTTACAGCCAATATTTGGATAAGAGACCACCAAGGTAGACTGGGGTTGCTATGCAGAGAATGGCAATTGTAAGCCACCTCTGCTCATCTCTTGCCTGGTACACCCTATGAATGGGATTGCCATGAATCAGCTGTGACTTGATGGGACATTTTTCTTCTTATAATTCTACTTGACTCCTATGTAATCCTGTACAGAGTTCTTTCAGTCTGAGTCCATTGATTTCAAAAGATTTAGACTGTGATGACACTGTATAGAATCAGTCTCTAGTAGCCGCACAAAAAACTGGGCTTGAAAAAAAGCTGTTCCTGAAAATGTAATTTCAAAATTGTACTAATTGGCCCATAAATGCACAATAACTGCATTTTCTGAAAGTGAGAACTATGATTCCAGCTGGTTTCGTTGCTAGCAAAAATTACTGAGGTGATGGTTTTTAGCATTCAAAGGGACTCCAACATAGAATACTGTATTAATGGTCCAGTGTCGGTGTGTCTGAATTATATTGTCTTGTTATTGCCAATTGTCCCTCCTTTTACTTGGGAGTTCTCTTAATTACTACATCTGCTGCAGAACTGGTAACTTTCTCAAGTTGTATGTTTAACCTACCCTGTATTTAACCATGAATAATTCAGGATGGTTTTCTCAAAGCCATTAGTTATGCACATTACCTGCTAAACCTCACTGAATAATTCAGAGATGAGTACCAGTGCAATCCTAAGAACATTTTCCTGGAAGTAAATCCCAGTGAGTAGGCTTCAGCAGGATTTTGATTAGGCCTGCTTAGGATGGTCCTGTAAATCGGCTTACTTTTCAAATGTATAAAATAGATCCTGACGTATACTGTTAAAAAGTTCTATTCATTTCCCAAACTAATTCAGGATGTTTAATTCATGCAAAGAATTTAGCCATTTAACACCCTAGTCAAATGCCTATTAAGGTTACTGTGAGAATGATGCTAAATGTTTTTTATATTTTAGATACGTCCTATAAATTTAGTCCCTATACACCAGGGGCGGCCAAACTTGCTTAACATAAGAGCCACATAGATGAATATCAGATGGTTGAGAACCGCAAGACAGGAAGGAAGGCAAATAGATGGGAGGGAGGGGGAGATGTAGAGGTAGAAAGAAAGCAACTTTAAATGCATTTTCCAAGCCACTGGCTGGCTTGGCTCAAAGAAGTGATTTAAAGAGAGAAACGCCTTCTAGCCTGCAAACAGGGTGGTGGGGGCTTCAAGAGCCACCAATTATGTGTGAAAGAGCCACATGTGGCTCCCGAGCTGCAGTTTGGCCACCCTGCTACACACGGTGATATGAAAACAAGCCTATTCCTAGGGTCTACAATCCTCAGCACTTTAAAGACTAACAAAATGTATTTCAGCATAAGCTTTCATAAAGAGTTCAGTTTTTCAGATGCATTAAGTGTAAAACCAGTGGGTCTTATTTTATATATTGGGGGGGGGGGGGGCGGGGAGAGATGTTACAAAGAAGCCAGTTCTACATGGGGCTGCCCTTGTTCCAAACCCGGAAGCTTCAGCTAGTGCAGAATGCTGCAGCCAGGCTGTTAATGGAGCCTCCTTCACGGGAACATGTTCAACCTGTGCTAAAAGTTGCACTGGTTACCTATTGCTTACTGGATTCACTTCAAGGTGCTGGTTATCACCTTTAAAGCCCTATATGGCCAGGGACCTGCATACCTTAGGGACCACCTTTTTCCGCATGTACCCCAGAGGGCACTTCGGTCAGGGTCTCAGAACCTGCTCTCCATCGCCAGCATCAAAGAGGCCAGGCTCAAGATGACCAGAGCCAGGGCCTATTCTGTTACAACTCCTTACTGGTGGAACAAGCTTCCAGAAGAGGTTAGGGCACTGCGAGAGCTCACACCGTTCCGCAGGGCCTGCAAAGCGGCACTCTTCTGCCAGGCATTTCTGAACTGAAATCTATTACAACAGATATTATACCATCTGGCCCAAACAGACACCAATTGGCCCACCTCAAATACTCTATTGTGACCCTGTGACTTTTCTTCTAATAGAACACCCAGTATCGACCGAAACATCAATATATTCCGTTACTAGATCGAAATAGCATCTGGCATTGTTTTATTATATGTCTTATATATTTTATCTATGATGTATTCTTATTTTTATGCTTGGCTTATATTAATATTGATTTTTATGACCTTGAATGTCAGCCGTCCTGAACCTGTCTCAGCGGGGAGGGTGGGATATAAGTAAAATAAATAAAAGAAAAGTCAATAGGAGTGTCTCACAGCCACTCCTAACAGGAAAGCAAAATGAACAAGTTTAATGCAGACTGAATGGCATAATGGAACAAATTAGCATTTGGAAAGGTGAAGTATGGGAGATGTTAGAGGGCTGGGAATACAAGGTCTAAGCCATTACAAGTGTCGAAGAGTTTAACTAAACTGAGACAACTGCATTATAATGTTTTATTGCTATTGTGAATGGTTTCTGTACTTTTCCAGATACCATTGGAATGTTACATAGTTATCTTGTGTTTCCTGCATTTAATGGCCCTTTGGCTATACTGTTTACAGCTGTTTTTTTCTTATATACATAAAGTCCCAATGATACACTCTAGCTTAATCTAGAATAAAACAGTTAAGGTGCCATAAGATTCTTGTTTTCAAAAAATGAAAAAGCACAATAAAATAGACCAGTTTCCTTTGCTAGGGACATTAACTCAATAATTGGGAGAACACGAGAAAGAAGCTTTGAGTCCAAGATGGGATCTAAAATTTATGTTGTGAGTCAACCCTATGCATATTTACCTGAAAGGAAAGGTCCCCTTGTGCAAGCACCAGTCGTTTCTGACTCTGGGGTGACGTTGCGTTCACAACGTTTTCACAGCAGACTTTTTACAGGGTGGTTTGCTGTTGCCTTCCCCAGTTATCTACACTTCTCCTCCCCCGCCCCCCCAGCAAGCTGGATACTCATTTTACCGACCTCGGAAGGATGGAAGGCTAAGTCAACCTTGAGCTGGCTACCTAAAAACCCAGCTTCCGTGAGCAGAGCTTAGGACTACAGCTTTAACACTCTACGCCATGGGGCTCTAACCACTTACCTGAAAACAAACCCCCAAATGAGAAGGAAGCACTTACTGGAGAACACCCTGATGCTGGGAAAGACAGAAGGCAAAAAAAGGAGATGGCAAAAGGTGAGATGGCTGGACAGCATTACTGATGTGACTACATGAATTTGGACAGACTTCGGAGGATGGTGGAAGACAGGAGGGCCTGGCGTGACTTGGTCCATGAGGTTGCAAAGAGTCAGACTCAACAACCCCCCCCCCCCCCCAATTTAAACAGTTTTACACATAATTCTATGCATGTATCAAAGTAGACACGCATAGAATTGCCAGTTATCTTTGCAGCTAGCGTTGACACCCAGTTAGGATACCGTTTTTTTTTACTAACTTGCATTGTTATCAGATGCCTAAACTACAGGCTCATATTTCACCAGTTAGCTCATATTTCAGTTAGATTTTGACCAGAGAGAAAGCAGTATAATAGGAGTCTCAATGGTGGAGGTGGGGGATACCCAGCCAACGCATCCTGGAGCTCCCTTAGTGAAAAGGGAAGAAAAACTAGAAAATAGCAACCGTGGTTCCCTTGTGTATCTATAATAACTGGATGCATTTTCCTAAAATGCCTTCTCTCATTACTGTATCTCACTGGAACTACACACTGATGTGTCAGCCTCAACCAATATAGTACTGGTTAATATCTCACCCAGTATCTCATTTAAGATGGGCCACATAAGTACAATCTTGTTATGCAGACATTAGAATGCTAGTATAGTGCCTGCCTGGCCCACCTATCCTAGGCATTCTAATGCTGCAAACTTTCCTAAGAATGCTTTCCTTGGAGCATCCTTTGCCCCTGCTCAGGCTTGCTTTCCTAGGGGCTGACATTTAAACAACATACTGGATGTGTGCAACATCACATGGATTTGTTATTTTCCCCTGCTGGTGTCACATTTAAATCAAGCCTCATTTAAGAGTAAACATGAACAGCTTCTTGTTATATGACTGGTTTTCATATTCAAGCCTAAAAACTGTGTTTCAGCCTATAGCCAAATTCACACATTTTTTAAAAAGAGGAATGGAATGCACCAATTCAAGGAGAAAAGCCACAGAAAAAGAACCTGAATATGCAGTTTAATTATGTAAAATTAAAATCTAATCAAGAAAAGTACCATTCACAGTTGTGCTAAGTGAATTAATTCTTATAATGGGTCCTAAATTATATTAAATTAGTTAACAACTATAGCTGCCTTGAGCCCAAAGAAATAAGGCAGGATATAAATATGTAAACTAAATAAACAAAACACCTATAAATAGTACTTAATGAACCCCTTTTAATTTTCTTTTGTTGGAAAACAGTGACTTTTAGATCAGCAACAGTGTGTCCCAGAGGACTGGAACGTTCTCCCAACTAGTTTCTGAATATTACCCTTTTTAAAGCCAAATGTGCATTTAATTTGCACAAGTACTGACAGGTTTGGGACTCTGCCACATTCATCTGGCGAAGTGGGCTCTAGTCCTTTTAAACTTTTGCTACAATAAAAAGATGTTTTTGCCACTCATGTACCGTTTATTTCATGAATGATCGGAACTAACCCTAATACACGGGACTCTGATAACACGATAGAAAGACAACATTTCAGAAGGAGCTTTCGCGAATGACTTCCTCAGACACACATAGCATCCTTCTGGAATTATGAACCTTCTGAAATCCCTCCAGTTTAAAAGCAAGGTGAAGGATCGCACAGCATGTTTGTGTTGCCTAACCCAGTAAGGAGATTTCGTTTCTATTACCTGGTTAGACACTTATAAAGGCTGCTATCCTGCACACACTGTCTTGGGAGCAAAGTCCCATTGAATAACATGAACCTTGCTTCCAGGCAGACCTATTTAGGTTTGCTCCAATAACCTATGATCCCGTGACACACCTCTGACGGAAAGTGCCCACCGTGCTGCTGCCAAGCAAAAGGTCGGGTTTAGTCCGCCTTCGGCGACTGCGTGACCCAGTCCTCGCCCGAGGCAACGGCTTCCGCCGGCGTGCTTGCGGCCTCTTTCGCCCCGCCTGTTCCGCCCAGAGCTGAGCGCGGTGTGGGGACTCGGCGGTGGAGCAGCGGCTGAGCTGGAGAGGCGAGCAGCGCCGAGTAGAAAGAGGAAGCGGCCGAGCCATCCGAGGGGCCTCTCCATGGCGACGGCGCGTGCTTGGGAAGGGCCTTCCTCGTCCCCTGCCCCCCCTCGCCCTCCCCCTCTCTTCGTCGCCGCGCCGCCCGCGCTCCCTTTTTGGGTGGCCGGAATGTGAGCGGAAGGCACCGGCGCTGCAGGTAAGGAGCTGAGAGAAGGCCCGAAGTGGCGCTCCTTTGCCTGCTGCTTCTCACCCGCCCCGGCCAAGGCAAAGGAGGGCTGGGTGAAGGTGACCGTCCCTGCCTGTCTCGCGGCCGACGCTGGCCTGCTTCCTCTTGCCATTTCGTCCCAGAACTCTTCTCCTACGGACTAGCGGCTCTTCTTGGCTGCTGCTTCTTAACAGAAAGTGCCCGTAGCGTGCTGCACAGAGCAGCCGAAGGCTATGTGCCAGGAAAGAAAGGGAAGGGCAACAGTCCCCCTTTGAGATGAATTGTAAAGGGAGAGGAGGAAACTTTACCTATCCTTTAATACCTGCTTTAGAGTCTTCGTTCCAACCTGCCTATGTGCATGTCTCCATATAAAGGTGGACTAGTTACATTTTGGACAGTCCTATCAGCTGCCAGGTTCGATCGATCGACCTACCTATCTACCTACCTACTTATGAAATGTGCATAATTAGCAGTGGGTGTGACCTATGGTGTTGCTGGTTGGAGTGCTTTATGGAGCAGCTTGGTTCCCCACTCAGCTGCGAAGCTCACTGGGTGACCTTGGGGCAGTCCTGTGCTACCTTAGTGGACTGTTGTGTGGATAAAACAGGGAGGGCCAGAACCATGTGTGCTTCCTGACCTTGGCAAGACTATAACAAGGATGCTTAAAAGACCAATGTAATTTTAGAGAAGCTTTTTACAAATGCCCCTCTGTGCGTTTCTAGATCAAAAATTGAAGGGTGGTATATAGTTAGACCAAGGCTAGTCAGGTTCAGATCTCCATTCAGCTCTGAAATGCACTGGTGCCAGCCTAACCTAACTCTCAGGGCTGTTGTGAGGATGAAAGGAAATAAGCATCATTAATTTCTTGTGGATGAGGCTTAGGTTTAGCAACTGGTTTGTATACAGAAGATCCTGGGTTCAATCCCTGGCAACTCCAGCTAGACAAACCTTTTGGCGAGGCTGTTCTCTAGGTACAGCATCCTTCTCTCCAAATAAAAACAATAAGTAGTAGCAGAGCTGTCTCCCCCCCCCCCCTTGCTGGTTTGTTTGTTAATGAAATAACTGTTAATGAAATCATTAAAAACCCACAACCCCTGCTATCAGGTCAATATTGTGTAGCCCCTTCGTTTCATTACTTAGCTTATGTTTTGATGTTGTGTTTAATTTTTATTTTTGATGGGGTGCAGTTTGGTATTCATTTTAGAGTTACATTACTTTGGAGATCTTGGCAGAGAGGTTACTCATATATTGGAATCATTTCATCTTGTCTCTGACATTAAATTACAAAGTTATCGTTAATGATGGTAATTCAGCCCTTGCAACAAATGACTGTCTGTTGGTTATATTCTGTGTACCTACTTCTAATTAAATAAACCTTGAGTATACAAGAATCAGACCTTAGAGGCTCACTTTGTGCCTTCCACCCTTGTGGAAAGGTATATTATTTGCATAATTAAATGGTATCATCCTTTGTTCTACATAACTTCAAGCAACTTTGCTGAGGAAGCTGGATGTGCAGAGCTGAAATCCATTTTATGTTTGTCCTGCCTTTTCAGAAATATCCTCCCCTTTTCACACCTGTCTGATATTTATTCATGACTAGTTTAGTTTCCCTACTAGCATATTAACCACAGGTCTAATAACTGCTTATTGAAATTCGGCTGCATTAACGCAGGAGCATCCAAAGCATACTGCTTCTGGTGTGGGAATGGTGTATACACACATGGTTCCTGTTCCTTTCATTCCTGACTGCCTTCCTACCTACTCCTGGTTTTTTTTTCTGTGGCATATGTTCAGAAAGGCAATTGCACTGGAGCCCCTCATGGCTGTGTAACCCCTTCTTCATGTCATTTTCCTTTAGCTTTGCTGGAAAAGCAGGAAAAGGTCTGAAAAAGGTGGGGATGGTGGAACATTTTGAGGGTGGAGCTTAATACAACAGTGAGAACCATCAGATGTATTAAACCCACTCCAATCTACTGGCTACCTACATTGTGCTATGTTGCTCCCCTGTATCTCTGAAGATAGGATGCTCTTCTTTGTAAATATAGAAGGATCATCAAAAACAGGGAGTTGTCTGTTCATGAGAACATGGTTGACATGGGTTTACCCAGATTAAGGACCCAACACCCATCAATAAGGTCTGCAACCTGCAGTTACAAAATTTCAATCTAAGGAACATGAATTCAGTTCCACCCGATATCCATACCTTGATAAACATCAGTGAGAAGCTCGCAGGATTTGATTTGTCATGTAAAGTGTGGAAGACCACTAACAGAATACAAAGGTTTTGGCAGATGTGCAGAACTGTTGCTTAAATGGGGCAAAATACCAGGGCCCAAATGCAGCTGTGGTGCAGCCCGCCAAACTATTTTTCACCTGCCACAGAAATGCGAGTGATGTTCGGAGATGTGACCAAGTTCTTTGAACTTTCCCCAGCTGCAATTGAATGGATTGAAAATTTAGATATTAGTATTTAGAGTGATTGTTCAATTTGTTTGTATACCTGTTGTATCAACTCTGTTACATATTCTACATTATATGTTGTGTATAATTTTGCCATTTAATAAATAAATAACACACCCATAGTTGCAACAAAGGGATTATGCATATAGATATTCCCAGCAGTCACTCCATTACTCTTCCTTTGAACCAAATTAAAACAGGTTTAATTTAAAGGCCTTTTTAAAGGAGTAAGCTCCTGAAATGCTGTGAGTCATGCATTGAATGAGTGCAAGTCATGTGGATGTTCCATTTAAATGTGGTGGCTTCCTACTTTCCATGCAGGGAAAAATAACACTAGGCTTTGTTTACTTCAGTGTTTCAAAGTAGTTTCACCAATTTTTGTAGTAGCATGCAGGAGTAATTAGTTTAAAGATTGTGACTAATCCTTTGAAATCCAGTGCTTCCCGTCTTTTGGTAGCATAATGGTTCACAACATGTTTTTACTAGGGATACAATCCATTTGTTTTTTACATTAGTCTTCTAGTACATCCAGCATCTAGTATTACATTGTCCCCAATACTCACTGCCAGTGGTTCCTAAAAAGAAAGAAGTCTTTACCATCACAGATGAATCTAATTTAACTGTGATCTCTTCTTGTTGGAACTTCTACCTATAACCACATTTGAAAGAACTGGAAAGATTAATTTGAATTTATTTCATATTTAGACTGTGGCTTAGTCTGTCATACAAGTGAAGAGTCTGTTCTGTCTTGGTGCCTCTTGAAACTGATTCTATGATAGCTTACAACACATCCTGAGAACACCTTCCTGGGCTTAAGCTCTGTTGAAGAGACTTTAGTAGGATTCTCAGTAGACCAGTAGGCAGAATAAAAGTCAACAAATTCTTGTATAGTTAACAGTTGAATATTTCCAGGAAGCTGAATGTTGCTTGAAGGCTTCTGGTTTACTGAAGCTGTTTACAACCATGCTGGTTCAAAATCCAAAAGGAAATCACAGTCCACATAATACCTTTTATTAAAACCAGTTACTATTATGTAGATGGTGGTTTGTTTGCTGTAAACTAGAAACCGAAAAGTTTCATTGTTACAGGAGTGCATATATTCCCATCTTCTGCTTTGGTGACATTCTCAAGAATACTTCATGTAAATTTTAAGTAGAAAATAAATCACTTAGTCATCTATCCACCATTCTGAGCACATTAATATAAAAAAACCCCCTATGCATACATCAGTATTCTTGCTGTCCATGGTATTGTGACTTCACTGTTGTTGTTTTTTTAAGGAATGCTAGAAGCTAGTGGTAACAGTTCATTATACAAATTCTTGTAATAGAGCAGAATTTTTGTGCTAGGTTTTACATAACTGTCATGTGATGCAGTCATAAAGGGCTTTCTATAATGTGCATGATCAAACAAAGGTTGCTTTGTTTGGATGAACTCAGAAGTTGTATGCAGCTGAAGTACACAATAGTTCTATACAAATGCTGAGCTAGGGGATATTAATAGAAACAGTGAGAATGTAAATAGATTGTTCTGGTTTGGCTGCTAGTATAGTTGTCTCTGGATACTAGTTGGAATATGTATTAATTTCTTTGTGTTGCCCACTGCTTAAAATTTTGTGCTTCTTTTCCTGTAGAATGTACACTTATTGTAAACATGGAGTAGCCAAGCTGTCAAATGAAGAATATAGAACACTGTTTGTTGTAAAAATAATGCTTACTGCTTAGCCAGTCAGAAAAATCCTTACCTACCTGGCTGTTTCTCCATTGTTTATTTCACTTGAAACAGTGGGGAGGGACTGTGGCCTAGTGGCAGAGCATCTGCTTGGCATGTAGAAGGGTCACAGGTTCAATGCCCGTCATCTCTGGTTAAAGAATCTGGCAGCAGGTGATGTGAAAGACCTCTGTCTAGGATCCCTGGAGAACTGCTGGCAGTCTGAGTAGATAATATTAAGTTTGATGACTCTCAGTATAAGGCAGCTTAATGTATTCATCGATTATTATAGTGCAGGGGTGGCCAACGGTAGCTCTCCAGATGTTTTTTGCCTACAACTCCCATCAGCCCCAGCCAGTGGCCATGCTGGTTGGGGCTGATGGGAGTTGTAGGCAAAAAACATCTGGAGAACAACCGTTGGCCACTCCTGTTATATTGTGTCATGAAAAATGTAAGCAAAATGCTATCCAATAGGGACTGTCATAATCAACTTGCCTATGTTTAGTGTATTTGTGTAAATAAATTACCTATTGCCTTGTCTTTTCAACGAATAGGTAGTTGCAACCTGTATGTGTAGTGCTCATAAATTAATCTGGATAGATACTGTATTGAAAACATAAGATGTTATGTTGTTTCCTCACTATTCTGTAGTTTCTGAAATCTAGCTAATAGCTAATCTATGCCTACAGGAAGTTACTTAAAGACATACAGC
Source organism: Heteronotia binoei (assembly GCF_032191835.1). NCBI lineage: Eukaryota > Metazoa > Chordata > Lepidosauria > Squamata > Gekkonidae > Heteronotia > Heteronotia binoei. The sequence continues at coordinate 58,088,322 of NC_083225.1, forward strand.
TTTTAAGTAATATCATTGTGCTACTCTGTGGTTGAAAGATGTGCTCCTTCTCTAACCATAAAGCATAAAGCAGATATGCTGCAAGTATCCCAAAGATAAAATGAAGGAATAGGCACTCTCTGGAAGGCAGGATTGTGAGTGGAATGTGTTGCTGGTGGCAGTTACTTTTGTTTTTATTAAACTTTCATAGGTTCAATGAAAACCTTTTGGATAGGGACAGGAAGCCCTTACCTGGATCACTCAGGTTAGCTTGATCTCATCAGATCTTGGAAGCACTCAGCAAGGTTGGGCCTGGTCAGTATTTGGATGGGAGACCGCCAAGGAATACCAAGGTTGTTATGCAGAGGCAGGCAATGGCAAACTACCATATCTCTTGCTTTGAAAACTCCATGAGGTCATCCAGCAACAACAAAAAAAGGGAGGGGAGGGATGGAGGATAAAGTGTTATTAAGCAACTATTAGATGTGAAGATTCTGTCTTCTTATGATGCTTGTTTAACAAGAACGTTTAGGTCTCCAGTGTTCTTAACATTACCTTCATGGATTTTGTACAGCAATGTTGGTTATTTGATTTATTTTTGGAAACTGGAGGTTCAGAGTATTAGGAGAGATTTAGGAATTCACAATGCCTTCACAACTGTATGGCAGCTGGTCATATAAAATATGATCCTGGTTTGGAAAATTTCTTTACTTGCTGGGTTCTACTTGAAATCTGTGATTTGTTGAGAGGTCATATTTTAAAATAACAAGTGATGTCACACTTTACACATTCCTTAATCTTAACCTTGTAGTACGCTAACTTAAAAGATATATCAGCAAGTGCCTTCCACTGATGCTTTGCTGGCTTCATTGATGTGCTATTAAAACATAAAACTGTTTGTTGTAATATAATATAAATGATACAATGAAATATTTAAGAAGTTCAAGGTAGAGGAAGGCATTCCCTGTATTTATGATCTTAATTGTTCTCCCTCTGTCACAAAATTAAATAATTACCTTTATAATTCACATTATATCACCACAGCAAACATTTGTGTTTTTGTAACATTTAAGTGGATTGGATTTTTAAAAAAATAACTAAGGGCTTACAGATGTGGGTGTCTTTTGCTTAGCAGTCCTATGGCACATCTGAAAAGCTGATGCTGTAGGTCCTGGGACCTTTGTGATCAGAAAGCTGCATGGCTCACAGAAGTGCACTGAACAAAGGGAACTTTGTAAAATTCTCATCTTTTTCTTCTGCCAGGTGCACAGCTAGCACAAGAGCAAGGTGGGGGAAATTCTCGCTTGGCATCCTCTCCTTATTATGCTGTCTGTGGACCTGGTAACTTTTTCTTTGCACGAGTTCCACAACCTACAGAATCAGCTCTTCAGGGATCTCTGGCATTGCTAGGGAGAGGGAGCAGCAGGAAAGTTGTGCATTGGTAAGTGTCTTACATGGATCCAGTGTCTCTTAATGAAAGTTAGGAAACTTTTTAAAGTGCAGATACGTAAATGAAGGGAAAAGACCAACAAGGATAAAGGGATCCCTCCAGTTTCAGAAATCTTTATGGCATAATAGAGCACATAAGAATGACAAATGCCAACAGCTTTGACTGCACATCAAAAATGGGACAGCATGCTGCTATTGCATACAGATATGCAAATATTTGATGTTGGAGTGCTGTTTAACTTTATGTATGCTTTGTAAATAAAGTTAAACAGGGAACAAAAAGTTGTGCAGGAAAAACAAATTCACTTTGTGCTCTGTAAAATTGAAATAGTTGCTGGAAAGTATTTAATCAAGTTGGGGAACAAATGTGTCTTATATTTGCTTATTAATATTAATAGAAATATTGAGCATATACGGTATTCAAATTAAAAGGTCATGTTTCAGTGGGAATGTTTCTGTACAGGAATAAAACAGTTCAAGTATTCCCCTAATAACAGAATGATTCTGCACTACATAAATAAACTTAGTAAATGTTAATATAGATTAAATTGTGTCACATAGGTGATCTTTATTCTTAATAAGACAAAACACTTCATGCAGTAATTTAAATAAAACTTTGTGATGTAGGAAGTGGAATGCCTGTGAATAATGTATGATCCCTGAGATTTTTTTGTTGTAGTTTTTTTTTAAAAAAACCCTGCAAAACAGCAGTGACTAAATGTTTTCCCCTATCATCTGATTGCACAGACATCATTGAAAAAAAAATTGAAAGGTTTGAAAGGACAAGCATGCAGTGGCCTCAGGGACTGCAATCTATACCTGTCCAAAGGAGATCAATTATTCTATTAATCTTGCTGTCAAATTTGTAGCTAGTGATAGGGCCTGTGGGTCAGTCAGCTTGGTTAGATATTCACTTTAGAAAGATGTGTCTGTGACCAATGGCCTTAGTTTATATGAAAATTCAAATAGTTGCATGCATTAGCTGCAGCTTTGTAGTATAATACTTGCTTCTGGAATAGGTTGTGATTAGGACTGAACAAGTGTGTGCTACAAAGTTATAAGTCATGCTTCTGGAAACAAACTAGTAGAAACGGGATGGGCATGAACCAAAAAACCATGCTGGATTTTGGTTCAAACACAAACTGGATTTTGAACCAGGCTGGATTTTGGTTCAAACACAAACTGCTTCATTCCTTGGGTGATTTGCTTGGTTCGTTTTTCTGATTCATTTTTCCAGACAGCCTGGTGAGGATTCAGTCAATTCCTTGGCAGTGCTGGGGGTGGACTTGTGGAGAGCCCTAGAAATACCCATAGTGGTGATCCATAGCTTGACTGGCAGCTCTGGGAGCCAATAACAGAGCTCCGATTATGCTCTATGGGAGCAAACACCCTGACTCAGCTGCTTTCACTTTGCAACGCAAAGAGAGATGGTTTAGTTGTTGTGAGAGCTGAAGCTGAGCTTTCCTGGAGGCACCTGCTTTGGGGAGCTTTAACTCAGACATTCCAAATCCATTCTTCACCAGCAGATGGAGGAGAGCCTGCTGAAGACTCCTGGTGAGTTTGGTAACTCTAACTCACACGGGGTCTGTTCTACATCTCCCAAGCCAAACAAACCGTGAACCTGGTTCAGGCAATCAAACAAACCACGAGCCACCATTTCCCCAGTTCATGCCTCTAGTAGAAATATTTAGAATCTTACTGTATTTTTGCTGTGACCACTATATGTGAAACACTAGTTCCATGGTTTGGAACTTTGGAGTACCATTCAGTTGGCATAGAACGTATCATTTTTCCTGTATAATGATAAACTGCTGCATATTACTGGAGGCATGTTAATTCTGGAGGTTGTTCTGCTGAGTTATTATCCCTGTGAAATTTGTTTGGAGTTTGTTAGTGAGGAAAAAGCCAAATTAAGGAACCAGACATCTTTCTGATCATAGACTATGTACATATCAACAGAGGTACAATATTTTACTAATCTCTGCTTTTAATGAATTTTAAGCATGCTTTGCATCTTAGTGTAACATAACATGGAATACTGTTATACTTATTGTCCTGAAGTTACCATTGCTGTTCTGGAGAAAAAAGTATGATAAAATTGATAGCCTTAGTAGTTATTTATATGGTACTCAAGAGGATAATAAAGGCTTTGGCAAACACTCCTGTCAGGCACACGATCTGGGAAAAGACAAATTAGGAAATAATATGAAGTGAGATATATGCATGATAAACTGGCCTAAGGTTCAGGTTAGCATTCTTTCTTTTTCAGTGTAGTCTGTTTCATTAGTGAAATGGAAGACAAATGGTGTGAAGAGATGTCTAAAAATGTCACTAAGGTAAGGGAGTTTCTTTAAAAAAGAAATAGAAATTCTTCTCTCAGTTTGATATCAACTTTTAGATAAAGAAAACCCTTGTTCTAGCCTTTATTCAATGTGATACTTGTTTGGTTTTTAAAAACTTCTAACACACCCTGGTCCCCAAGGAGACCCAGGGCAACTCACAAAACTATGAATGTCAAAAACTGACTAAAGCCAGTTTAAAAATAGCGACATCCTCACAAATAGCAACAAACATCATTAAGCTTATTTCTGTCAGATACACAAGTAATTACATGTACTCATGAAAAACTCAGTTAATGGCATTAAAGTCTTATTGGAACAATTCTCTTTACAGCTTTTTTGGAAAGCTAGAAAATCTGGGGTGAAATGCAGAGTCTCCAGCTGGCTATTTCACTGTTCTAGGTTTGCAAAAAAAAAAAAAAATCTGAGGTCAGGCAGTGGTAGTTTGCATAGATACATGAGAGTAGTCAGTCAAGTTTAATGTCTACATGAGAGTAGGTAGCAAGAAGTTGTAGGGAGTTCACAGGTTTGACCTTGGAGAGATGGCTGTTTACGCATAGGGGCCTGTTGACAGTTAAGCCTGTAAAAGTTTTAAAAGAAGCAGCCTAAGTCAGATCCAAAAACAAGTCACTAGTGCAAGGTTTTAAGCATATGCATTTTGTTTTTAAGGTATTTTATCCTTGTCAAAAGATGAGCAGCCCCATTTTGAACCAACTGTAGTTTCCAGATAGTTCTCAAGGACCATCATGTTACAGTAGTCTAGTTTCCAGGTTACTGTAGCATGGATTGTAGTGATGCTGGTGATTACTGTACAGTTTTGAACTTAAAGCTGTGTGTTTTCTAAAGACGTGTAGAAAGTCTTCTTTTTCAAGTTCTTAGTGTAGCATTAAAAAGTTTTCTCAATATAAAACTATTTTCATTTGAAGTGTAGAGTTGAAGAGAATACTTTTACTGGGGAAGAAACTGGTGCTTAAAATTATTCATGTTTATTTTAAACATTTCAATGCCACATTTCTACCCAATTCTGGGTCCCCCGAGGCCTAAGCTTCAAAATGAGCCTTTGAGAATTGTGGTGGCAGAAGTCCAGCTCTAGGGCAGAACTGAGCTTCTCCCAGCCCTGATGTGGGATCCAAGTGTGGTATCCTGATGTGGGATCCAAGAGAGCTAGTTTGGTGTAGTGGTTAAGTGCGTGGACTCTTATCTGGGAGAACCAGGTTTGATTCCCCACTCCTCCACTTGCACCTGCTGGAATGGGCTTGGGTTAGCCATAGCTCTGGCAGAGGTTGTCCTTGAAAGGGCAGCTGCTGTGAGAGCCCTCTCAGCCCCACCCACCTCTGTTATGGGGGGAGAAGATATAGGAAATTGTAAGCCGCTCTGAGCCTTTGATTCAGAGAGAAGGGCGGGGTATAAATTTGCAATTCTTCTTCTTTCGTGGTTAGAATGTCAGACTAGGATCTGGGGGACCCAGGTTTAAATCTCCACTTTGCCTTGGAAGCTACTGAGTGTGACCTTGGGCCAGTCAAATGGTCTCATCCTAACCTGCTCACATGGTGGTTGTGAGGATAAAATGGAGGAGAATGATGTAAGCGGCTTTGGATCTGCCCTAAAGAAAAAAGTGGGTAATAATAAAGTTTTGTGTACGCAGGAAGTTCAAGTGATATTTGGAGGAAAATGGGAAGGAGAGAGGAAGAAGCTTCTTTTATTTAACCGATATTAGAGAATGAGAGAAATAATGTAACAAAATGTGATTAATGAAAACAATCAAATGCTGTCTAGTAGAAGTGTTCTTTCTAAATTAGTTTTAGGGGCAGGTTAGCTGTTACATTCACCAGGAATGTGTCAGTGGATTAATAGCTGGGGGGGGGGAGGGCTGCCTTCCCTGAGCCTCTCTGTTCAACAGGGTACCAACCCAACGAAGCACAAGTGGCTGCCACTGGGTGGAGGGAATCCTCCACATGGCTGCTTCCTTAGGGAAATCAGATTTCCCTTGAGCACTGGGAATCTTATTTAGACAAGTTTACCATCTGAGCAAACACCAATTTGTACCATGCAAGACTAGCAATTTTCAATTAAATTTATTGTAAGGTTTATACTCAGTACTGACATCTCAAGACTAGTTGTACAACTGGCATCAGTTCCTGAATATCCCATTGGGATTCATTTGTTCATATTTATAGTAAGCCTATAAGGGCCAGGATAATTTCACTCTCTTTCCCCCTCCTATAAGGATCAAACATATTAAAATGGAGAAACCATTTCCAATTTGTTATTTCTGCCTATAACAAAGGGCTTTTGCATTGCTGTAAGATGGGGATGGGCAGACTTCAGCTTTGAGAGATTAACTGAGTTTGCTAGTTTTGGGATTCCCCTGCTGTAGCTGGTTACAAAATGGCTCCTCCCAGGGTACAGGCCAGTCATAAAGATCTGCTACTCATTTAAGCCATCCATGTGCACCTGTGTTGCCTCACAGTTCACATCTGAGTCATTACATATCGGGAATCCCAGCACCAGCCCTAAAAATATTACACAAAGGCCTGGTTGTGGACAACCAGTTAATATATTGTCGAAGGGTTTCACAGCCGGAGTTCGTTAGTTGTTGTAGATTTTCCGGGCTGTGCCATGGCCATACAGCCCGGAAAATATACAGCAGCTAAAGTTAATATATTGTTTAATAAGTGGTAGACACTGAGGCTGAGAAGTGATTGTACCTTCATTTGTAAACAAAAAATTACCATTATTTATGACTTTACAAGAGAGAAGCAGTTGCAGTATGTACAGCTAAACTAGTTGTCAAAATAATGGAGAACCAGCCCTAATAGAGTGGTAACTGGCAGGAAACAGAAGGGAGGCGGCAGCTAGGTTTATCCCTAGAGCTATATTTTAATTGGGAGTGCTAGCACTGAAGATCCTCTATAGTTTCTGAATATGGAACTTCAGAGATCTGTTATGGCTGACCCTGGGAACTACTAGTAGATTGTGACAAATCACCCTTTCACTCACTCATGTGGTAAGGTGATTTTGTTTTATGGGGTCTGCCTAAATGTCCTGTTCTTTATGGCATCTATCTTTTTAACTCAGCAAAATATTGATGTGTTGGAAAGCTTATTTCTGCAAAAGCACACTTCTGCCAGCTGAGAGTAGAAGATAGTTACTGGTTCCTCCCTTCATTGCAGGCAGGAATTCAGTGGTGAATGGTTTTACAGGACATTCTTGCTTCAACCCTTCCAGTAATACAGTATAACTATTACATGTACTGTTCTATGACATTGCCCTGAAAAATGTCTTGAGCCAGAGATAGAACAAAATAGGAGTCAAGTTGCTCCTTTAAGACCAATTTAGTTGTATTCAGAATGTAAGCTTTCGTGTGCATGCACACTTCTTCAGATGAGGAATGAGGTACAGTAAGCAGAGACACATACAGCTAGTGGGGTTTGGAATGCCAAGTGGTACAAAGTTAAAAAACAATAGCAGAATAGTAAAATTAACAAATTCAGAAAACTTTTGATCTGTGTTGCATTAGCGCGGGAAACCATAAAACAGTAACATGTCAGAATGTGAGAATGCCTGTTAATTATTCTATTGCTAATAAACCTGGGTCAAAAAGAAGGCATTTCTTTCCCAGAAGTTTTTCCTGTCCAGCTAATTTACCTTTTAACATGTAACATAAATATATACATCATTCTTGTTTGCTGTTAGGAAAAAATACATTAAAATATAGTGGAAGATGGGTTTAGTATATGTAATGAGATAAACGGCCAATATCCCTTGTTTGAGTATGTCAGTACAAAAGCATTATTCTGATACACTATCCTAAAAGAGAAATACATTGGAATACTGTGGATATATCGCCATACTTGGTGAAAGTGGGTTTAGCATATGTAATGAGATAAAAAAACAAAACAACATTTCTGTTCAGTCCTGAGGAGGTGTTTGTTCCAAGTTTCATAATAGTTTGTAATTCAGGAATTCCCCTCTCCATTCTGTTCTTAAAGCTCTGAGAGTGTGTTTAGCATCTGTAATGAGATAAAAAACCAATATTCCTGTTCAGTCCTGAGGAAGTGTTTGTTCCAAGTTTCATAATAATTTGTAATTCAGCAATTTCTCCATTCTGTTCTTGAAGTTCCTTTGTAGTAAAACAGCTACTTTGAGGTCACCCATTGAATGCTTTGGAAAGTTAAAGTGTTCCCCCACAGGTTTCTCAGTTCTGTACTTCCTGATGTCCGATTTGTGTCCATTTATCCTTTGGTGGAGGGTTTGTCCTGTTTGCTCTATGTAGAGAACTGAAGGGCATTGTTGGCATTTAATGGCATATATATAAAGTTGGAAGATGAACAAGTAAATGAGCCTGGGATGGTGTAGTTAATGCTGTTAGGCCCAGTGATTGTGTTGTCTGGTGTATGTGGCAGCAAAGTTGGCACTTGGGTTTATTGCAAGCTCTGGTACCAGTGTCCATGCTCAGATGAGATGTTGTATTGTTGTGAGTGAGGAGTTGTTTCAGATTAGGGGGCTGTGTGCAAGAAAAGGTTTACCACCCAGTACTTTTGAAAGAGAGCTGTCACTGGTATGTTTGTTGGTCAGTAGGTTTCCAGTATAAGGTAGTGTCAATGCATCCATTGTGTATTTTAACAGTGGTGTCCAGAAAATGTATTTCTTGCGTAGACTAGTTCATTGTCAGGTTGATGGTGGGGTGAAAGTCATTGAATGCCTGGTGGAATGTATCCAGGGCTTCTTTATCATGTGTCCAGACCATAAAAATGTCATCAATGTAACGCAGGTATAAGGTAGGTAGGAGTGGGATTCTAGGAAGTGTCGCTCCAAGTCAGCCATAAAGACGTTTAGCATATTGTGGGGCCATACGGGTGGCTGTACCATTGATCTGTAGGAAAAGTTCACTGCCAAATCTAAAGTAGTTATGGGTGAGAACAAAATGGCACAGTTTTGTAGCAAAGTCAGCTGTGTTTTTATCAGATTATATTACAGTTTGTAATCCATTTTGATGTGGGATGTTGTTATATAAAGATTCTACATCCATGGTGGCTAAGATAGTGTTCTCTGGAAAGTTGTACAAAGATTGTCTTTTCCTCAGAAAATCTGTAGTATCACGAACATAACTGAGAGCACTGGCGGCATAGGGTCTTCAAACAGAATCCATATTTTAACTTTGTACCACTTGGCATTCCAAACCCTACCAGCTATATGTGTCTCTGCTTACTGTACCTCATTCCTTGTATGAAAAAGTGTGCATGCACACGAAAGCTTACGTTCTGAATACAACTAAGTTGGTCTTAAAGGTGCACTTGACTCCTATTTTGTTCTACTACTTCAGACCAACACGGCTGGCTACTTGGATCTATTGAGCCAGAGGTGTCAAACTCATTTGTTAAGAGGGCTGGATCTGACATAAATGTCATTTTGTTTGGCCAGGCTATGTGTGCAATAAAACGTAATGCCAGGTACTGGGATTTATAAGAATACAGGCAAATCGAATTGATGAAATTAATTTTTATTCAAAATACAAACAAAAGCAATTGATTCCTAGCAGTGAAAGCAGTTGATTTACTGGAACACATAAGATCTCCATACTTAGCTAACATTTCTAATCATGTTCTTAGAGCAAACTTTACCTCCTTATGATTCCAGTCAATGCCAACAGCAGTCGTGGAAGATTTACTGGGGAACCCACAAATGCCTCAATAGATTTATTTAATTATATACAAACTAGGTTTCGCTCCCAAGGGATAGCATAAAAGGGACAGTATCTTACATTTCCATATCAATTAGTTACCGTACTTTTTGTATATATAGCACTTTTATTAAAAGAGTAATCTTCCTCATAAATAAGGTAGTTTTTCAGCACCATCCATACACCCAGCCTCAGCAGTCAAGGATGGCTACGATCCATCTCTTGGTCTTGTTTCTTCTCTTCCCCCATCCTACCTCTGAAGATCTCAAGGAGGCACACTATGGCCCCATCCCCCTCATCAACAATAACCCTGTGAGTTGGGCTAGGCTGTGACCAGCTCTGCATGACTCAGATGACAAGGTCCTGGCATAAGAGGAGGGGAGGGATCTGAATCTGGCTTTCCCAGATCCCTCCACCCCAGTTCTCATCCCTCCTGCATTTTCCACAGGAGTTGTGAAGCTGACAGGAAGGCCCAACTGAAACCTGCAGGGGGCACTTTTTGCCATCCCATTACCCCTTTTTCCTCACAGGCTGAGAACAGGTGAGGGGGAGAAGGGAGGTCACCTTTCCCCACCCAGTACTCATTCCGCCTCCCAGCTCCACAGCTATTCAGATGTATGGTGGCAACAGAAGCACCTTTTTCCCCCTTCACTCCTCCCTTTGCTTCTGAGGCCAAGACATCTTTCACCTCAGCAGTGTGCATAAGACAGCCTAGTTGCCTTCCAATCCACGCACTAGTACTCCTCCTTTCTTGGAGTAATACTAGTACTACTACTAGTACTCCTATCCCTTTGTTGATGCTCCATGTGCTTGCTCTTGCCAACCCCCATGGTCCCCATTTGAAAAGATATGAAGCGGGTTGTGGCAGTGCTGACTGTTCAGCTTTGCCCCACCCTCCATGTAGTGGCTTCGCCAGCGCTCATTGAGCTCTAGTTGGAGGAGGTGGAAGGGAAAAATGCACCTCCTTTCCCCCACCTTTGCTGCCATTCTCTCCCATATTATTTTTACCCCAGGCCCACACCTTAGGTATTTCCTTTCTGTTTCTTGACAGCTGCAACCACATGCGCCTGCTTTCCCCCCACTCTCAGCCACATCATGCCTTCCCTCCTTTGCATCAGTTGCTCACAGGCTAGATAAAAACGGCAAGCTGTATGTTTGACACCCCTGGTCTATGCTGTCTTTTGAATTGCATACTAATGGCTTATAGGCATAAGTATATAACAGGGGTGGCCAAACTGTGGCTCAGGAGCCACATGTGGCTCTTCCACATATATTGTGTAGCTCTTGAAGCCCCCACTGCCCCATCAGCTAGCTTAGAGAGAAAGTATTTTTCTCTTTAAATCACTTCTCCAAGCCAAGCCAGCTGGCAGCTTGGAGAATGTTAAAGTTAAATTTGCATTCTTTCCACCTCTTCTCTCCCCTCCCTCCCTCCCTCCCTCCCCCCCCCTTCCTTCCTTCCTTCCTTCCTTCCTTCCTTCCTTCCTTCCTTCCTTCCTTCCTTCCTTCCTTCCTTCCTTCCTTCCTTCCTTCTTTCCTTCCTTCCTTCCTTCCTTCCTTCCTTCCTTCCTTCCTTCCTTCCTTCCTTCCTTCAGACATCTGACATTCATGTCTTGTAGCTCTCAAACATCTGATATTTATTCTGTGTGGCTCTTACGTTAAGCAAGTTTGGCCACCCCTGGTATATGTTTCATTGAGACAGACAACAGAACATTAAATCCCACTATATGTGGCTCACATGACATATGAGTTTGAGATACTTGGTATATAGGTGAACAAAATATCCTGGTAGCTTAATACAAAAATACAGTCAGTTTTTCATTCTAATAGTTACAGATGTTAGAAACATAATATAAAAAAGACAAATGACTTCATGTATCTGGGCAGTAAAATTTGGTGTGCTATTATGTTGTCTTACTTAGTCATGCAAAGATGTCACTATGGTCTTCCTGCACAGGCAAGCAAGTTCTTGTTGTGTCCTGTGTGGTGCTGCTGATGAAATAATCTGCAAGAAACTTGCTCACCTTTGTTATTTTTAAAAAAATTCTTATTGTGCAAGTATCACTAGGGAATGCCACGTATCAATTTCTAGGCATGCCCCAAGCATTTAGAAATTAAGCTCTGGAATGAACTGTAGCAACAATAGATGAGACATTTGTTTCTTTAGTATTGCAAAGAAAACTGTTTTAGCGCAGTTCATAGGATTTTAGATGCTGGGCGTTGCCCAATCCAAGCAGTGAATCAGTGACTGATTCATTGTAATAGGGACATAGACAAAGTTCAGTGATAAATGTACACTTCGGCTATTATGAGGATAGTGCTTTAAGGTACCAAATGTTATTGAAAATTGAGTTTAGGTGTTGTATGATACTTAGTTGTAAAAGAAGGAAATTTGAGAACAAGATTGTAGGTTTTGAACTGCAGTTTTCTTACACATACTGAGTTGAACAAGTTGTAATCAGTAACATGAAGGTATGAAATCCAGTTACATAGTTCAGTTTCATGTTGTTCATGGGGGCACCATTAGAGAGAGAATTTCTGATAATTTTGAATCCATGGAAAAAACATCTTTTTCAGTTTGTTGTGGGGGGGGGGGAGGAAATAGAAATGATGAAGAAAATGGAAATATATGCAATACTTACCAAGCCTAACATTATTTTTTCTGCTTTAACAACATAAAAGGAATAAAGTATGTTAACCTGTAAAATTGTACTATTACATCACTGCTGGCTTCTGATTTTTCTGACCAAGCAAAAATGGTACACAATTAAACCACTACTATAGGAGAGTGTACCTGACCATGGCAACAAGCTATCAAAAATGAAGCCCCTGATTCATATCTTTGCATTTGGTCACAGAAAATAATCATTTAAAAATTAATCTTGGTCAATTTATAAAGCGTTTTGGGCCTCATCTCTCCCTTACGGGAGAGAACAATAATCCTTCACTGGAGATCTCCCTAGATTGTAAGGACTTGCCAACTTGGCCACCAGTCTCTGAATCAGAGGTAAGAGGGCTAATAGCCTCACTGGCCTCCGGAAAATCCCCCAGAGAGGACATGCTACCCCCTGAGTTATATAAGGCCTTTCCTAACTAGTGGGCCCAAATTCTGGCCAGTCTTTTCCCAGATTAACACTACAGGGGCAATTCCTCCCATTTGGAAACTGAATATTGTAGTGCCCATTCAGAAAAAAAGGCAATAAACTAGATCCGCAAAATTACAGACCTATAAGCTTACTTAATATTGCAGCAAAGCTTTATAGCAAACATCTATCAAAACTTGAGGATTGGGTGACCGAGGAGCAAATCCTTCATCCCGCACAAGCAGGATTTAGAAAAGGCCTCGGACTATCACCCACTGTGAAACTCTCTCCCAGCTGGCCTATTCAGGCATAAATGGGCCCACAAAGACACTATATGTAGCATTTGTGGACGTGACTGCTGTGTTTGATTCCATTGATAGGTCCCGCTTTTGGTCTAAGTTCACTAACATTGATAAGCGTCTATTATTCCTGCTCCACGAGCTTCACAGTAACACCTCTGCACAAATTAGGGTGGGCACTTCAGGTTCCCTGACTAACAAAATTCCTATCTGTAAGGAAGTCAAGCAGGGATGTGTGATGGCTCCCTTACTGTTTAATCTATACATAAATGACATCACAGAGAGCCTGCCAGCTCCCCAGTTCACTTAGGACAGCAGAAAGTTTCGATCTTTCTTTACGCAGATGATATGTCCATAATATCCTTGACTGAAATAGGTCTGAGAAGGCTATTACAATGTCTAGGGCCCTACTGTAATGATGAAGCCCTGAATATCAACCATGCAAAGACTAAAGTCATGGTCTTCAGAAAAAAGCCCAAAATCTTCTGCTGGAGTATAGTGGGCAATCCAATCAACCAATGCAGCTCCTGGGGGTAACCTTTAAGGAGACCCTGAATTGGAATGCCCACCTGGCATCGGTAAAATCCTCAGCACTGAGGATTGTTGGATCAGTTCTCCACTTTTTTCATACGAAGGGTAGACACTTGATAGATCTAGCACTAAAATTATTTAAAAGCAAGGTTCTACTACATCTTTTGTACGGTGTCAAAATATGGGGGTGGAATGAGAACACTTTATCCAGTCTGGAGGTAATCCAGAATCAGTTCCTAAGATGAATTCTTGCTCTTCCTAGGGGCTCTCCTGCTGCCTTGATGAGGGCTGAAACAGGACTCCCTTCCATAAGAGCACGGATACACCTAGCTATAATAAAACATTGGGGAAAAAGTAAATCCTCTTATCATACTTTCCTTAATTACCATTCATTTAATTTTCTACTATCAAAAGATCACAGGCGTTCTAAATACTTCAGAAACGTTATCCAGAGTTATTCTATTCCTGATGATCTCCTAGGGGCCCAAAATGACTATTCTCAACTTAGAGATTGGATATATTTTTCAGATGCGTTGCTAGATCATTCTCTAATCCTAAAATTTAAAGTAGTCCCTTGGTTCAGACTAATGAAATCGGATCATCTGAGATCCCCATATCTGGTTAATATCTCCAGATTTAACATCAGAACATCCTTCACAGCTCTCCGCTTTGAGACTATGCAAACAACTGTTAACTGGTTGATATTCCCACATCCCAACAGAACAATGTTTTTGCATTTGTGGTTTACCTATGATAGAGGACCTCCCCCATTATATTCTGTCCTGTCTACTCTACAATGCCCCCAGAATTAAATTTCTGTGTGAAGTACTAACCTCCTTAAAAGCATGTTCAGAAACTGAAAAGATTATATTTCTGTTATTTGACAATGATGCTCATGTGTCCTATAGAGTCTCTTTGTTTGCCCTTGCAGCTAAGAAGATAAGAGCAAGAGTAATTTCAAATGCTGTAACTTCTTGAGGTTCGTCTTTCTGGGGAAATTTTAAGGTGCTAATTTGAAACTTTGTTGTTCAGGTTTTGTTTTGTAACGACCAATGGCTGTATACAATAAATTTTTGACTGACTGACTGATAAGCCTAAATGTAACCTTGAATTTTATTTGTTTAGGTTTCAGTTTAGCATCCCCTTGTCTTCAGTACCAGCAGCAGCTTTGTTCCATAATCAATGTGATACTTTGGAATGCCTCAGCAACTAACGAAATGATTCAGAGTAGTGGAAAACATGATTTCTACATTGGTCTGGTATTGGCAATGAGCTCCAGCCTTTTCATTGGTGGGAGTTTCATCCTGAAGAAGAAAGGACTCCTTCGACTGGCCAGAAAAGGTTCCATGAGAGCAGGTAAATACTTTGGCTTGAGTTACCTTTTTAATTTTTATGTGAAGTCTGCTGAATTAGATTCTTTTACAAAAGGATCTGTTGTCCTTGGAAGAATAGGGCACTGCCACCTTCATAAGGGCATCAATTGCCTTGTTGCCAAAAATGTTTCTCCCCTGGATAGGGAACAGTGGAGAGGTTAGTTTTGGAAAAGTGATCCATCTTGCAGTGCTTCAGACACAGGTTGCAGCAGGTCACAATGCTGGCAGCTAAGGACTAGCTCAAGAACTGCATAGTACAAAAGCTGTTGGTGTCTGCTGAGAATGCTTAATTTTTAGATGAACCTGCCTAAATTAAACCAAATCAGGAAAAGGATTTTGCAGGAGTTCCTCTCCCAGAAGCTCTGGAAAGCACTGTCATGGTGTAGGAGAAAAGAGTACATTCTTTTAGCACCAGAAATCAGGCACCTTCCCTTCCCTTCCCTTAGGGAAGCCCACATACTCTTGAGGACCTTGTCAAAGAATTCTGAAAAGGGTCTGCTTGAAGGAATACAGCCTAGTTGTAGAAACCCTAGCCTTTCCCATGTTGGAGGTATTCTGGGATGCAGTGGACTAGGCCTCTGAAGCAAGTTTATGGTGCAAGATGATCTTTCTACAGAGACAAGAAAAATCCTCTTCCTGGAAAAGCCCCAAGGAAGCTGGGCCCTGAGTGTTACCACTTCCAATTCTTCTTTAAAAGCATGGATATACAAAGATTTGAAAATTCACACACCTTGACATCGTAGAAGAAGCATCATGCCACATTTCATAGCAGCCAAAAACTGCTTCCTCAGTGTCTGAAAGAATGGTCTTGGCGAAAGTGTTTTTTCCAGCACCAGATGTTTCTTGATCCAGTCAGATGCACCTGCAGTGCTATCATTAACCACTCTTGAATTTTGGATAGAAATTGATGATAGAATGAACTGGCTGTAATATTTAAAACACAGTGTTAAGAAGTGTTTTGCTTCAGTTTGAAAGAAAAAAGATACAGAAGGTTTTTTTCAATTTTCAGCTAATTGGTATTTGAATTTGATGTCTTCCATAGTGGTATGAAAATGTGTAGTGTACATCTCATATTTCAGTTTTGAAATATATTTGTTTGCCAGTACAAAGAATACTCCATACTCAGTATGTGTGTATAAAAGCTCATTTGTGATCTTTCAGTGACTGTTTTGGCATAAGCCATCTTTCATTAACTAGATTGGGCTTGCCTGGGCTCTCCAGGTTAGGGCTACCCGATCTCATCAGATCTTGAAAGCTAAGCAGGGTCAGCCATGGCAAGTACTTGGATGGGAGACCTCCAAGGAGTACTGGGGCTAGGATACAGAGGCAGGCAATAGTAAGTCAGCTGTCTGAACATCCAAGCCCCACTAGAGGTAGCCAGAAGGTCAACCATGACTTCCAAATATGCATGCACGACCCTCCCCCCCTCCCCCCCAACCCCCCCCCCCAAAGAACTAGATTGGGTAGTTGGCTGTATTTGTAATATCCAGCATTCTGTTGCTTGGGTATCAAACAGTGCAAATTGCTTTCAGTTAATTCCCATATTTCTCTTTTAAGAGTGAACATGACTTGAGGGAATATTTACTGGAGTAATTTTCTTGTTTCTCTCCTTGAAAAATGCAGGTCAAGGTGGCCATGCTTACCTTAAAGAATGGCTGTGGTGGGCTGGACTGCTGTCTAGTAAGTATCTGTAGATGCTAAAATTGGCTGTTGTTTCCCTCATAATCACAGTGTGTTATCCAGTGAAGGGCCAACAGGAGACTCTTGCTCATGCCGGTCTTTCCTGCAGCAGCCAGAAGCTTAAAACATTGATGCTGGAGGCTGAACTCATGTGAACAAAGAGCCACATGGACTGGGGTGGGGGAGCTATTGGGAAAGCTGGCTGTTCTTGCACCAGTGGAATGGTGGCAGAAGAGGGGAGATAGGGGCAGTTTTGCTTGGTTCCATCTCATCACTTCTTCCCCCCAAGCTGTGTAGTTTTGTCCATGAAGATTCTGCAGCCTCCATCACAGCTTTCCAGGTCTCAGGATTGCTGGGAAGGGGTAGGAAAGATCTACATCCATGATTTAACCTTGCAGTTATCCTTTGTTGGATCAAAAAAGTATAATAGAGAATTATCAATGAAAAGTGTGTTATAAGTGCAATCATTGTGGGAAAAGAACAATCCCTACAACGCCTAGGAATAAATGGTTTCCATGCTGGAAAGGATGAAAAGATTGAAGCATCTGTGAAGCAGGGTAAAAGCCTCTTAGGATTTTCCTTCCTCATGTGGCTGTCTAAAGTTTGGGTTTCATTCTGTTACAAAAGATTATTGGTTTCTGTCTTCTTTTTACTGTTAGTTTTTGCATCAATATCTAGATAATAATTATACAAGAGAACTGAGAAAATGTTTCTTTCATATTGGAATCTATTTTCTACCTGCCATGGTTAATGTTACTCAAATCAATGAAGACAGTATTATGATCAAAGATTTTAAAGTTGTGAGGGCGCTCAAACAGAGTAGCCTAGAGTGAGATTAGATTTCCTTCTTAATGAATACTATGTATATATTCTGGTTTTATCTACAGGAACTCATGGTCAGCTCATTTCCTTTTATTTGTCTGTGACTTGCCTTTTTGCTTTTTAACTTGCAGTGGGAGCTGGAGAAGTTGCAAACTTTGCTGCCTATGCATTTGCACCAGCTACGCTGGTCACTCCATTAGGAGCGCTCAGTGTTCTTGTAAGGTAAGAAATGTGGTTGAACCTCAAGGACAGGCAGGACTGCTGTTAGGGGGAAGCTGCCTAGTATATTTAAAAAGCCGCAATAGCATCATGCATAAATAATTTCTGCAATAAGCAAAACCAATAGGGAACATATCTCTATATATGCATATTAAGATTGATGTTTAGAAAATTGGAACAAAAAAAATCTAAGTCTGCATTTTATTCAGTTGCCTGGTATGAAACTGTAGACATGTCAGTATGTTTTAGGTTTTTGTATCAAATTTCGTTATCTTCTTTTGTACTTCTCACAGTTGACTATGAATGAGTTAGTGGCAGGGGGTTGGTTGGTTTAGTGGTAAAATTGGTAAATTATATTGGCCTTGTGGTTATGTTGCTAATTGTGACTTGTAGTAGCTTCCCTTTTGAAGAAATCTGCTTTGAAAGTTAAAAATCAGTAAATTATAAAGTGCCTGTCCTAGCCCAGGGGGCTGCTAGAACTGCACTAAAAAATCAAACTTAGAATACTGTGTGACTTGAAATGTATATTTCATCTGTTTCAGTGCCATTCTTTCATCATACTTTTTAAATGAGAAACTTAATCTACATGGAAAAATTGGATGTTTGCTAAGTATTACGGGTTCCACTGTGATGGTTATTCATGCACCCCAAGAAGAGGAAGTAGAAACCTTGAATGAAATATCTCACAAGCTAGGTGATCCAGGTGAGAATGTGATCATTGTATTTATAAATTCATATCCCATCTTTGTAGCTCAAAGTAAGCTTACACATCTCATTTAAAATATTAATATATGGGTATGGATTTCAGTTATTCAGAGAACTACCAGACCTGCCAGTGGCTTTTGTCTTAACAGTGCAAGGCAATATTTTTGTACCTTCCTATGTCCCCACCTCAGCTTTAGTTCCATTGCCATTACTCAGAAGTAGGCATAGATGCTGCTTTGGAATTCAGCAGGCTCAGCGCTTGCCATCATTCTAGCATTTATCTAATGTAGCAGTTCTCAGAGTGTCAGCTGAGACCCAGGTAGGTTGCAGCCCTCTTGGAGGCAGGGTGTGAGGACAGGAACAAAGGAGGCTCTTGAAGGTTGATGGCAAACTTGGGTTTGCTCCTGCATAATTCACACAGTAATGGTATGCTTATAAGTACTAAAGATAAAATATAAAGCTCTTCATTGTTAACTGATGTGAGGTTCTTATTTTGTCTTGAAGAGGGAAAGCAAGTGTGGTTAATTCTCAAGTGGGTCTCAAAGTAGCATCAGCTTAAAGTAGGTCCTAGTTTAAAAAACTTGAGAACTACAGATCAAAAGGAGAGGAAACGTTTAACTAACTGCAAGGATTGATGGACCCATAGGCAACTTTATGTAGTCAGTAGGGTTTATTCTAAGAACCTTAGGTTAGAATCAGCAGGCACTTATCCCCAAGATACTGAGATCTGCATTGTAGAAGTGACATAGGAGTACTCCCAAGAGATTCGTGGTTGAGCTTTTTGTACCATATTTCATCTTTGAAATCTTCCAACACCACGTTAATACTATGATTGCACTACAGCGGCAGCAGTGATAAGGTGTTCATGTTGTTGTTTTTGGTTTAAAGAAGTCAGCTGCTAATATATATTTTCTATTTTAATGTTATAGGTTTTATGGTCTTTGCAACTCTCATAGTCATTGTATCCTTGATACTGATCTTTGTGGTGGGACCACGGCATGGGCAAAGCAACATTCTTGTGTATATAACAATCTGCTCAGTTATTGGAGCTTTGTCCGTTTCCTGCGTAAAAGGCTTGGGCATTGCGATAAAAGAACTTTTTGCTGGAAAACCTGTGCTGAGACATCCTTTGGCCTGGATGCTGCTGCTAAGCCTTATTGTCTGTGTTAGCACACAAATCAACTATTTAAATCGGGCCCTGGATATATTCAACACTTCTATTGTGACACCGATCTATTACGTATTCTTCACAACATCTGTTTTAACTTGTTCTGCTATTCTATTTAAGGAGTGGCAACACATGGCTGCTGATGACATTATTGGTACATTTAGTGGCTTTCTCACTATAATAGTGGGGATATTTTTATTGCATGCTTTTAAGGATGTAAACTTCACTCTAGCAAATTTGCCCGTCTCCCTACATAAAAATGACAGAGGAATGAATGGCTCTCTGACAACCCCCTATGAACTCTATAATAACGATGAAGAGACTGCAACTCATGTAGGTGATCCTCAGTCCATGGAAGGAATGTCTTCTAGGAGAAATGGAAACCTAACAGCATCTTAAGAAAAATTCTGTAACTGTGTTTCATTGTGAAAAGTCAATTTTAAGCGCTTGTCATAAAAATGTATTTAAACTGTATGTGTAGACAATCGTTCCTTTTTAGAGGTTTGATTAGCTTGGACCAAGCAGAGTGGTTTGATTTTTATTTTCATTTAAAAAAATAAACCTCAAAACATGTTTTGTTTTTATGTATATATTAAATTTGGTGTAGTAAGACTTATTGCACTAATGACGATTTTAAGTAATAAAATGCTTTATTTCTGCATTGGTGACTGCCCCAAATAGGCATCCTTCCTCTCATCCCTAATTGTACAAATGGTCTTGTTTTCAGAACAGGCGGTGGTAAACCTTTTGAGCATGTTTTCAAATGCAAATGTGTGTGATTATGTTCATTTGTATGTGATAGATGAGCCAGCTATTTTGCTTCTCATAAATAAGGCAAAGCTAAAATACTAAGGATGGAAAGGTTTTATTTTAATAACTTGGAGCAGGGAAAGCTACTACCTTCTTGCCTTTCTGAACAGCGAGTAAGTGATAGCCCTTTTTCAATATCGTCAGAGCTGGTAGGAACCTACACATTTTATGAGGTATACCTACATGCTTGACTAAAGAACACATTTGACATGGAAGTTAAATGTGAGGAGCTTCTGAATTTCCTTGATCCCATGAGAGCAACCTCTGTTAATGAGAAAGTTGTATTCCTTTTTCCAAGGTATAGTCAGCCATTTTCAGTTCAGTATTTTGTCACTGTTATCTCATACTGAACTGTGTTGATAACAAATGTAGCAAAACTGGGCCCCTTCCAAGAAATGCAGAAGGAAAAATAAAACCTTTTTTAAAAGGCCTGAGGACAAAATGTTTCAAAAAGGGCAGAATGTTGATTCCCTAATGGCAGCCTGGAGCGAAAGTTTCCAGACTGTCTCTCAGCGAACAAGTCGTTGCCTGCACAAGATCAGCTATATGAAGGAGGCATGTGAAGAGGTCAGTGGGCTTAAGAAACAGCCCTGGCATGTCTTAGTTCTGGTTAAGATGACTTAGAAACAACTTGATAAGGCTGTCAAGGATGGTACCAGTGGATAAAAGTTGTTTAAAGACAAGCATATTCTTAATTTTTTGCAGATGGCTGCCCATCAGTTACTAGGTTCAATAAGGTATTAGTTAACAGAAACAAGGGTCCAAGGCCATGAACATCTTTTGTATCTGTGAGACCACTGCCACAACAGCACCACTTGCTGGAGTAGGGTCTTCTAGGTGCAAATGAGCAAAATCAACAACTGCCCAAATATGTGCTTTCCGTTATGGCCCCACCTTGTGGAACAACCTGCCTGAGGATGTTAGAAAAGTGCTCACAGCTTTCTGAAAACTGTGTAATGCTGAATTATTCAAAAGGGCTTTTCTACAAAGACAACAGTTGCATTGTACAAAATATTTCACAGTTACTTAGAAAAATTATTAGGGGCTGTATGTAGCTTATTGAAACTAGTGCTACTGTGGAATTTTGCACCGTTTATGTTATGCTTTGCTTAATCCTGTTTTTAGACTTCTGGTTGGTTCTACATCCTATGTCCTATTGCATTATACTGAATGTCCCCATGCATCGATCATGGCGACTCACTCTGTTATCTATTGAGTCCAAATGAGAAAAGGGGACTATAAATAATGTGACCAAATATTTGACCATTCAAGCATCAATGAATAAGACAAGTAACCACAGTTGTCTTTTACATGTTTTAATTTGAAATTTAGTTTCATAATTACACTGCCCAATGCTGATAGTACAAAGGTAAAATTATAAATATTTCCCAAGCCTGGCATTAGAAAAAGCAAAGTTCTGCAATGGTTACATTGAATTTTGAAAGAATGACCAAGCAAGGTTTAATTCTACTGCTTAAGAATGTTTCCAACCAAAATGTCCTCTACATAACCATTCTAGGAGTGAATGATGATACTGCTTTGTCTGTGGCCAGTGTAAGGACTCAAAAATATCCCCATTTTATACTAGAAACTAAAACAAGTCTCTGAATACCTGAACAGATTCTACAAAACCTGGAAGTCTCTAATATTGCTTCCATTTTATAGATGATTTTAAAAAACTGATGATATGTGGATACTAGACATTGTAGAAGTGTTCCCATAATTAAAGATACTTTATGGAATTGCAAAAGTAGTTTCCCTAAAGGGTAACTGAGCAGCTTAATGCTTTTCTTACATAAAAAATTACAATCCACATCCCCCCCATGTTAATTTTACATTATTGCTAGTAGTTAGACACAATAACACCAAACCATTTGAAAATAATTATAAACAGCTAGACAAATGCAAGGAGCTTAAGGATGTATTGCAAAGCCTTTTATCAAAAGTATATAAAAGTGGTCTAAAATCCATGTATAGTTATCTCAGAAATGAGACTAAACACCTCTTCCTTTTAGAAGGGCTCAGGCAAATACATTTTGGACATTTTCACGTAACCATCAAATCTCGCATACCACTGTGATGCCCCTGTACTGCTGCCAAAATTACAAACTGGATCCTTCTAGTTGCTGGCCAAGGACTGGTGAATGGGAGGCTGGAAACAGCGAACATGTTCTACTGGTGTGCCTTCTCCATCTCCAGACTTCAAATATTTGTCCAAAATACCAATGATTTCATCATTCAAGATCTGGAATTTTCGGATTCTTTCAACCATTTTCTTCAAAGGCTGCCAACAACAACAATGAGATGGTGAAGAAGAAAGGCTACCTTGGAAAATTTGCCCACACACATACTGGAAAGGGAGGGTGTTATTTGGTTCCTATAAAAGCCAGCATCACCGTCAAAACACACTGTAATGCCTCTTTATTACATACCACATTCTTTATGACCTCATCTTTGCCATCATGTTTCTGTACTTTCAGTAAGTGGTAGCAGAAATCCAGCACATCAAATCGACGCTGCTGCCCCAGAAGCACTATAATCATACAACCAGCCCAGTGCAGCCCATCTCCAAAACACTGCCTGTGAAATAAAAACCACAGAAAATGCAACATTTTAATATGTCAAGTCAACATGAGCACTGTCCTAAAAGAGATAAGTGCTGAGAGCATTTGAGGGAAGCCTTATGACATTTTTATCCTACCTACTGACCATGGTTTTCAAGGTAGTTTACATATATTAATTTAGATAAGATTATAAAATATCCAAAAAATTAAATCCCAGTCCACCACACAAATTGGCAATAATAAAAACCCTACATAAAATCCAGCAGAAGAGAAATCCAATTCAGTGGATCAGACACACATGAAGAAAAAATTATTTCCCTGGTACCCATCATAGTTGGCACCATATTCCCTAACTAGGCACCACCAAAGAGAAGGCCTTTCCAACAGTCCCTTGATTAGATGCCTCTGAAGCAGAGCCTTTGCTGACAATCACGGTGATCAAACAAATACAGCTCCTATTTTTGTTTTGCTGCAGGACTACTGGCTAGGAAAACAACATCATTCTGTGTGCTTTGCTACCTTTGGCAATAAAAACACCTACTAAAACCAAAAATGTTTTCCATCTTTGTCAAGCCTGGCAACTGGCTCACCTCCTATCCCATTCAGACCCAGTCACAGTGATCCATTTTACGGTCACCTCCAGATTAGACTACTGTAACTATGCTGGCCTACCCTTGAGACTGACCCGGATACTTCAGAATGCGGTAGCTTGAGTTCTGTTGGGAATGCCACGGACGACACATATACATCCTATGCTGTGCCAGCTACACTGGCTTCTGTTTGAGTACTGAGACAGGTTCAAGGTTTTGGTGTTGACCTTTAGGCCATGAGTGGTCTGGGACCAACATATCTGAGGGACCATCTTCTCCACTATGTTCCTAGTATGACGCTGTGCTCTGTTGGTAACAACATGATGGTAATCCCCGGCCCCTAAGAAGCTCCACTATCCTCAACTAGGGCCAGGGCTTTCCAGTCCTGGCCCCTACCTGGTGGAACTCTCTGCCAGATGATGTCCAAGCCCTGTGCAGGGCCTGTAAGGGAGAGATCCACTAGGCTTTTGATAGAGACTCTTGATTGAGGAGTGGTATCTGGTGACTCTTCTCTTGTCCACCTCCTTCAGAAGTGTTTCCTTCCTCCCTCCCTCCAATATGCTCTGATATTCTGATGAGTATATAATTAGCCAACTGCCACCAGAGGTAGGAATTCTTATTGCTATTGTTTTATTGTACTAAATTATGTATCTTTTATGTTTTATCTGATGTACATCGCCCAGAGCCCAGCCTGAATGGATAAATTAAATTGAATAAATAATATTAAAAATAAGCAAAGTTTAAGCTGAGGCTGTTTGAAAAAGACTGGCAAACTCCCTCAAAATAGGTTTACAAAATTATTCATAATATTATTCACAGCGTGACACAGGTTAGGACTTCATTTTAATCACACAGCAAACTTCCTTGTGAGCTTTGCAGATGCCCTTCCCAGAAGCAACTGGTCCATTTCTCTCTGCTGTGGGATAAATCTGAATAGACAAGGGGTGGTATCCTACCTTGAGCTCGAGGAATGTCCTCAGACCATAGGAGCCCTTCTTTAAATTTTAGTGACTCTTCTGTTGAAAAGAAAGGCCACTATGTTCGGAGAAAGACTACTTTGGCAGAAGGAAGGCTTTAAACTTTGCTCAGCAGAGTGGTAAGATACAAGCCAACACTGTTACCTTGAAAATGTTCATATATTTACCAATTCTAAAGCAATGTTAGATTCAGAACCATTGCGTGTGCTTGGATACGTACTCCACAGTAAATTCATGTGTACCTACAGGAATACAGTACACAAACTGCATTGCACTCCACAGGCGGTGAAATTCTACACATTCATCCACATGCATCACGCCATTGCTGGGAAGAGGGCCACGCCAGATTGGGTCGTCGAGGAAGCTCCGAATCCTGGTTAAAATGACTTCAAACATGGATAACCCGCAGCAGAGACGCTCCTTGGTTAACAAATCTCCTTCTCTCGCTATGGCTATTTGCTATGGTTGGAACCAAAAGGGAACACCATTGTGAGACAAATAATAAATCAGCAGACAAACTGAAGTACATTGACAGAAATTTCCTGCTTCCCTCACTCTGCTTTTGTGTCTGTGTATTGAAACCAATTAGCCTCACCATACAAATAAATGGCAGTAGACCCTGAAAACCAGCAGCTTAGCAACCCTACTGAAAAAGCTATCTAAGCTTGCTCTCCTGTGCAGACAATGGAATCTGGAAAAGGGAGCATTTCCTTCTGGAAGCTAATATTTTAGCAAAGATCAGAACAGGAGTGGCTGCTTAGTTTGCAACCAGCTCTGGGTTTTCCCTTTTGTTCAGTGAATTATAAAAGAACAAATGGCTTTTGTTAAAGGTTATAAAGGACGTCAGCCGGTTCCCTGAAATTTGAACTGTGAGTCCCCTGAGTGAAAACCCTATCATCTGGAAACTGTGTTCCTAAATGTCATCCTAGCATTGCCTTCTAGCATTTAACCAATTAGCTATGGATGTCAGAAAGCTGCTGTGTTCAGCTCATTATATACCAGTAGGAGCTAGGATGTCAAGGGCTCTTATGAAATTATTGCAGAGTACACTTTTACTCTAAAACAAACAAAGGCGGTACCTGAGGTGTTCCTAGTCTTTCAATAAGTGGAACAAGGTGGAGTGGAGCGTACTTTGATTCCAGTCTCTTCATTTTAGCATCAAGTCTTTCACCCTCTGGAGGGAGACAAAACAATTCTTTCAAAAGGAAACTAGTTGCTTGTGTGTGTTTTTTTAAAAAATTAAATACACAGAATTTTTTCCTCTCCCCCCCTTTTAACTATTTGTTACTTGAAGGCAAGACACATGCAAGCACTTATTTCACTCCTGAAATAAAGCCTATTATGCTCAAGCATACTTTTGCTCCCACACACATTTAAATCAATTAAGATAATCCTTATCACACATAAAATGTCAAGAGTCAAGAGACAGGAATGTTAATGCATAAGCCAAATACCATTCCCCTCCTCCCAACAAAAATGTGTATAAGGAAAACTTGTGGAGGAAGAAACATTTTGGTTGATCACTGATTTGCAAAGAGACAATATTCTGTGACTAGTGGGCAGACTTAGTAGGCAGTGATCCCACTCCAGTTCCTTGCTCTCTATTAAGATTTCAGTAGCATGCATTTAAAGGGGGGGGGGGGCTCAGTGTGATGTAGTGGTTAGTGTCAGACATGGATCTGGGAGACCCAGGTTCAAATTCCTACTTTGACATGGAAAACTGCTGGATGACCTTAGGTAAGTATCTCACACTCAGCTTAATGTACCTTGCAGGGTTGTTATGTCGACAAAATGAGGGAAAGAAGAATAGTTTGCTTTTATACCCCACTTTACCGTAAGGAGTCTCAAAGCAGCTTACAAACTCCTTCCCTTCCTTTCCCCACAACAGACACCTTGTGAGGCAGGCTGGGTTGAGAGAATTCTGGGAGGTCACCCAGCTGGCTTTATGTAGAGGAGAAGGGAACCAAACATGCTTCTCCAAATTAGAGTCCAACTACTTTAGGTTACCAAGCAAAGGGTAGGTTATAAATGAAATAAATAGCTTTCATTTTTCATAGCAGATACAAGAAAAGGTAACAATCTGCTACTAGCAAGGAGTTTTCAACCAATGAAAGAAACAAAAAACCTTCAGGAGCAACACTAAGGGCTCATGTCACAGGGGTGCCAAGCACTTCCAGCATAATGCTTACAACAATAGGTTAACTAGTTGCAGTGGTTTCATTATGGAAACTTCACTTGCTGAGTCTTCAGGCTGCAAAGGCTACCAAACCAAAGGCAGCATACCAGCCACCTACTGTTTTGTTAGGTGTTCTATTTCTGCAGTGCTTGGAAAGCAACAGATCCAGGATATTCACTGGTGGATGCACTACCACACATGGCTGGCAACATTCATTAGAACAGTAAAACAATAAGCCAATACCTTTGACATGAACTCGTGGTAAAATGTTCTGGAACGGAGCCGCATGCAACAGATCACACACTTCCTCTAGTGACTGCAACAAAGGGGACAAAATGTACTGAAAACATACAGCAGCACATGAGAGCAGAAACACTGATAAGGTATTAAGCACCTGTTAGAGTGTTCCAGCCTCTCTTTTAAATGGCAGTTTGGGTCTCAGGAGGCTGTATTCGACTGACAGAGGGCTACAGCATTTGGTTACCCACCAAAACAGGCAGCTTATTCTACAGGCAGAATTATTAAAACCATGATCATATTTATTGAAATGCCTAATGCAATTGACTAACTGCTCCAGTGGCAGAAAGCGAGATGTGGCCCAAGCAGTGAGTCATGCATTTATTTTTACCAGCATTATCTCCATAATTCATTATCGCCTCAAGGACAGCTCCACAAAGGAAGCAAGTCAAAGACACAGGAAAATAATGTTGGACCCTCAGTAGTCTTCAGAAAAGGAAATTCAGACAGCAGCTTTTATGTTCCCAACTGCACAAAAAGTTCTGGCAAAAGAAACACAGAGTGACTTTGGAAGGTTGCATCGGGCCTCAAGTTTGAGCCATGCAGTTTCCAATGCCCATGCTCAACCGAGGAACATTGGTTTGTACTTGGCGGCCATTTTCTTCACCTCTGAAAAACCATAGCTAGTGTCAACATGATTTGCCAAGATACTCAGTTCAAAAATACCTTTCACAACACATAAAGTGACTCAATATGCCTGATAATGATTTAGGACAAGGGTGGCCAAACTGTGGCTCAGGAGCCACATATGGCTTTTTCATACATATTCTGTGGCTCTTGAAGCCCCCACTGCCAGGCTTGGAGAAGGCATCTGTCTCTTTAAATCACTTCTCCAAGCCAAGCCAGCTGGCAGCACTTAAAGGAACATGCATTTAAAGTTGGTTTCTTATTACTTCCCCCATCTATTTCCTTCCTTCTTGCAGTTCTCAAACATCTGATGTTTATGTCTTGTTGCTCTTCTGTTAAGCAATTTTGGCCACCCCCGATTTAGGAGATAACTGGCATGTTTTCTAAGAATACAAACTCTGATTTCATCAAGGAAGTCATGGTTGACACATCATTTTTGAAACACTGATATATTAAATTCTGAATTTAAAAGATGCCGGTTGACTCCAATAATGTGTCTTCAATTCAACTTCAGAGATGTGGGGAGGAACAAATTTTTGCAACAGTGAAACTGAGGGGCCTTAATCACATCCATGGAAGCCAGTTCAATAGGTGGGCAATAACAGCAATCTTTGGGCATACTAAAACTTAGTGTATCAGCAGTTTTTAGCACCCTTCCTTTCCCCTTAAATTTAAATGAAGTGAGAGAAGTACATGCGTAAGTCAAAATAAATATGCTAAACAAAATCACATTCTATTTAGGGCATGGGTGTCAAACTCATTTGCTATGAGGGACGGATCTGACATAAATGAGACCTTGTTGAGCCGGGCCATGTGTATATCTATTTAAGATTAGACAGCAGAAACATAAACTTTATAAGGGACAAAGACAAAGACAAACACAATTAAATATGTTTTTTAAAAACTTAAAACATGCTTAAAACATTAGCATTAATTGGTCTTAAAGGTGCTTTCTTTGTATTTCTCCCATGGGATCCAGGGAACTGGGCAAAAGAAACTCTCGCTCTTTCCTTCCTTCCCCAGAGGACTGGGGGGGGGGGACCTCAGCCAATAGAAGGAAGAGAGGCTTGGCTCAGTAGCTCTGCTGTGAGATTGAGAGCCTGGAAAAACAAGCTCTGCCTCCCCCACCCCTTCCTCCACAAAGGAGGAGCCTCAGTCAATGGAGAAAACAGAGGTTCTGCTCTGTAGCTCCTGTGCAATTGAGCAAGCCTTGCAAAGCAAACAGTTATGAAGAAGGAAGCAAGAGAAAGGGAGAAGAAAGCAAATCACAGTCAGTTGCTTGGGGGCCTGATAGGAGCCCTCTGAGGAACTGATTCAGCCCCTGGACTGCATGTTTGACACCCCTAATTTAGGGCATCAGAAAATTTCCAAATTCAACTTTTTCCAGAGAACCCACCTCACTACCCATTCCACAGTACTGTTTTCACACTCCTGCTACCCCCAACACATGAAATTACTGTAATGGGACATTATCAAAGGATCCTTAATAACTTTAAAGGTAAAGGTAGTCCCCTGTGCAAGCACTAGTCATTTCCAACTCTGGGGTGACGTCTCAACACGGCATTTTCACGGCAGACTTTTTAATGGGGTGGTTTGCCATTGCCTTTCCCAGTCATCTACACTTTCCCCCAGCAACCTCGGAAGGAGGGAAGGCTGAGTCAACCTTGAGCTGGCTACATGAACCCAGTTTCCACTGGAATCAAACTCAGGTCATGAGCAGAGAGCTCAAACTGCAGCTTTACCACTCTGTGCCACAGGGCTTTGTTTCTTAAGAACTTTACTGATTCCTTATTAAAAAGCAAAAAGGTCCTTTCCTTCAGCAAACACCAGAGGGCACTGAAAACATGCAATTTTCTTCATCAAAGAAATAAATAAAAAGCTCTTTCATTTTGAGTCTGAATTCCTGTAATGACAAACTGCTAAAATATCATCTACTCCGCTCTTATTCTTCAAAAAGTTCTTTTCTAGGAAACTATTAAAAGCAATTGTAGTAGAGCTCAGACCTAACCTCTATACTTGACTTTGGACCACCTCAAAATGGTCAAGATCTGCAAGGAACACTTTAATCCAACTCATCACCTACCAGACTCTGCTCAATGAGGAGGCAGAACAGAATAGCATTTCCCACTTCCCGCAGATTTTGGAAGCACACAGTCTTCAGTTCTGCGTACTCAACAATATCCTTCAGCTGATGATGAAAGAATTCCAGAATCCCTGAGAAATGCAGAAAATGAGGGATTGTGGAAAGCAGAATAAAAAACAAACCTATGCATTTCCGTGCATGCAGAAGCAATGTAAATATAGAGAGATGGATCTGAACAACCCAACCCAAATCATATCACCTACAGTAAGCAGATATGCATTAACTTTAGATAAGCTATACCACAATCCTGGGGAAGGGGAGAATGAAAGCACTCAGGGAACCAACTGACCTTGGTGTTGGTGTATGTGTGAGATATGCCAGTATAAGGACTAGTTATGATGGCACAGGCTGCCAGTGTTGTTCCATCGCTCTCAGGTGCTGCCTGCTGCAATGAAAGAGGCTTAGATCCTTGCGCCAGCATGGTTGTGGGGGTTTGAGGAGTGTGGCCAGAGGTAGTTGCTCCCTGAGTGCTTTCAGCCTGGGAATACCCCCTGCCAGAAGCAGAAAGTTCCACCAACAAAAAAACATGTTGTGGCTCATAGGTGCCAACTAAACTAAAAACTCAAGCCATCCTATTGCTACTGCAGCCTCACCAATTAGGGTCAGAGGAGCTCAGGATGCAAATTACAGGCTTGGCCAATCACCTCCCTCCCTGGGGTGGCCAAGGCCCCTCTCCAGCACCCAATCATGTCCTTCACCCTACAAAAACTTCAGCCAGGAGATCATACAACTTAATAGTTGGGGCATGTGCTGCAGGATTCTGGCTCAGAGCTCCCTGCCATGCAGACTTAGAATAAGCAGCAAAGCACTTTGGTGGTAAGAAAAGCACAGAGAGGGCACTTAGCACTACAAAGTGAACACTTCATGCTAACACCCAAGGAGAAGAGTGAAAGTTCATACTCTGCAGCTGGCCTCTCACATTTCAAAACCCTAACAGAATACTCCACCTTTGGAAGCTCAACCCAAAGGGACAACTGCACATTGATTAGATAAACAAGGGTAAGGATCCCAAACTTGCTTCCTCACTCTTCTCATTTGAGGCTAGGTGGCGCCACAGCACCTCCTGCACTCCAGCTCAGCACTGAGTTTGTGCAGGAGCCCTGACATGCCATAGGAAAAGATCCCAAGGAAGTCTCCCAGGAGATATTAGGGAATGCTCTATCATTTGCCTGTTTTCCACCCTTGGCAGATGACAGGGCATGTCTGTGATGGAAGGAGGGGGGTTGGCAGCTGCCCACTGCATGTAGAGAACCAGAGCTGTGTGCAGAAATTTTGAAGACTATGCGTTGATCCATGTGAGAGTGTTGTTATTCTGTGACTCCTATTGTGATTTTGCGAGAGATCGAGCAGATGAAGACTATCGAAACCATTGAGAAGTTCCGGAAAGGACAAGTTTTCTATCTCTCTTTGGTGTTCATATTCCCCTGTGGATGCTTCTGCTCTACATGCTTTATTCCAGAATACTGGTCAAAGTTATGCAGTGACTGGTTGCAATGGCACAGGCGCGGCACATGATTGCTGTATTATTCTGTGTTCAAGACAGTGCAGTGGATTCAACCAGCTTTTCTGATGCTGAAAATACTTTATTTACTCAAATGCAAGACTAGGTTTCTCCCAAGAATGCCCTTAAAAGAGAGGAGGGGGTTCTATATTTGCATACAAGTTACAGTTATGTCCAATAATGATTTGTGTATAGTATTTTTTTGGTGGGGGGCATCTTACATTCAGGATTGTCTTCCTTTTGAGGAAGTATAGTAAGTGGAAGGAAGGGTGGGAGGGTTCTCTTAACCACTCAAGAAGGCCTTGTGTTGTGGATTATGGGACATGAACAGTGCTTCCTCTAAGCTGTGGAGTCTTGTGAGCAATAATTCTACTTTGTGAGCTACTGGCATTAAATCAGTTTGTTCTGGAGCCATTTTTCCTGAGCTAAGACAAAAATGTGTGAGCCAGAAGCTAAAAAACTGAGCTAGCTCACACTAAATCAGCTTAAAGGGAACACTGGACATGAATGGACTAAACTCATGTAGGATATGAGTAGTATTGAGAATGAGAATCTGGCAGGCTTTGAGTCAATCCACAGCTATGTGGGGATTTTTCAACCTAACTGAAATCATATTAATAACCACCTTAGCATTAGATGTAGGTGGGCTAGTTTCCTGTCTTAAAATGCACTTATTGAGCTGGTGGATGAGTTCCACTAAAACAGTCCTTATGCTAAAGTTAAAATCTAGGGAAATTAACATAAAGATGAAAACATATCATAGAAAGTAGCTGAATCACATAAGCTAGACTATAATCATCAGGACCTTAAAGCTGAGACTTTATTTAGATCATCCTGAATGACAAATAGAATTATAGAAAAATATGTTTAGCATCTCTGGATTCTGCAACAGATTTAAATGGGTTAAGAGAAAGCTGGGATAGAAAGGGCAAAAGGTCAATAAGTAGTTACAGCGTGGATACTTGCCTCTACACAAAAATGGTGATGCTATTTCTTTCTTGCATCGAACTTTTCTTTATAAAAAGTTACCTTCCATTTAATTGATTCTCCCCCACCATTACTTTTACAAAAAGAAATACAACTTTGCCTAAAAAATGCCACCTCCTGTTTTCTGAGTGGGCTGACAGGTGCACACCTCACATTTTTAACAAAGGCTAATGAGGCAGTTCATCAGCTCAACAAGAGAACCATGGGAACTAATGTTTTAGTGCATCTTTGACCTAAGTTCAGCCTTGGTAATAAAAGTCGAGAACTTGGTATGATGGAAAAAGCAACCCAATTTAAGTTAAAATGAGGTCTGATGAGGTTGAGTAATACTGGGAGGAAAGGGGAGAAGAATAACAGATACTCAAAAGCAAGGAACAAGCACTGTGGTTCATTTGTGTTAACAAAAATTGCGGAGGTTGTGCTCAGGGTAAAGAACAAGTCTTTAAGTCACAGTCAAACAACAAGCACTCATCAGAAATTATTCTTCTGAAGTGGCATTGGAAGGCAAGTCCCCTGCAGGGGTCATTTGCTAAAAAGCTAAGCAACCAACTTGTGAAATGTGAAAACTAAAAGTCCCAATGTACAACAACAGCAATGTGAAAACAAAATTATTTACACTGGTATTTGCATAATTAAGCTGTTTATAAAGTAGTAAATTAAAGCGTAGAACAAAATTGTTTCTTAATGCTGTAACATCATCTAAAGGAAACTTACCTGGGGAACCATACTCATGTCTGGGCAACCTACAGATTTTTGGCATCACTTCCATTAAGGTCTTCACGTACTGCAGAATTGTGCCTTGTAGCTAGGAAAAGAGATTTTTGCAAGATGATTAGTGCTATTACTAGAGGTAACAGAAGTCCAGCTGTGATTTACAAGTCACGCCATCTTAGAGCTCCTTCATGTGAATTTATTACTGCTCAGGCAAAGTGTTCATATACACAACAAATCTATCATGATAGCCAGATTTTCACATGAAAATACACATGGTTTATTTCTTGGTTGCAGGCACATCTGTGTGGCAAAACTGTTTTGTGAAGTAGCCCTTACTGCTACCAAAAGAAACCTGAAAGATGTGCAAACTAGCTGATTAAAGCTGCAATGCTGTGAATATTTACCATTAACTAGATGCACTGAATACAATTACTTCTGAGACTTCTGAGTAAGTTTGCATAGATCAGGCAGCACATTATTAATCTTTTTGAACTATTTGTATCTAGTTCAATCTACTTTTAAATTTTATTTAAGATTTATTAACCTACAACACCATCAAAGAGATAGAAAAGGAACAAAAGCATACCAAATAAGTACATTGTCAAAGCATTTACCCATCACATACTGGCCAATTGAACATAAAAAGAAGAATATCAACACTGAATGACCTTAATTCTACTTCTAACTATTCTGTGGCCTCTGTACAACTTCTGACCATTATGACTGCAATCTGTATATATCACTGTTCCTTTTTTTTGGGGGGGGGAGGGGGGAGATAAACCATTTCACTGATGGTTTCACTGAACCTGGATGTCTTTTACTTTCAACAGCCAATCATGAATCCTAGGAGTATTTTTTGCTTCCATTTCCTGGCAAAGATCAGTTTGGAAGCTGGTCTTGCAATTATATGTAAGACTACCATTTGAAGTTCTCTTGGGATGCTGAGTACATAATTCAGTAGTACTGTCTCTGGCTTTCAGGGAACCTGGCTGAAACAATCCCCACCACTTGCTTCCAACAACTGGAGGCATGCTTGCACTTCTAGCAGACATGAAAGATACCTTATCTACTGCACAAAACCAGCACTTACAATTTACAGTATTATAGACCTTTGAAACTTTAAAGGAGGATGCTGCCTTTTCATCAAGTTTTCTCTGAAGGAAAGGCAAACTAAGAAGATAGTTCTGTATGTAAAAGTCAGGAATTCCAAGGCCACCATTTAACTTTTAATCATAGGCACTGCTCTATCAGATCCTAGACCTCTTTTTACAACAAACAGAAGTGTTTAATGCTACCAGTCTTTTATTGGGGATTTCAGCTAGAAGTGCAACCTGGGAAGAACCATCATTTTCATCATGTTTATTTATCCTAGAAAGGATAGGTTTAGGCTTTCCCAGAGAATGTGTTCTTAGTTCAGCTATTAGATAATAACTGATTTTACACAGTCATTCAATGTTTGTAGTTAACCAAATACCTAAATTCTTGGTGTGATTTGTTCTCTTCATATCCTAGATCCAATTATTCTCTTTACATTTACTCAAATCTGTGTTGAAACAGATGACCTCAGTTTTACTTGCATTTAATTTATACTCTGAGATCCTACCTTATTACATAATTAGGGTCTAATTCTTTACTAGATTGCTATCTTTTCAACAGATATCAAAGAATGCCATAGGCATACAGGCCGATTTTGTAGTAAGAGTAATGCACTTTAACTCCCTGAATTTTTGCCTCCCCTTTCAGCAAAACTGCTAATGATTCCAAAAATATAATGAAGACTAGCATCTCTTGTGACATCTATTTGCAGAGACAGACACCCTCTTATGCTGACTTTCACAAAAGATTGTGAATAAATCAGATTTGCCCATCTTTTAAAACTGACTCTAAAACTGAAAGCCACAAGAAAGTCTACCAAAAATCTATGTTCTGCTCTATCATATGATATATGATACAAACAAGAAAGCTGATTTGACGTCTTCCTTATTAACCACCTCATTCAAGTTAACAAGCTTTCCTATATTTGGAGTAATAGGCTGACTAGGTGTGAAGCCAGTGTGGTCATAATTATACCCTGCAAATAGTTTGCAAGTACAAATGACAAGATTTTATAATCTAAAGTCAATAGGCTAATGGGACAGTACAAGCTCACTAAGGTAGGATCTTTCAAGGTTTGAAACCTCCCTTTGCCATAGAAACTCGCTGGGTGATCTTCAGCCAGTTACACAACCTCAACCTGCTTCATAGGATGGCTGTGTAGATTATAATAATAATTATCTTATGTCATTGTGTAGTATAGCCAGGAGATCCTAAGACTGTCTGGCAGTCTTAAGTTCCAGTTCTTGTGAACAAGACTTATTTTGGGGGGCTGAGAGAGCTCTGAAAGAGCTGTGACTGACTCAAGGTTACCTAGCTGGCTTCATGCTGAGGAGTGGGGAATTGAACCTAGTCCTCCAAATTAGAACCCGCAGCTTTTAACCACTACACCAGCTCTCTTGCTGTGGAAATAAAATGGAGGAACAAAGAACTATGTCAGCTGCTTTAGGTGGGTCATAAATGAAATAAATAAAGGAATACTCTTGAGATATTCACTTTATGAAAAAAATTAAGGTGCCCCCCCCCCCCAGTGTTTAGTTTTAATGCAAGGCTTAGGAGATGAGATAATCCAGTAATCAGTCGGGGGAAAAGTAGCCCAGGACATGAGACAGAAGGCAGTCCTACTATATATTTTCTAAAAGCAGAAGATGCTTCTGCCAGAATGAAAGGGGGTAGTGGTATTTTGCTCATTCCCCCTCCTCCTGCAGATCTTCACTACCTTTGAGCCATGATTCCAAGGGGCACAGCAGGCAGGAAAGTTTGCTTCCATGGCAACTGCTCCAGTCATACTACGTTTTCCTGCTGTGCAAATAAATGCTGTGCGGTTGGTCTTAAGTGGATCATGCAAGCCAAGAAGTTTTACTTAGTGGTATCTTATGTTTCTTCATATTAGAGTCACATGTATTTCTAAGTCCCTCATCTGACTCCTGTTCTTGTATTAAAACAATAATTTATTTCATTCAAGCAGCACACATATTTATTTTAAAAATTGAAAATAATGCTTGCAAGAATCAGGAACCTGCCATGCCTTAAGATTCATAGCTGTTCCCACAAAATAATTTGCTACGCAGAAAGTTGTACTTCAGGCATCTGTACAGTTAGATAAGTAGAACATATTCCCTCTGATTATAATAATTTCAGAAATAAAGTATGAGTCACCATACCAGACTCTTGACAACTTTCAGTAGTTCTTCCATTACTACAGCAATGCCCTGATATCCTAGGAGTCTGCAGATTACTTTGAAATGAGGTGGACCCACAAAGTTTCTGTAATTGCTATAAATGCTGGAATATGCCAGATTCAAAGCCTAAAGGGAAACAAAAACAAATCCAACATATCTCATTAGCAAGTATTTGTTCGAACAATACAAGGTTCATAATGTTCTTTCAAAAGCTGCGAAGTTGCTTTTTTAATTCTTTAATGTTTTCATGAAAAATGTACTTTGAAGTGTTTAACTAGCATAACAAGCAGAATTACAAGTGCAAAACTGATGTTAGTATCAAAGAATTCAGGTTTTTCACAGCTGGTAACATCATTAGGGTTTGTAGAATCTTTCGGGATCAAGTGCCGTGTTCTACTGGAGAAAGTTTTCCTTCCAGACGTTTCGTTCTCAGCTGCGGAGAACATCCTCAGTGGCGTTGCAGCCGGAGCAAGCGCTCAGACCTTCTTGGCTGCCGCAGCTGAGAACAAAACGTCTGGAAGGAAAACTTTCTCCAGTAGAACACGGCACTTGATCCCGAAAGATTCTACAAACCCTAATGATGTTAGTATGCTTTTAAAATATCATGGTACAAACCCCCCCCCCCACTTGCAAAAAAACAGAATACTGACAAAGTCAGGTTTAACAATACGCCTGAGGTATAACTGGCAATTTACTGATATATCAAGCTTGTAGCAAGTCTAATCAGGAAGGCATTTTGTCATTTGAAAAGTAGACAAGGAATCTCTATATAACTATCACAGTGTAGATTCAAGGTGGTGGCTGGCTATTAATTAGTAGGGATAGATTATTTATTACATTTCTGCTAATACATATCCACAGCACACAGATACTAAATTTGTTCAACTGACATACTGGTATAGGTAGTCTTATTGCAAGTTGCTTCTCTCAGCCTCAGTTCACCTTCTGTAAAATGGGAATGAGCATCATACCTAATAGGAATGTGAAAAGGAATGCAGCAAAGGGAACTATCATCCCCCCCCCCCCCCCACTGTACTTGTAATCAAGTTTCAATAAATTCAACGGAGCTTTCTTTCTGGCAAGCATGCCACAGCAACAGCTGTAGAGAAATGTCCTGCAGTTCTGTTGCTAACCAGTAGAAAGCAACTCCGGAACAAGGTGAGAAACCTACACCCTCCAAAATTGCCCCGCAGCTCTGTATCTCTGTGTTATATCATATAGTTATTTCATGAGAAACTGACATTCTACCTTTTTACTCTCTCGTGAACTAGAAACTACCTCAGCAGATGTCTAGTAGATTACCAGAATCCATCTACAAGAGTATTCTGAATGAAATTAATAAATTTTGATACTAGATAATGGTTGATTGAAATATAAAGTTGCCAATTAATGCTTACTGTATTCTCCTTGGTACTGTGGTGAAAACACAAACACAGCACACAAAGGGATAATGGAGGAGGACTGGCAAAGACAGCTGTCGCTAATGTTTTGGATATATACTTGGTAAGCTAACAACCTCTTTTCTTCTTTTGCAATTTCTAAAATTGCTGTTGAAGTAGAGGAAAATACTACAACAATGGTATTTTAAATGTGGCTCCTACTGATCAATATTGAAAATTTCCCAACATTTTTCAGATACCTTCAAAAAACAATTCAGAAAATATAACTGGCAGACATGTAAATATCTGAATTTTAGCTGAATTTTTCCTTGCTATATTCTGTAAAGCTCTATAAACAGGGGAGCAGGGCAGAAGGAGCAAGCAATATGTCCTGTAAAGAAAACACTACATAAATTAAAAAATTATCAGCCAGCCCAGCACTATTTTAGAAAGCACAGCTAATTTAGCATATGATAATTTTAGTACATTTCACAAGCCTCATGAAACTATCCGTGTACAGGTAAGTTAAGTGCTATAACACAGAGGTTTGTAACAAAGACACATGTAGATAGAAAATTATCAGCAACTGTCTGATAGAGGCAACCTCAAGGTAATCAAGGCAGAAAAGCTTTCTAAAAGCTATGCTTCTCCCTCCCCAACCCAAGGAGTTCAATAATGATGTCACTGAGCAAAGCAAGCCCAGACACACAAAAGCAGAATCTAACTAGCACACTAGAACAGTGCATTCTCAACCAGGAAGCAAGCAAGAGAAAGTGAAGGCTGGCTTTACCTATTCTCAGAAAACCTAGGCAACAGAGCACTTAAGACAAGATGTTCTCATGTAGATAACAAAGAGGCCTCATCACTGCAGAGGAGAACCTACAAGAGTCAAACAATGAGAACTTGGTCCAAATGACCTACAGGAAGAAAAATCAGCAACTACAAATCATGCAGAAAACTACTGAAAACCTGGCTGCTGTTTTTACCCAAATATCACATGAAAACCTCAGAATTTCAACATCAGAAACTGACAGTAAGTATGAACTTTTAAAAATTGATATTGTATATGGTATTTCCCTTCAATATTTCAGCACATTTTATCATATACTCAATATGTGTAAATGAGAGGAGGGTGGGAGAGATGCCCAAGAATGTTCGTTATCTGACGGAAGGGAAAATGGATTTTAAGGGTAGGGTGGAAAGAAGCAGCTCACTTCTAAACCTTAAATCAACACATTTCTTTATCTTGCCTAGTTAGGTTGCGTTAAATAAAAAGTAGGATGCATTTAACCAATTTAAATCAAAGGATAACTTAAATAGTAGTCACTCTTAGAGCAATCAGCAAAGTAACAGTAACTGAAAGCAAAAAACACAATATAAAGTAATTTCTGTGTATGATGTACCCTTTCTGTAAAAATGCTTGTTGCTTCATCCAATGTGTCCAATAAAATGGTTAATCTCTGCTGATTGAGTTTTACCTTTGGCTTATAAAAACAGAAACAAAGGTTGCCTCAAATTGGCGGGGGAGGACTCACTACCTTCTCAAATACTGAGCATTAAATATAGGCATATTCTTTCATAAAATGCTAACTGTGTAAAATATTAATAGTCCTCTTAAAGACCAAAATATGCAAACTCTAATGAAGTGAAATAGGTTCTTAGAGGATTTACATCCTTATTTTTTTGGCTATCCTAATATAATCTTGAACTTCCAGTAGAACGTGGCAAAATCTCCCGCTTGCATCCACAATAATATTAGTGTAATACTTCAACACTATTACAATGACCTAATCAGTAATGCTTTCTAAATTCATTAGCAACATCTTTCTTTCAACATACCTTTCCGGTTTTTAAAAGGGTACCAGAAGAGTAAATCTAAAGTCAATGTAATATTTTACTATGTTTCACATAAAAATGTATCTTGCACTTAAAAAAATCAATTTAATGATTTTAAATCAAAGATTATTTTCAAGTAGTTATGACTGATTTGGTAGTGTGAAATATTTTACCTTTACTGAAAGGTTACAGTTTATATACAATACTTGGACACATTTATTTGGAAGCAGATTTCACTGAGATCACAGGGATTAACAACACAAAGTAATGTTTGATTCTATATTAAACTACTACAGCACTTTTTCTCATATGCATGGAAATATGCAGATAATATCATGCTTGCAAAAAAAATGGAGCAAATCAGCCAGGAAAATTATCTGTCAACTAGCCCTCAGAAGTTTATATTTCTTCCCAGAACAGCAAAAAAAAGTTCCTCTAAAAACTGGATACCCTTTTCTCTGAAGGCTAAATACTTTATAATTGGGACACAACCCACATTTTTCAAAATCAGAGGGTAATCAGTGACTTCCAAGGAGGCGCAAACCACAAAGTAATATTTTAACAAGTTCCATAGTATTTAATGGATCCACTGGACAGAAGTATATTTGTCTGCAGAGTTGAACTGTTTACTCTCCCCTGCCCGTTGGCTCCTCAGAGCAGGTCTTCTAAAGAAGCCAACTTCCCAACTGTCAAAATCAACAACAGCCCGTACACATGCCTCCTCTGTTGTGGCCCCACCTTAGGGAATGGCTTCCCTGAGGAAGTCAGGAAGGCTCCCATTCTCGTGGCTTTCCACAAACAACACAAAACTAAATTATTCAAGAAGGCTTTTCTACATAGGCGA
This sequence comes from Heteronotia binoei, assembly GCF_032191835.1. Lineage (NCBI taxonomy): Eukaryota > Metazoa > Chordata > Lepidosauria > Squamata > Gekkonidae > Heteronotia > Heteronotia binoei. The sequence goes on from NC_083225.1 coordinate 58,128,369, forward strand.
CAGAGTGACACTGCACTAAATGATTCACGAAGTTACTTGGGAAAATTATTAGGGACATTGGAGTGATTCCTCACCAGCATTTGCTCCGCCCCCGCTCTTCTCCCTATGCTGGCTTGAGCGATGGATTCCCCACTAGTTGCTCTGCGGGCACTTCTTACATCGCGGTTACTTTCTATTACCATTGCAGCAACAGGATGCTGGTTTTTTGGCGTTCTAGTTGCTACAACGGAAATCAGAAGTAGCCCCGAAGCAAGAGGCACTGTGGAGCAACTGATGGAGAATCAATGCTTGTGCCGATGCAAGGAGAAGTGTGGGGGTGGAGCAAATGTCGGTAAGGAATCACTCCTACTGTGTATAGTCTGCTGAAACTAGGATCCTACTATGGAATTTTGCATCATTTAATATGTCATGTTAATAATTATGCTTTGCTTCACTTGTTTTTAGACTGGTTGGTTCTACAACCCTAGTCCTACTGCATTGTTTACTGAATGTCCCATCCATCAATAGCATTGACTCACTCTGTGTAATCCCCCTTATGTCCCAGTAAGAAAGGAGGTTTATAAGTAGAATAAATAAAAATAAATTGCTGCAACCACCCCCATTCTCAATACTGGTCCTGGGGATGCATGCTAATTACTTTACATAGATGGTGCTAATATATAGACCACTGTGGTATTAAGACTTGTCAGTTGGCACAGGATGCTACTTTATCTTACAAGAGATGTTTAAGGCTGATGCAAAAATAAATACATTAGATTCAGCAGTATTTTGTTCCTGTTGAAAACTCTCATTTTACCAGAACAATTTCACTTTCCTTGGCTTGGACAAGAAGGGACAAGAATGTAAAAGGCTTGCACATACAATGGTCCCTTCTTTGGAATTCCAGTTGCTATAAAATTAAAATGATTTTATACTACAGCATGCAAAAACTCTTCTTAGAAATACAAGTTCCTATTTTCAGTTGGCATTAGTTTGTTTTCTTAAATTCCAGAGCTTATGACTCCCTGAGATCTGCTTCTTGAAACTTCTTGGTCTCCTGAATCTTAAGACTCATCACTGTTCTCTGAAGATAACTACTGAGAGAATAAAGAGAAACCTACAATGGGAGTAACAGTACAAAATGTGACAGGAAACACAGCCCTGGTAATCTGGCCCAAAATGGCAAGCTGCGCTGACAGCTTCTACAGCATTATGTACAACCCCAACTGGGATAAAACGCTGTCAGGGTACACCAGAAAACATTTTCAAAAAGAGGAGAGAGTACCAGGTAGCCGCTCTTCATTCGTCATCGAGAACCTGATTCCATTAACAACTTATATTCTGTGTGTAACTTGCCAGTCAGCAAACCCATCCAGTGACCAATGCCGAATTTTTAACACCCCCAAGCAAGATCCAGCATCCACAAGCAACAAGAAGAAAGACCTAGCAGTGGGCATATGGCTAACCAGTTCTGTTCTGCTTCTCATCATTGCTGGTATCCTTATTTATGGTTGCTTGCATATATGGTGGCGCAAAAGAAGAGAGGCTTTAGAGGCACAAAGCATGCCTCTGGGAGAAAAGGAAGAGGCATGGACAAAAAATGAATTGTACAGTTCAGCAGGACTTAATAAGGAAGCCCAGCCTGGTCAGCAAATGGAAATTAGAAATGCAGATGGTGTCCAAATGGCCACCATAATTGCCAATCCTCTAGCAGCTAAGGAGCCCTCTGTGTTGACTTCCAAATGTGAGGATTTTGTGCCTTTGTCTATATGTCAATCTGCTCCAAAATAGCTGACCTTCCTGGGGCAAACCACTGTACATGTTTTACTATACGCAAACAATATGTATATTTAAGCCTACCTAACAGCTGTTTACAGAAGCACTTCTGTGTCCAATTGCTTTCTTAAATCCTCACAAAGAGCTAATGCATCACATCTACATATTATGTAACTGGAAGACTGAGTAGTCTCCTAGGTCCAAATAGACATAATTTAGAGATATCCAAACTCCAAAAACCTCTATACTTTGGTTTTGTCTTGTGAAAGGCTGTGATTCAAAAACAGAAATGCAAAATTCCCCCAACAGCATAGGATTTGTATTCTTTGTATCTCAACTAGCATTAACATAAACTGAAAACTATTACAAAAACCTATGCTGGAGATTTTATATTACACACATACATAAACTTCATATTAAATGGCATACATATGAGGTCACAGGAACCAAATTTTATTATAGCTCAAACAGATAAGTAGGTAATGGGATTGGCAGAGGGGGAATGACAAAGAGAATGATTATTCAATTTATGATATTTTTCATTGTCCATTATATCTGGTTCTACTTCTTAACACCAATGTTATTAACGGTAACTTTTAACAAGGCACAGCTGGTTCAAGAATTGTAAGCCAGATTTTGAAGTTGTATTTCGTTAAATGGCTGTGTTGTACTATGCATAATTCAAGTTAATATGCCCTTGTGCAGGAAAACTGTTCAACTGCTGTTGTCATTTCTAGCTGTTTCTCTTGAAGTGCATTTATGTTAATGTATAGTTTCAAACTGCTAAATGTACTGACCCTCTTTAGTTTAGTCGGCAAAGCATGTCATCTGTGACATATTCAAGCTTTTAATAACAAAGTAGATTTACATGTGGATTATCTAGGAGGTTGTAAATAGCATGCGCACGCGCACACACACAGACTTAAACTGCCAAATAAATACTGAGTTGTTGTCTCTTAGGTAAGTATTTAAACACTGAATACTTAAACAGGTACTGGGAGGGGGGATTGGATATTAATCTGATTTTTAAAAAATGACAGGATTAACGATATCATTTTGGCCATTTTTTCAAGATGTTATTCTTTATTACAGGTCAGTGTTACGAAGCAAATGTTTTCTCAGCTGTTTTTTCTTGTGGCTCATCAGTAAAATTTCAAACAAAATGTGAATGAACTACTTACTAAAATCTGACTGATGTCCCATTACAATTAATGAAACTGTTTTATAACAGAGTAATGCGTCGTCACAATTTGCCTCTGTTTAATCAAGACCCATTTCACATGCTTCATGGTGCATTAAGCATCATGTTAGATCGAAATAGTTTCAGACACAGAGCACTGTCTCTGAGGGGTTGCAACAATTTCACAAGAACTATCTTAGGGTTATGATGAAAAACTAGAAAGCCACTCAAAGTTCATCAGGTAGCATCTCTTCTCTTTTCATTTCTGATCCCAGGAAAAACCTTTTCATCCTAGATATGTCTTTGATCTCCAGAATGTTAAGATCTGGTTGCCAGATTGAAGAGACTAGCCATATGGGCCCAATTCAGATATCCAGTGAATCAAACTGTCAGAGACAGCTTTCTAAGGTTACACGAATGAAAAATTGCAGAGCCCATCTTGTGTCCTTCAAGTAGAAGCCCCCTAACCACCAATACTTTATCACACTACTTCCTTGAGCCAGCACAGTCAGATCCATAAAGAACACAGAGCAGTAGCACATGGGTGGCAGTGTATCATGGTCAAACTTGTAATTCTTATGGTACTGTTTCCCAGGACGCGCCATGCAGCAACATTCAGGGCCTAGGGGTCCAAGCAATGTAGCCTTCAAGTTCATTCATAATCTCTGTCAAATAATCACAAATGAAGGGGCAGCAAGGACCTCCACTCAAGAATAAAGCCTGCAGTAGGGTCTCAGTCTCCAGGGCAATACTGTCATTGCTGTGTGCTATGAACTGGGACACCCAAACTGACCCCAGGTAGAAATCTTAATGAAGTTTATCAGGACATCTAGGAAACCAAGTGGAGTAAGATCAGGGTTTATGAGCACTTCCCTTTTCTTTTCTTCAAAATACCTAACTTAGCTTTTCATAAGATCTTTCACCTTGGACATATATTTATATATGGACATGTTATAAACCAAATGTAATCTTTAAATTTCAGCTACTGAAACATGGGATTCCCAAGATAGATCCTATTAAACATCTATAAATGCAATGTATATATTGTGTAGTTGTTATCAAATGCAGAATTGCATTTCCTGGACATAAAAAGACAGCCACATTTATGAATTGTAAAAAACTGAAAACAGTGATTCAGATCTGGAAACTGCAAACAGAATGCACCTTTCATGCTTTTATTTTCTTGCTGCAGCCTGTACCTGCCCTTACTCCACAAAAGGAGCCTCTACTGAGGGTTGGGAGACGTTTTGGAATAGTATTGGATGGAATGAGAGGGCAAAATCAGCAGAAATTGTCCACTCCTATGTGAGCAGAGGAAAAACCAGAGCAAGGAAGGAGCTATTTCCCTGGATTTCTCCCTTCCCAATATAGCTGTCCCCTGACAGATGCTCAGGAAGAGCTTTTCGTGGGGTGTAGGGACTGCAGCAAGAGAACAGAAAGGCAACCAAGATCCATTCTGTGTTCTTCTGTTCACTTGCAGTTCTCCAGATCTAAGCCACTGTCTGCTATATTTCAGGAAAGAAGGATTAACAGCAAATACACAAGACAAGCAAGGAACTACATCAGCTCCAAATGATGGAGTGAGCAGGGAACAGTAGTAATGACCACAGCCAAGTGTAATCATTTGCAAAAGTCGTATTAAGTCTCTAGACAGATAACAGGATCAGGCACTATTTCCACAAAAAAAGATGTAGCAACTTGGAGAGCTATCAAAGGAGTTTTTCAAATGTTTCAGTCACAAGCAGATCAGAAATATGAAAAGAATGTCTAACCTTGGATCCGTGTAGATACTGGGGCTGTGCATTCGGTTGCTTATCTCTCTGGAATTCTTGGGAAAAAGCTAATACTGTTCGAACAAACCTATAAAAATAAAAACCCAACAATTTACATTTATGCAACGGAGGTTTTATTTTGGAAAACTGCTTTTTCATAATGTGGAACTTTGGTCCTGAAATTGTAAGAAATACAGGAAGTCATTTTGAATCTTGCTAAAAAAGGCATCAAAGCATTAATATAGTATAACTTACAAATGTCCACAACAAAATGAATGTTAGACTAAGCATGTACCTCTCTCCAAGGTGTAGTGGTTAAGTGTATGGACTCTTATCAGGGAGAACTGGGTTTGATTCCCCACTTCTCCACTTGCACCTGCTGGAATAGCCTTGTGTCAGCTATAGCTCTGGCAGAAGTTGTCCCTGAAAGGGCAGCTGCTGTGTGAGCCCTCTCAGCCCCACTCACCTCACAGGGTGCCTGTTGTGGGGGAGGAAGATAAAGGAGATTGTGAGCCGCTCTGAGACCTGAGATTCGGAGTGGAGGGTGGGATATAAATCCAATATCTTCTTCAAGCTAACTAGATATCTATTATTTACTTATACCTGGGCTTTTTCACAGAAGGAAAGATACAGACATGAATTGCGTAATCCTACAAAATTGTTTTATATTTCTGTATATATTTATGTTTTAAAAGCTCTTATAAAGAATGTGCATGAATTTGTTTATCATCACACTGTAGTCAGGGTGGCTCAAAACACTGACACACCAATAGCAGTGTTAGATTTTTGTGCTCCTATTCAACACTTATGTCCTCTGACTTCTTATCCAGAGAAAAGCAATGGCTGGCATTCCTCATCTTCTTCACAACTCCTTGCACCATGCCAGAACCCAGTCCTGAGTTCTCCCAACTCCCAAGTGGTGATGACAAGCATGCCCCCAAAATCAAACAGACGGCAAAGTTGCTTGGGAAAGAAGGAAGTTCAAGAACTGAATGAGAAGTATGGGGCAAAGGGTTAAGCACATACACACCTATGGTCTAAGCTCCTCACTGTCAAAGCCGCTGGGTTTTTTTTCTTTTAAAAGTGGAGATTCAGTTGTGTACATGTATGTATGTATGTAACATGTTGTTTGCTCTGGATTGGTGTATATGCTTTTATAACAATGCATGTTGTATCAAATCAATTTCAGAACACTCTTCCAACCCTTTGTCAAACTCATCCCTGTTCCCCTATTATTTTTAATTATTTCTGATAAAGTATCTATAATGCATTATACACCTAGGAGAACTGAGTGAAGATAAATATTTTAAAAATAGTTCTGTATTCTTAAATTGGATCTATTCCCTTCCTCTACTCTCTAATGAACAACATTATTTTGGTAAATCTACTTTGGTGTTCTGTTGCTAGACTGTAGGTTTTGCCATGCTTCAAGATAATCAGGTCTTGTTATTTAATCTCTGGATGATGAATGTCCTAGCAATTTATCCATCTGCATCAGCACAGCTCTAAGCAGTCAAAACAAAGTAGATTACACCAATCAAAACCCTGTTATCAGAGCTGGGGGGCAGTTACAATTGATAAATCAGCCTTTAAAGTATTTATTTTGTTTTTAAATATTCATAGCATGATAAACAAGACAATTTAACTTTTAAATCTTCACTGGATGCTCATGATAGATGGCTTTGCTGTACAAGACTGTTGTAAGACTTACTCTGAAGAGCTCTAAATATTTGAAAGTTCTTTATGGATAATAAAATAATTGTTAGAGACTTAGAGACTTTCATGATATCAGGTAAAGCAATGAAATACAAGATGAAAAACAAATTAAACAGAAAAAATTATTATTTTTCTTTTTAAAATATAAGTGGGACCCGTAAGGATTCATGGGGTAGGAAAAATCCCATCCCTTTTCTTTCTGCCATCCCACTACATGTTATGTTCTTCTCTCCTACCAAGCCCTCACCTAGACTTAAAAAAAATAACCTTTTCCACACAGGGCTTCTCTGAAATATTTGTGCCTGTGTATAGTTTCAGGGGATCAAATGTGCACACACACACTTTAAAGGCTTCAGGTATTACTGTAACCATCTCCCTATGATTTGGATACGGCCATCCTGGAAATTAGGCTATCTGGTGGTAATATACCAGACAGATGGCCACAGCTGAGACAGGCAGTTTGCATAAAGCCAGCGAGTTCACTGTAGAAGAGAACCTGAGTCTTCTTGTCCCACGGCTTTCACCAATAACTGGCTCTCATATTACCAAACATCTACCATGCTTGTGTCAGGCCCACAGCCTGCTCTACTCCCTTGCAAATGCTCTCAATCAATAATTCTTGCATTTGGTCTACGTTGCACAGAAAGCTGAGAACTAGCAGATGCAATTAGTTAAATGCCCACTGCTTTAGCAGAAGACTGTTCTATTGTTTAATCTCACTACATTATCAGAACTTCAATAGTTATAAACAGTGAGGAAACTTAATAATGGGCATTTGATGACGTCAACTTTTGACCTCAATGTTGAGAGCTTTTTATAAATGCCCTATATCCTGTAACAATTTACACATCATGCTAATTTGCACAGAACCTTCAAACAAAAAGGTGCTGATTGTTAAAAATAATAGCGTAGCATTTTTACAGAGACCAAACAAACACAGGATCATATGATCACTTGAGCATTCCAATAAAGGATGTATCTATAAAGGATCAAATGCACTTGTCCAATGAAGCAACAGAGAAGGATTTTTAAAAAGTTTTGCTTAAATCTGTAAGATATTTAATTATTCAGGTGGTTGGGTATTGAGCTTGCATTTCCTATGAACATGACAGTGACTCAGTGATTGATTACTAATAATTTTATAATGAAAAAAGGATTTAAGTACTTTTCTCTGCTTTCTTTTAGGAATGAAAAAGATACAAATGATAATGTTTGATCAGGTCATCATTAAAGAGTAGATTATTCCTAACACTCATTCAGCACTGGGAAGCTCATACTCTGAAAATCTTGTTTGTCTTTAAGGCTGTACTGGACTCATATCTAGCAGAGGGAAAATGTTATGCCAGTTATAGCAAGCATGATACAACAATGAGAAATATGCTATTACCCTGCAAGGTGTCCCATTCCCAGGCAACCCATGTGCAAAACAATGATATGGCCAGGAAAGACAGTGTGTGAGGATGGAGTACCTTTGTGGAGGATATACTAGTGACGGTTATAAGGTGATAATCATGGTGGTGATGTATGGTCTCAACCCTTATTAGAAGTCCAAGACTTTCTAGAATGGAGCTTGATTTGATATCTGAAAACAGGTCTGATACATCCTCCACTCTGGGCCCTGATGCATCCCTCTAGATTCAGAGTTGCCTCTGCATGTTCGTCTGCTTGGCCTTATTCTGGTCACAGCTGGCTCTATAAAAGGGGTCTCTAACATGGCATCCATGCCTGCCTTGTTGCCCATCTTTCTTGCACCTGCCAGGTATTTTTAGAAAATGGGCTGGGTCACTGGGACTTTTGCTCAGTGAGGCTTCAGGCTGATTGTGCAGATTTAAAAAAAAAATGCTTCAGCAGCAGCTGCTACCGCAGCACAGTAATATTAACTGCATGACTGAAGGTAAGCTGCATCCATTCAAAAAATTATTTTTAAGCAATAAGCACATTTTAAAAGGCATTCTGTTAATCAGAGCTTCTGCCTGAAATGCTGAAGTTACTATTAGATTTATGCATAACTTCACTCCTTAACATTTTTTGGTTGGCTCAACTTCTGTGTCAGCCATTTTGTGGTTCTGCCCACCATCCTGTGTCAGAATCCCAAAAGTGCCTGCAGCATCAAAAAAGTTGCATATCCCTTGCTCTATAAATCTACCCTTTCCCATATGGGCTGCTGTCTTTTAAACCCCACCCACTGCTGCAATGCAGCTAGATGTTTTGCTTAATCTCTGTATCATACACGTTCAATGCAGAAAATACAAGCTTCCTAGTTATTAGAGAAAGAATGAGGTTTATTGAAAGTCTGGATGCAATATTCTTTTCTACACCCACTCCATCATACAGGCTGTATATGCCAAAAATAACATAACCTTTATCTTAACCGCCTATTCTAGTTATTATAGTTAAGAGTCTCAAAGCATTTGCACACCTTGTTCACACTACCTTCTGCAAGCGTGCACACTGGGATTGCCATATGACGGCGTATGCTTGAACACAGCATTAAAATAGAACATAACACTCCATATAGATACATATAATGAGAACTATCAGAAGACTATAATGGCTTAAGCATATATAGAATAAGTATATGTAGAATCATCCAACATTTACTCAAAAAAGCTGTGGAAGAAGAGTTGTCTTTATACCACACCCTTCACTACCTGAGGAAGTCTTGGAGTGACTTATAGTTTCCTTCCCTTCCTCTCCCCACAACAGACACCCTGTAAGGTAGGTGGGGCTGAGACGGCTCTTGGAGAGCTGCTCTTGAGAGAACAGTTCAAAGAAAACTGTGACTGATCGAAGATCACCCAGCTGGCTTCATGTGGAGGAGTGGGAGAATCAAACCTGGTTCTCCAGATCAGAGTCCACCACTCTTATCCACTACACCACAGCTGGCTTTGGAAGACAAGTTCTACTTTTAAAAAAAAAATTACTCATTTACACACATATACCCCTGTCCCCAACCTCACACCAACAATCTTTGTTCATAAACTTACAATTGTTGGGCGATTTTCTTTGGAAGTGCAAGGATTATACATTCTTAGTAATTCCTTGTCCCAAAAGAGAACAGGATGCCCTGGCCACACAGAGATCGTGATTATAACCCTGCTGTACTTACATATCACATGATAAACTAAATCCTTAATTTATCCAGATTTAAATGAACTGTAACTTTTAACAAAAATTCTACAGTTTTGGAAAAATCTGCCAAACATAGATAGTTAGTAATACAGGTTAGTAGAACAGCATGCAAATTCTATTTTAAAAAATGTAACCTGTCACTAACCTGTTAGTGGACCCGTTGTAGCAGTAATTTGGAAGAAAATCGTAATTGAGCTCCCAGAAGACATGAAGCGTGATTCTTCCATATGGTGCTGACACATTATGGTTGGCTTCTCTGAACATGGCATCAAAACTGTCCAAAGTCATATACCTGCTTAGAAGTTTGTGTGTCATCCTGTTTATTTCTATCAACCCATCCAATTCCTGGGAACAGGTTTTTAAGGAAGGAACAGAAAGGGAAAATGAAAACCACACTAAAATAATATTATGAAAGAAGATGCAAGGCTGCAAAAATCATTAAGATACACTGAATAAAAACTGACCAGGATCATACATCTGCAAGGCCTTCTTGGGGGAAAAAATCACACATTTACTTAGACTAACTTCTATCCCATCTTTCAGTTCTGGTTTTTGAAACAGCTATCCTTGCCAACAAAATATGACATACCTATAAGCCGACTGCCACTTTGGGGTCAGGAAACAGGCCAATTTGGTGTACAGCCAGTTTGGTGTAGTGGTTAAGTGTGCGGACTCTTATCTGGAAGAACCAGGTTTGATTCCCCATTCCTCCACCTGCACCTGCTGAAATGGCCTTGGGTTAGAGATAGCTCTGGCAGAGATTGTCCTTGAAAGGGCAGCTGATGTGAGAGCCCTCTCAGCCCCACCCACCACACAGGTTGTCTGTTGTGGGGGGAGAAGATATAGAAGATTGTAAGCCACTCTGGGTCTCTGATTCAGAGAGAAGGGCGGGGTATAAATCTGCAATTCTTCTTCTTCTTCAATTTAGCGAAGGATTCTGGAGGGTTTCTTTGCCATCTTCTAGGCAGGGGTCACTGGGGGTATGTGAGCGAGGTATTTGTGAATTTCCTGCATTGTGCAGCAGGGGAATTGGACTAGATAATCCTGGAGGTCCCTTCCAGCTTTATGATTCTATGAATTGCAACACTTCTTTCATATTTAAAACATATTCCTAATAGCAGTTAATAGGCAGTTTTTATTCTGGCAAATGAGATTTTATCCATGTGTTGCATCTACTTTAAGGGATGTGATTCACACACAGAGTGATACCAGATTCCATTAATATGGGCTGACGTCAAACCACTATTCCTTAACTGAATATTGCATATACAGGAAATGTTAATCCCATTCCCAGCTGTCCCCAATTCTTCAATTCCAACATGGCATAAAATACTAAAAAAAATTAAAACAGAGATGAGATTATGTACTGCATGATTATAAAGCAGGTGTCCAATCACTTTATCAAACTGCCCTTTGTGCATATCTCACATGACATAAAGCAGAACAAAAAGCAAAACTTAAGAGATTTTCATTTTTGTGCTGTGCATAATTTAATCTGACAAATTACGCATTAATTTCTGACCAGGCAAAGGTGAGAAGGGCAAGGGAGAGTGGTGTGCTACCATGTAACATAAACTTCTATCCATTAATTTATTGTGACATTGGCCTAAAAAAGAAGTTCCCAGGTTTGAACCAGTTCCTATCCTAATACAAATCTGAGCAGTTCCAGTTTCTCAATACTCACAACAATAGAGGTTAGATCTTCACTCTCAAAGCGACTGATTGCAAGTTCCAGTGATTTGTACATGGCTGCTGAAATTCGTTGAGTGATCAGGCGGTTCAGATCTATTGACCGACCAAGAAGCTGCAGCAGAAGAAATCCCAATGCATTGTTATCAATTTTATATACATAATTTGATAACAACTTGCATATTTCATGCACCCTTCATCTGGAACAACAATCCCATCCTCCTAATCCTGTAGAGAGTTCAACTCTCTTTACTGGAATATTTTACAAGATCTCAAAAAACTTTTGTATAATCAGGATGTGCACCTGGGTCACATGAATATGTAGAGCTAACATGATAACTTTTAAAACTTATTCCTATGTAAATGTTTATCAAATTTTTTAGGAGATGGCCTGATGGGAAGTATGAAGGATTCTTACAGTGGATAATCCTGCTATCAGAAAAGTCAGATTAAGACAATAAAGCTCCCAATACATTCTGTAAATTTAATCAGCCAAACAGACTGCTTCCAGAAGTTCACTGTATCTGACTAATAAATTCTGGGCACCTCAAGAGGTTATAAATTATGCAAAATATAAAAACTCTAATTCTACAGAGAAAGGCTTTAGTTAGTATACGTGCTTATTCAGGAATTCTATGAAATAAAAATTTAACTAAAACCAGAGATTAAATCAAATCTCTTAAAAATATTTTAAAAGCCTTCATAGTTTAGTTAAGGGCCTTTTCAAAAAAATTTAAAAGTTCAAATGTACAGTTTTCTATTATACCACAGAATTTCTGCAACTGAGGTAATAATTTAGCTATTATTGATTATAAACAGCAAGAATGGATCTCATGTATTTCCTTTTAGTCATTATTAGATGGTTTTTAAAGAGCACAAAACATACACTAAGAACAAGAAATAAGGAACATGCAGTACAAACATGGGTCTTACTAACCTGCACATGCCTCTGCTTTAGCAATGTTTCATATCGATTGGATGTTAACAAAGGAATTGTTGCTCCCTGATTCTTGCACTCAGATCTTAATCGTTTATCTAGAAGCAGGCTGTTGAAAAGGGAGAGCATTGACTGTCATACACCATGAAGAAGGTGATATATGATAAAAATCAATAATGTAAATGAATATTTTAAAATATTCATGAGTCTACTGACCTTCCTGCCATAACCTTGTAGTATCCAAATATCTGATCTGCAAGCTTGTATACAAACTGATCAAAGCACAAGTTGACCTGAAGAAAAGCAACATATGAACTGCTCAGCAGTTGAATAACTCAAATGTATTTCCTTTAGCAAACACACAGGCTGTGCAAACTCAATGTGCATAGTTGCTAACTCTGTGGTCTAGGCTTAAGCTGCATTAGGTCAGAAGAAATATTGTTCCAATGACCTGGTGTTAAGATGTATCATGTCTTACAAGTTATGCTCAGGTTGTCAATCAACGAACCTGGCATGTGTGCACCAGCTATAAGTTTCACTAACAGTTACAGTAATTTTCTTGAAACTTCATCCTGACTTAACAAACTCAAATATATGTGCTGCTTATTAAAAGGATTATCTCACCTCAGCCTCAATTTCATCATAAAGGAACTGCTTCTTGAACTTGGTGAGAGCATAATGAGCACTGTCATTATAAAGATCCAAAGAATACAAAACATATCTAAATACAGGGAAGAAGAAAATATGATGGTCAAAATCAATCATTGTCTTGATACACCATCACAACATCTTACAAAGTAACCCTGATCATAATCAAAGAATTAGATTTATCCACATCCAAATGCTGACAATAGGCAGGTTAAGCAAGTCTGGTGCTGTACCATATCCTAGAAAGAGAAGTGAGTTCCTTCTGCTCAATCAGGCTCTCATTTTACAAAGTGCTACTAGTAAAAGGAAGGGGTGCTTCAGTAGTAGATAAAACAACCTGGCCACATTATATAAACTACAGAACAATAGTGGTACACAGGTTGGCCAGATGCTGTACCTTTTAGTGGCTATTAGCCACAGTGTGTGTGTGTGTATATATATATATATATATATATATATATAATTTTTTTGGCCACTGTGTGACACAGAGTGTTAGACTGGATGGGCCATGGGCCTGATCCAACATGGCTTCTCTTATGTTCTTATGTACCTAAGAATATGTCAGTGGGTTACATTATGATACCCACTCAGACATCCTTCTAGCATTTGAAGCATCTTAAGCAATCAAAGCTTTTGAAGCCGTATGGAAGTTCCAGGTGGCATTAGACATGGAAATGTGGCAGACATGCTTCCAGTTCTCAAACTGGAAAAATGGGAGATGAGTTGTAAAGCTAAAGTTTATCCATAAGTAAAGCCTGATGCATGTCCTGAAAATAAACCTCAGAGGAGGGGTTCTTGGCAGACCCTAGTATCAGTATCCACAACTGCCTTTTCAGTATCCACAATTGCTTAGTATGGCAAGCATTAAAAATGATTCCCCAGAAAACAGCCAAGTTGAAAAAAAGACTGTTTAAGCATCAAAAGAGAAGGTAACAAACTCCAGAGGCCCATCTCCCTTTGCACTTTCAAATCTCACCCTCATCTTTTTGCTATAAAATACCTTTTCTCCTTATTCCATTTTCCCTGACCATCACTTTAAACCTTTGATCTGGCTTTTACCAGAACATTCTGCATCTAACAGAGAAAGAGAACTTCAGAAATCTTACTCCATCATCGATGCTTCCTTGGTTTCCAAAATGTGATCAGTCAGAATCCAGGGCATAGACATTTCAATGGGAAACTGGATTCTTCTCCCCATTGTCAATTCCAGAAAGAACTCCCTGAACCATAATTGTGATAAGTCACAGCACTGCTGCAGGGTTTCTAAAAGCAGGAGAAGTGATATTGCATGAGTTTCCACAGAGAGACAGCCAGCATAAAAAGAATTACTGCTTTTCTAATGGAGAGGCGTTATGAACCCAAACAAGGATGACCAAGGGTTAAAATAGTATTTCATGAAAAGAAAACAGAAAACAATGATCAAATGGGAAGCCCAGTTACCATTAATAAAAAAGCATACACATAAATGGTTTACTACTGAAAACACTAACACAACTGCCAATTTAGTGGTTTAGCGGTACACATACAGGTTATAGAACACTCTTCCAGCTTATGAAAATAGCTTTTAGTACGGCAAGGGAAGAGACGGGAACATTTTGTAAAAACCATGTTGATCATTCCATTCAACCAACAGGACTGATTTGTCTCCTATGGTAGGCAGTGATTAGAAAGATGCTGAATGGCAAATACAATTCTTGTAGAAAGGAAAAGCAAGTGTGGCAAAAGAAGCCAAAGCAAATAAATTGTTCTCAAGACACCATCTCAGGTGCCAAGGATCCCATCTTGCCCGTCATAGGAGAAGTGTTTTCAGTAGGCCAGCCAGATCAGTGGTTTCCAAACCTTTTATTGAGAAATCTATCAGGAGCATTTTTTCCAGACCTCTTAGGATTCCTCTTTTCAGCCTTGCCAATTATATGTAAACTGGATTATAAAACATATATTCTAAGGAATGCTAAATGAGACAGATAAGTCCAAAAACATTAGCATCTGCAACATTTTGTACGCTGCAGCCTTTTCACAGGGCTGGGTACCAAGTCAGTGGCAGTGCCAGTGACCTATCTGTTTTGTATACACAATAAGCTTTGCTTTTCCAGAGTCTCTACTGCAGCTAACAGAGAAGAGCACAGGTCATCTGCTGTATTAAGAGACCCATCCAGGCCCAGTCCAACTCTGCTGAAGCAAGCACCATCTAGGATACTAATGGGCCCCAATTCACAGTTTGGGAAACACTGTACTAAGGAGCCAAAACTAGGACATTACTTGCAAATGAAAAAACAGTATGCTGTACAAAAAAGGAGCTAGCAGGTGTTCTCCCATTCAGAGGGAAGAGTTACACTAACAAATGTTAGAGAGGTAACACAAAACGGTGCTATAAGACTAGACACACATGCTTCCAACTTCAGCCAATGTAAGAGAAAATGGAAACCCAAGCATTTTACCCAACACAAGGTGTTTGATTTCTGTCCTACATTTTCTTTTTAAATCATAGCAGTCATTTGGCCTGTTTTTTAAACAGGACCAGACTACCAAGATTCTAGTAACTCTGAAATTTTATAAAGAAAGGAAGGAACGCTCCCCAGGCCAACTGGAAAATATATGAAAGCATTAAATGCTTAGTTGCCAGTTGTATTTACAGTCTTTCAACATAAGAAGATAATCAGAGCTGGATCATACCAAGGCTCTGTGTTGCCCGGCAACTAGTTCCTGACAACAGCCACAGATATCAGGCTGCTTTGTTCTGAAAGACCAACATTTTAAATCAAGTAAAATGCACAAAAATCGGAAACATTTTCCCAGGTCACGTTAGAGGTGTTAGGACATGCTGAAGCTAGACACTAATCATCTACAAATCTTACCACTGAAATTTATCAAATGTGTGTAGAAGAAAGACTCTCGATGGAATTTTTCTATGTCCAATATGGTGGGCCCCTCAAGGCTACTTCTCAAGGTTTTCTTGGAACCACTTTTGTCAGCAATGAGGGACTCTAACATGGTTCTCACCATGTAAAGCTGCGTTATTAAACAGAACATTCATGACAAAGGGAAAAACACATGGCACATTAGTCGAACGTCACTAAAACATGCTGTCAAAGAAAGACTGCTCCACTACAAGCTGAAACCGGGTAAGGATGCTTAGAGGTTACAAATTTGAGGAAGAAAGGACTAAATAAAAGCACCACTGTTTGAAGGAGAACAGTTCATGTCAACCACTTTACTTAAAAATAAGAAGTAATGCCTTACCACCAAAATTTAAAAGAGGGGGATAGATGTAGGACTGCCTCAGAAACTTGTTTATCACATGCAATAACTTTTCCATTCCCAGAGATCTGAGCTGCTTCAACAGCTCAGCAGAGTTTAAGGACTCTGTCATAGACCGAACCATGAAGAGCTAAAACCAACAGAGAAGGAAGAGGCAAGGGGGAGAGAATCTGTTAATAAAAAAACACAAGGGTAAATAAGAAAAGGAGACGAACACAAAACCAGGGAAAATATCTATTAGTATGTTAAGACAGAAGAAGCAAGACAATGAAGACTGAAGAAATCTAATTAACATATAACAAACACAGGTTCTTTTATTGTGTCTATTCATTTTGTTAAGGCTCAGAATGCTGCCTTTAAGAGAACAGCAGCATTCAGACATCACGACAAACTGCAATTAAACTCTGACTGCACATGAACACAGCTTGTTGCTGTGTCCGCACCACTTGCTCCTCCTACGTCCCTTTAGGCACAGAGCTTGATACAAAGCTTCTCAATCTGATCACGCTCCAATTCACTGTAGCATCCAAAAGCAGGCATTTCAGTGAATTTAATTTTGTTTACTGTACTCAAGCCAGGATTCTAAACTGGAACTCAATCAAGATTTAGCAGTACAGGCTGATTGCAGCAAAACCTCAGTTTACTGAGGTGCCTGCATATGGACATCATGGTGAACTGAAGTTTGAACAAACCAGGTTTGGCATAAATCTCCTCACACAAGGAAGGAGTAAGTGATGCACGTAAGAACACCAATCAGCTGTGTTTGTGCAAGGCCGGAGTTCAACTGTTGCTTGCTGTGACATCTGAATGCAGCCAATTTCATTTGTTCTCTGTATTACCTCAGATCACAGGTAAAACCCACCTGAAGCTACCACTAAAACTCTCACCAAAATTCCACAGGAGTTTGTACTGATTTTTTTTTAATGGCCTTCAAACATTTCACAAAGGTTTATAGTTTCAAAACAACAATACATTTCTGAGGAACTACCACAGCAGAGGTGCTACAATTTTAACACAGAAAATATAACTGTATGAACCTCTGGCTCACAGTAGAAGTATTCCAAAAGTGCGGTTTGAAAGGCCATCTCTCAAAATGAATAGGTTATATGACTCAGAATAAAGGAAGAACTAAAGAAACAAAAAAAGCAAACAAACTACTTGCCATGAAAAGTGGAATAAAGCCCGAGAGCCCAGAGAGTTAGGTTAGGTGCTCTCAGGGATTTAAATGCACTCAACAGGATTACACGTCTTTCAAACAGCAGCCCACCTCCTCTGTCAAAAATTATGAACAGCTTTGGAAACTGTATTTCAAAAGGGAAAATGCTGTTGTGGGCCATGGGAGGCTAAAGCTCAAGAACAAATGCAAAGATGTAGTAAGTTTATGGTCCTAATCACATATGGGTTTTTTTGGGGAGGGGTGGTGGTGGTTTAGACTATGGATTTCAAACTCATTACAATATTTCCATTTAGCATATAAAAGGTTTTCTCTGTTTGTGGGGAGGTTAATATCTAACAAATTTCTTTAACAGACATTACAATTATGATAGAGTTATCCTAATCCTGGAATTATTTCAGAAAAAATAAAATTTATTTTATTTAATTTATACCCTGCCCTTTCCCACAAGTGGGCTCAGGGCAGCTTACACTATAAAAACCCATCAACAATAAAAACAATAGATGACACAACAGATAGTAACAAGAATCCATGCATCACGGCAGGCAAAAAAATAGGTGCACCAGAAAACTCCTGTGCCCAATTAATACCTAGGGCCATGAGCAGAGGAGGCCAGAATAGCTGATTTTCCATTGCCTCAGACAAAAGCCTGGTGGAATAACTCCATTTTAGAAGCCTTGCAGAATTGAAGCAAGTCCCACAGGGCCCTGATTTCAAGTGGAAGCATGTTCCACCAGGCTGAGGCAAGAGCCAAAAAAACCCCTTGCCTTGGTTGAGGCTACGTGAACGTCCCTCAAGCCAGGAACTACTAGGAGGTGCTCGCTGGAAAAGTGTTTTAAAAAATTAGGAGAAAATATGTTAATTGACAAATTAAGCCTTTAGCTTGGACCTTGCCTAGAATTTCCATGGGCACTGGAAAGGTGATTTTTTCCACAAATTTTCCCCTTCAAAAGCAGCCTAAAAAACCTTTTCCCCCCCCGCCCCCAATGCTGCAGTTGAAGAATGAGAAACCCCCAGGAACAATCTGGGGGAAATCAGAGCTTTTCTGCTCGAAGGGAGAACTGACAAAAATAGTGTCCATCTTTGGTGGAATCAAAGCCCCTAACTATACAGCTTCACATCCCTTTTCTACAAAATTAGGCATAATTCTGTTTCATTTATATACAGCTGAACAAGAGCAGCTGTCCAACTTTATCCCTTAAAATGGTAAATGCAGAGTTAAAGAGGTAGATATGACATCTTATTACAGTGAGAACTTTGTCACTGGGCATTCGGGGGGGGGGGGGGGAAGAGGAGTTGCTAGTTAAGCAAATGGGCCAGATGCTGTGACCTTTCTCCTTCCCAGATGACTCCATGATTTCTAACTCCCACCCCAGTGGGAATGCCATAGCAACAGTTGCCATGCCTGCGAGGACCCTCCCTCTAAAACACAGGGCCATCTTACACAGCAGGTAGACAAGAGGGAAAGCTGCCTGACAGCCCTTCAGCAGGGCTAGCTGTCCACCACTCAAGGCAGGATGCGGGAAAAGGAGACACTCTTGGATGCTATCAGGAGGAACAGCAATACAGAAGCTCAGTAATGGCCAGAGACATCGATGGCTGGTTGGTGAGACAGGAGCAGGGCACACACATGCCCAAAGACACAAGCATATCAGGTCTGAGGGAGATGCTTCCCTCAGGACAATGCCAGTTAACTGAGCATTAAGGATTATCAAGTGCCACATAACAAAGCATTTACTGTATACAGGATTAAGGTTCCTGTAAAAGAGCTTCACAAGTAAACAGCAAAGAAAGGATATAACAGAAAAGCCTATCACAACAAGGGACACAAATGAATCAGAAATACAGATAACCAAATCACTAAGAGACTGCTGGAACAGAGGCATTCCAGGGGACAGAAACACATGTGAAAGAGTAATCAGTGCTGAAAATTAAAGTGACGGCACCCCCTACAAGATTTTTGACTAATCCAGATTTACACAGGATTTGTAACACTAATCTTTTTAAATGGGTTCATTCTGCAATAATTCCTGTGTCAGTCAGTGACATACATATCAGAATAAGGATATAAAGAATTACCTGAGTACTGGAGGGCCCCACTGCTCGCCTTGGGACTTTGACATCAAAGCCACTTTTTGGATCTTTCTCTCCCCTCAATGCTGGATCATTAAATGGTTCATGCCCACCTTCCCAGTCACAAACTGTCTTTCTGATAGCCTGGAGAACACTAGCCATGATCCAAAATGTGTGAGTTAGTTTCTGAACTCTTCCTTCAGAGTCACTCTTCCTTCATGGTTGAACACAGCTTTCCAAATGCATTCCAACAAAGCTTAAAGAAATCACACTGGGAATGCACTTAGTTTTCAATCAATGTATTAGGTAATCCAAAGAGTTCAGACATCCAAAGCTTCTAAGCCTGGGAGCTTCTAATTTTATTTCATTAGAAACAGCAGTTTATGCTAACAACAACTCTATGAATATTGATGCTAGCTTTGAAAATACAAGCCTGTATGGGTATATACTGCAATGCAACAAAATAAGACCCTCTACAAGATAAACTCATTAGTTTTCTTTTAAGAAATCCAGAAAATTTCATTTCTGTGAGATGAATTTCCAATATCATTGCTAAGCATGCAAGCCACAAAACAAAACACCAAAACCCTCTGGTGAGTTAATGCAAAGCATCATCTCCTTTCTCTCACTGTCTCTGTAGAGTCCTAGAAAATTTTAAGAACAGCTTGAATCCAGTATACTGCATGGCCCAGTACCCATCTAATTCCAGTTTGCAGCCCAAGCAATTGCAATAGGTCTTTATGAAGAATAATGCACATAACTCTGAATCTAGAAGGAAACATCAGCTTTAACTAGTTGTCTCTGACAGCCTTGCACCACTGGTGGGCCATATTGTGACTCCATATATATCTCAGATTTGCCCAGACTGGGCCATATTGTGAATCCATATATATCTCAGATTTGCCCTGCACTGGCTGTGGAGAATGTTGTTGCATCTGTGCAGGAGGACTGCTGAATTCCATGCAAACATTATTCCCAGGGTTTGTTTTGGAGAAGCCATGATGGTTATATTGGATTATAACCATCATTATAACCTTGTGGCCTCTCTAACCATTTACTCTAAGTCTGAAAGAGAAAAACAAAAACACTGAATAGCATGAGAAAATGGCAGCCACCACCTTTGAATAACATTCTTCTTCTTTTTGATAGCTTGTCTCAATGGTTCTCTAAGTGTAATTTGAGCAAAGTCCTGGAGAGCAGCATAGATAGTATGACGAATAGCATGATTGAAGACACTTTCCATCCTGCCCATCAACACCTGGAGACCTTTGATCATTGCAATAACCTGTGTGGATAAATGGAATTATTCTGTATAATAAAACTAACAGAAATCGGGGGGGGGGGGCGGGAGCAAGAGGAAAGTAAGAGAACCTCAGCTTCTACAGAAGATTTATTTTTGGTTTTACCTCAACAAGAGCAAACTTTTCTTCACTGGTATAATTGTATCTTGTTGCTCTTTCATACTCTTCTGCATTGTCTGGACAATCTTTGTTAGAGTATTTGTCAGTTGGATGTACTAGTTTCCATGAATACTGCAAATGACAGACACAATACAATGGTAGCATTGGACTAACAGAATCATGCTGTGGAAAAAAATTAGCAAGACTTCCCATTTTTTATAAAAGTTTGAATGACTGTTTCTACTCTCTTGTGTCTCTGGAATGACAACTGTGGGTACTATATAATTTACTAGAATCCCCAAAACAAACTATATTCTCCAGTCCAGAAGTGCATATCCTACCCATACAAGCAGACTGCTGCAGGTACAGTCAAGACGGATGATAATTTGTATCACAATGGTAATCTGAATCTGGGTCCCATGGAAAGGACTGAACACTGCTGCACATGACTGACTATAGCTAAACTGGGACCTCTGTCTAAGAATACAAAATTTAATAGAACCAAGACAAATATACAGCGTAGTGACATAGCATTCAAAGGGCTACAAACCTAAAAATGTAAATGTAAGTATGTTTGTTCAATTACTTGCTAGATTGATTTAATTTAATTTATGCACTGCTTAATGCAAATGCTCAAAACTAACAAAAATGCACTTAAGAAAATGTGTGTTAACTATTATTATGATTAGTCCATAGTCCTCTCATAACAGCAAATGAGATGAATTTGTCAAAATTATCACAAGAAAGGTGATTTGAGAATGTGTCCCTTAGGGCTGGTTCTACTATACAGCTACCTCATGGAAGTATCCAGAAATGTTTCCATATGGCAGTTTTACTGTTCAAGGTTCATTCACTATGCACACTGCACTATCACAGGGAACCCGTGGTGCTGAAAGGAACCCTCTCACATGATTCCTCTATTAAAGGCTGTTGCACATGATGCCCAGGGGATGGAACCTCTGCCGCACAGACTAATTCCCAATGACCTTCACACAGGCACCATTAGGACATAAGAATCTATCCTGGGCCTTGCATTTTGTATTATTCATTTTAAAGAGGAAGGTCGGCAACAAAGAAGTTAGTATAGTCAAGGCTGACTGTCACTTTGATTGATAAAAAAAATTTCTTCACCATCTTCATATATGACTATTAGTCAGATGCCCTACATGAAAGAACTACCAAGCCTATTAAAAATAAATCAGATCTTATCCTTCACTCATCCAAATGAGACTAGAAATAAGGCATGAGATAGAAAACAAGAATATAAAATCTAAGTACTACTGGTAATAAACAGCTCCTTGCTGTTTCATCTCCTCCTCAATCCAGCCAAGAGCCCTTTTTTGTGCCCCCAATTTTGCAGAATGGTCTGCCTGAGGAGATCAGAAGGGCACCATTTTTGATTATTTTTTTTAAAAAGAGGGAAAAGCTGTTTTGTTTCAGACTGAATATCTATGAAGTGGGGCTGTTACCTATGGCCCTGTTTATGAAAAGGGTAAGAAAAATTTAAATAAATGAATAAATGAATGAATGGAAAAGACTATTATTCAGTTGCATTTGACCTGGTTAGCCAGAATTTTTATTGTTGATTGTTTATAGCAATAATGCTGACTATTTAAACCACTGTTATTAATGTCTGCTGGAACATCTTTTACAAGCTCTTTTGGGCCACACAGGGGACAGGCAGGATATAAATATTTTAAAACATAATAAATGAATAGATCACAAAACATTTATCTCCAGCCTCTCATCTGTCCTCCCACGTACCACTTCCATAACATGAGCGCTCCACTGAGACAAAAGTTGTAGGCCTTGGAGAGAAAGATCAAAGAGTTTTCGATATTCTGCATCTGTTTTTTGAGCTTCCTGGCGACCTGATCCAGTCACCACCTGGAATGAAAACATGGCTGTTAATACATTTAAAAAAAAACAAAAAACACCTTAAGTATTTGTTCCACAGTGTAAGCAGCTAGCTTTTTCAGCTTCAATAAGAATGCCAAAGCGTGAGGAGGCCAAATTTTCACACTACCACAGTCAAGGTGAATGCTGGTTTCCTATAAAGCAGTTTCTGGCTACTTCAGCAAGTGTAGTCCTAGCCAGATATTATATAATTTTACCCTATACCTCCTTTGCATGGGAAATGTTGCCCTGCCTACAAGGTTCCCTCAGAAGTGGAGGAATACTGCTATGGTTATATACTGAGTGAATTTTAATTTATGATGAATAAGCATCTAAATATGTTTGGTGTCTTCTTTTTTCCCCAAGCAATACTGGTTGTTAAGCTAGTTATTCACTGAAGTCCTACCCCTTTCTGGGGTAGGGAGGAAAAGAAAGGGCTGATGTTTATTTAGAGATAAGAGAAATACATTCAGTAGATGTACAGAAGTATTCTTACTTCACACATTCCAGAGCTCAGGCTTACCATGGAAAATACATTCAGAGAGCTGGGTGTGTGTGATAAAATTAAATTTGCTTTTCTAGACTAATTATTAAGACAAATAAACAGACTTCAACCTAGATAAAAAAAAGAATCAGCCTGTGATTTTTAAAAAAACATCCTATTTAAAAAGCAGGATTTATTAAAAAAACTGAGTAAGAAGCACTTCATTGAACATTCTGCTGATACCACACCAATGTAACAGTTTCTTGAACCAAGAAGCCCAAGAACATTTCCAGTTCCTCTTTCCAGTGTAAGAGTTTGCCTGCATATAAAGCCTGCCAACACCCAAAGAGGAAGCACACTGCTTCAGCTCACACACCTCACTATTGCTGTAACGGGCCAGTTCTGAAATAAAGCGCATGTGATCTTCTCTGATCTGGATCATCTGTTCACAGATGTTGTACTGAGGACTACTGCTGGAAGATGTGCATGTCCATCTACAACAAAAAGAGAGGGTAGAAAAAAGATGTGACATCTTTCTTTATGCAAAAACTACCGTTTGTGGCACTAAGCTCTCTCCTACCTCCTCAAATCTCCGCACTTTCTGACTGGAGAGCAGGTACACAGCACTCACAACAAACTACTTTCTCCCAGACACCCATTAAACCCCCAGATTTCTATAAGACAGCAAATGAGACTGCATAGCTGCCACAGTCCCTCTCTTCTTTCTCCTGTAACGTTTTCTCAACTATGTGGTGATAGCCCAACAGGTGGTCTGCAGGTATCTTGCTTCAAGTATATGAAAGCTAAGGAGGTGTGGAACTGAACAGGTAACAAGATGACCCATGTAACTGCAGGGCATAAATATAATCAGTATACTTGAGGCTGAAGTAGTGAAGGAAGATGAGACATAATATTGCAACTTTCCTGTCCTCACAAAGAGAAACCAATGAAGTAAAGTGGCAGTCAGCAACATGGTGATGTGATGCCCATGTCTGAATTTCACCAGGGCAGAGAAGAGGAAGGGATATGAGGGTGATACTTTCAGGAGAAGCTGAATGAAACCTTATTTAGGCCTCGTTTCAGCTTAAATTTCATAATTTTCAATCCTTATTGCTAGGCATGACTTGTAGCCTTTCAGAAGGTACAAAAACATCTAAGACTGCACCAAAAAACCCATGAATTTATGAAGGTTTGAAAAAAACCCAGTCCTTATATGTTGTAATCTGCCCTGAGACCACTTGTGGGGAGGGCGAAATTTAAACTAGCAGAAATAAACAAACAAACAAAACATCAAACCAGGAATGAAAAATTCTGTTCCTGCCTGTTGTACAATGTGCAGCGTTTCTCAGACCATGTGCTCTGTCACAGTTTTACAAACAAAAAAGAAATAAGATCATTTATTTGCCTCTAATGCAGTACATGAAAACCTTCACTGCAGACATCAGGACTTCCCATCTTGAACAAAATCCCCAAAACCTTACATGTTTCAGAGTGGAGGGGAAGCATTAAAACCTGCAATCCTCCTAAGCACATTTAGTAGAAAGCACTTCCCATGAAGGTCAGTGGTATTTAACTCTAGGGTAAATGTATAGACTAGGACTGCAAAAAGTCAGACCAGAAGGCAGCTTTTCTAGATGGAGTTACTGGCCCCAATATATGCATATTTCTACACTTAGGTCTTGTTTAGTCAGTGCAACACATGACCAGCTGCCAAGATGAGATGCATGGTAAAAGGGTTACAAAGCATTCACGCACCTCCATACACCCATGCCCACCTTAATTTTCTTTCTTTAAACAATCTACAGAAAGGATGAAAAATTATTCCCTTGCCCTTGCCAAAGCAAACTTTTGCTTGTCAATCTTACCGGGATTTGTTCTCTTCATAGTGGGCACTAGTCTTGATGTATCTTGCCAGTTCAATCTGCATGTCACCAAACAGGGGAACTACCTGCAGCTGCTATACTCAAGAAAGAAAACAACATTAAGCAAATGTATCAGTATCTTAGTACCCACACATTCTGATCCCCTCCCCCACTGCACAAACACTACAGTTAAAAATTCAATAATCTGTCTCTAAAGGTTAATTACAGCCTGTGAGGTACTCAACACATATAACCTCTCATTCTAAACCAACCTTAAAAAATTTGTCTATCTTGGTCAGATTTATCCTTTTCTTGGCATCCAGCTTATAGATGTTACTGACACTGCCATCCATTAGGTATAAACCGAAGCCCATTACCTGAAAAATGAAAAAAACCACAAATTGTGAGTCAATCTAAGGGTTAAGTGATAAGCATAAAAAGTGTTTAGTTTGCAGACAAGACAAACTCCTGTAAATGGCTCAAATCCATAAGGTTTTCAAAACAGAAGATATAAGCTTCATAAATAGGATTTATATTCATAATTGCTTCATTGTACTGCATTCAATCTGATTATATACACTGTACCTTCATTGTATTAAGTCTATGTTGTCAGGAATTGATGCACATAAGTCTACCCATAAGTCCCAAGAAAGTCTAGACCAATTATAAATTGAGACTACTCTCTCGCCCCACAATCCCAAAGCTTCCAGGTAGGCCCAACTAGTGCCTACCACTTCTTCCCACTCCAAGTTTCAAAGCAATTCACATAAAATCATTCCACTGTGCATCATCAAACAAAGGTGCCAGAAGAGCCCAGCCCACATGGAGCAGAACAGTTCAAAAATATATTAATGGTTCCAACCAGAACAGGAGAATATTTCTTACTGATCCATTATGTAGCAACGGTTCAGACCCTGACCAAAATCCCAGAGGACACCAGATTTCCAAGAGAAATTTTAGAATGGTCTGTAGATACAACCATCTACAATTTCCTCAAAGTGATCCTTTCTGAAGCTTATACAGAATTCCCAAAGCACTCTTTAAACTCACAAAATCCTGGAGGGCATTGCCAGTTTTCAAGGAAGGAAAAAACAGCATACAAATATTGCCAAAAGGTCTTAAACAGGTGTTTCCAACTCATGGTAGGGGATTTGAAAATGAGTATGGATTGCTTCATAAGGATCTTCTGAAACACTTTGAAAAGTACATGTATATGCTCAACAGCCTTCCAGGGCTAACGGAAGGGTGAACTCCCTGCCCCAATAAGCAAAACTGAAGAACCAGAACAGAAAATCATAACCTCCCTGATATTACTATGTTTTAAACACACACAATCAACAGTGAGGGCATGGCCTTTAAAATTCATTTTTTCAACTTAAAATAGTTAATGTATCATACTTGGAAGTTCAGAAATAGGTAAATTACAAAATTACTTTTAAAATATTAATCCACTTTTTATATTCCCAATAACTGACATCATGCCTAGGATTACAAAAGTGACAATCAGGATTTTATAAATTGGATGGAGGAACCATGACTTGATAAGAGAGCATCCACTCTTCATGCAGAAGGGCCCAAGTTCAATTAGTTTGCAGATGATGTGAAAGACCTTCACCTGAGACCGTAAAGGACCTCTGCTAGTCTGAGTAGAGGATACTGAGCTTCATGGAGAAGTGGTCTGATTCGGTACAAGATAGCTTTCCCACCCTTTCTATTTCCCCAGCAACCCTGAGATCACAAAAATCCTGACAGAGGAGCTTCTGGGACCCATTTGCACAAAAAGCCACACAGTCTGGGATGAGGGTCACTTTAGTAAAAGTGAGCCAGTGAAATCCTCCTCTTCCACCAGTTGTTTCTGATGACAAAAGAAACTGTTGCCTGAAGAATGTGGGGGTGATTTCACAGGTCCCCCTCCTCACTGCAGCTCTGTGATCCATACAGTTTTTTTGTCCATGCTGAACCTGCAACCTCCAGCATCAGCTTTTTGGAGCTTCTGGGAAGGTGCTGGGGAAAGGTGGAAGCAGCAAAGATCCATCTCCACAAGAACTCTGCACTTGTGCCAAAGATCTAACCCAGTATGTTCAAAGATTGTCTTTTCATCTCTAAAATACAGAGATGTTGGTATTTAGGGGATAAATGCCCAACACTCTTAAAAGTAATGAGCTGTGATTTGATAGCTGTTGAATTTGCTTCCTTTTACAGCCTATAATTTTGATTTTGAGGTAGATTTAAAGATAAAAATTGTCTTTGCATAAATACATGACTCTTCTAACCTTTTTTTTTAAAAATAAAGTTTTCAAATTACTATATTCATTTATCTAACAGTCAAAGTAATTAATGGGTTCTGAGCAATTTGGTGCCACAAAGCATTCTACCTTTTACCGACTATGACAAAGAGACACAAAATTGCTCTAATTACATTGTGGCCTTTCTTCCCTTGATAAAAATGATTTTCATACATAAGAAGCTAACCCCATCCACCAACAAAAGGTAGGCTGTAAATCCTTCTAGAAGCATTCTAAATTGTCTGAGATGTTTGGCAAAGAAAGGTTAGCATTTCAGAAAAATATGCAATGTTTGCCAGCAGGGTTTTTCCCCCTTCATAATGTGGGAGTGTTTGCAAGGAACAAATCTTACTTTCAAGAGCATGTGCTTCTCACTAGGTGTTAGATACATTTTGTTTTCATAATAATCAATGCATAAATTCACAATGTCTGCAAGCAATTCTTCATATCCAGGAATCACCTCAAGTTGTTGCTGTAAAGACTGAAACAAAAATCAGTTAAACATTATATAACGTTTCCAGAAATATTAATGTATTTAATTCTCAACATAGCCCCATCTGCAGATACTTAAATCCACAAATCTGCGCCATGGAGAGGCAAGTGACATTTTCATACAAAGTTGGGGGACACCCCTAAGATTGCACTAAAATATGAACAGTTTTTTTTAAAAAATGGAGGAAGGGTTTAACCCCACCCCACACAGCAGAGAATAGTGCATTTGGGAGATAGAAATGGAGTTGAATCCGCCTGAGCAAGATAACCAGGGGCAGCAGTGACACTGCAGGCAAAAAATAGGATGAGAGCCATACTCAACCACTCCCTGCAGGGAGTGAGACAGGCAGAGAGTCAGAGTGAGTGGATACAGAGGCAGACAGAGTGTGGACAAGAGTGGGCAGTGTGAATCTCAGGTTCCTCGCTCCCCCTACCATTGCCAGGAAGGAAGAGCAGGAACCTCTACTTGAGCCAGGCCAGTGGAAGTGGTGACACTGCAGGCTGGCAGATGGCCAAGTGAACAAAGGGGGGGATGGGACTCTTTCCACAAGGTCTCACAGGTCCCTGGTTGTTAAGACATTGCACTGAGATGATTCTTAGCATACACAAAGAAATCTTTGTGTCTTTATTATTCTATTGCACATAAAATGCTAGGCACTGATCAAAACAGATAATGTCTCAATTCATAAAAAGTACAAGATGTAAATAGTCATTTAATACATAAGAACATACTTGCGTGATCTTGTTGTGATTAGCAAGGAACATGGAGAGGTTTTGAGATTCTTGGATAGACTGAGGATCGGCCATTTTTCGCAAAAACTGGGCAGCTCTTTAAAGAAAAGAGTGAAATTAAGTTCTGTGAGAACAATCATCAGTATTTCCTACATCACTGTTACGATGAATCTTTCAAGAAGGTCTTCATACTGCAATATCATTTCTAAGTCAGCTCTATAAATTAAGGATAATTTATGTAGTTTAGGAATTATCATCATTACTATAGGAAAAGCTCATTCAGCTCCATTAAGTCTCACTTCCAAGACTGGCCCTAACAAATGTTATGGCAGGGATAGCCACATGTGGTTCTTTCACATAAACTGTGTGGCTTTTAAAGTCCCCACTGGCCTGTTGGCTGGCTTGGAGAATGTATTTAAAGTTAAAGTTGCTTTCTCTCCACCTCTCCCTCCCCCATCTATTTGTCTGCCTGCCTGCTTTCCTTCCTTCCAGTTCTCAAACATCTGATGTTCATGTCTTGCGGCTCTCAAATATCTGACGTTTATTCTATGTGGCTCTTATGTTAAGCAAGTTTGGCTACCATTGTGTTATGGCAACAAGATGGGAAGAAGTTTCCAGTAGCAAATTCCTACCATATAAAGTAAATGTTTAGAAATCACACAAAATGCAACTACAGGCAGGATGGGTGGGCATCAATGAACTACTTTTCCTGCACCCAAGACAAATATAAAGTAATTCCTTGACTATTTTTCTCAGAACAACCACCTCTCCTCTTCAAAACACATTACTAATTGTACAGATCCATAAACATTCTCTCCTCGATACCTACCCTTGTTGCCTCTTCCTCTTTATTATTTGTGGGGCAATACCTGTCCTGTTTATTTTATATATCCACACTGAAGTTTTTAAAACATTTAACAAAAGACTACACTGCACTGTAGGCAAGGATCTATCTCAGGGCCCTCAATGAGATGCATCCTGCTACTTTTTCTGGCTTCTGTCAAGAGTTTTTCAAAATTGGGCAAGGCCAGGTGGGTCTTTTGCCCAGCAATTTTTCTGACTGGTCACTGGAAATGTGATTGGCAGGGCAGATTTTTAAAATAGTAGCTGCCACTACAGGAAAATAATCTTTGCTGCATGACTGAAGGGCTGCTGTGCATAAGCAAGGAAGTACTTTTATATCGTATGTTCATTTAAAAAGGCATCCTGTTAATCAGAGCTTCTACATGAAATGATGAAGCGTTACTATCAGAGTTATGCATAACCTAATTTCTGCGGTTGGTTACACTTCCTGCAGCAGCCATTTTGTAGTTGTGCCCACTGCCTTATATCAAAATTCCAAAGGTGCCCACAGGCTTAAAACAGCAGGGACCCCTTATCTCTTTCTTCCATTCTGTTATTACAGTGAAGTCACACAGGAAAAAGAGATATAAACAATATGGACTCAGTGAACTATGAAGTCAAACCTTGCAAACGAGTGCAGAGAAGCCTCCCAGACCTTGTGGCACCCCTGATGGGCCCAGATGCAAAAAAAAATCCTTATGTTTGACTAATTGTGATGTAGCATTTTCTTCAAAGCAGCTCTTTCTTCTGAAGCAGCTTTGCAAAAGCAACTCAGATGAGTATCAGTGTTATGCTGAATATAGTCTTGGTTTGGTTAGATTAGTGATTACTAACAGAGATCCTATGGAAATATGGAAACAACTAGCACCATCTTGTGGCCATAATGTCCTGTAATGCAGCTGTTTCATACATTAAGAAAACATACCTTGTTTCATAAGGGTTACACAGGAAGACTAGCAGCACAATTCAGAGGGGGGGGGCGGAAAGTCTTTTGGGAGCAGACGAGCCGCTACGTGGGCTCACGAAGGGTTTGCACCAATGTACGCCTGGCGCCGCCACAGTGGAGAGGAGTTATGTGGGCAGGGGGCCACCCAAGCACCGCTCCGCCCGAGGGCTGCGCCCGAACGTGGGTGGAAGTGAGGCGGACCGTGGCGTTCAGGCAGAGGAAGGGGTGGAGTTGGGGGCATAACCAGGCTTAGGTGGCTTCCTGAATAGTTTGGCCCATGACACGCCCCCCCCCAAGAGACGCAACGTTATGCTGGCAAAAATAGCTACGTGTCCCATAGGCACCCGTTGAAACCAAAACCAAAGGTCGCCTCTGGCACTGTGGAAGCTCGCAAATCCCTTAGGGAGCGGTGTGATTGCCTCACCAATCCCCTCACGCCTCGGTCTGGCGAGCCCCCTCCCCGGTGCCCAATTGCCCCCCCCAGAACACTTCCGGTCTGCCTCTCACAACTCAGTTGTTAGGGACAGGTTCACGTGGTTGAAAGCTGTGCCAGTGAGCTCCTGGCCATACAGACTTAGAGTGAGGGACAGGAAGGAACGTTGGTGACAGGTTTTGCACTGCACGGTTGCTTTGACAGTATCTTTGACTTCCAAGCAGGAGAGAGAGATCTCTTCCCTGGGGCTATCTGCTCTTTCCAGGTCTTTACAGGTTCTGGGCTCCCAGAGGCTCTGCATGCGAGGACTGTCGCCCATGGCTGGGTAAGTTCCATTGTCCCGCCACACCCGTCCTCCTTCTCCCCTCGCTCTCTACCACTCGGTGTGCAAGCATCTCCGGCACTTGAACCCGGCAGTGGGCTCCAGCAGGGGGCATTTACTGAGCCCACTCCCCTGTGCTGCTGCCTGCTCCCTTCCCTTGGTCCATCCTCTGCCGCATTCCCAACCCCTGGAAGGGTATGGGGGGGGGGTATGGCAGCTGCCCTGATGTGGGGAGGTGGATCAGAAACTGTTCCTTTAAGAGAGCGCCCGACTGAAATACAGTCTGCTCTTCCAGCTGCCGCCCCTGCAGGTGCTCTTGATCTCTGTCCCATTTTGCAGGTGGGACTCCAAAACAGAGGCATCTGCATGTGTTGCTCCACTGCCCCCCCCCACCTCAGCTGCTTCTGCCTGCCACTTGGAATGGAGCCCCACCCACGGTGAGACTGTTGCACTCTGTTCCGAAAAATAAAGTCTGAGCGGTGCCCTCTGTTGTCTCTCCTGCTTGGCAACTGCTGCACATTCCTGGGGCAACCCCTCCCCCGCCTCTCTCAGTGGCCTCTCCGAGGGAATGCCTGGGAAGGTGGGCAAACTTGGTTTTTGGGGAGGGAGAATGAGCTATGAGCTGCCACGCTGCCCCTCACTTGACTGGACAGGGGAGGGGGCTGCTGCCCCTCAGCCTGCCCAAGCTGACGGCCTACCTGACCACACAGGGCTATTGTGCACTGGGGGGGGGGCGCTGAAGTGAATGCATGCCCAGCAGCTCGCACTCTGAGTTCTGCAGCCCCCAGGAGAGGTGTTCCTTGCACATAGCAGGAGGCAACAGCAGGGCAACACGGGGGGGGGGGGGCTGCAAGGGGTGTCTTTCGGACTTGGTCTGGCTGCTCCCAGACACACATTCCAGCTGCTGTCTAGGACAGTGAACTTCTGCACTTGGCACTTCCTGCTTGTCCGCGCATGCCTCTGCCCGCCTGCCTGCCATTGGCAGTCTCTGACAATGGGAGGGAGTGGGGGGATTGACGGCCTCTCAGGCGCGGGCTTTCCGCCCCCTTGCCCAGTCACGTGCAACGGGCTGGCCAATCCCATGGTCCCGCACGAGCCTGCGCCTCCCCCATGCCCGCCTCAGCAGCGGGCCAATGGCGTGCGCCTGGGCAGAATCACCATGGCGACGGGTTCTCTCTCGTTCATCTGGCTACTATTTCCTATCCAAGCGTGGCGTAACGTCTCCCCACTGGAAGCCAACGAGCGGCGCCATAGATCCACCCACACCCGAGCGGCCGGCTGCCACGTATGTCTGGATTGGGCTGTTACAAAGCAATAATAAGTAGGGCTGCTCAAGAATCATACCCAAGTCCACTCAAAGAGGCTTACTCCCAGGAAAGTGTTTCTTAGTACTGTTAATGTGGAACTCTCTGTAGAGGGTGTGGAAAACAAACAACTTTTTAATGCTTTTAAATACATAAATACACTAAAAGCCAGTTTGGAGAAGGGCCACGGCTCAGTGGAAGAATGTACATGGTCTCAAGTTCAATCCAATGGAAAAAAAAAAACCAGGCAGTAGCTGATGTGAAAGTCCTCTACCAAAGACCCTAGAGAGAGCTGAAACCAGTCAGAGCAAACAAATCTTATCTTTACAAACCTATGATGTGACTCAGTATAGAGCCCCATGCATTAACTTTATACTTTCCAACAGGGCTTTTTTTTTTTTTTTAGCAGGAACGCACAGGAATGCAGTTCCGGCTGGAGTGGTGTCAAGGGCGTGTGGCCTAATATGCAAATGAGTTCCTGCTGGGATTTTTTCCTGCAAAAAGTCCTGCCTGAAACAATGGTGATATCAGGGGTGTGGCATAATATGCAAATGAGTTCCTGCTGGGCTTTTTCTACCAAAAAAGCTCTGCTTTCCAACATTAAGCCTATGTGCAAAACAGTTTTATGGATACATGTAAGTGCTAATGAGTTCAAACAGCAATTGCGTGATTCAGGACACCCACATCATAGAGGTATGTGCCAGGGAGCTGGAATGTGATCATTTACCTACCATAAGGCTGAGAGATGTTTGTCTTCACATGAAGTTTGAAATACCAATTCAGTACATATGACACTCCTAAACTGCAGGTGATTACACCAATCCACTGAACCCAACCTGTTATGAACTAGTTAGGAATTAATAGGGTTGATGAAAGTATCAAAAATCCCAAATATGAATATGACAAAAAACCCTGCATTAATTTGTATGCTTTTCTTTTGGTACCTCCTTTTTGGTTCCTTACCAATACACCACCATAAAATCAGTTATGAGACCACATGATGTTTCAATATATAACTCTTTCCCCTCACCGTTTATAGGCTGAGTGGTCATTCTTCACACTGCACTTCATGTTTTTCAGCTCATCTAAAACAGCAAACATGTTGATAAATTTTCCAAGAGTGATGAGATAGGCCTCAGATACAAAATCCTTCCTCCTCTCTGCATGGCACAATCGCTTCACTTCACCACAGAATCTTTCAATTGCATTTCTCTGTTTAAAAAAGTAAAGAAATTCATGCTTCAGGGGGAAAAAGCATGGAGTGTAATTCACACTGCATATTTACTAGCCATGTTTAACACACACATATCCTCAATTAAAATATCTATAATAGGAGACTTCTGCGAGCTAGGGTAAATGATTGTGCAAACTCAGAAGAACCCTCAGATTTTAATGAAAGGCTTTTTATTTAAAAAGGGCAGGGAGAAAATATAGCAAAGCAAAAAGCAAAGTTTATTTAAAACAGTCAAAAGATCAGCATACAAAATAATATAAGATAATACAGTATAAGAACATGGCAATAGACAGTTACAGCCATAATTCCTAAAATTCCAGACCAAACTAATCCTTCACTAATAACTCAACTTACAGTACAATCTACACTTTTTAATTACCAGATAACAATACCTAGCAACCTTGCGTGAGACGGATTCATAATTTGCAGCCAATAAAAACTTCATCACTTGTTCCTCAGCATATTTACAATAATTTGCCAATGGTTTAAAATGTGAGAGAAGCGGTATCAGCAGCTGCTGTCTCTCTTCATCATACATAGGACAATGAGGAAATATATGGGCAGCTAACTCCACCTGATTCAACGCACAAAAACAAATCCTCTGATGCATGGGAGTCCAGGTATATCTACCAAAAAAGGACTGCTGATGGGAGCGGATCAAAACGGGTAGTCTGATTTAATTTAGCCCATAATCTTTCCCTCACAACCAAATCAAAGGCTGCTTTCAGATCCATAAATGCAGCATATAAAACTCCCTTATGGTTATGCGTGTATTTTTGAACTAAATAATCTAGAACAAGACAATGATCTAGCGTGGAACGGCCTTTTATAAAAAACCCCTGTTCAGGTTTAAGGATCTTTTCCTGCTTTAGCCATCTACATAATTTCATACATAAATGTTTGGTGTACAGTTTACATATGATATTTATCAAACTAATAGGTCTATAATTACTGGGATCGGATCTGTTATTTTTCTTAAATATCGGAATTATTATGGCCAGCCCCCATCCCTCTGGAATTTGTCCTGTTTGATCAATATATGTAAAGAGGTTAGCCAAAATTGGGGTCCACCAGTCTAAATTAGCTTTTAGAAGCTCTGCTGTAATATAATCACTACCTGGGGCTTTTCCGCTTTTAAGATTTTTAATATAAAATTCCACCTCCTCGGATGAAACTGGATCCCAAGTTGTAGTAGTATTCAGATCCCACAATGGGAAAGGTTCCAAGTTATCTCCTTTATATAGATAGTTCTTCAAAATGATTTTCCCATATTCTTGCGGGGATTATATACTACTTTCTCAGCACCTGCAACTATTTTCCAGAATTGCCTATGATCCTTGTTCTTAGCTGCCTCTATTAATATCTTCCACTTAAGCTGTGTGGCAGTGTTCTTCTTACTTCTCAAAAGATTTTTATAGGCCCTTTTATTAGCTTGTACTTTTAACTTATTTCCAATCACGGGTGCTCTATGAAATTCTTTAAGGCTCCTAATAAGTCTCTGTTTTGCTTGCATGCACTCCTTGTCAAACCAGCTTTTATTATGGGAGCGCACAGACTGGGAGTTACTAATCTCCTGTGACAGGAATGAGGATAAATGGGCCGTTAGTTGAGCATAGTTATCAAGAATAGAGTCCTCATGGTTAGAGCCCTCCTCCACCATCAGTGAAGATAAATTTCTATGAATAACTCTCCCTATATCAGACTTTGTCCATAATAGAAATTTATCATTCAGCTTGGAACACCAGTTGATTTTCCGCCTACCTGGTATATTTTCTGTTTCTAGAAAGGTACCGTGGGCATTATGCAGGGGGACTGCCCCTACATCCCAACTTAAATTGAGAGGCAGATGGTCACTCTAAGCTCTCTCTTTAATATGAAGGCACTTTAACCTTGCAAGCATATCATTGATGGTTATCAGGTAGTCAATAGTAGAATGTCTGCTACCAGACCAGAAGGTGTATTGCCCAGGATGATCTCCCTGAATTACTCCATCTAGGACCTTAAGATTCAGTTTGTGAATCAGCTGGACTAAACATAACTCTGCATAATTCACAACTGAGTCCAGTGAACATCGATCATTTAACCCATTCGTATCTTCCCCTCCCGTTGGATCTATCCCAAACTTGTCAAATAGGATCTCATCATTTGCCCCCAACCTTGCATTCAAATCCCCTCCCATAATTAACTTTGCGTTAGGATATTTTTGTAAACAATGAACAATATTGGCTTCCATCAAATTCGATGTTTTCCTTATTTGGCCCCTTAACCGTTGTGGAAGTAGATAACAATTTAGACACATCATAGAATGCTTTGGGCAACTCAAGTGTACCGCAATGGCCCCATCATTTGGTAAATAAATTCTTTTAGCCTGTATATTTAATGCAGTAGAAATAAAGGTAGCCAGACCACCTGAAGGTCTCCCCCCCTTATTACTCGGTGTTGCTGGGATGTGGAAAGCAAAATAACCAGATATATCAAAATCTTCCAACATCCAAATTTTCTGCAAAAAAATAATATCAAATTGTCGCAAATAATCCATAAACCCCTTATCATAAACTTTGGCAGTCCAACCCGCTATATTCCAACACAAGAGTTTAGCTAGTTGCCCCAATTCCCCCCCCCCTTGAGGATCGATCTTCTAGTCACTCAAAGGAAATAAGATTCAAATGTCCAGCTTCATCAAAGATGCAGCCATTCTTCAAAACATTTGATAACTTGTTTCCAGGTGAAAAACCCTTTTCTCCCATTGCCGACTTTACTGTTGGGTGGGTGGGCAGTTTGTACCAGAATTTTATCGCTAACAGAAATTGTCTGTAAATGGTTGGGAATTTGTTTAAAGTCTTTTATTTCCTTTGAACGGCTTTTCAGGGGAACCTCTGTTTTCATTGGGGATGCTTCCACTTCCAGTAGTTTTTTTCCTCAGGGCATCCAGTCTATTAGTAATAGCCCACTCATTGTATTGATCTCATACAAGACTGAGAGCAAAACTGCCTATTAAACACACACACAAACACAGAGCCTATGGGTCAGGCATGAAAAATGCTAAATCAGGGGCAGTTGTGGGAGGTAATGGGGAGAAAGAACTGAATAGCATCCAACATCCATTTACCTGAAAATACATAAAATTCATCAGCTTGGTGACCTCTGGTTCTAGAACTTCAACAGTTTTTTCATAAATTTCCACTCTGTTTGGCTGCTCATTGCATTTCACCTAAAAAAAGAAAGGGAAAAGGTTTGACAAACTATGCAGGAATATTGCACGCACCTTTCTTCACCAGCTGTAAGACTCACACAAAAATATTACCAATTTCAAAACATTTTACACATTTTAGAAATTTAACTTTGCCACAAAAGTTTTTCAGAAACTTTTTCAGAAACAGCTTCCAGGATTATCAGACTATATAAAATATTTTATCCTAATGATGGTCCTAATGCTTCTGCATTATCTACAGCAATACATTCTGGGAACAACAAAACTGAGCCCAATAAAATTTGCTGGAAACAAGTCAGGAGGACATTGATTATATGACTGTACTTGCTGTCTGACCTACCATCATATCTGAGGAAAGCCCCCATCTTTCTTCAAATGCTAAGGATTGCACTTTAAGGCTATTTCAGAACAACTAGACAAGGATTACAGATCTCATCTAGTGCAATATTTTGCAAGTTAGTCTTTGCAATGTATCAAAGTATGCAAACAGGCCTTTTAAAATCTTTTGATTTGCTAAGCTTTCCATGAGATGGGTATGCAGAGTTACTTTGGTGTTCTTGCTACTGCTTGACAGCAAAGGCTGTCCTCAAGGGTTACACACTTCCTGTTTTCACTTTTTTGTGGCTGACAGGAAGCAAAGGTGAAAAGACAAGCAACAGGGCATGGGTAAAAAGTAAATGATTCTAGAAGCCTGCTGTTACCATCAAAAAAGAAATCAGATCCAAACTCAAATCAGGGGACCCTACAGCAAACAGCTTAAAAGACAGATTTGTGATGGGGGAGGTTGAAGGAACTCCTCACTGAGAAAGGAGGGATGCAGTTTCAGTTTGGTGCTGCTTCATTACCTGAAGGGATCCTTCCCATCCACTAGCCTCCTACAGGTGACAATTCCCACATGCTGTTCTAACAATATTTTCCATTAAGTTCAACATACATGTCATAGATTACGTCCCAGTTTCAGCATTTTAAACACAGTGGATATTGCAATTATTTCCTGACAATAAAGGCATTACACCATAGGTCATTGTTGTCATCTTTGTAGCACACTGAATTAGGCTCATTAATAATAATAAAGACACTAAGGGTGATAACAGACAGGCATTTAAAGCCACACCTGGGGACGGGTGGCAGGCGGACCAAAAAAGTGCATCTACATGCACACATCTGCCTTTGAAAGTGTTGCTTTTTTGCTGGGGCGCCTCTGAGGTGCCTCCCCAGCCGTCTGGAAGGCCATAAAATGACTGAAGAGCTGCAGACAGGGCGCGTGAGCACTCCAGACGCTCCCTGGGCACCCACAGCCCACCCCTTTTCCAAGCGCCATTGGGAAGCTCCCGGGCGCTCTATTTCCAGCCGGCTCTTTTTGGGGCAGCTTCATTCCGTCTGTTGTTGAACTAAGATTCCCTTTGGGGAGGAGGTTAGAGTTCCTTCTGAAAGTGCTCCAAGGTATCTAATAGCTGTCGAACCACCAAAGTATAAGAGGCCACCTATGGAATAGTAAGAAAACAGTAATTCTTAACACTGATTTTGCTGCTATACCTGAGGAATGGCTCTTGAACAGCTCCTCCATGTGTAGAGCATAATGGCATACTCTTGACCTTCTTCCAACATTTCATTCTAAAACATACAAAAAACCCTGGTGTTTACACAAAAGGGTAGAGTAACTGATCAAAACAAAGATACTAATCATGTAGCATGCTGAACAAAGTTTGAGTCCAAGGGCACCATTAAGACCAATGAAGTTTTATTCAAGGTATAAGCTCTTGTGTGCAAGCATACTTCTTCAGATAGTTTAATGGTTGAGGAAATTCTGTTTTGCTATCTGAAGAAGTGTGCTTGCACACAAAAGCTTATACCCTGAATAAAACCTTGTTGGTCTTAAAAGGTGCCACTGGAATCAAACTGTGTTCTACTGCTTCAGACCAACACAGCTGCCGCACCTGGATCTATGTAGCATGCTGTATTTCAGAGAAAATGCAACTGAAAGCTTTGTCAGAACAGTGACTGAAATAATTTTTAATAATATCCCAAAGCTAAACATATTCACTAGGAAGCTAGTCTAACTTTTATTCGCAAGCACACCTTTGTTTTTAAAGATAATTGTGATTGGTTCAAGAATTGCTAAAACAAAGACCTCAGACCTATTAAATAATCCTGGGATATCAAATCGGTATTAGAACTAAGAGATGCAAAGAATCACATTATCATCGTACTCCTGGGCTTAAGAAGCAGCAAACAGTAGCTCTTTATGTTCCTCTTCCCGACAGGAAACAAAGTATAAGCAGTGAATTTTTTAAAATTTAGTGTACGCACAACAGAATAAGAATGTCCATGAAATACAATAATTGAATAAGAACAGTTGCATCACTTTGGAACACTATTTTTCAAATGCTGAATTTGCTTTAGCACAGACACAACACACAAATTATTCTACATACTAGATTGTGAAACCCAGATTTTTAGTTTATTATCAACTCCTATAGACTGATGTTTAAGTCCTCATCTAAAAAAATACAGTGCAACAATAAGCAGCAGCCATAATATTGTTTTAAAATTATAAAATTGAAATGAAATAGTTGATTTCAGAGCTACTTATATGAAACATGTAAAATCTTACAAAAAAAGTGACCCTGGATATATCCATAAGCATGCACAGCAAAATGATTAATTCTTAACGTCATGTTTATAGAAAAGAATAGGCTTGAAATAAAAACACTAACATGGTTTTCTTATTCCCTTTTACTACAGTAAGTATTGTTAGACTGCTGTTGTTTAATATTTACCATGCTGGAATGAACAGTTGCTTGTTCAATATATCTTGCAATGCCTGTGACAAATGCATTCCTGTCTTCAAAATTGGTGTTGAAATTGGGCTGAATGAAAGACAAGAAAATGTACCAAAATGATGAATAGTGTTGAAGAAAAATTATGCAAATGGTAGTAATTCAGGGCATTTTAAAGCAACAACAGCAACAAAAACTTTTTATGCATTGCATACCTGATAAAGCAAGGATGATGGCGGGGGTTCAATACATGGTTGTTGGTCTGGTAGTGGTAATTCTTCCAAGAGATCCACATTGGACAAAGCATCTTCCAAGGTAACTTGAGCAGTCATTTTGATTCTGTAAAAAGTAACATTTTTAAACTGGTAATGTTCATGACAAGTTAACTAACTATGGCATGTTCCACAGTAGAACTCAGAAGCCAAGCAGGATTGGCTCTGGTTAATATTTGAACTGGAGACACCCCCCCCCCCCCCAAGGAAGTGAAGGGTTGCTATGCAGAGGCAGGCAATGGCAAACTCCATCATGGATCTCTGTAAGTCACCTGTGACTTGATGGGATTTTTTAAAAATTGTGTTATATTTGACACAAACATGAACCCAATGTTTTTATCCAATTATATGGTTTTGCAAATCTCACCAAGATAGATTAATGTGGTGTTGAAATATGTGATTTCGCACATTTACATTTTCAAAAATGTAGCCCATATTATCATTCAGAAACATTCAGCATACAAAACAATTGGTGCCTATTATATAAAAAATGATTGTGAGAACCTCATCTTGCACAACCTGCATTGTCTAGGGGAAAATGTTACCATAGTCCCAGTGTCTAACTTCTTGAGGTTGAAAGGCCTTTCGCAAGGACATAAATATGAGATGTGGTAGGATTGTTGTAGCTCTCCACACCAAGGTAAAAACATTCCCCTCCCCCACCTTGTCTTATTGCTGAGTCTTGGAACAGCAGAGGGGTTCACAGACTGAACACTGACTAAACATAAAATCCTGCACAATTCCAACGTCTCCTTGCACAGGTGGTCATATCCCCAGGACTGCATTCTACAGCCTCCACTTTTCACCACTCTTATTCTACAGTATGAAGTTTTCTTGATTATACTCTTCAGATCTTGACATTTTGAGCATGAGGGACAATTCCACTGTACATCTTGCAGCCAGCTTATAACAGCATAAATGCACTAATTCAGAAACAGTGACTCAGCTCAAAATGGTTTGTCTGAGCATGTGCCTGCATAATTTAAAAAAAAACAAAAGGAACCTGCTCAGAAAAATAACACCTGTTACCAGTGTCAACCACCAAGGTCACATATACAAACCAGGAATTTGTGCACACGAATTTAGAA